>NC_088912.1:65844894-67094894 GCF_963576675.1 Euphorbia lathyris | reverse complement strand
TTTGGAAGTAAGGCCATGCTCATCATGGATCGTACCATATCTAATAGGGTACGGTTTCTCCTCTCGGATACACCATTGTGTTGTGGTGTATAGGGAGGTGTCCATTGCGAGCATATCCCACATTCAGTTAGATAATTCAGAAAATCATCTGAAAGATATTCGCCACCTCGATCGGATCGAAACGTCTTTATTTTCTTTCCTAATTGATTTTCCACTTCATTCTTGAAGCATTTGAACTTGTCATAAGCTTCTGATTTGTGCCTCATCAAGTAGATATAACCATAGCGAGTATGGTCATCTATGAAGCTAATGAAGTATCTGAATCCTCCTCTTTCTTGGACTGACATAGGACCACATAAATCTGAATGAATGAGTCCTAGAGTGTCTGATACACGCTCACCTTTATTGCTAAAGGGTGTCTTTGTCATTTTACCTTTTAAACATGATTCACATGTTTCCAATGATTCAGAATCGATTGGATCTATAAGCCCATCTGAATGTAGCTTTAGCATGCGTCTCTTGTTTATATGGCCTAAACGACAATACCACAAGTAAGTTGAATTATCTAGCTTATGTCTTTTGGTATCAATTGCAAAAACAGGAGTTTTATCATCTAACACATAAATCCCATTTTGTGATATTCCTGAGAAATAAAAGATCGAATCTTTATAAAAATTGCAACTATTGTTCTTTATCGAAATATAGAACATACCAGATGTTTGGAGTACCGGCTTTTCCCTTCTGGAGGGTAGCTCGGTACAAAGAACAATTTCTCTTCCAATGCCCCATATCACCATAATAGTGGCACTCTCCTTTGGGCTTCTTAACTTCCTTTCCCTTAGACACATCTTTCTTACCTTTCTTGGGATGTTTAGGATTGGGAAAATTCCCTTTCCTTTTCTATGATCCCTCTATGACAATAGCCGGTATTGCCTTGTCTTTCTGAATATTGGGCTCAACTGACTTGAGCATATTTGCAAGCTCTTCAAGAGAGGTTTGCAAGTCATTCATCTGATAGTTCATGATGAACTGTGAATAACTCTCTGGGAGGGATTGAAGAATCAAGTCTATACTTAATTCGTTGTCCATCACAAATCCAATACTAGAAAGTTTGGTAATGTAGCCAATCATCTTGACACAATGTGTCATGACTGATGTGCCCTCTTGCATCCGGCAACGATATAGCAATTTGGATATCTCGTAGCGTTCGCACCTGGTCTGTTTCCCAAACAGTTCCTTTAGGTGCATGATGACGGAATAGGCATCCATCTCCTCATGTTGCCTTTGTAATTCCGACGTCATCGATGCAAGTATGATGCAACCGGCATGATCATCATCAGCCTTGTGCTTCTGGTAAGCATCAATTTCCTCGATGGGAGCATCATCTTCTGGGATAGGGGGTATCGGTGTATCAAGTACATACCCAATTTTCTCGAACTTCAAAACAATTTTGAGGTTATGAAACCAGTCGGTGAAGTTTGAACCATTCAACTTGTTATCGGTAAGAATGTTTTGCAGATTGGTTTTAGTCATGATTTTAAAGAGTGAGTGTTTAAACAAAACCTGAGAGTGAGAAAGAGTAAACGTATGTTATTCATTTGTTTTAAAGTGTAACAATCTAAAATTATAGGCCTTTTAATTTATTTCAGATTGCTCCCACTATTTTGCCAAATTAATAACCCTCCATATTAATTCGAAGAATTTCACAAATCCTTTAGTGAGTTAGGATCCTAACTCCTGAGATTTCGCCTTAACTTTAGCCAACAAACTAGTCTCATTCGTTAGGTAGATTCATTCAATCAATCACATCTCGAATGCGATTCCTAGGTTATTGGGTTACTAACCACATTAGTAACTAATATGTCATTCATATTAATCCCAACCATTTTGCCCATTAGTGTATGACAACATGAGTTTGCCCATCCAATTATCATACTCTAATTTAAGTATTACCCCATATTCATGAAAGAACGATTTTCAATAATCCAGGTGTTACCATAAGACCCCGAGCTTGACTTTGACCAACAACCCAAAGGCCCCCAGTACTGCCGGCTGAATTATAATATTAGGGAGGGGCAACCGATTTTAATAACTTATTTATTTACTTAACTTTTTAATGAGGGATTTTTTATTTAAGTCTCATAATCTAACTTAGTCTTGATTTGCTTTAGCATACATCAGACACACATTCACACATACATTGGCGTTATGGACATATCATCTAAATTATTCCGTCGAGCCAGAGACGGAATAAAAGGGCAAACCTAAGGAAATACTAACTATTACATATTTCTCTTTAGGTCCTCCGTCTTCTCCATGGCGCCTTGAAAATTACATATTAATTTTCTATACTACTAAAAGAAAACTTCAATTGAATTGAAGGGAATCAGATGAGAAGAGAAATTACAATAGATAGTAGAAAGGCAGGACGCGCAGACCCTATTTCAAAAATACCAAAAGAATAAAAGAGGGTTCAAATATGTCCATAACTCCAAACATGCAAAGACTCAATTAAATAAATTTAATTGATTGATTACATAACTGATTTATGTAATATTTATGTTAATCACATTAACTTATCAAATTAATTTCATCCAATTTTACTTCTAATCGTTTTGTATCTTTATATTAATTCTTAGATTAATATAACCATATAAAACGTTGATTATGCATGTCCCAATTATTTTTGATTTCAATTCATTTAACGCTTTGATTTACAACTTGGTAAAACAAACTTTTAAACGAATTTTCATTCGATAATCAAAACAGAAAACTATTAATTTTCGAAACATGTATATATATATATTTTATATTCAAAACTAATTTTAAAGTACATATATATATCAGATTTTCAAAACGGTTGAAAAGCGATTTTCAGAAATAGGAAAAAACTACAATAGATTTCCGTTTTATCTTTAGAATCAATAAAACTAATTTTATTAATCTAACCATAAAACTAATAGATTTTGTTATAATGATTATCAACCGAAATAATTAGGAACATAAGCATAATCAGTTTTAATTAACAATTAATCAAAACTTTATTTATCTTTAGAATTAATCAATCAATACTATTTGTCAATTAATCCTAACCATAAATATTTATTCAATCCTATTGAAAACTTCTATATTTTCATATATGAAATAACGGATTTAACGATGGCTCTGATACCACTGTTGGAAATAGGGCTAAGGTATAGCAGCGGAAATATAAAAATTTTAGTCTACTTCCTTTTAACCATAGGATCCGTTAATCGTTATTTCATATAAAGAGGGATAAGAAGAAATACCTTTCGATTATCAATCTACCGTTGCAAACGAAGTGCCCACAACTTCAAAGGAGATGTAAACAGTTTACCAATCTGCCCCTATCCGAAACCGACCTTCCAGACCTCCAAACGACAATCCCTTCGGTGGAAACGTGGAAGAATATGTCTAGACGCTACTGTCCAAAACTCGCGACGATCCGACGGTTCAATCTTCGGGAATCCTCGAAATAGTGAACTGACCTGATGTAGGCGAAGAAAAACGAATTTCTCCCTTTTGATTGTTTTTCTTCTTTCGTGAACACGGTGAGATTAAGTTAGAATCAACCCTTATGAGATGCAACCAAAATAGATTGCCTCTAATAAATCAACACAAGATCAAAGAGAAAAGAGATGGAAGAGATTAATCGATTGACGGAAGCCGTATGAATTCTTGTCCACGAACTTGGGGATGGGAATTCACTTTCTCTCTCTAAATGCAATTTTCGAAAAACTCAAGTAGGGGAGGAAGAAGCATGTATCGAAATTCTAGTGAAGGAGGGGTATATATATTAGCTTGTCTCTAAACCCTAGTTAGATAGGAATATGTTACTTAATAGGAATCCAATTCGGAATATGATTTCTAATTATTATCTTACTATATATCTAATATAATTAGGATAATAATAAATAACCTATTTAGATAATAATAGGAGTATATTAATCTAATTAAAACTCCTAACTTGATTATCTCTTAATTAATTTAATCTCACAATCCTAATCAAATTAGGATGAATGGAATAAATTAATTCCTTGCTTAATACATATAAATTTCGGCCCCCATCCCTCCATATGGGCCTTATTGGGCTCAATTGGGCTTCCATCTATTAATCATATCCATCTCTCTTTTGTTTCCAAGTCTTATGTGTGATCCATTAGGTTCTTACTACTTCTGGCCGTATGCAACTATTAAATTAATTTCTTCAAGAATTATATTTAATCCTTACATAACGGAATGATGAACAGAGCATGTTATCGGCATGTCCGTAATCATTCCCCCAGAGTCCGTTAAGAAGGTAGGTTGATTCTGCCGTTAACCCTTCCGTATTAGTTACAGTATAATTCGATCCTTTATCAACTACATCCTTGAACTGAATCTTATGACTATGGATGATGTCAAGTCACATATAGCGAGACGTTCGTTTTACTTGTACATACCGAGTCAACTCAAATAGATAGGTTAAGTGAAATCTGTATTTCTACTCTTAAGCTATCACCTTGCAAGGATTTAGAGTCGAGTCTTCCACAAGCGATCCTTGGACGTATCTCCCATTCGTCGGGAGTGATAAATGCTCAATCCAATGTATAACTACCCTGACATTACCTCCTGTGACACCCAACCTTTGCCGTTCACACCCCAGAGTCATCTCTGTTAAGGATCGTGGGACCACGCGATCAAAGTCTCACATTCAGTAATTCAGGATGACCAATTAACATTCCTTTGAGTCTGAGGATTATTTATACCTATTAATACCAATGAGATGAACAGGTGACAAGGACGAATCTACCCATCCTGTTATCTCAAATCGGATCCCCAATCCTAATGAACGACGTTTCATCGGATCTATGTAAATGTCCAGATATCTATATATATGAAGCTTGTGAGATCAGCTTTCTGTCGGATAGAAGACATTGTTACATACAAGTCTCAACAGTGATATATCAATCCTAAACATATCACTTGACTTGGGGTGGTTTTAAGTTTATTAGTTTATTATAAAGTTTTATCTCACTTCATGCTTGTATGAACACTTTATAATCACTTTAAACAAACTTACGGAATTCCTTTTATTAGACTTTATTTAGTGCTTTAAAAGGGATTGCCTTTATATAGTTATAAAACATATATCTTATTAAAACAAATGATATAAAGAACAATTCATTTACAATAAGTTTGTATCCTGCAACAATTGTCTATAGGACACTAAACCCCAACAGATCCGATTGGAGTTGTTGGATATGCCTAACTATTGCGTTAGGGAACCGAATCCTCCATTCGGCGTTGCAGAGACCCCTATCCAATCTACAGGCTACTCTGGTTCTAGGCGACGAGCCTCTGTACCAAGTGAACTTTGGACCCACGAAGCCGAGATCAACTAGTTCAAGGTGGTTAATCCAGTTCGAGAAAGGTCCACATCTATCAAGAGTACGAGCAGCACCCCCTTGCTTCTCGTTGTTCTCTTTAATGTAATTAAAATCTCCACATACCAGCCAGGGGCTATTCACACTTTCCCACAGTTCTTCCATATCTGCAAAAAACTGACGCTTCTGAGCCATCTGCGGTCTGACATACACTGCAGTAAACTCAAACTCTGTATTCTGCCACTCGCCTCCTACCATTGTAACTTGACAATGAATAAACTGAGTATTCCTCACTTTCACTGAAATCTTTAACTGAGAATCATCCCAAAACAACCACACACCCCCACTGAACCCATCAGCCTCAACTAGTTCGCAACTCGGGAGGCCAATCTGTTTGCCAATTGCTTCCGCCCTAGTGCCCGAGATTCGGGTCTCAAGTAAACAAACAATTACCGGCTTGTGTGTCTTAACCATAAATCTTAGAGAGCGTTGAAAGGTGGTGCCACCGGCACCAAAACAATTCCAGGTAATAATCTTCATAACAAGGATTTGGAAGAGAACGAACCTGCAAACGCCGATCACAGCTACTTCAAACTCGGGTCCTGGACCTCCGTGTTCCCCAGTCGCAATTTGCTTTGTGAAGCCGATCTGTCCCTTAGTTTTTGTAACAGCCGGTCATTCCCTTTCGACAAATGCATTCCCAAGCTCATGTTCGTTTCCAACTCCTTTAGCACTGTTCTTGGCTCTTGCTCAAAACGTGTCCTTTTCCCTCTACCTGTTAGTTGGTCTCCAGCTTGCAATAAATCATTTTAAACAAGTTTAAGGGATTAATAGATCTTTGTAAACAAATTTCAGTTTAAGATGCTAATGAAACATATTTAAAATTCAAGAACCAATCAGACAATCTGAATAAGTACATAAACTCTTGATGTATTAAACTTTTATATATTTTATATAATTATATATAAAAAAAATACAAAAATAAATCTTATTTTGACGAATTTGAAAAGACATTCTTTTTAGTTTAAAAGTTTAGGTTGACCGAAATAATTTTGTTAAACTTATATTTTAAGTTGATAAATTTCCTTCAAATAAAATGAAGTTTCACCTTATAAAGTATAATTCAAACTTCAATATTGATCCTCGGTGCATTCTACCATATAGGGTTGTAATCAAGCTGAGTTTTGACCTGCTCAAGCCCAGCTTATCAAAAACATTGACGAGGTCAAACTCATGTGCACAAGTTTGTTTACGAGCTTTGCTCGCGAGCAGCTTACTAATTCAGTTTATGAACTTTGCTCGTGAACAACTTATTAATTATGTTCGTTAATTATTTGTATTTGAAATTTATTTAACACAAAATTATATAGTTTGAAATCTACAAAACTAAAATTTACATAAAACTACGACATTCTCCTTTGTAGAAATATTATTACTAAAAAATAATTGAATCAAACTTGCTTACAATGATGTTCATGAACATTATAATCAAGCTTGTTCATGAGCTTATTCATGAATCTATAATCGAGTATGCTTGTGAATTTTCGAACCATTTACAAATCGACCCGAACATGATCAAACTTTTATTGAATCGAACACCAAACCGCTCATAAGCGGCTCAACTCATTTACAGGTCCCAATATCCTATGAATTTTCCTAGGAAAATAACATTAGAAAAAGGTATATGTATGTGTATGCTTTCACCACTGAAAACTGTCATCAATTGCCCTTAATTACACAAAATTATGATTCCAAATTCATCATTTTGTCTCTAAACCCTAAAATTAGGGCAAATCATTATAATTTGTGGAATTGCGCAGATGACTAAACTTGCGCCATAATTTCTTCTTCTTTATATATATAATAAGAAAAATAATAGGGACACCTAAATGTGCAAATTAGGTTCCATACTTTACAAATTTGGTCCATTGATATTTGAATACCTAATTCTTTTTATACCAAATAAATAGCTAGAAATGTTTTAATCAACTAAACCTATAAGATATAGACCATAGCTTGCACACTTCGAGACAACATTCACTTTCATATTGTTGATTTTTGTTTTAATAATTAAAATTATTTTAATATATCTTAAAATACAAATTAGTTGTCTTCATTTATCCCTCTGATAATGAAGAATAGATCACTAACGACACTTTTAGTTTAAACTTCGGAATCAGGATTGGAATATGATGGAATCAGAATCGGAATCAGTATTTATTTATTTTGTTTGGTTCAGTTCAAAATCAGAATTTAAGTCCATTCGAAGTTGTTTGATTCTTTAATAACCAAAAATTAGAATTGGATTCCTTTTGAAATTGTTTGGTTCTCTCATATTCGAATTGAAATTACTCCAATATTTTTTAAAAATATTTTATTAAATAATAATAATAACAATAATAATAATAGTAAATTCAATATAAAAAATCGAAATCAAGAAAATTAGATCATCCTAAAAATAGATGTTCTAAGAAAAAAACGCAGTTATATAATATCTTCTAAAAATAAAATTCAAGTTCTTCAAATCATTCTAGGTATAGATGATCATATAAGAGGATAAAGAAGACGAATTATATATTGTCTCTTAAGGTAAGGTGGAGCTTGATAAAAAAAACTCTTACTTTATTTTGTTTAACGGCGAGAATATCCACAGCTTGTAATGCCTCAAGACTTGTTAAACCTTCAATTTGAAGTAAAAATGTTACAACATCAGTGCTTTTGTTACCTATTTCTTGTTCACGTTCCTCTGCACGAGACCAAACATTTATTATAGTACTAAGATGCGTGTTCATATTTTCCATAAAACTATTTAAATTGGAAGAAATATTTTGAAACGTAGCAACCATGGTAGATTCTTGAGATTCCTTAAGCTTAGTCATGTTTTGCTTCCTTGATCTCTTAAGTTTAGAATGAAGTTTTGGCATCGATATTTCATCATCCTCTTTTGGTTTATGTAATGGCAGATTGACACTATGGCTAACAGCTTTAGCCCTTTCAACCAATCCAAAAGACATTTTAATATGGTGACTAAAGAATTTTGGCCCGTCAAAATCTCATGCTGGCCCCCTTAGCCCAACCAGTAATCCTTAGCTCTCCTATAACTGTATCTTGAAGAAAAATTATTGTTTCAATTATAGGAAAAATAGTAGTAAATCTCAACATATGTAATTGAAAAACCAGAAGTACATCAGAGAAACTTGAATCTGCATCTTCAATATCATAGATCATGATAGAGTAATAATAAACAATGCTTGAAACTTTTTTTAGCACAACCACGAGAAACACATATTAGTGATTATTATTTTAAATAGTAATTATCTCATATTATCTCCTAATTTGTAATTAGTTGTAATTAAGTTAAATCAATTTGTTAGGATCAGTTAGTTCAAATTCAAATTAGATTTGATGTATCCTATATAACAATTAGATGTGTCTTTGTATTTATACTTCCTATTTTCAGCAAATCATAATCACGTGAAATACAACTATTATACCTCTTTTTCTTTTCATCTCACTTCGTAAAATGGCATCAGAAGCTGATTTTGGTCCTTCACCTATCCCGCCCACCTCTTCTATTCCGGCCAGCACCACCTCGATGCCTTCTGCTTCCACCTCTACCTTGCCAGAATATACCATGATTTCAGACAATGTTTCATCGTTTGTCTCCTAACCATTCTGCTAATATGTTTTTCACACCCCGTTCAGCGACTCTACACATCCTTCGCCGCATACTCCCTCGTTTGTAACGACACAGTCGCCTAGTCCATCGTCTCACGGTGGTGCCCCGTTCTTAGGGCCACCATTTCATACCCCCTGGTCCATTCTCAACCGCCGCAAACCACCTTCCCTGGATTTCATCCTAGTCATTCCCATTTCGTTCATCCTTTTGCAAGATGGCATGCATGACTTGGGAACTAGCAAAACTCAACAATTAGTAGCATTGTCCGTAAGAATAAATTCCCATCTTCTGGTCTCCTAAGATGTGTGATTTTTTCCATTAGGAAAGACATCTCGTAAGCTTTTAGCTTCAATTTCTAGGACTAGTCAATTTCCGTTTGAAAACATTCACGCTGGTGTTTGGGGTCCGGCCTCGGTTTTGTCATTTTTAGGACATCATTATTTTGTCATTTTTATTAATGAATTCAACAGATTCTCTTAGGTATTTTGTATTAAATCTAGAAGCGATGTGTTTACATTTTTTTTCATGAGTTCTATGCCATGATTGTAAATCAATTTAATGCCTGTCTTAAGAATTTCTATAAAGTTCGGTGGTGAATTCCAAAAATTGCAATCTTTCTTTAACCAGAAAGGCATCCTACACAATATTGCCTTTCCACACACTCATGTTCAAAATGGCATTGTTCAAAAAAAATCAGACACATTGTTGACATTGCATTAACTCTGCTTGGAAACGCCTCTTTATCACTAAAATTTTGAAATTATACAATTTTACATAGCGTTCGTTTAATCAATTTTTCCCACCCATGTTTTAAAGAATGATTAAAGAATGAATCTCCATCCTTCTATTTGTTTCGTGTTAATTAAAGAGACATAAAATGAAGAGCTCTATGAGGCCAAATTTCCTAAGTATTCCAAATTGCACACTTTTGCTTGTGCAATTTATCCATTCTTATATCCTTACAACAAACATAAATTTGATTTTTGCTCTAAAATATGTATCTATCTTGGAACTTCGCCCAATCATTCGGGTGACTTGTGCTTGGATCTTACTTCTAAACAGATCTACACATGCAAACATGTTGATTATCGTGAAATGGTTTTCCCGGCTCAACACCACTAACGTTCACCTTCATCGCCTCCTTCAACCATGATGGTAACACTTCCATTGCCTCCTCCCTCGCCTATGTCACTTGAACTGTCGGCTGCCTGTCCCACTCCTCCTTCGTCATACTCATATGATCGAGTATCAAACACTTCTCTCTTATCTCATCCTCCCACCTTAATTTTGTATTCCACCTTTATAAATTAGTTATACTTTCGTTGTCATTTCATCGGTTCCTTATACAGAGCCTCCTTATGCCTTGGTTCATCTTGATCTGTTGCTTGGTGCAAATACACCCCTTTCAAGCCCTATTTTCTTGCAACAGACGACATCATCAGTCCCTGCCTCGGACCAATTATTGTCTATCGAACCTGCAGCAGCCTCAGGCCTATCTGTTCTGAAACTGTAGTCATTTGTCGACTTGATAACAACACTATCCCTTTCTACAGCAACGAATCTAGTGATAAATTCCCTGACTTAGCCCCCTTCGGAGCTTCAGACCTCCATAATTCCACAACACGCTATTGTTCAACTAGCCCCTTCACTCCCTTTGTTGACAGTATTACCTCCTTCACAAATCATTTGAACTCATATTATGTATCTTCGTGACTCCTCTTGCCATTCTTTGGGATGTTTTTCGGTGCTAACTACCACTCATGAGCATGGGGTAGTTGATCCCACATGCTTTTCCAAAGCGAATAAGAGTTCTAACTGGCAACGTGCCATATCTGATGATATTAAGACATTGCTTGATAATGATATGGGTGTTGGTCCCGTGTAACGTGACAAGATTAGTTCCAAGGGGGGTTAGGAACTATTTAAAATTTTTGTCCGTTAAGGCTGACTTCTTTTTCTAAAAAGACTTTATCTTAATCTTTAAGCACAACAGTGCTGAGTAGTTTAAGATACAAGCTTAGTCAACTAGTGACTAAGTCTGTTTCTATCCTTGAGTCAGGAGATATCACTTAAGTCGATTCCTGAACTCAGCTTCTCAGTTCACTCAACTCAGCGTGTGTTCGTTTTAGCTTTTTACTTAGTCAGTTTTATAGCAAGCAATATATGAAGGAGTTAAGGGTTAGAAAGATATTACTCAGCAGGCGTATCCTGGTTCGGCCTCTCCGCCTACGTCTAGTCCCCGGAATTCCTTCCGATTTTTGAATCCTCTACTGAGCTCTTTAAAGGTAGAGCACAAAACCTTTTACAATCAGAAGCTGAGTATACAAGAGTACCTTCCTCTATTCCTCTACTCACTCCTATCTCTACTGCTGAGTACTATAACCGAGTACTCAGCTTCTCTTTTCTATACTTCTAGAAATGATAAATGTTTGTTTGTCCTAAACAACAATTGCTAAGACACTTTAGATGAATAAGATCACTCTAGACTTTTACATAGGATTGGAATTGGTGTAAGATTTGCTTTGCTTTTCTCATAGAACTTCGAGTATTGATTTGGTCAGCGTTTCGACATGATTGAAGATATGTACGGAATGAAGTCTTTGAGAGGCCTATTTATAGTGACACTTGAGGCACTGGTCATTTCGAATTTCAAAATAACCGTTGGAGGGAAACGGCTTCCTATCGCTTTCACTCTGTATCTTCTGTCTTCGACAGCGCTCCGCAGCTTTTCTCAGTCTTGGCAGAATGTTTGTACATTTATGGCAAAGTCTTCTAGACAGCTTATGTGTCTTCTGAACTTTACCCAAAGTAGAAATACTTTGTCTGGAAGTTGATTCAGATCAGCTGTTGACCTGACTTCCTTGTAGCACAACTCAGCAGCTTCCTCATGAAGCTTTTGTTTTGAAGTCTTCTCGATCCTTCTTCATGCTGGGCTTGCGTTTCATTTGGCTGGAGCTGCGTTTTAATCTGCTTGGGCCGTGTGTCAATCTTGTGTTAACTTTGGGCTTGACTTTCTCTTATGGGCTTTTGGGCTTAACATATTAATGTCCTTGATCTTGTAATTTAATTAACTCAACATTGAACAAAACACATTAGTACAAATAAATTCAAAGCATTTAAATTTAATGTGTTGGAATATTTTTATCATGAGAATTTAATTTTACTTAAATAATTTTGTCAAATCAAAATCATGTGGAAAGGTGTTTCAACAAACTCCCCCATTTTGATGTTGGCAAAAATATTCAGTAAGGAACTCAGTGTTGAGCTCCCCCATGATAGCTAACCTTGTATTTCTAGAGATACTCCCCCGTAAGAGTTGAGCTACTGACTTAGTCTTTACTTTAAACATTTTAAGGTTTAATCAAGTAAGTCTAAGATCAGCTTTGGAGTAAGTTCAGGCTTGGAACATTCTATCAATACTCAGTTTTGATACTTAGTCAACCAGAAGGTTAAGTTCAGTTATCCGATTGAGTATACTGAGTAATGTTAGTTGGAGCTGAGTAGGTTTACTCAGGACCAAGTACTTGTATTAATTATTAATGTTTCCAAGTGTTGGTTTACTTTGTTCAATGGTTATCTTAAGAGAAGTCATGCATTCAATCAATCATGGCAGATAAGCATAAGTAAATTGTTGGGGTTTAGTGTCCTATAGACAATTGTTCTAGGATAAACCTAATGTAAATGAAGTGTTCTTTATATCATATATTTTAATGAGATATGGTTTCATAACTGTATAAAGGCAAACCCTTTTAAGAACTAAATAAAGTCTAATAAAAGGAAATCCATAAGTTTGTTTAAAGTGATTATAAAGTGTTCATACAAGCATGAAGTGAGACAAAACTTTATAATAAACTAATAAACTTAAAACCACCCCAAGTCAAGTAATATGTTTAGGATTGACATATCAATATTGAGACTTGCATGTAACAATGTCTTCTGTCCGACAGAAAGCTGATCTCACAAGCTTCATATATACAGATATCTGGACAGTTACGTGGATCCAATGAAAAGAAGTTCATTAGGATTGGGGACCCGACTTGAGATAACAGGATGGGTAGATTCATCCTTGTCACATGTTCATCTCATTGGTATTAATAGGTATAAATAATCCTCAGACTCAAAGGAATGTTAATTAGTCATTCTGAATTACTGAATGTGAGGCTTTGATCCTGTTGTAACACGATCCTTAACAGAGATGACTCTGGGGTGTGAACAGCAGACGTTGGGTGTCACAGGAAGTAATTGTAGGATAGTTATACATTGGATTGAGCATTTATCACTCCCGATAAATGGGAGATACATCCATGGATCGCTTGTGGAAGACTCGACTCTAAATCCTTGCAAGGTGATAGCTTAAGACATGAAATACATATTTCACTTAACCTATCTAATTTGAGTTGACTCGGCTTGTACAAGTAAAACGAACATCTCGCTATATGTGACTTGACATTATCCATAGTCATAAGATTCAGTTCAATGATGTAGTTGATAAAGGATCGAATTATACTGTAACTAATACGGAAAGGTCAACGACGGAATCAACCAATCTTCTTATAGCTCTGGGGGAATGATTACGGACTTACTAATCACATACTCTGTACATCATTCCGTTATGCAAAGATTAAATATAATTCTTTGAAAATTAATTTAATAGTTGCATACGGTTAGAAGCAATAAGAACCTAATGGGTCACACATAAGACTTGGAACCCAAAAGAGAGACAGATGTTAATTAATTGATGGAAGCCCAATAAGGCCCAATTACTATGGGGGCGATTTTTATGTATGTTAAATGCATAAATAATTAGTTTGATTTTATCGATCCTAATTAGATTAGGATTATGAATTAAATTAATTAAAGGATAAATAAGTTAGGAGTTTTAATTAGATTATATTAACTCCTATTATTATCCAATAAGGTTATTATTATCTTTTATATTTAGATATATTAATAGATAATAATTAAGAATTCTATTCCGAATTGAATTCTTATTTCATTAACCTAATTCTATCTAACTAGGGTTTCGATACAAGAGATTATAAATACCCCCCCATATAGGATTTTCGAAATCTAATCCAACCCTAAGGCTAGAGAATTTCGAATTCCATCCTAAAGCAAGAGAGAGAATTTCGACCCCCAGTTCGAGGACGAGATTTTCCACGGCTTCCTTCCGTTCAATTGATTTTCATCTCTTTCTCTTTATCCTTGATCTTATGTTGATTAATTAGAGACAATCTACTTTGGTTGTTATAAACGGTTGATTCTAACTTGATCTTCCTTTGTTTTGTTTTGTGCTCGGGAACTCGAAGTAAGAGTTGTGGGCACTTCGTTTGCAACGGTAGATAGAACTTCTGAAAGGTATTTCTTCTTATCCCTCTTTATATGAAACAACGATTAACGGATCTTGGGGTTAATGGAAATAGGTTAAATTTTTTATATTTCCGCTGCTATACGTTAGCCTAATTTCCAACATTGATATCAGAGCCTGCGTTAAATCCGTTATTTCATATATGATAATTTAGAAGTTTTTTAATAGGATTGAATAAATATTTATAGTTAGGTTAATTAACAAATCGTTTTAATTAATTGATTCTAAAGATAAATAAGTTTTAATTACTTGTTAATTAAAATAGATTATGCATTTGTTCCTAATTATTTTGGTTGATAATCATTATAACAAAATCTATTAGTTTTATAGTTAGATTAATAAAATCAGTTTTATTGATTCTAAAGATAAAACGGAAAATCTATAATAGGTTTTCCTATTTTCTGAAAATCGTTTTAAAACCATTTTAGAATTGATATATATATTTAAAATTATTTAAAAAAATATATAAATACGACAGCAGGCGCGACCGGCCGCTGTAGGGCTGCTGCCAAACGGCAGCAGCCCGACCTCGGGCCCGGCCCGAGACTCGCTTAATTTTATTTTGTTAAAATTAGTTTTAAATATAATTAAATATATATGTTTCAGAAATTGATAGTTTTCTGTTTTGATTATCGAATGAAAATTTATTTAAAAGTTTGTTTTGCCTATTTGTAAATCAAAAGTATTAAATGAATTGAAATCAAAATAATTGGGACGTGCATAATTGAAATTTTGTATAGTTGTATTAATCTAAAGATTAATATAGAAGATAGGAAACTATTAGAAGTAAAATTGGATGAAAGTTAATTTGATAAGTTAATGTGATTAACATAAATATTCCATAAAATAGTTATGTAATCAACCAATTAAATTTATTTAATTGAGTCTATGCATGTTTGGAGTTATGGACATATTTGGACCCTCTTTTAGTCTTTTGGTATATTTTTGAAATAGGGCCTGCGCGTCCTGACTTTCTACTATCTATTGTAATTTCTCCTCTCATCTAATTCCCGTTAAGTCCAAAATATACCTAATATATCATCAATGATTACATCAATATTGCTACGAATTTGTGCTATTTATGCCTGTTTAGAATACTTTTACGTTCGAATATGTTTCTTTCTTACGAGGTACCTAAATATTTGGTAAAATCCAAATAGGAGCGAAAGAGGTTAAAAACAGAATAAAAATCCTACAAAAGGAGTCAAAAACGACGAAGATCAATTACACCAAAACGAGGACAAAGACGAAGTCAGAAACAGAGAAAAATGCCAAATTCTCGGTTGAGGAAACCAAATTCTCGATAGAGAATTTTGGGGCCGCGACTGAGAATCCCAAATTCTCGGTCGCGACACGCGTCGCCAGTCACCTCCCCCCTTTCGTCCGAAGGCTGAAAAATCACTTCCTCATTCTCGACCGAGAATTGCCATTCTCGGTAAGATCAGAAATTATGCCAACCACAACAAACACATGTTTAAAATCTAAGAAACACGTTCGTTCAAGCGGATAGAAATGACTCTCCACAGCGGACACGACTCTCCATAACGGACACGACACTTCAATCACGACTCTTCAACATCTATAAATAAAGTATTGATTTGAGAGTTGAAATATGATGAGAGAGTTAGATTTTAAGATTAGTGCAAGAGTTATGCAGAAACTCTGACTCAGAAATGAGTCAGAGATTAGAGTTCATTTCTGTAAAAAGCATTATGGTGTACGAAGTTACAGCGAGAAGATTGAGTAGAGAATCTGCCCTGAGTCTGACAAACTCTAACGAAACCCAAGGAAATGATTGACAACCCGTTCACTTGCACGCCGTAGAATGTTTTCATGCTCCTTGTTCTCTGTAAACTTGTATCAAATTTATGTTTCATCTAATAAAGTCTGTTCTATTCGATAGATTTTTATGCAGCACTTTGGTAAAGGATCCGAGGTGGATTGCTGGTGTTTTCATTAAAACGTAGTTAAATTCAAAATCTTTACAAGGAAACTTTGTTGAACAACTTAACAAATTAATATCATCAGTAGAGTATTAATTTGATTAAGGTAGCGATCTTACCCGACCGTAGGAAGATTGACTATGGTTCAAAGCCCTAAAATTAGAGGTTCCGTCATTTATTTCATTGTTATAATTTATACAAAGTTTAAGTTGTTTTCTTTGCTTAATGCAAACGAATACATTTGTTTACTTTTCTAAAAGTACTAAACATTCCTGTCTTGCAAATTCATCCCTAAATCAGAAGTATTTTCTAACATTTGTTATACTCTAATCTAATTCTTATTCTAGCAATTTCAAAACCAAATCCAATTCAACGATTTGACATATTATAAACCTTAAAAGTAAATCTAACTGATTGAAAATAAGTTTTTGTTAAAAAGGCGTTCCATGTGGGATCGATATCTTTTATTACTACAAGCGTATACCGTGCACTTGCGGAAATCGCTCAACAAGTTTTTGGCGCCGTTACCGGGGAACGCCCAATTTTTAACAAAAATTTATGTTTTTCGTGTTTTATTTCGAACATTGGGTTATAATACATTTATTTATTTATTTTATAGTTTTATTTTATTTATTGAGGATGGTCACTAGGACTAAATCCTCGTTGTTATTTAACGTTTGCAATTAGATGTTTGCAGATAAAAAATTCAAGTTTTTTCACAGATAACCTAGAGATTTGATCATCAGTATAAATGCACAGAAGGAGTCTACAGAAAAGAAATCCAGTATACAGATACAACAGAAAGGAAAAGAAATTTTTGAAACAGGATGTCAGACGTGACAGATATAATTTTTTCCAGAAAATTTACCTTTTCCCAAACACCTTTACCTCTTTTCTATACACTTAACCCTTCACCAAAATATCATATCTCTTTGTTAAGAAATTTATTCAATTCCTACACTAAACCCGAATAATTTCCGCTATTTATCACATCCTTAAAACACCTACATCTATCTCTCTAAGAAATCACCATGGAAAATCTTCTCAAACAGATGAGCAAGTAGGATGAAATTATCTTATCCGCCAGGAAGGAATTGTATACTTTTAATATAGTTTTGAAAGTTTCGGTTCATGTGCGTAGTTTTTTGTTCGAGGCCTGAACCAGAAGTTCGGACATTCAACCGAAATTACTAGATCCTTAAATTGAGAAAACGCTAAAAAAAGAAAGTGCTTAAAAAATGCTAAAAAAAGAAAAAAAAAATATATAATTTCAAAGTTTGTGATACAGTTCTACTTTTTTATTCCAAATTGAAATTATTTCCAGGTAAGTTAAAATGAACAAGGCCATATTTAGTTGATAAAAATATTTTGAATATGAATGAACTCCAATTCGAGCAATTGAATTTGTGAACAAGTTCTTTGAAAATTAATTCGCTTAGTTTTTACGTTTAGATTTTCATTTTTTTTATCCCTTGTTCATAATTTTTATGTTTATTTGTTTTTAGTTTAATTTATTTTTGTTTTATTTTTATTTCATAAGTTTGATTTGTGTATAAACAAGTTTTATCTAATAAAAATTCTTTAAAGTCATGTTTCTAAATGTTTTGTAGAAACTTTTATTGTGTTTACTGAAATTTTAGGAATCTCAGTTGAGAATCCAGAAATCTCAGTTGAGATTTTAAGTTTAGGTTTTCAGGAGTAGAATAAGAAAATTTCTGAACTTACTGAGAATGTGAATTCTCAGTTGAGAATTTTACTTTCTATGCCTTATAAATTTCTGAACTTACTGAGAATGTGAATTCTCAGTTGAGAATTCAGGATTTCAAAATTTCAAGGGAAAGAAAGAGAAAAACAAAATTTCTGAACTTACCGAGAATCGAAATTCTCGGTAACTTCAGCGAAGCCAAAAAAAATAAAAAATAAAAAATTGTCGCGACCGAGAATCGCCATTCACGGTCGCGACACGGGCATATATTAGACCTGTATCTCTTCTTTCTTCTTCAGTTCATGCACCATTGCTGAAAGTTTTGAAAAATTAAGTTTTTTCATGTTCAAATGGTGTGAATTTGCACTTTTTCGCCACCAACAGACACTTTAATTCGTCCTAAACATCATTATAAATAGTTAGAGAAGATCTGATTTCAATACTTTTCATCTCTTTCAGACAAAATCTGATATTCTTCTCCAATTATTCATACCTTTCAAAAAGTTCCAGAGACTTTTTCCTTTTTTCAAAACCATGACTACCAAGCATAAATCTTCAAAGAAGATTACTCCTGCACGCAACAAGCGTCCTGATTTATCAGAATGCTATGGTGCACCGTTTTCCATTTAACACATAATGAAGAACGCAGATTTTATAAAACTATTTGTTCTATATAGTTTGTATTCGGTTTGTTTTTGTGTTTGTTCTTTCTGTAACTAGTATATATGTCTTCTATTTTTTATAAAACTATCAAGTTTGATTCTTGATTCTTTTTGCTTAAAATACGTTAACCATACAAGTTATACGAATACATCCAAATCTAAGTTTAAATGAAACAGTATAACTTTTAACTTGAATCTGTAATTATTTTGCATCTGTATTCATTTCAGAAATGTTTCTGAACATCTGACTTTTCATATATATTACATACTAATACGGTATAATCATTAATAAACTATTGAACAAGTTCATGAACATTCATTTTATATGATAATTCTAAGTTTTGTTCTGTATATATGTTTTTCAATTTTGATAGCATATCAACTTTGATTCTTTGGTTATTTTTTATTAGTATATGTTAACTATGCAAGTTATTAGAATAAATCTGTATATAATATTAAAATGAACCAGTATAACCATCAAACATAAATGTGTATATGATGTTAAAATGAGTCTGTATATCATTTCATTAATCTGCACAAGTTTCCATGCTTCAGATTTAATATGAATAAGTGATTAATAATTTGTTGTGATTACTTTTAATTTGTTTGTTTGTTTCTGTATATCGGTTTGTTTTTAATCTTTCTTGTATATATGTTCTTGTTGATCTATCTAAATATGTGTTCCTGCAATAAGAATTCAATTCATTTCATACTTTCATCTTATGTTCTGGTTTATGTCTGTTAAAATTTATACACTGTTAGCACCTGAATCTGTACATGTATATCTTTAATGCTAATACGTTATAATCAATATTAACTATTGAACATGATTATCAATTTTCATTTTCATGCAATTATTGAGTTTAATTTTAATTATGAAATTATGAACTTATATCGTGTTGATTATTGCATATATCAGTATGAACTTATTAAAATAAAACATACAATTTCTCATATGAATCTGTATCAATTAGAATAAGGTTAAATGTTTCTTTATTTGAATGCCACTTTAATTTGAATAAGGTTCATGTTTAAGTTTTAAGCATGAATAAATACCTACATGAACTTACGTTCATTATCTTTTAGAAGATTGATTTACCTTGTATGAATTAATGAACATTGATTCTACATTAACTCTATTTAAGGCATTTATTTGTTTCATTACTCCAATTTACTAAGGATAAACCTTTGGTTTACCTTGAATTTAATGTTTTAATTTGTGTTTTTAAGTTTCAGGTATACATTTACTTAATTATAGGACATATTTACCCAGAAAATTGCACAAACGGAGTTTTTACGCATATTTTGTCGCTGCCAGGTGCAGATTCTCGGCCGAGAATTAATAATTCTCTCGGTAACTTCAGCGAAAACGTGAAGTTTTCAGAGAGATTTTCTCTCTGAAAATAGCGTGTCGCGACCGAGAATCTGGATTCTCAGTCGCAACCCGCGACCTATAGGGGGGTTTGCGTCCGCTTTTTGACAAAAATTAAGTTTTTCCTATTTCTCCCCTAAGCTCCTAAAACACTTAATTCATACCTATATATCCCTATCACTTATACAAACATTACACAACCTCTATTTACAACACATTTTCTTCTTCCACAATCAATTTCACCACATATCACCTTTACTTTTTACCAAATTTTTACCTACCCAATATACTTCTTTCCCAACCACAGCCTCCGTAACCACAACCTTCAAATGCCTAGACATAAGAAGATTACTCTTTCCCATGCTAAAAAGGAATGAGAGGATTACATTTAGGGATTTAGGTTAATTTTATGAAGTTGGGGATGAAGAGATGAGTATTTGATTTGGATATCATACAAAATAATTTATTGTTGAGCCTATCAATTTTCAAACTAATCCGGTTTGGATATATTTTGCCTCGTTTGGATGGATTTAATCCCAAGAATGCTACTAGTACGCTCATTAAAGATCGTTGGTTTTCGTGGTAGATAGCAGTGGATTACTTTTTGACAATTTTAAACCGTGATTCCATTTCAACCAATAAGCACGTTACTATGCGTACTTTGATTATGGGTATTATTTTGGATGCTACGAGTATTATGGAGTAGTTTTCAATCACTTACTCCTAATTATTTTCCGATGTTGGATTATGCCACAACTTTTACACATTCATTTAATGGTTACGCCAATGTTGGTTGGTTTTGCAAGTTAGATATTGGTATTCCAACGATATTGTGGAGAACAATCAAGAGATGAGTTCAGGACTTTACGCGGTGGATGCAAATATACATACTTTAAGGAGCGAGCACACGTCAACCCGACGCCAGTTGTTATCATTTTTCTGTCATCAAGGCATAGTGACCACACCGTCTCCACCGGCTTCACCTTCACAAGAATAGGTTTTATCTTATCTTTTCTTCACTCATTTATCTCTTCTGTTATTTTTTATTCAGTTTGGTACAATTTCAATTTCTATTTATGTTGGATAAAATCCTTTTCATATCTATCTATTTTCTTTTCGTATGATTTATTTCGTACAATTTTTCGTGTTTTATCAATTTTTGCACCAATGAGGACAATGTCCAATTTAAGTGTGGGAGGAGATATTGCATATATCATTTTATTTTTCGTACGAATAAATGCAACATACAACATTTAAATATGCAGCATTTGTTTTATTCAAATGCAACATATATTGCAACACAATTTATTAAACATTATTTTTCATAACTTTACATTTTCATATGTTTAAAAAAATTTAACTTATGATTATAAATTAAATTTTTAGGATATGATTATTTTTAGGTTATCATTATCGTTAGAAATAATATTTCTATACGGGTAATATTTTTAAAATTATTCACAAATCTTCGATAAGATTTTAAGTAAAAACGTCTCGAGTGAATGTATTTAAGTAAAAAATTCTTTATTTTTAATCTCTATTTTATATCATGCAATTCATGATACAATAAATCTTATTTTAAATTTTCAATTAGGTTTATAGGCATTAAATTGAACTAACAATTTTTAGCTCGGTTTGATTTCGTCTTACATTAACACCAATTGAAGTTTTTAAGGAAACTTTAGCCATAATACATGTTGAATTTTAAATCAATATAGGATGAATGTGTTATCTTTCTTTTTCCCAATTTAAATTTCATAAATTCATATTAAATAATCAATTAGTTGAATTCTTAACTTTTGGCCACGATTGAGACCAACCTTATCACAATCGAGGTATGAAAGGGAAGAAAATTAAGTACCGTTTACTTTTGGCCACGATTGCGACCACCCTTATCACAATCGAGGTATGGAAGGAACGTTTAAACAAAAAAAATAAGTGTGTTTAAGTTTAAAGTAACGATTGCGTCCACCCATGGCATGGTCGGTACCTCTTAAGCGAACACTAAGTAATAAAATACGTATAAAGTTACGATCAAGACCACCCTTATCTCGGGCGTAACTAGCAAATAAATTAAAACTAAGTACTTATTTAAATTTAATATATCTCATATATTAGTTTAGGTTTGGGAAAAGAAATTTTGTGCTTTGAAATGCCTTGAGACGAAAGACTCAATAACATGCGTGCTTTTATCGTCCCGAATGCTTCAATTCAAAATTGAAAATACAAGACGAATGATATATCGCCTTTATATATTTAGTTTGATATTTTGCGTATAAATTTGTCATGCGAAGTTAGTCTTTTTGGCTTAACTAATTTAAAAGGTAATACCAAGATATATGTTTTATTTTCATAAAGAGATTAGTTAAAGAATAAATTCAGTGAAATTTTGCTCGGGACTAGCAAAAGATTAAGTGTGGAGATTTGTTAAGCCCAAAATATACCTAATATATCATCAATGATTACATCAATATTGCTACGAATTTGTGCTATTTATACCTGTTTAGAATACTTTTACGTTCGAATATGTTTCTTTCTTACGAGGTACCTAAATATTTGGTAAAATCCAAATAGGAGCGAAAGAGGTTAAAAACAGAATAAAAATCCTACAAAAGGAGTCAAAAACGACGAAGATCAATTACACCAAAACGAGGACAAAGACGAAGTCAGAAACAGAGAAAAATGCCAAATTCTCGGTTGAGGAAACCAAATTCTCGGTAGAGAATTTTGGGGCCGCGACTGAGAATCGCAAAATCTCGGTCGCGACACGCGTCGCCAGTCACCTCCCCCCTTTCGTCCGAAGGCTGAAAAATCACTTCCTCATTCTCGACCGAGAATTGCCATTCTCGGTAAGATCAGAAATTATGCCAAGCACAACAACACATGTTTAAAATCCAAGAAACACGTTCGTTCAAGCGGATAGAAACGACTCTCCATAGCGGACACGACTCTCGACAACGGACACGACACTTCAATCACGACTCTTCAACATCTATAAATAAAGTATTGATTTGAGAGTTGAAATATGATGAGAGAGTTAGATTTTATGATTAGTGCAAGAGTTATGCAGAAACTCTGACTCAGAAATGAGTCAGAGATTAGAGTTCATTTCTGTAAAAAGCATTATGATGTACACACATTGTTTATTCAATAATAACAAACACAGTAGCGTTTAGATTTGTTCATATTAGTTTACATTTTGGTAGAGGCCGACCGTATCCCTATTAGGAAGTTACATCGAGAAGATTGAGTAGAGAATCCGCCCTGAGTCTGACAAACTCTAACGAAACCCAAGGAAAGGATTGACAACTCGTTCACTTGCACGCTGATGCGGATTCCGTGAAGAACCCGATCTGAGGGATAAGTGTACCCCGTCGTTATCAAGTAATAAATTTCTGGGTTTAAGTCCAGGTTATCGTCCACAGGATTTATTTCTGCAAGTACCGAATTACTAAGTCTCGGATGTTATCTAGGCTTAAGGGGTTTGAGTTGGTTTTGTTTAATTAATCTACTCCTAGGTTGGTTTGCACTAATCCTAACTAGATTATCTAATTCTGACTAAGTTATTCTAACCCTAACTAAATTACTCTACCCCTAATTAAGTTAAACTACTCCTAAGTGATCTTTTGTCAATGCAATCATCTAAAGGATCATGGAGGGATACGATGATAATGGAAATAGATTGTTTAAACAATTGAATTAAAATCTAAGTCACTTGTGTTCGAGGCGATTAACCCGACCTATCCTCCTAAAGTTCCTAGTTCGTGATTCCCTTGTAAGGCCGAAACTAGCTCTAAGGCTCAGTAATTTGGGCTTAATCTTCTATAGGGTCGTCAATCCTATAGGCACTGACTAGGTCAGATTCAGCTCGCAATATGTGCCAAC
Source organism: Euphorbia lathyris (assembly GCF_963576675.1). NCBI lineage: Eukaryota > Viridiplantae > Streptophyta > Magnoliopsida > Malpighiales > Euphorbiaceae > Euphorbia > Euphorbia lathyris. Next base: position 67,070,893 of record NC_088912.1, on the reverse strand, counting down.
TTGATTTTGGGATTATCGAATGAGTTAAACCAATCAAACAAAGCGTAAGACAAAGATTCAAAGCATTAAAACAATTGAAGAAACAAAACTATTATATTAATCAAAGATGGAGAACATTGTCACGAAGTTACAATAAGCCTAAGATTCATAGCATGTATCATAGGATAAACAAGATATAAAAGAAGAAAAATCCCTTTCAGGGAACCTGTCAACCAATGCAGGCGTCTTCCTAGGACTTAAGGATGGAGCTCGAGCAATCCTCGGTGAATGGAGCTTCGGAGGCGTCTTCAATGGAGGTTTGAAGGTTTTTGGAGGAGGTGGAGAGGATTTCTCGAGGTGGAAGATAAGAAAATTACAAAAACAAAAGATATCTAATTTACAATTGAAAATTTCTATTTATAGACGCGTCTCGGGCCTCGTTTTGACCTAATTTCGTGTCCTTGTTGGTGTAGGAAGACGTGGGGCCGAACGTGGCTTCGTGGGGGCGGAATTGGTCTTTTTGACCAATTCCCGCAGGTCTGCTCGCCGAGCAGGAAAGGCTGCTCGCCGAGCAGGATTGCGACGAGCAGCCCCTGCTCGCCGAGCAGGCGCCTGGCGCCCTGCTCGGCGAGCAGGCTCCTGCTCGCCGAGTAGGCCACCAGGGGCCTGCTCGGCGAGCAGGCATAGCCTGCTCGGCGAGCAGGCCTCCAGAGGCCTGCTCGGCGAGCAGAAATGGCCCCGGGGGCCCTGCTCGCCGAGCGTTTTCGCCCGAAGCGCGCTCGATCCGTACCGGATGACTTCCAAACCCTTTTTCGTCTGAACTTACACCTGCACACGCATAAAAACTCCAGAAAACATTAGTCCAAAAGCCGAATTGATCCGTCAATCGCTTATTTTGAGCAAACGCTTCGTTTGGTGCGACTTTTGACGGACCAATTAGCTTCAAAAGATAACGGAATTCTATTATGCGTGTTATTTCGGCCGTATTTGCCTAAATTGATCACAAAACGAGCCTAAACGACGAAAAGTAAATAGAATGCTTCCAATTTCTAACTAACTGACACAAAAGCATTTAAATGCGAGAATTGCTCGCTTATTAGCCAAATAAACCTAAAAACCGTCCTAAAACCGTACCCAAAGATAGGGGTTTTTGACCCCTATCAAACCTCCTCGCACTTAAAACTTTACTTGTCCCCAAGTAAACTAAAAAACTAAACCCGCCATCACAAGCAAGCTAGAAAACTTCCCAGTTTGACTAGGTGCTTGACACAATTTCGAGCATCTGTAATTACATGCATTCGGAAATACAAAGTAGAGACACGATATCCAAAAGCCGCATTTCAATTACAATAGGTCATAGTTTTAAGTAAAGGAACACATGTTCAATTGAACGAGCTTGAGGGGATCGCTAAGTAAAACACCTCACCATAGGTAGTTCATTCATTCATACAATTTTGGTGGCTAAAGTGTTTACTCTCGGCTTATATTCTTGCTTAGGATTACGTTGATTTTGAACGTTCATCCGAGTTCCTCTACTATGCTATATGACTCTGATGATATCAAAAACAGCCTCTAATTGGGGTTGTAATGTGGTTAGAGGGTTAAAGGTACAACAAAGGTTAAGTGTTCTAGCGCTACAACAACAAAGTTTAAATGGCTTTAGCAAATATGAAGTGATTGAGCTTTTTATTCGTCCCTTATTGTTTTCTTTTTGGGATGTTTTCTTTGAGACATTTTTGATTTTTCTAAGAACTAGGGAATGGAGTTTTTCCCTTTTGTTCGTCTCTTTTCTTTTCTTTTTCTTTTTCTGTTTTTCTTCTTCTCTCTTTTTTTTTCTTTTGGGATAGTGATGCTCATTCACTTCTTATCCTTTTGGCTTGCTACTATAATGCCATAAACAACGATAAAGCGCTAGAGAAAAACAAAGGCTCAATTTGAGCTTTGCAAAAACAAAGGTTAAGTAGCGAACCAAGTTGTGGTTCGCAAAAACGGGTTAGAACGAAAGAAAAATCTACAAACTACAAAAATGTCGGCTCAAAGGGGCTTCCTAGAGTGGATGAAAAAGAAAAACAAGGTAAAGAAAAGGTTAATTCTAATGAGGCTGATTCATCGTTTATCATCTCAAATCATTGCATGTAGGTTCAACACAGTATTAGGTGCAAAATCTGTAATCTTCCACAAGTCAAAGCATTCACACAAAAATGTCAAGAAAAAGAGCTTTTTGATGTTCGCTCTTAGGCTCAAATTCAACTCACAATTCTTTGGGTTTCAATTTTGTGTTTACTAGTTTTCCCCAAACTCAAGTTTAATATTACATGCCTTCAATTCTTAAGTTATCTACCTAAGTAATTATTTTAGCATTTCTTCAAAAGTAGGGTCTAAATGCAAACTGTAGCTCATGCTTTTACAGATACAAGAGTTGTGTCCCACACCTAAACTAGTTGTCATGCAATTTTAGATTCGGTTCTCAGCCCTCAAAGACAAATAACGAAGTTTTAGATTCGAAGGAGGTTCACGGTTTTAGGTCCTAAACATGCAAAAACATAATAAAACGCCAAAACGCAAACCTAAACTAGACACGACGCAACAAAAGTTTAAAAATTTATACAATTTTTGTAAGTTTGTCTACCCCTCCTCCTCACACTTAAAATATGCAATAAGTTCCAACATTGCATTATAGGTCAGGAAATATGAGTGTAAAAAGTTAGGGTGGAGAAGACAACTTACTGATCATCTTGAAGCCGGAGGATTTGGACACCCGAAGTGTCTTTACCGAGATAAAGTTTAAGTCGGTGTCCATTAACTTTTTGGGTGGTTCCATCTTTCAACATGATCTCAACCATACCGGAGGGATGTGCGTCAAGAACTGAAAATGGTCCATACCATCTACTCTTGAGCTTGCCTGGGAAGAATCTCAATCGGGAGTTATAGAGTAGCACTTGGTCGCCTTTTTGGAAGGTTTTCCGCTGTACCTTTTTATCGTGCACCCGCTTGGTTCGTTCTTTGTACAATTTTGCATTCTCGTAAGAGTTATATCGGAGCTCATCCAGTTCGTGCAGTTGTGTTAACCGTAGATCACCTGAAAGTTTAGGGTCAAAGTTTAGAAATTTTAGCGCCCAATAAGCTTTGTGCTCTAATTCAACAGGCAAGTGGCAAGATTTCCCAAAAACCAGACGGTAGGGGGACATTCCTATGGGAGTTTTGAATGCTGTCCGGTATGCCCAGAGAGCATCGTCCAGTTTAAGACTCCAATCTTTTCTAGCATTCCCTACCGTTTTCTCAAGAATGCGTTTTAGCTCTCTGTTTGACACTTCTACCTGACCACTTGTCTGAGGGTGGTAAGGTGTTGCGACCCTATGGGCTACGCCATACTTTTGGAGCAATGTGTCAAACTGCTTATTGCAGAAATGGGATCCCCCATCGCTAATGATAGTCCGGGGTGTACCAAATCTGGTAAAGATATTCTTTTTCAGGAATTTTATCACTACTCGAGCATCGTTTGTGGGTAGGGCTTCGGCCTCTACCCATTTAGAGACATAATCAACCGCAACAAGAATGTATTGGTTGGTGTGTGACATAGGGAAAGGTCCCATAAAGTCTATGCCCCAAACGTCAAATAGCTCACAGACGAGTATGCCTTGTTGAAGCATTTCATTTCCCCTAGAAATATTCCCTACTCTCTGACATGCATCACAATATTTAATATAATTATTGACATTACGATGCATTTGTGGCCACCAAAGTCCACTTTGGAGAATTTTAGCCACTGTCCTATCTGGCCCGAAGTGGCCGCCTGGTTCCCTAGAGTGGCACATGTTAATCACTGACTCTACCTCTTCCTCAGGTACACATCTCCTAATCATGCCATCAGTGCAGAATCGAAATAAATAGGGCTCTTCCCAAAAATATTGTTTGCTTTCAAACAAAAACTTACGTCTTTTATTTGCATCTAAATCAAGAGGAAGAATGTTACCGACTTTGTAGTTCGCGATGTCTGCAAACCAGGGGAGAGTTTTTACCGAATATAGTGTTTCATCCGGGAATACTTCCTTTATTGCCCCATGCTCTAAGGATTGCTGATCTGACTCTAGACTGGATAGATGGTCCGCTATCACGTTTTCTACCCCTTTCTTGTCTCTGATCTCGATGTCAAATTCTTGGAGTAGTAAGATCCAACGGATCAGCCTAGGTTTTGCATCCTGTTTGCTCATCAGATATCTCAGGGCTGCATGGTCAGTAAAAACAATTACCTTAGATAACACCAAATAAGATCTGAATTTGTCAAAGGCAAATACTACGGCTAGCAATTCCTTTTCAGTTATTGAATAATTCTGTTGCGCATCATTTAAGGTTTTGCTAGCATAGAAAATTGGGCGAAAAAGTTTATCCACCCTCTGCCCAAGACAGGCTCCTACAGCCAGATCACTAGCATCGCACATTAACTCAAAGGGAAGGGACCAATCCGGGCTTACCATAATGGGTGCTTCAATTAATTTCTTTTTCAGCAATTTAAATGCAAGCATACATTCTTCATTGAAATTAAAATCAGCATCTTTTAGCAATAATTGAGTGAGGGGTTTAGTGATTTTTGAAAAGTCTTTTATAAATCGTCTATAAAACCCCGCGTGTCCTAAAAAGCTCCTAACTAATTTCACATTAGTAGGAGGTGGCAGTTTTTCAATCACCTCAATTTTTGCCGGATCGACCTCGATCCCCTTCCCCGACACCTTGTGTCCTAATACTATGCAGTTTTGGACCATGAACTGGCACTTTTCCCAATTAAGTGCCAAGTTCTTGTCTTCACAACGTTCTAAGACTCGGTCCAAGTTTTCAAGACATTGGCCGAAAGTAGGTCCTACAACATTAAAATCATCCATGAAAATTTCTAGGAACCCCTCGATCATGTCAGAAAACATAGCCATCATACAACGTTGGAACGTGGCAGGGGCATTACATAATCCGAAAGGCATCCGTCTATATGCAAAAGTCCCATAGGGGCAAGTGAATGTTGTTTTCTCTTGATCCAAGGGGTCCACAGGGATTTGCATATAGCCAGATAGCCCATCTAAGGTGCAGAAAAATTCGTGCCCTGCCAATCGTTCCAACATTTGATCAATAAATGGTAAGGGAAAGTGGTCTTTACGGGTGGCCTCGTTTAATTTCCTATAATCTATGCATACACGCCAACCCGTAACCTTTCTAGTTGGGATTGATTCTCCTTTTTCATTTTCCATTACTGTTGTTCCCCCTTTTTTGGGCACACATTGAACCGGGCTTACCCATTGACTATCAGAAATTGGAAAGATGATACCTGCGTCGAGGAGTTTTATAACCTCGACTTTTACCACCTCTTTCATGTTAGGGTTGAGCCGTCGTTGAGGTTGGGCAGATGGCTTGATCTCCTCCTCAAGAAAAATTCTATGTGTGCAGATTTTGGGGTCGATACCTTTGATGTCGTGGATTGACCATCCAAAGGCTCCTTTATGTTCCATCAGCACCTCCACCAATTTTTCTTCCTGTTCAACTGTCAACAAAGAAGAAATAATAACGGGTAAATCTGTGGGAGGTTGAAGAAAAACATATTTCAGGTTGTTGGGCAAGGGTTTAAGCTCCAATTTTGGAGGTTCCTCCAAGGAGGTCTTAGGTTTAGGTTTGATCTCACGATCAAGGTCCTCTTTTCTACCCTTAACCCAATAACATTTTTCAGGTGGGAGATCTTCAAATGGCTCACTTGAGTTTTCACATGTCTCACCACCTAGACCGAGTTCTAAAGAGGCATTTCTTATATCGAGATCAACTTCCTCAACACATTCATCTATAAGTGCATCCACAAAGTTACAACTTTTGGAGCGTTCTTGAGGAAATTTCATAGATTCATAAACGTTAAATGTTACCTCTTCGTCCTGCACCCTTAGGACCAATTTACCTCCATGGACGTCTATTAGTGTCCTACCGGTTGCGAGAAACGGTCTCCCGAGGAGAATGGGGACGGAGTCATCTTCTTCCATGTCGAGGACCACAAAATCGACCGGGAAGATCAGTTTGTCCACCTTTACAAGCACATCTTCAACTATGCCTCTAGGCCGTGCAATTGACCGATCCGCTAGTTGCAGTGTCATGTTTGTTGGTTTAGGTTCTCCGAGCCCCAATTTCCTGAAAATTGATAGAGGCATAAGATTAATACTTGCTCCTAAATCACATAATGCCCTATCTATGTGCATGTTGCCTATCCTACACGGGATGGTAAAGCTCCCTTGATCTTTAAGCTTGGGGGGTAATTTATGGGTGATTATGGCCGAGCATTGTTCTGTTAAAGCCACTATCTCGTTTTCCCCAAACTTTTTCTTTTTCGACAACATGTCTTTAAGAAATTTTGCATAGTTCGGCATCTCCTCTAGTGCTTCCATTAATGGAATGTTTATTTCTAATCTACTAAGGATTTCCGAGAACCGGGCAAATTTCTTATCTAGGTTGGCCTTTTTCTGCTTCTGAGGGAATGGCAGTTTTGGTGTATAAGGCCTAACCACTTTTTCTACAGCTTTTTCAGAGGCTGAAGTTTCAGATGCGGGACCGGGGTTGCTTACCACTTTCGGTTCCCTACTTACCTGAGGTGACAGAGGTATTTGCGATGGAGATGCCACGAGTGTATCCACTTCCTTGCCGCTCCTTAAGGCGATGGTTTGAGCCGCCTCTTCTTGCAAGAGGAACGCCTCATGGCATTCCCTTTCTTCTTGTCTGATTGTGGCGAGTTGGTCACTCAGGGTCCTGCATGCCTCCTCGTTGGCTGCCAGTCGGACGGATATCTCTTTTAGGAGAGTCATTATTCCTTCTGAGTACCCTGTTTGCCTGCCATAAAAATCAGAGTTAGAATGAGGACACGGAAGGGTATCCATAGGTGCCACGTAGGGCGCCGGTGGATATCGTGTATGCTCCTGATCGTAGTAGTTGTAAGTTGAGGGTTCAGAATTATACCTTTGATGATTACCCAAATAACTTACATTCTCACCTCTAGGTACGTAATAGTTTATGGCATACCCTACCGGGGTGATTCTGGCCGCATCTCTCGCAGAATGGTATCCTTGGTTGGTTATTTTGGTTGCATGAAGCCACCAGGAAGTCCATTTTTGTGTTGAGATCGTTCATGCACGAGTTTGATGCTCTGTTGTCCATAATTGCTGGAAGAACGATCTAATTTAAGTAATAGTATATCAACAAGTATATATATCTATACAAATATGAATGATATTAACAAGGGAAGTATTCACAAAGAACGCCTAAACTAACAAGTTGACCTTTGGTTTGATATTGCAGAAGAAATAAATCCCCGGCAACGGCGCCAAAAACTTGATTATTGGCGGTTGTCGGGTATTTATAGAATTAATCTACAATCCCCGGCAACGGCGCCAAAAACTTGATTATTGGCCGTTGCCGGGGAATAGTAGATTAATTCTATAAATATCCGACAACCGCCAATAATCAAGTTTTTGAATTCGTTTTCCCTGTGCTCATTAACAAACCTATTTGGAGGCCTCAATATGTTAGGGTTCCCGTAGGACAGATTTGAGTGTTGAGGTCTCCTCCAATCACTACCATAAAAGCTGTAAGAATTAGGGTTAGAATTATACCTTTGGTGATTACCCACAAAACTTACACTTTCATTGGTGTTGAGGCTCAGATTTGCCATCAAGATATCCATTTTCTCATTTAAGTCGGCCATGGAGGGATTGGGAGCCTCATTCTCCAAGGTATGAATGTATTGTCTTGATGGGATAGTAAACTTTTGAGCTTGCCACTCGACTTTTTCTTGCCAATTCATTGATCAGAGAATGCTGAGAAAAAGTGAAGTTCTAGCACAAAAGTTGATAAATAACAGTATACAGATATGAACAAGTATAGAAATGTATAAAGAAATCATATATCAACAAGTATAAACGATATAAACAAAGATATTCACAATGAATGCCTAAACTAACAAATCAACCTTTGGTTCGATATTGCAGAAGAAATAAATCCCCGGCAACGGCGCCAAAAACTTGATTATTGGCGGTTGTCGGGTATTTATAGAATTAATCTACTATTCCCCGGCAACGGCGCCAAAAACTTGATTATTGGCGGTTGTCGGGTATTTATAGAATTAATCTACTATTCCCCGGAAACGGCGCCAAAAACTTGATTATTGGCGGTTGTCGGGTATTTATAGAATTAATCTACTATTCCCCGGCAACGGCGCCAAAAACTTGATTATTGGCGGTTGTCGGGTATTTATAGAATTAATCTACAATCCCCGGCAACGGCGCCAAAAACTTGATGCGGATTCCGTGAAGAACCCGATCTGAGGGATAAGTGTACCCCGTCGTTATCAAGTAATAAATTTCTGGGTTTAAGTCCAGGTTATCGTCCACAGGATTTATTTCTGCAAGTACCGAATTACTAAGTCTCGGATGTTATCTAGGCTTAAGGGGTTTGAGTTGGTTTTGTTTAATTAATCTACTCCTAGGTTGGTTTGCACTAATCCTAACTAGATTATCTAATTCTGACTAAGTTATTCTAACCCTAACTAAATTACTCTACCCCTAATTAAGTTAAACTACTCCTAAGTGATCTTTTGTCAATGCAATCATCTAAAGGATCATGGAGGGATACGATGATAATGGAAATAGATTGTTTAAACAATTGAATTAAAATCTAAGTCACTTGTGTTCGAGGCGATTAACCCGACCTATCCTCCTAAAGTTCCTAGTTCGTGATTCCCTTGTAAGGCCGAAACTAGCTCTAAGGCTCAGTAATTTGGGCTTAATCTTCTATAGGGTCGTCAATCCTATAGGCACTGACTAGGTCAGATTCAGCTCGCAATATGTGCCAACTTGATTTTGGGATTATCGAATGAGTTAAACCAATCAAACAAAGCGTAAGACAAAGATTCAAAGCATTAAAACAATTGAAGAAACAAAACTATTATATTAATCAAAGATGGAGAACATTGTCACGAAGTTACAATAAGCCTAAGATTCATAGCATGTATCATAGGATAAACAAGATATAAAAGAAGAAAAATCCCTTTCAGGGAACCTGTCAACCAATGCAGGCGTCTTCCTAGGACTTAAGGATGGAGCTCGAGCAATCCTCGGTGAATGGAGCTTCGGAGGCGTCTTCAATGGAGGTTTGAAGGTTTTTGGAGGAGGTGGAGAGGATTTCTCGAGGTGGAAGATAAGAAAATTACAAAAACAAAAGATATCTAATTTACAATTGAAAATTTCTATTTATAGACGCGTCTCGGGCCTCGTTTTGACCTAATTTCGTGTCCTTGTTGGTGTAGGAAGACGTGGGGCCGAACGTGGCTTCGTGGGGGCGGAATTGGTCTTTTTGACCAATTCCCGCAGGTCTGCTCGCCGAGCAGGAAAGGCTGCTCGCCGAGCAGGATTGCGACGAGCAGCCCCTGCTCGCCGAGCAGGCCACCAGGGGCCTGCTCGGCGAGCAGGCCTCCAGAGGCCTGCTCGGCGAGCAGAAATGGCCCCGGGGGCCCTGCTCGCCGAGCGTTTTCGCCCTAAGCGCGCTCGATCCGTACCGGACGACTTCCAAACCCTTTTTCGTCTGAACTTACACCTGCACACGCATAAAAACTCCAGAAAACATTAGTCCAAAAGCCGAATTGATCCGTCAATCGCTTATTTTGAGCAAACGCTTCGTTTGGTGCGACTTTTGACGGACCAATTAGCTTCAAAAGATAACGGAATTCTATTATGCGTGTTATTTCGGCCGTATTTGCCTAAATTGATCACAAAACGAGCCTAAACGACGAAAAGTAAATAGAATGCTTCCAATTTCTAACTAACTCACACAAAAGCATTTAAATGCGAGAATTGCTCGCTTATTAGCCAAATAAACCTAAAAACCGTCCTAAAACCGTACCCAAAGATAGGGGTTTTTGACCCCTATCACACGCCGTAGAATGTTTTCATGCTCCTTGTTCTCTGTAAACTTGTATCAAATTTATGTTTCATCTAATAAAGTCCGTTCTATTCGATAGATTTTTATGCAGCACTTTGGTAAAGGATCCGAGGTGGATTGCTGGTGTTTTCATTAAAACGTAGTTAAATTCAAAATCTTTACAAGGAAACTTTATTGAACAACTTAACAAATTAATATCATCAGTAGAGTATTAATTTGATTAAGGTAGCGATCTTACCTGACCGTAGGAAGATTGACTATGGTTCAAAGCCCTAAAATTAGAGGTTCCATCATTTATTTCATTGTTATAATTTATACAAAGTTTAAGTTGTTTTCTTTGCTTAATGCAAACGAATACATTTGTTTACTTTTCTAAAAGTACTAAACGTTCCTGTCTTGCAAATTCATCCCTAAATCAGAAGTATTTTCTAACATTTGTTATACTCTAATCTAATTCTTATTCTAGCAATTTCAAAACCAAATCCAATTCAACGATTTCACATATTATAAACCTTAAAAGTAAATCTAACTGATTCAAAATAATTTTTTGTTAAAAAGGCGTTCCCTGTGGGATCGATATCTTTTATTACTACAAGCGTATACCGTGCACTTGCGGAAATCGCTCAACAATTCCCTTCAATTCAATTGAAGTTTTCTTTAGTAGTATAGAAATTAATATGTAATTTCAAGACGCCATGGAGAAGACGGAGGACCTAAAGAGAAATATGTAATAGTTAATATTTCCCTAGGTTTGGCCTTTTATTCCGTCTCTGGCTAGATGGAATAATTTAGATGATATGTCCATAACGCCAATGTATGTGTCTGATGTATGCTAAAGCAAATCAAGACTAAGTTAGATTATGAGACTTAAAATAAAATCCCTCATCAAAAGTTAAGTAAATAAACAAGTTATTAAAATCGGTTGCCCCTCCCTAATATTATAATTCAGCCGGCAGTACTGAGGGCCTTTGGGTTGTTGAGTAAACTCAAGCTCGGGGTCTTACGGTAACACCTGAATTATCGAAAAATCATTTTTCATGAATATGGGGTAATACTTAAATTAGATTATGATAATTGGATGAGTAAACTCATGTTTTCATAAACTAATGGGCAATATGGTTGGGATTAATATGAATAGCATATTAGTTACTAATGTGGTCAGTAACCCAATAACCTAGGAATCACATTAAAGATGTGATTGATTACATGAATCTACCTAACGAATGAGACTAGCTTGTTGAGTAAACTCAAGGTGAAATCTCAGGAGTTAGGATCCTAGCTCACTAAAGGATTTGTGAAATTCTTCGAATTAATATGGAGGGCTATTAATTTGGCAAAATAGTGGGAGCAATCTAAGATAAATTAAAAGGCCTATAAATTTTAGATTGATATACTTTAAAGCAAATGAATAACATACGTTTACTCTTTCTCACTCCCAAGTTTAATTAAACACACTTTTAAAATCATGACTAAAACCAATCTGCAAAACATTCTTACCGATAACAAATTGAATGGTTCAAACTTCACCGACTGGTTTCATAACCTCAAAATCGTTTTGAAGTTCGATAAAATAGGGTATGTACTTGATACATCGATACCCCCTATCCCTGAGGATGATGCTCCCATCGAGGAAATCGATGCTTACCAGAAGCACAAGGCTGATGACGATCATGCCGGATGCATCATACTTGCATCGATGACATCGGAATTACAAAGCCAACATGAAGAAATGGATGCCTATTCCATCATCATGCACCTAAAGGAACTGTTTGGGAAACAGACCAGGTGCGAACGCTACGAGATATCCAAGTTGCTATATCGTTGTAGGATGGAAGAGGGCACATCTGTGATGACACATTGTGTCAAGATGATTGGCTACATTACCAAACTTTCTAGTATTGGATTCGTGATGGATAACGAACTAAGCATAAACTTAATTCTTCAATCCCTCCCAGAGAGTTATTCACAGTTCATCATGAACTATCAGATGAATGACTTGCAAACCTCTCTTGAAGAGCTTGCAAATATGCTCAAGTCAGTTGAGCCCAATATGAAGAAAGACAAGGCTATACCGGCTTTTGTCATAGAGGGATCAAAGAAGAGGAAAAGGAATTCTCCCAATCCTAAACATCCCAAGAAAGGTAAGAAAGCCATGCCCACTAAAGCTAAGGGAAAGGAAGTGAAGAAGCCCAAAGGAGAGTGCCACTTCTGTGGTAAAGATGGGCATTGGAGAAGGAACTGCAAGGAGTACCTAGCCTCCCTCAAGAAGGGAAAAGGCGGTGCTTCGACATCTGGTATGTTTTATATTGAAATAAATACAGTTTCACAGTCTGAATCTTAGGTACTTGATACCGGATGCGGATCTCATATTTGTACAAATATGCAGGAACTAAAATAGACTAAGGAACTAAAGAAAGGAAGCATAAACTTGCGAGTAGGAAATGGAGCAAGAGTTGCCGCCCTCGCAATTGGAGATTATGTTTTGAATTTGCCCTCTGGGCTTGTAATAGAATTAAGGAACTATTTGTATGTTCCACAAATGTCTCGTAACATTATTTCTATTAGCCGTCTTGTTGACGACCGTTTTCATATTTCAATAAAAGACAAACATTGCGATTTTTATAGAGATTCGATTTTCTATTTCTCAGGAATATCACAAAATGGGATTTATGTGCTAGATGACAAAATTTCTGTTTTCGCAATTGATACCAAAAGACATAAGCTAGATAATTCAACTTACTTGTGGCATTGTCGTTTAGGCCATATAAACAAGAGATGCATGCTAAAGCTACATTCAGATGGGCTTATAGATCCAATTGATCCTGAATCATTGGAAACATGTGAATCATGTTTGAAAGGTAAAATGACAAAGACAGCCTTTAGCAATAAAGGTGAGCGTGTATCAGACACTCTAGGACTTATTCATTCAGATGTATGCGGTCCTATGTCAGTCCAAGCAAGAGGAGGATTCAGATACTTCATAAGCTTCATAGATGACCATACCCGATATGGTTATATCTACTTGATGAAGCACAAATCAGAAGCTTTTGAGAAATTCAAATGCTTCAAGAATGAAGTAGAAAATCAATTAGGAAAGAAAATAAAGACGCTTCGATCCGATCGAGGTGGCGAATATCTTTCAGATGATTTTCTGAATTATCTAACTGAATGTGGGATATGCTCACAATGGACACCTCCCTATACACCACAACACAATGGTGTGTCCGAGAGGAGGAACCGTACCTGACTTGATTGGTACGGTCCATGATGAGCATGGCCTTACTTCCAAAAACATTCTGGGGCTATGCCTTAGAAACTGCCCTCTTCACCCTAAATCGAGTACCAACTAAATCCGCTACATCCACACCATATGAATTGTTCGTTGGTAGGAAACCCGTATTCTCATTCATGAGAGTATGGGGTTGTTCAGCATTTGTCAAACGCATTGCGTCCGACAAACTAGATTCTAAATCTGATAAATGTTTCTTCATTGGATACCCTAAGGAAACTATGGGATATTACTTCTATCATCCAGATGATCAGAAAGTAATAGTATCCAAGCACGCAACCTTCTTAGAGAAAGAGTTTCTCGAACAAACACAAAAGGGAAGCATGATTGAACTTGATGAAGTTCAAGAAGAAGAAACACCGACTGAAACAACAGAAGCGGTTGAGGTACCCGAAACGGTCCCATTAGATGAGACTCCAGTGCCACCTATTCGTAGATCACAAAGAGTTCGTGAACTCCCAGTTAGATATGGTTTTCTAGTGGGAGATGATGCCGAGGTCCCCGTGTTAGACAACGAACTCGAAAACTATGAAGAGGCTCTTACTAGTCCAGATTCTAAAGCATGGCTTGAGGCCATGGATTCTGAAATGGATTCCATGTACACCAACCAAGTGTGGACTTTGGTTGATCCACCCGAAGGGATAAAACCCATTGGGTGCAGGTGGATCTTTAAAAAGAAGGCTGACATGGATGGAAAGGTTAGCACCTACAAAACTAGGTTAGTAGCGAAAGGATATCGTCAGAAGCAAGGAATTGATTATGACGAAACTTTCTCTCCTGTGGCTATGTCCAAATCAATCAGAATCATGCTTGCTATTGCCGCTCACTACGATTATGAGATTTGGCAAATGGATGTGAAAACAGCTTTCCTAAACGGAAACCTGCTTGAGGATGTATATATGATGCAACTTGAAGTTTTCATATCAAAGGATGCAAACAAAGTTTGCAAACTTCAGAGATCCATTTATGGACTCAAGCAAGCTTCTAGAAGCTGGAACAAGCATTTTGACGAAACCATAAAACAATTTGGTTTCGAACAAAATTGCGAAGAAGCTTGCATTTACAAGAAAGCAAGTGGGAGCTCTGTAGCATTTCTAATATTATATGTGGACGATATATTGTTAATGGGAAATGACATTGCTCTACTACAGTGGGTAAAAGTATGGTTATCTGGTAACTTCTCAATGAAAGACCTTGGTGAAGCAGCTTATATACTTGGTATAAAGATCTACAGAGATAGATCAAGAAGACTACTTAGTCTTTCACAAGCTACATACATTGAAAAGGTGCTAAAGCGGTTTAGCATGCTTGAATCGAAACGAGGTAACTTACCCATGATACATGGAGTAAAGTTAAACAATCATCAATGTCCTAAAACCGATGATGATAAGAAGCGCATGGCTGTAGTCCCGTACGCCAGCGCAATCGGTTCGATTATGTATGCTATGCTATGCACTAGACCTGACGTAGCGTTCGCGTTAAGTATAACGAGTCGTTACCAAGGAAATCCGGGAGACGAGCACTGGATTGCCATCAAGAACATTCTTAAGTACTTGAGAAGAACTAAAGATATGTTCCTAGTGTACGGAGAAGGGGATCTGAAAATAGAAGGATTTTCAGATACAAGTCATCTTACAGATGAGAACGATTTTAAATCCCAATCAGGATACCTGTTTATCTTGAATGGGGGCGCGGTCAGTTGGAAGAGTTCCAAGCAGGGAAGCATAGCTTTCTCTTCGACCGAGTCAGAGTATATCGCAGCTGCGGAAGCAGCAAAGGAAGCGGTTTGGATTAGAAAGTTCATTACAGAACTTGGTATGGTGCCTGACATTGTCAATCCCATTACATTGTACTGTGATAACAATGGAGCCATTGCACAAACAAAGGAACCACGGTCTCATAATGCATCCAAGCATTACCTAAAGTGATACCACATCGTAAGAGAGATTGTGGCTAGAGGAGATGTGAGAATAGAAAGAGTACCTACAGAGGACAACGTTGCAGATCCGTTGACAAAGCCCTTAACCCAGAGAGTACATGATCGTCATCTAACTTCTACTGGGATAAGTTATAGAAACAATTGGCTTTAGTCCAAGTGGGAGTATGTTGGGGTTTAGTGTCTTATAGACAATTGTTCTAGGATAAACCTAATGTAAATGAAGTGTTCTTTATATCATATGTTTTAATAAGATATGTTTTCATAACTGTATAAAGGCAACCCCTTTTAAGAACTAAATAAAGTCTAATAAAAGGAAACCCATAAGTTTGTTTAAAGTGATTATAAAGTGTTCATACAAGCATGAAGTGAGACAAAACTTTATAATAAACTAATAAACTTAAAACCACCCCAAGTCAAGTAATATGTTTAGGATTGACATATCACTGTTGAGACTTGCATGTAACAATGTCTTCTGTCCGACAGAAAGCTGATCTCACAAGCTTCATATATACAGATATCTGGACAGTTACGTGGATCCAATGAAAAGAAGTTCATTAGGATTGGGGAACCGACTTGAGATAACAGGATGGGTAGATTCATCTTTGTCACCTGTTCATCTCATTGGTATTAATAGGTATAAATAATCCTCAGACTCAAAGGAATGTTAATTGGTCATTCTGAATTACTGAATGTGAGGCTTTGATCCTGTTGTAACACGATCCTTAACAGAGATGACTCTGGGGTGTGAACAGCAGACGTTGGGTGTCATAAGAAGTAATTTCAGGATAGTTATACATTGGATTAAGCATTTATCACTCCCGATAAATGGGAGATACATCCATGGATTGCTTGTGGAAGACTCGACTCTAAATCCTTGCAAGGTGATAGCTTAAGACTTGAAATACAGATTTCACTTAACCTATCTAATTTGAGTTGACTCGGCCTGTACAAGTAAAACGAACGTCTCGCTATATGTGACTTGACATTATCCATAGTCATAAGATTCAGTTCAAGGATGTAGTTGATAAAGGATCGAATTATACTGTAACTAATACGGAAAGGTCAACAACGGAATCAACCTGTCTTCTTATAGCTCTGGGGGAATGATTACGGACTTGCTAATCACATACTCTGTACATCATTCCGTTATGCAAAGATTAAATATAATTCTTTGAAAATTAATTTAATAGTTGCATACGGCTAGAAGCAATAAGAACCTAATGGGTCACACATAAGACTTGGAACCCAAAAGAGAGACAGATGTTAATTAATTGATGGAAGCCCAATTGAGCCCAATAAGTCCCAATTACTATGGGGCGATTTTTATGTATGTTAAATGCATAAAAAATTAGTTTGATTTTATCAATCCTAATTAGATTAGGATTATGAATTAAATTAATTAAAGGATAAATAAGTTAGGAGTTTTAATTAGATTATATTAACTCCTATTATTATCCAATAAGGTTATTATTATTATCTTTTATATTTAGATATATTAATAGATAATAATTAAGAATTCTATTCCGAATTGAATTCTTATTTCATTAACCTAATTCTATCTAACTAGGGTTTAGATACAAGAGATTATAAATACCCCCCCATATAGGATTTTCGAAATCTAATCCAACCCTAAGGCTAGAGAATTTTGAATTCCACCCTAAAGCAAGAGAGAGAATTTCGACCCCTAGTTCGAGGACGAGATTTTCCACGGCTTCCTTCCGTTCAATTGATTTTCATCTCTTTCTCTTTATCCTTGATCTTGTGTTGATTAATTAGAGAAAATCTACTTTGGTTGTTATAAACGGTTGATTCTAACTTGATCTTCCTTTGTTTTGTTTTGTGCTCGGGAACTCGAAGTAAGAGTTGTGGGCACTTCGTTTGCAACGATAGATAGAACTTCTGAAAGGTATTTCTTCTTATCCCTCTTTATATGAAATAACGATTAACGAATCTTGGGGTTAATGGAAATAGGTTAAAATTTTTATATTTCCGCTGCTATACGTTAGCCTAATTTCCAACATAAATGACACAGTGGATTGATAAGAAGATACTATAATTCATAAACTCAGCAAGACTACAAAGCATAACACCAACAAACACTAAGGATAAGACAAAAGAAATCTACTTTCTAATGTTTAATTGAATTTGGTTCTTTTTGTGTTTGGGTGGCTGAGCAGGCTTTGTGGTTCCGTTTTGCTGAGTAGATGATTGGGGGCTAGTAGAAGTTGATCCTGATTTCTTCGTTTGTTGAGTTCCTTCTACTGCCAGATGCTTATTTTTCTCCCCCGTTTTGCCAGCATCAGATGGTAGGGGAGGAGCATAAAATGTTCCTTGCTGAATAGCATGAGTCAGTATAGATGAGTATTGTTGCATGTTTTTCGTGCTTTCTCGAAGACCCTTAAACACTTGCAGGCCATCGTCCATACTTGAAGCTGGGATCTTAATGTGCGCGCTGAGCTTACTAAGTAAGTACTCAAGAGATTTCCCAATCCAAGTAAAGGAATCCGTCATACGTGCATACGATTGATGATACATTTTGAGGAAGGCAGCATCATACGAATGACGTTGAACACTAATGTGCCGAACATGTGCAGGTGTTGACTGGCAGCAGTGGAGTATGTCGTTGGTCTTGAGTTGGTCATTGTCCATTTCCTTTTTTCTTAAGTTGAGTAGGCGAATAGCTTCACCTATCTATTCGATAGAGCATTGAGAAGTGGAGGAAATAAGATCACGAGCTCTAATTAGCTCGGTGATCAGCTTGGTGAAATGCTGAGTGACCTCAGCAGAAGTTGCAGATGATGAGTTCACAGCAGTTAGGGCATTGATTTTCCCTTCAATTGAGTTCATGTGGTTCACCATCGTCAGTTGTAGTTCGGCCAGCTTGACCATAAACTCTTGCTTGGGCTGCTGAGAGACCAAGGAAGTCATAACACTCATCAACTCCTTAAGACCTTTGAGTTCGGTCAAAAGTTGCGTGACTGAGGAGAATTGAGTTGGCTCAGCAGGAGTGGACCCAACATCATTAGCGTGAGACTGATGCAGCTCTTGAAGTAGATTGTGAGCTGGCTGGATGATCCTTCTTCCTGACTCAGAAGCATCCAGATACGCATACGTATCATCAGTATTACTCTCAGTGGCCATTTTTTGGTTAGCAGCAGGTGGAGAAGTTTGATGCTGCCCAGAAGTAGAGGTGCCATCCGGTTAGCAGCTGCACTTTGATTGAGGTTAGCAGCAGGAGCTGACTGACTTGCCGATTACTCAGTAGAAGATGGAAGTGGTTGCTCAGCAATGGGTTGGACCTGCTCAGTGTCAGTCTGTAGTTGAGCTGAAGGTTAATTTTGAGGCAACACAGAGCTGTCTTTAGTAGGTGGATTTTCCTTTGCTAACTCAGTGGGTTGAGTAGCAGAAACCTCGAGCACTTGCTCATATGGGGATGGAGCAGAAGTGTCGGTAGAGACTGGACCCTTGGGAATTTCTGGGTCGGCTTGTTCCTCAGTTCGAGAAACAGAGGCTTGTTTTTCTTTGATCTGATCAGGAAAGGGTTCAACGATATCAGTGAAGAACTTGAATTCAAGATTGGTCAGATCAGTAATGGGGTCCCTCAATGGAGACTCATCCAAGATGTTGATGACATGGGGCTTCGTGGCTTTTCGTTTGAATCTCTTTTCAGTACTGCCCTTGTTAGTTTGGGTTTGAGGAGGAGAGTCAGCAGCAATGGATTCTGGTGAAGAATCAAGTCCAAGGTCAGTGTAAAGATTCTCCACAACCTTGGCCTTCACCAGAGACTAAGCTTGCTCAGTAGCAACTTGTTCATCAACTTGCTCATCAGCTTGCTCAGGAGCAGCTGTGTTACTTGGCTCAGCAGAACCGATCTTATCAGCTTCAGGTTGTCCCTGAGTTTGAACTTGTTCTTCTTCTTCTTCCTCACCACATGCTGGTTTTTCAAGATCAATCTCCTGAGCTCGCAGGAAGTGTGCATCCTCAGTAACAACAACATTGAGTGCAGGAGCATCCAATGGTGTCAACTCAGATGATTTCTTCCTCTTTAGGGGTTGCTCAGGAGTCCCCTCACTTTCTTCCTAAACTTCAGCTCTCTTCTTCTTCTGCTGAGTAGACTCAGCAGCTTCAGTTTTCTTATCTTTCACCGGCAGCCTGATTTTCTTCACAGTTTTATCTATATCTCTAACTGGATCAACTTTCCTCTTCTTTCCTTTCTTGGGTTGATCAGCAGGTACTTCTACAACCCTTTTCCATTTCAGGACATCCCAGTTGTTGCTTCTTCAGTTATTTCTTCTTGCTGAACTTGGTCAGCAGGTTCTTCTTCAACCAGAACATCCTTTCCTTTCTTGGATTTGAAAGGAAGGCTGTGATTTAGCGGAAATAGGATTGTTGATGTGATCTCAGTCCCCTCAACATCGATTTCCTCCTTTAAGCTGATCTGGTGATCTTGAAGAATTTTGGTGATTAGAGACCCCATCCTGAGTGTCCCGGTGCTGCATTTAGAAGCTCCTATGAGAAAGACTGGCATGTTGAGTGGTTGGTAGTTGAGCATGTGCCAAATGAAGCATTGCTCGAAGTTTGATGCGGAGGAGATGGAGTTGACCTTGGGGAAGAGAAAGTTGGTCAGTATGTAATGTGCCTGTCTCTAAAGCTAGCCCAAACTTGTACTAGAGACTTCACCAACATGGTCTTTGGGTTTACAAAACTCAGGCTTATAATGGACCTTTTTATAGTCGTTTGTGCATCTCAGCTCAGCACCTTTCGCTTTCAGTTTTAGTAATTTAGCGAGATAGGAAGGATTAATGATGATATCCTTGCCCTTTACACTAGTAATCAGGTGATCAACATTATCAGCAGCTACATTTAAGTTAGCATAGAACTCTTTTACTAACTCCGGGTAGGTTGTTCCGAGAAGAGAGAAGAGGGTGGTCCATCCATTCTTTGAGATCCACTCACAGAATGGTTGCTCAGCTTCGATGAAGCTCTTGGAGAACCAACGAGAATGGAAGACAGTGTAATTTTTAACGCTCTTAAAAACTGGGTAGTAGGTCCTTTCTTTTGGTTCCTCCTTTTTCTTCCCCTTCTTCTTTGACAGAGTGGAGTGCTCAGTGTGAGGGTTTTCACCGAGGATACTGACCTCGGGCATAATTTGGTCATGTTGACCATGAATCGGTTTCTGAGACTCAGAAGCAGATGTTTCTTCCTGTTCTTGCTCAGATTGAGAGGAGGGATTGATATCAGACTCGTTGTCCTCGTATTGATCTTCGGAGATATTCTAGGAATCGTTCGACATGGTGTTCTTGAGGATTTTTTTGAGAGAGTTAGAAGATTAGGGATTTTAGAGAGAGAGAGAGATAGAGTGCGAAATGTTTCAAGCGTAAAGAGAAGTTAGTGGGAATTCGTCCACTATTTATAGCCGGTGCGTGTTGATTTGATAGGTCAGAATGGCGGTAGGTTCTTGAATCAACCAACGACATTTAATTCTGACATTAATGACAGATTCGGCACATGGTTTCCTAATCATTATGCTTATGTCATCCTAGGGATCTACTTAATTACGCGTGCTAGCATTAAATGAGCAGGTGATTTAACTCAGTGTCTAGAATATCAAGCGTTTGATGATCTGAATTTAGTTCAAAGGGATTCTTATTATGTGAAGTAACTCAGCATCTACTAAACACTCAGCATATATATCAACCCATCATGTTAGTGATTTACTCAGCATATGCGTATTAAGTCAGCATAGCAAACAACTCAGCATGCATTAATCACTCAGCATATGTTATACTTGGAATTTATTGAAGAGGATTAAACATACCAATGGCTTCTCTAAATATGTTGAATTGTTAATGTGCTAGTGGCTTCGTGAAGATATCAGCAAGCTGCTCATCCGTTGGGATGTAGGTCAGTTTGATGTCTCCCTTGAGTACATGGTCTTTGATGAAGTGATGTCTTATGCTGACATGCTTCATCCTGCTGTGCTGGATTGGGTTCTTTGATAGGTCAATGGCACTCTTGTTGTCACATTTGACTTCAATCATTTTGGTCTGAACACCATAATCTTCGAGCTGTTGCTTGATCCAAAGGACTTGGGCAACACAGCTTCCAGCAATAATGTACTCAGCTTCAGTGGTTGACAGGGCTACTGACAACTGCTTCTTACTAAACCAAGACAGCTTCTAAGGAAATGACATCCTCTTGAGGTGCTTTTTCACTCAAGCTTGTCTCGTTCGTAGTCAGTGTATCCAATGAGTGTGAAATCATAAGTATTGGGATACCATAAACCTGCATTCACTGAGCCTTGCAAATATCTAAGGATTCTTTTTACAGCTATGTAATGAGATTCCTTAGGGTTAGATTGATATCTAGCACAATAACATACTGATAACTGAATGTCCGGCCTACTGGCAGTTAAGTAGAGTAGAGAGCCGATCATACCTCGGTACAACTTGCTGTCTATTGACTTACCATTTTCATCAGCGCAGAGGACAGTGTCAGTGCCCATTGGAGTAGATATTGGCTTGCAGTTTTCAAGTTCATACTTCTTCAATATCTCCTTAGCAA
This sequence comes from Euphorbia lathyris, assembly GCF_963576675.1. NCBI lineage: Eukaryota > Viridiplantae > Streptophyta > Magnoliopsida > Malpighiales > Euphorbiaceae > Euphorbia > Euphorbia lathyris. Next base: position 67,049,174 of record NC_088912.1, on the reverse strand, counting down.
ACTTAGTTTGACTGATGAAGATGTCGTTTTTCCCTTCTTTGATTTGAAGTCCAAGGAAGAAGTTGAGTTCTCCCATCATTGACATTTCGAACTCAGTTTGCATCTTCTTACTGACTGTAGCCCTGAGCTACAAGTCTTGTTTTGTTCCTAACTACGTTCCCTTGTTCATCTAGCTTGTTGCGGAAGACCCATCTTGTTCCTATGGTCTTCTGGCTTTTTGGGTTTGGCACTAAGTCCCATACCTCATTTCTCCTAAACTGATCAAGTTCATCTTGCATTGCACCCATCCAGAACTCATCATGCTCAGCTTCTGAGAAGTTCTTTGGTTCCAGAACTGAGACGAATGCTACATTGCTGAGGTATCTCTTGAGTTGATTTCTTGTCATCAGGGTGTTCCCAGCAGCATCAAAAATAGCACTCTCTGAGTATCCTCTTGGTATTTTGATCTCTTTTAGTAGTGTAATGTCTTGAGCTGGTTGTGTTTCAACAATCTCTACAGGTATAGATTGGTCAGTGAAAACAATTTGAGTTTCGTTTTTACCTTTGGTCAGCCCTTGAGGCAATGACTCAGTAGCTGTATCTTGGTCAGCAGGTGCTGAGTATGAATCATCCTCAGTCAGCTGATTGTCTTTTCCTGTAGGGTTAGTTTCATCGAACTCAACGTGTACTGACTCTTCTAAGACCTGAGTTCGTTTATTGAAAACTCTATATGCTTTGCTGTTTGTTGAGTAGCCTAAAAAGATAGCTTCATCAGCTTTTGAATCAAACTTAGCAAGGTTGTCTTTAGTATTTAGAATAAAGCATTTGCAACCGAAGGCACAAAAGTATCCAATGTTGGGTTTTCATCCTTTCCAAAGTTCGTAGGGGGTCTTCTTTAATATAGGTCTGACTAGAGCCCTATTAAGTATGTAACAAGCTGTAAAGTACTTTGGAAGCCTATTCTCACTCAGCATTGTCCTGGATATTTCAACCAAGGTTCTGTTCTTCCTCTCAACTACCCCATTCTGTTGAGGAGTTCTAGGAGCAGAAAATTATGGTCAATGCCGTTGGCTTCACGGAATTCAACAAACTGTTGATTTTTGAATTCTCCACCATTATCACTTCGGATGTGAGCTAACTTTAGGTCTTTATCATTTTCAAGCTTTCTTACTAATGTTGAAAACGTCTCAAAGGTTTCATCCTTACTACTCAGCAAGATGATCCAAGTGTACCGAGAAAAGTCATCTACAATGACCAAGGAAAATCTCCTACCACCCAAGCTCAGCGGCTGGACTGGTCCGAAGAGATCCAAGTGTAGCAACTCTAAGGGACGCTTGGTTGAGACAATGTTTTTGCTATGAAAAGATTTTTTAGTTTGTTTTCCATACTAACAAGCATTGCATAATTGTTCCTTTTCGAACTTAAGTTCTGGCAGTCCCTCAACTAATTGCTTTCTTGCTAACTTGGCCAGGAGGTCCATGCTTACATGACCAAGTCGCATGTGCCATAGCCAGGAATTTTCTTCCTTTGACACTAAGCATATATTTTTTGAAAATTTCTTTTCCAAGTTCAACATAAAGACATTGTCAACACGAGGGGTAGTTAAAATCAATTCATTTGTTTTCCCCTCAAGTATTTTACATCCAGTGGCATCAAATATAACTTTTCTACCGCTGTCACACAGCTGAGCTACGCTCAGTAGGTTATATTTAAGTCCACTGACTAGGGAGACTGACTCAATAGTAGGATTATCACCAACGGTTCCTGACCCTACTATCTTACCCTTTTTGTTGTCTCCAAAACTTACACTTCCTCCTCGTTTACGCACAAATGTGATGAACTGAGTTTCATCACCAGTCATATGCCTCGAGCATGTGCTGTCAATGTACCACATCTTTAACTTCTCAGCACACCTCAGGCTTGTTGGTCCCGTATAACGTGACAAGGTTAGTTCCAGGGGGGATATGAACTATTTAAAATTTTGTCCGTTAAAGCTGACTTCTTTTCTTAAGAAAAGGTTTACACAGCGGCACTAAGTAGTTTTGAGACACATGCTTAGTCAACTTATAACTAAGTCTGTTTCTTTCCTTGAGTTAGGAGATTGCACTTAGAGTCTATTCCTGAGCTCAGCTTCTTAGTGCACTCAACTCAGCGTGAGTTCGTTACTTAGTCAGTTTTATAGCAAGCAATATATAAAGGAGTTTAAGGGTTAGAAATATGTTACTCAGCAGACATATCCTGGTTCGGTCTCTCCGCCTACGTCCAGTCCCTGGAACGCGTTCCGAGCTTTTTCAATTCTCTACTGAGCTCTTTAAAGGTAGAGCACGAAACCTTTTACAATAGAAGCTAAGTATACAAGAGTACCTTCCTCTATACCTCTACTCACTCCTATAACTACCGCTGAGTACTATAACCGAGTACTCAACTTCTCCTTTCTATTCTTCTAGAAATGATAAGGTGTTTGTCCTAAACAACAATTACTAAGACACTTTAGATGGATTGAAATAACTCTAGACTTTTACACAATGATTGAAAATTGGTGTAAGATTTTGCTTTGCTTTTCTCACAGAACTTCAAGTGTGAATTTGATCAGCGTTTTGACTAATTGAAGATCTGCATCGAATGAAGCAAATGAGAGGCCTTTATATAGTGACACTTCAAGCACCGGTGATTTCGAATTTCAAAATAACCATTGGAGGCAAATGGCTTCCTGTCGTTGTCACTCAGGACATGCTCAGTGTCATTGGCCAATGAGATTCTTACATCTTCTGTCTATGGCAGTGCTCAGCAGCTTTTCGTCAGATAAACAAAATGTTTCGACATTTATAGCAAAGTCTTCCAGACAGCTTCCTGCGCCTTCTGAACTTTACTCAAAGAGGAAATACTTTGTCTCCAAGTCGATTCTGTTCTGCCGCTGTCTTGTACTTCTTGTCGTTCGACTCAGTAGCTTCATCTTGAAGTAATTGATAGAAGGCTTATCGATCCTTCTTCATGCTGAGCTTGTGCTTTGCTTAGAACGACTGCATTTTGTCTTCTTGGGTCGTGTGGTCTTGATCTGTTGACTTGGGCTTGTGGGCCTTTAGGCTTTTTATCTTAATGTCTTATAAGTCCATAAACTCAATATAACAAACACATTAGTGTGAATAAATCAAAGCATTTAAACTTAATGTGTTAGAATATTTTTTTATCATTTACTTAAATAATTTTATCAAATCAAAATCATGTGGAAAGGTGTTTCAACAAACTCTCCCATTTTGATGTTGGCAAAAATATTCAGTGAAGAACTCAGTGTTGAGCTCCCCCATGATAGTTGACCTTATATTACTTAACATACTCCCCCGTAAGGGTTGAGCTACTGACTCAGTTTTACTTTAAACATTTCAAGGTTTAATCAAGTAAGTCTAAGGTCAGTTTTCAGAAATAGGTCAGCTCATGGAACATATTCTTTTTAACTCTGTTTAAGCGGAAGATTTAGATATCAGAGAGCGCTGAGTATATCTTGGTTCAATGAGTTTCAGTTAATGGGACATATAAAAAGAGGTCAACATATTGATCAACACAGCAGATAATCATAAAGCATTGTAGACAATGGAAATAGTTGATTTACTGAAGATGCGTTAAAAATTTATCACAAAACATAAGTAAGCATCACATAAGATTGGTCAGTATGAATAAGAGATGCAAGCATAGTTTTGGATTAAAGTCAGCATAACAAAATACATAAAGAAAAGAATACAAGTACTAAAGGCAAAGTCTAGCTGTATATCCCAGTCAGGCTACTTCTTCTTGTAGTTGATCTGGACAGGATGATCTTTGGCTTTGCCCTTTTATTTTTGCTAACTTCCAGACGCCTCTTCTCTATGCTGAGTTCTATCAGCTTGAGTTTTCTCCCCCGTTTTGCCACCATCGGGAGGAGGAGGTTTGAAGGAGTCATTAATAGTAGCATTAGTTAAGCGCATAGAAAATGCCTTAAGCTTGCGCATGCTTTCATTTATACCATAAAAAACAAGGATACCATCATCCAAGATTTCACGGGGAACCTTGATGGCAGAGGCATTGAGCACACTCAGAATGTATTCTTGAGACTTTCCAACCCAGGTTATACTGTCAGTCAGCATGGCAAAGGCTTGATGAAACATCTTAAGCAGAGATGAGTCATAATACTAACGCTGAACATTCGAATGACGCACATGTTTGAAGATGTTGTGAGAGTATTGGAGAAGTTCATTCGTCTTGAGTTGGTCAGTCTCCATCTCTTCCTTACTCAGGTTGAGTAAACGAACAGCCTTACTAATCTGCTCAATGGAGCATTGGGAGGAGGAAGATAGTCGATGGTTGGTTTTGGCTTGCTCAGTGTGAAGCTGGGTAAACAGTTGTTGAACTTCAGCAGAAGTTGCATACATGGAGTTTGTAGCTGACAAAGCTTGAAATTGACCCTGAAGAGAGTTTAAGTGATTAACCATAGTCAGCTGGAGTTCAGCCAGCTTTGTTATTGATTCCTGCCTGGATTGTTGGGACTGTAAGGAAGTCATGACACTCAAAAGATCCTTAAGACCTTTTAGTTCTGTGAGAAGCTGAGTGACAGACGAAAACTGAGTTGGCTCAACATTAACAGATCCAGTGGCATTGGTATTGGTTTGATGGAGGTCCTAGAGCAAAGCTTGAGATGAGTCAATAATTCTTCGACCAGACTCAGATGCATGAAGATAACTGTAGGATCCATCATTGGTTGGCTCAGTTGTCGGAGGACGAGTAGAACCAGATTGTGGAGTTGTTTGGTTCTGCTCAATATTGGAAGTGCCAGCATTATCAGCGGCTGGTCTTGAGTTGATATTCTGCACTTGTGGTTGTGGAAGTGGTAGATCAGCAGAGTTTTGTACTTGCACAGCGGCAGGCTGAAGCTGAATGGTTTGAGGAGGTTGAGGAATTTCAGCACTGACCTCAGCGGGTGTTTTCTTAGCTGTCTGAGTGTGCTGAGCAGCAGAAACTTCGAGGACTTGCTCGAAAAGTACTTGACCTTGGGAAGCATTTAAGTCGGCATGTTCCCCAGGATTAGAAACAGAGGCTTGCTTTTCCTATTGCTCTGGTGGAGACTCAGTGGGATTTGAGAAGAATTTGAACTTCATATTTGAGAGACGGTGATCGGATCCCGCAGAAGTGAGTCATCCATAAGATCAAGGACATGGGTTTGATGTGCCTTCTTAAGTCTCCTTAATCTCTTGGTCTTTGGAGGAGTGGGGTCAGCAGGAATGGACTCAATTGAGTCAGTAGGTGAAGATGCCCCTTGGTCAGTATGATCCTTTGCTGCTGGCTCAACGTCTTCTTCAACCTGCTCAGTGTTGGTTGGTCCATGTTGCTCAGCATTCACTGTCTCCTCAGTGTCAAACTGACCACCCAGTTCTTCTTCTTCCTGTTCAACTGGTGCTTACTCAATATCAATGCCAAGACTTCGCGCAAAGTGTGAATCAGCAGGAATAACGAAGTTAGTGGGAGGTGCATTGATGGGACTTAACCCAGAAGACATCTTCTTCCTCTTTCTCAGTGGTAGCTCATCAGTGTCCTCTTTTTCTCCTTCCTCAGGCTCAGCTTGCCTTTTGAGGTTTTCTGTTGACTTAGGTCCATCTTGACCTTGTTGAGCTTGAGGCTTAGCTCTTCTGGACACAATCTTGATCCTTTTCGGTGGAGACTCAGCGTCTTTGTAGGGGCTTTGGACAGCTTTCCTCTTTCTGTCCTTCTTGTCAGCTTGAGCTTTCTTCGCTTTCTTTCCTTCTCTGGTCACCATTCCCTTGGTTTCCTGAACAGTGGCTCCTTTTCCTTTCTTAGGAACAATTGGTTGATCGTAGAGCAAGCCGAACAAAGCAGCTGCAGTAATCTCAGTCCCCCATGTTGAAACACCTTTCCCCAAGATTTTGATTTGACAAAATCATCCATGATTAATAGACAATTAAATTTAAGTGCTTTGATTTAATTGTACTAATATGTTTGTTCAATGTTGAGTTTAAATATAAATACAAATAGATATAAAAAGTAAAGACAGGACAAAGTCAGCATGAGATGACAGAATAAGCTGAGTAGAATGGAACTCAGCATGAACGAATTGAAGATCGAGCTGAGTGGAATGAAACTCAGCATCATAAGTCTTCTTCAGATTGTCTTGCAGAACTAAGCTGACTAAAAGAGAACTCAGCATAGAAGTTGACAACAAACGAAGACAACGAATAACAAAGTAGAAGCTGAGTAATCTTCAGGACAGCATGAGAGATCCGTTTACTAGAAGACAAGTTCTACCAACCTTCTGCACCAATAATTGAATCTTCGAAATTACGCAAAGACAGATTTCGAGATGAATGGGTTAATGGATTATTGGTAAAAGACAACTGCCACAAAAAGACAAAGACTGCAGGAAGAAGACAAGTCTGATGTCTGAAGAAATCAGAAGACAGGATTGGTCTGCACATCTGAAGCTGACCAGAAGCTGTCTCCTAAAAGAGCCATTTTGGACTTAACGGCTAAATCATTTCAAATGATCCAACTCCAGATTTTCATCTATATAAAGACAATCAAAATCCTTGGATCATTGCCGAATTACAGAAAATACAAGAGAGAAAAATACAAGTTCAAAGCACTCAAAAACAAGAAAAAGATCTTACACCCATATTCTATTCCTGTGTAAATGCTAGATTGATTGTTTGTAATCATCTAAAGTGTTCTTCATTTGAAAAAGAACAAATTGTATCAATCGTGATATTGAGAGTGTTGTGCTGAGTGTTTGGTTGTAAATACTCAGTGGTAGAGAAATCTAAGTACTGGGTTGTAGTGCTTAGTAGGAGTTGAGTAGAAGAATAGAGGACGGTACTCTTGCATATTCAACTGCCTTGTAAACGGTTTGTGCTTTACCTTTAAAGAGCTCAGTATTGGATTCTAAAAGCCCGGAGGGACTCTGGGGACTGGACGTAGGCAGAGAGGCCGAACCATGATAAGTGATACTGAGTAATTTCTAAACTCTCTCAATATATATATATATATATATGTATGTGTTGCTTGTTGCATTTACTCAGCATATAAACTGTTTCAGTTAACACTGAGTAAATTAGAGTGCTGAGTTGGAAGCTGACCTAAAAATGTCAATTCCCAACCTTCAAGTAAAACAGTCTTAGTCAACATCTGACTAAAGCTGTCTTACACTCAGATCGGTCGTGCTGACCAAAGCTGAGTTAAGAAACTCAAAGACAATTAACAAGTCAGCTTAATTAATTAACGAAAAAAGTTACATTAGTTCCTAACCCCCCCTTGGAACTAATCACACGGGACCAACAAGTGGTATCAGAGCCAAAAGCTCACTACTCAAAGATTTAACAATCTTGAGCTGATCCTGATAAATGGCTGAAAACAGCACTCGTTTCCTTCCCGGGAATCAAACAACACAGATACTCCCTGAGGGATTATCAATTACTAGGCCTCCCCTATTCTTTGGATCTAATTATACATTCTGGAAGAATAGGATGAAAAACTTTATTCAAGCCACAAACATGAGTGCATGGCTTGCAACTGTCCAAGGCCCACATGTGCCTTATAAAACTGTTGACAAAGAGAAAGTTGTCAAGAGTGAAGCTGAGTGGACAGAAGATGACCTTAAAAAATTACAAAACAATGCTTCGGCTATCAATATACTTCACTGTGCTTTAGATGCTACAGAGTACAATAAGATTTCAGGTTGTGAGTCAGCACAGGAGATTTGGAAGAAGCTTGAGGTGACTTATGAAGGCACCAGCAAAGTCAAGGAATCCAAAGTAAATCAGCATATGAGACAGTATGAGTTATTCGAGATGAATGAGAACGAAGACATCTCAGAAATGAACTCAAGATTCACCAACATCATCAATGAGCTAAAAATACTTGGAAAGAACTTCACCGGGGAAGAACAGGTGAAGAAAATCCTAAGAAGTCTTCCCAAAAGCTGGCAGGCCAAGAAGACAGCAGTAGAGGAAGCTCAGGATCTGACTACTTACAAGTATGATGAGTTGATTGGATCATTGCTGACTCATGAGATATCAATGAAAACCTTTGAAGCAAAAGAAAAGTCAGAAGATAAGAAACAAAAATCACTTGTCATGAAAGCTGACTCAACTGAAGCTGACTCATCTGATGATGAAGAAATGGCCATGTTCACCAGAAAGATGAAGAAGCTGTTCAGAAGGAATGATAGGAACAGCAAAAGGCCATACAAGAGAGGAGATAGGTACAAAGCTGAGTCCAATGACACCAGATTTAAGAAAGACAGCTCCAAGCCTGTCACCTGCTTCGAGTGCCATCAAACTGGGCATATTAAGTCAAGCTGTCCTAATCTGAAGAAATAAAAGAAGGGAAGCAGAAAGGCAATGGTGGCCACATGGAGTGACAATGATGAGTCAACCTCATCTGAAGCTGAGCAAAATGAAACTGCCAATATATGTTTCATGGCAGATGATGGAGCTGACCAATCTCAATCTGAGCAAGCTGATCTCTCAGATGAAACTGACCAGGAGGAGCAACAAAATGAGGTAACATCTCTCCTTCTCCTTAGAAATGAAATGGTAAATGCACTGAGTGACCTGTATACACTGACTAAAAAGTGTAACAAGAAAATAAAGGCACTCAGCAAGCGGTGTGACGAGATTAAGAGATCAAACTTAGTGATCTTCGATATCTTCCCCAAGACAACTCAGCCTTGCATAGTAACATGGAAATTATGCACAAGTTTGTCTCGGAGGTCCAATCAGATACAAAGAAACTGAGAAAGGATGTCACAACCCTTCAAAGCAAAGGGTTAACCAAGAATAAAACCCATGCTGAGTACTCATGTACTGGTCAGCATAAACAGTTTACTCAATGTGACTGTTGTGGGAAAAGAGGACACACTAAAGAAACGTGTTAGCACAACAAGCGGATTGTCCAATGTGACTTCTGCGGAAAGAAAGGACATACCACTAAGGTATGTTGGCATGCTCAGCATAACAATGCTGACCACACTCAGCATCACCCTAAAAGGGTAATTAACTGTGACTTTTGTGGTAAAAGTGGCCACACTATAAAAGTATGTCGTCACAAACTGAAATATGACTTTGCACCTGTTTATACTAACAAGAAAGGACCCAAAAAGAATTGGGTACCTAAAGATGAATAGTTTAAAATGCAGGTCAGCTTGACATGCGTGGAGAAGTCAAAACTTTGGTATATAGACAGCGCATGCTCAAGACACATGACAGGTGATGAAACTCAGTTCATCACACTAGAGCTTAAACGAGGTGGAAGTGTAAGCTTTGGAGACAATAAGAAGGGTAAGATAGTCGGCTCAGGCACTATTGCAGGTAACCCTACTATTGAGTAGTCTCCTTAGTAAAAGGTCTCAAGTGTAATCTTTTGAGTGTAGCTCAGCTTTGCAAGAGTGGAAGAAAGGTTATATTTGATGACACTCAGTGTCAGGTAATTGAGGGAAAAACAAACGAATTGATTTTAACAGCCCCTCGTGTAGAAAATGTATACATGTTGAGTCTAGAAAAACAATTTTCTAAAAATATATGCTTAACGTCTAAAGAGGATAACTCCTGGCTATGGCATAGGAGACTTGGGCATGTCAGCATGGACCTCCTTGCCAAATTAGCTAGAAAGCAATTAGTTGAGGGATTACCCAAATTAAAATATGAAAAAGATCAACTATGTAATGCTTGTCAGCAAGGCAAACAAACAAAAAAGTCATTTCAAAGTAAAAATGTTGTCTCAACCAAACGTCCATTGGAATTACTACACTTGGATCTTTTCGGACCTATCCAGCCACTCAGAATGGGAGGTAAGAAATTTTCCTTAGTCATTGTAGATGATTTCTCTAGGTACACTTGGATCATCTTGCTGAGTAGCAAAGATGAAACATTTGAGATGTTCAGTACACTAGTCAAGAAGCTTGAAAATGACAAAGACCTAAGAGTAGCTCACATTAAAAGTGATAATGGTGGAGAATTCAAAAACCAAATGTTTGATGAGTTCTGTGAAACCAGTGGTATTGACCACAATTTCTCTGCTCCTAGAACCCCTCAACAGAACGGGGTTGTTGAAAGGAAGAATAGAACTATAGTAGAAATTGCAAGGACAATGCTGAGTGAAAATAGGCGTCCAAAGTATTTTTGGCGAGAAGCTGTCCACACAGCATGCTACATATTGAATAGGGCTTTAGTTAGACCCATATTAAAGAAAACTCCCTATGAACTTTGGAAAGGACGAAAGCCCAACATTGGCTACTTTCGTGCCTTTGGGTGTAAATGTTTTATACTCAATACTAAAGACAATCTGGGAAAATTTGATGCTAAAGCTGACGAAGCGATCTTTTTAGGGTACTCAACAAACAGTAAAGCATATAGAATTTATAATAAAAGAACTCAGGTTGTAGAAGAGTCAGTCCATGTAGAATTCGATGAAACTGACCCTGCAGGAAAGACAACTCAACACACAGAGGAAGAACCTAGCTCAGCTTCTGCTGACCAAAATGGAAATGTTGAGTCATCAGCACAAGAGCTGACCAAAGGTAAAAACGAAACTGAAATTACCTTTGCTGACCAATCTATTCCTGCAGAGATTGTAGAAACACCTGTCCCAAACAACTCAACATTGCCCAAGGAGATAAAAATACTAAGAGGACATTCAGAAAAGTCCATTCTTGATGCTGCTGACAATAAGCTGATGACAAGAGATCAGCTTAGAAAGTTCCTCAGCAACGTTGCTTTCGTATCAGTACATGAACCAAAGAACTTTGCTGATGCTGATCACGATGAATATTGGATCAATACTATGCAAGAAGAGCTTGACCAATTCACAAGAAATGAGGTATGGGATTTAGTACCTAAGCCTAGAAATCAAAAGTCCATAGGAACTAAGTGGGTCTTTAGAAACAAACTAGATGAGCATGGAAATGTAGTAAGAAATAAAGCTAGACTTGTAGCCCAAGGCTATAGTCAGCAAGAAGGGATTGACTATGGTGAAACCTGTTGAAACACCTTTTCCACAAGATTTTGATTTGACAAAATCATCCATGATTAAGAGACAATTAAATTTAGATGCTTTGATTTAATTGTACTAATATGTTTGTTAAATATTGAGTGCAAAAAATATATAAAGTAAAGACAGGACAAAAGACAGCACAAACGAAGCTGAATAGAAAGGAACTCAGCATGACAGAATAGAAACTGAGTGGAGTTAAAATTCTGAAACAAAACGAAGCTGACTAAAGCTGAAGACTTCTTCAGGAGCGGTTAAACAAAACGGAGCTGACCTTGAAGGAACTCAGCATGAACCGTGAACATTTGAAAAGAACAAACAAAGCTGAGTAACAGTCAGGACAGCATGAAGGATTCGTTCAAAGACAAAGTCTGCAAATCTTCTGCACCAATAATTGGAACCTCGAAGACACCTAAAAGACTAATTTCGAGAGTCATGGGACGTTGGATTATTGGAAACAGACAACTGGCACAAACAGACAAACCAGACGCTAGAAGACAAACGTGACGCCTGAAGAAAACAGAAATTGAGAATGGAGGTGCAGTCTGAAGCTTTCCAGAAATTGTTCCCCAAAAGAGCCGTTTTGATGTTAACGGTTAGGACAATTCAAAACGATCAAATCTACATATTTCCCTCTATAAAAGGACAATCGAAAAACATGGATACGTACTGAAGCATCGAAAGAAAAATACAAGAGAGAAAGTTTCAAAAGCACTCAAATACAAAAAGAATCTTACACCAACGTTTCTATTCTATGTGTAAAAGCTAGATTGAGTTGTAATCATCTAAAGTGTTCTTTAGTTCAAAAAGGAACAAGTCAGTGATCAATAGGAATATTGAGAGTGTAAAGCTGAGTGCTTGGTTGTAAGCATTTCAGTGGTAGAGAAATCTAGGTGCTGGGTTGTAGCACTTGGTAGGAGTTGAGTAGACGAATAGAGGAAGTTACTCTTGCATATTCAACTGCCTTGTAATTGGTTTGTGCTCTACCTTTAAAGAGCTCAGTATTGGATTCAAAAAGCCCGGAGGACTCTGAGGACTGGACGTAGGCAGAGAGGCCGAACCAGGATAAGTGATACTGAGTAATCTCTAAACTCTCTCTTATAACTGCATGTGTTGTTTGCTTTATTTACTCAGCATATAAATTGCCTAAGCTGATCCTGAGTAAGTAAGTGGTGCTGAGTTGGAAGCTGACCTCCAAGAGTGTCAATTCCTAACTATCAAGAAAACTACTTTGGTCAACATCTGACTGAAGCTGTCCTGTGATATATCTCACCAAGCTGACCAAAGGCTGAGTTAACAAAGTCTCAAAAATAACTTCAGTCAGCCTAATTAAAACGCAAAAAGTTATATTAGTTCCTAACCCCCCTTGGAACTAATTACCAGGGACCAACAAGTGGTATCAGAGCTTAAGCTCACTACTCAAAGATCTAACAATCTTGAGCTGATCCCTAAAAAATGGGTGAGAATAGTACTCGTTTCCTTCCAGGAAACCAAACAACACAGATACTCCCTGAGGGATTATCAATCACTAGACCTCCCCTATTCTTTGGGTCAAACTATACCTTCTGGAAGAATAGGATGAAGAACTTTATACAAGCCACAAACATGAGTGCATGGCTTGCAATTGTTCAAGGCCCACATGTGCCATACAAAACTGTTAACAATGAGAAAATTGTTAAAAGTGAGGCTGAGTGGACAGAGGATGACCTCAGAAAACTACAAAATAATGCTTCGGCTATAAACATGCTTCACTGTGCGTTAGATGCTGCAGAATACAATAAGATTTCAGGTTGTGAGTCAGCACAGGAGATCTGGAAGAAGCTTGAAGTAACCTATGAAGGCACAAGCAAAGTTAAGGAGTCTAAAGTCAATCAACATATGAGACTCTACGAGCTGTTTGAGATGAAGGAAAATGAGGACATCTCAGAAATGAATGCAAGATTCACAAACATCATAAATGAGCTAAAAAGGCTTGGTAAGAACTTCACTGAAGAAGAACAAGTGAAGAAAATTCTGAGAAGTCTGCCCAAGAGCTGGCAAGCAAAGAAAACAGCAGTAGAAGAAGCTCAAGACTTGACTACCTACAAATATGATGAGCTGATCGGATCCCTGCTGACGCATGAAATTTCAATGAAAAATTTTGAAGCCAAAGAGAAAGAAAAATCAGAAGATAAGAAACAAAAATCCCTTGTCATGAAAGATGACTCAACTGAAGCTGAATCAACTGATGATGAGGAACTGGCCATGTTCACCAGAAAGATGAAAAAGCTGTTCAGGAGAAATGATAGAAACGGCAAAAGATCATTTAGAAGAAATGATAAGTACAAAGCTGAGTCAAGTGACAAGTACAAGAAGGACAGCTCGAAATCTGTCACATGCTTTGAGTGTCATCAAACCGGGCACATCAAGTCAAGCTGTCCTAACCTCAAGAAAGAGAAGAAGGGTAGCAAAAAGGCTATGGTAGCTGATGCGCCCTCACCTAAGTTAGAGATGAGAACTCACTAAGGGATAAGTGTACCCCGTCGTTATCAAGTAATAAATTTCTGGAAAGTCCAGGTTATCGTCCACAGGATTTATTTCTGCAAGTATCGAGCTATCGGTTTCAGGTGTTATCTAGGCTTAGGGGGGTTTTGAGTTTGTTTTGCTTAAGTTAATCTACTCCTAGGTTGAATTATACTAATCCTAGCTAAGTTATCTGATTCTAACTAAGTTATTCTATGCCTAATTAAGTTACTCTACCCCTAATTAAGTTAAACTACTCCTAATTGATCTTTCACTAATGCAATTATCCGAAGGAACATGGTATGAACGATAATAATGAAGATAGATTATTAGGTCTATTGAATAAAAACCTAATCTGAGTCACTTGTATTCAAGGCGATTAACCCTACTTACCCTCCTGAAGTTCCTTAAAACTAAACAACTAAAAAAATATTTATTTATTTATTTTTTTTTATTTTTATTTTTATTTTTTTTATATTTTTTTTACGAACACCTTAAAAAAAACGTAAAAGAAAACTAAAAAAACTAAACTAAAAGATCAATGTATAATCTAAATAAAATAAACCTGAAAAGTTTTATTAAAACTTGGGTTGCCTCCCAAGAAGCGCTACTTTATAGTCGGTGAGCTCGACATAGAATTCCCGCCTAGGTGTATGCTGACATTCGCGTTAGGAAATCAAATTCCTGAATAAATAATCCGTACCTGCAAAACGGATTATCAGTTTCAAAGAATTTTAATAAAAACAAAGGATAAAATTTAAATAAGTTATGAAAAAATTTAGTTTGCTCCCTTTTTGATTCCCTTGGTAAATCAAAGAGAATGAAAATTTCTGGACTTGGAGCAAAACCGAACTCTTCTATTTTTGGATTCTTCTCTAGAGGCTCAATTTCAACTGATTCCTCAATTAATATTGAAACTTTTGGTTTCTCATAATTAGGGATCAGTTCTTCATTGTTAATGGGAAAAGATATTACCTTATCAACCTGACCTACCAAATTGGGTTCTTTAATTGATTCGTCCGCGGTTGAATCAACTAGGATCCCTTTTTGTATGCATAAATTTTTAATTGAGGCATACAAATCGCCAGTTTGATCTTCGTGAGTAGATAGAAAGTTAAGCAAATGCGTAATAGACTCCTTATTTCCATTGTTTCTAGCCATTTTCTCAAAAAAGAAGAATCATTAGAAATAACAATAAAAATTAAAAACAAATATTCACAAAAAGAAAAGTATAAAAACAAGTATAAACGATTATAAACAAAGGATAATAACAAGGAATGCCTAAACTAACAAATCGACCTTTGGTTCGATATTGCAGAAGAAATAAATCTCCGGCAACGGCGCCAAAAACTTGATACGCCCTCACCTAAGTTAGAGATGAGAACTCACTAAGGGATAAGTGTACCCCGTCGTTTTCAAGTAACAGGTTATCGTCCACAGGATTTATTTCTGCAAGTATCGAGCTATCGGTTTCAGGTGTTATCTAGGCTTAGGGGGGTTTTGAGTTTTTTTTGCTTAAGTTAATCTACTCCTAGGTTGAATTATACTAATCCTAGCTAAGTTATCTGATTCTAACTAAGTTATTCTATGCCTAATTAAGTTACTCTACCCCTAATTAAGTTAAACTACTCCTAATTGATCTTTCACTAATGCAATTATCCGAAGGAACATGGTATGAACGATAATAATGAAGATAGATTATTAGGTCTATTGAATAAAAACCTAATCTGAGTCACTTGTATTCAAGGCGATTAACCCTACTTACCCTCCTGAAGTTCCTAGCGCGTGATTCCCTAAGGCCGAAACTAGGTCTAAGGCTCAGTAAATTGGCGCTTAATCAACTAAGAGGTCGTCAATCTCCTAGGCTCTGACTAGGTCAGATTCAGCTCGCAATATGTGCCTACTAGATTTTGGGGCTTTTGAATGAGTTAAACCAATTGAATAAAGCGTAAGACAGAGATTAAACAAATAATCATAGAACAAACCAAGAGCTAAATTATTATTAAAAGCGAAGATAAATGTCACAAGATACAATAAGTCAAGTTCGGCAACTGTATCAAAGAGTACAAACAAGGAAAGATAAAAGGAGATACAAAAATCCCTTTCAGGGAACCTGTTTACTCTGCAGCCGGCGACTTAATCTTAAGGACGGGCCTTGATAATTCCTCGAGAAAAAGCTTTGAAGGAGCTTCAATGGAAGTCGAAGAAGATGGAGGAGATTGAGAGGAATTACAAGGGGAAAGCTAAGATAATTTACAAAATTGAAAGATATTAATTTACATTGGAAAAACCCTATTTATAGGCGTGGCTCGGCCCTCTTTTTGACCTATTTTCGTGTCCTTATTGATGTAGGAAGTCGTGGGGTCCATCGTGGCTTCGTGGGGGCGGAATTGGTCTTTTTGACCAATTCCCGTAGGTCTGCTCGCCGAGCTGGGCGAGCTGCTCGGCGAGCAGGCGCTACTCGCGACGAGCAGCGCCCTGCTCGGCGAGCAGGCACAGTGCCTGGGCGGTGCCTGGGCAGTGCCTGGGCAGTGCCTGGGCTGCTCGCCGAGCAGCGCCCGGGCTGCGCGCCGATGCTCAATTCGCCGAGCGACTGCCGGGGGTCCCCGAGACACGATTTTTGCCTGAAATTGATCATGTTTTATCCTGCACACGCACATAAACTCCAAACAACATTAGTCCAAGGGCTAAATTGACCCGCCAATCGCTTATTTGAGCAAACGCTTCGTTTGGTGCGACTTTTGACGGATCAATTAGCTTCAAAAGATAACGGAATTATAATATGCATGCCATTTTGGCCGTATTTGCCTAAATTGATCATAAAACGAGCCTAAACAACGAAAAGTAAATAAAACGTTTCCAATTTCTAATTAACTCACACAAAAGCATTTAAATACGAGAATTGCTCGCTTATTAACTAAATAACGCTAAAACCCGTCCTAAAACCGTACCCAAAGATAGGGGTTTTTGACCCCTATCAAACCTCCTCGCACTTAAAACTTTACTTGTCCCCAAGTAAACTAAAAAAAACTATACCCGCAATCACAAGAAAGCTAGAAAACCTTCCGGTTTGACTAGGTGCTTGACACAATTTCGAGCATCTGTAATTACATGCATTCGGAAATACAAAGTAGAGACACGATATCCAAAAGCCGCATTTCAATTATCATAGGTCATATGTTTTAAGAAAAATGACACATGTTCAATTAAACGAGCTTGAGGGGATCGCTAAGTAAAACACCTCACCATAGGTAGTTCACTCATTTCACACAATTTTAGTGGCTAAAGTGTTTACTCTCGGCTTATGTTCTTGCTTAGGATTACGTTGATTTTGCACGTTCATCCGAGTTCCTCTACTATGCTATATGCCTCCAATGATATCAAAAACAGCCTCAAATTTGGGTTGTAATGTGGTTAGAGGGTTAAAGGTACAACAAGGGCTAATAGTTCTAGCGCTAGAAAAACAAAGTTAAAATGGCTTTAGCAAATGTGAAGTGACTGAGCTTTTTATTCATTATTTTTTTTTCTTTTTTTTTCTTGAGACATTTTGATTTTAAGAACTGAGGAATGAAGTTCTCCTTTTTGTTCGTCTCTTTTCTTTTCTTTTTCTGTTTTTCTCTTTTTTTTTCCTTTTTGGATAGTGATGCTCAATCACTTCTTAGCCTTTTGGCTTGCTACTATGATGCCATAAACAAAGATAAAGCGCTAGAGGAAAACAAAGGCTCGATGTGAGCTTTGCAAAAACTTAGGGTTAAGTAACAAACCAAGTGATGGTTTGCAAAAATTGGGTTAGGACGAAAGAAAAATCTACAAACTACAAAAATATAGGCTCAAAGGGTCTTCCTAGAGTGGATGAAAAAAGAGAAAATAAGGTAAAGAAAAAGGGTTAATTCTAATGAGGCTGATTTCATCGTTTATCATCTCAAATCATTGCATGTAGGTTCAACACAGTATTAGGTGCAAAATATGTAATCTTCCACAAGTCAAAGCATTCACACAAAAATGTCAAGAAAAAGAGCTTTTTGATGTTCGCTCTTAGTCTCAAATTCAACTCACAATTCTTTGGGTTTCAATTTTGTGTTTACTAGTTCTCCCCAAACTCAAGTTTAACATCACATGCCTTCAATTCTTAAGTTATCTACCTAAGTAATGATTTTAGCATTTCTTCAAAAGTAGGGTCTAAATGCAGACTTTAGCTCATGCTTTTACAGATACAAGGATTGTGTCCTACACCTAAACTAGTTGTCATGCAATCTTAGATTCGGTTCTCAACCCTCAAGGACAAATAACGAAGTTTAGATTCGAAGGAGGTTCACGGTTTTAGGTCCTAAACATGCAAAACATAAATAAAACCCGAAAAACGCAAAACTAAACTAGACACGACGCAACAAAAATTTAAAAATTATACAATTTTTGTAAGTTTGTCTACCCCTCCTCCTCACACTAAAAATATGCAATAAGTTCCAACATTGCATCACAAACCATAAAGTACAAGTGCAAAAAGTTAGGGTGGAGAAGACAACTTACTGATTTTATCGCAATCGCCAAAAATTTGATGATTTGCGGTGCCAATTTTCAGCCCTCAAGGACAAATAACGACACCTTAACTTCGGATAGAGTGTACAATTCTTGGGATTATAACAAAATAAAACAAATTAAAATAAAACAACGCGACAAATTTTTTTTTTTTATTTGTTATTATTATTTTTCAGCTCCGTTCGGGATTTAAAAATCCCGAACAGTTTGCTTATCGCGGCCGAGCAGCGGGCTGGGCGGCAGTGCCCAGCTCGGCGAGCTGGGCCTCCTGGGGCCAAATTTTTTTTTTAATAGTTTATTTTAAACCTGAAAACTTAAAAAAATAAAAAATAAAATAAAGTAAAATAAAATAAAATAAAGTAAAATAAAAGAAAACTAAACAACTAAAAAAATATTTATTTATTTATTTTTTTTATTTTTATTTTTATTTTTTTTATATTTTTTTTACGAACACCTTAAAAAAAACGTAAAAGAAAACTAAAAAAACTAAACTAAAAGATCAATGTATAATCTAAATAAAATAAACCTGAAAAGTTTTATTAAAACTTGGGTTGCCTCCCAAGAAGCGCTACTTTATAGTCGGTGAGCTCGACATAGAATTCCCGCCTAGGTGTATGCTGACATTCGCGTTAGGAAATCAAATTCCTGAATAAATAATCCGTACCTGCAAAACGGATTATCAGTTTCAAAGAATTTTAATAAAAACAAAGGATAAAATTTAAATAAGTTATGAAAAAATTTAGTTTGCTCCCTTTTTGATTCCCTTGGTAAATCAAAGAGAATGAAAATTTCTGGACTTGGAGCAAAACCGAACTCTTCTATTTTTGGATTCTTCTCTAGAGGCTCAATTTCAACTGATTCCTCAATTAATATTGAAACTTTTGGTTTCTCATAATTAGGGATCAGTTCTTCATTGTTAATGGGAAAAGATATTACCTTATCAACCTGACCTACCAAATTGGGTTCTTTAATTGATTCGTCCGCGGTTGAATCAACTAGGATCCCTTTTTGTATGCATAAATTTTTAATTGAGGCATACAAATCGCCAGTTTGATCTTCGTGAGTAGATAGAAAGTTAAGCAAATGCGTAATAGACTCCTTATTTCCATTGTTTCTAGCCATTTTCTCAAAAAAGAAGAATCATTAGAAATAACAATAAAAATTAAAAACAAATATTCACAAAAAGAAAAGTATAAAAACAAGTATAAACGATTATAAACAAAGGATAATAACAAGGAATGCCTAAACTAACAAATCGACCTTTGGTTCGATATTGCAGAAGAAATAAATCTCCGGCAACGGCGCCAAAAACTTGATACGCCCTCACCTAAGTTAGAGATGAGAACTCACTAAGGGATAAGTGTACCCCGTCGTTTTCAAGTAACAGGTTATCGTCCACAGGATTTATTTCTGCAAGTATCGAGCTATCGGTTTCAGGTGTTATCTAGGCTTAGGGGGGTTTTGAGTTTGTTTTGCTTAAGTTAATCTACTCCTAGGTTGAATTATACTAATCCTAGCTAAGTTATCTGATTCTAACTAAGTTATTCTATGCCTAATTAAGTTACTCTACCCCTAATTAAGTTAAACTACTCCTAATTGATCTTTCACTAATGCAATTATCCGAAGGAACATGGTATGAACGATAATAATGAAGATAGATTATTAGGTCTATTGAATAAAAACCTAATCTGAGTCACTTGTATTCAAGGCGATTAACCCTACTTACCCTCCTGAAGTTCCTAGCGCGTGATTCCCTAAGGCCGAAACTAGGTCTAAGGCTCAGTAAATTGGCGCTTAATCAACTAAGAGGTCGTCAATCTCCTAGGCTCTGACTAGGTCAGATTCAGCTCGCAATATGTGCCTACTAGATTTTGGGGCTTTTGAATGAGTTAAACCAATTGAATAAAGCGTAAGACAGAGATTAAACAAATAATCATAGAACAAACCAAGAGCTAAATTATTATTAAAAGCGAAGATAAATGTCACAAGATACAATAAGTCAAGTTCGGCAACTGTATCAAAGAGTACAAACAAGGAAAGATAAAAGGAGATACAAAAATCCCTTTCAGGGAACCTGTTTACTCTGCAGCCGGCGACTTAATCTTAAGGACGGGCCTTGATAATTCCTCGAGAAAAAGCTTTGAAGGAGCTTCAATGGAAGTCGAAGAAGATGGAGGAGATTGAGAGGAATTACAAGGGGAAAGCTAAGATAATTTACAAAATTGAAAGATATTAATTTACATTGGAAAAACCCTATTTATAGGCGTGGCTCGGCCCTCTTTTTGACCTATTTTCGTGTCCTTATTGATGTAGGAAGTCGTGGGGTCCATCGTGGCTTCGTGGGGGCGGAATTGGTCTTTTTGACCAATTCCCGCAGGTCTGCTCGCCGAGCTGGGCGAGCTGCTCGGCGAGCAGGCGCTACTCGCGACGAGCAGCGCCCTGCTCGGCGAGCAGGCACAGTGCCTGGGCGGTGCCTGGGCAGTGCCTGGGCAGTGCCTGGGCTGCTCGCCGAGCAGCGCCCGGGCTGCGCGCCGATGCTCAATTCGCCGAGCGACTGCCGGGGGTCCCCGAGACACGATTTTTGCCTGAAATTGATCATGTTTTATCCTGCACACGCACATAAACTCCAAACAACATTAGTCCAAGGGCTAAATTGACCCGCCAATCGCTTATTTGAGCAAACGCTTCGTTTGGTGCGACTTTTGACGGATCAATTAGCTTCAAAAGATAACGGAATTATAATATGCATGCCATTTTGGCCGTATTTGCCTAAATTGATCATAAAACGAGCCTAAACAACGAAAAGTAAATAAAACGTTTCCAATTTCTAATTAACTCACACAAAAGCATTTAAATACGAGAATTGCTCGCTTATTAACTAAATAACGCTAAAACCCGTCCTAAAACCGTACCCAAAGATAGGGGTTTTTGACCCCTATCAAACCTCCTCGCACTTAAAACTTTACTTGTCCCCAAGTAAACTAAAAAAAACTATACCCGCAATCACAAGAAAGCTAGAAAACCTTCCGGTTTGACTAGGTGCTTGACACAATTTCGAGCATCTGTAATTACATGCATTCGGAAATACAAAGTAGAGACACGATATCCAAAAGCCGCATTTCAATTATCATAGGTCATATGTTTTAAGAAAAATGACACATGTTCAATTAAACGAGCTTGAGGGGATCGCTAAGTAAAACACCTCACCATAGGTAGTTCACTCATTTCACACAATTTTAGTGGCTAAAGTGTTTACTCTCGGCTTATGTTCTTGCTTAGGATTACGTTGATTTTGCACGTTCATCCGAGTTCCTCTACTATGCTATATGCCTCCAATGATATCAAAAACAGCCTCAAATTTGGGTTGTAATGTGGTTAGAGGGTTAAAGGTACAACAAGGGCTAATAGTTCTAGCGCTAGAAAAACAAAGTTAAAATGGCTTTAGCAAATGTGAAGTGACTGAGCTTTTTATTCATTATTTTTTTTTCTTTTTTTTTTCTTTTTTTTTCTTGAGACATTTTGATTTTAAGAACTGAGGAATGAAGTTCTCCTTTTTGTTCGTCTCTTTTCTTTTCTTTTTCTGTTTTTCTCTTTTTTTTTCCTTTTTGGATAGTGATGCTCAATCACTTCTTAGCCTTTTGGCTTGCTACTATGATGCCATAAACAAAGATAAAGCGCTAGAGGAAAACAAAGGCTCGATGTGAGCTTTGCAAAAACTTAGGGTTAAGTAACAAACCAAGTGATGGTTTGCAAAAATTGGGTTAGGACGAAAGAAAAATCTACAAACTACAAAAATATAGGCTCAAAGGGTCTTCCTAGAGTGGATGAAAAAAGAGAAAATAAGGTAAAGAAAAAGGGTTAATTCTAATGAGGCTGATTTCATCGTTTATCATCTCAAATCATTGCATGTAGGTTCAACACAGTATTAGGTGCAAAATATGTAATCTTCCACAAGTCAAAGCATTCACACAAAAATGTCAAGAAAAAGAGCTTTTTGATGTTCGCTCTTAGTCTCAAATTCAACTCACAATTCTTTGGGTTTCAATTTTGTGTTTACTAGTTCTCCCCAAACTCAAGTTTAACATCACATGCCTTCAATTCTTAAGTTATCTACCTAAGTAATGATTTTAACATTTCTTCAAAAGTAGGGTCTAAATGCAGACTTTAGCTCATGCTTTTACAGATACAAGGATTGTGTCCTACACCTAAACTAGTTGTCATGCAATCTTAGATTCGGTTCTCAACCCTCAAGGACAAATAACGAAGTTTAGATTCGAAGGAGGTTCACGGTTTTAGGTCCTAAACATGCAAAACATAAATAAAACCCGAAAAACGCAAAACTAAACTAGACACGACGCAACAAAAATTTAAAAATTATACAATTTTTGTAAGTTTGTCTACCCCTCCTCCTCACACTAAAAATATGCAATAAGTTCCAACATTGCATCACAAACCATAAAGTACAAGTGCAAAAAGTTAGGGTGGAGAAGACAACTTACTGATTTTATCGCAATCGCCAAAAATTTGATGATTTGCGGTGCCAATTTTCAGCCCTCAAGGACAAATAACGACACCTTAACTTCGGATAGAGTGTACAATTCTTGGGATTATAACAAAATAAAACAAATTAAAATAAAACAACGCGACAAATTTTTTTTTTTATTTGTTATTATTATTTTTCAGCTCCGTTCGGGATTTAAAAATCCCGAACAGTTTGCTTATCGCGGCCGAGCAGCGGGCTGGGCGGCAGTGCCCAGCTCGGCGAGCTGGGCCTCCTGGGGCCAAATTTTTTTTTTAATAGTTTATTTTAAACTTGAAAACTTAAAAAAATAAAAAATAAAATAAAGTAAAATAAAATAAAATAAAGTAAAATAAAAGAAAACTAAACAACTAAAAAAATATTTATTTATTTTTTTTTTTTTATTTTTATTTTTATTTTTTTTATATTTTTTTTACGAACACCTTAAAAAAAACGTAAAAGAAAACTAAAAAAACTAAACTAAAAGATCAATGTATAATCTAAATAAAATAAACCTGAAAAGTTTTATTAAAACTTGGGTTGCCTCCCAAGAAGCGCTACTTTATAGTCGGTGAGCTCGACATAGAATTCCCGCCTAGGTGTATGCTGACATTCGCGTTAGGAAATCAAATTCCTGAATAAATAATCCGTACCTGCAAAACGGATTATCAGTTTCAAAGAATTTTAATAAAAACAAAGGATAAAATTTAAATAAGTTATGAAAAAATTTAGTTTGCTCCCTTTTTGATTCCCTTGGTAAATCAAAGAGAATGAAAATTTCTGGACTTGGAGCAAAACCGAACTCTTCTATTTTTGGATTCTTCTCTAGAGGCTCAATTTCAACTGATTCCTCAATTAATATTGAAACTTTTGGTTTCTCATAATTAGGGATCAGTTCTTCATTGTTAATGGGAAAAGATATTACCTTATCAACCTGACCTACCAAATTGGGTTCTTTAATTGATTCGTCCGCGGTTGAATCAACTAGGATCCCTTTTTGTATGCATAAATTTTTAATTGAGGCATACAAATCGCCAGTTTGATCTTCGTGAGTAGATAGAAAGTTAAGCAAATGCGTAATAGACTCCTTATTTCCATTGTTTCTAGCCATTTTCTCAAAAAAGAAGAATCATTAGAAATAACAATAAAAATTAAAAACAAATATTCACAAAAAGAAAAGTATAAAAACAAGTATAAACGATTATAAACAAAGGATAATAACAAGGAATGCCTAAACTAACAAATCGACCTTTGGTTCGATATTGCAGAAGAAATAAATCTCCGGCAACGGCGCCAAAAACTTGATACGCCCTCACCTAAGTTAGAGATGAGAACTCACTAAGGGATAAGTGTACCCCGTCGTTTTCAAGTAACAGGTTATCGTCCACAGGATTTATTTCTGCAAGTATCGAGCTATCGGTTTCAGGTGTTATCTAGGCTTAGGGGGGTTTTGAGTTTGTTTTGCTTAAGTTAATCTACTCCTAGGTTGAATTATACTAATCCTAGCTAAGTTATCTGATTCTAACTAAGTTATTCTATGCCTAATTAAGTTACTCTACCCCTAATTAAGTTAAACTACTCCTAATTGATCTTTCACTAATGCAATTATCCGAAGGAACATGGTATGAACGATAATAATGAAGATAGATTATTAGGTCTATTGAATAAAAACCTAATCTGAGTCACTTGTATTCAAGGCGATTAACCCTACTTACCCTCCTGAAGTTCCTAGCGCGTGATTCCCTAAGGCCGAAACTAGGTCTAAGGCTCAGTAAATTGGCGCTTAATCAACTAAGAGGTCGTCAATCTCCTAGGCTCTGACTAGGTCAGATTCAGCTCGCAATATGTGCCTACTAGATTTTGGGGCTTTTGAATGAGTTAAACCAATTGAATAAAGCGTAAGACAGAGATTAAACAAATAATCATAGAACAAACCAAGAGCTAAATTATTATTAAAAGCGAAGATAAATGTCACAAGATACAATAAGTCAAGTTCGGCAACTGTATCAAAGAGTACAAACAAGGAAAGATAAAAGGAGATACAAAAATCCCTTTCAGGGAACCTGTTTACTCTGCAGCCGGCGACTTAATCTTAAGGACGGGCCTTGATAATTCCTCGAGAAAAAGCTTTGAAGGAGCTTCAATGGAAGTCGAAGAAGATGGAGGAGATTGAGAGGAATTACAAGGGGAAAGCTAAGATAATTTACAAAATTGAAAGATATTAATTTACATTGGAAAAACCCTATTTATATGCGTGGCTCGGCCCTCTTTTTGACCTATTTTCGTGTCCTTATTAATGTAGGAAGTCGTGGGGTCCATCGTGGCTTCGTGGGGGCGGAATTGGTCTTTTTGACCAATTCCCGCAGGTCTGCTCGCCGAGCTGGGCGAGCTGCTCGGCGAGCAGGCGCTACTCGTGACGAGCAGCGCCCTGCTCGACGAGCAGGCGCTACTCACGACGAGCAGCGCCCTGCTCGGCGAGCAGGCATCCTGCTCGCCCGAGCAGGCCTCTGGTGGCCTGCTCGGCGAGCAGGCACAGTGCCTGGGGTGCCTGGGCGGTGCCTGGGCTGCTCGCCGAGCAGCGCCCGGGCTGCGCGCCGATGCTCAATTCGCCGAGCGACTGCCGGGGGTCCCCGAGACACGATTTTTGCCTGAAATTGATCATGTTTTATCCTGCACACGCACATAAACTCCAAATAACATTAGTCCAAGGGCTAAATTGACCCGCCAATCGCTTATTTGAGCAAACGCTTCGTTTGGTGCGACTTTTGACGGATCAATTAGCTTCAAAAGATAACGGAATTATAATATGCATGCCATTTTGGCCGTATTTGCCTAAATTGATCATAAAACGAGCCTAAACAATGAAAAGTAAATAAAACGTTTCCAATTTTTAATTAACTCACACAAAAGCATTTAAATGCGAGAATTGCTCGCTTATTAACTAAATAACGCTAAAACCCGTCCTAAAACCGTACCCAAAGATAGGGGTTTTTGACCCCTATCAGTAGCCACTTGGAGTGACAGTGATGAGTCAACATCATCAGAAGCTGAGCAAAATGAAACAGCCAACATATGTTTTATGGCAGATGATGGAGCTGACCAATCCCAATCTGAGCATGCTGACCTCTCTGATGAAACTGACCAAGAAAATCACAACAATGAGGTAACATCCTTACTTTTGCTTAGAAACGAAATGGTAAATGCCCTGAGTGACTTATATACACTAACAAAGAAGTGTAACAAGAAGATTAAGGCACTCAGTAGGCGCTGTGATGAGATTGAAGAGGTCAAGCTGAGTGACCTCCGATATCTTCTCCAGGACAACTCTGACTTGCATACCAACATGCAAATCTTACATAAGTTTGTCACGGAGGTTCAATCTGAGTCAAAGAAACTTCGAAAGGATATCACAACGTTACAGAGTCAAGAGAAGGGCTCAAAAAGAAATAAAGCTCATGCTGAGTACGTAAATACTAGTCAGCATAAACAAGTTACTCAATGTGAGTGCTGTGGAAAAAGGGGACATACAAAGGATATATGTTGGTATAACAAGCGGACTGTCCAATGTGACTTCTGTGGAAGAAAAGGGCATACCACAAAAATATGTTGGCATGCCCAACACAATAATGCTGACTATACTCAGTTCAACCCACAAAGGGTACCTTTTTGTGATTTCTATGGTAAGCCAGGCCACACCACAAAAGTATGTCGTCACAAGCTAAAATATGATTTTGCACCTGTTTATACTAACAAGAAAGGACCCAAAAGAAATTGGGTACCTAAAAATGAATAGTTTAAACTGCAGGTCAGCTTGACATGCGTGGAGAAGTCAAAACTATGGTATATAGACAGCGCATGCTCAAGGTATATGACAGGTGATGAAACTCAGTTCATCACACTAGAGCTTAAACGAGGTGGAAGTGTAAGGTTTGGAGACAACAAGAAGGGTAAGATAGTCGGCTCAGGTACTATCGGAGGTAACCCAACTATTGAATCTGTCTCCTTAGTTAAAGGTCTCAAATACAATCTGCTGAGTGTAGCTCAGCTTTGCAAGAGCGACAGAAAGGTTGTATTTGATGATACTAAGTGTCAAATACTCGAGGGAAATACAAATGAACTGATTTTAACTGCCCCTTGTGTAGAAAATGTGTATATGTTAAACTTGGAAAAACAGTTTTCTAAAAACATATGCTTAGTGTCTAAAGAGGACAACTCCTGGCTATGGCATAGAAGACTTGGGCATGTCAGCATGGACCTTCTTGCCAAATTAGCTAGAAAGCAATTAGTTGAGGGATTACCCAAATTAAAGTTTGAAAAAGATCAACTATGTAAAGCCTGTCAGCAAGGCAAACAAACTAAAAAGTCATTTCATAGCAAAAATATCGTCTCAACCAAAAGGCCATTGGAATTACTACACTTGGATCTTTTCGGACCTATCCAGCCACTCAGCTTGGGAGGTAAGAAATTTTCTTTGGTTATTGTAGATGATTTCTCTCGGTACACTTGGATCATCTTGCTGAGTAGCAAGGATGAAACCTTTGAGATGTTTACCACATTGATCAAAAAGCTTGAAAATGATAAAGACCTAAGAGTAGCTCACATTAGAAGCGACAATGGTGGAGAATTCAAAAATCAATAGTTTGATGAATTTTGTGAAATCAGTGGTATTGACCACAATTTCTCCGCTCCTAGAACACCTCAACAAAATGGGGTGGTTGAAAGGAAAAATAGAACCATTGTCGAAATAGCTAGGACAATGCTGAGTGAAAATAGGCTTCCAAAGTACTTTTGGGGTGAAGCTGTTCACACAGCATGTTACATACTGAATAGGGCTCTAGTTAGACCTATACTTAAGAAAACCCCATATGAACTTTGGAAAGGACGAAAGCCCAACATTGGATACTTTCGTGCCTTTGGGTGTAAATGCTTTATACTCAATACAAAAGACAACCTTGCTAAATTCGATGCTAAAGCTGATGAGGCGATCTTTTTAGGGTACTCAACAAACAGTAAAGCATATAGAGTATTTAACAAAAGAACTCAAGTTGTAGAAGAGTCTGTACATGTTGAGTTCGATGAAACTGACCCTACAGGTAAGTCAGCTCAGCCTGAAGAAGATGAACCAAACTCAGCTTCCGCTAATCAACCAGAAGCCTCTGTGTCATCTATACAGGAGCTGACCCAAGGTAAGCAAGAAATTGAAATATCGTTTGCTGACCAATCTATTCCCGTGGAAATTGTAGAAACACCTCTTCCAAACGACTCAACATTGCCTAAAGAAATAAAAATCCCAAGAGGACATATAGAACAGGCCATTCTTGATGCTGCCAACAATAAGTTGATGACAAGAGATCAGCTTAGAAAATACCTCAGCAATGTTGCCTTTGTCTCAATGCTTGAGCCAAAGAATTTTGCTGATGCTGAGCAAGACGAATATTTGATAAATGCCATGCAAGAAGAACTTGACCAATTCACCAGAAATGAGGTATGGGATTTAGTACCTAGACCTAGGAATCAAAAGCCCATAGGAACCAAGTGGGTCTTTAGAAATAAACTAGATGAGCATGGAAATGTGATTAGAAACAAAGCTCGACTTGTAGCTCAAGGCTATAGTCAGCAAGAAAGTATAGACTATGGAGAAACATTTGCTCCTGTTGCAAGACTAGAAGTAATACGTATATTGTGTGCCTATGCCAGTTATATGAACTTTAAACTGTATCAAATGGATGTAAAAAGTGCGTTTCTTAATGGATTTATAAACGAAGAGGTATATGTTAATCAACCTCCTGGGTTTGAAGATCCAAAGTTTCCAAACCACGTTTATAAACTCAAAAAGGCCTTGTACGGCCTAAAGCAAGCTCCAAGAGCTTGGTATGAGAGGTTGACCAACTTCCTGCTGACCAGGAACTATGTCAGAGGAAAAGCTGACACAACCCTGTTTATTAAGAAAAAGGGTAAACATACCCTACTTGCACAGATATATGTAAATGATATAATATTTGGTGCTACTGACCAATCTTTGTGCAAAGAATTTAGCCAACAGATGCAAACTGAATTCGAAATGTCTATGATGGGTGAACTCAACTTCTTCCTTGGACTTCAAATCAGGCAAGGTAAGAATGGCATCTTTATAAGTCAGTCTAAGTACACCAAGGAAATGTTAAAGAAATTCAACATGGTAGATTGTAAGCCAATATCAACCCCTATGGGTACTGATACTGTCCTATGCAAGGACGAGAAGAGTAAGTCAGTTGATAGTAAACTCTATCGAGGTATGATAGGTTCTTTACTCTATCTCACAGCTAGTAGACCTGATATTCAGTACTCAGTATGCTATTGTGCTAGATATCAAGCTGACCCCAGGGAATCTCATCTAACTACCGTAAAAAGAATTTTTAGATACTTGCAGAGCTCAGTTGATGCAGGTCTATGGTATCCAACTTCAAATGATTTCACACTCATTGGATACACTGATGCTGACTATGGACGAGATAAGCTAGAACGAAAAAGTACTTCGGGAGGATGTCATTTTCTCGGAAGCTGTCTAGTATCTTGGTTCAGCAAGAAGCAATCATCCATAGCCCTATCTACAACTGAAGCTGAGTACGTGGCTGCTGGAAGCTGTGTTGCTCAAGTCCTATGGATAAAGCAATAGCTTGAGGATTATGGAGTCAAAACAAAGACAATAGAGATCAAATGTGATAACAAGAGTGCCATTGATCTATCAAAAAATCCAGTCCAACACAGCAGGATGAAGCATGTTAGCATAAGACATCACTTCATCAGAGATCATGTACTAAAGGATGAGATCAAGCTGACCTATGTACCTACAAATGATCAGCTTGCAGATATCTTCACAAAGCCCTTGGCACGAGAACAATTCAATACACTAAGGGAAGCCATTGGTATGTCAAATCCACTCTAACTAAACCTGCATAAATTGAATATTTTGCCATGTTGAGTGAAAATTTGATTGAATGTGCAAATGCCATGTTGAGTAGAGTAAAAATAAACATCTACTACTTACCAAGCTTGATATATAGAAATCACTCTATGCTAAGTTGACATATACATGAGTGATTATACTGAGAGTAATACAAATACCGTGTAAATATTCTGTGCTGAGTAAACATAACAAATAATCACCCTATGCTAAGTAAATGTACATGCTGAGTAATTAGCTTATGATGAGTCACTAAGAGACAGAAAATTTGTCTGGATAAAACTAAATACTCAGTTTCACAAACGGTTCACCTTCTAGGAAAACCGTACCAAAAGCCCACTTGCAACCATAAATGCCAACACGTGTAATAAAAGGAACCTAGGAAAGGTAAATTATTATGAAATAACCCATGCGCCGAAGAGCGTCATAAATGGCAGAATCTCTGTCCATTGAATTCCCCAAGATAAAATCGGATAGTTCAAACGACGATTTAGGTTTCAATAAGTAGAGGAAAAATCCCTCTTTACCTTCACTTCACACAAAAATCCTTGGCATTCAAAATCTTTTCCGAGTCCAAAATTTCCAAAGTCACCAAAAAAACTCTGAGAATGTCTAAACCCCAGAGCTGCTCCGGTGGTAACCTCGACGACAACCCATCGATGAAAACCCTAAATCTCTCAGCCCAACTACAAAAAAACGTCCTCAGGATACGCCAACAAGCTCCTCCAAACCAAAGAAAGTTAAGGTTAGATCCATGGTAAAGGTTTGCTCCAAAGTAGATAAACTTGAAGTCCTCAAGTGCCGTTGGTTCTCATCCATTTTTGTTACCGCCGAGAAGCCATTCTGCGAATGGATTGAGAAAAACGAATGGACAGGTTTCTTCTCTCTACCTGGAACTTCCTATCCACGACTCGTTAAGGAATTCTACTCTGGTCTCAAGGTTGATAAAGATGATGTTGACTATTTGGAAACACATGTTAAAGGCCGCAAGATCGTAATCACTCCGTCGTATCTTGCTACCTTACTGAACTTGCCTAACAAAGGAACAGAGTTCAGGACAACAAAAGAAAAGCTTGACCATGTTAAGGAGTTTTGCAAACCTGCAAACTACAAAGGAGAAGTGCCCAGTACTTGTTTAGGACAACACCAGAAAATGGCACACTTCATCCTCACTAACTTCATTTTCCCTAAACTCAATGCAGCCTCATCTGCATCTAACTTTTAGCAGTGCTTTATTTGGCACATGTTAACCTACAATCCACTCAACTTACCTGTGTTTCTGGTCAGTGCTTTTCAACACGGAGGAAAGAAACTTAGGTTAGGCTCTCTAATCACGAAAATTCTTGCAGACCACAACATAGAAACGATCAGTGAGGTTAAGAGCTTAGGGTCTGAGATAACTGATGCACTATTGTTTGGGTTAGTACATAGCCAACCATTGAAAGGACTTGAAGAAGTTAAGGAGGATGAGGAAGGAATCAATGCTGAGTAAGAAGAAATTGA
This sequence comes from Euphorbia lathyris, assembly GCF_963576675.1. Lineage (NCBI taxonomy): Eukaryota > Viridiplantae > Streptophyta > Magnoliopsida > Malpighiales > Euphorbiaceae > Euphorbia > Euphorbia lathyris. The sequence continues at coordinate 67,018,167 of NC_088912.1, read as the reverse complement.
GGAGGATGAGCCAGCAGAAGTTGATGTTGTACCAGAGGTTGAACCAGAGGATATCGCTGCCGATCTTTCAAAAGAGAAAAGGAAAAGGAAGACACTTGCCACTTGTGCCAAGGATATTGACACTGTGCCCAGAAAAAGGAGGGCTATGACCAGAGGAAAGCATGCTGATGCCAACCTGCCTCAGGTTACACCTAAGTTAGCAGAAATAAGGAAAGGGCAAACTGTACCCGAGGAAGCAAGTAAGGAATCTCCAGAACAGCCCCTGATAAGGAAAAAGAGGTGCTCTGCCTTAAAAACTATTGAAACTGATCAGGTTGTGACACCTGAATCTCACTGTGCTCAGGATATTGGGGTCGATCTTGAGAAAACCCCAGCTAAGCAAGCTGATGAAGAAGAAGAAGGAAGTCAGGATGATATTCAGCTCAATACTAATGAACCCGATCATGTTAAGCTGGACATTATTGAGCAGGTACATGATGCTGAACCTGAGATTGAGGATATAGATGTTCAAACTGATACGTCACCGCAAAAAACCAAGTCCCTCAGAAGAATTAAGAAGAAGGCTAACAAACCTCTCCTTATCGATCTCTTAGCCGATTCTCCCTCTGAGCCAACTACGGATCCCTCCACTATCCAGTTTGAGTATTTTTCTCATCACACTGAGTCTCCTTCCACTAATATGGATAAAAATCAAGCCACTGTTACTCAGATCGAGGAACATGCTAAGACTCCACCCAATCCAAACTCTGCCGAGCAAGATCTCGCAGACTCAGTGACTCAACAAGAGAAAACTGCTATGGAACCACCTGTTCACACTCCACATCCTCATCAAGACCAAACTCTATCACCGTCCAGCTCCACCCACATTCTTGTGTCTGAACCAGATTTCGATAAGCACCAAGCCCATTTTACAGCAACTCAGGCTGGACGTCGCCTCATGGAAACGGGCCAATCACTTCTGCAGGAGTTCACCACTTCTGATGCTGTTAAAACTGCCAATGCTGAGTCCACTCCTACCCCTTCCATTACTCAGCTTCTCACAGAACTTAAGGGCCTCAAAGATCTTATCAGTATTATGACAACTGTCCAATCCCAGCAGCCTACTCAAGAGCACATTACCAAGCTGACTGAACTATTCCTGCTCATGATCAATCATATCAACTACATTGAAGACAAAATCAACAATATCTCTGTCTCGACTCCTGGCTATGCCACTTTGGCAGAGTTGAATCAACAATTTTCCAATCTCCAAGCAAATCTACCCAACTTTGGGACACCGACAAATCCTACATATGCCATATCTACTGAGTTGAAGGCATGCTTTGACAAGCTGACTGCTGATCTCATCTGTACTCGAGAGCTTATTTCCTCCACCTCTCAATGTCAAATTGACCAACTCAGTGAAACTGTGAGTCTTCTTAGTGTCCACAAAGCCCAGATGGAGATTGACCCAGTCAGTGACCACTCTTCACCAAGCACTCGCCAGGCTGTTCGTTATGACCTTGGTCAACGCATCTTCTATGATTCTGCTCTCTTGAAGATGTTTCATCAATCCTTTGCCCAAATAACCAGCTCCCTCACTTGGCTCAGCAAGTCCCATGAGTGTATAATCAACCTGATTACTGGATCTATCCCTATACCTCGAACCAGTCGTGATGATTGTGTTCCTATCATAGATGGCTTGAGTGAGAGCATGAAGCACTTACAGAGTTATTCCAATGTTCTATCCTCAGCTGCATGCAATAACACCTTCATCTATAAGGGTGATGCCGGCAAAACGGGGGAGAGACCTCAAGATGGAACTCCCAAAGAGACAGGTGCATCTGGAAGCAGAGTAAAAGGAAAAGGTAAAGCTACACAGTGAACCCTCAAAGGAAAGACGAGAAGAAAAGGTTAAGGCTAGGGGTACTAGCACAAGTGATATCTGTTTTTTTTTGTGAAGGAAAAAGGTTAAGGCTAGTGGTTCTAGCACAAATGAAATCTAAGTTTTTGTTTAGGAAATCTATTTGGTAGGCAGTGATATTTTGCATTGTATGCTGTATTTTGTGTATGCCTTAATGAACTGTTTTTCTTTTCGAATGTCACACCTCTCAAAATTGAACAAACTGATACTCAGCATTTGCATATTAATGAATGAACCAATCTGAGTATTCAAACATTTCTAAAAACTGACTGAAACTCAAGATACACTAGAACTAAATCCAGTTAGCCAGACATCCTAAGTCTATTTCAAAACTAAAACATGGAAAGTTCAAAAACAGTTGCAACCCTTACGGGGGAGTAGTTTCCATATGAAAAATAATTCAATCATGGGGTAACCTATAACTGAGTTCCATAATTATGTATTTTGCCAACATCAAAATGGGGGAGTTTGTGGAAATACCTTTCCACAAGATTTTGATTTGACAAAATCATCCATGATTAAGAGGCAATTAAATTTAGATGCTTTGATTTAATTGTACTAATATGTTTGTTAAATATTGAGTGCAAAAAATATATAAAGTAAAGACAGCACAAACGAAGCTGAATAGAAAGGAACTCAGCATGACAGAATAGAAGCTGAGTGGAGTTAAAATTCTGAAACAAAACGAAGCTGACTAAAGCTGAAGACTTCTTCAGGAGTGGTTAAACAAAACGGAGCTGACCTTGAAGGAACTCAGCATGAACCGTGAACATTTGAAAAGAACAAACAAAGCTGAGTAACAGTCAGGACAACATGAAGGATTCGTTCAAAGACAAAGTCTGCAAATCTTCTGCACCAATAATTGGAACCTCGAAGACACCTAAAAGACTAATTCCGAGAGTCATGGGACGTTGGATTATTGGAAACAGACAACTGGCACAAACAGACAAACCAGACGCTAGAAGACAAACCTGATGCCTGAAGAAAACAGAAATTGGGAATGGAGGTGCAGTCTGAAGCTTTCCAGAAATTGTTCCCCAAAAGAGCCGTTTTGATGTTAACGGTTAGGACAATTCAAAACGATCAAATCTACAGATTTCCCTCTATAAAAGGACAATCGAAAAACATGGATACATACTGAAGCATCGAAAGAAAAATACAAGAGAGAAAGTTTCAAAAGCACTCAAATACAAAAAGAATCTTACACCAACGTTTCTATTCTATGTGTAAAAGCTAGATTGAGTTGTAATCATCTAAAGTGTTCTTTAGTTCAAAAAGGAACAAGTCAGTGATTAATAGGAATATTGAGAGTGTAAAGCTGAGTGCTTGGTTGTAAGCATTTCAGTGGTAGAGAAATCTAAGTGCTGGGTTGTAGCACTTGGTAGGAGTTGAGTAGACGAATAGAGGAAGGTACTCTTGCATATTCAACTACCTTGTAATTGGTTTGTGCTCTACCTTTAAAGAGCTCAGTATTGGATTCAAAAAGCCCGGAGGACTCTGGGGACTGGACGTAGGCAGAGAGGCCGAACCAAGATAAGTGATACTGAGTAATCTCTAAACTCTCTCTTATAACTGCATGTGTTGTTTGCTTTATTTACTCAGCATATAAATTGCCTAAGCTGATCCTGAGTAAGTAAGTGGTGCTGAGTTGGAAGCTGACCTCCAAGAGTGTCAATTCCTAACTATCAAGAAAACTACTTTGGTCAACATCTGACTGAAGCTGTCATGTGATATATCTCACCAAGCTGACCAAAGGCTGAGTTAACAAACTCTCAAAAATAACTTCAGTCAGCCTAATTAAAACGCAAAAAGTTATATTAGTTCCTAACCCCCCCCCCCCCTTGGAACTAATTACCAGGGACCAACAAAACCTTTGCACCAGTTGCTAGGTTAAAAGCCATACGTATATTGTGTGCTTATGCCAGTTTTATGAATTTTAAATTATATCAAATGGATGTTAAAAGTGCATTTCTTAATGGCTTTATAAACGAAGAGGTATATGTTAATCAAACTCCTGGGTTTGAAGATCCAAAATTTCCAAACCATGTTTATAAACTCAAAAAGGCCTTGTATGGCCTAAAGCAAGCTCCAAGAGCTTGGTATGAGAGGTTGACCAACTTCCTGCTGACCAGGAACTATGTCAGATGAAAAGCTGATACAACCTTGTTCATTAAGAAAAAGGGTAAACATACCCTACTTGCACAAATATATGTAGATGATATAATCTTTGGTGCTACTGATGAAACTTTGTGCAAAGAATTTAGTAAACAGATGCAAACTGAGTTCGAAATGTCTATGATGGGAGAACTCAACTTCTTCCTTGGACTTCAAATCAAGCAAGGTAAGAACGACATCTTTATCAGTCAGTCCAAGTACACCAAAGAGATGTTAAAGAAATTTGATATGGAAGATTGCAAGCCCATATCAACCCCAATGGGTACTGATACTGTCCTATGCAAAGATGAGAAAAGTAAGTCAGTAGATAGCAAGTTATATCGAGGTATGATAGGCTCTTTACTTTATCTCACTGCTAGTAGACCTGATATCCAGTACTCAGTATGTTATTGTGCAAGATATCAAGCTGACCCCAGGGAATCTCACCTTATAGCTGTCAAATGAATTTTTAGATATTTGCAGAGCTCAGTTGATGCAGGTTTATGGTATCCAACCTCAAATGACTTCACACTCATTGGATACACTGATGCTGACTATGGACGGGATAAGCTAGAACGTAAAAGTACTTCAGGAGGATGTCATTTCCTTGGAAGCTGTCTAGTATCTTGGTTCAGCAAGAAGCAGTCATCAGTTGCCTTGTCTACAACTGAAGCTGAGTACGTAGCTACTGGAAGCTGTGTTGCCCAAGTCTTATGGATTAAGCAACATCTTGAGGATTATGGAGTAAAAACAGAAACAATATAGATCAAATGTGACAACAAAAGTGCCATTGATCTATCTAAGAACCCAATTCAACACAGCATGATGAAGCATGTCAGCATAAGGCATCACTTCATCAGAGATCACGTACTAAAGGGTGAGATCAAGCTGACCTATGTACCAACAGATGAACAGCTCGCAGATATCTTCACCAAGGCCTTGGCTCATGAACAATTCAATATACTAAGGGAAGCTATCGGTATGTCTAATCCTCTTCAAGAACTCTAAGTGATTAATAGAATATTGAGTGATTGCCATGCTGAGTCAATTACACAGAACTAGTAACTACTGCATGTTGAGCTTAAGATATAAGAAAAACTATGCTGAGTAGATGCACATGTTGAGCTTAAGAAAATCATCCTATGCTGAGTAGATGTACATGCTGAGTGATTATCCAATGCTGAGTTACTAAAAGATAAGAAATTCATCTACGTAGAACTAGGCACTCAGTATCACAAACGTTTAGTATTCTAGCAAAACTGAGTAAAGCCCACTTGCATCATTTAATGCTAACACGTGTAATAAATAGCACCTAGGATAACGTAAGCAATAATGGCAAAACCCATGTACCGAACGTGTCATAAATGACAGAATCTCTGTCGATTGATTATCCCTAGGAAAAACGGCTAGTTCAACGTATAGGATCGTTTTGAATCTGTATAAATAGTGGAAGATTTCCCACTACATCCTCTTTACGCTTGAAATCTTTAGCAATCGAATCTCTCTCTCTTTCTAAACTTCCAAACCCTTCATCTGAGAAAATGACGAAATCTCAAAATGTCTCCGGTGGAGATTCCGGCAAGAATCACACCGATGAAAACCCTAAATCCCCTCCTCAGCTTGACCAAACTCCTGGCAAAAGCACTCAAGCTGACCTTGAAAGTTCTTCGAAGAAGAACCCAGTGAAGAACAAACAGCCCAAGGAAAGGACTATGGTTAAGATCCATAAGAACGTCAACAAACTTGAAGTCCTTAAATGTAGGTGGTTCTCTCCCAGCTTCATCACCTCTGAAAAACCCTTCTGTGAGTGGATTGAGAAGAATGAATGGGCAGGACTCTTCTCTCTCTCTGGAAACACCTACCCTAGGCTAGTTAGGGAATTTTATTCCAACCTTCGTGTTGACGAAGAAGATGCTGACCACTTGGAGACTTCGGTCAAGGGCCACAAGATAACAATCACCCCATCCTACTTAGCAACTTTGCTTAAACTGCCAGAAGAAGGGAAAGAGTTTAGGACAACCAAAGAAAAGCTTGACCATGTCAAAGACTTTTGCAAACCATTGAATCACAAAGGAGAGATACCCAACATCTGTATGGGGCAAAATCAGAAGATGGCTCACTATATACTGACCAACTTCATATTCCCAAAGCTCAGCTCAGCATCGTCTACCTCAAACTTCGAGCAGTGCTTCATATGGCACATGCTGACCTTTCACCCACTCAACATGCCTGTTTTTCTGGTGGGAGCACTTCAAAGAGGAGGTAAGAAGCTCAGGCTGGGGTCCCTAATCACTAAAATCCTCGAAGACCAGAAAATAGAAACAGTCAATGAGACTGGGAGTTAGGGAAATGAAATTACAGCGGCCTTGCTGTTTGGGTTGATATTCAACCAGCCTCTAAAGTCAAAGAATGAAGATGTTGAGGCAAATGAGGAAGAAAACGAAGCTGAGCAGGAGGTGGAACCTAAGAAAGGAAAGAAAGTCCTTGCTGAGTCTGCTGAGTCAGCAAAGATAAAGAAGAAGAGAAAAGCACTTGAAACGTGCTCAAAGGACGTTGATACTGTCCCAAAGAAGGTCCAAGTTGTATCTAAGGGAAAGAAAGTCGATGCTGACCAATCTAAGGTTACACCCAAGTCAGCAGAGAAACGTAAAGGGCAAGTTGAGCCCGAAGAGGAGAGTGAAGGAACTCCAGATCAACCTCTGCAGAAGAAAAGAAGAAGTTTTGCTTTGAAAATAGTTGAAGCTGACCCCCTCAACTGGGTTGTCACTCCCAAGTCACACTTTGTCAAAAGTCTTGGGATTGACCTTGAACAAACCCCTACTGAGCAAGAAGAGGAAGAAAAGAGAAATGATGACACTCAGCCTGATATTGAGGAAGAAGAGCATGCTGAGCAAACACAGACTGAGGATAATGCTGAGCAAGAACAAACAGATGATGTTGAGCAACATCAAGAGGAAAATGCTGAGCAACTGGGGGATCTTGAGCAAGTTGAGAACACAACTGAGCAAGGTCAGATAGTTGGTGCTGAGCTCCCGGAGGAAAACTTAGCCGAGGATGAACCCACTGATGACCAAGGCGAAGACTCACCTTCTGACTCTATTGAAGATATCCAAGCTGACCCTTCTCCTCCCAAACAAAAGCCACTCAGAAGACTTAAGAAGAAAGCCCACAAAACACCTGTCATTGATCTTCTAGGTGATTCTCCCCTTCGAGATCCAATTACTGATCTATCAGATATCCAGTTCAAATACTTCTCAAATGATGCTGAGTCTCATCTTAAGGAATCTGAGAAAATCAAGCCTTTGTTTCTCATACTGAGGAACAAGCCAAGACTTCTCAACATCCAAATCCTGCCGAGCAAGAGCTCGAAGTCCAAGTTGCTCATGATGGGGAGCAAACTATGGAAAATCCTGCTCAACTCCCACATCATATTGAGCAGGTCAACACTTCTGTACGTCCTTCACCTCAAACTCTTCAAACTCGGAATGTTGAGCAGTCAGCTCCTGCCGCTGACCTACCCCAAAGTCCAGTCGTAACTCAAGTTGACCCATCTGGTTCTGGAAAGCAACCAACTCCACCTGGTACTCACTCTATTCCAGCCAGTGAACATAATCCTGAAGTCCAATTTGCCTATCTTAATGCCACTCAGTCTGGACGTCGCATCATAGAAACTGCCCAGTCTCTTCTGCAGGAGGTCAACACTTCTCATACTGATGCTGCTGGGTCTGCTCATACTGAGTCACCTACCATCTCATCCATCACTCAGCTTCTCAACGAGATCAGGGGACTCAAGGATCTCATAAGTGTTATGACATCAGTTCAAACACAGCAACCCAAGCAAGACCAAATTGCCAAGCTGACTGAGTTATTATTTCTGATGGTAAATCACATGGACTCACTTGAAGGTAAAATCAACAATCTCTTAGCAGTCAATCTAGGGTATGCCACTTCAGCTGAGTTAGATCAACACTTTGCTAAGTTGACTACAGAACTGACCAATCTTCGGTCTACGGTCAATCCAGAATATGCCACATCTGCTGAGTTGCAACAATGCTTCACCAAGCTGACCTCTGATGTAACCTGGACACGTGAGTTGGTTTCTTCATCTTTTCAGTGTACCATTGATCAACTGAGTAAAGCTGTGCGTCTACTAAATGTGAACAAAGCCAACATGGATATTGATCCTGTGAATCAAACTGAGCTCTTACAATGTTCTTAATCCATACTTCAATCTGTGAGATTCACCAACGCTCAACGTCTGTTCTATGATTCATCAGTGCTCAAGATGTATCATTAGTCCTATGCTCAGCTGAATGACTCACTTTCATGGATCAGCAAATCCCATGAGTATCTCCTCAGCTTGCTTAGTGCATCACTTCGTATTCCTGATTCTCTTCGCGATGAAGGTGTTCCAGTATTTGATGGGTTGAGTCTTAGTACCACAAGATTAAGAAATATTCCAACTTGTTAGCTACTGCTGTCAAGAATGATACCTTCCTTCCTCCTCAGTTCGATGCTGGTAAAACGGGGGAGAGAAGACAAGTTGGAACTCAGCATGCAGGTGGAGCATCCGGAAGTAACGCAAAAGGAAAAGACAAGTATCAAGCTGAGCATCAAGCTCAAGTTAACTTAAAGAAGAAAAAGTAGCTTAGTCAGTTTTTAGGACTTAGCATGTACTTTTTGCTTGATACATTTTGTGCTTAATTGGTTAATCTATGATACGTACCATTCCATTTGCATTGTCTAAAAACCATGCTTAATACCTTGTGCTAAATATTGAACTGTCAAAATTGAACAAACAAAAAGAAATTGAAATAAACATACTCAGCATACAAAAGCCATTCATGTATCAAACTGAGTATTTGAGCATTTCTGAAAGCTGACCTAGACTCACGTAAATTAGATCTTGGAAGGTCTAGAATTTAACTAAGTCAGTATAAGCAATGTCTTAATATTATCTTGGAAGGTTTAGAATTAAGTTAAGACAATAGATGCAACCCTTACGGGGGAGTAATTTCAGAAATATGAAAAGTAAATCAATCATGGGGAATTTCAAAACTGAGTTCCATAACTATGTATTTTGCCAACATCAAAATGGGGGAGTTTGTTGAAACACCTTTCCACAAGATTTTGATTTGACAAAATCATCCATGATAAAGAGACAATTAAATTTAAGTACTTTGATTTAATTGTACTAATATGTTTGTTCAATGTTGAGTTTAAATATAAATACAAATACATATAAAAAGTAAAGACAGCACAAATGTTATTCGTTGTCTTCGTTTGTTGTCAACTTCTATGCTGAGATGACAGAACAAGCTGAGTAGAATGGAACTCAGCATGAACGAATTGAAGATCGAGCTGAGTGGAATGAAACTCAGCATCAGAAGTCTTCTTCAGATTGTCTTGCAAAACTAAGCTGACTAAAAGAGAACTCAGCATAGAAGTTGACAACAAACGAAGACAACGAATAACAAAGTAGAAGCTGAGTAATCTTCAGGACAGCATGAGAGATCCATTTACTAGAAGACAAGTTCTGCCAACCTTCTGCACCAATAATTGAATCCTCGAAATTACGCAAAGACAGATTTCGAGATAAATGGGTCAATGGATTATTGGTAAAAGACAACTGCCACAAAAAGACAAAGACTGCAGGAAGAAGACAAGTCTGACGTCTGAAGAAATCAGAAGACAGGATTGGTCTGCACATCTGAAGTTGACCAGAAGCTGTCTCCTAAAAGAGCCGTTTTGGACTTAACGGCTAAATCATTTCAAATGATCCAACTCCAAATTTTCATCTATATAAAGACAATCAAAATCTTTGGATCATTACCGAATTACAGAAAATACAAGAGAGAAAAATACAAGTTCAAAGCACTCAAAAATAAGAGAAAGATCTTACACCCATATTCTATTCCTGTGTAAATGCTAGATTGATTGTTTGTAATCATCTAAAGTGTTCTTCATTTGAAAAAGAACAAATTGTATCAATCGTGATATTGAGAGTGTTGTGCTGAGTGTTTGGTTGTAAATACTCAGTGGTAGAGAAATCTAAGTACTGGGTTGTAGTGCTTAGTAGGAGTTTAGTAGAAGAATAGAGGACGGTACTCTTGCATATTTAACTGCCTTGTAAACGGTTTGTGCTCTACCTTTAAAGAGCTCAGTATTGGATTCTAAAAGCCCGGAGGGACTCTGGGGACTGGACGTAGGCAGAGAGGCCGAACCAGGATAAGTGATACTGAGTAATTTCTAAACTCTCTCAATATATATATATGTGTATGTGTTGCTTGTTGCATTTACTCATCATATAAACTGTTTAAGTTAACACTGAGTAAATTAGAGTGCTGAGTTGGAAGCTGACCTAAAAGTGTCAATTCCCAACCTTCAAGTAAAACAGTCTTAGTCAACATCTGACTAAAGCTGTCTTACACTCAGATCGGCTGTGCTGACCAAAGCTGAGTTAAGAAACTCAAAGAAAATTAACAAGTCAGCTTAATTAATTAACGAAAAAAGTTACATTAGTTCCTAACCCCCCCTTGGAACTAATCACACGGGACCAACAAGTGGTATCAGAGCCAAAAGCTCACTACTCAAAGATTTAACAATCTTGAGCTGATCCCGATAAATTGCTGAAAACAGCACTCGTTTCCTTCCCGGGAATCAAACAACACAGATACTCCCTGAGGGATTATCAATTACTAGGCCTCCCCTATTCTTTGGATATAATTATACATTCTGGAAGAATAGGATGAAAAACTTTATTCAAGCCACAAACATGAGTGCATGGCTTGCAACTGTCCAAGGCCCACATGTGCCTTATAAAACTGTTGACAAAGAGAAAGTTGTCAAGAGTGAAGCTGAGTGGACAGAAGATGACCTTAAAAAAATTACAAAACGATGCTTCGGCTATCAATATGCTTCATTGTGCTTTAGATGTTGCAGAGTACAATAAGATTTCAGGTTGTGAGTCAGCATAGGAGATTTGGAAGAAGCTTGAGGTGACTTATGAAGGCATCAGCAAAGTCAAGGAATCCAAAGTAAATCAGCATATGAGACAGTATGAGTTATTCGAGATGAATGAGAACGAAGACATCTCAAAAATGAACTCAAGATTCACCAACATCATCAATGAGCTAAAAAGACTTGGAAAGAACTTCACCGGGGAAGAACAGGTGAAGAAAATCCTAAGAAGTCTTCCCAAAAGCTGGCAGGCCAAGAAGACAACAGTAGAGGAAGCTCAGGATCTGACTACTTACAAGTATGATGAGTTGATTGGATCATTGCTGACTCATGAGATATCAATGAAAACCTTTGAAGCAAAAGAAAAGTCAGAAGACAATAAACAAAAATCACTTGTCATGAAAGCTGACTCAACTGAAGCTGACTCATCTGATGATGAAGAAATGGCCATGTTCACTAGAAAGATGAAGAAGCTATTCAGAAGGAATGATAGGAACAGCAAAAGGCCATACAAGTACAAAGCTGAGTCCAGTGACACCAGATATAAGAAAGACAGCTCCAAGCCTGTCACCTGCTTCGAGTGCCATCAAACTGGGCATATTAAGTCAAGCTGTCCTAATCTGAAGAAAGAAAAGAAGGGAAGCAGAAAGGCAATGGTGGCCACGTGGAGTGACAGTGATGAGACAACCTCATCTGAAGCTGAGCAAAATGAAACTGCCAATATATGTTTCATGGCAGATGATAGAGCTGACCAATCTCAATCTGAGCAAGCTGATCTCTCAGGTGAAACTGACCAGGAGGAGCAACAAAATGAGGTAACATCTCTCCTTCTCCTTAGAAATGAAATGGTAAATGCACTGAGTGACCTGTATACACTGACTAAAAGTGTAACAAGAAAATAAAGGCACTCAGCAAGCGGTGTGCCGAGATTGAAGAGATCAAACTTAGTGATCTCCGATATCTTCTCCAAGACAACTCAGCCTTGCATAGTAACATGGAAATTATGCACAAGTTTGTCTCAGAGGTCCAATCAGATACAAAGAAACTGAGAAAGGATGTCACAACCCTTCAAAGCAAAGGGTTAAACAAGAATAAAACCCATGCTGAGTACTCATGTACTGGTCAGCATAAACAGTTTACTCAATGTGACTGTTGTGGGAAAAGAGGACACACTAAAGAAACGTGTTGGCACAACAAGCAGATTGTCCAATGTGACTTCTGTGGAAGGAAAGGACATACCACTAAGGTATGTTGGCATGCTCAGCATAACAATGCTGACCACACTCAGCATCACCCTAAAAGGGTAATTAACTGTGACTTTTGTGGTAAAAGTGGCCACACTATAAAAGTATGTCGTCACAAACTGAAATATGACTTTGCACCTGTTTATACTAACAAGAAAGGACCCAAAAAGAATTGGGTACCTAAAGATGAATAGTTTAAAATGCAGGTCAGCTTGACATGCGTGGAGAAGTCAAAACTTTGGTATATAGACAGCGCATGCTCAAGACACATGACAGGTGATGAAACTCAGTTCATCACACTAGAGCTTAAACGAGGTGGAAGTGTAAGCTTTGGAGACAATAAGAAGGGTAAGATAGTCGGCTCAGGCACTATTGGAGGTAACCCTACTATTGAGTCAGTCTCCTTAGTAAAAGGTCTCAAGTATAAACTTGGGATCCTCAAACCCTGGAGGCTGATTAACATAAACTTCCTCGTTTATAACTCCATTAAGGAATGCACTCTTAACATCCATTTGGAATAATTTAAAATTCATATAACTTGCGTATGCACATAAAATTCTTATAGCCTCTAGCCTTGCCACTGGGGCGAAGGTCTCACCATAGTCAATACCTTCTTGCTGACTATAGCCCTGGGCTACAAGTCTTGCTTTGTTCCTGACCACGTTCCCTTGTTCATCCAGCTTATTGCGGAAGACCCATCTTGTTCATATGGTCTTCTGGCTTATTGGATTTGGCACTAAGTCCCATACTTCATTTCTTCTAAATTGATCAAGTTCTTCTTGCATTGCACTCATCCAGAATTCATCGTGCTCAGCTTCAGCGAAGTTCTTTGGTTCCTGAACTGAGACGAATGCTACGTTGCTGAGGTATCTCCTGAGTTGATTTCTTGTCATCAGGGTGTTCTCAACAGCATCAAGAATGGCACTCTCTGAGTGTCCTCTTGGTATTCTGATCTCTTTTGGTAGATTGATGTCTTGTGCTAGTTGTGTTTCAACAATCTCTGCAGGTGTAGATTGGTCAGTAAAAACAATTTGAGTTTCTCTTTTACCTTTGGTCAGCCCATGAGGTAGTGACTCAACGGCCGTTTCTTGGTCAGCGGGTGCTGAGTATGGATCATCCTCAGTCAGCTGCTTATCTTTTCCTGCAGGGTTAGATTCATCGAACTCAACGTGTACTGACTCTTCTAAGACCTGAGTTCGTTTATCGAAAACTCTATATGCTTTTTTGTTTGTTGAGTAGCCTAAAAAGATAGCTTCATCAGCTTTTGAATCAAACTTAGCAAGACTGTCTTTAGTATTTAAAATGAAACATTTAAAGCCGAAGGCACAAAAGTATCCAATGTTGGGCTTTCGTCCTTTCCAAAGTTCGTAGGGTGTTTTCTTCAATATGGGTCTCACTAGAGCCCTATTGAGTATGTAGCAAGAAGTGTTGACAGCTTCTCCCCAAAAGTACTTTGGAAGCCTATGCTCACTCAGCATTGTCCTGGCTATTTCAACCAAGGTTCTGTTCTTCCTTTCAACAACCCCATTTTGTTGAGGCGTTCTAGGAGCAGAAAAATTATGGTCAATGCCGCTGGCTTCACAGAATTCAACAAACTATTGGTTTTTGAATTCTCCACCATTATCACTTCGGATGTGAGCCAACTTTAGGTCTTTATCATTTTCAAGTTTTCTTACTAAAGTTGAAAACGTCTCAAAGGTTTCATGCTTGATGCTCAGCAAGATGATCCATGTGTACCGAGAAAAGTCATCTACAATGACCAAGGAAAATCTCCTACCACCCAAGCTCAGTGGCTGGACTGGTCCGAAGAGATCCAAGTGTAGCAACTCTAATGGACGCTTAGTTGAGACGATGTTTTTACTATGAAAAAATTGTTTGGTTTGTTTTCCAGCCTGACAAGCGTTGCATAATTGATCTTTTTCGAACTTAAGTTCTGGCAATCCCTCAACTAATTGCTTTCTTGCTAATTTGGCCAGGAGGTCCATGCTCACATGACCAAGTCTCATGTGCCATAGCCAGGAATTTTCTTCCTTTGACACTAAGCATACAGTTTTTGAAACTTTCTTTTCTAAGTTCAGTATAAAGACATTGTCAATGCGAGGGGCAGTTAAAATCAACTCATTTGTTTTACCCTCGAGTATTTTACATCCAGTGTCATCAAATATAACTTTTCTCCCATTATCACATAGCTGAGCTACGCTGAGTAAGTTATATTTGAGTCCGCTGACTAGGGAGACTGACTCAATAGTAGGATTACCACCAACGGTTCCTGATCCTACTATCTTACCCTTTCTGTTGTCTCTGAAACTTATGCTTCCACCTCATTTGCGCACAAGTGTGATGAACTGAGTTTCATCACCAGTCATATGCCTCGAGCATGCGCTGTCAATGTACCACATCTTTGACTTCTCAGCACACCTCAGGCTTACCTGCAATATAGCTAGTTATTTTTAGGTACCCAAGTCTTTTTGGGTCCTTGTTTGTTAGGCTCGGCAGGTAAAGCATCATACTTAATCTTATGACGACACACTTGGACAGTGTGTCCATTTTTCCCACAGAAGTCGCAGCTGACCTTCCATTTAGGATATCTCACTGACTGGTCAGCACCCTAGTGCTGAGCATGCCAGCACACCTTTGTGGTGTGTCCTTTCTTCCCACAGAAGTCACACTGGACATTCCACTGAGGATTCCATCTCTGCTGACTGGTACTTCGGTACTGAGTGTTCAGAGGAATATTTCTTTTATTCGAAACTTTGAATTGGTTCTGAATAGATGTGATCTCCTTTCTCAGTTTCTTAGAGTCTGACTGGACCTCAGAGACAAACTTGTGCATAGTTTCTACGTTGCTATGCAAAGTTGAGTTGTCTTGGAGAAGATATCGAAGGTCACTCAGTTTGACCTCTTCAATCTCATCACATCGCCTGCTGAGTGCTCTAACCTTCTTGTTGCACTTTTTAACAAGTGTGTAGAGGTCACTCAGGGCATTTATCATTTCATTTCTGAGCAAAGGTAGTGATATTAACTCAGTTGAGTGCACCTCATCGTCAGATGGAATGGAGGGGTCAGCGTGCTCAGAAACACACGGCTCAGCAAGCTCATCTGCCATGAAGCAAATCTTTGCTGACTCAGTGGCATCAGCTTCTGATGATAATGACTCATCACTATCACTCCAGGTTGCCACCATTGCCTTCTTGCCGTTCTCCTTTTCTTTCCTCAGCGTGGGACAACTTGATTTGATATGGCCAGTTTGATGACATTCAAAGCATGTGATGGGCTTTGAGCTGTCCTTTTTGTACTTGATGTTGCTGGACTCAGCTTTGTACTTGTCAAACTTCTTGTAAGGCTTCCTTGAATACTTATCATTCTTTCTGAACAGCCTTTTCATTTTTCTAGTGAACATGGCCATTTCTTCATCGTCTGTTGAGCTCCCATCTGTGGAGTCGGCTTTTATGACAAGAGACTTTTGCTTCTTGTCCTCAGATTTATCCTTCACCTCAAAGTTCTTCATCGAGATCTCATGGGTCAGCAGTGAGCCAATGAGTTCATCATACTTGTAGGTGGTCAAGTCTTGAGCTTCCTCAACAGCAGTTTTATTGGCTTGCCAACTTTTAGGAAGACTCCTCAGTATCTTCTTGACTTGCTCTTCCTCAGTAAAGATCTTGCCAAGTCTCTTGAGCTCATTGATTATGTTTGTGAATCTTGAGTTCATGTCAGAGATTCCTTCATCATTGTTCATTTCAAAGAGCTCGTATAACCTCATGTGCTGGTTCACCTTGGACTCCTTAACTTTGTTGGTTCCTTCGTAGGTGACTTCTAGTTTCTTCCAGATCTCTTGTGCTGACTCACAACCTGAAATTTTGTTGTACTCTACAGCATCTAACGCACAGTGAAGCATGTTTATAGCCGAAGCATAATTTTCTAGCTTCTTGAGATCATCTTCTGTCCACTTAGTCTCAGCTTTAACAACCGTTTGGCCGTCAACAGTTTCAACAGGAACAAATGGGCCTTGGACTATAGAGAGCCATGCACTCATATTTGTTGCCTGAATGAAATTTTTCATTCTGTTCTTCCAAAAGGTATAATTAGACCCGAAGAACAGAGGAGGCCGAGTAATGGACAGTCCCTCAGGTAGAATCTGAGTTGTCTGATTTCCTGGAAGGAAACGAGTGCTTTTTTCAGCCATTGTGGGGATCAGCTCAAGATAGTTATATCTTGCTCAGTGAGCTTTTAGGGCTCTGATACCACTTGTTGGTCACGTATAACGTGACAAGGTTAGTTCTAAGGGGGGGGGATAGGAACTATTTAAAATTTTGTCCGTTAAAGCTGACTTCTTTTCTTAAGAAAAAGTTTACACAGTGGCACTAAGTAGTTTTGAGACACAGTCTTAGTCAACTTGTAACTAAGTCTGTTTCTTTCCTTGAGTTAGGAGATAACACTTAAGTCTATTCCTGAGCTCAGCTTTTTAGTGCACTCAACTCAGCGTGAGTTCGTTACTTAGTCAATTTTATAGCAAGCAATATATAAAGGAGTTTAAGGGTTAGAAATATGTTACTCAGCAGACATATCCTGGTTCGGCCTCTCCGCCTACGTCCAGTCCCCGGAACGCGTTCCGAGATTTTTCAATTCTCTACTGAGCTCTTTAAAGGTAGAGCACGAAACCTTTTACAATAGAAGCTGAGTATACAAGAGTACCTTCCTCTATACCTCTACTCACTCCTATAACTACCGCTGAGTACTATAACCGAGTACTCAGCTTCTCCTTTCTATTCTTCTAGAAATGATAAGGTGTTTGTCCTAAACAACAATTGCTAAGACACTTTAGATGAATTGAAACCACTCTAGACTTTTACACAATGATTGAAAATTGGTGTAAGATTTTTCTTTGCTTTTCTCACAGAACTTCAAGTGTGAATTTGATCAGCGTTTTGAATAATTGAAGATCTGCATCGAATGAAGCAAATGAGAGGCCTTTATATAGTGACACTTCAAGCACCGGTGATTTCGAATTTCGAAATAACCGTTGGAGGCAAACGGCTTCCTGTCGTTGTCACTCAGGACATGCTCAGTATCATTGGCCAATGAGATTCTTGCATCTTCTGTCTACGGCAGTGCTCAGCAGCTTTTCGTCAGATAAACAGAATGTTTCGACATTTATAGCAAAGTCTTCCAGACAGCTTCCTGCGCCTTCTGAACTTTACTCAAAGAGGAAATACTTTGTCTCCAAGTTGATTCTGTTCTGCCGCTGTCTTGTACTTCTTGTCGTTCGACTCAGCAGCTTCATCTTGAAGTAATTGATAGAAGGCTTCTCGATCCTTCTTCATGCTGAGCTTGTGCTTTGCTTAGAACGACTGCGTTTTGTCTTCTTGGGCCGTGTGGTCTTGATCTGTTGACTTGGGCTTGTGGGCCTTTAGGCTTTTTATCTTAATGTCTTATAAGTCCATAAACTCAATATTGAACAAACACATTAGTGTGAATAAATCAAAGCATTTAAACTTAATGTGTTAGAATATTTTTTATCATTTACTTAAATAATTTTGTCAAATCAAAATCATGTGGAAAGGTGTTTCAACAAGGCTTACCTGCAATATAACTAGTTATCTTTAGGTACCCAAGTCTTTTTGGGTCCTTGTTTGTTAGGCTCAGCAGGTAATACATCATATTTAATCTTATGACGACACACTTTGATAGTGTGCCCATTCTTCCCACAAAAGTCACAGCTGACCTTCCGTTGGGGATATCTCACTGGCTGGTCAGCACCCTAATACTGAGCATGCCAGCACACTTTTGTTGTGTGTCATTTCTTCCACAGAAGTCACACTAGACATTCCGTTGAGGATTCCATCTCTGCTGACCAGTACTTTGGTACTGAGTGTTCAGAGGTATATTTCTTTTATTCGGAACCTTGAGTTGGTTCTGAATAGACGTGATGTCCTTTCTCAGTTTCCTGGAATCTGATTGGACCTCAGAGACAAACCTATGCATGATTTTTAAGTTTTCATCTTGCCTAGTGTTGTCCTGGAGGAGATGTCGGATGTCACTGAGTTTGACTTCCTCAATCTAATCACATCGCCTGCTGAGTGCTCTAACCTTCTTATTACACTTTTTGACAAGTGTGTAGAGGTCACTCAGGGCATTTATCATCTCATTTCTGAGCAGGGGTAGTGATATTACCCCAGTTGAGTGTTCCTTATTGTCAGATGCAACGGAGGGGTTAGCATGCTCAAAAACACAAAGCTCAGCAAGCTCATCAGCCATGAAGCAGATCTTTGCTGACTCGGTGGCATCAGCTTCTGATGATGATGACTCATCACTATCACTCCAGGTGGCCACCATTGCCTTTCTGCTGTTCTTCTTTTCCTTCTTCAAGGTAGGACAGCTTGATTTGATATGGCCAGTTTGATGGCATTCAAAGCATGTGATGGGCTTTGAAATGTCCTTCTTGATGTCACTGGACTCAGCTTTGTACTTATCAAACTTCTTGTAGAGCTTTTTGGAATATTTATCATTCTTTCTGAACAGCCTTTTCATTTTTCTGGTGAACATGGCCATTTCTTCATCGTTTGTTGAGCTCCCATCAGTGGAGTCAGCTTTCATGACAAGAGACTTTTGCTTCTTGTCTTCAGACTTCTCCTTCACCTCAAAGTTCTTCATTGAGATCTCATGGGTCAGCAGAGATCCAATGAGTTCATCATACTTGTAGGTGGTCAAGTCTTGAGCTTCCTCAACAGTAGTTTTCTTAGCTTGCCAGCTTTTGGGAAGACTCCTCAGTATCTTCTTGACTTGCTCTTCCTCAGTAAAGCTCTTGCCAAGTCTCTTGAGCTCGTTGATTATGTTGGTGAATCTTGAGTTCATTTCGGAGATTCCTTCACCATCATTCATTTCAAACAGCTCGTATAGCCTCATGTGCTGATTCACCTTGGACTCCTTGACTTTGCTAGTTCCTTCATAGGTGACCTCCAGTTTCTTCCAGATTTCCTGTGCTGACTCACAACCTGAAATTTTGTTGTACTCTGCAGCATCTAACGCACAGTGAAGCATGTTTATAGCCGAAGCATGATTTTGTAGCTTCTTGAGGTCATCATCTGTCCACTTAGCTTCAGCTTTAACAACCGTTTGGCCGTTAACAGTTTCAACAGGAACAAATGGGCCTTGGACTATAGAAAGCAATGCACTCATATTTGTTGGATGAATGAAGTTTTTCATTCTATTCTTTTAGAAGGTATAGTTAGACCCGAAGAACATAGGAGGCCTAGTAATGGACAGTCCCTCAGGAAGAATCTGAGTTGACTGATTTCCTGGGAGGAAACGAGTGCTGTTCTCAGCCATTGTGGGGATCAGCTCAAGATAGTTATATCTTGTTTTAGTGAGCTTTCAAGCTCTGATACCACTTGTTGGTCCCGTGTAACGTGACAAGATTAGTTCCAGGGGGGGTTAGGAACTATTTAAAAATTTTGTCCGTTAAGGCTGACTTCTTTTCCTAAAAAGACTTTATCTTAATCTTTAAGCACAACAGTGCTGAGTAGTTTAAGATACAAGCTTAGTCAACTAGTGACTAAGTCTGTTTCTATCCTTGAGTCAGGAGATAGCACTTAAGTCTATTCCTGAACTTAGCTTCTCAGTTCACTCAACTCAGCGTCTGTTCGTTTTAGCTTTTTACTTAGTCGGTTTTATAGCAAGCAATATATGAAGGAGTTAAGGGTTAGAAAGATATTACTCAGCAGACGTATCCTGGTTCGGCCTCTCCGCCTACGTCCAGTCCCCGGAATTCCTTCCGAGCTTTTTGAATCCTCTACTGAGCTCTTTAAAGGTAGAGAACAAAACCTTTTACAATCAGAAGCTGAGTATACAAGAGTACCTTCCTCTATTCCTTTACTCACTCCTATCTCTACTGCTGAGTACTATAACCGAGTACTCAGCTTCTCCTTTCTATACTTCTAGAAATGATAAATGTTTGTTTGTCCTAAACAACAATTGCTAAGACACTTTAGATGAATAAGATCACTCTAGACTTTTACATAGGATTGGAATTGGTGTAGGATTTGCTTTGCTTTTCTCACAGAACTTCGAGTATTGATTTGGTCAGCGTTTCGACGTGATTGAAGATCTGTATGGAATGAAGTATTTGAGAGGCCTATTTATAGTGACACTTGAGGTACCGGTCATTTCGAATTTCAAAATAACCATTGCAGGGAAACGGCTTCTTGTCGCTTTCACTCAGTCAGTGCTCAGCGTCCTTAGCCAATCAAATCTCTGTATCTTCTGTCTTCGACAGCGCTCTGCAGCTTTTCTCAGTCTTGGCAGAATGTTTGTACATTTATAGCAAAGTCTTCTAGACAGCTTCTGTGTCTTGTGAACTTTACCTAAAGTAGAAATACTTTGTCTGGAAGTTGATTCAGATCAGCTGTTGACCTGACTTCCTTATAGCACAACTCAGCAGCTTCCTCGTGAAGCTTTTGTCTTGAAGTCTTCTCGATCCTTCTTCATGCTGGGCTTGCGTTTCATTTGGCTGGAGCTGCGTTTTAATCTACTTGGGCCGTGTGTCAATCTTGTGTTGACTTTGGGCTTGACTTTCTCTTATGGGCTTTTGGGCTTAACATATTAATGTCCTTGATCTTGTAATTTAATTAACTCAACATTGAACAAAACACATTAGTACAAATAAATTCAAAGCATTTAAATTTAATGTGTTGGAATATTTTTATCATGAGAATTTAATTTTACTTAAATAATTTTGTCAAATCAAAATCATGTGGAAAGGTGTTTCAACAATGGGAACTTGTTCTGCATCCACCAAATAGAAATATTATGACATGTGATTAGCTATTTCAAATAAAGCGCCATGCGAATGGAACAGTTGAATATTATAAAGCGTGTTTAGTTGCTTGGGGATTTTCACAACAATCTGGTCTAGATTACAAGGAAACTTTTACTCCAACTGTTAAGTCCACAACCATTCTCACAGTCTTTGCTCTTGCAATGTCCAATGGTTGGTTCAATAAACTAGCTTGATGTATTCAACGGTAAATTGACCGAAATCATTTATATGGAGCAACTTTAGGGGTTCACAGACACAAATCATCATGAGTTTGTGTGTTGTCTTAAAAAGCCCCTTTATGGACTCAAAGAGGCTCCACGCAAATGGTTTACACACTTAAAGGAATTTCTCATTCAACTTGGCTTCATCATGTCCCTGGCGGACAATTCGTTATTCATTAAAAAGCATGGTGCAAAGAAGATATATATTTTATCTTATGTCGATGACATTCTCATCACCGGCACATTCCCGACTCTCATCTAGCAAATTTGGAATCTTAGTAGAGCATCATATTTTTTGGTCTGGCTCATGTGATGATAGACAAAACTCTTCTACGAAAGAAACACATGATAACACCCATATAGGGATACAAACGACAACCATTCATATAAAGAGGCATACCACAAACACTCATAAGAGGAGAAAGAACAAAAAATTCAAATAAAGAGGAAACTACCAAATCTATCATATTAGATCAATTAAAAAATTATTCAATTAAAAAAAGCAAGACAAAGTAATGAAATGGCTTATCTTTCAGCTAAAAAGCTGGAAAAAAACCCCTCAATATCTGAATGAAAACGGTGAGAGTTTTTTGGCGGTTAGGTTTAGGTCTGAGTATATCTTGATTCATCTTTATAATAGGAACATGATTATCCAAGAAAGATATCTACACATTGTGATATTGCCCATTATTGATAGTTTTAATAACAACCTCAAAAAAAAAAAAATATTAACCACTTATTATTATTATTGTTGTTATTGTTAATGTGACAAATGGATTTGACATCAGAAATATTTCGTAAGAGACTCGTGATAAATAAAATCCATCTAAGCCCCACGTCTACAACCAGAAGGGGTCCAAAAGCCTATAAAGCGCATAAAAGTCTAGACTCGTATTACTACAACGAGTCATGCCCAAGAACGTCTGGTCTTTTTCACCAAGGCTCAAAATCTATAAATATCACTACTTTGATTTATATAAGAGGTTCAATCTCTTTGTACTCTCTTACATCTTTCTAACTTGATCGTTGAAGTATACACATGGAACAATTCCCGATACAGAACAAATCTATTTGTTAGTGTTTCACCGAAAATTATCAACACATGATCATTTAGTAAGGTGAGCGTGGAGACAACCTAATTATTATTATTATAATAAAAATATGTTAATTGTTTTCTCAATTTAAAAATTAATGTTAGACATAAGAGTGTTACATAATAGGATCTTCAAATTATCTTCGACATAATAAGGAGAATAAATATGATTATTTATGGCAAGAAATGTCAAAGGGAAGGTCATGATTAGCGACTTTCCCGGATGAATAATGGGGATTAGGTGCTATTTTTTATTGTTTTATCATTTTTTAATTAGGTGTTAATTTAATTTATTGATAATTTTTTTAATAGAAATTGATAATTTTCTTTTAAAAAAGAGATGACATAAGCTTTTCAATAAATCTTCATTCCTACCCTATTTATTTTTGCTTTAATTTTGCTTTAGATGTGTGATTAGAAAGAAATTATTCACCCATCTTTTTTTTATGAAAATTATTCACCCATCTTTATTAAATCTTTGCACAAGAATATTATACATAATATATGGTAAAGGCTATGGTTACTTTGTTTTTGACAAAATAAACCTTACTTTGTGTGTTTTCACCATTGGATTGATTTTATACTCCATCATCCAATGATGAAAATACACCAAGTAAAGTTACTTTGTCAAAAACAAAGTAACCATAGAAGGCACCCATAATATATATATGAAATATGTTTAGAATATAAAAAGAAGTTTATGGAAAATAAAATTCCTCAGCTAATTTTAAGAAAGAAAATCGAAGGTAATTGGAAAAGTAAAAAAAATAAATAATATCACAAAAGAATAAAAAAATAAATTGATGCTAGTACATTATTTATTTTTGTACTTTGCAAATTTATTTATTGAGTTTCATCTTAGAATTATTGTATATTAAAAGAAGAATATCATGAAAATATTTTTATAATATATTTATAAGGCTTAATACCTTCCAAGTCCTCTCAAGTTGTTCCAATACTGTAACTGACCCCCCGAACTTAGACTTGTGACAACTAACCCCCTCAACTTGCTTATTTGAAACAAATAACCATCAAATTGCTCAATTGGAACAAATAACTCATCAAGTTGCTTATTTAGAACAAATAACCCCTAAACCCAAAAAAAAACATTCAACATAATATTAAATCAGAAATAAAAGATTTCAAATTATCGGTTGCTACATCTAACTAATCTAGTGATACATTAAGTAAATAGTAAAAAAACTCCCGAAATTACCTATTTGAGGGGTTATTTGTTCGAAATAAGCAAGTTGATAAGATTAGTTGTCACAAGTCTAAGTTCGGGGGATCAGTTGCAGTCTTGGGACAACTTGGAGGGATGTGAAGGTATTAAGCCTATTTATAATAGTTCAAAAGGAAAATATTATGAAAGTGGACTCTAATTACAAATAATCCCAAGCCTTTGAAATAATTATATTTTCTGTTTAACTTTTTCATTATCGATACTCATAACATACATATTGGGGTGGAACTAGCCCAGAGTTCGAAGGGTCGAAAACCCTCCCGGTCATGGACACCATCCTGAGCAATGGTGGTTCCGCCCTCAACAAGCTCCCATAACAGATGTATTTGGTAAATTACACACATGGTCTCTGAACTTTATCCATTTTAACATTATAGCTACTGAACTTTAATTCATCACGATATGGCCATTGAACTTTACACTTTATTACGCGGGTGGCCACTATGACCATTGACCAATATTTTTTACTTTTGACTCTCCTTTTTTACCGGTTCTCTCTCTCCTCCTCTCTTTCTAAAATTGTATATTCTCATTTTATCCTTAATCCCTTTCTTTCTCTCTCTTCATCTCTCTTCTCTGTGTCTTTCTCTCTCTTTCATATGCCACCATTTCAACCCCATCTCCATCTCGGTCTGTTACCAAATTTACCTTTTGCATGGAAACTGCCCAAACTTTTTCTCTATCGCTCTCGCTCAATCCGATTCAACTCAATCGAATCGCTGCCCTTTTTCTCTCTCTAACCAAAGTTATTTTCTTTCTCTCTATACCAGAAAAAGAGATGGATTTTGATTGTCTCTTTCTGGGTCTTATCTCATCTAATTACAGTACTTTTTGTTCATTTTCAGTGGTTCTGATTGATATTAACTATTCTACTTACTTAATACCCTTTAATTTTGATCCTTCCCCCTTTCAATTTTCTCGCTTTTCCTTCTAGCTTAAGGATGTGCTCTACAACCTTTTTCATCTCATTTCTCATCTTCTTCAAGGTTTTGCTTTTACCCTAATTTTTTATTTATTCGTATTTGGTAACAGATCGAGCTTCATAGCATTTCTGCAAAGCACAAAGGTGTCACTGGAAAACTTAGAGCAATCATCTCTCTGTCGTCGCCATCATTGGCGTAGACGGAAGCATTTGGCATTTCTCTCTACCACCACCTCAGGTCTTTCTCTACTTTGTACTTTTTGCTTATGAAAGCGAAAGAGAGACAAAGAAAGGGATGAGAGAGAAAGACACAAAGAAAGATAAAGAGAGAAAGGAAGGGTAAAATGATTGCGAGGGCTTGGTCATACGGCCAGAAGTTATGCTTGACGGACTGTAGCAGCTTCACGACATTCTCTTCCACCGAATTAAGAATGAAGCCCCTACTCGCCCGTTCCTTAGGATTATAATTCCAAGAGGTTGGAAATCCTAAAGACACGCCATCCACCAACTTTACAAAGAAAAACTTTTGTCCCCAATTGTGGACATTCGACATCTTACTGTGAAAAGGCGAATAGCCTTTCAACTTGGAAAATGATATGTGGTCCTTTACCCCACGTTTGGTCATTGTATGGAGGGAAGGAAGTGTTGAAACACCTTTCCAACATGATTTTGATTTGACAAAATTATTTAAGTTAATCCATGATTAAGAGACAATTAAATTTAAGTGCTTTGATTTAATTGTACTAATATATTTGTTCAATGTTGAGTATAAGTATAAATGTAAACATAAATAAATAGTAAGACAGGACACAGTCAGCATAACAACACAGCACGAACTGAGTGGAATACAGCTCAGCATAATAAAAGGCAAAGCTATCTTCAGAACAGAAGTTTGAAGTTAAAGACAAACAAAGAAGCTGATTGAAACTCAACTCAACATGAAGAAAGCAAAGTCTTCTATAAAGAACAAACCCAACAGACGAAGCTGACCATGGAAGCTAAGTTAAAGCAAAGATCAAAAAGCTACGACAAAGTCAAGCTGAGCTTTCTCTTGGACAACATGATTTGTCCGTTCACTAAAAGACAAAGTCTGACATCTGTCTGCACCAATAATAGAAACCTCGAAATTATGCAAGGATCATTTTCGAGAGACATGGGTTGACTGGCAGGTTGCTAAAAGACAAACTGACACTAAAAGACAAACCTGTAGAAGAAGACAAGCCTGACATCTGCCTAATTCAGACGACAAGATTGGCCTGCATATTGACGCTGACCAGAACGTTGTCTGAAGATAGAGCCATTTGGATTCAACGGGAAGATCCAGATTCAAACATCAACTCTCATCTATAAAAGGACACAACCTTTCTTGGATCAAATGCACAAGTACGAGATACAATCATAGAAAGCCAAAAGAGCAAAAAGCCAAAGCACACAAATACAAACGAGAGATCTTACACCCACTTTCATATTCGGTGTAAATGCTAGAGTGAATTTGTATTCATCTAAAGTGTTCTTTTTCTAGAGAGAACAATTTCTGTATCAATTGTAAAGATTGAGAGAGTAAAGCTGAGTACTCGGTTTTAGTACTCACCATTAGAGAAAATCTGAGTGCTCGGTATAGCATTCAGTAGTATTGAGTAGACGAATAGAGGACGGTACTCTTGCATACTCAATTGCTTGTAAAGGGTTTGTGCTCTACCTTTAAAGAGTTCAGTAGTGGATTGAAAAAGCCTGGAGGGACTCTAGGGACTAGACGTAGGCAGAGAGGCCGAACCAGGATAAGTCACGCTGAGTAATCTCTAAACTCTTTCTCTCTATAAATATACTTGTGTTGCTTGATTAAATTATTCAGTATATAAATTGTGCACGCTGACGTTGAGTAATATCTGTGCTGAGTAAGAAACTGACCAAAGTGTCAATTTCCAAATCATAAGTAAAATAGTTCCAGTCAGCATCTGACTGAAGCTATCTTACGTTTCTTGGCCACGCTGACCTGAGTAAAGTTAAACTACTCAAAGAATTATCTTAAGTCAGCTTAATTAAAAAGAAAAAGTTACATTAGTTCCTAACCCCCCCCCCCCCTTGGAACTAATCACACGGGACCAACAAGTGGTATCAGAGCAAGTAGCTCACTACTCAAAGATATAACTATCTTGAGCTGATCCCTGAAATGGCTGAGAATAGCACATGTTTCCTTCCTGGAAACCAAACAACACAGATACTCCCTGAGGGATTATCAATAAGTCGGCCTCCCTTGTTTTTCGGATCAAACTATACATTTTGGAAAAACAGGATGAAAAACTTTATTCAAGCCACGAACATGAGTGCATGGCTTGCAATTGTACAAGGCCCATATGTGCCTTATAAAAATGTTGACAAAGAGAAAGTTGTCAAGAGTGAAGCTGAGTGGTCAGAAGATGACCTTAAGAAACTACAAAATAATGCTTCGGCTATCAATATGCTTCACTGTGCGTTAGATGCTGCAGAATATAATAAAATATCAGGTTGTGAGTCAGCACAGGAGATATGGAAGAAGCTTGAGGTTACCTATGAAGGAACCAGCAAGGTCAAAGAGTCTAAGGTAAACCAACATATGAGGCTGTACGAGTTGTTCGAGATGAATGAGAGTGAAGACATCTCAAAAATGAACTCAAGGTTTACCAATATCATCAATGAGCTGAATAGACT
This sequence comes from Euphorbia lathyris, assembly GCF_963576675.1. Classification (NCBI taxonomy): domain Eukaryota; kingdom Viridiplantae; phylum Streptophyta; class Magnoliopsida; order Malpighiales; family Euphorbiaceae; genus Euphorbia; species Euphorbia lathyris. Next base: position 66,990,924 of record NC_088912.1, on the reverse strand, counting down.
TGGAAAGAACTTTACTGAGGAAGAACAAGTGAAGAAAATCTTAAGAAGTCTCCCTAAAAGCTGGCAGGCTAAGAAAACTGATGTGGAGGAAGCTCATGACCTGACCACATACAAGTATGACGAGCTGATAGGATCGTTGCTGACTCATGAGATATCAATGAAAAACTTTGATGCAAAAGAGAAGTCAGAAGACAAGAAACAAAAATCACTTGTCATGAAAGCTGACTCAACCGAAGCTGACTCCTCAGATGATGAGGAAATGGCCATGTTCACAAGAAAGATGAAGAAGCTGTTCAGAAAGAATGAAAGGAACAGCAAGAGGTCATACAAGAGAGGGGACAGGTACAAAGCTGAGTCAAGTGATAGTAAATACAAGAAGGACAACACAAAGCCTGTCACATGTTTTGAGTGTCATCAAACTGGGCACATCAAATCAAGCTGTCCCATGCTGAAGAAGGACAAAAAGGGAAGCAGAAAAGCTATGGTAGCAACATGGAGTGATAGTGATGAGTCAACCTCATCAGAAGCTGATGCAAATGAAACTGCAAACATATGCTTCATGGCTGATGACGCTACTGACCATTGTTATTCTGAGGAAGCTGACCTCTCAGATGGAACTGACCAGGAGGAGCAACAAAATAAGGTAACATCTCTCCTTCTCCTTAGAAATGAAATGGTAAACGCTCTGAGTGATCTGTATACACTGACTAAAAAATGTAACAAGAAAATAAAGGCACTCAGCAAGCGGTGTGACGAGATTGAAGAGATCAAGCTAAGTGATCTTCGATATCTCCTCCAAGACAACTCAGCTTTGCATAGTAACATGGAAATTATGCACAAGTTTGTCTCAAAGGTCCAATCAGATACAAAGAAACTGAGAAAGGATGTCACAACCCTACAAAACAAAGGGTTAAACAAAAATAAGTCCAACGCTGAGTACTTAGGTACAAGTCAGCACAGATAGTCCACTCAGTGCAACTGTTGTGGAAAAAGAGGACACACAGCAGCTGTGTGTTGGTATAACAAGCAGACTGTCCAATGTGACTTCTGTGGAAAGAAAGGCCATACCACTAAAGTGTGTTGGCATGTTCAGCATAATAATGCTGAACCAAAACCGAGTAACTCTAAAAGGGTAACTCATTGTGACTTCTGCGGCAAAACTGGCCACACCATGAAAGTATGTCGTCACAAAATGAAATATGATATAGCACCTGTTTATACTAACAAGAGAGGACCCAAAAAGAATTGGGTACCTAAAGATGAATAGTTTAAAATGCAGGTCAGCTTGACATGCGTGGAAAAGTCAAAACTTTGGTATATAGACAGCGCATGCTCAAGGCACATGACATGTGATGAAACTCAGTTCATCACACTAGAGCTTAAACAAGGTGGAAGTGTAAGCTTTGGAGACAATAAGAAGGGTAAGATAGTCGGCTCAGGAACTATCGGAGGTAACCTTACAATTGAGTCAGTCTCCTTAGTTAAAGGTCTCAAATACAATCTCCTGAGTGTAGCTCAGCTTTGCAAAAGCGGCAGAAAGGTTGTATTTGATGATACTCAGTGTCAAATACTCGAGGGAAAAACAAATGAGTTGATTTTAACTGGCCCTCGTGTAGAAAATGTATACATTTTGAGTTTGGAAAAACAATTTTCTAAAAATATATGCTTAGTGTCTAAAGAGGATAACTCCTGGCTATGGCATAGGAGGCTTGGGCATGTCAGCATGGGAGGTAAGAAATTTTCCTTAGTCATTGTAGATGATTTCTCTAGGTATACTTGGATCATTTTGCTGAGTAGTAAAGATGAGACATTTGAGATGTTCACCACACTGATTAAAAGGCTTGAAAATGACAAAGACCTAAGAGTAGCTCACATTAGAAGTGACAATGGTGGAGAATTCAAAAACCAAATGTTTGATGAGTTCTGTGAGACCAATGGCATTGATCATAATTTTTCTGCTCCAAGAACTCCTCAACAGAAGGGGGTTGTTGAAAGGAAGAACAGAACAATTGTTGAAATAGCTAGGACAATGCTGAGTGAAAATAGGCTTCCAAAGTATTTCTGGGGAGAAGCTGTCCACACAACATGCTATATATTGAACATGGCTTTAGTTAGACCTATACTTAAGAAAACTCCCTATGAACTTTGGAAAGGACGAAAGCCCAACATTGGCTACTTTCGTGCCTTTGGGTGTAAATGCTTTATGCTCAACACTAAAGACAATCTGGCTAAATTTGATGCTAAAGCTGACGAAGCGATCTTTTTAGGGTACTCAACAAACAGTAAAGCATATAGAGTCTATAATAAAAGAACTCGGATTGTAGAAGAGTCAGTCCATATAGAATTCGATGAAACTGACCCTACAGGAAAGACAACTCAGCTTACAGAGGATGACCCAAGCTCAGCTTTCGCTGACCTTAATGGAGCCGCTGAGTCATCAGCACAAGAGCTGACCAAAGGTAAACACGAAACCGAGATTACCTTTGCTGACCAATCTACTCCTGCAGAGATTGTAGAAACACCTATTCTAGACAACTTAACTTTACCCAAGGAAATCAAAATCCCAAGAGGACACTCAGAAACATCCATCCTTGATGCTGTTGAGAACAAGCTGATGACTAGAGATCAGCTTAGAAGATATCTTAGCAACGTTGCATTCGTGTCAGTTCATGAGCCTAAGAACTTCTCAAAAGCTGAGCACGACGAAAATTGGATCAATGCTATGCAAGAGGAGCTTGACCAATTCAAAAGGAATGAGGTATGGGATTTAGTACCAAAACCTAGGAATCAAAAGACCATAGGAACTAAGTGGGTCTTTAGAAATAAACTAGATGAACAAGGCAATGTGGTCAGGAATAAGGCCAGACTTATAGCCCAAGGCTATAGTCAGCAAGAAGGCATTGACTATGGAGAAACCTTTGCCCCTGTTGCAAGGTTAGAAGCTATTAGAATACTGTGTGCATATGCTAGCTATATGAACTTTAAATTATACCAAATGGATGTCAAAAGTGCTTTTCTTTATGGCTTTATAAACGAAGAGGTATATGTTAGTCAGCCTCCTGGTTTTGAGGATCCAAAATCTCCAAACCACGTTTATAAACTCAAGAAGGTCCTATATGGCCTAAAGCAAGCTCCAAGAGCTTGGTATGAGAGACTGACCAGCTTCCTGCTGACTAGAAACTATGTTAGAGGCAAAGCTGACACAACTCTGTTATTAAGAAAAAGGGTAAAAATATCCTACTAGCACAAATTTATGTAGATGATATAATCTTTGGTGCCACTGACGAATCTATGTGCAAAGAATTTAGTAAACAGATGCAAACTGAGTTCGAAATGTCCATCATGGGTGAACTCAACTTCTTCCTTGGTCTTCAAATAAAACAAGGCAAGAATGGCATCTTCATTAGTCAGTCCAAATATGCCAAAGAAATGCTGAAAAAATTTGATATGGAAGAATGCAAACCCATATCCACCCCAATGGGTACTGACACTGTGCTGTGCGCTGATGAAAAAGGTAAGTCAGTGGATAGCAAGCTGTACCGAGGTATGATTGGTTCACTACTTTATCTTACTGCTAGTAGACCAGATATTCAGTACTCAGTATGTTACTGTGCTAGATATCAAGCTGACCCCAGAGAATCTCATCTTATAGCTGTAAAAAGAATCTTTAGATATTTGCAAAGCTCAGTAAATGCAGGTTTATGGTATCCTAGTACAAATGACTTCACAATCATTGGATACACTGATGCTGACTATGGACGAGATAAACTGGAAAGAAAGAGCACTTCGGGAGGATGTCACTTCCTTGGTAGCTGCCTAGTATCTTGGTTCAGTAAGAAGCAAACATCAGTAGCCTTGTCAACAACCGAAGCTGAGTACATTGCTGCTGGAAGCTGTGTAGCTCAAATCTTATGGACAAAGCAATAGCTTGAGGATTACGGAATAAAAACTGGAATAATAGAAGTCATGTGTGACAACAAAAGTGCCATTGACTTATCCAAGAATCCAATCCAACACAGCAGGATGAAGCATGTCAGCATAAGGGGGGTATTTATATTCTCTTGTATCTAAACCCCAGTTAGATAGAATTAGGTTACTTAATAAGAATTTAATTCGGAATATAATTCTTATTTATTATCTATTAATATATCTAAATATAAAGATAATAACAATAATCTTATTGGATAATAATAGGAGTAATTTTAATCTCATTAAAACTCCTAATTTATTTATCCTTTTATTAATTTAATTCATAATCCTAATCTAATTAGAATTGATAAAATCAAATTAATTATTTATGTATTTAATACATAAATTTCGTCCCCCTCAGTTACTGGGCCCTATTGGGCTCAGTTGGGCTTCCATCAATTAATTAACATTTGTTTCTCTTTTGAGCTCCAAGTCTTATGTGTGACCCATTAGGTTCTTATTGCTTCTAGCCGTATGTAACTATTAAATTAATTTTCACCGAATTATATTTAATCTTTACATAACGGAATGAGTACGCGAAATGTGATTAGCAAATATGAAACATTCCCCTAGAGCTATAAGAAGACAGGTTGATTCTGTCGTTGACCTTTCCGTATTAGTTACGGTATAATTTGATCCTTTATCAACTACATCCTTGAACTGAATCTTATGACTATGGATAATGTCAAGTCACATATAGCGAGACGTCGTGTTACTTGTACAGGCCGAGTCAACTCCAATTAGATAGGTTAAGTGAAATCTGTATTTCAAGTCTTAAGCTATCACCTTGCAAGGATTTAGAGTCGAGTCTTCCACAAGCGATCCATGGATGTATCTCCCATTTATCGGGAGTGATAAATGTTGAATCCAATGTATAATTATCCTGCAATTACTTCTTGTGATACCCAACGTCTGCCGTTCACACCCCAGAGTCATCTCTGTTAAGGATCGTGTTACAACAGGATCAAAGCATCACATTCCGTAATCCAGAATGACCAATTAACATTCCTTTGAGTCTGAGGATTACTTATACCTATTAATACCAATGAGATGAACAGGTGACAAGGATGAATCTACCCATCCTGTTATCTCAAGTCGGGTCCCCAATCCTAATGAACTCCTTTTCATTGGATCCATGTAACTGTCCAGATATCTGTATATATGAAGCTTGTGAGATCAGCTTTCTATCGAGACAGAAGACATTGTTACATGCAAGTCTCAGCAGTGATATGTCAATCCTAAACATTTTACTTGACTTCGGGTGGTTTTAAGTTTATTAGTTTATCATAAAGTTTCGTCTCACTTCATGCTTGTATGAACACTTTATAATCACTTTAAACAAACTTATGGATTTCCTTTTATTAGACTTTATTTAGTTCTTTAAAAGGGATTGCCTTTACACAGTTATGAAACCATATCTCATTAAAACAAATGATATAAATAACACTTCATTTACATTAAGTTTGTATCCTAGAACAATTGTCTATAGGACACTAAAACCCCAACACAAGCTAATGGTGTACTGACAGGTTTTGCACCATCCATATTGAATCTGCGTAAAACTTTCTTCACATACTTTTCTTGAGATAACTTCAAAGTACCCTGCACCCTATCTCTTGAGATTTTCATTCCAATAATTTGCTTTGCAGCTCCCAAATCCTTCATGTCAAATGTTTCTGACATCTTCATTTTTAACTTGTCAATTTCCCTCTTATCTGCCCCTGCAATTAACATGTCATCTAGATACAATAACAAAATTGTGTAATGACTTCCAGAATTTTTAATATAACAGCAGTGATCAGCTTGACATCTTAGGAAACCATTATCAATCATAAAACCGTGAAACTTTTTATACCACAGTCTCGGAGCTTATTTAAGCCCATAGAGGCTTTTCTGCAGTTTGCATACCATCGTCTCACGCCATGCTCTTTGAAACCTTGTGGTTGCTTCATGTAAATCTCTTCTTCTAGTTCACCATGAAGAAATGCTGTCTTCACATCCATTTGTTCTAGGTACAGATCTTCTTTTGCTACGAGAGAAAACACAAGTCTAATTGTGTTCAGCTTCACCACTGGAGCAAAGATTTCTTTGAAGTCAACACCTTCCTTTTGCTGATATCCTTTTACAACAAGCCTTGCTGTCACACCCAACCCTAAACAACCTCAATCGGCATCGGGCGTGAAATAGAAAGATCATAATCAATACCTCTAACTCCATTATATTACAATTGAAATACCAACGTTCTAACCATAATTCTAACAATAAGCAGCCAACTTCCAAACCTTACCTAATCGGTCGGTAACCTTCTCTATATCCTGTACTTTATCACTTAAAAACATTTAAACATTTAAAAATGTGAGATAAAAATCTCAATAAGCAACTATCAGCTATAGAAACTAACTGTACTGAACATAGCTACATATATACATTGATAAAGGGATTTAATCAAAACCTTTGTCTTGTCAAAACGAATCCAAACAAATAAACGTTTCATCAAACCAATTCATAATCAAATGAATGTTTTATTAAACCAACTTGTAATCAAATAAATATTTTATCAAAATAATCAATCAAACGTAAAACCTTATATCAAAATCAATAATAACCGAAAACATAATCCAAATGAACTTAAAATATTGTATCCATCCTCGAGTTTCTCCCCTTAAGTATCAATCCATAACCACATATATAATCGAGACATCTCTTAACATTGCCTATCCCATATGGTCTTACCCAATACTTCACTACCATACCCAATAGGTCTTCAGACTGTGTACACATGCCATGTCCCTCACTGAACATGGTCTTCAAATATAAATCCACCGATCTGGATAACTCTCGATGGATATAAAATCATAAAATCATAAAATCATAACGTACTCAAATTTCCTTTCACAATCAAATTCCAAACTATTTCATAACCATAAATCATTTGGCTTCAATTAGCCCTTTTGTATCATAAAAATCATATTTGGACTTCAATCCAAAATAATAACAACAATAACCGCAATAGATTTCGCAATCCAAAAACAATTCGTAAGAAATCATCAAATTCATTTTATTCAATATGGATATATATTGAAACCAAAAACATATATGTATATATGTAAATCAACCAAATTAAGCCTTAAATCAACATAATCAAATGAAATCTGAAATTCACATAGAAGCATAGTCAATAGCTTCATTTGAACCATAATTTCACAATAAAAAGCAAAATCATGAAAAATCTCAATTTTACAAAATACTCGTATAAACCCTGAAATATCAATTTCTGAAAATTCTTTGATTATATATATATATATATATATATATATATATATATATAACTCAAAATATAGTTGATAGTTACTTACCTTGGCTGCTAATTGAAGAAAATATACCCGTTCAATTCTCCTCTAAATCCTGTCTAAGACGTTTTCCCTCCAAATATTTCCGAAACTTAAAAACTCTTCGGTTAGGACTTAGATCTATAGATAAAGATGCTATCTTTCCAATTTTGAATGATTCGAACGGTCGAATCTCCGTAAATCAAAGAAACGGTGGAAAAACGGTTCAGGAACGATAAGAGCGGATAAAGATGAAAGAAATAGAAAAAGAAATGAAAAGATAATGATATATATAATCATCATCATCACATCGAGTACACTGGAAGAATTGAGAAATTATTTTTGGTAAATATCACGTTTGATCCTCAATATTTCTATAATCTTTTAAAAATTATCTTAACTTTTAATTTATACATAAAACCATCGAATTAACTCCAAAATTTTCCTATAGCACCAAATAAAAATCACACACCTAATAATTATAATATATATTACTATCAATATATAAATTCTAGAAATTTAGACACGGATGTGACAATTCTCCCAACCTTAAGAAATTTCGTCCTCGAAATTCACATTCACATTCTCTAATCTAAATTCTCTTCCTCAAATAATCTCCAAGATCACAAAATTATTTCACATTATCAAGATTCCTTATAATCATCCTAAGACCACAAATTCTAATATTTCCTTCCATTAACTCCATCATTTATTAATATCGACATCTTTGTAACACTCATTTAAGTATAACTCTTAGTAACTCTAAACTTCAATATAGTTAATTTCATCGCCATAATCCACAATAAAAGGCTTAATGCATCACCAGCTCCCTGAACTTGGCAAGATTTGCAGATTGGCTCCCTGAACTTAGACAATGTCACATGCGCTCCCTAAACTTGGCAATTATGTAACATTTAAACACAAAATTCCTATCTGGCGCTGAGTGGCAGAAAGCGTGGGTTTCTCTCAAAGTTAAGCGCGTGATTCACTTTTACTCTCTCAATAACGGTCATATTTGACTCTCTCTCTCCCTATTTTATCTTCTCCTGCATTTCTTCCCCAATTTTTAGAACCCTAATTGTGAGATTTCTTCCCCAAATTGTCACAATCCTCATTAACTTCTCCCACCTCTTTTATCTTATCCCATTCTAGAACCGTAAGTATCTTCTCCCCAATTCTCAGGACTCTAATTATCTTCTCCCACCTCAAATATCATCCTTCAAAATTCCTCTAGGCAGACATAACCGAGAATCCAAATGGATGCAAGAAATAGCAATGAAGATTTAATACCAAGGTGTTATTGTGGTGAGAATGCAGTTTTAAGGAGATCAAGGAGTCGGGCAAACCCAGGCAGACGGTATTTTGGATGTATTAAATATGCGGTAAGTTTTGATTCATGTTCCCTTGTTCTTACAATTTCAATTTTCTTATCTGTATCTTTAATTTGATTTCAGCGTAACCAAATAGACTGCGGGTTTTTTATTTGGGTTGATCCTGCTTTGACGGATGCCGATTGGGAGAAAATTTGGAGACAATTGAACAAGGAAAAAAACAGAGATGATCAGATGTTGGATGAAGTTCAGATGTTGGATGAAGTTGCAAGAAGAAAAGAAGGCACGTCATGGAAGAAAATGGTTATATATTTCATTTGTGGGTTATTATGTGGGATGTTTCTTCAATTGGGTTAACAAATGGTAGGTTAGAGCTATGTTGAGTTCGTTGTACAAGTTTGGTATTATGTAAAGCAGTTGGTATGAAATGTAAGAATTGGTATAATTGTACCAAAATTGCTATTAATGAAGAATTGTTTGTAGCAAATGCGTGAAAAATATGACAGATTTGCAAAGTAATACCTAACACAAAATAAGCTACAAATAAACAAGTCTGGTTTCATACATTTACTTCCACAGGCATAGATATTTAACTAGAAGAACTCGGATGGAATATACAGGGCTATTGATATTTACTTCCACAGGCATAGATATTTAACAGAAAAAGAAAGAGAGTGAGTATGCAAGATTCTGGATGGCCATAAAATGACGCCTGAAGCTTGCGAACATGCGGTGAAGAACGACAGAAGAGGAAGCGGATGAAGAAAAGGAGGGAGGGGCGGATTTCAATGATGAACAAGTAAGGGATGAAATGGAGAAAGTGAGCATCAAAGTGAAGGAGTTAGAGAAAAAATGCTACGTAATGAGGAAAGAAATTAAGAATGGAAATATGAAAAAGGAGAAGGAGAAAGAGAAGAGTAGCAAATGTAAGGAAATGAAGAGAAAGTTAGGTTGCATCAGTAGCATAAATGATTGCAATTCTCAATTGAAGAAGATTTAGCTGCATCCAAAGTCTTGATTTATCTAGTTATTTTTTTATATAATTTTCTTGCAACAACAAACATTATTCTTGCAAGTTCAAATATGAAGTATTACATAAATAAAGAATGGGTGGGATCAACTAGTTATGAATGAGAAAATCTCAAGCACTCAATTGCTATAAATCTGGAAATAATTTCTTTTTCCTTTTGTGCAAACAAGAACAGCAATGAATGTACTTTTTAATGCCATATATATAGAGATTCATCATTCATGTAAACACAAACAAATTTAAATCAGCTGGCATAAGCTCAGGGTGCCATGAATCACCTGCTGCCTGTTTGGTAAAAGAGGAAACCTGCATTTTTCATACACCATTTACCATAGCTGATGGGTGACCACCTGCTGCCTGTTTGGTAAAAGAGGAAACCTGCATTTTTCAGAACTGCAAATGCACCAGTTGTCCAAAATGCAAATGCACATGAATGTTACATACAACAACTTTACCAGAACTACCAGAACTGCAAATGCACCAGTTGTCCAAAATGAACTTCCAGTCATTACATAAAAAATTGTCCAAAATGACCAGTTGGCCTACCAAAATAAAGGTGACAAACGACCAGAAAATGCAAATTGATCACACACAAAATAATTTGATTACATAGAAGTCCTAACATAAGCCTGCATTACACTTTCAATACCACTTCACAATAGTAGGATTTGTTTTGGCATTAGATAATCGTGGTTGACTTGCACTAGTGCTAATCTGTTGGCCTGTAGTTGTTGTGCGACTTGCATTCATGTTTGTTGGCTGGCTTGAACTTTGTCTGGAACCAGTTCCACTTGCAGCAGCAGGTATATTTGAACCAGATCCTATGCCAAATAATGCCCCTGAACTCATTGCAAATCTTTCAGCAGCAGCTTGATAGGGGTATTTTACCCCTATCTTTTAGCGTGATTTACGGGTTAATTTTGGATAAAATAAATAAGTTTAATTACAAAAATAAAGTGTTTTGATAAAATAAAGAAATAAAAATAAATCTCGTACTTTCAGTTAATTTTCCGTGCTTTTGATTAGTATAGGAAATAAAAACGTCAAGCTAACTCGGCTCGCAAGATTTGTATTTCAGGTACGAGCTAGGAGCAAAAATCCACTCAAATACGCGGGGCGTATCATCCTTTACGTGGGGCGTGAAACATGTTGTCAGCAATAATTGCCTTATCCGCAGGCACCATGTGGAATTGACTCAGCATACGCGGGGCGTATGTGACACATGTCGGAATTGATTGGCCTAATCCTGAAAGTCAGACTGCACTGTCTCCCTGAGTCAACTCTTCGTACGCGGGGCGTATAACCATACATGCGAGGCGTACCAGGCAATTCCTCAATGATAATAACTCAGAGACTCTTTTACGCGGGGCGTACTTCAGCTACGCACGGCGTAAAAGCTCCAATTCAAGCAATAAAACTCTAGAGACTCAAACACGCGGGGCGTACCTTTGCTACGCAGGGCGTGCTTGAGACAACAAGACACGGAATTGGTCCATATGCAGGAGATTTCTGACGGAATGGGCATTTACGCGGGGCGTAGACCACCTCACGCGGGGCGTATCATGGGATTTCTGCACAAAATAATATTGCTCCATACTTGTACTTTGTGAAGTTACAACATTATTGTGTAGGAGAACTCGATTTCCGACGCCATTCGGGCTATCCTTAGGGAGTTATATAGGTGTTGCCCTACCGGAAGTGACAAACCGGAAACCGTAGGAATTGACAAGCCACGGAACTTACGGGCCCTAGTTTCTAATTCCCCCGCATTAGACACGCCTTGACTAGGAATCACGTAGTCTAAGTGCTTCATGGGTCGGTCCTACTACACATAGTCATCTTTGCAAGAGTAAACTATTATCCGTATACATTTAGAGTCGTTATTTATCGTGGTTATAACTTATCGATATTCATCCCACTTCATAGGGTTTTAGCTACACAAATCTAAGTCGCCAATAGTTAGGGATAGTGTGTAGTTGTGTCTTACTTTACCCCAAAGTAATCGCCGCTTAAATAACATACGAAACCGAGTCGTCTAATACTTGTAATTATAAATCCCGTGGATTCGATACCCGGTCTTAACCGGATTATTACTTGATACGACGGGGTACACTTGCCCCTAAGTAGTCATAGCGTCTAGTAGAGTTAAGAGCAATTTATAAAGATCACATCCATAGATATAGAGTCCGCACTCATAATATATACATTTCATCCCTAAGAAACTCTACCACTAGGCGTCGCGCTATCAAGTTTTTGGCGCCGTTGCCGGGGATTTATAATCTCCTACAATATTAGACAAAAACGTTTCATTGTTAGTTTAAGCATTCTTTTTGTATAATTTGTTTATATATACTTTTACTAACATTATTCTTTCTTGTTGATAATTCTTTTATACTTGTTTTACTTTATGCACACCCGATCGAAAAGTGATTCTCTTATTCCTATTGATCTCGAAATTGAACGTACTCTTTGCAGGATTCGAAAAGAGAGAATGACAAATCTCAACAATGAAGCTAACTAGCCCGAGATCAACCAAAGGGTGCCGGAACAACCCATGAATAACGACCGTAATGGTGAAGGCAATGACACGCGTTTGATGTTGGAGATTCTTGCTCCATATCGCCCTCAAATCCGCCACGGAATCGTTGCCCCCACCATTCTGGCCGACACATTTGAAATAAAGACTAGCATGATCCAATTAATTCAACAACTCGGTCAATTCGGAGGGGAACCCCATGAAAACCCTAACGAACACCTTGATAAATTTCTTATGTGTGCCGAAACTTCATGGCAAAACAATGTTCCGGTTGAGGCCGTCCAACTAAAACTATTCCCTTTTTCTTTGACAGGGCAGGCGTTGGAATGGTTGCACTCGCTAGAGACGGGATCGATCACATCATGGAAGGAACTCGAGAAGGAGTTCCTATCTTACTACTTCCCGCCTTATAAAACGGTTAAGTTGAGAAAAGATATCACTTCCTTTCGGCAACTTGGATACGAGGCCCTCCACTCAGCTTGGGCTAGGTTCCGAAAGTTGCTCCGAAGCTGTCCCCATCACGATATCCCTAAGCATGATCTAGTAAGTACTTTTTATCATGGTTTAACACCTACTAATCGTGCAACCGTTGATTCTGCCGCAGGTGGGGATTTGTTTCGCAAATCGGCAAGCGAGGCGTATGAGCTCATTCACGAATTAGCTAGGAAAAGCGTCCAATGGCAAGAAGATCGGCTTGTCGGACCCTCGCAACATCAAACCTTTGCCGTAGAGGACGAGGCTTCCACAATCTTCATGATCGAAATGAACAAGAAGCTGGACGCTTTAATGGCGCAAATGAGCCTCCAAAATTCAGCACAAGTCCTTCTGTGCTGTCACTGTGGTGGTGGCCACCAAGGTAAGGATTGTCAAGCCGGAAGCCCTTTTGCCGGTGACACCGAAAGTGTAAGTTATGTAGGGGGACAACAAAGGTATAATTCTCATTATAACTCATATCCTAACACGCATGCTTATCACCACCATAACAATAATAATAACGGAAGGAGGTTTCAACACATTCCATCTTATGATAACAAGCGAGATGTGTTGAAGCCCCCATCCGAACTCCATGGTAAACTTGTGGAACAAGGGTTGGGCCAATTCCCTCATGTCCAAGAAGGGCAAAAATCACAACCTCCTAGCAATGCACAAGACGCAATGGTAATTGATCTCCTTAAAGAAATATCTTCCCGTCTTGCTAACAATGAAGCATTTTGCAGGGACTTAGGACAGCAAGTGGCCCAATTAAGTCACCAACGACAAGGGAGACAACATGGGTCTCCCTCGATTAACACCGAACAAAACCCGAGACCAAAAGATTGGGAGACCGCACAAGAAATAACTCTCCGTAGTGGTAAGGGTTTGGAACCGGAAGTGGTAAGCAACCCCGGTTCGGATCCAAAACCCGCGACTTCCTTGGATAAGAATAAAAATGTGTGTGATCCAATTGGGGCTTACGTACCGAAGCTCCCTTTTCCACAACGACTTAAAAAGGAAAAATTGGACCACCAATACGGCAAGTTTTTGGAAATTTTTAAGAAACTTCACATTAACATTCCACTTGCGGAAGCATTGGAGCAAATGCCCACATATTCGAAGTTTCTTAAAGAAATCCTCGCCAAAAAGAGGAAGTTGGATTATAATGAGACGGTAGCGCTCACGGAGGAATGCTCCGCGATTATAACAAACAAACTCCCACCTAAACTCAAGGATTTGGGTAGTTTTTCTATCCCTTGCACGATTGGTAATGTTGAGTTTAGGAGAGCTTTATGTGATTTGGGTGCTAGCATCAATCTAATGCCTTTATCTGTATTTAGGAAGCTCGGCTTGGGAGAACCTAAGCCTACCAATGTGACGCTCCAGCTGGCCGATAGATCCATTGCCCGGCCAAAAGGAATTGTGGAGGATGTCTTAGTGAAAGTGGACAAGTTCATTTTCCCCGCCGATTTTGTAGTGCTCGATATGGCGGAAGACGATTCGGTACCAATCCTCCTAGGATGACCATTCCTTGCAACAGGTAGGACTCTCATTGATGTCCACGAAGGTAAGCTCATCCTACGGTTGCAAGACGGAGAGGTAGAATTTAACGTGTATAACTCCATGAAATTCCCGTCTACTACCATGGCGGATTGTAATTTTTTAAATTCCGTGGACTCTATTGATCTTTTTGTTGAAGAATTTTGTGATAGGACTTCTGCGGGAACCTCTTCGGAAATAGATGGTATTGAGCATTTGGATGAGGAGCCATTGAACAAGCCGTTTGAATACTCCTCCGAAATAGAACAATGTCTATTGGCAAGGAGCCGGTTCGAGGGTTTAGACCGGGATAGCAAAGCAAAGCCGAAGACCTCTCTTGAGGAACCTCCAACTTTGGAACTTAAACCCTTGCCTCCTAATTTAAAATACGTATTTTTGCAACCTCCTAATTTCTTATTGGTTGTTATTTCTTCGCTTTTGACAGTGGAAATGGAGGAAGCATTAATTGCGGTGTTACAAAAACATAAAGGCGCATTTGGGTGGACCATTCACGACATAAAAGGGATCAGCCCCACCATTTGCACACACCGCATCTTTATGGAGGATAAAGTCAAGCCCTCCGTGCAGCCGCAACGACGGCTTAACCCCAACATGAAAGAGGTAGTGAAGGCCGAGGTAATCAAACTCCTCGATGCAGGTATAATCTTTCCTATCTCCGATAGTCCATGGGTTAGCCCGGTCCAATGTGTTCCCAAAAAGGGGGGCACAACGGTGACGGAAAATGATCAGGGGGAATTAATCCCCACACGGAAAGTAACTGGGTGGCGAGTATGCATTGATTATAGAAAACTTAACGAAGCCACCCGAAAAGATCATTTTCCCTTACCTTTCATCGACCAAATGTTGGAGGGAATGGCGGGTCATAAATTCTTTTGCACCCTCGATGGCTTATCCGGTTATATGCAAATTCTCGTCGATCCTTCGGATCAAGAAAAGACGACATTCACTTGTCCGTATGGGACATTTGCATATAGGCGAATGCCATTTGGGCTTTGTAACGCCCCCGCCACCTTTCAAAGGTGCATGACGGCTATATTCTCCGAAATGATTGAGGATTTCATGGAAGTCTTCATGGACGATTTTTCTATTTTTGGGTCGTCCTTTGAGATTTGTTTAGGTAATCTTGATAAAGTCCTCCAACGTTGTGAAGACACTAACCTTGCGCTCAGTTGGGAAAAATGTTAATTTATGGTTCAAGATTGCATTGTTTTGGGACACAAGGTGTCCAGGGAGGGGATCGAGGTCGATCCGGCCAAGATCGAGGTAATTGAAAAACTACCTCCACCAATCAACGTTAAGGGAATTTGGAGTTTCTTGGGTCATGCGGGGTTCTATAGATGATTCATCAAGGATTTCTCTAAGATAGCAACCCCCTTGACCCAACTCCTTGCAAAGGATGCGGAATTTAGTTTTTCCCCCGAATGTTTACTTGCATTTAATACGCTAAAGGAAAAACTAGTTAATGCACCTATCATGGTGAAACCCGATTGGAACCTCCCCTTTGAACTAATGTGTGATGCGAGTGATTTGGCTGTAGGTGCTTGTTTGCGCCAACGGGTGGATAAACTCTTTCGCCCTATCTATTATGCGAGCAACACGCTCAATGAGGCCCAACAAAACTATTCCATCACGGAAAAGGAGATGTTTGTCGTTGTTTTTGCTTTCGATAAATTTAGGTCATATCTTGTGTTATCCAAAATTATCGTATACACTGACCACGCAGCTCTCAAGTACTTGATGACTAAGCAGGATGCCAAACCACGCTTGATACGGTGGATCCTACTCCTACAAGAATTCGACATCGAGATCAAAGATAAAAAAAGGAGTGAAGAATGTTGTGGCCGACCATCTCTCTCGCTTACAAGGCGAGCAAGGCGAATCTCCGGAAGCTATTGAGATTAAGGAGACCTTTCCCGACGAAGCACTCTACGCGGTAACATCTTTACCTTGGTATGCCGATATGGCAAACTACAAAGCCGGTAATATTCTTCCCCCGCACCTTACATATGAGCAGCGTAAGAAATTCTTTCACGATGCTAAGCACTATTTTTGGGAAGAACCCTATCTGTTCAAATCTTGTGCCGATAACATTATTCGTAGGTGTATACCGGAAGAAGAGGTTAATCATGTGCTACATATGTGTCATACCCAAGAGCCGGGGGGCCACTTTGGCCCTAGTCGGACTATGGCAAAAGTCTTACAATGTGGGTTTTATTGCCCTACTTTGTCCAAAGATTCCCAAGACTTCGTCAAATCATGTGACGCTTGTCAAAGGAGCGGAAACATTTCCCGAAAACATGAAATGCTCCAACAAGGAATCCTAGTCTGCGAACTTTTTGACGTATGGGGGATAGACTTCATGGGACCTTTCCCTAAGTCGCATAACAACTCTTACATTCTTGTAGCAGTTGACTATGTCTCCAAATGGGTAGAGGTCGTTGCCTTACCTTCAAACGACTCTAAGGCGGTAGGGAAATTTATAAAGAAAAACATTTTTACTCAGTTCGGGACCCCTCGAACTATCATTAGCGACGGAGGTTCCCACTTTTACAACGGACAATTCGATCAACTATTACTTAAATATGGGGTTGCACACCGAGTCTCTACGCCCTACCACCCGCAAACTAGTGGGCAAGTTGAGGTTTCTAACCGAGAGCTAAAACGCATTTTAGAAAAAACGGTTAACTCCTCTAGGAAAGACTGGAGCTTGAAGCTCGATGATGCTCTTTGGGCTTACCGCACGGCGTTTAAGACGCCCATCGGGATGTCCCCTTATCGTCTGGTTTTTAGAAAATCGTGCCATTTTCCCGTAGAATTAGAACATAAAGCATATTGGGCACTGAAATTTTTAAATTTTGACGTGCAGGCTACAGGAGAACACCGCCTCCTCCAACTCAATACTCTTGATGAACTTTGCTTAGGGTCGTACGAAAATGCCAAACTTTACAAAGAACGTACAAAACGGTGGCATGACAAGCACATTCAAGTTCGGGAGTTCACCAAGGGGGATCAAGTTCTCCTCTACAATTCTCGCCTCCGGTTATTCCCCGGAAAATTAAAAAGTCGGTGGTCGGGACCATACATCGTAATCAATGTGTACTCCTCCGGAGCAATTGAGATCCAAGGTCCCGACAATGCAACCCTCCGGGTCAATGGCCACCGTCTAAAGATATACCGCGGCGGCGTTTTTCCACAACAAGGTGAAACCACACTCCTCGCCACACCGTGAGCTTGCACATCACCAAGGAAAGTCGAGCTACTCCGACTATAAATGTAGCGCTGGGTTGATGCTCTCAAACCTTGTATATATCCATTCATTTTTTTTTCGTTTCGCTTCACTACCACGGAAAGCCAAATCCCAATTATAATTTGACATAATACGCGAGGCGTCTCCTTATGCACGCCCCGCGTCTTTGTGCCTCTGATCCAAAATAATGCAAGGGCCACCTTTCACACGGGGCGTACCCCCTATTACGCCCCGCGTATGAGTTCTTTTCCGTGGTTCCCAGAGTTCAGACACTCAGACACGCGGGGCGCCCTGTTCCTGCGCCCCGCGTATTTGAGTCTCTGACTCAAAAAGCAATAAAAACGCTGCCCTACGCGGGGCGCCCCCCTGGGCACGCCTCGCGTAGGGCCCCTGACCACTAAGGGTCTTCTTTTCCTTCCTTACCTTTATTTTTGTTTTTGTTTTAACTTCTTTTTGCGATGCCCTTGGAACAGGCGTCATTTTAAATAACGCAGAGGGCCATGCAACCCCGCACTTAACGTTTGTTTTGCACTAACAAAAACAAAAATAAAAATAAAATAAATACAAAAATAATTAAACTACTTTATTGAATCTTTCAAATTTTTCCCAACACGCTATCCCTCCTTCGGAAATTAATTAAAGTTCCGTTATTTGACATCAAAAATAAAAGACGTCGACACAAGGGGATGACCTAATTAAGGAATTTTAGTCTTGGTTTTGAAATTAGGGAATTTGTGCAAAGCTTAGGTTAGTACTAAACTAAGGCATTGAGTCTTAACCCAAATGTTATCTCCATAATAAACTTTAAAAAGGCAATAAAAAGGGGATAGTTGAGAATTTAGCGAAGACTTGATAGTACACAATTTGAACCCGAATCTTTGTGAGGTATTTTTGAGACTAAAGGAGTTCGTACGAGAACTCCGATTCTTTCACAATTTTTCGAGAGCTTTGACTTCACTCGACTCATAGAATTTGCATCCAATACCGGGTTAAGTACACTTATTTTTGGTAAAAAGGCAATAGATGATAAACCGAACCCACTTAGGCTAATTTTTCTTAATTTATTTTTCTTGTTTTCATCAAACATTAGGAAACCCCTTCGAGCCTATTAACCAACTTTTTTTGTTAATACCCTTTTAACATTTAACCCTTTTTCCTCTTGTTCGAATACCGACAAAACCAATTTGCACCCAAATCACTCGAAAAAAGTCACGGCCTTAACAAACGAGCACCATAAGCCTTCAAAATGTTGTTTTTGTGCCTCTATCAAAACAAAGGATACGATAAAAATAAAAAGGCATTCTCAAGCTCCACCCGAGCAATTTTGAAGTATATTTTGTAAAAATCGCCAAGGCCGAAATAAACAAAAACACGGTGCAAACACAAAACGGTATTTTCAAACTCGAGTTTCTTTAAACTAACCACTAAAGAAGCCACCCACATTACAACCCCCTCCGGGTTCATTTTTAATATTGCCTAACCATATTTTAGGAGGAAAAACCCGGATGAAAATGCAAATTCAGCATGATCTCAAGTAAGTGCAAAGAAGAGTGCTAAAACACCGACCCACCTAAAATTGAGCGTAAGAGCGAAATCCCTTGGTGAGGTACTATCGGGTTCTCAAAAGATATTCAACCCCTGTTAATATTGCCTATTAATCTTGATCATGGAGGTTTCAAATAAGTTTCGTACTCAATTGTTTGCGTAGGTACTTACCGAAACCTTTGCATAAAACCATAACTTTGAAATCACGCACTTGGCAAAACCAACCTTCGGTTTGTTTCTTAATTTTCTCAATCCCTTGTCTTTCGATTTCTTTTACTTGAGGACAAGTAAAACTTTAAAGTCCGAGGAGGTTTGATAGGGGTATTTTACCCCTATCTTTTAGCGTGATTTACGGGTTAATTTTGGATAAAATAAATAAGTTTAATTACAAAAATAAAGTGTTTTGATAAAATAAAGAAATAAAAATAAATCTCGTACTTTCAGTTAATTTTCCGTGCTTTTGATTAGTTTAGGAAATAAAAACGTAAAGCTAACTCGGCTCGCAAGATTTGTATTTCAGGTACGAGCTAGGAGCAAAAATCCACTCAAATACGTGGGGCATACCATCCTTTACGCGGGGCGTGAAACATGTTGTCAGCAATAATTGCCTTATCCGCAGGCACCATGTGGAATTGACTCAGTATACGCGGGGCGTATGCCACCCTACGCGGGGCGTATGACACATGTCGGAAATGATTGGCGTAATCCTGAAAGTCAGACTGCACTGTCTCCCTGATTCAACTCTTCGTACGCGGGGTGTATAACCATACACACGAGGCGTACCAGGCAATTCCTCAATGATAATAACTCAGAGACTCTTTTACGCGGGGCGTACTTCAGCTACGCATGGCGTAAAAGCTCCAATTCAAGCAATAAAACTCTAGAGACTCAAACACGCGGGGCGTACCTTAGCTACGCAGGGCGTGCTTGAGACAACAAGACACGGAATTGGTCCATATGCAGGATATTTCTGACGGAATGGGCATTTACGCGGGGCGTAGACCACCTCACGCGGGGCGTATCATGGGATTTCTGCACCAAATAATATTGCTCCATACTTGTACTTTGTGAAGTTACAACATTGCCCTTGCTTGATGTCTATAAAGAGCAAGTTCTTGAACTTCATTTGACACCAAGAAACAATCACACACTAGAGAGCAAACTATATTTGTTTTGATTATTGTTGTAGTGTAGATTCAGTTTTTGTAGCTAAACTCTCCACCTCGAGAGCTTGTTCGGTTGTTCCGGCATTTCATCGAAGCTCCGCTCCACCATTCGTCACCAAGCTCGAGAGTTCCACCTCCACGACCTAGGAGACGGCTTTGAGTCCGGTTAGCTAGTTTCAAGGGCGGATTCTCCCCTTTTACGTGCTAATTAGCTTGTACTCTTCCTATGTACTAGGCTTGGTTGTATTCCATTTATATACATTTCATATTTATAATTTCATGATTTATAATCTCTATTTCCCTTTACGTGTTAGTGCTTGCTACTTGTTTTGATATTGATAATTGATTATTGTGTAGGAGAACGCGATTTCCGACGCCATTCGGGCTATCCTTAGGGAGTTATATAGGTGTTGCCCTACCGGAAGTGACAAATCGGAAACCGTAGGAATTGACAAGCCACGAAACTTACGGGCCCTAGTTTCTAATTCCCCCGCATTAGACACGCCTTGACTAGGAATCACGTAGTCTAAGTGCTTCACGGGTCGGTCCTACTACACTTAGTCATCTTTGCAAGAGTAAACTATTATCCGTATATATTTAGATTCATTATTTATCGTGGTTATAACTTATCGATATTCATCCCACTTCATAGGGTTTTAGCTACACAAATCTGAGTCGCCAATAGTTAGGGATAGTGTGTAGTTGTGTCTTACTTTACCCCAAAGTAATCGCCGCTTAAATAACATACGAAACCGATTCGTCTAATACTTGTAATTATAAATCCCGTGGATTTGATACCCGGTCTTAACCGGATTATTACTTGATACGACGGGGTACACTTGCCCCTAAGTAGTCGTAGCGTCTAGTAGAGTTAAGAGCAATTTATAAAGATCACATCCATAGATATAGAGTCTGCACTCATAATATATACATTTCGTCCGTAAGAAACTCTACCACTAGGCGTCGCGCTATCACAGCTGTAGTTGAAGAAGCTCTTGCTGCAGCTCTAGCAGCTACTTCAACTCTTCTTCTCATTGCAATCTCTTTATTCGCTCTACATTTCTGCAATTGTGGACCCGAGATAGCTTCCTTTCCTTTCCATTTCTTCTTGGTTGGCTGGTAGCCAAGATCTCCTGTTACCACATTTGAACTCTTCACACTACGCGAACCATTTGAAATAACTTGACCAATTTCTGCTGTACCAAACTACATAATGACAGTGGAATTGCAGTTAGTATTTATTGTAACGCAAGAGTAAGAGATTAAAATAGTGAAACTTATGTTTACTTGTTGTCTTGTGATTCCAGTGTTTTCTGATATAAGCACCCCGTAGCCTCTCAACCTTTGGTTGCTTGTATTTGCATTTGATTTCTGTGTTGGTTTCCGTTTATTGCTTGCAGTGCTGTTTGCATTTGTGATGGGTACCTGTAAAAATAAGTTATTTTACATGTTATCAAAAATCAACATTAATCATGTATTGAAACATTTTATATCATACAATATTTTACCTGTGTTCCTTTTGATTTTCTAAGAGCACATCCTTTCTTGTTATGTCCCTCTTTTTTGCAAAAAGAGCATGTCATTGGTGTACCTTGTCGACTGTACTTGCCAATTTTCTTTGGCTCATCCTTAGATTTCCTACGACATCTTCTAGGCCTACCTGGCAATGGCTTAACCTTTGGTGGTTCAATAGGGGGATTTTTTAATGGAGGCCACATTTTCATATTTAGCACAGGCTGGATACAGTTAGCATAAGCTTTGCTGTGAGTGTCTTTGTGGTACCAATGAGCAATAAGTTCAACTGGATCCTTGCCTAACTTGTGACATGCAGCAACAGCATGTGGACATGGTATGCCCTTAAGGGCCCAAGCTCTACAGGAGCATACTTCGCTTTTCATGTCAACCACATGTCGGTATGGCCCTTCTTGAACTTCAAACCCATGATCTCCATTCCAGTTAATTATACATTGCATTGCCATTGACTTATTATCTTGTAATACTTTCATAGCCATTGGGGAGATATCACTTATCCATTTATCCATAAAGCTTCTCATATCTGCTATCCTTTTCATCATTTGCAATCTAATCTCTTCCAGCATAGTGATTATGGTCTTATGTCTTGCAGACAATATCCAACCATTAAAGGTTTCAGACATATTATTGTCAACCACGTCACAACAAGTTGGCATCTTAAAAAAAGTTCTACACCATTCACTAATAGTATAAGTCAGTAGTTCTTCATTAATGTGCTCACCTAATTTAGACATGGCATCTAAATTGTCTTTCAATTGTGCTTCAAAAGTTGACTTTGCTATCCTCCAAAAGCAGTGCCTACGTTCTAGACCCTTCCATTTTTTTGACCAATTTGCCAATACATGTCTAGCACAATTTCTATGTTCAGCATTTGGTAATTCTTCTCTAATTGCTTCAATTAAGCCCTACACAAAATACATTAACACAGCATTAAACTACATTAACACTAAGACAGCAAACACAAAAGATTAAGTTAAAAATGACCATGAAAATGTACCTTTTGCATGTCTGTAATGATACAGAAACCATCTCCATTGTCCAATCCAAGGTCTACCCTTAGTAAGTTGATAAACCACTTGTAAGTAGCCTTGGTCTCACTATCCACAACTGCCCAAGCTATAGGATACATTTGATGATTACCATCTTTCCCAACAGCCACCAACATTTGTTGCTTGCATACTCCTTTTAGAAAATTGCCATCTAGTCCAATACACTTTCTACAACCCTCTCTAAACCCTTTCTTTATTGCAGCAAAGCATACATAAAAACCCCTAAAAAATAACTTGATAGGTATCTCCATGCTGTCAACATTTACCACACAAGTAAATCCAGGATTGGACCTTAAGATTTCATCCCTGTAATCGTATAGCCTAGCAAATTCCATCAAGTAATCACCCATGTACTCCTTTATGATGTTCAGTTTTGCTTTTCTACAAATAGTTCTACCAACATATATCTCCAGGCTGTTCTTAATATGCTCTTGGAGTTGCCATAACTTCACCCCTGGATTTTCTCTAACTTTCGTCCTCAAAAACTTTGACAAATACACTGTGTTACAATGTCTGTTTATGTTTGTCCTATAACAATTATGCATTGGGTAATAAGTCTTCACCATGAAATTGTTTGTCCTTTTATTCAAACTTGCATATAAATGCCAAGGACATGTTACCAAACAACTAGCCCGAACCCTTTCACTGTCATTCGGCCTAACTGTTAATTGGATACCTTTCTTCACTGCATAGTTTGTCAATGCTTCTCTAAACTGCACTGCATTCTCAAACACCATACCCAACTCCCATAGTGGCTCTTCACAGTTAGGATCATAATGGACTCTAGTTTTTCTCTTTCTTCCAGGCAATTCTATATCACCTTCAACCCCATCCAACTCCTCATCTGTAGCAAAACTATCATCATCAGAACTCCCAAGATATTCTTCATCTCCACCTAATAACCCACCATAACTATTACCTTCCTTCAGCCAGTCATGAAACCCTATGTCATGCCCAGCTTTCCTTAACTCAATTTCTTTTTTTTCCAACTCCTCTATTCCTTCTAGATCTTTCTCTCCTATAACTTGACACGGACTTTTCTATCTCCCTCACCTCTTCATCTTTATCACTAGCTTCATCATCGTCTAGATCAACATCATAGAGTTCATCATCTGTTGTTTTGTCTTTAACATCTTCCTTATCCTCATCCTCACCATCTGCCTCCTGATCCTCTTCAACACCACTTGCTTCATGCTCCTCATAAATACCACCTAATATATTTACTTCTTCATTGATTACTGCCTCAGCAGATGGTGGTGCTTGAATACAAGTGCTTGTATGCCTAATGCACATGTTAGCAACACTTGCCAACTCATCATTATTGTGGGACCCATCTGCCACTTTAGCCCTCTCATCAACGACTTCCACATATATAGGAACAGTGGCCATTGATTTCAGACCCTTAATCATATTCCATATATCAATGTCCTTTACAATCTCAATAAAATCACTATTCTCTTTTGACTGATAGTAAAGAGGACCACACAGCTGGTATTTCAATTTTTCTCTTATGGCAAATAAAAAATCCAATCTTGATATCTTTTCTGCATTGTATGGTCCCAAAATATCAGACCTACCTCCAATGTACTGCATACAACTCCCAACCAATTTTAAATTCCCTCCATGATGCCACCTAACATTGAATAACATATCATCCATGTTCTGCACTGACAAGGAAAGGAAAAAAGCATAAAAAATTGAGAATCTTGCATAGTGTAAAGCTAACCAAAAAAGCAATCAGAAGCAAAAAAAACTTTAACTATCTAATAGATGGCTACATATAAATTAAAAAATATCATCTCAACACCTAGAATAATCTTCACATCAACGAGAACCTATATTTTATTTGCCCTACCTTGTTCATTTTATAACCATTTATTCAACCCACTTATTTGAAAAATCTCATAACAAAATATAGTTATTTCTGTAATTAAAAGTTAGAGGCAAACCAAACTAACCTCAGATTGTAGCAGGAACTCTGATAGAATGATGTTTCCCTTTCTTCACTGCTTCAGATGTTCAAGTAATTTTCTCAGATTTTCTTGCCTTCGTACTTCGGGTTGGAGAATCGTATTCTATGGTTGAAAGATGGGGGATATAGATTTTAAGGTTCCACAATCGTGCAGTAAGATTTTTGGGATTTTTAATTTTAGGGTTTTCTGGTTTAGGAATATGGAGGGATTTGGGAATTCTTTTCTTTTTCATTTTCATTTTTAATTACGTGGCATTATGTTGCCATATGGCATACCCATATCCTACTCATCGCCTAGTCATTGCGCGTGAAACTCAAACAATTAAAGACAGTCATTTTAAATACGATTTTGTGTTTAAATGTTACATAATTGCCAAGTTTAGGGAGCGCATGTGACATTGTCTAAGTTCAGGGAGCCAATCTGCAAATCTTGCCAAGTTCAGGGAGCTGGTGATGCATTAAGCCACAATAAAACTTCAAATATCATTCACATCTTCCTAACATACACCAAATCTCCATTTAATAAATTGAAATCACAATTGATTCCATCAATTGCATATATAGCAAATATATTTCACCTATCTCCAAGTTCTACAGACTTAAAAAAAAATCACGTTTGAACCACTAATACACACGATATTATATTTTCCTTAACTTTTAAATAATCTGAATCAATAATTTTTCACTACAATCATGATTTATATTATAATCTTCAATCATTATCATCAATCAAATATAAACCTCATTATGATGATACAATTTCCTATCAATACGAATCAGTTCCTAAAATGTTAATATCAACGTCACTCTTATAATTCTCAATTTAACTCCTCAAAATCAATTAAGCTAACATGCTATTTTTTTCTCACCACTATATATAGCATTTATCAATCTAAAGAAACTTTAATCTTTTCTCCAAACTCCAAATAATATCTTTATACCCATAAAAGTCAATAAATATATAATATCATTCGATTTTCTTATTTGACCTATAAACACTCAATTTGATCCTTAGATAAACTTAAACCATAATCACACAAATGTACTATAAAATTTCAATGATCAACATATATATCCTCTTATATCATATTTATCTCTTAATTTCCTACCTCAAACTGTGCTTAAGAAAATTTGTCCTCAAAATTCATATCTTAATTATTTCCTCAAATACTATTTAAGATTACCAAATTTTCATATTTAATCATCAAATCATGAACTCTAATATATTCTCCCACTTTACTTCTCATTGATCACTAACATCAGTATCTCTCTAACTATTATTTATATAGCTCTCAATAATTCTAAACCTCAACCCAATGAAGTTCAACAATAGATCTGCACTTGAATTCAGATATCATTTATTCAAATTAAGATTCCATAACTTGTTAAACTCCTATCTCCAATTTATAATCAACTTCCAAAACAATTAATTGAAATCTCCACATTTTCGCTTTCTTAATCACATATGTATTAACTTCAAAACTCATCATATCATTTCAAAGTCTCATAACCTTACTTCACATCTGAGATACGTATATTTTTCAGCCACTATTAAACTCTGAAATATCAATTCCAAGTCATACTAAGAAGAAAAATCAAAACAAAAACCAAATTCTGGTTTAAAGCTAAAATGGCCAACATATGTCGTTTCCAGCATAACTTTTTCATACGGAGTCCGATTAAGGCGATTCAAAAACCCCTGGAAACGTAAGATAATGATAAAGAACTTTCATTTAGGACTCCATGATAGATTCGGCCTATATCTAGTCTAAAAATGCATCACAAGATTCAGGTACGAATCTGATTTTCTAGCAGCACCTATATAGACAATTCTCTACATCTCTAGAGCAAAGTTATGACTTACTCATAACCCATATCACCAAATATCAAATAATTTGCTAATTTTCATACACCCAATATTTTATTAACCATCAAATCTCATTTCTACTTCTCATTAGCTAGTTACTCAATCCTCAAAAAATTCCAAATTATTTCTTAACTATCACCAAATATCCATATTCCGCAATTACTATCCACCTTAGGTCCGAAGAATTTAACCTAGAGCTCTGATACCAAACTGTCACACCCGACCCTAAACGACCTCAATCGGCATCGGGCGTGAAATAGAAATATCATAATCAATACCTCCAACTCCATTATATTACAATTGAAATACCAACGTTCTAACCATAATTCTAACAATAAGCAGCCAACTTCCAAACCTTACCTAATCGGTCGGTAACCTTCTCTATATCATGTACTTTATCACCTAAAAACATTTAAACATTTAAAAATGTGAGATAAAAATCTCAATAAGCAACTATCAGCTATAGAAACTAATTGTACTGAACATAGCTACATATATACATTGATAAAGGGATTTAATCAAAACCTTTGTCTTGTCAAAACGAATCATCCACCTGTACTGCCTCATCAAAGGTTTCTGGCTCACCTTTGTTAGTCAATAAAATGTAATTTAGTGCAGGAGAATACCTCTGAGGTGGTCTGATGGTTCTAGAATATCTTCTTAAGGTAACCTCAGGAGTACGAGGCTCCTCTTCTATGATCACCTCTTCATTTTCTTGCCTTGGTATATTAACTTGAATTTCAGGGAGAATTATTTCTGACTTTTTAACTTCAGAATCAGTTTGTACAACTTCTGCCAATCTGTCCTTATACAAGACTTGCTCATTGAAGATCACATCCTTGCTCCTTATGATCTTCCGATTTTCTTTATCCTAAAAGCGATAACCAAATTCAATTTCATTATAGCCAATGAAATAACACTTCTTGGATTTAGGGTTAAGCTTAGACCTATCTGCAGAATCCACATGAACGTAAGATAAACAACCAAACACTTTCAGAAAAGAAAGGTTTACCTCTTTCCCACTCCATATTTCCTCCGGTATCTTGAAATCAAGCGGGCTTGAGGGACCTCTGTTTATCAAGTAAGCTGCAGTGTTAACTGCATCTTCCCAAAAATATTTTAGCAAACCTGCATGCAACCTCATGCTTCTGGCACGTTCATTCAGTGTTCTATTCATCCGCTCAGCTATCCCATTTTGTTAAGGTGTGCCTGGAATAGTTTTCTCCATCTTGATGCCCATCTGTGCACAATACTTCTTGAATTCACTATTTTTATACTCTCCACCATTATCAGACCTCAAGCACTTCACCTTCAAATTCGTCTCATTTTCTACTAAAGCTTTCCATTTCCTGAAGGTATCAAATACATCAGATTTATTTTTGAGAAAGTAAACCCATACCTTTCTGCTTGAGTCATCTATGAATGTAACATAATATTTAGAGCCTCCAAGGGATGGCACAGGAGATGGCCCCCAAACATCCGTGTGAACCAGCTCCAACTTTGTTTCTCTAGGCTTTCTTCCACCATTCAATAAACTCACCTTTTTCTGTTTGCCAAAGATGCAGCTTTCACATATGCAATGTTCTACACCTTTTAAGTCAGGGAGTTTACCTTTTGATAGCATCAACTTCATCCCTTTCTCACTCATGTGACCAAGTCTACAGTGTCATAGACTTGAGTTTACACCTGCATCAATAGCTGCCAGAGTATCTTTGCAATTAGTGGTCATGTACAAAGTACCAGTTTTATTACCTCGAGCAACAACGATTGCTCCTTTGCTAACTTTCCAAGATCCATTAGTAAAGTGCACACTGTGACCTTCTTCATCAAGCTGTCCAACTGAAATAAGGTTCTTTGTCAACCTAGGCACATGTATTAGTTGGTTGATTTTCCACACCGTTCCATTTTCTAACTTCAAACGAACATCACCAATTCCGGCTATCTCCAATGGCTCACCATCTGCGAGATACACCTTCCCGTAGTTTCCAACTGAGCAGTTCTCCATGATTTCACAGTTTGATGTCGTATAAAAAGAAGCACCTGAATTTAATACCCAATATTCAATGGAACAATCAACAGATAAAAGTAAAGCATCTTGTACCTCATCAGCTACAACATTTGCAGCTTGCTTATTGTCTTCCTTCTTTGGAAGTCTGCATTTAGCCTTCACATGTCCGGGCTTTCCACAATTCCAGCACTCCAATTTCCATCCATTTCTTGATTTGGATCTACCATTCCTCGACTTCGATCTACCTCGTCCTCGGTTAGAATTCCTCTCATTGCTTCTGCCTCTATTTTCAACATTTAAGGCAGAACTTGTCGATGTATCTTCACCGGAATCAATCCTTCAAACTTCTTCAGCAAGAATTCGATCCCTGACATCACTAAATGACAATTTTTCCTTGCCAACAGAATTACTAACCACAACCCTCATAGGCTCCCAACTATTAGGTAATGAAGCCAAAAGAATTAAAGCATGTATCTCATCATCAAAGGTAATATCAACAGACGTTAGTTGAGTAACAATGGTATTGAACTCCTTTATATGTTCTGCAACTGAAGCACTATCACCCATTCTCAAATTAAATAACTTTTTCATCAGATGTACCTTGTTATTTGCGGAAGGCTTCTCGTACATATCTGATAAAAGTCTCATCATTTCAGCCGTTGACTTGGTTTCTGCTACGTTATGAGCAACATTTTGTGTTAGCGTCAATCTGATTACGCCCAACACTTGTCGATCGAAAAGTTCCCAATCCTCTTGGCTCATATCTGCTGGTTTCACTTCTGAAAGTGGCAAGTGCAGTTTTTTGCTATACAGATAGTCTATAATCTGCAATCTCCAGAATGAAAAGTCAGTTCCATCAAACTTGCTTATTCCAGAACTTATTTTGTCTGACCCTGCCATTGTCCAAACCAGAAAGCTCTGATACCAGTTGTTAGGAATTTATAAAAAGAGATCACAATACCAAATTCCTCTTCCAGGACACAACAGTAAAAATGCGGAAATAAATACGGAATATGGGAAATAAACAAACAAGAAAGAACACAATAATTTTTACAAGGTTCACCACCAAATCAGTGGCTAATCCTTGGAGCTACTGCAATAATCCCTTTGCACTATAGGAGAAAGGAGTACAAGTATTACAACACTCAATTACTCACTCACAATCCAAAACCCAAGTACACCCTACTTAGTTTTGATCACACACAATTTACACATGTGTGCAAAGTGAGAATTCCTACAATACTTCTAAGCAAACACTCACAGCCTTTTTACAATTCTTCTCTCTTAAATCTCCAGAAATATGGAGCCTCTATTTATAGGAAACAAGAACCCTAAAAATAGAATGTGATGCTTCGTAATCTCCATCTTCAATTAATGTGTTGTAGAGATCAAGATAACCTTTTAACTTCTTGACTAGGTTTAAAGCATAATCCTCCATCTTCTGGATAATAAATGCTTCATTTATTATGCACATAAAAACATACATGCACCTATTTCCAACATAACGATGATGTCGGGAATGTTTATTTGCAAGGTGAAGATGGTGAAGTTGCTTCAGTGGAACTCATGGAAAATGAAAGTGTCCTGTGGCAAGGGGGCATGAGTTTGTAGACAGAATGAGACTTGAAAGTTTCCCACATAAGAACAATCTTGAAATTAAGTTTGGTGATTTGGTGTTGTATGTAGGTTACAACATTGGTCCCTCGAACCAATAACAGTATTCATGGCAAGGTTCATACGTTGGTTCTGGTTCCGAATTCATGGAACATTTATGGTCAGAATAGAGTCTTGCTTTCTCAGTTCATATTCTCAGACATCTTCAACTAGGAAAGCCAGTTGTACTGAAGCAACTAAGATATCACAAAATTCTTGCAGAGTGCCTGAACCTTGTGGCCGATACTATGTCTGCTAATTAGATAATTGATGCCAATGCCGAACAGAACTCAACTTTCAATTTGGTTGCAGAACTCCAGCTGCCTCAACCTGCAATTTGTAAATATGCCCTAACTAATGCCAAAAGATACCTTAAAGGATTAGGATTATCTCACTTATTTAAGAAGACATATAACTTCACAATTTAGCAATGTCAAATTTTAACAAATAGCTCCGAGCTTTTTATATGTTGGTGAACAGCTAAATTACTTTTGCACTTGGGTTTGTTACACCTTCCTTGAAATCTAACTTAAGTGCTTGCAAGGATGTATGTCACAGGAAATTATTGCATTGTGCTTTTCTTTGAATAAAGTAGTGGAAGGTGTTTTCTGTTTGATCAAGTAGGGAGTTTGACTTGTAGCGATTGGTTTTCAAAATAATAAATAGATTGACCCCATTCATTTAATTTAGGAATCGATACAATTCAATCCATTTAATTAATGAATCGTGTGACTCATTTAATAAATTGATGGATATGACGCCAATTCATTTATTAAGCGAGTTATACAAATTGACTCATTTAATCCAATTAATTAAATCTAAGCAAAATCTATTTAAATACAATTAAAATTCAAATTTAATATAGTACATTAAAATTCAACCTATTTAATTCGTTTAACCCGATTAACTAAATATAATTAAAAATTAAATTAAAAAATTGCAATAGCATAAAAACGAAAAAAAAACATTCAGAAAAAAGGAAACGTGAAAATGTGTACAAATGCGTAACAAATGGTATAAGGGATTACTCCTGACAGCTGGGGTGTTGACACCCGTGCCTTCTGCTACTCTCAGATTTTTTGAATTCCATATATGGAATTCCAAAAAATTCTAGAAATGTGGGATTTCATTGCGAAAGTTCTGGAATTCTGGATTTCCAGAAAAATTTGAAATTTCAGATTTCTAAATTTCTGAATTTTTTACAATTTTAGAATTTCTGATTTCCATATTTCTGGAATTCCAAAAAATTCCACAATTCCAGAAATGGAATTCTAAGGAATCTGGAATTCCAGAAAAAATAATGGAGGAGTAGGAAAAGAATTGAGAGAGGGAGGGTGTGAGCGCCCGCCTCTTTTTTTAAAGCGGTTTTACATGTCGTACACCGTCACTTACCATTGTCTTAGGACGACACTTGATGTGTCCCTTCCAGTGTAGGTTATTTCGTGGTTTAAACTATTTTTGTTTAATATTTTTTCATCATGTTTTAAGTTGTTATGTTTATGAGAGTCACCACCTGGAATTTAAGTCCAGGAAAAATAGTTCAGATGACACTCACGGAGTCGCGGTCACATAGTGTCATCTCTTCAAAGATGAGTTCGTGAATTATCACATGAGTAAGAGTTTGATTAATAAACTTGTAAATTTGACTTTTTGTTAAACTACTAATTATAATCTAGTCCATTTTCCATTTTATATACATTCATCACACAATTGCAAAAGGCGATAAGTAAATGCAAAGTTATAAATTACATTTCAAATTTCACGTAAAAATCCTATACAACCGTTCTAATCCTAACATACATCTATTAAACCTACAAAATAAACAAAAGTTAGATGCGGGATGTGGGGATTCATCTTCGGATTATACTAAGACACCAAACTCGATAAAATAGGACTCGAATAGATCATATAACACTAGCACATCGACATGGCATTAGAACCGTGATCTATACCTACCTATCTCTTTGGATTTGTTTTATGTCTAAATTACCCTCTCTATCCCGTCGTTAATTACATTTACATGTACGACATTTTAATAGCTATTCTAATCTATTGGAATTAATAATGAAAAAAATAACTATAGCCTAAACCCGGAATATTTAAACGGTTTGGTATCTTTTTAATTATATGGTTTTATATGCATATTTTAAAATTTTGTAGAGTCACATTGATTAATTCAGCCTTGGTTAGTTCTTTACTTCATTCGTTTGTTGTGTACAAATGGTCGACCTCTTTAATTTCGCATATGAACTGTCAAATAACGAACTTTATAGGGACGAGGTCTGCTGATGAGAAAAAGCTTGTTTCTGTTCCATGGAAACTTTGTTGTTGTCCAGTTAAACAAGGTGGTTTTGGGAGTTTTCGAATTTTTCGATGCTTAGAAAGTTTTTGTGGAATCTCATTCAGGGAACGAGTGTTATTGCTTTGCTCATACAAAAGTGTTTTTTGTACCCCTCTAGTCTGTCCCGAAGTATTATTTTCAATTCAAATATTTGGAATTCTGCCAAAACAATTTATAATGCCTATGAGAGGAGAGTTTTGGTGTACCGGTCTTACTTCGAACCTACATTTTTACACTGATTTTTGGCTGAAACCAACAACGACAAATCAACCTCGAATTCCTCAAATTGATCAGTGTCTTATTGAGCAGCGAGTATATGACTATTTGACCAACACATGGACCTTACCCCATAATTTTTCCTCTACTGTTGTTTCTCGAGTTTAGGAGATTATACAGATGTAATTACTCACCTCTTGCCATTCCTTTACATGTTAATATGTAAGTACAACCAGCAACAACCTCCCTAACAGATTCGCAAACACCCCACCGTTATAAAATAGCCAACCAAACTCGATAACACAAACACAGCCAACAACAGCCCTTATACCGCCTATAACTACAACCAACACACATAGAATGGTCACACGGGCACAAACTGGATCATTAAAGCCTAAATCCTATCAAGCTATAACCAACATTGACACACCATCATGTTTCACAAAAGCATTATTTCAACCCGAGTGGAGAAAAGCTATGCAATCAGAATACAATGCTCTATCTGACAATGGTACTTGGGAATTGGTTCCGAAATAAAGAGCTTCCAATAAAATTGGAAATCGATGGGTCTTTCGTGTCAAGCTAAATGCAGATAGGGTTGTTGATCGGTACAAAGCATGACTAGTTGTCAAAGGTTATCATGAACGGCCAGGCCTTGACTATGAACAAACATATAGTCATGTCATCAAACCAACTACAATAAGTTTGCTATTATCTATTGCAATTATGAATTCTTGGAATGTGAAACAAATTGATGTGAGCAATGCATTCCTCCATAGTACATTGGATGAAGAAGTGTACATGCAACAGCCGCATGGTTTTGTCAATCGACTTCCCAAATCATGTTTATAAGTTAAGAAAAAGTCTGCATTGCTTAAAACAGTCTCTAAGAATGTGGCACTTATGTTTAACACATGCTCTTCTAGCCGTTGGTTTTCTTGGCTCAAAAGTTGTTTCGTCACTATACTGCTTTAATGCTAAACATATTCGGCTTTATTTCTTAATTTATGTTGATGACATATTGGTAAAGGGTAACTGTGCAAAGGTAATTGACAAGGTAATCAGTCAACTTCGGTAGAAATCTGCAATTAAGGATCTTGGCAGACTCTCTTATTTTCTAGGCATTGAGTGTTCTTGGGATAACAATTGTCTGCATCTCAATCAACATAAGTACATTACTGGTCTTCTAGTAAAAAAAAGGCAGATATAAAGGGCATCTCCACACCCTCTTATACATCGACAAAACTCAACAGAGACAGTGGTGAACCTTTTACAGATCCTGGCCTATATCGCAGCATCGTGGGTGGATTACAATACGCGACCATTACACGACCAGACATCAGTACTTTAGTGAATAAAGTCAGTCAGTTCATGCACAACCCATGCCTTGACCATTGGAAAGCGGTAAAACGCATCTCGAGGTACCTCAATTCTACTTCGTCACATGGTATTCTTTTTCGCAAAGGAACCTCATTTGATATTATTGGTTACACTGATGCGGATTGGGGCGGTGATATCGGTGATAGAAAATCAATGACTGACTATGCTTTTTTGGTTGGTCGAAATCTGATTTCCTAGCGCTTCAAAAAACAACACATTATGTCTCATTCCTCAACCGAAGCAGAATACAGAGCATTAGCATGTCTGTCGTCTGAGGTGTTGTGGTTACGTATGCTCATGAATGAAATTGGAATTCCACCATCCAAACCTCCAGTACTATATTGTGATAATCTTGGGGCCACTTACTTAACGGCTAATCCTATCTTTCATGATCGATCCAAGCATCTTTGAAATTGATTTTCACTTTGTCAGAGACAAAGTGGCTAAGAAGGAAGTTCAAGTCTGCTATATCCCAACATTAGATCAAACAACAGATATTCTAACAAAGCCATTATCTAAAGCACGTTTTCAACTCTTACGGAGTAAATTAACAATGACACCAACATTAATTTGAAGGGAGGTGACAATGATACAGATGTAATTAGTCACTCAGTCAAGATAAGCCATGAATCAGTCTTCTGTAATTTGAATTAGTTTTCTGTAATTTGAATTATCATATCTTCTGTTGTAACAAACAATCTTGTACAACTTATTTAAAGTTAATCCAATATACTGAAAATATTATTGAGAGTTCAATTCTTTAGATTACTCGTAGCAAAGATGTGGACGATTTCTCTGCTTGGACTAATGTTTCTTCTAGTAAATTCACGGTTAAAAATTGCTACTAGTCTCATCTTCCAGACATACCTTTTCTGGACTGGTACATCGCTATTTAGAAGATTTACATAAATCCAACGTGCTCTCTTGTTTGTTGGCATGTTATTATGGGTTATATGTCGACTTTTGATCAGTAATAGTTCTGCGGTTTGGTTTTGGCTTCTCATTGTGAGCTATGTAGAAACACAGCAAAAACACTTGAGCACCTTTTTTTTGAAATGTCCTTTCGCAACTTCTATTTAGCGATAAATTTCTTCCCTTTTGGCAAACGATTTTTTTCTTCTAGCTCGCCTAATCTTCTTATTAACAGAGATGTCATGGTTCATTGGAGCTCTCAGCTCTTGCCGTTATGGATGCGATTGTGGGTGGCTTTTGGCTTATTTGACATATGACAAATGAAGCAATTTTCAATGACATGGATCCAAATATTCATCTTTTGGTGCGTTAATTAGGGCAAATAATCAGAGAGACAGATTTTGTAAGTAATGGCACTATGGATAACTCGATTAGGGACTCGAAGGTTTTAAAGGAGCTGAGAATTTCTGCTCGGCCTAGGACAGTTCCTATGATTATTCTGGTTCGATAGATTCATCCATGACATCATTGGATGAAGACTAATACCGATGGCTTCGCTCTTGGAACCTAATGCTTAGGAGGAGCAGTGGTATTTTTCATAACGTAAGATGCTTTTGCGTTTCCTCTTAATAGCACTTATGCTAATGGGGCGGAGCTTAAGGCTTCCATCCTAGAAGTCCAAATTGCACAGGATAGGAACTAGCGACTGTTGGGAAATTTTTCTGGGTTACGATAATTTAGCGGAAGCAATAATACAATTTTATTGAATTTATGAGGTGTACAAGAGGGTGTTCTCTATAAACTTTTTAGAATTACAATGAGATAAAACAAAAATAGTAGCACCGAGGTGTTTCCCAAAAATACCCGAAAATAATTATCTTACTATTTTTATCTCTCCCCAAAATAATTAAACTACCCTCAATATTTTTGGAACTCTAAAAAACTCACAATCTCTCAATTATCTTCCACTCTCAAGGCTCTCAACCCCCTCACATTTTTCTCAATTTCATGTATCTTCTTTTCTTCCATCCTTTACCTTTTATAGGCCAAAGGATGGGTTCATCTGCCAACTAACAAGTTGGCAGATTATCACTCAATTAATGTAGTCAACTTTCATTTTTTTTATTTTTTTTCTTTAATTATAAATTACAAAAACAATCCCTCAATAATACAAATTACAAAAATAGTCTCTCATTAATTGGGACATCACAACAATTCCTTTTTTGTTTAATTGTTTTAAATTAATAGTTAATTTTCTCAACAATTTTTCCCTTAACTATTAATTTAAAACTTTCATTTTTTTTCATACTTTCCCATCATCAACTTGTAAACGGAGCACTTCTCTCCACAAACAACTTCTCGGTGCACTTCTCACCGAATCGATTTGTTGATGCACTTCTCATCAACATTCAACTATTGGAGCACTTCTCTCCAAATTAAACAAATTCTTCTTCGTCAACATGATTTGCCACATTGACACAGCTTCTCCTTGTGCCAGCAGTCCTTCTCATCATGACCATGCCTTTTGCAATGACTACATCGAGGAATTTCCCTTTGTCCTTTTGAAGCTTGGGCAAAGAACCTCAACTGCTTGCTCGTTTTTCTCCATTTCCTCACGCCCAATTCATTTGGTGCATGACGCTAATATCAGCGTGAGCCCCCAATATTGAACCATGACTCTGATACCACTGTTGGAGAATTTTTCTGGATTGCGATAATTTAGCGGAAGCGATAACACAATTTTATTGAATTTAAGAGGTGTACAAGAGGGTGTTCTCTAGAAACTTTCTAGAATTACAATGAGATAAAACAAAAATAGTAGCACCGAGATGTTTTCCGAAAATACCCGAAAATAATTATCTTACCATTTTTCTCTCTCCCCAAAATAATTGAAATATCCTCAATATTTTTGGAACTCTCAAAAACTCACAATCTCTCAATTATCTTCCACTCTCAAGGCTCTCAACCCCCTCACATTTTCTCCAATTTCATGTATCTTCGTTTCTTCCATCCTTTGCCTTTTATAGGCCAAAGGATGGGTTCATCTGCCAACTAACAAGTTGGCATATTATTATCCGGGTGTGCACCAATTTGGTGCACACTCAATTAATGTAGTCAACTTTCATTTTTTTTTATTTTTTTTTCTTTAATTATAAATTACAAAAACAATCCCTTAATAATACAAATTACAAAAATAGTCCCTCATTAATCGGGACATCACAACAATTCCTTTTTTGTTTAATTGTTTTAAATTAATAGTTAATTTTCTCAACAGCGACACATTTGGTTCGAGTGTCATTCGATAGATGTAGAGGAGCCTTTACGCAAGCATTCTCGAGACGTTCCTCGGATTCTCCGGTAAGAGTGGCTCCAATGTTTGAGTATTGTCTCTGAGATGAATTTTTATCGTATCCCATGTTTACAGGGAAGGGAATTAGTTGATGCTCTTGCAAGGTCAACATAGTTCTAGATTGTGTTGGTGGAACTTTTGTTCTTCTTTTTGTGCTTCTTTTATCTCAGATGATGTTTACGGGGAGAAACATTTTAAGTTTTTTTTTCAATTTCTTTCGTATTTTCTCATTGTATTATTTTATTTTTTTATTATTTTTAATAATATTTTGAGTTCTGTCGGTTCTAAAGGTACTAATTTGGTTGGGAGATTCATACGCAGATCGGTCCGCTTTTTTAACCGGACTCTAAGAAAACCAACGAATCACACACAGGGGCGAATCTAGGATTTCTCTCCTATGGGGGCAAGCAATACAACTAAAATAATTTTTATCCAAAAAATAATAATAATAACAATACAAATAAATTATGTCAATTAAAATAAAGGGATAAGTACAAAAAAATGTATGTGGTTTACCTGTTTTGCAAACTCGAATCTGTGGGTTTTTTTTTAAACAGAGGTCTATGTTAAACTCCGTTAGCAAACATAGGTCAAATTGACTAACGGTGTTAAAATTCAAAGTGAAAATAGTTAATTTGGTCCTTTTATTTATTTATTTCATAAATTAACACCCCTAATTATCTAATTATCATAAATAAATCCCAAAACCAAAAATAAAAATAAAAATACCATCTTCTCCGTCTCTTTCTAATTTTTAATTTTCCTTCTTCTTTCTCTCTCTTCTCTCTCTCCTCATTTCTTCTTCTTCTTCCTCCTCTCTTCTCCTTTCTTCTTCTTCCTCTCTCCTCTCTTCTCCTTCCTTCTTCTTTTTTTTTAAAAAAAAATTCTGAAATTCCCAGACGAAGAACGTCTGGAAATTCCAGACATTGAAGAACGTCTGGAAATTTCCAGACGTTCTTCATCTGGAAATTCCAGAGGTTGAAGAACGTCTGGAAATTTCTAGACGTTCTTCGTCTGGAAATTCCAGACGTTGAAGAACGTCTGGGAATTTCTAGACGTTCTTCGTCTAGGAATTTCAAAATTTTTTTAAAAAAAAGGAGGAAGGAGAAGAGAGGAGGAAGAAGAAAGGAGAAGAGAGGAGGAGGAAGAAGAAGAAGAAGAAGAAGAAGAAATGAGGAGAGAGAGAAGAGAGAGAAAGAAGAAGGAAAATTAAAAATTAAAAAGAGATGGAGAAGATGGTATTTTTTATTTTTATTTTTGGTTTTGGGGTTTATTTATGATAATTAGGGGTGTTAATTTATAAAATAAATAAATATAAGGACCAAATTAACTCTTTTCATTTTGAATTTTAACACCGTTAGTCAATTTGACCTCTGTTTGCTAACGGAGTTTAACACAGACCTCTGTTTTAAAAAAAAAAACCACAGGTTCGAGTTTGCAAAACATGTAAACCACAAGCATTTTTTTTGTACTTATCCCTAAAATAAATTACATAGCTTACTATCCTTCATAATTGTCCTCTACGTTTCTTCATATTTTGAAAGCGTTGAATAATTTTTTTCATTATCAATGCCAGCAAATATATTTTTCTCAACATATGTAACTAAACAATCATTCAAAAGTTCATCCCCTAAACTGTTTCGTAGGGGTGCCTTTATCAATTTCATTGCCGAAAATAGTCTTCCACCGATGCAGTTGCAACTCGTAAAATTAGTTAGGTTAGAGATTTTAATTTAGGCTTAAGAAGAAAGAGGAATTGAGGAAGAAGAACTAAAGAGATTAAAGAGACTAGGAGAGACTGATGGTTTGTTTTAGGACCTATTTAGTTTTACATTTAAACATTTACTTTTTATTTTTTTATTTTGTTGTAAAAAAACGACGTAGTTTTAATTACATAAAACGACGTCATTTTGCTTTAAAATAGAATTAAAAAATAAAAAGAAAATATTAAATTTAAAACCATTTTTCATCCTCAATTATAGAACCAGTAAACCCTAAACTTCGATTGATGAAGAGGCGCAAAGCTCTAAAACTTCAAAATTAATACCTGGCTTTTAAAAAAATATATAAATGTTAGTAGGGCAACTGCCCCCATACTGGATTCGCCCCAGATCACACACTAAGCATAGCAATTATATAAATCATTTTTTTTTTTTGGTAAGATATAAATCATTCTTTTTATTATTCAATAGTTGTTTTTTCGCTTTATTGTTGCCTCAGCTTCCAAAAAAAAATAAATATATATGCATATTTACATATTATATGGGAAAAGACAAAAGCAATATATGCAGACAAACAAAATAAAATAAAAGAAGGATGGGAGCAATTTATGATAAGATTGAAACATAAAAGATAAGAAACATGATAATGATAATAACATATATACTTCAAAAAAACAAAAATAATAACATATATAATAATATTGGAAAAAAGCGTCCTTAGTCCTATTATTATTACTTTGAAATTTTTAGTGCGTACCTAATCGTTTATTTTAACTTATTAAATTAGATTGCGGTCGGAGGACCTGAACTGCTTCAGCCCCTCCAACATCCAGTGAAATACAACATAGATAATTATTCGATAGCATGCAGGTCATATATTTGAAAATGTATAATTTGCAGTTAGAGAACCTTGTGGAGTTCTAATGCTATAAATTCCATAATCCACAATACTGTAAAAACAAAACTGATAATTATTACCAGGCCAGTCCTGAGTTATGAAATGAGGGGCGTCCGCCTAGGACCCATAAAATTAAGGGGTCCAAAAAAATATTTTTATATTATACATATAAAAACGAGATAAACAAGGAGTTTGTGATTCTAATTTAGCTTGAGGATTGGAGGTTCAAACCTCCTCTTTCCCTTTTTCCTATTATTAACAAATATTTTTTCCCTTCCCACCCTATTTTAACCATTTAATTTTTTTCAAATTTTTTTTTATTATCTCATTTCAATTTTTTTCTTTAATTTTCAATATACATATTCAATATGAAAATAATATATTTATAGCAAAAACCATAATTAAACCCTGAATTTTGACTGTTTTAAGGATTAAATCATTGATCATTAATTTTTCCACAGTGGATCCTTGATCATTGATTCTGTTATGGATTATTTAACTTTTTCGTCAAGTTTGGACTATATACATCATTAGGACGACTTGGTTTGTTGATATGTACAAATAAAAATAAGAATTCCTTGACTAGGAGAGATCAAAATTAAAAACTAAAAAAAATTATAGAAATTAATTTCCAGTATATTCTTTCAAACTCGATTTTCTCCTCTCATTTTGTGATTTTCAATATTAGAATCGTCAAATTGATCTTCCCATCTCCTAAACTTGACGAAAAAGTTAAATAAGAGCTAAATCCATAACAAAATCAATGATCAAGGGTTTAATGTGAAAAAATAATTGATTAAGGTTTTGATCCTTAAAACATGTAAAGTTCGGAAGCTTTATTATGCTTTTTGCCTATATTTATTTACTTTTTTCAATTTTACATGACATAAATACTTGTTATTTTAATACATAAATAATTCTAGTTAGTATACTCGCTACTACTGCACTACTAATTTGGCTTTTATGTAGATAATATTGCAATTTTAAATAACGTTTATGAATTGGTACAATTTCAAGCCTAATTGATTAAAAATGAGTTTCTTTCATTAACATAAAATGTACAACTTCAAACCATATTTAGTGATCAGAACGGTGGAGGTTGGAGCGAGGATAGAACAAGAAATTACATATAAAAACCTCATTTTCGTCAATTAAACTTGAAACTGTACCAATTGATAAACGTTAGGTTTAAAATTTTACTATTTTATGCATAAATGTTAATTGCTCTCTCTTAATAACCATATGACTAAATTTGTACCTTATCCCTTGTAATAATAAAAAATCATCTGGTCTACAACTAAAAAAAAGTAGAATGTATATATTGAGGTCCAAATTATCATCTCGCCCCGGACCTAAAAGGTCAAGAACGGCCCTTATTATTACAAAAGGGAACACTTATTTGCTACCAAAACAGATATAACAAAAATAAAGAAAGTTTAATTTACATTATTCCTCATCATCAAACATGATGTTATTGAAACTAGTTACAATTGGACCGTCATCTTTTAAACATAAAAGGTAGATATTGAGTACAAAAAGCAGTTAATTCTTAGATGGTAATTAAGATAGATAGATATATTAGCGAACAGTGCACCCATCACCTTGTACAACAGGAAACTAGGAAGCTGCGGCTAAAGGAGGAGGGCCACTGAAGAACGTGGGTACAGATTTAGCTTCTTTTTGGCTACCTTCATCTTCATTTTCATTTTCGTTTTCTTCTTCTTCAGCATCCCATAAGAATCTAGCATATGAAGCTAGAACATAACTGTAAAAGGTTTTCACACAAATATATCATGTCACTTTCTAATTTTGTTATCATTAACTCTAGTCTTGTCTTATATAATGTCACTTTCAAATTTTGTTACCATTTCGTCTTCTTTTTGGGGGTAGAACCTTTAGTAGCTTTTGGTACTTTTAGCCCTTGTTTGGGAGGAGGTGAATGGGAGTAAATCGGAGTAATGGAAGGTTAAGTATTGAGTTAACCTTATTTGGGAGTTATTTTTTTGAAAGTAAATGGAGGTTAATGGGGTTAAATGTTTACTTCCTCTAACCTCCAAACTCTAACCTCCAAATTGGGGGTTAATGGGAGTAACATAAACTTTTTTAAAATTCCTTGTCTCTGCAGAGTAAATTTAACCTTCCTTCCTCTCCATATTTAAACTCTCAAACAAGGTTAAACATTTAACCTCATTTACATCCTATAAACTCCCAAACAAGGTTAATTGTTAACTTTCCGTTCCATCACTTCCCTTCCCTTTCCATTACCTCCTTTAACTCTCCCTTCCATTAACCTCCAAACTCCCAAACAAAAGCTTAGTAAGATATTCTAATATTATGTCAAAAATTATTTGATTTAAAAAGTCAAACTCGTAAATATGACATAAGAATAATTCTTATTATTATTTTGGACAAAATCCCCTATGTTATCGGGGAAGACTTAGGATTTGTTTGGTTCAGCTGTTACCGTTAGCTATTTAAAATTAATATTTGGTTAAATTATATTAAAATGTTGTTGTTAATATTTAAAATGTTCAATATAGATATGTTTTAAAAATATTAAGGATAATTTTATCAATAACAAATAACTATAAACAGTT
Source organism: Euphorbia lathyris (assembly GCF_963576675.1). Lineage (NCBI taxonomy): Eukaryota > Viridiplantae > Streptophyta > Magnoliopsida > Malpighiales > Euphorbiaceae > Euphorbia > Euphorbia lathyris. Next base: position 66,948,240 of record NC_088912.1, on the reverse strand, counting down.
GTTTATGAAAAACTCCAAACGTGAAAAGCTCCAAAAACGTGCATTTTTCAGAAAAAATGCTAAACACCGCGGTTATATAAACCTAACCAAATGCTATATTTACTGCGATTTGGAGTGAAACTCTAAACCCTCATCCGAAAAGTTAAAACAAACACCCACTTAATGTTTAAAAATTTTAATGTTCAGACCGAACTTATATTTAGAAAATAAAAAATTAATTTGTTAGAAGGATTAATATAACAAAATAGAAAGAGGGAGTATTATTTATTGGACCGGAATTCAGCTTAAAATTTTAAAATTTTGGCCAGTGATAGATTTTTAAAACCAAGTGTGATAAGTTTTGAAAACCAATCATAAGTCGTGTGATAATTTATTTTAAAATTTTAAGCTACCAATAATCAAAACAGGTATAAATATGCATTAAGCATGTTTACTAGTATCAAATCAGGATAATATCAACAATTCAATTCAAGAATCATGATGCCTTACCAATTCTCAGGGGCAGCTTTAACAGCTTGATCAAAGTAATTCTCAGCCCTTTGTGAATCTTTATCTTTTTCCCATATTAGATCACCATAAAATGACAATATATTTCCATCTTCTGGATTTGCTAAAATTGCTCTTTCATAATACTCTTCTGCTTTACCATAATCTTTTCTAACCTGTCACAAAATCAAATCTTCAAAAAGAAAAAAAAAAAATTCAATCATATTCAATTATTGATCAAAGTAACCTCTGTATGTACCTCTTTTAAGAACTTGGCATAGTTTCCAAGAAGAAGTGAATTTCCAGGATCTTCTGAAATCATTTTCTCGTAATAAGCATCCGTACTACTATAAAACTCCGATCCATCATTTCCAGCTTCAACATCCGATCTTCTTCCTCCGCCGCCAATTCCGCCACCTGCAACCAATGTCTGCAACGCAAACCCCTTCTTCTGATGACTATCATCATCTAATCCTGAACTCGAAAAGAGTGTTTGGATTGTGGAGGTAGGTTTTGGTTCTTCCTGCTCATCTTCATCAATACTGATATTTTGACGGTGCTGTTTGCAGCTATGATGAGGAGGTTTTACATGTGAGCAGCCGTTAACTGGTTTCTTCGATGCACAGTCGTCAATGGAGGATAGAGAGCGGAAGGAGATAGAATTAGCTCTTTGAAGGAAGTGAAATTCCGGTTCCGGAGAGGAATCTATGGAGTGGTGAAGGCATGAGGTTAAGATTGGCGTTGAAGAGCTCCTTAGAAGCATATTTATGGGAATGGGGGAGAGAGAGCGCATCAGTGTGTGTGAGAATAAGAGAAGAAGAAAAAGCGGTTACAAGTACAAGGACGTTTTGGGGGAAAGGAGAATAGGTATGGAGGCCCATTTTATATTCTACTGATTAAATCAGGGCCATTGGATAATACTATCATCGATCTGTCCGGATCCAAGTATCCATCCGTTCTATCTACATCCGTACATATAAAAATCAAATTTTCTTTCAAATTTAAACCTTAAACTTATGCTTATATATATTCAGCTTTTTTGGCCGAGTGAAGGTGTGGTTAAGCTCAATACTGATGGTTTTTGTCTGAGAGATGGGAGAATTGCTGCAGGAGGGGTCTTTAAAGACGATGGAGGCAGGTGGATTTCTGGCTTCTCTCAGAATTTGGGTATTGGTTTTTCCTTTTCTGCAGAGCTTTGGGGGATTCTCTCTGGTCTGAAGCTGGCTAAGGATCTAGGGGTGAAGAAGCTTCTGGTTGAGTCAGATAACCAAGAAGCGGTTAAAATGATTTCTGAGGGCAAGTCTGTTTGCCGGAATAGCTTGAATATTATTAATGACATTAAAAGGATTGGCTCCTCCTTTGAGTCTATTAAGTTTGTTCATATTTATAGGGAGCAGAACCGCGTCGCGGACCGTCTTGCAATGGAAGGGCACTCTGGTTTGTTGGGTCTTTCTACCTTTTCTTCTCCACCGGGCTTCATTTCGTCTTTGATCTTGGAGGATGTGGTGGGGGTCAGTTTTCCTAGACTGATCCCGGGTTGAGTTGTTTTGTTTGTTTGTTTGTTTTTCTTTCCTTTCCTACCAAAAAAAAATATATATTCAGCTTTTCATTAACCACTACCTGCATCGTAAATAATAAAAAAAGAAAAAGAAAAAAGGAAAATTACGAAAAAAAATCGTATCATCAACATAACCTAATAACACCATTATTAAAAAAAAAAACCATTATCAAACCTTAATAAAATTAATAATCTATATACATAAACGCATATAGTTTATTTTGGAGTAAATTTTCAGTAAAAATTATAAAAGAGAAAAAAAAATGTTTTTTGTATAGGTCTTGGTGAGACTTATACACATCTCGTCGAGACCTACTTCTGGAATTATGTTTCGGGAGTTCGATTCAATTGACCCGACGTCTCCAACGTGCACCGAACGATACCAAAAAGCTAACAAATGAAACTTAACACCCTACTCACATCTATGCCTAGCTCTAAACTATTTCTAACCATAAATTAGTTGGATGAGATGGCATGGAAAGTTATGGAAGTTGAAGGAATTTAGGAAGAAATTAGACGGAAGTTGAAAAAGTTATGGAAGTTATGAAGATTATATAAGGTGTCAAATGGTGAGCAAATTCTAATAGAAAAATAAGAAAATTAAGTTGGATTAATTCCTCACAAAATGCTATAAATAAAATTCATTTAACACATCAAAACTCTCCCCCCCCCTAAAAGCTCTCTTCCAAGGATCAGTTCTTAATTCTTAGTTTTATTCTTCCTAGTTCTTAGTTCCAATTTCATTTTCTAGCTTGTTTTATCTTCAATTCAAGTTTTTAATAACTAATTTTCAAGTTCTTTCCATTTAATTTATCATCCTCAAACCTAGAGTAATCAACTCATTAGCTAGAAACACATTCCAAATTATTTTTTCCACCTTTTAGCATAATCTTCCTAGTATTTTTCCAAGACCGTTTCAGTCCGTTTAAAGTCTACTTTTACTTTCGAGCCCTTCTAGATATTTGTTCCTCACTTCCTGAAGTTAAATTTAGCCTTTCGTTTCGCCTGATTCCGTGTTCGAAAACCCAATGCACAAGCCAATCTTTGCACCTCAAATCTTTGCACAATTAATTTTTTCCAGCTTTTAGCATAATCTGCTTAGTATTTTTCCAAACCCGTTTCAGTCCGTTTAAAGTCCGTTTTTCCTTTCGATCCGTTCTAGACATTTGTTTCTGACTTCCAGAAGTTAAATTTATCCTTTCGTTTCGTTTGATTCTGTATACGGAAACCTAGTTTACAAGCCAATCTTTTCACCTTAAATCTTTGGAATTAATTTTTCCCAGCTCTTCCTACAATTTGCCCCATTTTTTTATTTTTTAATGTTCTGAAGCACCTAAGGCTCATTTTTGCCCTAAGTTTTCACATGAACTCATTCTAAACTCCTTAAACTTGATTTTTAGCCTTACTTTGTTCGATTTTGTGTTCATAAGCTCTTATACGGTCCCCCAAAGTTAGGTCCAAATTTGTCCCAATAATCAGAAGTTTGCTAGACGGGATCAACCTCGTGCCTCGCCAACCGACCATGGTGTTCGTGAATCTCAAGCCAACATCAAATCCAATATCTCGCCGAGATAGCTATTGTGGCTCGGAGTTTGTCGTTGAAATTTTCATTATTTCTTTTCTTTTATTTGTAGATATTGCATTTCAGGGTATTGATTTGTTATATGTACATTTAATTGACTTAGCTATGTTAATATAGAATCAATTCGGTTGTAATCAATTTCATTTTTACTTTGAACACATGTAGTCAAACCTACGTTCATATCAATAAATAGTTATTTCTCACCAAATCTTGTGTCAAACTCGCACTTTTGATTCCTTTACTCGCTATAGCCTTAAATAAAATTAATTATCTAGCAAAGTATTTATGACAGCGCTAGAGATCCAGGAGAGATTTTTTCAATCATTGTGTCTCTTGCCAATCGCTTCGTTTAAGATTTCAAGTTTTGACATGCAAATCTAAAAAACTTAACCGTCCATTATAATTGAGAAATAATTTCTTTGGCATGCCCGCACTCTAACCATATATGACAAAATTGAAAATTAGCTTATTTACAAATCTCAATAACAATAACTTAATGAAAAACAGTTATTAGTCATATATCTACATAAATGTTTTTCTTTATTTCTTTAATTATTGGTTATACATGTATTTATTAAAATATGTGTACAATCTTATTTAGTTTGGTTATCTTAATTTTTTTTTTTTTTTTTTTGAAGACAGTTTGGTTATCTTAATTAGATTGGAATTGAAAACTTTCTCCTAAGTGAATCTTAGGAAGATGAAGGATTATACTTTTCATCTTATGTGTATGTAAGGATTATTTACTTATTTATTTGAGCTCATACGCTTTTTGTATATTTATATGCGTGAAAGTTCGTATGCAATCTTGTTCCATGAGATTTGAAAGTTATGAACTTAGGTATAAAGGATAGGAGTTTCTTACTGTTATACCAACTTGTGGAGTACTAATGAATTATACATTACTCCGCATTCATATACATGGAGAAAAATTAGTCGAACCACATAAATATCATATTTTTATGATTAAACTACTAATTTTTCATTTCGAATATAAAGTATAATCAATAACCAATTCAATTCTTTAATATTATCCATAATTTAGAAAAAAGGTTAAAAAATTAATTAATCAATAATTTTTAAAAATAATAAGAGATTAAATAAATAAATATCATAAGACATGATTAATTTAAACTCTAAAGGTTTTAACAATTAAATTTATAATATCATATAAATAATTGGTTTTTTTAGTGATTTGAGTATATGTCATCTCCAACAATAATCATATTCATACTCATTATTTATTATTTTAGCATTAAAATTATTAAATATTATTATATTTATCAATAATAAAAAAAAAGACCTATTAATAATAAAATATTATCAAAAAATGAAATAAAAAGGAGACTATGAGTAAAGAGAGCTCATTATATAATATATAGGATAAATAGATTTTTAGTGATTCGAGAAGTCACTCAAAATATATTAGGGTTTAACTCTTTTTTCTCAAATCTTAATTTAAAATTCAATGAAAATGCGGTTATAGATGACCAAATGACTTAGTTAATGAAGTCACTCAAAAAAAAAATATTTAAAAATTTAATTTGAAAAATTAAATAATTAGAACTCAAAATTTTAAACTCTAGAGATTTAAAATTTAATTAAGTGTTTAGGTAAGTATATTTTGGTTGATAGGTCCAGATGGACCCGAACCCGATTTAGTTGGATTGTTGGATTGTTATATTGACCGATATGGTAGACCATAAATTCATTAGGGCTCTACATTTTGCATGATGTGGTGTATTAAATAAGGACACGATTGAAGGAAAGAGGGGTAGGACGCTTGAGGGAGTGACACGTTGACTAAAAGTGGACCCACATCCTTGTATTTGATAATCACTCTCTCTCTACAAAAGAAGCGGACGGCTAATATGAGATGGGACAAAATGGCTTCGCTGTCATGGGAACTTGGATAACTCCTAGGCCAACATATTGTAGACAGACACGTAGCATGATTTATTATAGGAGTAAGATAGGGGAGATTGGGACGAATGATAATTACATTACACCACCATGATTCCATCATTTTTAACTTTTTTAATTTTATGGACAAACAAGATGATTTTTTGATAGAGATGGTTTCAAGTTTGAGTGTGCTTTTCACGAACTATTTGTACCTCAACCAGGGGCCGAACCAAGGGGGTTAGAGGGCTCGAGCCCCCAGTAGACGGTCGAAGAATTGAGAAAAAAAAATAATAATGGTATCTGGTAATATTTTGGATAGAAATATATTGACTCTATGTAGTATTATTTCAATATTTAAAGGTAGATGAAATGGTTAAGAATGTTTATTTTTATTTGAGAGGGCTTGTGTTCGACTCCCTTCAACCTCATTTTCTTTTAAAAAGTTTTTATTTATTTTTATTTTATTTTTCAATAATTATAAAAACATGTTATCATTATTAATTAATTTAAATGGACTCTTTATTTTTATTTGGGTAATTAATTTATTAGTTCTTATATTTTGACAAAACACACTGTTTAGTCCCTATATTTTTAAAAACACACAATAAGGTCCCTAACTTTTTTCTCAGTGAACTGTTTAGTCCCTGACGTTTTGTGATTATATATTTTGTTCATGGTTTTGTGATTAAAATTGCTGAGTTCTATGATTGATATGTATGCAAACTTGGGTACATATGTGATGCGAGGAATATGTTTGATCAAATCACTATACGGGTTATAGTTAGGTTCTGCAGTTTTTTTGTACATTTTTTTGCTGATTTTTTTTGCTTGGATTTAAGATATTGAGTTGTAATACAATTTACGGATGGAAAATGAGATTGACTCAAATCCAAATTGATTAATAGAATTTTTATGAGAGTCTAACGGTAAGGATTAAAAAGTTCATTTAGAAAAATATTAGGGACTAAACAGTTTATCGTAAAAAAGGTTAGGAATCTTACCGTGTGTTTTTGAAAATACAAGGACTAAAAAGTGTGTTTTATCAAAATATAAGGACTAATAAATTAATTACCTTTTTTATTTTGATAACACTTTTAAATTCATTTTTAATGTAAACCATTAAAAAAAAGTAGACATATTTATTATTCATTTTTATTATGTCTTTACCATAAAAAAAATAGACATATTTAATATTCACTTTTATTATGTCTTTACCATTAAAAAAAAAGTAAACATGTTTAATTTTCTATTAGCTCAATGCTAATTTCTAAAAAAAAAAGATAACATTTTTACAGTTTTAATGCGTTGGAGGCTAAAAAAATTTGCCCAACCCGTTTAGGCTGGACTTTAAAAATTTACCGTCAACCGCACAATTAATGCCGATTTTTTTTTTTTTTTTGAGCCCCGAATCATCCGGAGTCCTGGTTCCACCACTGACCTCAACTCCTCCACTCTAATCCTAAAAAGATATTTTTTTTATGGTAATACCATAATACAATAATAAGCTACATGTCCTAAAACGAAGGTAATTTCTCGTAAAAATAATCATCAACGTTATGTGGATCAAATAACCGCGAAAGATTAGATAAGATCATTAACGTCACACACATTCAATCATGATCTAGTTTATTTAGGACGTAGATATTATCATTCTATAAATAAAAGGGTAAATTCCAAAAAAAAACCCCGTGGTTTGATGTTGTTCCAAATAAACCCTTATGGTTTGGTTTTACAAAAAAAAAGGACTGTGGTTTCGCCGTTACCCCGAAAAACGGAAATTGACTTAACACCGTTAAAAATGCTGACGTGGCAAGGGGCAGAGTTGGAAATTCGATTTTTTTTTTTCTTTTCCTTTTTCTTTTTCTTTTTCTTTTTCTTTCCCTTCTCCCTTCTTCTTCCTTCTCTCCTCCTTCTTCCTTCTCTCTTCTTCTTCTTCTTCTTCTTCTTCTTCTCTTCTTCTTTTTTTTTTTTTTAAATTTCTGAAATTAATTTTTTTTAATTTTTCTTTTTCTTTTTCTTTTCATTTTCCTTCTTCTTCTTCTTCTTCTTCTTCTTCTTCTTCTTCTTCTTCTTCTTCCTTTTTCTCCCCTCCTCCATTCTTCTTCTTCTTCATACCTCTTCTTCTTCCTTTATTTTTTTTAAGTTTCGGAAATTTCCAGATTTCTTCGGAAATCTGGAAAATTTCCAGATTTCCGAAGAAATCTGGAATTTTCCCGAAATCTGGAAATTCCAGATTTCGGGAAAATTCTAAATTTCTTCGAGTAAGGGAATTTAAAAAAAAAAAGAATAGAAAAAAAGAAGAAGAAGAAGGAGGAAGAAGAAAAAGGAAGAAGAAGGAAGAAGAAGAAGAAGAAGGAGGAGGAGAGAAGGAAGGAGGAGGAGAGAAGGAAGAAGAAGGGAAAGAAAAAGAAAAAAAAAATTAAAAAAAATAAAATTTCAGAAATTTAAAAAAAAAAAAGAAGAAGAGAAGAAGAAGAAGAAGAAGAAGAAGGAAAAGAAAAAAAAAATAATAAAAAAAAGCGAATTTCCAACTCTGCCCCTTGCCACGTCAGCATTTTTAACGGTGTTAAGTCGATTTCCGTTTTTCGGGTAACGGTGAAACCATGGTCCTTTTTTTTTGTAAAACCAAACCACAAGGGTTTATTTGGAACAACATCAAACCACAGGGGTTTTTTTTGGAATTTACCCTAAATAAAAAGAACAAAAAATGTAACATCTTTGCGTATTCAAATTATATACAAGTATCATTTCCTCTTCTGGCTTTAATGATTTAAACATAAGAATGGAATCATTGGTCTTTAATCCCTTTTTGATCATTTTTTCTGTCTTATATCGTGCACCAAAATAATCCTAGAAAAAGCTCATCTTATATTACCTCGCATCAAATTGGGCGGTGAGTGTGGAAGAATGAACATAATCATGAGTCAACTGAACGACGTCTTGATCCTTTCAACATCAAAGCAGGTCTGTCCCTGAGCCTAGACAGGAGGGGCATCTGCCCACGACCCATGGATGAGAGAGGGCTCAATTATAGTAATGTATAGTACTAAGATTTTTAAATTATACTTAAATTAAAAAAATGTACTTTGATTAAAAACATTGTCATCAGATTCTTTCCAGTTCAAAAAAAATTATACTTGATTAAAAACATGGGCATCAGTTACCAAATTTTCTAATTTACCTCAAATTCTTTCCAAATTTTCTAATAAAAATATTGAACATCAATTCCCTAATTTATCTCAGAGTGTTTCCATAATTATCTCTCTCACTCATCAATCCTAACAAAATTTCTAATTTATCTCTCTCTTCTTTAATTACACTCCAATCTCAAAGAATATTGAACGACAATATTATCCTTCATCTTCAGTTCATCTTTAATTCATCAGCTAGATAATCAATTTTGTTATCTAATCACCTCATTGTGAAATTTCGAATTACTAATACTTTTTTTTGTCTTTGAAAAAATCCATCAGATTCTGATTTACTTAGTCTTCAGAGATAATTTGGGAGAAACGCATTGCAATATTCCAATTTCAAGAACTTAGCTCCTAAAGCCCATTAAGTGAGATGATTTTCAGATTTGATTTTTCATTTTTGTTATCATGTTTTGTTTCCTGAAGAGCATAAAATCTATTAGAGCTATTTCATAATTTATTAAATTTGAGAATTTTACATCTAGAAATGCTCATAGACATCATTTTGTATAAAAATTGGGTACTTAAAGCAATATAAAATGTTTTTATATGGATTTTTTTATTAGATCGTTTGTTAAATGTAATAAAAAAATGTCATTTTTAAGTAATATTCTTTTATACAATTGACTTTTCTACTCTTTTTTTTCTACTTATTTATTAGGACCCTACTTGATAACTTACCCTTTGACCTCTAAAATCTGAGGATCGCCCTGCATCAAAGCAAACACAAAGGACCTAGAAATCTTATGGATGCAAATGACAATCTAATTAGACTTTGCAAGTTATCCCAAAATTTTATCAACATATGAAAGTATGTTTGGCTCACGGGTAAATTACACCATTGATACCTGAACTATAGCTCAGATCACACTTTCATACCTAGATTATATTTTGTCTCAAAAATATACTTCAAGTATGGATGGCCGTGCGACCGGGAGTGACCAGTCAATCCTTATTTGACTCATGTGACACTAAAAAATGGGTCCCATCTCCAAATAAAAATATGAAAAGACAAAGATACCCTTCAATATCTTCCCTCTTAAAAATAACAATATTATTATTTACATCATATCTCTCTCTCTCTATCTGTCTGTCTATATTGGTTTCTCTCCCTATCTTTCCACCATATTATTATTAATAATATGAGTTTTCTCTTAGAAGCTAGTGGGTTTCCCAGAAAACCCAAATCCAAGTGAAATGAATCGTATTCCAAATGCCCACCATTGATGAATAATATCCATGGCTTTCTCTCTCTTTAAAGGATTTACTTTACATCCATGGCTTTCTCTCTCTTCAATTTACAATTCCATTTCCATTTCTTTTATTCCCTCTTTCACTTCCTCCTCCGCTCATTTCTCCAGTATGAAATTTCTGACTGGTTCGTTGGCTGAAGTTTTAGGGATTTACCCAAATTCAACCTTCAAACTCTCTTTTCACATTCCATACTAATCCACCTATGTCAGAATTCCACCTCCAAAAACAACGATCACGCCTTTCTGCTAGCACTAGCTGCGTCAAGATAAGATCAACAACAGTGCAAGATTGAACAATTCTCGTCTAATAATCATTCCGTGGGCACGCTCAAGCAGGATACCGAAATTAGTACGGACTTGAACACGTTGGAGATTTCATCGATGCAAGGAAGGAACAAGGTTTATCATGATCTTGATGACATCAGATTAATTGCAGATTTGGATGGCTTGTGGGATTACTCATCAGATTAATTAATTAATTAATCATACAAACTAAACATTAGAATTCTCCTGTGTTAGAAGACTGGATTCAGGCACAGAATCAAGCGTTCGAGAAGAAAGAAGGCTTTGATAAAGACAGGCTGAAGTCCATCCGGTCCTGAATTTTCCCGTAGTGGTTCAATCTGGTATATCCATAGAAAAAACTAACTTACAGGAAATAATTTTGAATTTTCATTTTTAGAGAGAGAAAGGAAATGGGGGAAAGAAACAAAGGAAAAGAAAATAAGAAATATTGCTTCTATTCCTTTAAGGGAAATGATAATGAAGAGAGTGTGAGAATGGAAAAGAGAGATAAAATTTAAAGGAAAATCAAAATATTAATTAAAAATGGTCAAAATTCGAGTTGACTGGTTAGTGACTGGTTAAACATATTAAATTGTCCGATCATCGTTACTTCAGATATATTTTTGAAACAAAATATAATTCATGTAGCAAAGTGTGAATTGAGGTATAATTTAAGTACTATTGGTGTAATTTACTCTTTGGCTCACTGGATCCCGAACAAAAGTTTATGAATTAATGAGCATAATAAAAGCTCAAATAGTAGACCATAAACTAATAATAACATTTTGGAAAGATCAAGGTTGAAATGTTGTTTTAAGCATGCTTTTCAAAGCTGGATCGGTCAAAGAATCGAAAAAATAAATTGTCAAATATTAAAAGTTTGCTCGAGGTTTAATCGGAGATCAATCAATGTTCAAACAATCATGTGAAAGTTATATTTATATTTACATTTAATATTATAACATAGTACCATAATATCAATCAAAGTTATACTAATAATAATATTTCTTTTTTGGTAGGAATAATAATAATATTATAAATTCAACATGAGAATTAAAAATTTTATTAAAATTCAATAAATATAAATTTTGTAGGGACAATTAATATAAAAAATTGAACAACATATATATTTTTAAATTAAATAATTATTATTCTTATTATATTACTAATATGTAAATATAATAAAATAATAAAATATTTATTTTATAATTCAACTTAAATTATATAGTTTATTACATTTTTAAATTTTATTTCTATGTATTTAAAGTTTAAATACTAATTAAAATTTATTAATATTGAGAATATAAAATAATTTTTGATGATATTTAAATATAACAAAAAAAAAATAATACTAGATTCAAAAAAAAAATAATAATACTAAATCATGTTTTAATTATTTAATTTATTATATAATTATATATTCTTAAATGATGAATATTAATTATAACTTTTTTTGATTAAAGACGAGGAGGGGAAAGGTGGAGGACGGACATCCCAACTATGTTGGCACCCCCGAAGAAACCACCGAACCCGACCCGGGTTTATTAAAGGAGAGCCAAAAAATACAGCAAAAATACAAAGAAGCTAACAGAATCTGTAGGCCAAACGGCCAATAGCGTTATCGTTAATAAAAGATAAGCAAAAATGTGGTGACGAAGACCACCAAACACTCTCTGCACTAGTACGGCCAAAATTCGCAAGGCTGTCAGCTACTTGATTCCCTTTCCGGAAAATATGAGAGGCGACAAATCTCATGGTGCCGAGCACCCAAAGACAACTAGCCCAATCCTGATACAATTGCCACGGGATAGGTCCCGATCTTCTCCGCAGAACCCCTACCACGAAGACCGAATCACTTTCCAGCCAGAGATTTTTCCAATTCCTGCTGTGGGTGTAAATTATAGCTGTCATCGCAGCTTTAAGTTCTGCAATGTGCGCGAAATGAGACTCAAAAGGGAAGGCAAACGAACCAACTGCCGAACCCGTGTGCGAGCGAAAGATTCTCCCGCAACCAGCGACCCCCGAGCCAGACAAGACCGAGCCATCTGTGTTTACCTTCCACCACCCCGCGGGTGGACGCTGCCAGCAGACAGGAACGATGCGAGGCGCTGTACCGATCCGAGGCTTCAAGTCGAGGGATAAAAGTACCTGCTTTTCAACCTGCGAGTTCCAAATCTTTCCCTTCCCCAGGAAATCAGAATCCCTGATGCAAGCCCAAAGTAATCGGAGTGAGTGATGAATATTCGGGGTTTCCTCTTCAAAGATGCAGACATTCCTAGCTTTCCACAAGACCCAAATTGCGTGCACAATTGCACTGTGCCATAAAACCTGCACCTGCGTGCTAAAGCGAGCAGCCAAGGCCTGGGTTATGAAATCCTGCAACGATTGGTCTGTGTTTAACCGTCTTCCAAACAAACCTTCAACACCATGCCAGATTTGCTTTGCAAAGACACAATGCAACAGAATATGTTCCAATGATTCCTCATGACAGTTGCAAAGACAGCATTTGGAAACAATAAAGACACCGCAGGATTGCAGCGACTTCTGAGTTGGTAAGCGACCCCAAAAAGCCCTCCAGGCGACCATCGAGTGTGAAGGCGGGATGTAGACCTGCCAGAGGCGCTTAACAATGTGACTAGTAGGCGGAGGCGATAGCCATTTATAAAATAAAGAAACCGTGAAGCAACCATTCGTTGCCGGCCTCCAAATGCATATATCCGCTTCCCTACCGTTCGGAGAAACCGCAAGCGCATCAGCGCGTATAACAGCAGGCAATTCAAATGGTATATCCCAATCCCCCTGAACCCTGCAGTCAGCTATCCTCTCCAGGCGCCGGTCACGCACAGCCCTCGCAAGACCTAGCCTGTCAGCAATTGTTGGCCGAATCCACTCCGAGTTCCAGAAGTTAAGATTTGAGCTTTCCCCGAACAGCCACAGACTATGATCACGAAGAGCTTTGTAGGAGCTTTTAATCGAAGGCCATATTGAGGAGAAAGAGATACATCTCCGCGCCAATCCCGCAGCATTCGTGAACCGAGATCTTAAAAGTGTGAAACAGAGGCTATCCTCAACTACAACTCCCCAGGCTAGTTTCCCAGACAATGCTTCATTCCAGCGCTTCATATTTTTTATACCTAGCCCCCCTTTATCCAGTGACATCGTGCAAACCCTCCAAGCCACTGATATTAATTTCTTCTTTAAGACTGAACCTGTCCAGACAAAATTCCTTATACTGCAGACCAGTTTCTTTATCAAACTCCTGGGCCACTTGTACAGAATGAACGAGTGAGTCAGTGAACTCATAACAACAGCTTTTACTAATGTTAGACGACCTGCCATAGAGAGAGCAGATCCTTTCCACTTAGAGAAATTTGTAATAATTTTATCTGCAATATGCATGAGATGAGCCGCCTTGGGAGCTCCCGAGAAGAGGGGAATTCCCAGATAAGAAAAAGGAACCCTACCAATTCTTATTCCTGTAATATCAGCCAATCTGTTACCTCTCCGAGCCGTTACATGCTGCCCAAAGAAGACTTCAGATTTAGTCCAATTAACATGTTGGCCTGCACAGTTACCATAATCCTCAAACAAAGAGGCAATAGTTCTGACATTCCTCAAAGTAGCCCTACAGAACAATAAGATGTCATCCGCATACAACAGATGAGTGGGTAAAGTCTGAGAGCTGGAATACCGAATAGGATCAAGGTTACCTCTCTCAACCAGTCTACAGATATACCTGCTAAAGATAATCCTCTGCAATAGCAAATAAAATTGGCGACAATGGATCACCCTGACGAACTCCGCGTGAACAAGCAAAGTAGCCCGAGATCCCCAATGGAGTCATAACTGAAATTCTTGCAGATGACAGGATTGTGAGGATCCAGTCTCTGAATTGTAATGAAAACCCGAAGGCATCAAGAACCTCGAGTAGAAAATTCCAGTCAAGAGTGTCAAATGCCTTTTTTATATCAATTTTCATGCTCATATTCCCTCCAAAACACCGCTTTTGCAAAGAATTAATACCTTCCGATGCAATAGCAATGCATTGATGAATGTTACGGCCTTTGATGAACCCGAATTGGTTGTTAGTGACAATCTGTCCAGCCACCTGTGTTAACCTGTCAGCCAGGATTTTAGTGATCAGCTTAAAACTGAAATTGCTCATTGCAATAGGCCTAAATTGGTTAATAGTCATCGCCCCCTCCACCTTGGGAATCAATGCCATTATACTGGAGTTCAGACCCGTAGTGATGATGCCAGTACGGAAGAACCAATGAACCATGGCGCACACGTCTGCCCCTACAATGCTCCAGAAGCTTTGGAAGAAAACACCAGTATAACCGTCCGGACCCGGCGCACTGGTCGCGGACATACCCATAACGGTGGCCTTGATATCCTCGTCAGACGGATCCCTTACCAGATCCAAGTTCATATCCTGTGTTACACAATTGGGAATGATATCACGCACTGCATTCAAATCCGCTATAACCGTTCTAGGATTCCTGAATAACTCTGTGAAATGTGACGTTGCGTGAGCATTTATGACGTCCGGATCAGTTTCAACGACCCCATTTATGCGAATTGCCTGCAAGCCCGCGGCCGATTTGCGTTGTGCAACCACTCTGTGGAAGAAGCGACTATTCCTGTCACCAAGCTCCAGCCAGTTGACCCTGCTTTTTTCCTTCAGATAGGTTTCTTTTTGCAATAAACAGTGATCCAGCGAAGCATGAGCCTGTAACTCTCTTGCGTGTCTTTCAGGTGAAATTCCATTGACTCTAATCTCCTCTTGAATTTGTGCCAAATCCTGCTCACTATCACTGATGTTGTTGTCTAAATTACCAAACACCTCTTTATTCCACAAACGCAGCACCGCCCGAAGCCCCCGGAGCTTGTGACTCAATAGGTGCATAGGACCAAGACAAAAAGTATAAAGACTATATTTAATGTCCTAATATACTCCTATATACATATATGATCTCTAATTTAACCCAAATATATCTATAAACACAAATAATGTACTAATGGCCCATAAACTCTCCAAAATGGCCCATAAAGTCACCAAATATCAAAACAGTCCCTACTCTTACCGAAAATCAAAAGAGAATCCCAAAACAAATAGCCAAAATAATACTCTATATAATACCCCAAAATAATTACCTAGGTTATCTAAATAAACCAAAATGATACCATATTATATACTCTCAAACAATTAACCCAAAATAATACCCCATAAATATATATATATATATATATATATATATATATATAGTAAAACCTCTATATAGGAATACACTTGGGACCGAACTATTTCTATAACAATTGGGAGGTTATTACTAAATAGAGTTTGGTATAATAAAAAAGTTATATTGGAAAATATTAGGTAAGGAAAAAAGTTATATTGAAAAATAAAATATTTTCTAATATTTGGTTCAATACCGGTAAATAGAAAGAAGTAGTAGGTAACAATTGTTTTCAAAATGATAAGATACGAACGATGAAGAGTTTCAAAAATTTAGAAAGATGTTTTACTTTTTTTCAAACCGTAAAATATTATCTTTAATTTATTCTTATAATTTTCTTTTGATTAAACTAAAATTTTCCTTATCTACAATATTTTTTTAGGTACTATATTTTAATAAACAAATGATAGATTATTTTAGTTTTACAGTGTGATTGCGATTCTTATTTTTAAAGGATAGCATATTTCTGTTAAAATGTAATAAGTGTTTGTGGTTTTTTTTTAATGTATTTCCATTTTAATTTAATGATATAGTTCAATTTTCTTTATCTAATTAATGGAGAGCAATAATTTGCTACATGACTTTCTGTGCATTAATTGTAGTCATATTTTTTTTTTAAAATTAAACTTCATTAATTAAGCCATATTCTGGCAAAAGTGTGATACATAGAAAGAAAGCCCACTAGGAATAACATCAAAATAGGCCTGATAAGCAGAATGTGTGGCCGCTCTAGCCAAAGCGTGAGCTAGACCATTTGCCTGTCTTCTTATAAAACGGATAGTGAAACCGCTTTCCGAACTCAAAATGACTCTGCACTTGCTGATAATCTCCCCAAACTCCGAGAGGTCAGTGATTTTTGATTGAATAGACTGAACCGAAACCTGAGAGTCTGACTCAAATTGCACCGATTTATAACCCGCCTCCTTCACCCACTGTAGTGCCTACAGAATTGCCCATGCTTCCGCCTCCCGTACCTCCATTACTCCATCCATTGTTGCCGAATGTGCCATTACCACCTCACCTCTAGCGTTCCTTATGACAGCACTGCTCCCTGTCTTCCCCAGAATTGCGAATAGACTCGCATCAGTACAGCAGGAGAGCTTATCAGCAAGAGGTCTATGCCACGCCTTATCGCTGCAGCAGATGCATTGAGGCTTTGCCGCCCCCATTTCCGTACTTCCTCTTCTACTTCGTGCAAGTTTCCAATCTGATAATACTCGCCTACTGCTTCTTACGACTTCAGCTGCAGTGATTGATTTTTGACTCCAGAACCACTTATTTCTTGCTCTCCACCAGGACCAGAGTACCATCATAAAACTTTCATTTCTCCTTGTGTCTCCATTTCTGCAAAATTGAAAGAAAAAACCAGCAAAATTAATTGCATCTTCTCCTGCACGGTTGATTTCCTGACACAATCCCATTTCTCGCCATATATCTTGCAGTTGTGGACACAGAACAAACAAGTGCCACACATCTTCGACGTCCTGCGCGCACATACTGCAGGTTTCTTCCATATTCACCCCTCGGCATCTCAGTTTATACCGGGTTGGGATACAATCACGCGGTAATTGCCAACAGAAGTAAGGCACTTTGTACGGGACTTCAGCCTGCCAGATTAATTGCCACAGACCTTCAACCCGCAGCTGCTGATTGTTAGTAATTTTCTCTGTTGCTAGCCGATACGCACTTCACACAGAGTAGCACCCATCTCTTGATTCATTCCATATAAATTGATCCTCTCGGTTCTTTATCCTTGGAGTAGAGCGGATTATTGCAAGCACATCCTGTTCTGAAAAAATTTCCTGCAGAAGTTCAACATCCCACTCAATAGAATTTGGTATGAACAGGTCACACACTTTCAGATTCTCCAAACCTACTGGCATCGGTGTCGAAATGGTGAGGGAGGGAGATTCACGCAGCCACACATCAGTCCACACATTAATCACTTTGCCATCTCCAATCTTCCAGCGTCCACCCTTTTATAGTAATAACTGAGAGCTCCAAATACTCCGCCAAATATAGCTAGGTGAGTGACCCAACCTAGCGTTTAAAAAATCCCCATCCGGATAATATTTAGCTTTAAAAACCTTACTGACTAGAGAATCAGGAGCTGACTGGAGTCTCCAACCTTGTTTTCCCAGCATTGCTAAATTAAAGGCGGTAAAATCTCTGAATCCCAGGCCACCTTCATCCTTAGATACACATAGTTTCTCCCAGGCTAACCAGCTAATTCCCCTTGAACCATCCCTCTTATTTCCCCACCAAAAGGAGTTCAGCATCCTCTGGAGTTCTTCAGCCGTTGAGATGGGCAACAAAAAGACGCTCATGAAGTACACATGCAACGATTGACCTGCTGAACGAATCAAAGTGGCTTTCCCAGCTTTAGAAAGCGGCTTAGCTCTCCAAGACTGCACTTTTTTCCACAGTTTATCTTTAAGGTGAGCGAAAATGGCTCTCTTCTTCCTCCCCACAAGTGATGGTAGGCCTAAGTATCGTCCAGTGTTAATAGGTTGAGACACTCCCAGGATACTGGATATGCCCTCCTTTAACATTGGATCAACATTGTTGCTACACAGAATGCCTGATTTGCTGAAATTGACCGCCTTCCATGAAGCTTGCTCGTACACACTTAATAGCCTCTTCAATTCCCGGCACTCAGAGAGCTCAGCCCTAGTAAATAGAAAGGCGTCATCAGCGAACAGCAGATGTGAGATTGGGGGAGCTCTTCTGTTCACTCGGGTCCCATGGATTGTTCCTCTGGCCTCCGCATCTGTAATCAATGCAGTTAATCCTTCTACACATAGAAGGAAGAGATAGGGCGAAAGTGGATCCCCCTGTCGGAGCCCTCTTTGGGGAGAGAACGGGCCCACAATACGATCATTAACCTTTATTGAATACCTTACCGACTTCACACAGAGCATAATATATCCAACCCAACTGTCAGAGAAGCCCAATTTGGATAGCATAGCTTTCAGATAGTCCCAATTGACTCGATCATAGGCTTTGCTTATATCGATTTTGAGCGCCATTCACCTTTCTTTCTCCCAGTATTTCTCTTCATGCTATGAATTACCTCAAAAGCAATCAGAACGTTATCATGTATCGATCTCCCCTTGATAAAGGCCGATTGTGATTCTGATATAATGTGCGGGAGAACCTCTCTCAGACGATTAGCCAACACTTTTGAAATTATTTTATACACCACATTACAGAGAGCTATTGGCCTTAGATCCTTCATGGTGATAGGTTGTTCGCATTTTGGGATTAATGCAATGAGTGAATCATTAAGGGTGGATGGGAATATACCTGTCTGTAACCAATTTGTCCTAGCCTGGTGAATTGATGGCCCCAGCAATGCCCAAAAGCGCTGAAAGAATCCAGGGTTAAATCCGTCTAGGCCAGGCGCCTTGTCTGGGTTCATGTCAAATAGCGCAGATCTAAATTCCTCGATTGCAGAGATATCCCCGCTGCTGGTTTCCATTAAGCTCAAATCCTTGGTCGAAGCTTTAAAAAGCTGCTCAAAATAATTAATGGCAACCTCACATAATTCCTCATTCTGTGTTGCCCAGCTTCCGTCTTCCCTCTGTAACTTTATAATTCTGTTTCGCTTGTATCTCCCATTCGCAAAGGCTTGGAACAGTTTTGTATTTGAGTCGTCGTCTTTCAACCAGTCGATTTTTGCCCTCTACCTCCAATGATCCTCCCACTTCAAAAGACGATCCACAAGCTTGATTCTTACTGATTCATATTCAGCAGCCTCAGCATCCGTTTCTGCATCTCTGAGCTGTTCAAGACGATCAATACATGTTCGGACCTCGTCTCTTTCCGCGCGCAGAAGTCTTCTTCCCCAATCATCGAGCGAGCTGGACATATATTCAAATCTCTCCATCAGAGGCATAAATTGGGAGTTCCGCCACCCCTGCTGCACTTTTCTTTCTAACTCTTCTTCCCTAAACCACTTCCGTTCGAACCTGAACCGTCTACAAGGTCGGCTGAACTCCTCTCTATCTGTCGACAATAAGATCGGGCTATGATCAGATAAAGGCGCTACTGTATTCACTAGAGTAGCATGGGGGAATTGTTGTTGCCACTCAGCATTAACCATGGTTCGATCTAGTCTCTCCTGAACTTCATTCCTTTTACCGCGGTGTCGTATCCACGTGAAAGGATGGCCTTGCAAATTCAGATCAAACAGCCCACAATCATTTACCACCTCTCTAAACCCTTGAAAGCACCAATTTGGATGCTCATTCTCGCCTTTCTTCTCATTCGGGGAAATTAAGTCGTTAAAATCTCCGATTATAACCCAAGGTAACGAGGAAGCAGCCGCCAGCGATCTCATTAAGTCCCACGAGAACCTTCTCTGGGTCCTCTCCGGACACCCATAATAACCCGTTAGCCTCCAATTTCCACGGACATCATCTTTTATCTCTAAGTCGATATGGTTAATAGAGAATGATAATAACGAACAGTTTGTCGCTTCCTTCCAAAACACACACAGCCCGCCACTTCTCCCAACACAATCAACTGAAAAACAACTTGCAAACCTGATCTTACTTCTCAAGAATTCAATTCGCGTCTTACAAACTAGAGTTTCGAATAAGCAAACCACATCCGGATTATGAGCTCTTACAAGCTCACATAACACTGGAATTGCCCTGGCATTACCCAAGCCACGGCAATTCCAACTTAGAATTCTCATATGGCTGGGCAGACCCCTTCTTTCGGGCCTTGCCTGTGAACCGTTAATAGGATCGGTCACCTTTTCTCCTGTCTTGTTACTCCCTGCTCTTTTGCTCTTTTGCCCTTTTGCCCCTCCAGGACATCACACATCATAAAATTATCTGATTTAGTTCCATCTTCTTCTCTCCGGCGCTTTCTGTCATCTGGGATAATTAGAATTTCCTCATTAATCGAGCCTCCCCCGCTTTCAAATCTTGTCGTTCCAACTCCCAGATTATGTGACAGGAACGAGAGGTTCCCCACCTGTGTAATCGTTTGCTCCATCCTCTCTTGCCACCCCCCTGCATCCTCAGTTTCTTCTCTTAGCCACCTCTCACCACCTAACGTATTGAATCGTCGGTTAGGTGCACGAATGCTTGCATCCCACTCTCGAATAATGGATTCCATCGGTTGTTCAAATTTTTTTATGCAATGTCGGTCTATATGACCAATGATTCCACATATAAAGCAGAAGGTGGGCAGCTTCTCGTATTTGAATTTGGCCATCAACCAGCTTCCTCCAGTTTTTCGGACTCTCTTTTCTCTTTTCAATGGCAATCTAATGTCCATACGAACTCTGATTCTTAGAAAAGGTCTCTCTGCCGACCACTTATTCTTCATGTCAGCCATCATAAAGGTGCCAATATAATTACCTAGGGTTTGTTCGACCATCTCATTGAACATTCCCCCCATTCAAGCCATGAACTTGCACCCATATATTTATCAGATGTAACGGCACGCTATGCGGATCATCACCAGGCCCTATTTCTTGTAACACAAGTAAGTGACTGTCGAAGGACCAGGGGCTTCCTTCCAAAACCTAGTGAAGATCATGGTGATGATAAAGTTTAAAGAGGATCAGCTTCCCTCCTAGATCAGTGATCGTGATTCCGCGGCCTGGTCTCCATAAACTTGCCATTCGGCTTTTGAAGATATTAAAATTAAAAGTTTTATCCGAGATTAACGAACCTACAAGGCATAGCTCATATGAGGCTGTTTCATTATGCTCTCCATCTTCAGGGAATTCGAATCCTCCCTTGATATCACGCGGTTGTGCCGTTTCTTCAGCCATATGATCGAAGGAGGATGTTAGAAAAACAGTAGTGTAGTAACAGGTAATGAGGGTTCACCGAATACCAAAGCAAAACACCATGAACCAGTGCAAAAACCCTAAACCCTAACGTGGAGGGTACGGCTCTCAACAGGAGCAAAAGATTCGTCGATAGATAGAATTGTAGTAATATTTGTTCAATAGAAATTTATTTAAAAATTAAATAGGAAAATTTACTTGATGGGCGGGCTAGACTGATCTGGCCAAATGTTTTCAGGGAAAATTACACAGAAATTCATGTTTTAGAAACTATTTACAACTATGTCAAGTCATAATTTTGGATTATGTCAAACTAGTAAAATCAGTACTTTTAATATATTTTAAGGATTAAAATTTATAAATTAAGACTCTAGAATATATTTTTTAGGGTTTATGATTTATGAATTAGAGTTTAGCATTTTTAAATTATGGTGTAAAATCATAATATATAGAAAATAATGATATATTAAGAATTAAGTTTGGTGATATGACTTAATTGTAATTTTGTACTTAATTATGATATTCATGTAATTCACCCATGTTTTCAAAGCCAAGCCCAGTTAAGCCCAATTTTGCCCATCTAGGAACATATTAAGCCGAATTTGGCCCAACTAGGAACAGATTTAATAGTGAACATAGCCTCTACCATGAACATAATAAGCTTGATATTAGACTTGAAATAAATAAATAAATATAATGTACTTTTTTTTTTTTGAAGAAAAAATAAATACAATTACAAGAATAAGAAATTTATACAATTCAACTAAATTTCCTGCATCCACATGCAAGGAGAAACTCATAAATTCATCGGTATTAATACAACAGTAAAGAAATAACATTTTTACTTCCAAATAAATTCAAAATTACTTAATTTAATAGTATTAAATCAAACACTTTTTTGATAAACCAAAATATTTAAGTTAAAGTTTTAAATTGAACATTTTGAACTAATATTTTTATATTCAATATTTATCTTTAGTATTTATCAAACAATTATATTATTTAATATTTTCAGCACTTATAGTATTTAACATCTACCTCTCAAATAAGGTTAAATAAGACCTAACTACACCCTAAAGCTTACATATAAACATATCTTACAAACTCCAAAACTATTC
The DNA here is from genome assembly GCF_963576675.1 of Euphorbia lathyris. Lineage (NCBI taxonomy): Eukaryota > Viridiplantae > Streptophyta > Magnoliopsida > Malpighiales > Euphorbiaceae > Euphorbia > Euphorbia lathyris. The sequence goes on along the minus strand of NC_088912.1, from coordinate 66,925,807 downwards.
ATGGAAATAAAAAAGCAAACAACTCTTATTTATATAATAAAACTAATTTGTATTCCCTAAATGAAGTTTCAATTCCTATTATCAAAAAAGCAAACAACTCTTATTTATATAATAAAACTAATTTGTATTCCCTAAATGAAGTTTCAATTCCTATTATCGGAAAGTCAAACAAAATAGCATTCCACACATATTTTAACAATACGCACCATGCCTAATTCTATTGAAGAAAACACGTCTCTCACCTTGACTTGAAAATTTTAAAGCTTCATAGAATTATTTCTCTTCTTGAAGAGTTAATCACAATCACAAGAATAAGAGATGTACATAATTGAACAAATGTTGCCTACATCAACGGGCGAAGAGTGGCATATAATTCATTAGTACCCGCAAGTTGGTAGAACAATAAGTAAATAAGTCTTTTATCCAAGTCTGTTTTTTTTTTTCTGTTACAATATAAGATCCTATGAAAAAGAAGATTTCTGTTCTGATGAAATGGTGAAAAGAACAATCACTGTTCGAATCTCTCTTGCTAGGGAAGTAAAACCAATGTTCCAATTTCAAATTGAATGAAGCAAAGATAAATACCAAGTATAGATCATGTTATTTTCTGCGTCTAATTATCTTATATATATATATATATATATATATATATGTATAGATTCAGTTTTTGAATGTGAATGATTCATTTTGAATTTAAACCATCTGATGTTTCCTAATTTAAGTGAAAGTAAACAAGATATGGTAAACCACCACCTATAAATATATACTGTATAGATGCCACGTATAATCTCAATACCACTTCATCTCCTATACGACACATATATGTACAACTTTAATGCTTACTCTATCATCTTCTAAATCGAGATCCTTTGTTTGGTCTACCACTACCATTGTTCTTTCTATCTGATGCAGAAGCCCAGAAGAACAGAGACATCCAGAAAAGAACAGCAAAGAAGATCTGAACACGGTCCTGAAATCTAGAGAAAGTAGCAGCAATTCCTGTAATTGAGAAAAAACAAATATCAAAGGTAAGCCCAGAAGAACAGAGACCTCCAGCAAAGAATAGGAAACAAGATTTGAACAATGTTCTGAAATGTAGAGAAAGTAGCTGCAATGACTGTAATAGATAAATATCAATAAAGGTGAGCTCAGAGAAAAAAGATACAGCCACCTAAGTGGCTTTGATATAATGTCCATTGTTTCTCAGATTCAGATGGAAAAAAAAAAGCCCCTTCTACTAGACACTGAAACATCAAACTATAAAAAGAGAGAGAATACCAAGTGCATTAAAGAAAAAAATTAAAAATAACCAGAAAACATTTTAAACTGTCATAAATCATTATTATAGATTAAACTGGCTAAAACAACAAGAGATGCCACTAGAGCTAATGGATACTGTACGTCTTTCAGTCCTCAAGCTTCAGAACTAAAGTAAAACGGAAATAACATAACAAAAACCACCATAACAAAAATAAAGAAGGCAAAACAGCAACTTATTTTTCCAATGTCAGGCTATAAGGTGCCAACAACATAACACTTTGAATATCCTCATATAACTCAAACAATACACAATCCACATGATAAGACATCTAGCAAAGGCATGATCCTCGTTTCTCACCACTCAATGCCAGTTCCATGAGCTATACTAGAAAGCAACTTCTAGAGTTTGCTCTACATGATCATTATTTGAACTTCAATCTTTGGTAGTCATATAAGGATAATTTGCATGCGATCTAGATAATAATTTACAGTTTTGCAATGACATGATTCAAAACTTTAATTGTATTGTAAACACATTAATTCATTATAAATCTTACATTTCTAAAAGCATCCCTGTGGTGTGGTATCTCACCTATTCCAATAACTGTACAAGGCTGAAGCCATCCTCACATGCTTTTATTAGTTTACTTACTGTAAAACTATCATCGAAACTTGTCAGGAATTGGGAAGCTTTTGAATCTTAATTAGATTGATATTTTAATTATTTAATAAGTTTTATTCCTAAATAGAATTGGGAATTAATTTGATTTCCGCAATAGTTAGTTACCATTTAGGATAGGATTTGATTTCCGCAATACTTGCTATTTTCTATTTCCTAATTAGTTGCTATTTTCTATTCCAAATTAGTTGCTGCCTCCTATTTTGTAATTATGTCTCTTCTATTTAAAGAGGAGAACATTAATAAAATAGATATCAGTTGAAAATCTAATTAAAACCTTAAGAGATCGTGGAGTTCTCTCTTAACCAGCTCCTAACAATTCAGAGATTGTGGGGTTTCTCTCTTAATGAGCTCCTAACCATTTCAACAAGATAGGTAAGGGAATGAAAAATTGCAAAGCATTCTTTCCTAAAAGATTTTAGGGTACAAGGTCCCATAACTAGATCCCAAAGCCGTGTTCATAACAGAATTTCAAATGTTCCTGACAACTTCCTCAGAGTTGCATTTCAAACAACATTTCAAAATTTCCTCAAGTTTACCTAATTTTTTATCCATTCTAGCCATCATATAAACCAGAAAATAAGAAGCTTCAGCACTACAATAATTCAGAGAAACGTGGATGTGCAAAGCCTATTTCATTAAGATCTGTAAATCATCAAGGTTTCGCTAATCCAGTTCTCCTAAACATCCTGTTCTCCTTTCTTCTAAAATTAGTTATACATGAATTATTGAAAGCTTGATGCAAAAAATTACGAACCAAAAAAGCTGCATATCTGCAATTAAGATTGCTTTGACATTGTATTTCCATATAACAACCATTGATATATATCTCTTCTCACTACAACTAATGCACCAATCTCGAGTGCAATCAAATGCAATGAAGTCACAAATTATTCACTGTTTTTTAATTCCTTGAGCAAATTCCGCCACAAAAATTCACGTTATCTCAATCCATAATGTCAAAAAAGCATAAATTTTTGTCAAAAAACTTGTAGAAAATTCCTTCAATCCAGCAAATGTAAACCACCATTCCAATTGCCATTACATTACAACGCTCGAGTTTCCATCAGTTTGGCTAAATTAATATACATGGCAATAATTGGAGTGCTATTGCAAAGATAAACCTCAATTCCTATATAATTTTAAATTTGTGAAATGTTCACAATTGATAAAAGTTCAGAATTCAGTATAGGTTATTCGACACACTTAGCAAAGATGACTGAAAATTGGATAAAATGATGATAAAAAGAAGACCGCTTATATGAATTTAAAGCAAGTGAAAACTCGATAAACAAATGAATTAGAAATTGGAAGAAGGCAAACCTTTACGGAAAACAGTGTCCTTCTTTTCAGGAGGCGGGTCAGGCTGTTCAGGTGGTTGGGGAGATAAAGCCGCGTGAAGACGGCAAGTTCGAGCGTTGGGCTTCAAACGGAGGGGGAGGAAAGGACGGCATGGATGAAAGAGGAAGCAGAGAGAAACTAGAGATGTAGGATTTTTGAGGTTGAAGTTCGGAAATGCATGCGGTGGAGGTGATGGGAAGATAGTGGTGGCAGTAGATGCCGGCAAGAGTATGGCCATTTGGGGAAGATTCCAATAGTTGTGGGTTTTGATACTACTTCTACTTGTTATATGGTCAGTCTCCCTTTTATTATGGCTTGGGCTTAAAATATAGGGGTGACTATCAAAATGGGCTCAAATGTTTTTTGGTAATGTCAATTTAATACTGACCAACAAAGAGCATCCTTTCTCTAAATTTTTATGAAATGGTATCCATTTTTCTGAACGTTTATGGTATTAATATATCCCTAAGTTTTGTTATCAATTGATATTATTTGACAAAAGTTGATACTAAAATAGTGTTATTTTATATATTAAAGATTGACACTTCTCAAAATGTTTTGAGACCATTTCAATACATTATCCCTAAAATATAACTATAACTATATAACTATATATATATATATATATAAAATATAACTATAACTATATAACTATATATATATATATATATATATATATATATATATATATATATAAATAAGGGATCAAGTGAGAACCTCCTCTTAGGTGAGGACATTTGCTTATGGTGAGAATACTCAAAACTACGTCGTTTTGAGTATAAAAATCAATAAAAAAACACTATATGTTGTCAGTGGGAGTCAAACCTAGGCTCTTCAATATACACTCTACCATACTTATCACTAAGACAATTGCTTCACTTGTTCATTATATCACGCGCGCTGCTTAATATATTATTGTGCTAGTAGCTTCTATTGTTTAATATTTGATGCATGCACTTATTAATATCGATTAAATATGCATAATAATGAATTATTAATAGAAAAAAAATCGAAGAACATGCTCTAATTTCTTATTTATTTAATTCATTTATATTTTTGTAATTTATGTTATATAAGAAAATATATTTTTTAAAACATACGTTAGAACATATATTTTAACTTTTAAAACACGAACTATGAAGTTTAGAACGTACGATATATTTTTTAGAACATACGTTATATTTTTTAGAACATGTGTTATGTTTTTTCGAACATGAGTTATAAATTATATTATAGAACAAATGAAAAAATGATCCAGATATCTACTGATTTTTTTAGAACATTATACTTAATTTTTGAAACACAAACTATATATTTTTTAAAACATACGTTAGAACATATATTTTAACTTTCAAAACACGAACTATGAAGTTTAGAACGTACGACATATTTTTTAGAACATACGTTACGTTTTTTAGAACATGTGTTATGTTTTTTCGAACATGAGTTATAAATTATATTATAGAACAAATGAAAAAACGATCCAGATATCTACTTATTTTTTTAGAACATTATACTTAATTTTTGGAGCACAAAATACAAACTTTAGAACATACGTTATGTTATTTAGAATATGAGTTATAAATTATATTATAGAACAAATGCAAAAATGGTCCATATATTTAGTATTTTTTAAAAATATTATACTTAATTTTTAGAACACAAATTATAAAGTTTAGACATATGTAACAATATTTAGAACATCGTCCTTAACATTTTAAAACATAAATTACAAAAATATAGAGGAATTAAATAAATAAGAAATTAGAGCATGTTGTTGGATTTTTTTCTATTACTAATTCATTATTATGCATATTTTTTTTTCTATTAATAATTTATTATTATGCACATTTAATCGATATTAATAAATGCATGCATCAACTATTAAATAATAGAAGCTAAAAGGACAGTGGTATATTAAGTAGCGCGCGACATAATACACAAAAAAAGCAATTAGCTCAGTTGTAAGTAGTGTGGAGTGTAGATAAGGAGTCTAAGGTTTGAACCTGATCATAAGTAGCAGTGTTTTTTTTTTTAATTTTTTTTAACTTTCCTACTCAAAACGACGTAGTTTTGAGTGTTCTCACCATAAGAAAGTGTCATATATATATATATATATATATAGAAGAGGGCTCTTGTGAGAACTCTTTCCTAGGTGAGAACTACCCAAAACTACGTCGTTTTGGGTAGAAAATTTAAAAAAAACGCTGAAAAACGCTGATGCTTGGGGGGGTCGAACTCTAACCTACTCCCTTACACTCCACACTCCTTACCATTGAGCCATTTGCTTTTCTTGTGTATTATGTTGTGCACTGCTTAATAAACCAATGCCCTTTTAGCTTCTATTATTTAATATTTGATGCATTCACTTATTAATATTGATTAAATGTGCATAATAATAAATTATTAATAGAAAAAAAAATTTGCATAATAATGAGTTATTAATAGAAAGAAAATGTCCAAAAAAAAAAATAGAAAGAAAATGTCCATAATAATGAATTATTAATAGAAAAAAAATCCAAAAACATGCTCCAATTTCTTATTTATTTAATTCCTTTATATTTTTGTAATTTATGTTATATAAGAAAATATATTTTTTAAAACATACGTTAGAACATATATTTTAAACTTTTAAAACACGAACTATGAAGTTTAGAACGTACAACATATTTTTTAGAACATACGTTATGTTTTTTAGAACATGTGTTATGTTTTTTCGAACATGAGTTATAAATTATATTATAGAACAAATGAAAAAACGATCCAGATATCTACTGATTTTTTAGAACATTATACTTAATTTTTACAACACAAACTATATATTTTTTAAAACATACGTTATAACATATATTTTAACTTTTAAAACACGAACTATGAAGTTAGAACGTACGATATATTTTTTAGAACATACGTTATGTTTTTTAGAACAAGTGAAAAAACGATCCAGATATCTACTGCTTTTTTTAGAAAATTATACTTAATTTTTGGAACACAAACTATAAACTTTAGAACATATGTTATGTTTTTTAGAACATACGTTATGTTATTTAGAATGTGAGTTTTTTTTTTTTGAACAAAAAATGGCCCATATAATTGCTATTTTTTTAAGACATTATCTTAATTTTTAGAACACAAATTATAAAGTTTAGAACATATGTAACAATATTTAGAACATCGTCTTTAACAATTTAAAATATAAATTACAAAAATATAGAGGAATTAAATAAATAAGAAATTAGAGCATGTTCTTGGTTTTTTTCTTTTAATAATTAATTATTATGCACATTTATTTTTTTCTATTAATAATTATTATGCGAATTTAATCAATATTAATAAGTGCATGCATCAAATATTAAACAATAGAAGCTACAAGGGCATTGGTATATTAATTAGCGCGCGGCAAAATACACAAGGAAAGTAAATGGCTTAGTGGTAAGCAGTGTGGAGTGGAAATCAAGAGACCAGGGTAAGACCCCCCAAGCATATATATATATATATATACATACTTGGCTAGGAAATTTATTAAAATGTCAGTATGCAAGTTAGAACAACGATTTACAGGATGGTTTATCACTCATAACAATTATAGAATGTTGAGGGTATAAGAATGAGCTGCTTAATATCTAGTATATAAAATAAAAGCTCAGTTTCTTCAAACACAAACACAAAACATAATAATTGTGATAATTTTGAATGAGTGAATCACAAGATTAATTATATTCTCATTAAAAGATAAAGTTTTCTAACTATTACATTTATACTATGCTATGCTAGGTGTGCTTATCAAGCAAACTTCTTGGTTAAGGAAATAAAGTACAAGACAAGTGTCCAAATCTGAACCCTAGGATAATTCTGATTAAGATGGATGGTGGTGATTCATTTTGGGCATTGGTTGGATAAAGGAGTGACCACCACAAGGGATGGACTGCTTCTAGAATGTGCTATCATTGGGGAAAAGTCCAAGATGTTCTTATTGTTGTGCAAGGACCGAACTGCCATTGGTAACTCAAGGATCAAGTTGGCCTCTCTTTTATTTACGGTAGATAAGACATTAACTTCATTTTGTTAGGCAATTACTTCACTCTTCTTCTTTCTACTGGAAACTCAAAAGTCTCATTCTTCTTCTTCTTTGCAAAGCTTCATCTTTCTGTAACTAAACTTCTTCTTCCATGGACATTGCTTCAATAAGTTCGATAAATTGGATGGCGGGCTATCAATTTTTGTAGGAACAATTGGCATGGCAGTTGTTGATCACAATAGTTCTGAGAGAGCAGTTACCAATCAACCTGAAACAGTTTCTAATCACATTGAATGTGGGGGTGATTCATGGTTAATAGTACATAAAGACAACTTAAAGGGTGTTGATTTGGAATCAGTTAAGGATTATGGGGTTATCTGTCTTAACTCATGCTAAAACAAGACAACAACAAATGAGTGAAGGGGGTCATGTGCAAAATATGACGAGTGATAGAATCTCAGGATTGTAAGACAACCATTGAATTGATGCAAACAAGTAGAATGTTGGTCCATATGGGTCCATTACAACGACAAAGCCTGCTGGCTTGCACTCATTATATTTTTAAGCTGGAACTGTTGTGGGTTGGGTCAGTCTAGGGTGGGTGGATTCGATCAGTGTAGGACGGTTTCTACTCTAAAATAGAATTTTTGAAACATATTTTTTGAAAATAAAAATAATTTTTTTATTTATAAAATATGTTTACAATATTGAAAGGAAAATAAAATATGTTTATAATACTAAAATGAAAATAAAATATATATTTTAACTATATTGAAATTACTAATTAAAATATATTTGAAAATAAAAAGAAAAAACATATTAAAATAATTCATTTTTTCTATGGAGGAGAGCTTAATGGTAAAGAAGTGACTCTTATGGAACCTTATCTAAATTCGATTTCCACTGTCGTTGTTGGAGTTTTCATAGTATAAACGTAAATCCTTCTTGAGGCTTTTCCTACCTCTAGATTGAAATCTCCATCTTCTCTCCTAAACTTTTTTATAATAAAAGAAAAAACCACATGCATTTTAATGTAAGATCACCATTAAATTTTTATATTTTTAAGTACAAAAGTGAAATTCATTTGTAAAGCCCGCTAAAAAAGTCTAGATATTATAGATTCAATTTACCCTAGCATGTACTGCATTGTGAATTGCTCCACCAGTAAAAGTTGAGCTCAAAATTATATCATAGTGTAAATGTATTGTCTCATAATCAGGGATGGAGTCAGGGAGGGTCTTCCGACCGGAAACCACCACCAGGGGTGTTTTCCACCCCTGGTTTGGAGGTTTACTCCATGGCAGAGGTTGAAGAAGAGGGGCCGGAACCCCTCTTCTTCAACATAATTTAATTGTTTTTAGTCATTGAAGTCTAAAACGACATCGTTTTGGACTTTAATGAAACGACGTCGTTTTAGACTTCAATGACTTAAAAAAAAGGATCCAACAGATCTGTGACCCACCCATCCCGTGACCCACACACCCATCTCTTTAAATTAAAAAGATTGAATAGCAGAGATCCCATCCTCATTCTTCTCCCCATTTCCTTTCTTTCTTTTCTCTTCTTCTCCCTTTTTCCTTTCTTTCTTTCTTTTCCCTTCTTCTCCCCTTTTCCTTTCTTTAATTTAGAGAATCTAATTTAGGGATTTTTAATTTAGGGTTGAATTATTTCTAATTTAGGGTATAATTTAGATATTTCTATTTACTTTAATTTAAATTATGATATTTAGGTGTTTTGATGAAATTGAAAATATGTTAAATTTTAGGGGTTTTCATTAAATTGAATTGATAATGTAATAAGGTTTTAAGGATCTTGATTAAATTAAATTGGTGAATTAAATTGGATTGAATTGTATTTAATTGGGGATATTTAGGGATTTTAGTTTAGAGATTTTGATTAAATTAAATTGATTTGAATTAGTGATATTTAGGGATTTTGATTGAATTGAATTGTTGATGTTTAGGTATTTTTTTTTTAGATTTTAGTTCAATCAATTACTAGTGAACAATGAATATATCGAAAAAAAATTCAAAACAACTTTTGTATATAAATACATATGCAGCAGGAATCAAATTCTTGAATCCTTATACGAAAAAATAAATTTCTATGTACAATAGAGCCTCCGAGGTTTCAGTCTTGACTCCGCCCCTGCTCGTAATAAAATAGGGTTAATATTGTAGATTATTCCTATTTTAAAGAATGGCACAGAAAATGAGAAGTAAGCAGAGGGGTAAAAGAATAGGTTGCAAATAAAAAGGCTTTTAGGTAACTTAATTTTGAGTGAGTGAGTAATTAATACAAACAAACTGACAGCTTTCATTATTAGTAAGAAAGGTAATATACTATACCAACACCTCAACCGTAGCTTTCATAAGAAAACAAGTTAAGCACTTCCCTTCCATTTATCATTATTATTATTATTAAGGTAATTAATTTATTAGTCCCTATATTTTGATAAAACACACTGTTTAGTCACTGTATTTTCAAAAACACACGGTAAAGTTCCTAACGTTTTTCTCGGTGAACTGTTTAGTCCCTGCCGTTAGACTCTCATGAAGTTTCTGTTAATCAATTTGGATTTGCGTTCTTCTTTTCCTTTAAACTCTAATGCATCTGAAATCAACTTTGAGTGTTCTTCTTCTTGATTTTCTTCTTAATCGTTCAAATTCGTAAGCATTGAGTCTGTTCTTTTTCTTGTTCTCCATTCTTCTAAATTGGATTTCCTCTTCTGAAGTTTGAAGATAAATAGTAAAGGGTAATTTAGTCATTTCCGAAGTCATAAACGGTAAAAAATCTAACAAACAGACGGAAGGACTAAACAGTTCACTGAGAAAAAGGTTATGGACTTTACCATGTGTTTTTTAAAATACAGGGACTAAACAGTGTGTTTTGTCAAAATATAGGGACTAATAAATTAATTACCCTTATTATTATTATTTTGTTTTTGTCCAAAGAATAATTGCTTTTGGTCGATATTGTTATAAAAAAACTCGGTTCCAATTTGGGCGAGTTATAAATAGGAATAACCTCTCAAACGTTATTTATTATACACTTTTCAGGTCACACCTTTAGAAACTATGTCTCTATATAGTAATATATATATATTAAGAATTCAAACTAAATTATAAAATATTAAAAAATCTATTGAAATTATCTATGAGTTGGAAACACAAACTACAACTTGAAATTATAAATATTTAGTATTCTCATTGATGTTCAGGGCCGGCTCCAGGGGGAGGCCGCCTAGGGCCTCCAACTTACGGGGGCCTCCGATCGGAAATTTTTTAAAATTTGATAATTATTAAAAAAAGTTATGGTTAAAAGGTATATGGAATTAAATATTTAACAAGAAATAGTGTTAGCTTGAATGGTAAAGACATAGTAGAGATGAATTACAATTTGTAATTTGGTATAAAATGTTATTTAGACTCTGATTTATTTAAAATTTTAATATTTGACCACTAATTTATTATTTGGTCACATTTGGACCATAAACTATTCAAATTGATGAAATTCTACTTAATTATGATGAAGTCTTGATAAAATTGTTTCCTTATAATATGTGGTGATATTTTGACATATGAGTTTGACATGTCGTATGTTTTAAAGTTGATTTACCCAAATAATTAATGAGATTAAAACAAGAAAACAAATCTCTAACTAAAATCTATCAAGTCTAATTATCAAAATATCATCATATGTCAATAATTCTATTAAGTTTCCATCCAAATTGGATTGAAATTTCACCAATTGGGATAGTTCAGTGGCCAAATGATAAAATTTTGGATAGATCAAGCGCCAATTGACAAGATTCCTTGGATCAATCGATGTCCAAATAGTGATTTAAGCATGTAATTCATAATAAATACGCGACTCAACCAATTTTTAATCTCGAAGATAAATTCTTCTCTTTCTTTCCATAGAATCTTGCGATTAGGTTCGAGTTCAACCGTCCAAGATTAATTTCTAAAAATTAATACTTTGTCGTCTGCTTGCTTCTCGCATGACTGGTGAGAACAAACTTGATTTTAAATATATAAAAGAAAACTCGATTTTACATATACAAAAGCAAGAAGAAGAATAATTTCTTAGCTTTATGTTATTATTATATGACTTGAATTGTAGTTAATAATATATTGGTTTTACTATTTAATATTTATTATTTTTAAAATAGTATTAGATTTAGATATGAAAAAAGTGTACAATACGCATAGGGCCTCCAAAATGCTGGAGACGGCCATGTTGATGTTTATATTTTTTCCATAAAACTCTTCCAATTATCTATATATTGAAAACCTAAACTCTAAATTGAAACTCTAAATACTTAATTTGTTCCACTAATGTCTATTGTTATATATTATATATAAACCATGCATGCCTATGATAAAAATTTAAAATTTTATATGTTGAAAATTTTTATTATACCAAACTCTATTCAGTAATAAACTCTCAATTGTTATACAAATAGTTCGGTCCCAAGTGTATTCCTATATAGAGGTTTTACTGTATATGCGATGGAGAAGAAGTGGGGCTAATTTTCCGCATAGATATATACCCTGCCCAAAATTCCATCGGAGCAAAGGAGCTACCGTCCCCAAGCTCTGACATGCCTCTTCCACTAATATATAAATAATTAACTGTATTTCTTATTAAGCTTTTATTTATTTATTTATTTTATGCTTATTTCGTTACAAGTTATCTCTTAGGGGTTTATTTCAGCTTTTCGGATAAACGTTTAACATTTAACGTTTCACTCCAAACCACAGAAAATATATCATTTGAATAGGTTTATATAACTGCAGCGTTTTAGAGCTTTTTCATTAGACATGTTCATGGATTGGACCGGGCTGCGCTAGACTAAGAAAAACTAATTCCCAAGCCCGGCCCATCCCGGTCCATCCACCCCAAATATATTTATATTAAAAATTTCTTAATCTAACTTAAAATTAAATTGTTATTATAAATAATAAAAATTCACATATTAAAGTATTATTACAAATAAGAAAAATGTAACAACATATATTTATGAACTATAATTTATAAATAAGAGTTTGCAAGCACGTATAAATTATTTAAAAACCACTTACTATAAAAAAAAAAAAAACCAATCTACTGTAATTTAAAAACTACTATATATAAATTTCATAGAGTAAGGGCATGAAAATTGAATAATTAAAACTCATATTATAAATATAAATAAAATACTAAATGTAATTAAATTATATAGAATTATTTTATATCTCGGACTGGGTCGGGCTACATTTGGATTTTAAAATAAATCTCAAGTCCAATCCATTTTAAGTTCGGGCTTTTGCCGGCTCGGGCTGGACCAGGTTAATGTTAAATATGCATGTCCAAACCCAACCCATAAAAGGCAGGCTTGGGCGGGCTGGGAGGGCCAACGGGCTCGTGAACAAGTCTACTTTTCATAAATAGCTATTTGTAGTTATTTGTTATTGATAAAATTATCATTTTTATTTCTATAAAATATGTTTCTTTCTTTAACATTATTTATATTTATACAACATAATTACCGGAAGAATAAGATTTTTTTGCATTCAATATTTTTTTTTTGATTTTTTATATAGATTATATTTATTAATTTGTGTAACACATTTTTTATTTTATAATAGGATAAGGTGCAAAAATACCTCTAACGTTTGTAGCTATGAGCAATTTTATCTTTAATGTCTAAAATGATACAATTATACCCATAACGTTGGCAGCTAAAAGCAATTTTACCCCTAACATTGACAAGTTTAGTTAATTTGAGAAATTATTCATCAAACTGTTTTTTTGGTCATGAATATTGTCATCTATACTTCACATGTGCATCATTTTATCATCATTAATAATAGATCACAAACATATAATTTTTTTATTGATTAATTTAAAACATGTCCATTTTAAACATTTTACAATTGAATATAATTTTATCAAATACTAATAATTAAACAGCTAACAACTTACTGCAACTACAAATAGCTAACAGCAACCACAACAGTTATTAGTTAACAGCTAAATCAAATACAACATTAATGTTAAAGCACTCAATATATGTGCAAGTGAAAATAAAATAAAAAGACAAGAGAATTAACGTGATACCCAATGTTTTGAACATCTTTTCTAATTCGATATTATATTTTCAATTTTGTGAAAAAAAACGACTATAAAAAATTTTGTTGTAAAAATTGAGATTTTAGTTAAATTAGTGACTATTTTAATCTAATATATATGAATTCTGATTAGATTTTAAAGATAGTGAGTTAATTTGATTCTAACATTAATTATTTTCAAGATATTTAACGTGTTATTATACAGTTAAATTTTGTTTTTTTATAAAATTCTAACCATTAAACCTCGCTACATATAAATTAATCACATAAAAAATTATTAAAGATGTCCAAAATATTACTACGTTACTAATGTAGTTATAAATAACCAACAAAAAATACAAAATTGCTTGACTTTATCGAAAATTTTATTTAGAATGTGTGACAATCAAATAACTGTCAAATTACTTTGTTCAAATTTTCAATTAGATAAAAATAAAATTGTTTTTAGTCGAAAATGTTATAGTTAAATTTATATCATTAATTAAAAAAATATTACAAATATTTATATGTTTCTTTTAAATATCAAATTTGATAGTATATATTTTCACTGAATCAAGGTGTTAGAAGTTGACCCTTTTTAATTTGCACTAATTGTCACGTCTGGGCCTAAATTTTTAGAATTTATACCTTAATAGTAAAATATATTATAATTATTAGGTGTATGATTTTTATTTGGTGTTATAGAAAAAGTTTGAAGTTAATTTGAGGGTTTTATGTGTAAATTAAAAGTTTAGGGTAATGTTTAAAAGATTATATAAAGATGAATGACCAAATCAAATATTTTATAAATTTGGATATATATCCAAAATTTGGAAGAGGTGATCCGCGATGATGATCACCATTTTCTTTTATTTTCTTTCCTGTTTTCTTTTCTTTGCCGTTCTTCGACCGTTTCTCCATCGTTTCTTTGATTTACGGAGATTCGACCGTCTGAATCATTCGAAATTTAAAATATAGCATCCTTATATATAGATCTAAGTCCTAACCGAAGAGTTTTTAAGTTTCGGCAGTGTTTGGAGGGAAACGGCTTAGACGGAATTTAGAGAAGAATCGATCGGGTCAATTAGTGACCAAAGTAAGTAACTATCAACTATATTTTGAGTTTATGTATATAGAGATATATATAATCAAAGAAGTTTTAGAAATTGATATTTTAGGGTTATGCATGAATTTTGTAAAATTGGGGTTTTTCATTATTTTGCTTTTTCTTGTGAAATTACGGTTCAAATGAAGCTATTGACTATGCTTCTATGTGAATTTCAGATTTTACTTGATTATGTTGATTTAAGACTTAATTTGGTTGATTTACATATATACATATATGTTTTTGGTTTCCATATACAAAATGAATTTGATGATTTCTTACGAATTGTTTTTGGATTGAGAAATCTGGTGCGGTTATTGTTGTTATTATTTTGGATTGAAGTCCAAATATGATTTTTATGATACAAAAGGGCTAATTGAAGCCAAATGATTTAAGGTTATGAAATAGTTTGGAATTTGATTGTGAAATGAAATTTGAGCACGTTATGATTTTATGATTTTATATCCATCGAGAGTTATCCGGATCGGTGGTTTTATATTTGAAGACCATGTTCAGTGAAGGACATGGCCTGTGTACACAGTCTGAAGACCTATTGGGTATGGCAGTGAAGTGTTGGGTAAGACCATATGGGATAGGCAATGTTAAGAGACGTCTCGACTATATATGTGGTTATGGATTGATACTTAAGGGGAGAAACTCGAGGATGGATACAATGTTTTAAGTTCATTTGGATTATGTTTTCGGTTATGATTGATTTTGATATAAGGTTTTACGTTTGATTAAATACGAGTTGGTTTGATAAAACACTTATTTGATTATAATATTTTATAAGGTTTTGAACTCAAGAATGGATACAAGATTATATATTTTTATGGTTTTGGTTTACTACTTTGACTATATTATGAACTTACGTTTTGAGTATATTTTATAAAGTTTGGATTAAATCCCTTTATAAATGTATATATGTAGCTATGTTAAATAAAGTTGGTTTTTATAGCTGATAGTTTCTTACCGAGATTTTTGTCTCATTTTTTTTAAATGTTTTAATGTTTTTTAGGTGAAAAAGTACAGGATATAGAGAAGGTTACCGACCGATTAGGCGAGGTTTGGAAGTTGGCTGCTTATTGTGAGAATTATGGTTAGAACTTTGGTAGTTCAATTGTAATATAATGGCGTTGGATAATTTGAAGACTCTTAAGTATTGATTATGATCTTTCTATTTCACGCCCGATGCCGATTGAGGTCGTCTAGGGTCGGGTGTGACAGTTTGGTATCAGAGCTCTAGGTTAAATTCTTTGGACCTAAGGTTGACAGTAATTGAGGAATATGAATATTTGGTGATAGCTAAGAAATAATCGATAGTAATTGAGGAATGATATTTGGTGATAGCTAAGAAATAATTTAGAATTTTTTGAGGATTGAGTAACTAGCTAATGATGAGTAGAAATGAGATTTGATGGTTAATAAAATATTGAGTGTATGAAAATTAGCAAATTATTTGATATTTGGTGATATGGGTTATGGGTAAGTCATAACTTTGAGCTAGAGATATAGAGAATTGTCTATATAGGTGATGCTGGAAAATCAGATTCGTACCTGAATCTTATGATGCATTTTACGACCAGATACAGGCCGAATCTGTCATAGAGTCCTAAATGAAAGTTCTTTATTATCATCTTACGTTTCCAATGGTTTTTGAATTGCCTTAACCGGACTCCGTATGAAAACGTTATGATGAAAACGACATATGTTGGCCATTTTAGCTTTAAACCAGAATTTGGTTTTTGTTTTGATTTTTCTCCTTAGTATGACTTGGAATTGATATTTGAGAGATTAATAGTTGGCTGAAAAATATACGTATCTCAGATGTGAAGTAAGGTTAGGAGACTTTGAAATGATATGATGAGTTTTGAAGTTAATATATATGTGATTAAGAAAGCGAAAATGTGGAGATTTCAATTAATTGTTTTTGAGGTTGATTATAAATTGGAGATTATGATAGGAGTTAACAAGTTATGGAATTTTAATTTGAATAATGATATCCGAATTCAAGTGCAGATCTATTGTTGAACTTTATCGGGTTGAGGTTTAGAATTATTGAGAGTTATATAAATGATGTTTAGAGAGATACCGATGTTAGTGATCAATGAGAAGTAAAGTGGGAGAATATATTAGAGTTCATGATTTGATGATTAATATTAAAATAAATATTGTTTGAGGAAATAATTAAGATATGAATATTGAGGATAAAATTCTTTGATCTTAAGCACAGTTGAGGATACATATATCGACATTAAAATTTATACAGTACTTTTATCATAGTCAAGTTATTTTAGTTGAAAGTTGGAGGATTATAGTGTAAGTTTATAGAATGAGGATCAAATTAAGAGTTTATAGGTCAAATAAGAAAATTGGATAGTAATATAAATTTTACTGACTCTATATGGGTAAAGATAGCATTTTGAGTTTGGAGAAAAAAAAAACATTGATTATCGTAATTTAGGTACTCTATTTTCCTTGGTTATATGGTTTGGAGAAAAGATTGAAGTTTCGAGGATTATAGTCTAAATTTACATAAAGATCAAATTGAGTAGTTATAGATCAAATAAAGAAATTGAATGACATTATAAAAAATTTAGGCTTTTATCGTGTTTGATGATATTGCTTGGAGATTTCAAAAACTTTCAAATTGTGATTTAAATAAATCGTATTTGTTATCCATATAGTTTGATGAGAAACTTAAATTTATTTGGAGTTATTATCGGGATGTAGGATGATGAGTATAAGAATGATCGATATTGATTTTTCTTATTGTAAGAATTTGATTATAGAGGTTTTACGAAAATAAATAAGTCAAGGTGATATTCATAGAAGAAATATGTTATCGATATAAGGTTTATATTTGATTGATGATGATGACTTGGAATTCGTATTCATCATGATTGGAGTGAAAAATTATAGATATAAGTGTTATTATTATGATGAATATGTTGGTGCAAATCATTGATTCAGATTATTTAAAGGTTAAGGAAAATATAATATCGTACATATTAGGGGTTCAAAAGTGATTTTTTTAATGTCTGTAGAACTTGGAGATAGGTGAAATATATTTGATATATATGCAATTGATGGAATCAATTGTGATTTAAATTTATTAAAGTGAGATTTGGTGTATGTTAGGAAGATATGAATGATATTTGAAGTTTTAATGTGGATTATGGTTATGGAATTAACTAGGTTGAAATTGAGAGTTACTAAGAGTTATGTATGAATAATTGTTACAGTGATGTGGATATGGATAAATGATGAAGTTTATGGAGAAATGATGGAGTTAATGGAAGGAAACGTTAGAATTTGTGGTCTTATGATGATTATGAGGAATCTTGATAATTTGAAAATGGTTTCGGAAGGAAATTAAGATAGATTAGAGAATATGAATTTCGTGGACGAATTTTTTTTAAGGTGGGGAGAATTTTCACGTCCGGGCCTAAATTTCTAGAATTTATACTTTAATAGTAAAATATATTATAATTATTAGGTGTATGATTTTTATTTGGTGTTATAGAAAAAGTTTGAAGTTAATTTGAGGGTTTTATGTGTAAATTAAAAGTTTAGAGTAATGTTTAAAAGATTATATAAAGATGAAGGACCAAATCGGATATTTTATAAATTTGGATATATATCCAAATTTGGAAGAGGTGATCCGCGATGATGATCACCATTTTCTTTTATTTTCTTTCCTGTCGACCGTTTCTCCACCGTTTCTTTGATTTACGGAGATTCGATCGTCCGAATCACTCGAAATTTAAAACATAGCATCCTTATATATAGATCTAAGTCCTAACCAAAGAGTTTTTAAGTTTCGGCAGTGTTTGGAGGGAAACGGCTTAGACAGAATTTAGAGAAGAATCGATCGGGTCAATTAGTGACCAAGGTAAGTAACTATCAACTATATTTTGAGTTTATGTATATAGAGATATATATAATCAAAGAAGTTTTAGAAATTGATATTTTAGGGTTATGCAGGAATTTTGTAAAATTGGGGTTTTTCATGATTTTGCTTTTTCTTGTGAAATTACGGTTCAAATGAAGCTATTGACTATGCTTCTATGTGAATTTCAGATTTTACTTGATTATGTTGATTTAAGACTTAATTTGGTTGATTTACATATATACATATATGTTTTTGGTTTCCATATACAAAATGAATTTGATGATTTCTTACGAATTGTTTTTGGATTGAGAAATCTGGTGCGGTTATTGTTGTTATTATTTTGGATTGAAGTCCAAATATGATTTTTATGATACAAAAGGGCTAATTGAAGCCAAATGATTTATGGTTATGAAATAGTTTGGAATTTGATTGTGAAATGAAATTTGAGCACGTTATGATTTTATGATTTTATATCCATCGAGAGCTATCCGGATCGGTGGTTTTATATTTGAAGACCATGTTCAGTGAAGGACATGGCCTGTGTACACAGTCTGAAGACCTATTGGGTATGGCAGTGAAGTGTTGGGTAAGACCATATGAGATAGGCAATGTTAAGAGACGTCTCGACTATATATGTGGTTATGGGTTGATACTTAAGGGGAGAAACTCGAGGATGGATACAATGTTTTAAGTTCATTTGGATTATGTTTTTGGTTATGATTGATTTTGATATAAGGTTTTACGTTTGATTAAATACGAGTTGGTTTGATAAAACACTTATTTGATTATAATATTTTATAAGGTTTTGAACTCAAGAATGGATACAAGATTATATGTTTTTATGATTTTGGTTTACTACTTTGACTATATTATGAACTTACGTTTTGAGTATATTTTATAAGGTTTGGATTAAATCCCTTTATAAATGTATATATGTAGCTATGTTAAATAAAGTTGGTTTTTATAGCTGATAGTTTCTTACTGAGATTTTTGTCTCATTTTTTTTAAATGTTTTAATGTTTTTTAGGTGAGAAAGTACAGAATATAGAGAAGGTTACCGACCAATTAGGCGATGTTTGGAAGTTGGCTGCTTATTGTGAGAATTATGGTTAGAACTTTGGTAGTTCAATTGTAATATAATGGCGTTGGATAATTTGAAGACTCTTAAGTATTGATTATGATCTTTCTATTTCACGCCCGATGCCGATTGAGGTCGTCTAGGGTCGGGTGTGACACTAATTCATAACTTAATTGAAATTTGGGGTTTAACATAAATAATTGTATACATAGGTTCATAGAAAGCACCACTAATTACAGGTAAATAAATATAGAAGTTATCCAATTTTAATTTGCACTGCATCAGAACTTAATTAAAATTTAGGGTTTTAACATAAATAATTTACTAATTACATGTGGATAGATATAATTAGGGTGACGTTGGAACACAATAGCTAATATCAACATGGACATTTTTTTTATTGGTTGAAGTTTATATATCCTGAAATGTGTTTGTGATTTTTTTTTAGATATGTTCATTGTTGACTAGTAATTTTTGTTTCTCTAACTATCTAGTATTTTAGGCAGACTGTCCAAACTAATCTAGATTCGAGCTGAGTAGGTCCCTCTTAGGATTAAAAGCTCTCCCACCAAGTATTTTAATCACAAATACATTTTCATCTTCAAATTCAATATCTGTTTGGATAGTTAAGCTGATTCAATACTTTAACCACCTAAACCACGTACTTAGTGCTTCACTAATAATTGATTAAGCTAAAATAAATAAAAAATTACTATTATAATTTTTTTTATTCAAAATTAT
This sequence comes from Euphorbia lathyris, assembly GCF_963576675.1. Lineage (NCBI taxonomy): Eukaryota > Viridiplantae > Streptophyta > Magnoliopsida > Malpighiales > Euphorbiaceae > Euphorbia > Euphorbia lathyris. The sequence goes on along the minus strand of NC_088912.1, from coordinate 66,905,595 downwards.
ATGCATTAAAATTTACCATTAAACTAATAAATATTATTAGAAATTATTAGAAATTTTGAGAATAATATAAAAATATTAGACTTTTGCTTTAGTAAAATCCTAAATTATAAATGAATTGGTATATATTATTGTTGGGAAGGTAATTTTTATTTTCAATTTTTTTTTTGTACATAAATAGAATAGAAGTTCTTAACTCTAGTACAATATTGATTATAAATCATGACATAGAAATCACAAAAAGCGGAAGCAACCTCACTTTTATTTTTTAAACAAAGTACACATCCAAAATAAGTGAATTCATCAATAATAATCAAGAAATAATGTCGACCAAGATAGGATAAAATCGGAGTTGGGTCCTAAATATCCAAATGTAAATTTTTAAAAACAAATATACTAGAGCGAGTGATAAAAGGTAAAGTTGATCTAGCTAACTTTTCTAAATGACAAAAAAAGCAACTACTAACTGGTGCTGAAGAGGATAACTTGTTTTATTTGATAAATGTGCTGACATTCTGATTCTGATAATGTCCAAGTCGTGAATGCCACAATTTAAAAGACACATTTTCTTCCACAAGCGCCTCCTTCAGGGTGGTTGGAAGCACATAGAGCCCATCTTTACTCGGGTCGTGTAACAGGATTTCCACAGTTGTTTAGTCCTTTACAAGAAAATGGTTAAACCAGAATTCAAAGAAAAAAGAAATATCACGAGAATTTTTTGAACAAATAATAGAGATTTAGTAAGCTTGAGAACAAGTATAACATCATTAATTTGAAGATTATTAATGTTAGAGTGTCTAAAATGAGAAATTTTCAAACCTTGATCATTCCAAACTGAACAGTGTCATAATTCATACAAGGGTACATATGTTGAAGCTGAGCTGGATTTATTGTCATGTGATTAGTAGCACCAGTGTCGGGACATCAGGGCTTAGGAGGTTCAAAAAATGGATTTTGAGATTGCTGCCATGCAAGATGTGCCTAAGGACTAGGGCGAAACATCTGTGTAGCATAACTCTTTGGACGTTTGTTAAAACTTCCTTTTTGAATGGTGTATTAGAAAAAGATGTCTATATGGATCAACCTAAGGGCTTTGTAGTTTCTGATCAAGCCCACAAAGTGTGTACGTTAGATAAATCTTTGTATGCTCTAAAACAAGCACCGAAGAAATGACATTAATTTTTTTTTGACAATCTGATTATTTCAAATGGCTTCAAGGTGAATGAAAGTGATAATGTATCTACTACAAATATGAAAATGGTGTTTGCAATATTATATGCTTATATGTTGATAATTAACTTGCTGATTTTTGGATCTAATATTCATGATGCTATGAAGTCTATGCTATGTGAAGACTTTGACATGAAAGATCTAGGAGAAGCAAATGTCATACTTGGCATCAAGATAACTAGGTATGAAAATGGAATTTCTTTAGATCAATCTCACTACATTGAGAAGATTCTAAAAAAATATAATTACTTTAACTGTAAACCTACATGCACACCTTATGACCCTAATGTAAAGCTTTTTAAGAACACTGGAAATAGTGTAAGATAATTAGAGTATGCTAGCATAATTGGCAGCCTCCGCTACGCCACTAATTGTACTAGACTCGACATAGCTTTTTGTTGTTTGATTATTGTGCAAATTCACTAATAGACCTAGTGTTGAGAATCAGAATACTATAGAATAGGTCATGATTTATCTTAAAAGAACCATGAAACTTTGATTACATTACCAAAGGTTTCCAGCAATCCTTAAGGGATATAGGCGATGCTGACTGGAACACTATGTCAAATGATTCCAAAGCAACTAATGGATATATTTTTAGTATAATTAGTGGTGCTATTTCATGAAAGTCTAAAAACAGATTATTCTAGCTCAATCAACTATGGAATCAGAACTTTGGCCATCTCCAACCATCTACTCTATTTTCTTACTTCAGTTTTATTTTTTTCCTACTCTATCTTCAATTATAGAGTTAGTATAGTAACACTTCTCCAACCATCTACTCTATTTATAACTCTAAAAAGATTATTTATATTAATAAATAATATTTTAGTATTATTATATTAATTTTATGTACAATTTATTATATTAAATGATATTTTTATTCTTAAACAATCATTAAACCTTACTTTAAAAATAGAGTAAGACATTTTGATTTTTTATATATAGAGTATCAAAAGTCTTACTCTAAAAATAGAGTAAGGTTTTAGAGTACCATTGGAGTACACTTTTACTCTAAAAATAGATTATGGAGAATGGTTGAAGATGACTTTATTGCACTAGTCATAGCCAGTGAAGAAGCAAGTTTGTTAAAAAGTTCGTTAACTAAGATTCCCTTATGGGAAAAACCGATTCCAGCAGTATCGATCCATTGCAAAAGTACCACGACTATTGCTAAGATTGAGAACTGTTATTATAATGATGTAAGAAATGATAGATACGTCGACATAAGCACAACACTGTTAGAGAGCTACTCTTTAAAGGAGCTGTTAGAGTGGATCATATACGCTCTGAAGAGAATTTAGTCGATCATTTGACGAAAACATCAATTAATGAGAAAGTCCAAAAGTACCGCAAAAGTGTGGAACCTATGCCCCTACATTGATGAGTTACATATAATGGTAACCAAAACTATAGACTGGAGATCCTAAAAAATATGTTCAATAGGTAACAACAAGTTATGATGTAATACGAGTTAGATCATGCATTTGAAGCATGATTTTCGTGAAGCGATATCATAGAATCTCTTAATGTGATTTATACTCCATTTGGAGTGAAGTACATAGCTATAAAAGAGTATTTATAATAGACTCGCCTATATGAATGTGGAAGTGGGACCGCTTCCTTTGCACATTCATTATATCGAGGTAGACGTGCATGTCCATAAATGCACACGCTACTAGAACTCCACTGTCAAAATGTTTTGTTGTAGTACAATATCAGAGATAGAGTTTAAGATCACGAATCACTCTATATGTTTGTCTATGCTAGAACTTATGACACCTTATGTTAGTACTGAGTTAAATGTTTAAAAAAAATCTAAGTAACAACCACTATATAACCTCTTACATAGAAGAAAAAATGGATTATAGTTAGGGAAGAATTGACTGAAGGATGATATGAAATAGATAAATGAAGATGATATCCAATAGTCAGTCAAGTCGTTCACAGAAAACCGTAAGTCAGTGGGTAGTGCTACAGTTCCCGAAAAAGACACAATTTAGTTTTGTATTCTTTTCTACAAACAAACAGTGTGAAAAGTCTTTGGTTTTTGATTGGTGAACAACCCATTTCCAGTCAGCCTCATGTTTCCAATTTTTAGAAAAATTAATAAAAAATCAGTCTAATGTCCCTTCTTAGGGCAACAGTCCCACTACTTTGTCTTTACTCTACTCTACTACTACTACTGTATAACTATAATAATTCTTCGTTTTTACCCCCCTCCCCTCCCCTTCCCTTCAAACTCACTCTACTCTTTCTCTCCCAAACCATCCATCTCTTTCTTGTCCACTGTAACATACATCACTCATGGCTTCATCCAGAATTACCTACACAGATGCCTTCAAACTTACTGCTTTAACTGTTACTGTCCTCTTTTTTCTTACATTTCTCCCCATATCAGGTAATTTTATATTTTCTAACAACTACTAAATGTAAATGCTATGGTTTTGTTTTTACAAATTGGTGCTTTCTTTTAGTTGTGGGAAGTGAGAGTATAGAGGAAAGGAAGACATTGTTGGGTTCAAAGCCTCCAGGGTGTGTAAACAAGTGCTTGAATTGCAGACCTTGCATGGCTACTTTGGTGGTTCCTTCTCATCAGAAAAAGGTATTATCATCACGTGGAGATCATTATCATGATCACGATGATGATGGTTATTACCTCCTCTCATGGAAATGCAGATGTGGGAATAAGCTCTTTCAACCTTGATCACATGTTGTATTCAGATCTATGTAAACTCATTTTCCCTATATGAACGGTATATGTTTGTATATATAATAATATAAATATAGGCTCTACCTGGTTAGGCCAACCATTTCATCTACACCTATATTTCCATTTCTTCCCTATTTGGAAAAAAGAGAGAGTTACATTTCTGTCAGAATATAAAATATGGAAACAACTAAAATACAATCATCATCTCTCAATTGTTGCATTATTAATATGATGATATCTAAACTTTAGTTTGAGACATAAAAGTTTCTGAATTTTTTAATATAATAAAGTTAAAGTCAAAATAAAAAATTTGTTAAAATTAACGGAATGATGATGGTTTCTAAATATGGATTTCACCATGACATGAATAAAAAGAGTTAATCATGTAGTCAAATTTGTAAAACTTTGGACTTTACTCATACTATAATGAAAGAGGATTTTTATATCACTAGTAAATTTATAGTTTAGAAGAATGTATTTTACCCAAAATAAAATGCTATTTTTAAGACCTTACTTATCGGTATAAACTTTTCGATTGAATGTTTTATTGACATGGTAATATAATCTTTAAAATAAAACAAATCCTCACCACTCCATTTATAAGTGTGTCAAACTATTATGAACCGGTTTAGTTCACATGTTCTTATTTGCCGTTTTGATATGTAGTATATATTAGTTGTTTTTAGTTAAAAGTAGTTGTTTCAAAATTTTACTGAACACTTGTTATCTCATGTTTAGAATTAAAAAAGCAAAAAATAGTTGCAAAAAAATAGAAAAAAAACAGGCACTATGTAAATAATGTTTTTATGTACTATGCTTATTAGTTTAAACTTTTTAGATTAATTGATTTTGTTTAAAGTGATTCTTTTAAATTATTGTCAAAACAAGTGGTTTCGCCCTTGTATATTAAGCAAGAGTTTAATAAATAAATTATATATAATTGAGAGTTAAATTTATAATTAATTGAAAGATGAAAGGTTGAATTTGTACAGTTAAAGAAGGGGAACGTAGGATTAGGGCAGTAAATTTTTTACACCGCATTACAATTTACAAAGGTAAGGAGTTTGATATGATTTATATACATAATTACATAAAGTATATAAATGATAATCTGTTTTGATATCCAAACATGGGATGTTTTTGTTGGCCTTGTTTAATCGGTCTTGTTCCCTTGTGGTATCGGGTACATTACATAGGAGTAAAATGATATATAAAGAGAGAGATGCAGATGCAGATGCAGATGTATGATATATAATGTGAAAAGACCAATCTCTGTCTGTTTATATGAAAAAAGAGAAAAGTCATAATATCATAAATGTGGAGTGGATGCACTTGCACATGCCCCCTCTCTCTCTCATATATATAATTTGATGATAATAATGCACCATAAAAACACTATTCTATTCCGAAGCTTTTTGGTATGTATACAAGTACGTTCATGAACATCATTTACATTGTTCTTCCATTTATCTTATCCTCTGTCTATCTGCTATGCTATATATTCACAATCACAACACACTACCCTCCTCAATCTTTCAAGTACTGCATCATCCATATATTATATATTGGGATTCTTTTCCCTTTTTATTTACTGTTCACCATCATTGCATGATGCTCCATTCTTTTGGATCTTATCATTCTTATTAACTCCCACCGTTAGATTTATAATTTAGCAAATAGTTAAAGATAAAATCAACTGAATCCCACGTTAGAAATGGAGAAAGAGTGATCAGGCTTCGGAATCTAATACATACAGATGAGTTTTAAAACCGTGAGACCTAATGTGTTGGATTTGGACCGAAGTAGACAATATCTACATGATATTGGACCAAGATATTAGACTACATGTCAAAATAAAGATGGTTAAGCATGTTAAAAAGCATGAATTTTCATATGCACCTTGATGAGAAATTGAATTTGCTTATTCACCGTTAGATATAGGCTTATTATATCTAAGTGTCATGATGCTTTGAATCTCCACTTTAACGGTGAATAAGCAAATTCTACATGCTCATGATCAAGACTGGTTAAAAAGAACCTCTAGTGCATTTAAAAACATCTAAGAAGTTACAATTCTCCCTCATTCAAAAGAAATTTTAGATCGCTCGGATAACTATAAAATAAAAATGGAAAAAAACGGTGAAAAAAAAAAAAAAAAAAGTTTCATCAGATACATCTGATTATGACTTAATTTTGAATTTCTTAGAGTTTAGATTTGGAATCATTTAACAATATTTTGTAAAACTATGTCTTAAATTTATTCTACAACTTAAATCGCTGCAATCAGAGTTTATATGTGTTAGCGATATTTTGCGAATACGCTAATTTTCAACCTTGTCATGTGTGGTTAGGGTGCGGGTGTGCCAAAGAAGATTATTTCTCAATTAAAATAGTTAAGTTTATGGAGTTTGCGCACCAAACTTGAAATCTAAACGAGGCGATTGGCGAGGGACGCAAGGATCGAAAAAGTCCCTCTTGGGTCTCTAGCCCCGTTGTAAAAACTTTGCTAGATTAATTATTTATATTTAAGCTAAGCGTATAAATTGAAGACGAGTAAAATAAAGAAATTAAAAGTGCGAAATTGACATGAAATTTGGTGAAAAAATTGGTATTTTATTGATTTGATCAAGGTTTGAATACATATGTTCAAAAAGCATGAAATTGAAAATGAATTACAATTGAAAAATTTCTATACTAAACATATAGACAATCAATTGAATTGGAAAAAAACAAATCAATACAAGGAATTGAAATGCAATTAAAATAAAATTAAAATTCAACGACAAACTCGGAGCCACAATAGCTATCTCGGCTGGACGTTGAACTTTGATGCCGGCTTGAAGTTCTCGGAGCACCGCGGTCGGTTGGGCCCGTGCGGGATACGATATATCAAAACGTGTGGTAGGCAAATGGGGCAGATTTAAGCCTTGACTTCGGTGGACTTAATTGAGTGCTTAAGAACACGGAATTGCACGAGTAAATAGGCTAAAATTAATTTCAGAAAGTGAGGAACAAACTTCTATAAGGGACCGAAGGCTAAAACAGACTCTAAATGGACGAAATTGGGAGTTGAAAATAACTGGTCGAATTTGGGAAATTCTGGAAACATAATATCTACAAGAATTTAGGCTGTAAATATTGGCTTGTAACTATAGTTTCTGTGCATGGAATTGGGAAAATAAATATACTAGATTGAACCTCAAGACGTCAGGAACAACTTTGTTGAAGAGATTGAAAGCAAAAATGACTTTAAATGGACGAAATCGGGCTTGGAAAATAATTGGATGAATCTGAAAAATTAATTTGGAAACAGAATTCTAGCTAAGGATTGAGCAAACTAAAGGTTTAGGAATGCTAGATTGAATTGAAAAACTCGGAAAGAGGCTATTGGAACTTGAATTAAAGCTAAAGGCAAGATAAAAGAAGGAGTTAAAGCTAAGAAAAATGAAGAACAAAAAGGAAGAACTCAATAACTAAGAACTAAGGATAGAGAGCATTGGAAGGAACTTTAGGAATGGGTTTTGGGTGTGTTGAGTGTGTGAATAATTATGAAGAATGGAGAGTCTATTTATAGCATTTTGAGATGGCATTTTGAGTAATTAATCACCAACTAACCCTTATTTTTCTCTCTAATTTTGACCACTAACTTGCCACCCCACTAACTTCATCAACATCCACAAACCACCACTAACTTCCATGCCACATCACCCCACTACCTTGTGGTTAGAGGGACTTTTAAGGCTTGGGCCTAGGTGTGGGGATGGGCTAGGCTTCGTAGATTAGCTCGTGGTTGTGTTCGAGTGCATTTGGAGAAGTCGGATGGACCGAAACGGCTTCTGGATAAAGACTGGCCTCTAGGTCGCCGAGCTGACTGCCAGCTCGCCGAGCTAAAGGTTAGTTTATATATATTATTTTTCATCCTTTTTATTTCTTTTATTTAGAAAAATGGAAACTATACCGTAAAATTAAATATAAGCTTTCTATATACATGAAAATAAAATTTATTTATTTTGGGCCAACAGTATGTAAAAGTTATGTCTAAAATATGAACGATTTTCTAATGTGTTAACGGTTACGAATAAAAAGAAGAAAATCGAGTTCAACCCTATTTCAATTCCAATAGCCACCAAATTCGACCAAAAAGAAACGAAAATGAAAGTAATTGTATAAAACCTTCTTAGGAACATAAGTACTTTATTAAAGTACGTTTTTACACCATCGAAGTAAAAATTTGAACATCAAATCATGAAATATCAAAACTCTAACTCATCCATTCTTCAACTGGAATCAAAACAATCTTGAAATGAAATGGATCTTACTTGAAATTTTAATTCTCTATTCAACTACTTTCAAAAATATTTATGTTCAATTTTCAGCTAATTCTTTTGTTATTAAGGAAACAATTTCATTAAGTTCCACAAGAATTTCAACAGGGTTTAACTAAGTTTCACAAAATGTGAAATTTGGTGAAATTTGATGAATTCTTTGTGAAAATATTTGAAATTTTAATGCAAATTTACTGAAACTCTGTGAAAATTGGTTTCATTTCATATGAGTTGCACATAAGTTTCATCTTCAGTCCGATTTACTTTCTGGTGGATTAAGATCACAATTTCTTTCATTGAACTATTTTATTATGTTTTTATGTTGATTGTATTTGATATTCTTTTTAATGTTTTGAAATTGAATATTGTTGTTCAGTATAAATTTGCAATGACTTTGAAGCAGGAGTTATTGTAATGAAGAAAAACATATAAAGATAATATATTTGAGATCGAATTGTAAAGATTTGTATGGAAGATTTTTTTTTTTTTTGTTGTTGGAGATCACTAGTGGAAAAAGGTTGTTTGCAATTATAGCAAAACATGTTTTCTCTTTTTTGAAAACTTATCTCAAAACATGTTATGACGTTTTATTGCACAAAAATTCTATATAAAAGAGATTTGATTATATTTTGATTCTTTAATACTTTATACAGTATTTAATAATTTAGAAATGTTCTTTTCCAAAAAAATAATTTACAAATTGTTGGGGATATTTTTGAGAATAAAAAATATTCCCTTTACAATCTTGACTCGTGCGGAAAGATGCGGAAAAATGTGGGCGTGCCAAAGAATTAGGTTCTCAACCTATGTTTAAGAAAACGGTTCTTTTTTTTGTAGATATGCGCCTATATCTAATGGAAAATGACTAATAATCAAACAATTGTACGGGAAAAGTAAGGATTGTGAAAATGTTTTCCTGAGTTCCTAGTTGCCGTCTGCACAACTTTAATTAGAATTGGACCAATAGTTTTCGGTGATTAAAAATGTAAGAATAATAAAGCAAACACAAGAGTTTTTGAATTTTTTCTTTTATATTCACTTTAAAATGAGAGTTTTGGGTTACAATCAACCAAATAGAAATAATTACAACCAAGAAAATAGCAAAATTAATATTCACAATGTAAAAAGCAATAATAATGATTGAAATTAAAATTAAAATGAACAATTGAAATGAATTAACCGAAGCGGTGAGCGGTTGCGTCGAAAGCGACGCGTTGAAACGTCGTGTTGCCTGAGGTCATTATCCCGAGACCGATGCTTGACTTGAGTGAAATGCGTGTATAGTGAGCCAAATTGATTGGATATGAATGTAGGGAAATCGGAAATTGACGTAATAAACTGATATTTCGGCTAGGAAATTGAGTTTTTAGGCGCGAATTCGAGTAAGGAAATGGAGCAGATTTGTGCCTGATAAGAAAAAGAGTAATTTGTACTGAATTGAGGACTTGGAGGGACGATTTTTTAATGACGAAAATCGAAAAGGGGCTGTTGGAAATTGTTGCGTAAAATGACGAACTAAAGCTTGAATTTGTAAGGAATACGGCTAGAATTGACTATAAGAACAAAGAATTAGTGATTGGAATTGAATTGTAAGCTTGAAAAATCGAATTTGGGGATGAATTTGGAATGAAAAGGAGGATGGATTTGAGCTGGAAAATGATGTATAGGCCGAAATATTTGAGAGAAAAGTGTTGTGTATTTGGTTTAATTTTGTGTTAATTTTTTGTTGGGTGTTTGAAGTGGGGGGGAATGAAGATAGAAGTGACTATTTATAGGTGAAATTTGTACCCACTAAACACACATTTACCCACTACTCTTGTCATGCTTCCACCTTGAATAAAATCTGATTGTGCTTCCTTAATTATAGGCTTCAACTTGACTTGCTTGGTTTTGACCCGAAATTGTTTTGTGTTTCTGCAGCTGACTTTGAAAAATTCTTGCTCATTCTGTGCTTGTCCTATGATGATGCTGAAGATAGATCCAAAAAGCTGGGGGATGTCTAGTTTCTGGATCCGAACTTACTTCTGATGTTCTTCAATGTTTAGCTCCTCGAATAATATAATCAAAAGCGGCCAGTGATCATTTCGGATTTTTCTGCATATTTTAGTTAATTAAATGACATATTGCCACTTTGTCACCCACTAACTCATGTCTTACTCCCTTTTGACTATTTCTTTTTTTATTTTATATTTTTTTTTATTTCTTATTCTTTTATATTCTTTTATTTTTTCTTTTGATTTTTTATAACAAAATTAAAAATGACAAACTATAGGTTATAATTATAATCAATGGTAAAAATGTGAATAAATGTAAAAATTATATTTACTCCCAACAAAAATGTTAGAAAAATAATATTTTAGAGATGTTGGTTTTATTTTTTCATTGATTGAAATTATCTGCGCATTTATAACATTTTAAAAATAACTTTCTATTTGGACTCTGATTCTAATATTCGAAAAGGTAGATTGGATTGCAGTTTCTCTTTTGCCGATTTTGATTTCCAAGATTTAATGTTTCATTTTTTTTTGTGATTTTTATACCTTTTATAGAGTTTTCATGCTCTTTGTACTCAATTTCGTCCCTTTGTAATTTTGTTAGGATTTTATTTCTTGTGGTTCTGCTATTGTATTTGTACTCTTTTTTTTATCATTGTGGTGAAGCTCTTAGCCTAGTGGTTGAGAGCTTACCTATGCCTTGGGAGGTCATGGGTTTGAATCACATCCGGATCTAGTGGTGATTTTTCTTTCTTTTTTAATGTAACTGCATTGTGCGCAAATTTTTTTTTAAAAATGTTCATAAAAAAAGAACTTTCTATTTTAACATTATTTAGGTAAAATCTTCTAAAAAAACATCTAATATCAATAGTTATAAAACAACAAAAATAACTGCTTTCTTAGACAAAAATCCGCCGGCCATCCTTCTCCTCCCTTTCTTCTCTTCTATTTCTTTTCTTCTATATGTCTTCAAGCCTTCCTCTTTTTTGTGGATCTACTTTGAGTAGGAAGAATCCTCTCATTGGGTTAGGTTTACTGTATTTTTATTGTATTTTCATTAATCAGTGTTTATACATTTTATTGGATTTCTTTTATCCGTTTGAACTCTATCTTCTCTCAATTATTCTGCTATTTATATTTTTTCGGATTTAGCAAGAGAGGAAACGATTTATTTTATACGTAGATCAATATATCTACGTGGTTGCAATAAAAGAAATGCCTCAGATTCAAATGTTCGGAATGGCCTAAATGATGAAGATTCGATTGCAGTTGCTTTTCTGCGGATTTTGATTTCCATGAAGTAGGCTCAATAGACACATGAGGAATTTCATTTGCTAAATGGCATGTGAGTTTGCTAAATGGCCTGTGAGTTTGCTAAATAGGCTCAATAGACACATGAGGAATTTCATTTGGACGGGTTCAGTTTTGTCCAAAAAGCTTGTTACTGTTCCCTGGAAGGTTTTCTTAAAGTCCTTAAAGGAAGGAGGGTTGGGTATTAAACACCTTTCGACCCTTAACTTGGCTATGAGTGGTAAATTGGCGTGGGGTTTTCTTTCCTCTAATTCTTTATGCTTTAATTTGTTGAGGACGCGCTTTCTAAACAGGACTGGTTTGCCAAAGTTTCGCCTGCAGCGATCGTCTGTTTGGTGGTCTGTCAAGGCCACCTATCTCAAGTTATGGGAGAATTGTTTTTTGTCATTTGGATAATCTTCTGAGTTGTCATTCTGGAATTTGGAATGGATTTTGCCGCCCCTGGCTGAACAGCTTGAGATTTCTATGTCAGACTGTTTGAAGCTCACTGATAGAATCTCAGATTTTTATGAAAATGGCAACTAGCGGGATCTTACGATGCTGGCTAGTCCGTTGCACCAGCGCATCCGGAATATGAATGGAAATGGCTCTGAACATGATTTATGTTTTTGGAGACTTGCGAGCAATGGCCTCTTCATAGTAAAGTTATTCTATCACTGGCTACGTGCTCCTCCGACTTTGCCTTTGGTTTTTCAGTCAATTTGGAAACCTTTTATTCAGTCGTCACACTCCATGGTTTGCTGGCGTGCATACTGGGGCGCTTTACCAACTCATGATGCGCTCCGTGCTAGAGGTCTGCCTCTAATATCTCGTTGTCCAGTCTGTTTAATGACTTATGAGACGAGTGACCATTTGCTTGTGCATTGCCCCTTTGCTTCCCAAATCTGGTTTAGCATATCGGCTTTATTTGGTAGAAGACTTGTACTTGATTCTTCTCTACAGACCCTCTTGCAACATGCCTTCTCACACAAGTTCAGTTCGCAAGTCCTTTCCCTCTGGCAGGTCGCGCTTGTCAACGCTGTTTGGTTGATCTGGTCTGTAAGAAATCCTGCTATTTTTGAGAGCAAGCCACCAAACATTCATGAGGAATTACGCTATCTTTGGTCTGTAATTCGTAGCTCTGATTGAATCAACAATGGATCGGTATGGAATTCTGTTGTGGAGTTATCTATTCTCCATAATCTCGGGTTAAACGCTAGTCATCATAGGGCCCCTCGAATCATTGAAGTTAGATGGCAGCCCCCTCCGTCTGATTGGATTAAAGCTAACACTGATGCCTCCGTGATCTCGGGTAGAGCTAGTTGCGGTGTTGTTTTTCAAAATAGTCAGGGGCATCCTCTTGGGTCATTTGCCTTCCCCCTTGATTGTGGTTTGGTACACATGGCGGAATTGCAAGCTGCTATTTTGCAGTTTTGATTGCGAGGTCACGTGGATGGACTCGTCTCTAGATTGAAAGTGACTCGACTTACATTACTCGAATTTTCCGTGCCCGTGCGCAGATCATTCCCTGGAAAATGCGTGTGGATTGGTTAAATTGTTTAGATTCAATGACGCATATTCAGGTGGTTGTCTCCCATGTGTTCCGTGAGGGAAATCAAGTGGCGGACGCTCTTGCTAATTACGGACGTCTGGCCTCAGATTTACAAATGTGGAATACCCTTCCAGACTTCTGCTCCCTTCTTGCTAGAGATAATGCCCTTGGTCGGGATATGTTTAGATTTTCTTAAAGCATTCTTTGTATTGGTTTCATATTTTTTTCATCTCTTCATTTATATATTTGGTTCTTTGCCTTTTCGGGGGTGCCAACCTGGTTGGGATTCCCGTTGGGCTAGGTCCGTATTTCAATAAAAAAAATTTCCCATGTGTTTTATACTTTTTATGGCTTTTTATGCTCTTTGTAGTCGTTTTGGTCCCATTGTGGATTTTGTAAGGTTTTTTACCCTTTTCATTTCTCGTTGTAATGGTACTTTTCGTATCTAATGAAATTATAAGCATTTTCATTATATATATATATATATATATATATATATATATAGGGGTGAGATCCAGCGTGACAAATGCTTAAATTGTGACAAAGAGCTTATTGTGTGACATAACAAAACTACGTAGTTTTGATGATAATTAAAAAGGGCAAGGTGACAAATTGGTAAATAAAATGAAAGAGAGGATAGAGAAAATTGTTTTATTTCTTTTCTTTAAAATACATTTTCCCGACATCTCTAACATCGTTTTTCGAAATTTTTTATACTATTAGACTCGTCTAAATTAGACGGTCATTTTAAGATCCCTGAAGCTCAAGTAAAAAAAATTCCGGTAAACGGAATCCGGGTAGGCGTTTTCCGGCGAGAAACAAAGTACCCACAAAATTCTCAAAAAATTCCAGAAAATGTAAAACATTATTCTAAGAAACTTTAATTCTTGGATCGAAATAGGATTTCTTATGGTTTAGTCCCAATAAAACGTTTTCCTTAATTTTATCCATTTTACATGCTTCAACAATTTGTTGGGACTAAACCGTAAGAAATCCCGCTTCCACCCAAGAATTAAAGTTTCTTAGAATAATGTTTTACATGTTTTGGAATTTTTTGAGAATTTTCTGGGTAATTTGTTTCTCGCCAGAAAACGCCCACCCGGATTCCTTTCACCGTAATTTTTTTTACTTGAGCTTCAGGGATCTTAAAATGACCGTCTAATTTAGACGAGTCTAATAGTATAAAATTTTTCGAAAAGCAAGGTTATAAATGTCGAGAAAATGTATTTTAAAGAAAAGAAATAAAACATTTTTCTGTTGGAACAAATGGTACACTGATTTGGAACAATGTAAGTAGGACAAAAAACGTGTCCAGAAAATTATCAAAAAATTCGAAAACATGTAAAACATCATTCTAAGAAACTTTAATTCTTGGATCGAAACAGGATTTCTTATGGTTTAGTCCCAATAAAACTTTTTCCTTAATTTTATCCATTTTACATGCTTCAACAATTTATTGGGACTAAACCGTAAAAAATCCCGCTTCGACCCAAGAATTAAAGTTTCTTAGAATAATATTTTACTTTTTTTGGAATTTGTTTAGAATTTTCTGGGCACTTTTTTTCTTGCCAGAAAACGCCCACTCGGATTCCGTTCACCGGAATTTTTTTTACTTGAACTTCAGGGATCTTAAAATGACTGTCTAAATGAAAGAAATGATAGAGAAAATTCTTTTATTTCTTTTCTTTAAAATACATTTTCCCGACATCTCTAACATCGTTTTTTGAAATTTTTTATACTATTAGACTCGTCTAAATTAGACGGTCATTTTAAGATCCCTGAAGCTCAAGTAAAAAAAATTCCGGTGAACGGAATCCGGGTGGACGTTTTCTGGCAAAAAAACAAGTGCCCAGAAAATTCTCAAAAAAATCCAGAAAATGTAAAACATTATTCTAAGAAACTTTAATTATTGGGTCGAAGCGGAATTTCTTACGGTTTAGTCCCAATAAAACTTTCTCCTTAATTTTCTCCATTTTACATGCTTCAACAAATGTTGGGTCAAAACTGTAAGGAATCTCGCTTTGAGCCAAGAATTAAAGTTTCTTAAAATGATGTTTTAAATGTTTTGGAATTTTTTGATAATTTTCTGGACACGTTTTTTGTCCTACTTACATTGTTCAAAATCAGTGTAACATTTGTTCCAACATAATACTTACTATGAAACTTTTATATAATTTAGATAAATAAATAAATTGACATATTTACTTTTAAATAATTTTATATCATGCTATGAAAAAAATTTATATTATATATATTTGAAATGAATATATATTTTTTTAATGATAATTCAAATTAAATTAATTTTAAAAATAATTGACTACTTTTTTATAGAATTTTAACTAAAGATGAATGATTTATTTATTTTTACAAAATTCAATGATTTGTACTTTTTAGGAATTTTAATACATTTTCATATTCCAAATATTCTGTGAAACAATAATAATAAAATAGCAGATTAATTAAGAAATATATTAGAATATGATAAAAAACCAAAAATTGAATTAAACTATAATTAAAATTAAATATTATATTTACGATATAAAATAATTACAATATAGGTTAAACAAAAATTGAATTAAACTATAATTAAAATTAAATATTATATCTACGATACAAAAGAATTACAATCTATGTTAAAATGGAAGCAACATCAATATATTATTCTATTTTTTTTTTGGTGAATAGAGGAGGGATAAACCCAGACAGAACAGAAAAAAAACAAACAAATCAGATCAGCCTCTCAAAGCTGATTCCACATACATCATCGCGTAATATGTCCTGGATGCATGCAGGAGGCACACCACACTCGTGATGACCCAAAGGGAGCTTCCCTGCGAATCTCGCAATCCAGTCCACCGCTCGGTTGCCTTCTCGATAAGTATGCATAAACTTCAGTGCCCAATCTTGGTCTCGTAACTCCTGGCATCGTCTAATAATCCACGCAAGCGGGTGTCTTGCCGATATAGTTTTACCTATGAGCTCAAGGGCCAACTTCGAATCCATTTCAACAATAATCTTCCTGAAGCCTTTCGACCATGCTATCTCTAATCCAAAAACCAATCCCCATAGTTCAGCAAGGATAGTTGAGCAAGTACCCACATTCTAATGTTGCATATGAAGAAACTTTATCAATTCAATATGTTACATATAAAAAAAAAAAAAAATTCGTAAGAATTAGTCACAAATTCATCTTGATGATAATTATTTTGGTTGATGGAATTTCATGATCACCAAGTATTCGAATTCAATTATTCATTCTGCTACAATAACCCAATATATCTAATTGAATTAGTTTAAGATGATGATTTCTCCTATTTTCATCTCGTAATATCTTATCAAGACATTCGATCAATTTGTTCTTCATTCTTTCACTATATAGAATATCAGCCATACTCGCAGATATCACTTATTTGACTTCATTAATATTTTCTAATAATTATATATTCTTGAATTTTGTAAGTAAGAAAAACAAACAAAAGAATTGAAAAAAAAATGAAGGGACGAAAAAGATAATTAGGAGAGAACCATCTTCCTTTCGGGTTTTTTTTTTTTGAAAATAAGAGAGAATGTCGAGACATAAGCGTATAAAGAGAAGAGTGAAAATATTTTCTGCCCATTAATTAAATATTTTATTTTTTTAATGAAGTATTAAGTCCATAAATTAATTTTAGTTAAATAGAATTAAATCGCAATTGTAACCACTCGGTACAAAAAACAATTTATAATTAATATGTGAAATTAATTATATTAATTAGAATCATTATGCTCAACATTTGAGAATTTGAAGAGATTCAAATAATAATATTTTCTTAATTAATATTTTTCAATAATTTGTCCTATGATCATATTTCATTTTCATCTGTTAAAAACTCTTGAAATACTAACAATTTTGTACGAACCATAATATAATAGTTAAAAATTATATAAGCCAATGTTGCAAAAGAAATTATCTCAATATCCATAATTAATGTACATTTTTAGGATTTTGAGCATCAAAATTTATTTTTATTTACCTTGATTTTGAATTCGTATCTAGCATAATCCACATTCTTCAAGAATAAACATCTTATCAAGCGTATTAGACGCTTACAATCTCTTTGTCTAGAAAATTGAAAAGAAATAACTTCTTGATAATAATAATAATAATATAACATAATTTATATTGAAATAAACTTCATTGTAAGTATAATATTCCAATATCTCTTTAATATTTTATTTAATATGTCTCAAATTTCAATGAACAGCTATCGTGTGAAACTTTACATCTATTTATACCAAAATGCATAAAAATAAAAAATACAATCTATATCAATTAGCTAAACTCAAACTAAAAAAAATGAGTGGATTTCAACATGTTTCGAATTAGAAAAATTAATCTAACTTCAATTAAAACTAAAAATTGAGTTTATAAAAAGCCGAAAATCTAAATTTTAGTTAGAGTTAACAATCAAAATGATAACACCTAGGAACATATACTAAAAAAGAATGCAAATATACAAAATCTTTATTTTAGTCATTTTGAAAAATAAATAAATAAAAAAGAAAACATGGATAAGGTAGCGAGAGGTAGGGAATCTGGATAACGACAGAAATGGAATTTCATCTCTGAAAGATGAAACTACAACAACAACTATTTAATAAAAATAAAACAACAGCACAATTGAGAAAGCCAAAAATTGAGTTCATATAAAGCCGAAAATCTAAATTTTAGTTAAGAATTAGCAATCGAAACGATAACACCTAGCAACATATACTAAAAAAGAATACAAATTTACAAAATCTTTATTTTAGTCATTTTGAAAAAAAAAAAGACAAATAAAAAAAAAACATGGATAAGGTAGCGAGAGGTATGAAACCTGGGTAACGACAGAAATGGAATTTCATCTCTGAAAAATGAAATTATAACAACTATTGTTTAATAAAAAGAAAACAACAACACAATTGAGAACAAATAACTACAACATATGAAAAAAAATCGAATAATTACCTTGAGAAACATAAGAATTTCTTGTAATTTTTGACACTTTTGTGTTTTCCGGTTTTAGTTGTTCATGCATCTTCTATTTCTGTCGGAATTCTTCAATTGAAGCTATTAGTTTGGAAAAAAAGGACAAATAAAAAAGAAAACATAGATAAGATAGCGAGAGGTATAGAACATGGGTAACAACAGAAATGAATGAAAGATGAAACTATAACAACTATTGTTTAATAAAAATAAAACAACGACATAATTGAGAACAAAATAACTACAACATATGAAAAAAATCGAATATTTACCTTCAGAAATATAATACTATCTATCGTGACCAATGAATATAATAGTGGAATACTATCTATCATGCTTTATATAGAAGTTTATTTGTGACTTTTGGATTTCTTTTGCTTTGTGTTTTTTCATCTTCCCGTAACTCTTGTTTTCTTTTATTATTTTAATTAATAGGCTAGTAATTATTTAATATATTATAAATATAAATTTGTTATTTTTAATTAATTAAATATTTTTAATCTGATTTTTTACTACGTTGACAACTCATCAAAAAGACCTCTAAAATATTTCTTCTCATTTCTCTCTGCTTCTGTAATTATATATAAAATATAATATATATATTGTTCCAACAAAAAATTGTTTTATTTCTTTTCTTTAAAATACATTTTTCCGACATTTCTAACCTCGTTTTTCGAAATTTTTTATACTAGTAGACTCGTCTAAATTAGACGGTAATTTTAAGATCCCTAAAGCTCAAGTAAAAAAAATTCCGGTGAACGGAATCCGGGTGGGCGTTTTCTGGCGAGAAAAAGGGTACCCAGAAAATTCTAAAAAAATTCCAGAAAATGTAAAACATTAATCTAAGAAATTTTAATTCTTGGGTTGAAGTGGGATTTCTTACGGTTTAATCCCAATAAAACTTTTCCTTTATTTTATCCATTTTAGATGCTTCAACAATTTATTGGGTCAAAACTATAAGGAATCTTTCTTTGAGCCAAGAATTAAAGTTTCTTAAAATGATGTTTTACATGTTTTGGAATTTTTTGATAATTTTCTGGGCACGTTTTTTTGTCCTATTTATATTGTTCCAAATCATTGTACCATTTGTTCCAAATCAGTGTACCATTTGTTCCAACATAATACTTATATTGTTCCAACAGAAAAATGTTTTAGTTCTTTTCTTTAAAATATATTTTTTCGATATTTATAGCCTCATTTTTTGAAAAATTTTATACTATTAGACTCGTCTAAATTAGATGGTCATTTTAAGATCCCTGAACCTCAAGTAAACAAAATTCCCGTGAACGGAATACGGGTGGACGTTTTCTGGCGAAAAAAAAGTGCCCAAAAAATTCTTAAAAAATTCCATAAAATGTAAAACCTTATTCTAAGAAACTTTAATTCTTGAGCCGAGAGGAATTTCTTACGGTTTTGACCCAATAAATTGTTGAAGGATGTAAAATGGATAAAATTAAGGAAAAAGTTTTATTGGAACTAAACCGTAAGAAATCCTACTTCGACTCAAGAATTAAAGTTTCTCTAAATAATATTTTACATTTTTTGGAATTGTTTGAGAATTTTCTGGACACTTTCAGCTGTTTTATTGGAAAAAGCCCATCTAACCGCCGGATTCCGTTGATTTGGGACTAAACCGTAAGGAATCTCATTTTGAGTTAAGAATTAAAGTTTTTCAGAATAATATTTTAAATTTTCTGAATTTTTTTGAGAATTTTCTGGATATGTTTTTCTCACAGAAAAATAGATCGCCGGATTCCGTTCACCGGAATTTTTTTTACCCGAGCTTCTGGGATCTTAAATTGACCGTCTAATTAAGACGAGTCCAACGGTATAAATTTTTTTGAAAAACAATGTTGGAAAAGTTGGAAAAATGCATTTTAAAGAAAACAAATAAAACAATTTTCTCTTTCCTTTTATTTACAAATTTGCCACATTCTTTTGGTTAATTACAAAATTGATCCTTGTCACACAATAAAGATTGTCACACCTGATCTCTTATATATATATATATATATATATATATATATATATATATATATATATATATATATATATATATATATTATAGGGGAGGGATCAAGTGAGAACCCTCCCTTAAGTGAGAACTCACCTTAGGTGAGAACCACCCAAAACTACGTAGTTTTGAGTAGGAAAATTAAGAAAAAATGTTGTTGCTTATTAGGGGGTTTGAACCTAGGACCTGTTCACCCACACTCCATGTTGTTTACCAATGAGCCATTTGCTCTTTTTGTACATTATTTCGCGCGCTGATTAATATACCATCTCCCTTTTAGCTTCTATTGTTTTTTTTGTTTAATATTTGACGCATGCACTTATTAATATCGATTAAATATGCATAATAATGAATTATTAATAGAAAAAAGGAAATGTGCATAATAATGAATTATTAATAGAAAAAAAGAGAAATGTGCATAATAATGAATTATTAATAAAAAAAAATCCAAGAACATCTAATTTCTTATTTATTTAATTCCTTTATATTTTTGTAATTTATGTTACATAGGAAAATATATTTTTTAAAACATACGTTAGGACATATATTTTAACTTTTAAAACACGAACTATGAAATTTAGAACGTACGACATATTTTTTAGAATATACGTTATATTTTTTAGAACATGTGTTATGTTTTTTCGAACATAAGTTATAAATTATATTATAGAACAAATGAAAAAACGATCCAGATATCTACTGATTTTTTAGAACATTATACTTAATTTTTAGAACACAAACTATATATTTTTTAAAACATACGTTATAACATATATTTTAACTTTTAAAACACGAACTATGAAGTTAGAACGTACGACATATTTTTTAGAACATACGTTATGTTTTTTAGAACACGTGTTATGTTTTTTCGAACATGAGTTATAAATTATATTATAGAACAAGTGAAAAAACGATCGAAATATCTACTGATTTTTTTAGAACATTATACTTAATTTTTGGAACACAAACTATATATTTTTTAAAACAAACGTTAGAACATATATTTTAACTTTTAAAACACGAACTATGAAGTTTAGAACGTGCGACATATTTTTTAGAACATACGTTATGTTTTTTAGAACACGTGTTATGTTTTTTCGAACATGAGTTATAAATTATATTATAGAACAAATGAAAAACCGATCGAGATATCTACTGATTTTTTTAGAACATTATACTTAATTTTTGGAACACAAAATATAAACTTTAGAACATGCGTTATGTTTTTTAGAACATACATTATGTTATTTAGAATATGAGTGTTATAAATTATATTATAGAACAAATGTAAAAATGGTCCATATATTTACTATTTTTTTAAACATTATACTTAATTTTTAGAACACAAATTATAAAGTTTAGAATATATGTAACAATATTTAGAACATCGTCCTTAACATTTTAAAATAAAATTACAAAAATATAGAGGAATTAAATAAAAAAGAAATTATAGCATGTTTTTGCATTTTTTTTTCTATTAATAATTCATTATTATGCATATTTCTTTTTTTATTAATAATTTATTATTATGCACATTTAATTGATATTAATAAGTGCATGCATCAAATATTAAACAATGGAAGCTAAAAGGGTCGTAATATATTAAGCAGCGCGACACATAGTACATAAGAAAGACAATTGGCTCAGTGGTAAGTAGTGTGGAGTATAGATGTAAGGTCCCAGGTTTGATCCTCCTAGACAGCATCGTTTTTTTAAAATTTTCTTACCCAAAACTACGTAGTTTTGGGTGGTTAAATGTAAAACTAAATAGGTTCTAATCCCTGCAAAAAAAAAAAAAAGTTCTAAAACAAACCATCGGTCTCTCGTACTCTCTTTAATCTATTTAGTTCTTCTTCCTCAATTCCTCTTTCTTCTTAAGTCTAAATTGAAATCTCTAATCCTAAGTAAGATTAAATCAAAATCGACAGCCAATCCCTCCGTAATTGGATCGTTGGTCCAACACTCCATCTATATCCTCTCTGCTTTGGTATTTTTTTGCTCCTACTTGAATTTTGATTTGATATTTCTGCTACTATTTTACTTGAACTTGAGCTTTGATCCCTGGTTTTTTATAATTATTATTTTTTAGATAAAAAATTATTTTAGTCGTATTGTTGCCCCCATGGAGGAGAAATCCTGGATTCGCCCCTGAGTATAAAGACATGTTATTAGAACAAAATACTCTTTGCCCTTAGTCTTTCCCTTTGTAGAACGATAGCTTCGCTTCCTTAGCGGTCGTTTATTATTAGTAGCGTAGCCCCTCCTCGTTCTTATGGGGTTTTCCTCGTCTGGATCAATGATCTCATTGATCGTAAATATTCTTAGGTTTCGTCAATTACATCATTTTTCAGTCTTTAATTTCTAAATTTTGAACCCAAGCATGTTCCAAAATAAGGACCAAAACAATTAATTATATGCACTAAAAGATGAGAATATATAATATAGTAGAAGAGAAGAATGAGACTCCAAGATGCGACCTTTCATTTCCCCTTTAACATGCTCACCCGTACGTAGTGTTGAAATGAAGAGCATCGCGTCATTCCCCTTTTTAAGCTTGTTTCCTGTATCATCGCTTTCACCATTCCTAAACTGATTTTGCTTCACTCTTATTTTAACACTTTTTACCTTTTATGTACCTTCCAATCACTATTTCTATTTCTTTTTCTTTTTTATACATTACTATACCTACATTTTTAATTTCAGACATGGGAACCAACAATAATTGTGTTTCGACACATTTCTTTTTTCTTTAATCACTATTTTAATTTTTTTTAATCCATGCGTCACAGAAATTATAGACAATATCCATTTTGATTTTATCATTCAAAACAATAAGCAGTGGCGAATCCAGGATTTGAGGGAGGGAGAAGGGGGCAAAATTTTACGTAAAAATTTTTAGACAAAAAATGTAAAATTATTCAATTTTTGATGACGAAAAATACAAAATCGTTCAATTGTCATGCATTATTTTCATGATTTTTTTTTATAAAAAACGTAAATTAGAATGTTTCCGACTCGTAATCATCCATTTTCGGGATTCTCGGGTTATTAAGCATCAAATATCCCTAACATTTTGGGTCAGGTGCAATTTTACCCCTAACATCTAAAATGGTGCAATTTTACCCCTAATGTTTGTATCCAAAAGCAATTTTATCCCTAACGTTGATAAATTAGATCAATTTCAGACACTATTATAAAATACAGTCATTTTTTTCTTTATTTTGCACCAATTGCATATCAATTTTATAATTTTGCACCAATTTTACCCCTAACGTTGATAAATTGGATCAATTTCAGACACTATTATTCATGACCGAGAAGACAGTTTGATGAATTATTTCTCAAATTGATCCAATTTATCAATGTTAGGGGTTAAATTGCTTTTGGCTTCCAACATTAGGGATAAAATTGTACCATTTTAGACGTTAGGGATAAAATTGCTCCTGACCCAAAACATGGATATTTTTACACTTTAACCCTTATTTTTGGATTTAATTTTTTTTTTTTTTTTAATGGGATGAAGGGGCAAATGCCCCCTTTGACCCCTACATCCGCCCCTGACAATAAGCTAGCTCAATTTTACACACAAAAAAAAAATTAAATAAATGTACAAGGACCTAGATTAGTTGATATTTGCTAATTCCCTTCTTTTACGGGAAAATTACACAGAAATTCATCTTTTAAAAATTATTTACAACCATGTCAAGTGATAATTTTGGATATATCAAACTAGTAAAATCGGCACTTTTAATATATTTTAAGGATTAAAATTTATAAATTAGAAGTCTAAAATATATTTTTTAGGGTTTATGATTAATGAATTGGAGTCTAGAATTTTTAAATTATTATGTAAAATCATAATATATAAAGAATAATGACATATTAAGAATTAAATTTGATGATATGATATAGTTGTAATTTTATATTTAATTATGATATTCATGGAAAAGTATGAAATTTACCATTTTTTTTCTCTCCGGCGTGAGAGGTGTGGTCTCTCCTAAGTGAGGGTTGTGGCGGTTGTATCGCCGGTTGTAACTGCTTCGATCGTGGTTTCTGGGCCGGCTCCTCCGACGCTCTCGTCTCTACGGTGGTGGGCAGGTCAGTTATTCATCATAGCTTCCTTGATTTTGGCTGTTCGGCGTCCTCTCTCTGGTTTTCCTGTGTTCGATTTCACTCTGTTGCTCGAAGTTCTGTATTTGGTCTCGTGTGTTCGAAAGTTATTATCTTCTTGTCTGTTACCATGAAGGAATCCTTGGGTAACCTCAATCTCTCTGATGGCGAGCAAGACGCCCTTGATTTATCAGGCCCTTCCTCCAATCCTTCCGCTAGGAATCTCGGTCTCTCATTGGTTGGGCGGTTTCTTACTGACAAAACCATTAACGTTGGGGCAATGAAGGCGAGGTTGGCAGCGCTTTGGCGTCCGGGGTAGAGGTGTGGCAATATCGGAGGTGGATTCCAATTGCTTTGTGTTCGAATTTTTCCATGAAATTGATAGGGCTCGTGTAATTGCTGGCGGCCCTTGGTCTTTTGATAATCATCTGCTGGTAGTTGCGGAATGGCGTGATGAATCTTCTCCTGAATTAGTTCCCCTTTTCCAAGCAGCTTTTTGGGTTCAAGTGTATGATCTTCCTGCAGGGTCGATGTCTAAAGTTGTGGGGAAGCAGATAGGGAATTTTATTGGTGCCTATCAGGAGTATGATATGAACAACAACTCTGGTATCCGTAGGCAATTTATGAGGATCAGGGTACTTATAGATGTGAGGAAGCCGCTTAGGAGGTGTAAGAAGATTCGTAAGGGCCAAGACAATTGGTCGTTTATTACTTTCAAGTACGAGAGGCTTACTTCTTTCTGTTATATATGTGGTATGCTTGGCCATACTGAACGTTTTTGTGAGAAGATTTTCTCTCTAAAGCCAGAGGAGATTAAACGAGAATAGGGTGAGTGGCTCAAAGCCTCGATTAAAAGGAGTGGGGATTCAGTATCAGCGAAGTGGTTGCACGAGCCTGGAGGGGTGTCGTTGCCTGGGGATAAAGCGAGCCTTAGCCCACTTATTCCGTCGAGACTGCTGGACTCGAACTCGACGACGGCTGGAGTAGGATCAGAAAATACTGGTCCGAATATTCTGTTGCTAAATTCTACTGTTACAAAGGCGGCTGAGTCGAATATGATCGTAGATGGAGAGGGGGATGGGATGGAGCTTGTGGATGACCGTAAACGTCGGAGAGCAGCAAATTCAGCAAAGATCCTGCAGGAAGTGGTAATCAGTGACATTAATGGTTCTTCAAAGATACCTATTTCTGAGTCATCAACAGATTTAGGGTCTTCTATTGTATCTGAAGCGACGAGGCCTGAGATCCAGGTCCGCCGGATCCAATGATTTTCCTTAGTTGGAACTGTCGGGGTCTAGGCAACCCTAGGGCAGTTCGGTCACTCGAGGATATTCTGAAATCGAATAAACCTGATTTAGTCTTTCTTATAGAGACTCTAGTTACGAAGGGATCCATGGATAGTTTGGCTCGAAAGTTTAAGTTTGAAGGTTCGTTTGCTGTAAATTGTACCGGTCACGGTGGGGGTTTGGCTTTATGCTGGAACAAAAGTGGTTCTGTTGCGATCTCCTCTTATTCTGACCATCACATTGAGGCTCAGATTCATGATGAGGAGCAGGGAGACTAGAGATTTATTGGTTTTTATGGTTATGCAAATAGGAACCAGCTGTTGGTCCCGTATAACGGGACAAGGTTAGTTCCAGGGGGGGGATAGAAACTATTTAAAATTTTATCCGTTAAGGCTGACTTCTTTTCTTTTAGAAAAGGTTTACACAGCGACGCTAAGTAGTTTTAAGACACAAGCTTAGTCAACTTGTGACTAAGTCTACTTCTTTCCTTGAGTCAGGAGATAACACTTAAGTCTATTCCTGAACTCAACTTCTTAGTGCACTCAACTCAGTGTCTGTTCGTTACTTAGTCAGTTTTATAGCAAGCAATATATAAAGGAGTTTAAAGGTTAGAAATATGTTACTCAGCAGACATATCCTAGTTCGGCCTCTCCACCTACGTCCAGTCCCCGGAACTCGTTCCGAGCTTTTTGAATCCTCTACTGAGCTCTTTAAAGGTAGAGCACGAAATCCTTTACAACAGAAGCTGAGTATACAAGAGTACCTTCCTCTATTCCTCTACTCACTCCTATAACTACCGCTGAGTACTATAACCGAGTACTCAGCTTCTCCTTTCTATTCTTTTAGAAGTGATAAGTGTTTGTCCTAAACAACAATTGCTAAGACACTTTAGATGAATGAAATCACTCTAGACTTTTACACAATAATTGGAATTGGTGTAAGATTTTCTTTGCTTTTCTCACAGAACTTCAAGTATGAATTTGGTCAGCGTTTCGACTTGATTGAAGATCTGCGTCGAATGAAGCATTTGAAAGGCCTATTTATAGTGACACTTCAAGCACCGGTGATTTCGAATTTCAAAATAACCGTTGGAGGATAACGGCTTCCTGTCGCTTTCACTCTGGACGTGCTCAGTGTCGTTGGCCAATGAGATTCTTGTATCTTCTGTCTTCGCCAGTGCTCAGCAGCTTTTCGTCAAATGAACAGAATGTTTCGACATTTATAGCAAAGTCTTCCAGACAGCTAACTGTGTCTTCTGAGCTTTACCCAAAATAGAAATACTTTGTCTCCAAGTTGGTTCTGTTCTGCCGCTGACCTGACTACCTTGTCGTTCAACTCAGCAGCTTCGTCTTGAAGCTTTTGTTAGAAGGCTTCTCGATCCTTCTTCATGCTGAGCTGTCATTTTAATTGATACGACTGCGTTTTGTCTTCCTGGGTCGTGAGGTCTTGATCTGTTGACTTGGGCTTGACTTCCTCTAATGGGCCTTTAGGCTTTTTATCTTAATGTCTTATAAATCAATTAACTCAACATTGAACAAACACATTAGTGTGAATAAATCAAAGCATTTAAATTTAATGTGTTAGAATATTTTTATCATTCACATAAATAATTTTGTCAAATCAAAATCATGTGGAAAGGTGTTTCAACAAACTCCCCCATTTTGATTTTGGCAAAAATATTCAGT
Source organism: Euphorbia lathyris (assembly GCF_963576675.1). Classification (NCBI taxonomy): domain Eukaryota; kingdom Viridiplantae; phylum Streptophyta; class Magnoliopsida; order Malpighiales; family Euphorbiaceae; genus Euphorbia; species Euphorbia lathyris. The sequence goes on along the minus strand of NC_088912.1, from coordinate 66,878,391 downwards.
AAGGAACTCAGTGTTGAGCTCCCCCATGATAGTTGACCTTGTTTTTCTCAAGATACTCCCCCGTAAATGTTGAGCTACTGACTTAGTTTTACTTTAAACATTTCAAGGTTTAATCAAGTAAGTCTAAGGTCAGTTTTCAGAAATAGGTCAGCTCATGGAACATATCCTATTTAACTCAATTAAGTTCTGTGAAAGATTTAAAAATCAGAGTACGCTGAGTATTTCTTTGTTCAATGAGTTTTAGTTAAGAAGACATATAAAAGAGGTCAACTTATAGATCAACATAGCAGACAATCATGAAGCAATGTAAGCACATAACACAGTTGATTTAATGAAGATACGTTAAATGTTTATCACAAAACATAGGTAAGCATCACATAAGATTAGTCAATTTGAAAAAAAAGATAGATGCATGCATAGTTATGGATTAATAGTCAGCGCAACAAAATACATAAGGAAAAGAACACAAGTTTTAAGCAACTAAATCTAGCTATTCTAGTCAAGCTATTTCTTCTTGTAGTTGACTTGGGCAGAATGCTCTGTGGCTTTTCCCTTTTGTTTTTGCTTTTGCTGACTACTAGAAGCTTCTCATGTATGCTGAGTTTTACCAACTTGTTCTTTCTCCCCCGTTTTTTCAGCATTAGGTGGAGGAGGAATGAAGGTGTCTTCGATGGCAGCACGAGTTAATCTTACAGAATATGCCTTAAGCTTCTTAGTGCTTTCATTGAGACCGTCAAAGACGGGAATACCATCATCCAGAACAGAACGGGGAACCTTGACCGAGGCACTAAGCATACTCAGGATGTATTCTTGAGACTTCCCAACCCAGTGGATAGTGTTAGTCAGCATGGCATAAGCTTGATGAAACATCTTTAGCAAAGCCGAATCATAATACTAACGTTGAACATTCGAGTGGCGCACATGGTTGTAAGTGACTTCAGAGTACTTCAAAATTTCATTCGTCTTGAGTTGGTCAGTTTCCATCTCTTTCTTACTCAAGTTGAGTAGACAGACAGCCTCACTGATTTGCTCAATGGAGCATTGGGAGGAGGAAGAGAGTTGCTCATTGGTTCTGGCTTGCTTAGAGTGAAGCTAGGTGAAAAGTTCTTGAACTTCAGCATAAGTTGCATACATAGAGTTCGCAGCTGACAGGTTTTGAAGTTGACCCTAGAGAGAGTTCATGTGATTGACCATAGTCAGCTGGAGTTCGGTCAGCTTTGTTATTGATTCCTGTTTGGGCTGTAGAGACTGGAGTGATGTCATGACACTCAGAAGATCCTTAAGACCTTTGATTTCAGTGAGAAGTTGAGTGACAGACGAAAGTTGAGTTGGCTTAACAGGAACTGACCCAGCGGCATCGACATTAATTTGATGGAGGTCCTGGAGTAGAGCTTGAGCTGAGTCAATTATTCTTCGACCAGACTCAGTGGCATGTAAGTAGTTATAGGATCCATCAATGGTTGGCCCAAATGCCGGAATATGAGTGGAACTGGTAGGTGGAGGTGTGTGGTTCCGTTCATTATTCGAAGTACCAGCATGATCAGTGGCTGGACTTGAGTTTAGATTTCCAGCAGAAACTGACTGGTTGATAGTCTGTACTTGAGTATGTGGAAGAGATTGATCAGCAGAATGATCTACTTGCTCAGAGTCAGGCTGAAGCTGACTGGTTTGAGGAGGTTGAGGTGTTTCAGCACTGACCTGAGCAGGTGTTTCCTTAGCTAGCTCAGTATGTTGAGGAGCAGGAACTTCGAGCACTTGCTCGGTATCACCTTGGCTTAGAGTAGCAATTGAGTCGGTATGTTCCTTAGGCTGAGAAATAGAGGCTTGCTTTTCCTGTTGCTCTGGTGGAGACTCAGTGGGATTTGAAAAGAACTTAAACTGCATATCAGATAGATCAGTGATCAGATCTCGGAGTGGTGAGGCATCCATAAGATCAATCACTGGGGATTTATGAGCCTTCTTTTTAAGTCTCCTTAATCTTTTAGTCTTTTGAGGAGAGGGGTCAGTAGGAATGGACTCAATTGAGTCAGTAGGTGAAGTTGCCCCTTGATCAGCATGATCATTCCCTGTTGGCTCATCTTCTTCTTCAACCTGCTCAGTGTTGGTTGGTTCATGTTGCTCAACATCTGCTGTCTCATGTTGCTCAACATTTACTGTCTCCTCAACATCAAACTGACCACCCAGTTCTTCTTCATCTTGGTCAGTGAGGTTTTTCTCAAGAACAATGCCCTGACTTCTCACAAAATGAGAATCTTCAGAGATAACAACTCCAAGTGGGGGTACGTCGATGGGACTTAACCCAGAAGAGATCTTCTTCTTCTTTCTAAGTGGTTGCTCATCAGGAGTGTCCTCTGTTTCTTCTTCTTCCTCAGGCTCAGCTTACCTTTTGAGGTTTTCTGCTGACTTAGGCTCAGCCTGACCTTGTGCAACTTGAGGCTTTGTTCCTCTGGACACAAACCGAACCTTCTTCAGTGGAGAAACAACATCTTTTGAAGAGGTCTGAACAGCTTTTCTCTTTCTGTCCTGTTTGTCAGCTTGAACTTGCTTTCCCTTCTTCCCTTTTCTGGTCAGCATTCCCTCTGTTTCCTTAACAGCGGCTCTTTTTCCTTTCTTGGGAACAATAGGTTGACCATAGACCAAGCCGAACAGTGCAGCCGCAGTGATCTCAATTCCCCAGACATCAATTTCCTCAACCAAGTTCACCTTGTAATCTTTGAGGATCCTGGTGATTAGGGAGCCTAATCTAAGAGTTCCAGTACTGCGTTGAAAAGCACCTATAAGGAAAACTGGCATGTTGAGCGGCTGGTAGGTCAGCATATGCCAAATGAAGCATTGCTCGAAATTCGACGCTGAGGAAGTAGCATTGATCTTGGGGAAGAGAAAGTTTGTCAGGATATGATGGGCCATCTTTTGATTCTGACCCATGGAAATGCTGGATATCTCTCCTACGTGACCGGCAGGTTTACAGAACTCAACGGTGTAGTTAGTTTTATCTTGGTCACCTGATTTTCTAAGTTGAGCTCCTCCGTTTTTCAGTTTTAGCAGTTTGGCAAGGTAAGGAGGGTTGATGAGGATATCCTTCCCTTGAACCTTGGTGACCATGTAGTTTCGGTCATCATCAGCGGCTCTGAGGTTAGCATAGAACTCCTTCACTAACTCTGGATAGGTGGCTTCTCGAGTCGAGAACAGCTCGGTCCAGCCATTCTTTGAGATCCACTCACAGAAGGGTTGTTCAGCTTCCACAAATCCCTTCGAAAACCAGCGAGAGTGGTCAACCTTATACCCCCTCACACTCTCGTAAACTAGAGAGTAGGTACGTTCCATCAGTTTCTTTCCCTTATCCTGCTTCTGTTTCCCTTTCGATGAGGTAGCTTGGTCAGCGTGGGATTTCTTGCTTGGGGTTGTGACCTTAGAATGGTCATGCTGACTGATAGGGGCGTTTCGTCCCTATCTTTTAGCGTGATTTACGGTTTAATTTTAGAAGAAATAAATAAGTTTAGTTACAAAAATAAAGTGTTTTTGATAAAATAAAGAAATAAAAATAAATCTTGTACTTTCAGTTTATTTTCCTCGTTTTGATTAGTTTTGGAAATAAAATCGTCAAGCTAACTCGGCTCTCAAGTTTTGTATTTCAGGTACGAGAAAGGAGCAAAAATCCACTCCATACGCGGGGCATATAATCCCCTACGCGGGGCGTGAAACATGGTGTCGGTAATGATTGCCTTATCCGCAGAAGCCATGTGGAACTGACTCAGCATACGCGGGGCGTATGCCACTCTACGCGGGGCGTATGACACATGTCGGAAATGATTGGCCTAATCCTGAAAGTCAGACTGCATTGTCTCCCAGAGTCAACTCTCCTTACGCGGGGCGTACCACCATATACGCGGAGCGTAAAAGGCAGTTCTTCAACGTAAAAAGATCAGAGACTCTTTTACGCGGGGCGTACTTCAGCTACGCACGACGTAAAAGCTCCAATTCAAGCAATAAAACTCCAAAGACTCAAACACGCGGGGCGTACAATCCTTTACACAGGGCGTGCTTGAGACAACAAGACAACGAATTGGTCCACATGCAGGAGATTTCTGACGGAATGGGCATTTACGCGGGGCGTAGACCAATTTACGCGGGGCGTATCATGGGATTTCTGCACCAAATAATGTTGCTCCATACTTGTGCTTTGTGAAATTACAAACTTGCCCTTGCTTGATGTCTATAAATAAGAAGCTCTTGAACTTCATTAGACACCAATTACATACTAGAGAGCTACACTATACTCTTTTCTTTCCTTGTAATTTAGATTCAAATTTTGTAAGTTAAACTCTCCCCCTCGAGAGCTTGTTCGTTGTTCCGGCATTCCATTGACGCTCCGTTCCACCATTCGTCACCAAGCTCGAGAGTTCCACCTCCACGACCTAGGAGATGGCTTTGAGTCCGGTTAGCTAGTTCCAAGGGCGGATTCTCCCTTTTTACTTGCTAATTAGCTTGTACTCTTCCTATGTACTAGGCTTGGTTGTATTTCATCTAATCACTTTCCATATTTATAATTTATGATTTATAATCTCTATTTCCCTTTATGTGTTAATGTTTATTGCTTGTTTTGATATTGATAATTGATTATTGTGTAGGAGAACGCGATTACCATCGCCATTCGGGCTATCTTTAGGGAGTTATATAGGTGTTGCCTTACCGGAAGTGACAAACCGGAAACCGTAGGAATTGACAAGCCACGGAACTTACGGGCCCTAGTTTCTAATTCCCCCGCATAGACACGCCTTGACTAGGAATCACGTAGTCTAAGTGCTTCACGGGTCGGTTCTACTACACTTGGTCATCTTTGCAAGAGTAAACTATTATCCATATACATTTAGAGTCATTATTTATCATGGTTATAACTTATCATACTCATCTCACTTCATAGAGTTTTAGCTACATAAATCTGTGTCGCCAATAGTGAGGAATAGTGTGTAGTTGTGTCTTACTTAACCCAAAGTAATTACCGCTTAAATAACATACGAAACCGAGTCGTCTAATACTTGTAGTTATAAATCCCGTAGATTCGATACCCGGTCTTAACCGGATTATTACTTGATACGACGGGGTACACTTGCCCCTAAGTATTCGTTGTGTCTAGTGGAGTTAGAGCATTTAGAAAGATCACATCCACATTCATAGCACATTTACCGCAATACACATTAAGTCATCGTAGAAAACACTACACTAGGTGCCGCACTATCAAGTTTTTGGCGCCGTTGCCGGGGATTTATAATTTCTTGCAATATTAGACAAAAACGTTTTATTGTTAGTCTAAGCATTTGTACATATTACTTTCTTTTTGTGAATAATTTATTTTGTTTCATACTAATAATCTTCTCCATGGTATCATAGTTGTCATCTGTGGGACGATCTCATGGATGACGAATGTTCGCACCAACAATCTCCCTCACAATTTGATGTGGTAATCTCTATCCTTAAAGATATTCAAGTGAGATTATCTAACAATGAGGCATATTGCAGGGATTTGGGAAATCAAATCGCTAGATTGAAGTCTCGTATCGATTCAACCGCGGATGAATCAATTAGAGACGCTAATCCGGGTGATCAAAATATGGTGCTCGAGTTAATTGAGCCTTCTCAAGAGAGCCCCCCAAATTCCGAAGGCCGCCTCAGTTGCGAGGAACCGGAAATCCTAATCGATGCGCCAGTTGCGTGTGAACCCATAGAAAAGTATCCAAAACTAGAAGAGTTTGAGGGTTATTCTAACTCGGAATATTTCACTCTTTTTGAACTACCAAAAGAGTCAAAAAGGGAGCAAACGAAACTCTTCAATAATTTATGTAAATATAGTTTTTGGTTTTTGTTAAATTCTTTTGAAGCTAACAATCCGTTTTGTAGGTACGGATTGTTTATTCAAGAATTTGCATTTCTAACGCGAATGGAAGCATACACCTAGGAGGAAATGCTAAGTCGAGCTCACCGACTATAACGTAGCGCTTCTTGGGAGGCAACCCAAGCTCGAATAAGGGAGTTTTCTTTCCCAACTTTTATTTTCCGCATGTCATTTCTTTTAAAAAAATAAAAAAAAAATAAAAAAAAAATCCCACTTTATCCAAAGGAGAATAAGCCACGCGGGGCGTACACACCTATACACCCCGCGCACCGTGCTTGTTATTTCTGTTTTTGCGTGAGTTAATAACATTCACGCGGGGCGTATCCCTGTTACACCCCGCGTGCTCCACCTTTTCCATAATAAGATGGCTCAGAGCTCGGAACACGCGGGGTGTCTCTCTACGTGCTCCCCGCGTATCTGAGTCTCTGGCCCCGGTGCACTTAAAAAGCCTCTTCTACGCGGGGCGCCCCCAGGGATACGCCTCGCGTAGGATCTGACCTTAAGGGTCCATTTTTCAGCTCATTCTTTATTTTTGTTTTTGTTTTGTTTTCTTTTTGCGACGCCCTTGGAATATGCGTCATTTTAATAACGCGGAGAGACGTGCAACCCCACACTTTTAGTTTGGTTTGCACTAACAAAAACAAAAATAAAAATCAAATAATTATCAAAATAATTAAACAAATTTATTGACTCTTGAATTCTTCCGACACGCTACACCTCCTTCGGAAATTAACTAAAGTTCCGTTATTTGTCGTCAAAAATAAAAGCGTCGGAACATAAAGGAATGATTCAATTAAGAGATTTTAGTCTTGGTTTTGAAGTTAGGGAATTTATGAAAAGCTTAGGCTAGTACTAAACTAAAGCATTGAGTCTTAACCCAAATGTTATCTCCATAATGAATTTGAAAATGCAATAAAAACGGGATAGTTGAGAATTTAGCGAAGACTTGATAGTACACAATTTAAACCCGAATCTTTGTGAGGTATTTTTGAGCCTAAAAGAGTTCGTACGAGAACTCTAATTCTTTCACAATTTTTCGAGAGCTTTGACTTCACTCGACTCATAGAATTTGCATCCAATACCGGATTAAGTACACTTATTTTTGGTAAAAAGGCAATAGATGATAAACCGAACCCACTTAGGCTAATTTTTCTTAATTTATTTTTCTCGTTTTCACTAAACATTAGGAAACCCATTCAGGCCTATTAACCAACTTTTTTTGTTAATACCCTTTTTAACATTTAACCCTTTTTCCTCTTGTTCGAATACCGACAAAATCAATTTGCACCCAAATCACTTCGAAAAAGTCACGACCTTAACAAACGAGCACCATAAGCCTTCAAAATATTGTTTTTGTGCCTCTATCAAAACAAAGGATACAATAAAAACAAAAAGGCATTCTCAAGCTCCACCCGAGCAATTTTGAAGTATATTTTGTAAAAATCGTGATAACTTGTGGAAAAATCCTTGATCGGAGCACTTCCCCGTGAGGCGTAGTTGGGATCAGCCGGGGACACTCCGATGCCAAAGTCAGTAATATTTCTGAGAATAAACTGTAAGCACAAAAGTAGAGAATCAGTAAGTGTACCTTTGATCCCAGGAAGCTGGGGTATTTATATAGGTTTATGTAACCTTCAGAATTAATGGGGAAGCAGGTGAAGAGTCGTGTCATTACTCATCTTTAATTGCTATCAATTCTCCATTAATCCCAGCATTTAGCATCAAAACCCTCAGAGTTGAGGTATTCGAACAGTCAAGTATTTATTCCCCTTTAATGACTATTAATTGCCATTTAATTGTATTTATTCCCATTCATGGATGGTAATAAAGGCGCCTTTTCGTATTCTTTGATCCGTCAAGGCGTATGTACGCTCTCCTTGAGAGCTATGGCGGGTCTCCACTACTCGCTCTCATCGGGCGTATCTCGTTATGGCGTATCTCGCCATGGTCCATGTGATGTGGCATAATGCTAGAAACTCCTTCCTTTTCTTCATTATTTGCATATTCACCCCTGCATTAATCCTGTATAAATATCTATTTTAGAAGGAATAATGGTTTGCCATTATTTCTATTAATTTTCCCTTATTCCTTATTCAAGAATAATTTGGGTTGTTATCAGAAGCCCCCCCTAAAGGTATAAAAAGCTCTTTAGGGCTGTCTAAATGGTGTTTTATTTTTCCATCTTGGAGGAAAGTGGACCCGCCCTAGATGGGATCATATATGGATATGATGCACTTTTAGGGGTTTTTTCTTCTTCGTGAATAGGTGGTCAGTTGTATCCATTGTTAGCCTCTAGGGGCTTTTTGAGAGTTATATTTCTTTTAGAAATGGAATAACCCGCCCTTTATGGGACCATTTGTTCCTACCGCATAGGATTATGATTCGCCTTAGGGACTTTTTTCTTCAGTTCTGTCATATTGAGGAGAATGACCCGACCTTAGGGATCAGTAAGAATGATCAGCCATTTAGAGACTTTTGTGCATTTTGTGGGGGGTTTTGGCACTCTAGGCACTTGCCTTTTTAGCCTTTACTCATTTTCCAAAGTGTTTTTACTTTGCATTTGTGAATGCGAGACTTCGTTATTTCTATGATGAAGACGTGAATTCATTCCTTTGATGAAGACGAGGCTTCATTGTTTGGAGATGAAGACGAGGCTTCATTACTTGGATGAAGACGAGGCTTCATTATTTGGAGATGAAGACGAGGCTTCATTACTTGGATGAAGACGAGGCTTCATTACTTGGATGAAGACGAGGCTTCATTATTTGGAGATGAAGATGAGGCTTCATTACTTGGATGAAGACGAAGCTTCATTATTTGGAGATGAAGACGAGGCTTCATTACTTGGATGAAGACGAGGCTTCATTATTTGGAGATGAAGACGAGGCTTCATTACTTGGATGAAGACGAGGCTTCATTATCTGGAGATGAAGACGAGGCTTCATTACTTGGATGAAGATGAGGCTTCATTATTTGGAGATGAAGACGAGGCTTCATTACTTGGATGAAGACGAGGCTTCATTATCTGGAGATGAAGACGAGGCTTCATTACTTGGATGAAGACGAGGCTTCATTATTTGGAGATGAAGATGAGGCTTCATTACTTGGATGAAGACGAGGCTTCATTATCTGGAGATGAAGACGATGCTTCATTACTTGGATGAAGACGAGGCTTCATTATTTGGAGATGAAGACGAGGCTTCATTGTTGGATGAACCCTTTTCTTTCCAGAACTATTTTTACTAATGCATTATATCTTTTAGCAAGTAACTTTTTAGAATCTGGTTTAGGATTTCTTCGATTGTTTAGGGTAGGTGGCCAGCCGTACCCCAATGTGTGAACCTTTGTGAAGGTTAGAAGCTTTTATTCCTGGTGAGGAAGTTAAGCTGCCTTAGGCGATCGATTTTGCTTCCTATCTTTGAGGTGAATCGATCCGCCGCTAGGTCTTGAGACTCTTCTTTGGGAAGAGTATTTGAGAGTGTAAAGTTCTCACGTCTGAGAAATGTTTTAACTCTGTCTCTGACGACGATCAATCGTTTCCTATCTTTGAGGTAGATCGATCCGCCGCTGAAATTATTGTTCTCCTATCTTTGAGGAGAAAATTTAGGGTGTAATTTTCCCATGTTTGAGATAATTTTAACCTGCTTTTGATGGTGACCAATATTTTTCCTGTCTTTGAGGAGAGAGTTTGAGCTCATTTGAAAGCTCCTGAGGGTCTGTGCTTCTTATTTTTGTGGAAAGGGGATCCGCCCGTGATGGGGATCAATTGTCCTATCTTTGAGGTAATTGATCCGTCTGTGGAACTTTTCATTCGCCAGCCACTAGGCGTATATCAGGAATAAAAGCTAGGCAAATGAATATAAGAAGTATGGCGAGAAAGAATAAATTATAAAATATAGGGTACTATAACAGTTTAATGCACATATAAGAATACGTAAAAATACTGATTTTTAGGCCTATGGTTCTGTCTTTTCTGAGCAACTAGAACCACATCCTCAATGATGTTTAACTTATGAGTAATCACATCTGGGCTTACTCCTGTGGGGATCTCATTCTCCTATGCAAATAGGCTTTCAGACTCAATGAGAACTTTCGTAACATCCTCCTTGATCTCAAGTTTTAATCCTTTGGCGATCCGCACCCGCTTTCCATCAGCAATAAGGAGCGTTTTTATGTCGCCCAAAGCTGTAGTGACAAGTTCATCTTTCTCACCTTCGTCATTTTTGAATTGTGGGCGGATCGATAGCGACGCCGAGTAGGTCTCTTGAACAGCCTTTTGGTTCCCACTAATCATTATTCCTCCTTTGCTGGTGGGAATGTACATTGCCATACGACGGATGGAAATTAGGGCTGCAACCTCTGAGATGAATGGCCGCCCAAGAATGATGTTATAAGCCGATTGTCCATTCATAATAGAGAACTCCAGATCACCAATCCACGCTTGATCATCATCCGCCAGCTTGCATTCCAAAGTTACCTGGTCCTTGGTCCGGATAGTGTGACCTGTCACTCTCATGATGTCAACAATGGTTGTTTCTATTTGGATCGGATCAACCTTTAGTTTGGAGAATGCACCTATGGTGATGACATTGCAAGAACTGCCCGTGTCTACCATTACTCGCTTCATTTCATCTCCCATCCTTCAATTGTCAATGCATCTGTATGTGGAGAGATTACTGGACCTGTTTCTGCAAAAGGGGCAATTGAGGGATGTTTTATCCAGAATGGATATTTTTGCTTTTTCCACGGGTGGCTGATACACTGGTCCATCTGCTATGACATTAATGACACTTTTGAATTTCTTTTTGGGATCTGTCTTCTGCTTGTCGTCTTGTTATTTGTTATTCTGGACAAAGCTATCTAGTTTGCCAGCTCCCAGCAAGCTTCAGTGTGGTGGCCAACCTGTAGTACGCTTTGGCGTTTCTTCCAACGGTTACATGCTCCCCTCCTTTGGGTTCGGGATATGTAATGTCCCGCTTATATTGATTCTTTTCTTTTATATTGTGGCAAGTTGGAAGATTTAATCATTTTTTCTGCCTCGTACCCCATGATTCGCGCTATGAATGGCGAATTCCTGTTAACTGGATGGCGTATCTTTTTGCATTGTTCTCTTGTCTATCCAGAGTGGCATGCACTCGCCTTTCAATCTCATCATTCGTGTGTTCAATGTTGAATCATGATGGTGAAGCCGACTCTTGATCTTGATCTCGATCATGTTGAGGTTATGCTTGGAGCTATGGTTTAACGCGGATGGATGTTGTCACAACCGTGGGAGCCATTTTATCTAGCTTCGAATATCTTGTCTCCGCATCCTTCAACATTTTGCTAACATAATAGATGGAACTGCTGACCTTCTTCTTCTTGAATAACCACAGTGCACATAGCTTTATCCATGACAGATTGATACAAATGCAGGTCTCCCCTTCAGATTGGTCTGCTCATCAAGGGTGGTTCTGCTAGGAATTGTTTTATACCTTGATATGCTTGTTGACAATCTTTCTAGTACGATGATCCGCCTGTTCAACCTCTGGATCTTTCTCACCCTTTGTGGGGCTTTCATTTAGGCGCTCTTTTCACCTTTTTCCTCGCAGGGCTTTTTACTTTATCTGGATTTGCTCTAACTCCTTTTTTGCTAATGATATAGTCAAGGAATTTTTCTGAAGTGACTCTGAATATACACTTCTCTGGATTGAGCTTTATTTTTCATGCTAGTGTTTGGCACTGGTTGCATTATTAGCAATTCCCTTGTACCTGTGGGTTAGCACTGAAAGAACTTCAGAAGTGGGGCATACCCTGTCCATTATTAAAATATTGTGGTAAGGCATAAATGCTATATTCACTTACCTTGGAGATTAGTGGCTTGATCCACGGAACATACTTCATAGCAAAAGACTGTTTGCATTGACCTTTGTTGGCAAATATCATGTACGATGCAATGTCTCTTTATGGAATTCTTAGTTCATTTTGGAATCAATTTAGTAATTCCTTTACGTTGGTCCCTGACTCTAGAATGAACTTAGTCAAAGGATAAAATCGAGTAAATATTATATGTCAAACAAATTCATAATAGAATTTTAATCGTGCTTGTTTTAATAATAATATCACGTATAACGGTCATAACCATAAAGATTGCTACTGCACATGAATATCATAATGAATTCTTAATAAATAACCATAATGAGAATGGTTTAAGAATAATGTCCTTTTGTATTTCAATGCGCATTAATATCCAAGATAGCATATTTATTTTAAACGTCATAAAAGTTATGACATTCTATATTGGGTAAGATATCTTACATAGTTGCTATTTACTTGCAATTAATATTGTGCATCCATATATTAATGGCATTCAGAAATCATTAAAGCCTCATTTGAATGAGGTGTAATTAAAGAAAGGTAAGTGATGATTTAATAATATAGTTATATATAAAATTACTCTTATATCATTTCATTTGTACGAATAAAATAAAAGAGAAAGGGTAATTTTGGAAGAAAAATACATGTACCATGATTCTCCTCCAATTTGGAGTGTAAGAAAAATTACTCAAAATTCACTCTCACCTACCTTCACATACAATCCTCCAATCTTTAAGGAATTCTCATGTATATCCTAAGAATTTTGCATAAATTAATGTTCTGATCCGAAACCGACACTTGCACTATTTTGTAGTTAGCTCAGGATATGAAAGTTTTGTTTATCCCATTTGGTAATTCATCAGCCCATAATGGCCTTAATAGTTAGAGACAATTACAGGATAACTATAAATAGACTCAATATTTTCAAGTCTCTTGTGTTGGTAACAGAAATTCTAACAATGTCAAATAAACAGTTTTTATATGAATAGACACATCCTTGTAAAAAAAGGAATGAAATAACTGTTTGACAAAACAATATTCAAAAATATGAATTTCTGATATTAAAAGTACTATATAGGAGAAAAGCCATATATAGATGGTGAATTGTACAAGGAAAAACCAAATATGATTTTTTTTGTAATTTCTTCTAATAGTTATATGCATGTTCATCCAAAAGACCGACCAGATCTAAATCATTTTTAATTACATGAGCCCTTTTATGATATTTTAATATCAAATGACAAAATCACATTGAATGGATGATTTTTTTTGTAAATCCCAAGATTACGGGTCTTATACATGCGTTTGTATTAATTCAATGATAATATCATATTACACTTGTCATGCATAAAAATATGAGGGCATAGTAAGCATGCAAGATTTAATGAAAGATTTGTGTCTATGACTTCATCTTTTACATTTTATTAGATTTATCATAATAAAAGTAATGATATTCATAGCACTTTATAAGAGTGAGGGATCTCAATTTTCTTTAATTAAAAATGGAATAAGAAAGGGGAGGAAACTTATCTTTTTCATCATAAAATTCCAGATTTAATGTAGAAAACTCCTTCCCACCAATATATGGAGAACTGTATCTTTGGATAGATTTGTTGTACTGATTGAACCAAAGTTTGAGATTGTGATTTCTATTCTGTTGACTCTGTTGTTTTGTTCTTTGTGAAACTCTATACAATCAAGATTTTGTGATCTTCTGTTTGTTAGAGATCCACACTCACCGCACCAATTGATAACTTGTGGAAAAATCCTTGATCGGAGCACTTCCCTGTGAGGCGTAGTTGGGATCGGCCGGGGACACTCCGATGCCAAAGTCAGTAATATTTCTGAGAATAAACTGTAAGCACAAAAGTAGAGAATCAGTAAGTGTACCTTTGATCCTAGGAAGCTGGGGTATTTATATAGGTTTCTGTAACCTTCAGCATTAATGGGGAAGCAGGTGAAGAGTCGTGTCATTACTCATCTTTAATTGCTATCAATTCTCCATTAATCCCAGCATTTAGCATCAAAACCCTCAGAGTTGAGGTATTCGAACAGTCAAGTATTTATTCCCCTTTAATGGCTATTAATTGCCATTTAATTGTATTTATTCCCATTCATGGATGGTAATAAAGGCGCCTTTTCGTATTCTTTGATCCGTCAAGGCATATGTACGCTCTCCTTGAGAGCTATGTCGGGTCTCCACTACTCGCTCTCATCGGGCGTATCTCGTTATGGCGTATCTCGCCATGGTCCACGTGATGTGGCATAATGCTAGAAACTCCTTCCTTTTCTTCATTATTTGCATATTCACCCCTGCATTAATCCTGTATAAATATCTATTTTAGAAGGAATAATGGTTTGCCATTATTTCTATTAATTTTCCCTTATTCCTTATTCAATAATAATTTGGGTTGTTATCAAATCGCCAAGGCCGAAATAAATAAAAACACGGTGCAATCACAAAACGGTATTTTAGAACTTGAGTCTCTTTAAACTAACCACTAAAAAGCCACCCACATTACAACCCCCCTCCGGGTTCATTTTTAATGTTGCCTAACCATGTTATAGGAGGAAAAACCCGGATGAAAATGCAAATTCAACATGATCTTGAGTAAGTGCAAAGAAGAGTGCGAAAACACCGACCCACCAAAAATTGAGCGTAAGAGTGAAATTCCTTGGTGAGGTACTACCGAGTTCTCAAAAGATGATCGGCTCCCGTTAATATCGCCTATTAAACTTAATCATGGAGCTCTCAAATAAGTTTTTATACTCAATTGCTTGCGTAGGTACTTACCGAAACCTTTGCATAAAACCGTAACTTTGAAATCACGCACTTGGTAAAACCAACCTTCGGTTTGTTTCTCAATTATCTCAATCCCTTGTCTTTCGATTTCTTTTACTTGAGGACATGTAAAACTTTAAAGTCCGAGGAGGTTTGATAGGGGCGTTTCGTCCCTATCTTTTAGCGTGATTTACGGTTTAATTTTAGAAGAAATAAATAAGTTTAGTTACAAAAATAAAGTGTTTTTGATAAAATAAAGAAATAAAAATAAATCTCGTACTTTCAGTTTATTTTCCTCGTTTTGATTAGTTTTGGAAATAAAATCGTCAAGCTAACTCGGCTCTCAAGTTTTGTATTTCAGGTACGAGAAAGGAGCAAAAATCCACTCCATACGCGGGGCGTATAATCCCCTACGCGGGGCGTGAAACATGGTGTCGGTAATGATTGCCTTATCCGCAGAAGCCATGTGGAACTGACTCAGCATACGCGGGGCGTATGCCACTCTACGCGGGGCGTATGACACATGTCGGAAATGATTGGCCTAATCCTGAAAGTCAGACTGCATTGTCTCCCAGAGTCAACTCTCCTTATCGGGGCGTACCACCATATACGCGGAGCGTAAAAGGCAGTTCTTCAACGTAAAAAGATTAGAGACTCTTTTACGCGGGACGTACTTCAGCTACGCACGGCGTAAAAGCTCCAATTCAAGCAATAAAACTCCAGAGACTCAAACACGCGGGGCGTACAATCCTTTACGCAGGGCGTGCTTGAGACAATAAGACAACGAATTGGTCCACATGCAGGAGATTTCTGACGGAATGGGCATTTACGCGGGGCGTAGACCAATTTACGCGGGGCGTATCATGGGATTTCTGCACCAAATAATGTTGCTCCATACATGTGCTTTGTGAAATTACAAACTTGCCCTTGCTTGATGTCTATAAATAAGAAGCTCTTGAACTTCATTAGACACCAATTACATACTAGAGAGCTACACTATACTCTTTTCTTTCCTTGTAATTTAGATTCAAATTTTGTAAGTTAAACTCTCCCCCTCGAGAGCTTGTTCGTTGTTCCGGCGTTCCATTGATGCTCCGTTCCACCATTCGTCACCAAGCTCGAGAGTTCCACCTCAACGACCTAGGAGACGGCTTTGAGTCCGGTTAGCTAGTTCCAAGGGCGGATTCTCCCTTTTTACTTGCTAATTAGCTTGTACTCTTCCTATGTACTAGGCTTGGTTGTATTTCATCTAATCACTTTCCATATTTATAATTTATGATTTATAATCTCTATTTCCCTTTATGTGTTAATGTTTATTGCTTGTTTTGATATTGATAATTGATTATTGTGTAGGAGAACGCGATTACCGCCGCCATTCGGGCTATCTTTAGGGAGTTATATAGGTGTTGCCTTACCAGAAGTGACAAACCGGAAACCGTAGGAATTGACAAGCCACGAAACTTACGGGCCCTAGTTTCTAATTCCCCCGCGTTAGACACGCCTTGACTAGGAATCACGTAGTCTAAGTGCTTCACGGGTCGGTTCTACTACACTTGGTCGTCTTTGTAAGAGTAAACTATTATCCGTATACATTTAGAGTCATTATTTATCATGGTTATAACTTATCATACTCATCTCACTTCATAGAGTTTTAGCTACATAAATCTGTGTCGCCAATAGTGAGGAATAGTGTGTAGTTGTGTCTTACTTAACCCAAAGTAATTGCCGCTTAAATAACATACGAAACCGAGTCGTCTAATACTTGTAACTATAAATCCCGTGGATTCGATACCCGGTCTTAACCGGATTATTACTTGATACGACGGGGTACACTTGCCCCTAAGTAGTCATGACGTCTAGTAGATATAAAGCACTTAGAAAGACCACATCCATATTCGTAGCGCAATCATCGTAATATACATTGTGTCGTAGAAAAGCACTACTAGCGACACACTATCACTGACCTTCTTGCTGAGATTCAGTTGAGGCATCCTCGTGTTGTTTGCTCAGTTTGGTACGATGGATTTTCATCGGAGTGGTTGTCGTTGTAACAGCCTCCGGAGAGATCCTGAGAATCCGACATGATTTTCAGAGAAATTTGAGAAGTTTGGGAATTTTAGAGAGAAGAGGATTTGAATACCAGAAATTTCTAAGCGTAAAGAGGTACAAGTGGGAATTCGTCCACTATTTATAGAAGTGTCGAGTTGATCTGAAGCGTTGAGGTGGCCGTTTGACCTCGAGATACTCAACCGACAAAGATTCTGGCATTTATGACACAATCGGCGCATGTATTTTCTAATTATTGCGCTTACGTCATCCTAGGTGGCTATTTAATTTGAATGTGTAGCATTAATTGTGCAACAGATCTTTACTCAATGTTAAGAATTCCAAACGTTTAATGTTCTGAGTAGTCAGTTTTACGAAACGGAGTTATTCATGTGCTTAGTAACTCAGCTTAAGATAACCGCTCAGCGTGTATATCTACTCAGCATGTAATCGTTATTGATTTAGCATAGATCACTCAGCATGGTAATCAACTCATCATGCATATATCACATATTATACTTGGAATTTATTGAAGAGGATTAAACATACCAATGGCTTCTCTAAGTATGTTGAATTGCTCACGAGCCAGTGGCTTTGTGAAGATATCAGCAAGCTGCTCATCCGTTGGGACATAGGTCAACTTGATCTCTCCCTTGAGTACATGATCTCTGATGAAGTGATGTCTTATACTGACGTGCTTCATCCTGCTGTGCTGGATTGGTTCTTTGATAGGTCAATGGCACTCTTGTTGTCACATTTGACTTCAATTGTCTTAGTCTGAACGCCATAATCTTCTAGCTGTTGCTTAATCCAGAGGACTTGAGCAACACAGCTTCTAGCAGCAATGTACTCAGCTTCAGTGGTTGACAGGGCTACTGACACTTGCTTCTTACTGAACCAGGACACAAGACAGCTTCCAAGAAAGTGACATCCTCTTGAGGTGCTTTTTCGTTCAAGTTTGTCTCGTCCGTAGTCAGCGTCAGTGTATCCAATGAGTGTGAAATCATGAGTATTGGGATACCATAAACCTGCATTCACTGAGCCTTGCAAATATCTAAGGATTCTTTTTACAGCTATGTAATGAGATTCCTTAGGGTTAGATTGATATTTAGCACAATAACATACTGAGAACTGAATGTTCGGCCTACTAGCAGTTAAGTAGAGTAGAGAGCCAATCATACCTCGATACAATTTGCTGTCTACTGACTTACCATTTTCGTCAGCGCAGAGGACAGTGTCAGTGCCCATAGGGGTAGATATTGACTTGCAATTCTCAAGTTCGTATTTCTTCAATATCTCCTTAGCATACTTAGTTTGACTGATGAAGATGCCATTTTTCCCTTGTTTGATTTGAAGTCTAAGGAAGAAGTTGAGTTCTTCCATCATTGACATTTCAAACTCAGTCTGCATCTGCTTGCTAAATTCCTTGCACATGGACTCATTAGTGGCACCAAAAATAATGTCATCAACATATATCTGAGCCAGTAGGGTATCTTTACCCTTCCTCTTAATGAATAAGGTTGTATCAGCTTTGCCTCTGACATAATTTCTAGTCAGTAAGAAACTGGTTAGCCTCTCATACCAAGCACGTGGTGCTTGCTTGAGACCATACAGAGCCTTTTTGAGTTTATAAACGTGGTTTGGGAACTTGGGATCCTCAAACCCTGGAGGCTGATTAACATAGACTTCCTCGTTTGTAACTCCATTAAGGAATGCACTCTTAACATCCATTTGAAATAATTTAAAGTTCATATAACTTGCATATGCACATAAGATTCTTATAACCTCTAGCCTTGCCACTGGGGCGAAGGTCTCACCGTAGTCAATACCTTCTTGCTGACTGTAGCCCTGAGCTACAAGTCTTGCTTAGTTCCTGACCACGTTCCCTTGTTCATCTAGCTTGTTGCGGAAGACCTATCTTGTTCCTATAGTCTTCTGGCTTCTTGGATTTGGCACTAAGTCCCATTCTTCATTTCTTCTGAACGGATCAAGTTCTTCTTGCATTGCAGTCATCCAGAACTCATCGTGCTCAGCTTCAGCGAAGTTCTTTGGTTCCTGAACTGATACGAATGCTACGTTGCTGAGGTATCTCCTGAGTTGATTTATTGTCATCAGCGTGTTTTCAGCAGCATCAAGAATGGCACTCTCTGAGTGTCCTCTTGGTATTCTGATCTCTTTTGGTAGAGTGATGTCTTGAGCTGGTTGTGTTTCAACAATCTCTGCAGGTATAGATTGGTCAGTGAAAACAATTTGAGTTTCGCTTTTACCTTTGGTCAGCCCTTGAGGTAGTGACTCAGCGGCTGTTTCTTGGTCAACGGGTGCTGAGTATGGATCATCCTCAGTCAGCTGCTTGTCTTTTCCTGTAGGGTTAGTTTCATCGAACTCAACGTGTACTGACTCTTCTAAGACCTGAGTTCGTTTATTGAAAACTCTGTATGCTTTGCTGTTTGTTGAGTAGCCTAAAAAGATAGCTTCATCAGCTTTTGAATCAAACTTAGCAAGGATGTCTTTAGTATTTAAAATAAAACATTTACAGCCGAAGGCACGAAAGTACCAATGTTGGGCTTTCGTCCTTTCCAAAGTTCGTAGGGAGTCTTCTTTAATATGGGTCTGACTAGAGCCCTATTAAGTATGTAGCAAGCTGTGTTGACAGCTTCTCCCCAAAAATACTTTGGAAGCCTATGCTCACTCAGCATTGTCCTGGCTATTTCAACCAAGGTTCTGTTTTTCCTTTCAACAACCCCATTCTTTTGTGGCGTTCTAGGAGCAGAGAAATTATGGTCAATGCCGCTGGCTTCACAGAATTCAACAAACTGTTGGTTTTTGAATTCTCCACCATTATCACTTCGGATGTGAGCTAACTTTAGGTCTTTATCATTTTCAAGTTTTCTTACTAATGTTGAAAATGTCTCAAAGGTTTCATCCTTGCTACTCAGCAAGATTACCTAAGTGTACCGAGAAAAGTCATCTATAATGACCAAGGAAAATCTCCTACCACCCAAGCTCAGCGGCTGGACTGATCCGAAGAGATCCAAGTGTAGCAACTCAAGTGGACGCTTGGTTGAGACAATGTTTTTACTATGAAAAGATGTTTTAGTTTGTTTTCCAGCCTGACAAGCATAGCATAATTGATCCTTTTCGAACTTAAGTTCTGGCAGTCCCTCAACTAGTTGCTTTCTTGCTAATTTGGCCAGGAGGTCCATGCTTACATGACCAAGTCTCCTGTGCCATAGCATGGAATTTTCTTCCTTTGACACTAAGCATACGTTTTTCGAAAATTTCTTTTCCAAATTCAGCATAAAGACATTTATCAATACGAGGGGCAGTTAAAATCAATTCATTTGTTTTTCCCTCGAGTATTTTACATCCAGTGTTATCAAATATAATTTTTCTCCCGTTATGACATAGCTGAGCTACGCTGAGTAAGTTATATTTAAGTCCACTGACTAGGGAGACTAACTCAATAGTAGGATTACCACCAACGGTTCTTGACCCTACTATTTTACCCTTTTTGTTGTCTCCGAAACTTACGCTTCCACCTCGTTTACGCACAAGTGTGATGAACTGAGTTTCATCACCAGTCATATGCCTCGAGCATGCGCTGTCAATGTACCACATTTTTTACTTCTCAGGCTTACCTGCAATATAGCTACTTATCTTTAGGTACCCAAGTCTTTTTGGGTCCTTGTTTGTTAGGCTCAGCAGGTAAAGCATCATATTTAATCTTATGACGACACACTTGGACAATGTGTCCATTTTTCCCACAGAAGTCACAGCTGACCTTCCGTTTGGGATATCTCATTGACTGGTCAGCACCCCAGTGCTGAGCATGCCAGCACACCTTTGTGGTGTGTCCCTTCTTCCCACAGAAGTCACACTGGACATTCCGCTGAGGATTCCATCTCTGCTGACTAGTACTTCGGTACTGAGTGTTCAGAGGAATATTTCTTTTATTCGGAACCTTGAGTTGATTCTGAATAGATGTGACATCCTTTCTCAGTTTCTTAGAATCTGATTGGACCTCAGTGACAAACTTGTGCATAGTTTCTACGTTGCTATGCAAAGTTGAGTTGTCTTGGAGAAGATATCGAAGGTCACTCAGTTTGACCTCTTCAATCTCGTCACATCGCCTGCTGAGTGCTCTAACCTTCTTGTTACACTTTTTGATAAGTGTGTAGAGGTCACTCAGGGCATTTATCATTTCATTTCTGAGCAGGGGTAGTGATATTACCTCAGTTGAGTGTGCCTCATCGTCAGATGCAATGGAGGGGTCAGCATGCTCAGAAACATAAGGCTCAGCAAGCTCATCTTCCATGAAGCAGATCTTTGCTGACTCAGTGGCATCATCTCTTGATGATGATGACTCATCACTATCACTCCAGGTTGCCACCATTGCCTTCTTGCTGTTCTTCTTTTCCTTCCTCAAGGTAGGATAGCTTGATTTGATATGGCCAGTTTGATGACATTCAAAGCATGTGATTGGTTTTGAGCTGTCCTTCTTGTACTTGCTGTTGCTGGACTCAGCTTTGTACTTGTCAAACTTCTTGTAAGGCTTCTTTGAATACTTATCGTTCTTTCTGAACAGCCTTTTCATTTTTCTAGTGAACATGGCCATCTCTTCATCGTCTGTTGAGCTCCCGTCAGTGGAGTCAGCTTTCATGACAAGAGACTTTTGCTTCTTGTCCTCAGACTTCTCCTTCACCTCAAAGTTCTTCATTGAGATCTTATGGGTCAGCAGAGATCCAATGAGTTCATCATACTTGTAGGTGGTCAAGTCTTGAGCTTCCTCAACAGCAGTTTTCTTGGCTTGCCAGCTTTTGGGAAGGCTCCTCAGTATCTTCTTGACTTGCTCTTCCTCAGTAAAGATCTTACCAAGTCTTTTGAGCTCGTTGATTATGTTTGTGAATCTTGAGTTCATTTCAGAGATTCCTTCATCATCATTCATTTTAAACAGCTCGTACAACCTCATGTGCTGGTTCACCTTGGACTCCTTAACTTTGTTGGTTCCTTCATAGGTGACCTCCAGTTTCTTCCAGATTTCCTGCGCTGACTCACAACCTGAAATCTTGTTGTACTCTGCAGCATCTAACGCACAGTGAAGCATGTTTATAGCTGAAGCATGATTTTGTAGCTTCTTGAGGTCATCTTCTGTCCACTTAGCCTCAGCTTTGACAACCGTTTGGCTGTCAACAGTTTCAACAGGAACAAATGGGCCTTGGACTATAGAAAGCCATGCACTCATTTTTGTTGCCTGAATAAAATTTTTCATTATGTTCTTCCAAAAGGTATAGTTAGACCTGAAGAATAGAGGAGGCCGAGTAATGGATAGTCCCTCAGGAAGAATCTGAGTTGTCTGATTTCCTGGGAGGAAACGAGTGTTGTTCTCAGCCATTGTGGGGATCAGCTCAAGCTAGTTATATCTTGCTCAGTGAGCTTTTAAGCTCTGATACCACTTGTTGGTGCTGTATAACGTGACAAGGTTAGTTCCAAGGGGGGGGGGATAGGAACTATTTAAAATTTTGTCCGTTAAGGCTGGCTTCTTTTCTTTTAGAAAAGGTTTACACAGTGGCGCTAAGTAGTTTTAAGACACAAGCTTAGTCAACTGGTGACTAAGTCTGCTTCTTTCCTTGAGTCAGGAGATAGCACTTAAGTCTATTCCTGAACTCAGCTTCTTAGTGCACTCAACTCAGTGTCTGTTCGTTACTTAGTCAGTTTTATAGCAAGCAATATATAAAGGAGTTTAAAGGTTAGAAATATGTTACTCAGCAGACATATCCTGGTTCGGCCTCTCCGCCTGTCTAGTCCCCGGAACTCGTTCCAAGTTTTTTGAATCCTCTACTGAGCTCTTTAAAGGTAGAGCACGAAACCCTTTACAACATAAGCTGAGTATACAAGAGTACCTTCCTCTATTGCTCTACTCACTCCTATAACTACCACTGAGTACTATAACCGAGTACTCAGCTTCTCCTTTCTATTCTTCTAGAAATGATAAGTGTTTGTCCTAAACAACAATTGCTAAGACACTTTAGATGAATGAAATCACTCTAGAATTTTACACAATAATTGGAATTGGTGTAAGATTTGCTTTGCTTTTCTCACAGAACTTCAAGTATGAATTTGGTCAGTGTTTCGAGTTGATTGAAGATCTGCGTCAAATGAAGCATTTGAAAGGCCTATTTATAGTGACACTTCAAGCACCGGTGATTTTGAATTTTGAAATAACCGTTGGAGGATAACGGCTTCCTGTCGCTTTCACTCTGGACGTGCTCAGTGTCGTTGGCCAATGAGATTCTTGTATCTTCTGTCTTCGCCAGTGCTCAGCAGCTTTTCGTAAGATGAACAGAATGTTTCGACATTTATAGCAAAGTCTTCCAGACAGCTAACTGTGTCTTCTGAGCTTTACCCAAAGTAGAAATACTTTGTCTCCAAGTTGGTTCTGTTCTGCCGCTGACCTGACTACCTTGTCGTTCAACTCAGTAGCTTCGTCTTGAAGCTTTTGTTAGAAGGCTTCTCGATCCTTCTTTATGCTGAGCTATCGTTTTAATTGATACGACTGCGTTTTGTCTTCCTGGGCCATGAGGTCTTGATCTGTTGACTTGGGCTTGACTTCCTCTAATGGGCCTTTAGGCTTTTTATCTTAATGTCTTATAAATCAATTAACTCAACATTGAACAAACACATTAGTGTGAATAAATCAAAGCATTTAAATTTAATGTGTTAGAATATTTTTATCATTCACATAAATAATTTTGTCAAATCAAAATCATGTGGAAATGTGTTTCAACACCAGCACCATCACTCTTGGAATCTTCTTCAGCAGTTATGCTCTACTTCTATTTTGCCTGTTGTGTTTGTGGGGGATTTTAACTGTATACTTGCACAGTCTGAAATGTTTGGAGGCCTGGTTTACCCGCAGGGTCTTATGGATAGATTTAAAGAAGTGGTAGTTTCAAATGATCTTACTGATTTAATTCTACAGGGAGGAGAGTTTACTTGGGAGCGCAGTCGGGGTACTGCCTTCTGGATTTGGGAAAAGCTTGATCGTGCATTAGCATCCGCAGTATGGTGCTCTCGTTTTCCAGGCTACCATTTGTCGACTGTATCAACGGCTTATTCTGATCATCTCCCTCTTATTCTTGAAACTGAACACAATTTGGCTACTATGAGACATCAACGTTTTAAATTTGAGAGGGAATGGTTGCTTGAAAGCAGGTTTTCAGAATTCGTGTGAGTCGAATGGCTGAGTCGTAGTGGCATTAATCTGGATACAAAATTGGCAGCTTGTGCCAGTAGTATGGAGCAATGGGGGAGAGAGTATAGAGCTCGGTTCCGTAGACGGGTTACGGGCTGTAAACGTACTATTCACAGGCTGATGGATAGAACTGACCCGTCTTTAATAAAGGAGTTTTTTGAGGCAAAGTGACAACTGAATATTCTATTAGAAGCTGAATCTATTCATTGGCAACAAAGGGTGAAAACATTCTGGTTACGAAATGGAGATCAGAATTCCTGTTTCTTTCATGCCTCTGTTCGTGCCAGGAAAGAACAAAATGTAATTCATCGGCTCCGTGATTCTACAGGTATTTATACTTCTGATGAGATTGGGCTTAATAATTTAGTCTATGATTATTTTGCCTCTGTGTTTGCTCCCTCTTCTGTTTCTTCTTTTGAGATTGTTGAGGCGATTCCGTTTGAGGTCACTGCTGAAATGAATAATGCATTGATTTCTCCTTTCACTTATGAGGAATTTAAAGTGGCTGTTTTTCAAATACATCCCGACAAGTCTCCGGTCCAGATGGATTAAGCCCTGGGTTTTTTCAATTCTTTTGGGCTGATATTGGCATGGAGGTTTTTCAAGATTGTGCAGGTTATCTGTCTCAGTTTGAGTTTCCAGCAAATCTCAATGATACTATTGCGGTGCTAATACCTAAGGTTAATCATCCTGAGTATATAAAGGATCTAAGGCCAATGTCCTTATGCAATGTGCTATACAAGCTAATTGCAAGGGGTTTAGCTAATCGATTAAACTTGGTGTTGCCTGTTGTTGTCAGTGAGTATCAGTCTGCTTTTGTTCCTAGAAGGGCTATTACTGATAATATTATGATAGCTTTTGAGGCTATTCACCATATGAAAAGGAAGAACAGGGGTTCAGTGGGAGAGGTGGCTCTCAAAATTGACATTAGTAAGGCCTATGATAGGGTGGATTGGGGTTTCTTGCAGGCTGTTCTTCGACAAATGGGCTTTCATGCAACATGGATACGATGGATGATGTTGTGCATCACTACTGTGGAATACTCAATTTCTGTAAATCAACAGTTTGTTGGGCCAATTAATCCAGGGCGAGGGTTAAGACAAGGGGACCCACTCCCCCCTATCTTTTCATTCTTTGTACTGAAGTTTTATCTAGAATGATCCAGCAGGCTGAAAGAGGTGGTTTTATCCAGGGCTGTAGAGTTGCAAGAGGTGCTCCGTCTGTATCTCATCTATTTTTCACGGATGATAGCTTCATTTTCTTCAAAACAACTCAGGGGGAATGTGAGCAGATATCTAGTATTCTCCAGAATTATGAAGCTGCGTCGGGACAGGCGGTTAATTATCAAAAATCTGGAATTTTCTTCTCTCCCAATGTTTCGGTAACTACGAAAGCAGATCTAAGCAACTCATTATAGATCTTTGCGCTCCTTGATACTGGAAGGTACTTAGGGCTGCCGTCTCTGGTTGGAAGGTCAAAAACATTTATCTTCAGTTTTTTAAAAGACAGGCTAAAGAAGCGACTGAGTACTTGGAGTCTTCGCTTTTTATCAGCTGTTGGGAAGGAAATTCTCCTCAAGACGATTGCACAAGCTTTGCCAACATTCTGTATGAGTGTCTTTCTTCTCCCCAAAACCATTTGTAATGAATTACAGAAGTTGATGAACTCATTCTGGTGGGGATCGAAGGTGGGAGGCAATCGCCGGATTCATTGGTTTGAATGGTCCCGTCTCTGTGCGAGAAAATCGGAAGTTGGGCTTGGTTTCAGGGATCTGCAGAACTTCAATCTGTCTCTTTTGGGCAAGTAGGGTTGGAAGCTTCTAACCGAACCACACACTTTGGTAAGCAGAATTATAAAAGCTAAATATTTCCCTATGGAATATTGGGGATGGTAGATCTATTTCTATTTGGCAGGATCCTTGGTTAAAGGAGAACGAGGATTTTTGTGTGCGATCACCGGTACAGTCAGGGTATGCTGATGCAGTGGTGGCTGATCTTTTTATCCTTGGGACACGAATTTAGGGTCGAGGTAAACTTGTTAGACTCTTTTCTCTTTATGAAGCTGCTGAAATTGGGAGTCAGGTTATACCGTTTAGACAAGTGGAAGATAAACAGATATGGCACTTCACGAGATCCGGAATTTATTCTAGTAAATCCGGTTATAAAGTAATTACTGAGATCCGGGTGCCTAATTCAATTGTACACACTGGTTGGAAGCGGGTTTGGGAGACGGAGCTTCCGCCAAAAATTAAATCCTTCTTGTGGAAAATTGGAACCGAGTGCCTTCCTACTCGGTACCGTATCTCTGTACGCCGAGTTCCAATTCCATTTTAGTGTCCATTCTGCCAGTCGGATGTTGAGAATGAATTTCATCTATTTGTGACTTGTATTTTTGCCCAGGAGTGTTGGTTAATTAATGGTGTGGATACTGCTGTTTTTTTATTAGGAACACTTTAATCAGGCTTTATTGCTTATTTTTGCTAATTCTAATATGGAATTGCGGGTTAAAATCGGGTTAACATTGTGGGCTATTTGGTCTCAGCGTAATGCATTGATTTGGAGCTCGAAATTTCAACTTCCAGGACCTACTATTGCTGCTGCAAATTTCTTTGTAAATGAATGGCGTAATCTGCAGCAAAATGCCCTTTGGTCTGCTGGTTTAAATAGTAGCAACAACAGCAGCTCGGTTCCGGTTCTTTGGCAACGGCCCCCCTCGGGCTGGATAAAATGCAATTCCGATGGAGCTATTTTCAATGAACAGCAGCGCTGCGGTTCAGGGGCACTTATACGAAGTAGTGATGGCTCGTTTATGGCAATTCACAGTGAGCTGTATCCTTTTATTGCTGAACCTCGAGTGATAGAAGCGCTTTCGTTGCGGACTGCCATTTCTTGGGTTATATCATTGAATTGTTGCAACGTGATGTTCGAATGTGATGCCAAAGAGGTTGTTGATAGTATCAAAGCCAAGAAAGATGACAGGTCTGAGTTTGGAGGCATCATTTTGGATTGTAAACATCTCCTTGATCATAGAAATGATTTTGTTGTTTCGTTTGTTCCGCGTGTAGCGAATGGGGCTGCTCATGCTATAGCACGACAGGCCCGTTCCAATGCTCACGTCTTTAACTCTTTTACCGCCCCTAGTTGGTTATGTGGTGCGCTTTGTATTGATTCGATTCCTATTCCGTAATATATCAGTTCGTTTCTCTTCAAAAAAAATTATGATATTCATGTATTTGACCTTTTCTTTTATTTGTAGAATCATGGGTAGCTTCTAGGGAGTGGACCTAAGGCCCACCTCGAAAACTCTATTTACAGAGGCCTTTAATTTGAAAATATGATCTGACTGTATAAAATAGACCCCACCGAATATAACACCCTTCATTAAGAAACGATTGGTTTAATGAATAAATTTTATACAATTGTCATCTTTTCTTCATAAGAAAATTAGAATGAGACCATAGTATCATTTCCTTCCCATCCAATTATATATATATATATAAACTTATTTCAGTTACAATATTATTGAGATATCAATGATAAAAATCACTATATAATTAATTATATGTATATCTGAATTTAATAGTAATCAATGAGGTTGTAAAAAATGCTAATGGACAGATATGATTTTCGAAAATTAACCAGAGATTAAACAGATTTATGTTTTTTTTTTACTTTTATTTGTTAATCAACAAATGGTCATATAAATTCAATTAAAATTTATATTATACTATCTAAAAATAATAATATAAACTTATTTAATATAAAAAAATACATATTTGTAATTTATGTTTTTTAAAATGTGCAATTCAACCACAATATTATTGAAACAATTTAAAAGTGAATTATAATAAATAAAACAAAAGTACAATAGAAAATGATTTTGTTTATCATCATTTAGGCGGAACCTATGCAATTTAAGCAGCGTCAAGGCAGAGCCCAAGCGGCTAAAAATCGTCTAGGAGCGAAAAAAACACCTAGATGGACTTATCAAAGAAAATCGAGACGGATTCTCGAGATGGATTCTCAATTTCGAGCTTCAAAGTGTTCTAGACGGCCTTGTTAATGAACAGTTATCATAAAAAAAAAAAAAGAACACAGTCTGATACAATAAAATCAAAAGTCAATAACAATCCCACACATTGTCTTTTTTTTCAATCACCTCTCAACAACAATAATACAAAGGGAGCTGCCAACTTTATTTTACAAAATCTCTCCTAACAATATCATATTTTGGATACACTACAAATTTAACCTTATGTCCTTATTCAGAGAGAGCGAATTTAGCATTCACATTCCAAACAGTAAAATTATAAGCCAATTAATTATCAAACAGTGCAATTTCAACTCTTATTAAGAGAAGATGAATTTTTTTCATTAACATAAAATATACAATTGCACCGTCTCAAAAACATAATAGACTTAATATTAAAATGTTTTGTACGTAGAGGATAAATATGTTCTTCCCCAATAACATATGCTAAATGTGTACTTTATCCCACATTAATATTGATAACATTGAGATATTATCCGAGGGATCAAAAGAGATATTTATCCAAACGACCGCGTATTGAACCGGACAAAGAAGGTCATGGCGTATCAAGCAACGACATCCAATGGGCGGATCACCGAAGCTCCGCCACACGAGATCCGTAGTCACACCTACGTTAGATTCGCCATCACCCTTCGATTCGCCAGTTGAGCAGCTGAGCCGATTCCTCAAATAAAGGCAATTAATGGATCATTAATGAGCGAACGGACATACTTAAAGGAAACCAGTAACCGCCATTAATTGAGCATTAATGGAGACTTTCTAGTTACTAAAGGTTACAATTTCATGACTATATATAGCTTGCATCTCAAGCTATCAAGGTACACATTCCCACAATCCTAGCAATCCAACTTTGTCAATTCAGTTTATTCCTCATTACTTTATACTGACTTTGGCATCGGAGCTTCCCCCCGTCGAACCCAACGACGCCCCCACAGGGGCGGAAGCTAATCGGAAATTCCCCACTAGTCATCAATTGGTGCGGTGAACGTGGAACCCTAACCAAATAAGGGTTTCATTCACATTATAAGACATGACGAGTGAAGGGTCTGATCCCTCCTCATTGAAACGCCCTTAGTAACCCCATCATCCAATCCTGTTACAAACGCTGGCCGTGTTGATCCCTCCTCAGGGATTGAAGCTCCTACGGTACATGGTGAGGGAAGTATGTCACCTGACACATTTCTTGAAATATGTGAGGGATCCATAGGAAAAGAGCTTGGCCCTGAGATGGAAAACCGCTTAAGGTCGTACATGTTAATTCCCCCGCTTCGACGTACGGCACCAACTCCTACGATATCCCAATGGAAAAATATCACCATAGGACCAAACGCTCGTGATTCCTCGTTTTTTCACTCTCAACCTGCGGATTCCACGGTAATTACTTCTGTGGCTGCTGGTGGCCTGCCGTTAAATCGATGACTGTTTTCTAACGGAGCGGAAGGGAGTTGGAGAAATGATCAAGCTTTTCCTGAGGGACCTGCAAACCCAAGGCTTAACATTGGCGGGTCTCGAGCTCTCAATAGTGCTAGGACTAATCCCCCGGAGGGTGGACCGGAGGGTCGAAAGCACAAAAAGCGTAGGAAGATGACCAGAAGAGGACGATCTAAATCTCCATCTCGCCTAAAGCATAGATCCTCCCGGAGAGGTAGATCTCCACCACCCCCAGAACACAGAAGGTCTCCTCCACGCCCAGAGTGTAGAAGGAGTAAACGACCAATTGAGGAACCTCGTCAAGATAGACAGCATTCGCCTCCTAATCCAGGAGCTAATGGACAAGCTCCGCCAAGAGGACGAGGAGGAAGTGGTCCGCCAGGAGGGCGAGGAGGAAGTGGTTCGCCATCGGATCCTTCATCTAATTCCAGTTCATCATCATCTCCGAGTAGATCCCCATGTAGAGGACGTTCCAGGGAGAATCACAGGAATATTGAGGATCTAATCTGAGATGAGGTGCGCCGCCAAAATGAAGAGAATGTGAGACATAACCCATTCGCCAATCGGGATTCGCCCTTTACAGCGTGGATCAAAGCTGAAGAAACGGATAGGCACTTTAAAATTCCTAATATCCCAGTCTACACGGGCGTGGACAACCCTGAGGCCCATGCCAGGAAGTACCGCATGTTGCTCAGCCTTAACCGGGCCAGTGAAGCAGTGTTGTGTCGGATGTTTATCACCATACTTGGTGGTCCCACCTATGATTGGTTCCAGTCTTTGCCTCTAGGATCAATAGACGACTGGGATCAGTTGAGTAGAGAGTTTTGTGCAAAATTCGCCAGGTGCATCCCTCCAGTGGTCAAATCACGGAAGCTTTTTGAATTGAAACAGAAAGCAAATGAGCCCCTTCGAGAATATGTAGACAATTTCAACAAATTGTGTATACGAATTGTTGATGTGGATGTCTCCATGGCAGTGGAAGCTCTAGTGAAAAACACCACATGCAAAAGCTTGCAGGAAGATCTAATCAGAAAGAAGCCCAAAGATATGGCAGAATTGATAGAAAGATGCAAAGATTTCATGGAGGTGGACGACATTCGCAGGGAGTCAGTATCTCCACCTAAGAGGGAGAAGGGCGAATCTCGTAGACGGGATAAGGAAAAGGACAAACATCCTGACTCGTCATCCAGAGGCAGGCGCAGAGGCTCTAAGAACAAATCGGCATACGTACCATCATTTACACTATTAAACGCCTCCAAAAGCGAAGTGCTGATGTAGATAGAAAACAGCCAGCACAAGCGGAGCATTTCATACCCCGAACCAAAAGGGGGGGGGGGGGGAGTACACCAACACAACAGAAAATCCCAAAAATTATTGCAAGTACCACAGGAAGAATGGCCATGATACTGACGCGTGTTAGGAGTTGGCCAGGGAGATAGAAAGGATTATAGAAAGGGGAAAGCTAGATAGGTTCGTCCAAAATGATAACAAGAAAGGAGATAATGATAAGTCAAGGGATGATCAGAAAAAGAAGGCAAAGGGGACCATCAATGTCATAGCAGGCGGACCAGGATATCAACCTGTGCTGAAGAAGGCAAAGACCACCGCTCTGGATAGGGCATCACTCAATCCCCCTTTTGCGGACGTAGGCTTGGAGGTTCCCCCTCACGCAGATGCTCTAGTCGTTACCATGATGGTAGAAGGATAGGAAATGAAAAGAGTAATGATTGATACTGGAAGTTCGTGCAATGTCATTACAAGAGGAGCATTCGCCAAACTTATGGTCGATCCTGTCCAAGTGGAAACCACTATTGTGGACATCCTAGGAATAACGGGGCACACAATTCAAACAAATGGACAGGTAACGTTAGATTGCGAGTTGGCGGACGAAGATCAAACTTGGAAGGGAGATCTGGAGTTCTCCATTATAGATGGCCAATTGGCATATAATATCATCCTGGGTCGACCTTTCATCTCTAAAACAGCGGCTCTCATCTCCATCCGCCATCTCACCATTTACATCCCCACGGCCAAAGGAGGACTAATGGTCAGAGGAAATCAAAAAGTTGCTCAGGAGACGTATTCGGCATCCTTAATGATTCGCCCACAGTCTAAAGATAAGGAAAAAGAGGAACTTGTCACAATGGCTCTGGGTGAAACAGAGATGTACCTTATGGCGGATGAAAAACATGTACGAATTGCTACAGGGCTAAAAGGTGAGATTAAAGAGGCTATTACAAAGGTTCTCCGTGAGTCGGAAGATGTCTTTGCTTGGAAGGATGAGATCCTCCCAGGGATTAATCTGGATGTAATCACTCATAAGCTTAATATTGCCGAGGATGCTGTCCCAATAGCACAAAAGCGAAGGAATCATGGTCCTGAAAGACAGAAGGTAATAGAAGAGGAGATTGCGAAGCTTAAGAAGGCGGACGCCATCGAAGAAGTACTTTACACATAATGGCTGGTGAACGTGGTGCTAGTCAAAAAGGCGGGTGGGTCATACCGCATGTGTATTGACTTCACTGATCTCAACAAAGCTTGTCCCAAAGACAACTACCCTCTGCTATGTATTGATATTTTAGTAGATGGGACCGCCGGACATGCCATGTATTCCTTCACTGATGTGAAGTCAAGTTATCACCAGATCCCGATGGAGCCTTCTGACAGAATTAAGACTTCGTTCGTGACTCACCAGGCCACCTACTGCTTCAAGGTCATGCCCTTTGGGATTAAAAATGCAGGGGCTACCTATCAACGAATGATGAACAAAATATTTGAAGAAAGCAAAGGTAATAACTTTTCTGTCTACGTGGATGATATGATCATCAAAAGTTCCACTGTGGAAAAGCACGCAGATGATATAAGAGAGATCCTAGGTGTACTCCGACACCACAACATTAAACTGAATCCAGAGAAATGTACCTTTGGGGCGACATATGGAAAATTCTTGGGATTCATGATCAGCCAGAGAGGAGTGCAGTCCTGGATATGAAAACACCACAGAACATCAGAGAAGTGCAACGTCTGAATGGGCGTATCGTGGCCTTGGGCAGGTTCATCTCCTGTTCGGCTCGTAGATGTCAACCCTTCTATGAGGTAATCAAAAAACAAATGGCATTTGAGTGGAATGAGGACTGTAAGCAACCCTTCGAAGGGATCAAGCTATTTCTCATGGAACCGCCTCTGATGAGTCGGCCCCTGAAAGGTGAGAATCTCTACATGTATGTTTCAGTTACAGATAAAGCTGTCTGCACAGTCATAATCAGAGAAGAGGATGGACAGCAGTATCCAATCTATTATGTGAGTAAAGTGTTAAAAGACGCCGAGACCCGATACTCCAAATTGGATAAAATGGCACTGGCCGTTGTCACCACCCCAATACGTCTCAGGCCATACTTTCAGACACATACTATCATAGTCCGCACCAGCATACCCATGAGGAAAGTATTACAAAAGCCAGAAACCTCGGGGAGATTAATGGAGTGGGCGATTCGCTTAGGCGAATTTGATGTTCGTTATGAAAGTCGATCTGCTCTGAAAAGTCAAGTCTTGGCAGACTTTGTAAATGAATTCACGGAAGAAGGTATGAATCTCCCCAAATCTAAGGTCGAAGAATGGACGATGTATACAGATGGGGTTTCTTCAACGGAAGGCGCATGTATAGGCATCGTGATCAAAGGTCCCCAATATATAAAACTGCATTACGCGGCAAAATTGGACTTCCTCGCAACCAACAATGCAGCGGAGTACGAGGCCTTAATATTGGGACTACGCCTTTTGAAGGAAATCACTCCCGAGCGGATTGTTATCTACAGTGATTCCAAATTAATGGTCAATCAGGTAATCAAGAATTTTGAGGTGAAGGATGACATTCTGGCCAAATATGTTGAAGAAGTTAAGAAACTGCTGAACCACCTCAAAGCCAAGGAAACCAAGTGGGAACTGATCCATGTTCCCCGAGGATCTAACACCGAGGCCTATCACCTAGCTAAAATGGCTTCAAGCAAGGAGCATTGGGCGGATCTACAGTACCCGTTCGAGGTCAAGACAGCACCGGCATTCACCTCAAAAGAGGTATCCTTACTTGCATCTGTTGAAAGTGATTGGAGGTCACCTATTCACCAGTACCTGATAGATGGCACCCTACCATAGGACAAAGAAGAAGCTCGACGGACAGTAAAGAAGGCCGCCTATTTCTCTATGATAAATGATTGCTTATACAGAAAGTCTTTTGCCCACCCCTGGTTGAAATGCATCGTGACAGAAGAGGGACAACAGATCCTCAAAGAGTTGCATGAAGGCACATGTGGAGCCCATGAGGCATCTACCTCCATCGTGAGGAAGTCCCGGTTAGTAGGATTTTATTGGCCCACGGCGGAACTTGATGCCCAAAAGTTAGTAGAGTCTTGTCATAATTGTCAGGTTCATGCGAATGAATCTCACACAGCCAAACAACTTCAAAGGCCCATCATCGAAGGTCGGCCCTTTGCAGTTTGGGGAATTGATATCGTTGGTCCCTTTCCTCCTACCAAAAGACAAAGAAAGTACGTGGTGGTGGCTGTGGATCATTTTACTAAATGGGTAGAGGCCGAAGCTGTCTCCTCTATCAACACCGAGCGAATGGTGGAGTTCGTCAAAGATAATATCGTTGGGAGGTACGGAGTTCCCCACACGATTATCATTGATAATGGGACTGTTAGACGAGGTGTCGCAGCCTAATCTCCCGGGCGGACCGGGGGGTGGACAACCTCATGGCGACGTAAGCGGTGATTGGCACCGAAAGCAACCAATCGTGGAATCAAGCTGCTCGGCAGGACCGGAGCTCGGAGATATGGAAGAGTCGCCACCCACGAATGGGAAAATGAACACCGATCCCTTGCGGGAGACCGGTGTGGGTTCGGGAAACTTAGGTACGAGCCGAGAAGGCTAGCTCCTTTCCGGAGAAAGGCTACTAGGCACCCCGACATCGCCCGGTTATGAACCACCGGCCTCCTACTCAGCATGTTAGGCGATAACGGACTAATCGTATACTTCTTTAAGTTTAAAATTCATTTGAAACCCTTTTCTTTCTCTTTTTGGAAACCATTTTGAACATATGATATTGAAAAGCCACATCAGTAAAGAATCACACATTTATGTTTATACATACACAGAGAGGGGGAAGAAAGAAGTGATTTATTTACAACCGTATTTAAATGTTATGTTGTGTGTCTATTCTACATTAACTTATTTCCCCAAAACGGATTTATTTACATGGTTCGCACCTTAATCGCCGTTGGAACGATTAGGGTGCGTTTCAAAACCCCGTTTGATGAAGTCCACTCGAATCGCCGTTGGAACGACTCGAATATTTGAAAACGTTTGAGATAAAAACCTTTAATGAGAAAACGTGGTTAAACATACAAGTCAATTTTACTTTGTACAAATTCTTTAAGGAAATGGTTCAAAACTCTATTATTTGCCAAGAAAACGATTTTAATTACAATGTTCGCTTAATCCGTCGTTGGAACGGGCTAAGGTTTTAAAACGTGATATTTTGAAGACGGTTTGAAATATTAACAAGAATGCCTCTATTTATTTACATTACAAAAAAACATTAGTTTAAATAATTCAATTTGAAAACTCTTTTTTTGTGATTTATTTTCCCCACTTATTTAATGGACTCTCTACTTATTATAATTACATTAACAAATCCATTTAAACCACCATTTATACTTAAACAAAGCCTACTTGAAATATGGGCCCATGAATGGGCCAAAAGAATAAAGAAAATAACTTAACATATATATATACCTTTAAATCAAAAGGAGATTATGAGAATAAAAATTAATAAAAAGGGACTACATAATACATATATGAAAATACTATATATAGTACATTTATACTTTAAAGGTGTTGAAAATAGCAAACGAATCTTATAACTAGGAAAATAACATTTATCCAAAAATAATAATCAATGAAATAACCCAACTATCCCAAAACTACATATATACATAATTATTATAGTTTTAAACATCAAAAATAATATATACTAATATCTACTAATCATCTCCCCCAAAATGCCCAAGTAAATAACATTTAAAATAGAATTTAATGTAACTTGAATGGATAACAATAAAAAGGAAGGTAATATAATATATACATATATATAAAAATAGAGTAAAAATGAAAAAACCAATCTCCTAAAATAATCATATATGTTAAAGTTCTAAAACAATTTCAAAATCATATATTAACTAACTATATATATGTATACTAAGGATTAAAAGTCTAAAAGTTAAGAAAAAGGGACCGAAATGACATTTTTTACATTTGGGCAGATTTACCGACGGAAAACCCGTCGGTAAACAGCATTTGGCGACAGAATTGGCAAATTACAGCAGCACTCCAATATTTTCCAGATTTATTCAAAAGCTTTAAATTAAATCTAATTCAATCGTCTTGGACTTCCGAACTACCAAAGATGGATCATAGTTGAAAACGAAAGTTCCTAAAATGATGTTTTCATTTTAAAACGTTATTTGGAAACCTCTTTTAAATTAAAAAGCTTATAATTACAACATTTTCGATACCCGAACTACCTTTTTATCGGATCACGGTTCGTATTGGGATATCCAAAACGAGGTTTTTTTTATTTTAAAACAAAACCGAATTTTATTTAACACGAAACGAAAATTAAATAAATACGCTAACTAAATAAAACGTGACAAAATAAATAAATAACTAAAGGAATAAAAACTATAGCATAAAAAAAAAAAAAGAAAGAGAGAACAAATTAAATAAAATAAAGAGTCTAGTCCTCGGATAATACCTTTAATTCAGTATCTGACCGTCGAAGCCGATTGATTCCACGAACCGCGAACTTCCGTTTTTTTATGAAAAATTTAGTAAAAATTGAACTTAGGAAATTTAGAGATTTTCAATTTTAGGAAAAAAAATGTTTTTTTCCCAAAAAATCCACTTTCTCTCTCTAGAAAAATATCTAGTGTGAGAAAGCTCCCCCAAAAAATCCTCCCCCTCACCTTGGGATCTGTGCCCTTATATAGGGAAACGGATCCCGGAACAATGGGCGACGCCCAAAAAAATTTGGGCGTCGCCCATTGTGGTTGGGCGGCCGCCCAACCTAGTGTTGGGCTACCGCCCAACATGAGTTGGGCGGCCGCCCAACAATGTTGGGCGATCGCCCAACGGCGTTGGGCGAGCGCCCAACGCGAGGTTGGGCGCCCGCGCCCAACCCTCGTCGGGCGTCCGCCCGACGCGTTGGGCGTTCGCCCGACGTGGTTGGGTGCCCGTCCGGCGACCCTCGGGGCGTGCCCCGCGCCGTCGGACGCGTGCACCCCGTGGCCGCCGAGCGCGCGTTCCGCGCAGCCAGACGCTCGCATGTCGCGGCCGCCGAACGCGCGCCTCGTGCTGCCAGGCACGTGTGCTCAACGGCCCCCGAGGGCGCGCACCGCCAGCGGTCCCAGGCATTGCTCGGACGTCGAGAGCGTGCCACTCGCGGTGCGTCCGACGGACGCCGCGCGCACGTCTCGAGCCGTCAAGCGGGCGTTCGACCATCGTTGTCCGCGTGCGGGATGCCGTTGCGTGCCCGCGCCGTGCCGTTAATTTTCCTCAGCTTATTATTCTTTATATATTTTTCGAAACTTCCGGAATCAATCGCTTCGACCGTCTTGTTTCAGGTTTTCGTCACAGGTCCTCCGACTCGGTGTCTACAGTTGCCCCTACTTTTCTATTTTGACAGTGATGTGTGTGGTTCGAAAACGTTTTTTGCTAACGTAACACATGCAATGTAAAACATATAAAAGTAAAAGACACGTAACGAGTAGGAGGAAACATACCCGACCTTTGCGCTGCGCGCTCCGGCGTTGCCCTCTGACTACATCAGACTCTGCTTCGGGCTGCACCCTAGTTCACGACCGCGGGGATAGTGGCTAAATAGCTACCCTAGTTTACGACTGCGGGGATAATGGCTAAACAGCTACCCTATTTCAAGATTGCGGGGATAATGGCTAAATAGCTACCCTGATTTACGACTGCGAGGATAATGGCTAAACAGCTACCCTGGTTTACGACCGTCGGGATAATGGCTAAATAGCTACCCTAGTTTGTGATTGCGGGGATAATGGCTAAACA
Organism: Euphorbia lathyris; assembly: GCF_963576675.1. Lineage (NCBI taxonomy): Eukaryota > Viridiplantae > Streptophyta > Magnoliopsida > Malpighiales > Euphorbiaceae > Euphorbia > Euphorbia lathyris. The sequence continues at coordinate 66,840,951 of NC_088912.1, read as the reverse complement.
GCTACCCTATTTTAAGATTGCGGGGATAATGGCTAAATAGCTACCCTATTTCAAGATTGCGGGGATAATGGCTAAACAGCTACCCTATTTCAAGATTACGAGGATAATGGCTAAACAGCTACCCTATTTCAAGATCGCGGGGATAATGGCTAAACAGCTACCCTATTTCAAGATTACGGGGATAATGGCTAAACAGCTACCCTATTTCAAGATTGCGGGGATAATGGCTAAACAGCTACCCTATTTCAAGATCGCGGGGATAATGGCTAAACAGCTACCCTATTTCAAGATTACGGTGAAGATGGCTAAAAAGCAACTCCGGTCAACGACCGTGAGTCAAATGGCTCAAAAGCAACTCCGGTCTGCGACCAAGAGTCAAATGGCTAAAAAGCAACTTCGGTCTGCGACCTAGAGTCAAATGGCTAAAAAGAAACCCCGGTCTGCGACAGTGAGTCAAATGGCTAAAAAGCAACTTCGGTCTGCGACCGAGAGTCAAATGGCTCAAAAGCAATTCCGGTCTGCGACCGTGAGTCAAATGGCTAAAAAGCGGGGGCTGTTTCTGGATTTTCTTACCACACTGTTGTCTATATTTTCCCACTGGAGCTATCATCTCGACGATTCGATGGGCACACGTCTTAGTCCGAAATGAAATAGACTACTGATTGTTTTTCTGTTGACTGTCGTCTGTATTTTGACTGGTGTCACTGTTCTGTAAAGATTAGCTGTTGTCTGGAATTGATGTTTTGACAATGTTAGTCACTGTCTGGGAGAAATGCAGGCTGAAACGGACTGCAAATCGGAGGTCTGTGCACCTGGTAATTAATTATTTACTTTTTACCTTTATGTCAAATCGTACTTTTTCACTATTTACGGGAATGTCATTCCCTTTTCCTATATAAGGTGGTGGGGTTTCATTTCAACCCCACACCTTCTCTCTCCTCTTTCTCTCACTAGACTTCAATTTGGATTATTCTCGGGAAGGATTTAGACGAATGGGATGGCACCAGAGGCATGGACGAGGTTTATGTAAACCTGGATAGAGTGGATACCTTCCACGACCCTACGACACACTTGAGCAGGACACGCTGCAACGAGGTAAGTGGTTTCTCACTTTTATTTGATTTGAACTCTAGGCTTTAGCACTCCTATACGAACATGATTTGCATGCTAACTCTTAGACTGCCTTAGAGGACTTTAGCTAGAAAACGTGAATTCCTTTATTTACACGTAACACCTGTTTGTTTTTGTAAGAATGCGCGCTATATGCATGTGAATAGTACACTACGAATTTATGCATGTTAACAGTAAAAACGATGTGAATAGTAAAAATATGAATAGTGCACGTGAATAGTAAAAACTTAGCTAATGCACGTGAATAGTAAAAACGTGAATAGTGCACGTGAATAGTAAAAACTTAGCTAATGCACGTGAATAGTGACACGTGAATAGTAAAAACTTAGCTAATGCACGTGAATAGTAAAAACTTAGCTAATGCACGTGAATAGTGACAACGTGAATAGTAAAACTTAGCTAATGCACGTGAATAGTAGAACGTGAATAGTAAAAACGTGAATAGTAAAAACATGAATAGTGACAACGTGAATAGTAAAAACTTAGCTAATGCACGTGAATAGTAGACGTGAATAGTAAAACCTAATCTACGCTCCTCGTCACCGCAGACGAGAGTGGATCAAAAAATTGACTCAACCTTACGTGAAGGACCCTACATGAGAGATTTTTTACAGAAAATTGGTCCTAACTGACCGGATGTCTCTAGGTTAGAAAATGAAAGAATACCTAGTCTTAACGCGTTCTTTTCAATTGCATGCTTTAGGAGCTGTATTTAAATTTTCTTATCTTGTTCCTTTTTAGTTCATTGAGATTTCGGGGACCACCGCCGAGGTTCTCTCATGGTATGATAGGCTAGGTGCCGCGGCGAGAGCCCGTGTGCAGGAGTTGGGCTTCGGATCCTTTATTGCAGCGCTGCCCCGCACCAACGGGGTATGTGATCCTTTTGGCCTACGGGCCCTGTGTGAGCGGTGGGTTGACTCGACCCACACCTTCCACCTTTCCTTTGGGGAGATGACCATCTCGCCTCGAGATTTTTCGCCATTGACCGGATTGCGAGGGAGCAACACTCCCGTCCCTTTTCATTTTGGTATGATGCGACCGCGGGTCGACCCTGCTAGGCTTGCTGCCTTGATTGGACCGGGAGTTCCTCTATGCGCCAAGTCTACTCCGGTGAAATTTATTTCCATTGCTAGCCTTTTGAGTAGACGGGATTTCTGCGAGACTGACGCTACCGACTTGGCGGTTCGTAGCTTCTTGGTATACGCTCTGAGTGAGACGATTTTCCGCACGAAGGGCGGGAAGGTACATGCGGGCCTCATTCAGGCGCTCAGCGATTTGGATGCAGCGGCTTCCTACGATTGGGCGGGGGCAGGCTTAGCCTTTCTTTACAAGTTTTTGGATCTGACTTGCCGGAAGCGCAAGGACTTCGGTGGTTATACCTTTGCTCTGCTGGTACGTGACGCCTTCTTGACTTATCCGTCTTATCTTTTTCGCATTTTTCACACTCCTAGTCCTTGTTTTTACCGCAGGTGTGGGCATACGAGAGACACATCCTTCCTAGCTGGTCTCGACCTCGACCGAGAGTGCCGAGGCCGCCATTTATGACTCGATGGAGGGACTTCGACTTGAGCGCTGAGAGGAGTCGGACAGTGTCGCGGCTTCTGGATCGGATCGACTCGCTGACCCTGAGTCAGGTAGATTTTGCCCCATCGTGCCAGATTTTGGTTTGAGCCTTTCTGACTTTCTCTTTGTGTATTTTGCTTTAGATTCAGTTCAGGTGGGATGACCTCGACTTCGGCCCTGAGTATGCCTACGTGTCGATGATCCAAGAGCAGCAGTGTGTGCTCACCGGCCCCTGCGTGCGGGTGTGGTATCTAGGGGATCGAGGCATTACCGGGGTTAGAGACGCTCATTGGACGCCGGGTGAGATCCCCATCTCTATGTTCGCGGTACGGACCCTGCCTTTATCGGTCATTCGTCGGGACCTGACCCGTAGGTATGTTGGTAGAGCGGTGTGGATTCACGCCGGGGGCCGCGAGCCTTACTTATCTACTTTACTGAGCGCGAGGGATGCCCCGGCGACAGCGATGGAGGTAGATCCGGTGACGGACGTGTTTTCGAGGGAGGCTGTCGCGGCAGTCTTCGGTCAGGAGGAGGTTCCGGTAAGTGATTCCGTTCCCCCTTCATTTTATTCACGATATGCTCGGAGGTTTTATTGTGTGTTTTTTTTTGCAGGAGGGATCTTGGAGGAGTGCCCACTTATCTAATTTTTTTGATGGCACTCAGACTCAGACACCAGCGCGCGAGCAGCCCTACTTCGTCGGCGAGTCCTCCAGCGCAGCCCGACCGGAGAGATCGTCCATAGGCGTGCCTATACCAGGCTACGGGAGGGATTATGCTACGATCCGCTATGACGAGTCTGGGACACCTTATGCGGGATTTGAGGCGGCCCCTCCTATCTTCTCCTCGAGGGTCCCGTTTGATCCCTCGGACGCTTCACTGACCACTAGGGAGACCTGTATAGACTACGTGGATCTATCCGACTTCCTACGAGATCGCCTCAGCTTGCGCTGCACCGACCACCTGGTATGTATCATTACTGTACTTTAGTGTAGTGAAATGTATGCATGTATGTATGATTTATGTTTTTGCCTATGCTGCCTCTTATCTGTTTTTTTTTTTTTTTTTTTTTTTTTTGTAGAGTGATCTTCATGCCCATGAGCGGAGACAGAGTGAGCTAGTGCGGGAAGCTGATGCCCGAGTTGGTCATGTGTATCAAGAGAGGAACGACCACTGGTCGGGGGTGATGCGACGGGAGACTGAGGGTCGCCTTGCCGTCGAGGAGAGGGCGCGTGATGAGTCGATCAGACGCCTTGCTGCAGAGGAGAGAGCACGAGCTGCTGATGAGAGAGCACGAGTTTCTGATGAGAGAGCGCGAGTTTCTGATGAGAGAGCGCGTGCTGCCGAGGAGGCACTATCTGCGGAGCGGGCATCACACCTGAGAGATTTTAAGAACTATTGGGACTTTCCTCCGTATTAGGCTCGTTATGTATTGCTTTGTAGTTTTCATTATTGCTTTGTAGCTTTCATTGTTGCTTTGTAACTTTTATTAGGGTTTCTCCGATGTATAGCTGATGTATAGGGAGTGGGGTGGATAGTAGGTAGGCTTTTTGTGAAAAGTAGGACAAGAAATGTATAACCCGTGATTCATATTACCATGCATTCGGTAGATTATAATGATTCCAATCATTCTTGTCAAATATATTCATGCCTTTATTTATTTACAAACAACAGAAATACTTAGTCTCTTATACATTGTTTTTGTAATTGCTCAAGTCATAACTATTGTTACCAGGACCCGCCTTTCGGTTTTCGGATCCCGACGATTTTTCTCCTCTCCTTTTACTATCCCGGAATTTTTAAATGAGTGCCCTTTCGGGTTTTCACCCATTGGGATTTCCCTTATTGTTGCATAGGTCGCCCTTTGCGGGTTTTCAACCTATTGGGAATTTTTCTTTATTTTTCCTTTTTTTTACGAAAAGTATTTCTTAAGCCTATCCAGATTGGTAGGTTCGCAGAATTCCATGCCGTCCATTGTGGTTAACTTCACCGCTCCTTTGCTTAGTATCTTCTTCACGACGAATGGTCCTTCCCAGTTAGGCCTGAACTTCCCCCTCGGGTCGGTGTGCGTCACACGGATCTGTTTCAGCACCAAATCTCCTTCTTTGATAGGGCTAGTCTTAACTTTTTTATTGAAAGCCCGAGCCATCCTTCTTTGATACAACTGTACATGGTAAAGGGCTTCCATCCTTTTCTCATCAACTAAAGCCAACTGCTCGCATCGCCTCTTTACCCATTCCGCCTCGGGAATTTCTGCCTCCACCGCAATTCTCAACGATCGCTTTTCAATCTCAATCGGCAGGACTGCTTCTGTTCCGTATACCAAGGAGAATGGCGTTGCCCCAGTCGAGGTTCTGACTGTCGTGCGATAAGCCCACAACGCGAGTGGGAGGTGCTCATGCCAGTTCCGATGTGATTCCACCGTCTTTACGAGGATCCTTTTAAGGTTCTTATTAGCTGCTTCTACTGCCCCATTAGCCTGTGGACGGTACGGAGAAGACCTGTGATGTTCAATGCCATATTCTCGGAAAAGATTCCTTACTTCCCCATGAAACTGGACTCCGTTATCCGTGATCATGTGATGAGGCACTCCGAACCTGGTGATCAAGTGTTTTTCAATGAACTTTCTCATCTGCTTGGATCCCAGTTTGCTAAACGACTCTGCTTCTACCCATTTGGTGAAATAATCGATGGCGACTGCAATAAACTTATGTCCATTTGAAGCATTAGGCCTTACTTCGCCAATGATGTCAATGCCCCAAGCAGCGAATGGCCAAATAGGTGCTAGCACGTGTAATTCCATGGCCGGAAGATGACTGCAATCGCCGTGGATTTGACAATCGTGACATTTCTTCGCATACTCGTTACAATCCCTTTCCATGGTGAGCCAATAGAAGCCTTGCCTAATGATTTTCTTAGCGAGTACTGCTCCTCCCATATGGGCTCCGCAAATTCCTGAATGTACCCATTCCATCGCCTCACGGGCTTCTCCCGCATCCAAGCATCTTAGTTGTAATCCGTCAATGTGCCTTTTGTAAAGCAAGTCGTTGTGGATGACGAACTGACGAGCTAGCCTTCTAATCACAGCTTGATCCCTAGGTTATGACTCTGCCGGATATGTTCCATTTTTCATGAAGTTCACGATATCGAAATACCACGGTTTTTCATCTGCCCCTAATAGCATTACGTCTTCGTAGCACGGTTTGTGAGATCTTCTCAATACCAATGGTTTCGAAGCAAGGTTCCGGGGGTTGTCCCAAACTGACACTAAAGTGGCCAAGGCATCCGCGGCCTGATTCTGAGCTCGAGGAATGTGATAGAAGTGACATTCTTTGAATCTTAATGCCAACCCTTCTAGCTGATCTAGATACGGACGTAGCCTTTCTTCTCTCACTTCCCAGTTTCCTTGTGCCTGTTCGATGATCAACTTGGAGTCGCCCCAAATTTCGACATATGACGCTCCTAGTGCCGCTAATGACTCCAAACCATAAATGCATGCTTCGTATTCGGCCATATTGTTGGTAAGGGGGGAGGATAACTTTTTCGCCATCGGGATTCTTTCTCCTTCCGGGGAGATAAGTAGTACTCCTACTCCGGCTCCATTCGAATTAACTGCTCCGTCGAAGAACATTTTCCACGGTATAACTTCGATTGCATTCAAATGTTCATCGGGGAAATCATAGCTTATCTCTTCTTCTTCTGTATTCAGGGGTTGATTAGCCAAAAATTCTGCCACGGCTCTTCCTTTGATAACCTTCTTTGTCACATATTCAATGTCAAACTCGGACAAAAGCAACAACCATCTGGCTAACTTCCCCGTCAAGGATGGATTTCGGTATAGATACTTCACGGGGTCCATCCGAGAAATAATGATCACTTTATACGATTGGAAATAGTGCCGCAGTTTCTTCGTCAACCACACCACTGCCACACATGTCTTTTCGATCATGTTGTACTTGAGCTCGTACTCCAGGAACTTCTTACTCAAATAATACACCGCGTGCTCCACACCGGTGTCTCCCTCTTGAGCCAACATCGCCCCAATAGATCGCTCCTCAATCGCTACATAGAGGAGAAGCGGCTTTCCCAGTTTAGGCGGTCTCAACACTGGCGGATTAGACAAGTAACTTCGGACACTCTCCAACGCCTGTTGACACTTATCATTCCAAACGACGGGTTGGTCTTTCCTTAACAACTTAAAGATTGGCTCGCAGATTGTGGTGAGTCTCGCTATGAACCGACTGATATACTGAACTTGCCCCAGAAACCCTCTCACTTCCTTCTCATTTCTCGGTGCCGGCATCTCTTGTATAGCCTTCACTTTATCGGGATCCACCTCAATTCCCTTATTTCCGATTACATAGCCTAAGATTTTCCCCGACGAAACGCCGAAAAAGCACTTCTTCGGGTTTAACCTTAGCTTGAATTCTGCAATTCGGGCCAAAAACTTCTCGAGTGCGGAAAAATGCCCTTCTCTTGTCTCTGATTTGACCATCATATCGTCCACGTAGACTTCTAGCTCCTTGTGTATCATATCATGGAACAGTGCTGTAGCCATTCGCTGGTAAGTTGCCCCGGCATTCAAACCAAACGGCATTACCCTGTAGCAGTATGTTCCCCACTCAGTTGTGAACGAGGTTTTCGCTTTGTGCTTTTCGGCCATCTGAACTTGCATGTAGCCCATGAAACCATCCACATTTGTGTGTAAGACGCTTGATGCTGCACTGTCGATCAATACATCGATATGAGGCAAGGCGAACTCATCCTTGGGGCATGCCTTGTTAAGATCTCTGTAATCCACGCACATCCTCACTTTGCCATCCTTTTTCGCGATGGGCACTACATTTGCGACCCAAGGGGGATAGTCGATCACTTCGATGAATCCTGCTTCTAACTGCTTCTTCACCTCCTCTCTGATCTTATCTGCCCATTCGGGTCTCATACGTCGGAGCTTCTGCTTTACGGGCCTCGCCTCGGGATATGTTGGAATACGGTGAGTTACGATTGATTGATCGATTCCAAGCATGTCTTCGTATGTCCAAGCGAATACAATTTCGTATTTTTTAATTATTTTCTCAAATTATTTTCTCTCTTTAATAGTTAGTTCTTGAGCAATTTGTATAAGTTTAGGATTTTCATCCGTACCAAGATTGAAAGTTGACATTTCTATCGTATTGATTTCAAATGTAGGCATGTTATATGAATGAGAATGCATGGAATGATCATGATCAACATCAAGCAAGTAAGCAAAATCGGAATTCATTTCATTGATAGCGTGGGTGATTACATCATCAGACTCAAACAAAGCAGTAATACAATTTTCATCCTCAATATCTTCGGACTTCTCATATACTCTCGAGGTACTAGGGTCAATTTCAGCTCTTGTAGTCGCTTCAATGGTAATGACCTGCTCCTCGGCATTTGAATCTAGCATCATGATCTCCTCGACAAAGCAGCTTGCCTTTCCTTTGCCCCAGTCGGCGACATCATTGAAGATTTCAAACCTTGGCAGAATCTTTCCTTCCGTGCTAGTCCACGACTCGGAGGTTCCCGAATATGGCTTTCCATGCCCCTCGCTTACAAAATGCTTCCTCAAGCCTATTTTCCCTTCCGCATTCATGTTGGATGGACTCCCCTGCTCATATCCCAAACCCCTCCGGGTTTTCTGACTTTTAAAATCCGGAAACTCCGACAACCCTTGATGGTGTGCTCCTAATCCCATTCCCGGGATGAAACCTCCTTTCATCATCTTCACCACATCGGTGGTCATGCTCGATTCGTAAATCCCGGAGACTTGGAATCCGGAGAAAAGTTGAGGCTCAATTCCCAATGCTGCCACCGAGCTCAATTTCTCAGCTCTGATTGTCACTATTTCCTCCCCGAAAGGGAACTTGATCATTTGGTGGAGCGTGGAGGGCACACCTCCCAGCTTGTGGAACCATGGGCGTCCCAACAATACAGCAAAGGTTACCGAGATATCCAGCACTGTGAACTCAGTTTCTTCCTCATGCGGCCCCACTTTCAACTTGGCCTTGAAGACTCCTTCAATGTGCCTACGGCTGTCGTCATATGCTCTAATCACAGTTTCAGAAGCTGTCAAATCTACTCTCTCCACTCCCAACTTGGACAAGAGCTTCAAAGGATAAACATTAATGGCCGATCCATCATCGACCATCACACAGCTAGTCTTCTTCCCGTTAATTTCCGCTCGGACATACAATGGTTTATTGTGAGCCTTCCCCTCTTCTGGGAGATCCTCGTCGGTAAATGTGATCTCAGTCCTCTTTCGGGCCATAATTGCCCCTACTAGCGCTGTCGGCTCGGTATCGGTGGAAATAACCAAATTCTGCAACTCTTTCATCAGATTTTCACGATGGTACCTAGAATGGCATAAAACTTCCCAGACCGTAGACTTAGCTTGCATCTTCTTCAACTGTTCAAGAACTTGGTCGTCGGGCTTAGGAGCCGAACCTTATCCAATCTCAATCTCTACCATTGGTGCCTTTCCCTCGGCCACACGACCTGATCTCGTCATCACCGCAACTTCCGGCTCGTCATCCGACTCGTCCCAAATGTTAATAGGAACCCTTCGATTGGCCTCCTCCTCGTCCGAGGAACTCGCCCAAATGTCTACGACCATTAAATCCATGACGTGAGGAACACTCGGATTCAGGAAAAAGGGATCCGCTGATCCGTACAAAGCCCAACCTATCAACTCATCATAGTCACGGAGGGACACCCGGCTCATCCTCCTTGCGGCCAACGGAATAGCGCCTCGTTGTATGCACATAAGCTGCACCTTATCGCTCATTGTCTCATTACACTGCTCATAACGGTGCCTCCACCTTCTAGCATAATCCACAAAATGTTCCTCGGGGAATTGCCTAATCCTATCCAGATCATCCAGGGATCCCGTCCATGGAATGTACATTTCATATCTCGCCACAAAGGCATTTCGGAGCGGTATCCAATGGCACATCTCTTCCTCTGACAGACCCTGATGCCACAATAAGGCTTCACCCATCAAGGTTTCCGGAAAATGTTCATGCAACTCACATTGTGGGAATCCAGCATTATACATATGATCGCGGAATATCCTCGCATGCTCTACAGGATCCCGGTATCCACCATACCTAGGCATTGCTAACACCGCATCAGGTGTTTGGTAAGACGGGGAATCAGGAGTTTGCTCTGCTAGCATCCATACCGTATATTCCTTGATAAATCTCTTCGTCATAGCTGCCCAATCGGTCTTAACATACATCGGTAGTGACATGTACCACATCAGCGGTTCACCCATCAGTGAATTACAAAACAAGCTAGTGATCTCTTCCTCTTTGAAACTCAAGGCTGTCATAGCCGACAAATAGAAGTGAAGGTGCTCCATAGGGTCCTTATTGCCGTTATACTTACTCACCCTTGGCAATGGACGCTTGATGGGTCCAATCTGCATTGCAAAGTGCTCCGCGGTTCTATCCTCAGCTCTCTGATACTTTTCAAGAAACAAATCCGACAACCGATCCCAATCGTGCTTGCAAGAATCGGACAATGAATGGAACCATTGCAAAGGCTCACCTACCAGCGAATGGTGGAACCACTGAGCAATTTCATCTACCCCGAAGGATTCAATAAACATGTCGTGCATATACTCACGCAAGTGCACTTCGGGATCCCTTCCTCCACTGAACAAACCCAAATTTGGCACGATAGTCCGAGATGCCCCTTCACCGGTCTCTTTGGCACTATCCTCGTCATATGGTGCTCCACCATCTGATCCTTCCTCCATTGGTTCATCCTCTTGTTCCTCACCCAAGAAGGACACATACAGACCATTTCCTACATTGCTTCTTTCGACGGAGTCCAACAACTCCTCTACATCTTCCTCAAAAGATTCCATCACCACAGTTTCCGTCAAACCAGCTCTGATCATGCTCACCCTATGATTAGGCAATGGATTGCGCCTAACGGAAGGGTTTGCTGACGAAGGATCAGCTATCTTCTTCTCCTCAATCAAATCTTGGATTTCGTGTTTCAGCCTCTCGCAATTCTCAATCGTATGTCCATAACTGCTGTGGAATTCACAATACCCTCTAGCCTGAATCTGCGGAGTAGGTTGAGCTTTGTTATACGGGGTAAGGGCTTTCAACAACCCCTTCTTCTGCAGACGTTCAAAAATTTTCGCATAGGTCTGATCGAACTTGGCGAACCGCCTCTTTTCGATAGCATTAAGATCAACCACTTTCACTGTCGCAGATTCCGTACTCACGCTAGGCCCTCCGGCACTATATCCAGACTTCGTCCACTTAGTATAAGCTTTCTTCGGCTCCCCATCGCCTTCGACAGTCAAGGCACAACTATACATCTGATTGAAATCTGTGAACGTCATATATCTCAACTCATTCTTAATATACGGCAACGTATTGCCAATCACCATTCGGATCTGATCTTGCTCAAGCGGCTTCTATTTCATGACCGCGGCCTTAGCCCTCCATCTCTTCACGAAGTCTGAAAGGGATTCCCCAGTCTGCTGCTTAGTGCTCTCTAACTCTTTCAAAGTGACTTCCAACATGGTGTTAAAACTATACTGAGCGATGAATGACTTCGCTAACTCCTTCCAATCCTTCTTTGTCACCATTGGCAGCGCATGGAACCATGTGAGGGCAGCCCCCTCCAGGTAAGTGTTAAACAGTCCCAAGACTTGATCCTCGGTCAGGATCGTGTGCTTCATTACCGCAACGTACTGATTCATGTGAGCGGTGGGATCTCCAGTTCCATCGAACTTTTTCATGTCAGGGAGCCGGAATTTCAGAGGCAAAGCTGTTGCTGTCAAGCAATTCTTCAAGTTATAGAAATCCTGACTTCCGGAGCTTCCTCCGTGCAAGTCCTGCACTTCCTGTGTGATGTGTTGCCTCCACTCCTCTTCCTTAGCTTTCTCCTTCTCTAACTGTTTTCGGACATAATTCTGATAATCCTCCTCATTCCCAAAGCGAGGGCCATCGTTCACCTCATTCTCAGCACGCTTACTACCACTCTTGTTGTCCTTCAGTGCTAACTCAGCTAGCTGGGCCAAGATTGCGGCCAGCTGGTCGTTGATATTGTTCACAGAATTCTCCAATTCAGCCACCTTCTCGTCGGTTGCAGACATACTGATGGAAGACTGAGTATACTCGGATGAAGATGATTCAGAAGCCACAACTACTGATTCGGGACTGTCTACTTGCAACTGATCAAACTGTCTGACAAGCCGATTACTCTCGCGAAACCACAACCGCTTAATGATGACGTCTGCGCGAACGGTATCCATTAGTATGTATGCATGATTTCATATGCATGATTCGTGGTGTGTGCGTTTATTTATTTACGATTATAAGATAAGAAGAACAAACGTTAGTTCTATTTACACGTATCACAACATCTCTCTTCCACCCTTATTCCTCCACACACTCGTTGGTCCAGGTCTCTTTCCTAGGATTTTGGTTTGGGGCTCACATTGCGGTCCAGGGGACGCGTGATGCCGTCAATTATTGCGGGAAAGTAAATCAACCATCAGACAATACAGTTCGTTTTGACGTATCCATATTCAGTGACTAAGAAATCGACCAAGTTGGATTGTCCTTTCGGAATAACTCGTCTTTTGTCCTTTCGCGAAACGTGTTAATTTGGGTTTTGACTCCCTTTGAGCGCATCTCGGTTTTTAGACATGGTTCGAGTTATTCTTCTAGTCCAATCGTTCGTTATTGTCAATGACTCGTTCCCTTTCATTCGCGTGGGTTCATGTCTCGATTTTTGGGTTACAACGGGATCTTTTGGATCTATCGAGAGACGTAACCACGTGTTTATTTAGTGATGGAATCACTTTTGGACTTTATTTTAGGGAACGGACTCATCGCGTAACGTGTTTGTTCTTAGCGTCGAGGATTCGTTTGCTCATTTTGCTACGTGAAAGACGGTGAGTCTTATTTTGAGCGCACGGTAACCTTTCGGCTAGCAACAATTCGTTGTTTTTCCCAATCCACGGGATATATCATCTTAGTGTGGTTATAGAAAATCAACATTTCATTGAATCGCATGCTTATTCAGAGTGAGGACATCACCGTTCTCTTTCCTTTAGGCACGATTTAAGCAAACACGTACATCGGGCCATATTTCTTGCAGTTTTGGTAACGGTCGAAATGATCGAGTCGTTAGTCAAAACCCGCAGTCTCGTCCATATGACGCAATTATATGGTTTGGCTTAATTCGGCTTCGAGATTTTAAACGGGGTATACACTCGTCCGAGGCACGTATTCAACGACATTGGTTTATTTTCTTTAACTACTCTCGGCATCGATATATATCGTAGATTCGGAATGATTTTGGTCGTTTAGTTCATTTTTTTTTCTTTATTTTCTTAGTCATCTGTACGGACACATCCATTTCTCTTAAGAACGACACGAGGCATAACGTAAAAGCTCGTCTTTCATTCGGAAGGGACGGGCTACTTGTGCGAAACTTTTCACGTTACAACAAGGTCGTTTGAAACAGAAATGTTCTTCGTTTTCGTTTCGTCTTGATCTCGTTTTATCCCAGTTTATTTAAAGAATGTGAATAACGGCTACCGTTAATATAGTCTTTTGTATCGAAACGCAACTATCCTTAACACTGAACCGATTCATACTAATACGTGCTTACGTCATAACGTATTTCCTGAACATGTGCCTTCGTCGGGACACCGAAAGGGACAAGGCGGGTCGCACATGTTCATTCATATGAGATGACTAAGTCGTCTTTAGTTCAAATCGTTTCGATGTTTTAGGGTAATTAGTATGTCGATTCATGAGTATATATTAACGCATCGTCTCATTTTCTTTACATAATTTAGGATTGGACACGTATCATGGCGGTTTGAAAACACGAACTGATTCATTTATCACATCAAAAATAGTAACGGGTAATCCTATGGAAACTTCTAAGGCTACTATATGCTGACACGGCTGACCGCGGGACCTCACAGGACCGCACAGATTCACCCCTAACGAATGGATGGGGACCCTCTGGCGCCTTACTGTAAGGGGGAACTTACGCTAGCCTCTTTCGAGCGACGAATGGACTCTCGCTAGAGGTTTCGCGGAAATTACCCAAAGGGTTTGCAATAATGCTCGTGAATACATACGAAAAGAAGTAAAACGATCCGTCCTCGTTAAGGGCTTAGTGCATGCCTTCCGGAATCAAATTTCTCGCTTCCCCAGCAGAGTCGCCACTTGTTAGACGAGGTGTCGCAGCCTAATCTCCCGGGCGGACCGGGGGGTGGACAACCTCATGGCGACGTAAGCGGTGATTGGCACCGAAAGCAACCAATCGTGGAATCAAGCTGCTCGGCAGGACCGGAGCTCGGAGATATGGAAGAGTCGCCACCCACGAATGGGAAAATGAACACCGATCCCTTGCGGGAGACCGGTGTGGGTTCGGGAAACTTAGGTACGAGCCGAGAAGGCTAGCTCCTTTCCGGAGAAAGGCTACTAGGCACCCCGACATCGCCCGGTTATGAACCACCGGCCTCCTACTCAGCATGTTAGGCGATAACGGACTAATCGTATACTTCTTTAAGTTTAAAATTCATTTGAAACCCTTTTCTTTCTCTTTTTGGAAACCATTTTGAACATATGATATTGAAAAGCCACATCAGTAAAGAATCACACATTTATGTTTATACATACACAGAGAGGGGGAAGAAAGAAGTGATTTATTTACAACCGTATTTAAATGTTATGTTGTGTGTCTATTCTACATTAACTTATTTCCCCAAAATGGATTTATTTACATGGTTCGCACCTTAATCGCCGTTGGAACGATTAGGGTGCGTTTCAAAACCCCGTTTGATGAAGTCCACTCGAATCGCCGTTGGAACGACTCGAATATTTGAAAACGTTTGAGATAAAAACCTTTAATGAGAAAACGTGGTTAAACATACAAGTCAATTTTACTTTGTACAAATTCTTTAAGGAAATGGTTCAAAACTCTATTATTTGCCAAGAAAACGATTTTAATTACAATGTTCGCTTAATCCGTCGTTGGAACGGGCTAAGGTTTTAAAACGTGATATTTTGAAGACGGTTTGAAATATTAACAAGAATGCCTCTATTTATTTACATTACAAAAAAACATTAGTTTAAATAATTCAATTTGAAAACTCTTTTTTTGCGATTTATTTTCCCCACTTATTTAATGGACTCTCTACTTATTATAATTACATTAACAAATCCATTTAAACCACCATTTATACTTAAACAAAGCCTACTTGAAATATGGGCCCATGAATGGGCCAAAAGAATAAAGAAAATAACTTAACATATATATATACCTTTAAATCAAAAGGAGATTATGAGAATAAAAATTAATAAAAAGGGACTACATAATACATATATGAAAATACTATATATAGTACATTTATACTTTAAAGGTGTTGAAAATAGCAAACGAATCTTATAACTAGGAAAATAACATTTATCCAAAAATAATAATCCATGAAATAACCCAACTATCCCAAAACTACATATATACATAATTATTATAGTTTTAAACATCAAAAATAATATATACTAATATCTACTAATCATCTCCCCCAAAATGCCCAAGTAAATAACATTTAAAATAGAATTTAATGTAACTTGAATGGATAACAATAAAAAGGAAGGTAATATAATATATACATATATATAAAAATAGAGTAAAAATGAAAAAACCAATCTCCTAAAATAATCATATATGTTAAAGTTCTAAAACAATTTGAAAATCATATATTAACTAACTATATATATGTATACTAAGGATTAAAAGTCTAAAAGTTAAGAAAAAGGGACCGAAATGACATTTTTTACATTTGGGCAGATTTACCGACGGAAAACCCGTCGGTAAACAGCATTTAGCGACAGAATTGGCAAATTACAGCAGCACTCCAATATTTTCCAGATTTATTCAAAAGCTTTAAATTAAATCTAATTCAATCGTCTTGGACTTCCGAACTACCAAAGATGGATCATAGTTGAAAACGGAAGTTCCTAAAACGATGTTTTCATTTTAAAACGTTATTTGGAAACCTCTTTTAAATTAAAAAGCTTATAATTACAACATTTTCGATACCCGAACTACCTTTTTATCGGATCACGGTTCGTATTGGGATATCCAAAACGAGGTTTTTTTTTATTTTAAAACAAAACCGAATTTTATTTAACACGAAACGAAAATTAAATAAATACGCTAACTAAATAAAACGTGACAAAATAAATAAATAACTAAAGGAATAAAAACTATAGCATAAAAAAAAATAGAAAGAGAGAACAAATTAAATAAAATAAAGAGTCTAGTCCTCGGATAATACCTTTAATTCAGTATCTGACCGTCGAAGCCGATTGATTCCACGAACCGCGAACTTCCGTTTTTTTATGAAAAATTTAGTAAAAATTGAACTTAGGAAATTTAGAGATTTTCAATTTTAGGAAAAAAATGTTTTTTTCCCAAAAAATCCACTTTCTCTCTCTAGAAAAATATCTAGTGTGAGAAAGCTCGCCCAAAAAATCCTCCTCCTCACCTTGGGATCCGTGCCCTTATATAGGGAAACGGATCCCGGAACAATGGGCGACGCCCAAAAAAATTTGGGCGTCGCCCATTGTGGTTGGACGGCCGCCCAACCTAGTGTTGGGCTACCGCCCAACTTTGTTGGGCGGCCGCCCAACGCAAGGTTGGGCGCCCGCGCCCAACCCTCGTCGGGCGTCCGCCCGACGCGTTGGGCGTTCGCCCGACGTGGTTGGGTGCCCGCCCGGCGACCCTCGGGGCGTGCCCCGCGCCGTCGGACGCGTGCACCCCGTGGCCACCGAGCGCGCGTTTCGCGCAGCCAGACGCTCACACGTCGCGGCCGCCGAACGCGCGCCTCGCGCTGCCAGGCACGTGTGCTCAACGGCCCCCGAGGGCGCGCACCGCCAGCGGTCCCAGGCATTGCTCGGACGTCGAGAGCGTGCCACTCGCGGTGCGTCCGACGGACGCCGCACGCACGTCTCGAGCCGTCAAGCGGGCGTTCGACCATCGTTGTCCGCGTGCGGGATGCCGTTGCGTGCCCGCGTCGTGCCGTTAATTTTCCTCAGCTTATTATTCTTTATATATTTTTCGAAACTTCCGGAATCAATCGCTTCGACCGTCTTGTTTCAGGTTTTCATCACAGGTCCTCCGACTCGGTGTCTACAGGGACACAATTCAATTGTGGAGAGTTCAAAACTTTCTGTGAAAAGCTGGGCATTCAGAACAGGTTCGTCTCTGTTTACTATCCCCAATCTAATGGGATGACCGAGGTTACAAATCAGACGATCGTTAAAGGAATAAAGAAAAGGTTGGGAGAGCATGAAAAAAAATGGGCGGATCAGTTAATGAGCATCCTATGGGCATACCGGACCACTCCACGAACGGCCACGGGCGAGACACCATTCGCGCTTTCTCATGGCGTGGAAGCCGTAATCCCTATTGAAATACAGGTCCCCAGTGATAGAGTTGCATTCTATTGCGAGGATGAAAATAGCCAAAGGTTAAAAGAAAGTCTCGATCAAGTGGAGGAGAAAAGAGAGAACGCGTATGTACGTATGGCAGCCTACAAGCAACGGATCACAGCTTATCATGACAAAAATGCAAAGCTTGTAAGTCTGAATGTAGGAGATCTCGTGCTTCGAAAGGTGGATAAAATCCAATCTGCGGAAGCAAGAGGAAAGCTGGGGATCACCTAGACAGGTCCATACAGAATAATCACCAAGATTGGGTCCGCCACGTTTAAAATTCAAGATATGGAGGGGAACACACTGCCACGTACGTGGAACATCCAGAACCTCCGAAAATATTTCACCAGAAAATAGAATGAATCAAGGTCTTGAGTACTCTTTTTCCTTTAGTAAGTTTTTATCCCATGAGGTTTTTCTTATTAAAGGTTTTAATGAGGCTCACATGTAAGACCCACTTGCTGTAATAAGGTGCATCGCCATTCAATAAAAAGCAACTTTTGTCCTATCAATTCTTTTTTAAGTATTTTCTTGTAGCAATATAAATATTCCAGATTAAAAAAGAAGGGGGGCCAACAAACGCATTCCCACACGCATAGGATAATGCTTTCTCCTCAAAGATAGGAGAACAATCTCAACGGCGGATCTATCTACCTCAAAGATAGGAAACAAATTGATCCCCGTCAGAGATAGAGTTAAAAAATTTCTCAGACGTGAGATCTTTACACTCTGGTACACTCTTTCCAAAAAAGAGTCCAAAGTCCTAGTGGCGGATCGATTCACCTCAAAGATAGGAAGCCAATCGATCGCCTAAGGCAGCTTAACTTCCTCTAAAGGAATAAAAGCTCCAAGCCTTTACAAAGGCTCACACTCTAAGGTATGGCTGGCCACCTACTTCAACTCAATCCTAAAACCTATAGATTTACTTGTTGAAAAACATAAAGCGTAAAGTAAATGGTTATAGTAAGGATTAAAAATTGTACTTAGTTTTACAAAAAAAACTAAACATCTAAAGGAGCATCCTCCTTGGCATCTTTTACACCAGATGCGCCCTCTAGTGGGGCTTCCTTCTCTACAGAAATAGTACCCTCCTGAGGAATGGTACAATCAGTTATCAGCTCCTCACTCTTATCACCCGCCTTCTGAGACACTTCAGCAAGGTCCTCTGGTTCAAGGTCGACAAGGGGTTTACTCTCTTCGGCGGATCCATTCATCACTTTGCGAATGTGATCACGGATGTAATCCTTGACGTTTGGAATTTTGCGATACTTAAGGAAAACCTCCACGTCAGGAACCACGTACTCCGGATCAGTAAAATCAATCTCAGGATGAGCAAGTTGAACATACGCCATGATCCACTCTACATAATAGTAAGCCCGTTCCCCTGCCAGGATCTCCATGTCAAGTAAGGCAGCCTTATGCGCTTCAGCATCTGCATCTATCTTCTCCTTCAATCTAAGGATCTCAGCATCCTTACTCTCGTTCAGGGCAACAGCAGAAGCAGCGTTCGCATTGGCAACATCGACCTCTTTCTCCAACCTTTCTATGGTTGCCTTATCCGCTACTCCTTGAAGGAGATCCGCTTCCATAGCACCCATACGAGTGTATACCTATCAAGGCAAAAGCCAATTCAAGCAAAGGAATAACCACAAACTCTTCCTCAAGAAGATCACTCTTTCATCCAAAAATGCAAAAAGAGATAGAAGAAACTTACCGTGAGAAGCTCTGTTTTTCCCATCTGGACATAGGCTGATCCCGAGATCTTATTCTGGCTCTCTCGGACCTCCCCTAGCTGACCAAGAGCTTCATCCAGATCATTAATGACAGATTCATTCCTTAGAGATCCTTTGTCACCATATTTGGCGGACCAGTAACCTCCTAGGTCCGGCTTCACCAACTATGCAAACATTAAAAAGCAGAAAATAAGATCCAAGCAAAAGAAGAGCAAATAATAAAATAGACGCACCTCTTCAAGCCTCGCTATTGGTTTCTCGGCTCTTATGGCATCCGCCAGTAGCTTCCCTCCACTGTTAGACACAGACTTCTTCTTCTTTGGGAGAGGGGGATCAACCAAATCGACAGCAGGTTGTTTCTCAGCACTCTTACGGGGATCCGCTATCTGCCCCTTCTTTCGAGCTCTTCCTCCTTCTGTTTCTTGCGTATCTCTATAAGGGCGCGACTGGCCTCAGACAAACCCATGACAAGGGAACAATAAAATAATCAAAGTTCAAGGAAAAACAAAGTTACCTTTATCAAGTTGTGTAAACTTCACGTAAGAGATCTTATCCCCTTCTCGGCGGATCAAAGGAATGTCATTCATCATAAAGTCTAAGGCGTCGACATATGTCCAGGCATCCGCCTTTATACTTTTCAGAATATCCGCCACTTCCTCGTCACTGTCCGTCAATATACGCATGTCTCCAGCCATATGCAAAGGTTTGGCATTCCAAACCGACGGAAATCCTAGAGATTCGCCCTCCCTTATCTTTACAAAGAAAAATTTTTCGTCCCAAAGATGGACATTGGACATCTTACCGTAGAAGGGCGAATACGTTTTGAATTTAGCAAAAGTGAGGAAAGATTCGGCCTTTCGCTTCGTTGGTTTGTGAAGAGACCGAAAGACACGAGGGTTACACACTAACCAGCCATTCGGATGCAGCTAGAAAACAGTGATCCCAAAGTATGCCAAGATGTCCGTCGTCATCTTAGGAATAGGAAGCCGAAACCCTCTTTCTACATGACAACTATACACAGACAAATATCCTCTTGGCGGACAGACGGGTCGCTGATGAGCAGCCGCCAACTGGGTCTCATAATTCTTAATCCACGGAAAGCGATCCGCCAGATTCGCTAGATCCGCGGCGCTCATACGAGATGGAGTGGACTCCGCACGTGGCGCCTTTTTTCTGGACGGAGCTGAAGAAGAAGCCTCCATCCCAGAAAACTGCCTAGAACCTATTGCCGGAGTAATACGAGAAACGGCGACGGGAAGATTTTGAGTCCTACCTAAACTAGTTCTATAGTTATTACACGCCGAGTTACACAACTCAGCTAGGTCGCAACTAGGAGTACCTTCGGAAGAATCGGAATTTTCTGAAGAAGTAGTCCAGCTAATTTCAATTTCAGAAGAAGTGGTCAAATTAAACAGTTCGAAAGTAGACTCAGAAGAAGAAGAAGAACTCCTAAACATTCAGAAAGCAGAGCAAAAGGATTCACTTACATGAGAGTTAAAGGCTTTAAGGATTCTGGAACTCCGAAAAAAAGCTCTGTAAAAAGCTCAAAGGAAGACGAAAGGGAAAGACGTGAATGAGGAAGAAAGAGAAAAGGGAAGGGGGAAGAAGGCGTTTTCTCTTCCCTCGAGTAGCGCGCCCATGACACCTGTCACCCAACGTATGGCATTGAACAGAGTGGCCATCAATGCGAATCATCATGGCGGCGCGCGAAGAAGCTCAAAAGCCCTAAAGGACTTTAAAGGAACTTTAGGGGGGCTTCTGATAACATTGAGATATTATCCGAGGGATCAAAAGAGGTATTTACCCAAACGACCGCGTATTGAACCGGACAAAGAAGGCCATGGCGTATCAAGCAACGACATCCAATGGGCGGATCACCGAAGCTCCGCCACGCGAGATCCGTAGTCACACCTACGTTAGATTCGCCATCACCCTTCGATTCGCCAGTTGAGCAGCTGAGCCGATTCCTCAAATAAAGGCAATTAATGTAGCATTAATGAGCTAACGGACATACTTAAAGGAAACCAGTAACCGCTATTAATTGAGCATTAATGGAGACTTTCTAGTTACTAAAGGTTACAATTTCATGACTATATATAGCTTGCATCTCAAGCTATCAAGGTACACATTCCCACAATCCTAGCAATCCAACTTTGTCAATTCAGTTTATTCCTCCTTACTTTATACTGACTTTGGCATCGGAGCTTCCCCCCGTCGAACCCAACGATGCCCCCACAGGGACGGAAGCTAATCGGAAATTCCCCACTAGTCATCAAATATATAGCTACTAATAATAGGTGGAGTTAGGGAGGATCACAAAGGGTCAGCCGATAAATCAACACGGTAGTACCAAAAGAAATGACTCAGATCCGAATGTTCGAAATGACCTAAATGGTAAAGATTGGATTGCTGCTGCTTTTTAGAGAATTTTGGATTTACAAAAAATATACGTTTTATTATTCTTTTGTGTTTCTTATATACCTTTTTTATAGTTTTTTCCTCTTTGTAGTCGTTTCTTCCACTTTTGCTCTTTGTAGTCATTTTTATCCACGAAGTGAAAATGATTTATCTTATTCGTAGATCAATAAATCTACGTTATACAGATCATAATCTTGTCCGTGGATAATAAATCTCCATGGTTGCATAAAAAAGATTACTGAAGATTGGATTGAAACTGTTTTTTTACATTGGATTTACAAGAAATGTGTATATTATATCTTTTATAGTTCTTTTTAGTCGAAACCGTGTATCAATAAATCAATATGGTTGTATCAAAAGCAATTACTCAGATTTGAATGTTCAGAAAAACTTAAATAGTAAAAGATTGGATTCCAACTCCTTTTCTACGGATTTTTTATTTACAAAAAGTATATTCTCTTGTGTTTTTATACCTTTTACTTTTTTATAGTCATTTTTATCCACGAATTCTTATAACATAGTTTTTTTTTACTTTTTATAGTCATTTTCATCCACGAAGCGAAAATGCTTTATCCACGAAGTAAAAACGACTTATCTTGTTCGTAGATCTACAAATCTACATGGTTACATCAAAAACAATTTATCTTGTCGTAGATTTGTTACATTAAAAGAAATAACTCAAATCCGAATATTTGGAATATCAGAACTGAATATTTGGAATACCTTAAAGAACTACTATTCTAGTGATTTTATAAAACTTTCATAATTGACCAGAGTAGAAACTAGATAGTCCCGAAAAATTATTAATTAGCATTTTCATGTTGAATGATCGCTTTAAGATTTGTGGATAAATTCTAGATATTAATTAATTATTAAATAATAAAATCTCAATTATTAGATATAATTTTTATAATTAAAAGTTGAGATGCATTAAATAAGTTGAAATAGAAACTATGTTTGACAAGACATAAGTAGGAAAGCATATGTATATACCACAAGTAGTTGGATTGGATACATATATAGGATCACTCAGTCATTAGTTTATTTGTTATAAAAACAAGCAATCAATGGATAGGAACCTCCTTTGGATCCTTTTTGGGTTGGTGAGTCCTTGGAATAGTAATATGAAGAACACCATTCCTCAACTCAGCCTTAATTTCATCAGTTTTAACATCATCTGGCAAAACAACACTTGTGTTATAATAACCATATCTCCTCATTGACCAATGTTCATCATCTTCTTCCTCTTCTTTGCTCTCTCCCTTTATAATCATAACTCCATCATCAATGGTTATCTTAAGTTCCTCTTTAGATAAGCCAGGCACTTCATATCTAAGTTTGTAACATTCATCTTTCTCCTTATAATCACCCATCAGGTTTGTGGATGACAATTTTAGCTTCTCAAATAGCCTGTTTATATTTTCTGTTGCTTGCAGTAGAGCATTTCCTAGTCCTGAACCTGAAGGAAATATCTCTTATCAACAACAAAAGAAACATAATCACTAATTAGAAATTGTACCAAATTTTCAAAATCAGTATAACTCCATAGATACCACTTAAAATTAGATGGCTTTTGGAATCTGATTAATTGAATCCAGCCAATTATCAATTATAGAAATTTCAAGACAATAGAAAATAGTTACCATAAAGCTGAGGTACAAATTGTTGAGAATTGTTCCTCCAAGGATCTCTCTTGGCTTTCTTGAGCTTAGACTTGTTAGAATCAGCTTCAGAAACAGCAACTTGTTTACCATTTGAAGTCTGACCATTTGTTGCCATAAACCTCTTAAACAACTCATCGTTCCACCTTTGCCTTCGGGCACCACCGATTCCAATAATACTTGTCTCACTAGAGGAGGAAGTAACCCTTTTGGATAAATTCCTCAAAGCCAAAGCCATTATTATTATTGAGACTTGATCAGAGAACAGTCACTCCTTGGAAGATTTATCACTTTGTTTGTGTTGTTGCAATGCAAACTGGGGAGAAATATTTATTTATATAATGAATAAGAGGGTTGGAGAAGGGTCTAAGAGTTTCTGGCACTATCAGCATTAGCAACAGGGCTTTAACATCTCGCCATTACTAGATGTTTCTTGACCTTTCTTTTTCTTTTTTAATAATACAAATAAAATAATTTCTTTTGAGGGTTCTAGTATTGTATAGAGACGAATGAATCTAATTCCACCGTTATTTACCTTTACTTCATTTCTCATCTACACTCACTCATGTCCTTTATTATGTACATGAAACTAGAGAGGATAACAAATTTATATCCACTACTGGTAAATTCAACCGAGGAGTATGATATCTAGGGCTGTAATCGAGCCGAACCAAGCTAAACTTAAATATACTCAAACTCGGCTAGCTATAAAATTAACGAATTTGAGCCCAAACTGAGCTTTGGCTTGCTCAAGCTCAGCTCAATTTATTAGAAAATAAACGAGTTCGAGTTGTAAGTAAATCATTAATTATATTTATGAAGTTTACTCGCAAATAGCCCTTTAATTGTGTATATAGAAAAGCTTACAAGCAAAGTTCCTTAATAAATAAACAAAATGCTTACAAATAGTTCATCAATTACTTATTTATTATGTTTGTAAACGAACTCATCTAATAACAAATTAAATAATATTAAGTTTAGATATTTGTGAACTAATACAAAACTATATAGTTTTCTACAAAACTAAAATTTGTTCCTAAATTTAGGATATTCAGAAAATTCATATTTTAATTGCACATTATCACTATACTAGAAAGATACCCTTTAAAATTTAGAATATTCAGAAAATTTATATTTTAATTGCACATTATCACTATACTAGAAAGATATTCTTGCTTCGCTTGGAGAGAAAAAACTTCATAAATTCTATGTCTAAATTAAAATTACAAATAAAGTAAATAATTAAAATATTAAGTACTTATTTAATTTAAATGTGTTTTCTCCCATATTTTTAGGGAGCAAAACCGCGTGGCGGATCGCTTAGCAGCTGCTGGGCATGGGAGAATGTTAGGTGTTTCTACCCTCTCTGTTCCTCCTTCTTTTCTTTTGCCTTCTCTCCTAGAGGATAGGATTGGGGTCAGCCTTCCTAGACTGATCCCGGTGTAGGTTTTTTGTTGGTTTTGTTTTTTTTTTCTTTCCTTTCTTACCAAAAAAAAAAAATAGTCAATTAAGTAAAAAAATCATTTATTTTGATAAGTCAAAATATTTAACTTAATATTTTAAATTAAATATTATCAACTAATATTTTTATAACAGTTACATCATTTAATATTTGCGGTACTTATTTTAAATTAAATATTATCAACTAATTTTCAACACTTAAAATTCAGTAATTATTTTTTCAGCACTTAATTTTAAGTTTTATCAAACATCACTTAAGTCTTAAGAATCTTAACCCTGAGATTTTAATAAACATAGATTATTAAATTTAAACCTTAGAATGCACAGAATTTTCACTCTAAAATTTTAATAAATCTAGATCTAACAATAAATAACCAAATTTATTTTATTAAATATAAACACGATTGTTAATATAATATTATAATTTAAGTGGTCTAAAGCTTTAGATAATGAGTGTAGAGGCTAATGGATATTTTTTATACACATAAATTGGACTTTGAAATAACATAAAAGAGAAAAAGGAATATGAGTGAGGGAAGGAAAGGAAACCTTTAAAAAGGCTATGAAAGAAACAGCACCGTTTTGCTCCCATTTATTTGGGTACCACAAAAGTTGAGAGAAATTAGAAGGGGATAAGGGATAATTACTAATCTGACCCAAACAAGGACCCCAATTTACATATCTAACACACCTTACCTCAAAGTTACCAAATTAGACACTTTCACCCATTTTGGACAAAACTAACTTTAGTTCTATTTGATGAATCGATCGATCTTCTTCTTCTTCCTCCTCCTCCGCTTCATCCGCTTCTTGTTCTTCTTGTTGTTCTTCTTCTTCTTCGTTTCAACTTCTTCATCTTCTTCAATTTCTTATACCAATCGTTAACGATATTTGAGATTTTTGACATATTATGTTCAATTTCCCGTACAAATGGTATATTTTTTGCTTATACGCTTGCTTTTCTCGTTGGTTTTGCCTCTTTCTTCATCTTTAATGGTATCGTTTCAATTTCCTCTATTTTCCATAATTTTATTTTCATTTTCGTCCATTGTTGTCGCATTTGTGACGAAATTGTCGCATTTCGTCGCAAATGCGACAAGAACTGTCGCATTTCGTAATGCGACAACTCTTGTCGCATTTGCGACGAAATGCGACGAAATGCGATAGCAATGGAGGAAAATGGAAAAAATTATGGAAAAATAGAGGAAATTGAAACGATACCATTACAGATGATGAAAGAGGGAAAACCAACGAGAAAAGCAAGCGTATAAGCAAAAAAATATACCATTTGTACGGGAAATTGAACATAATATGTCAAAAATCTCAAAAATCGCTAACGATTGGTATCAGAAATTGAAGAAGATGAACTGAAGAAAAAGTTGAAACAGAGAAGAAGAAGAACAAGAAGAAGAAGAAGAAGAAGCGGATGAAGCGGAGGAGAAGGAGGAGGAGGAAGAAGAAGAAGAATAATAAGATCGATTCATCAAATAGAACTAAGATTAGTTTTGTCCAAAATGGGTGAAAATGTCCAATTTGGTAACTTTGAGGCAAGGTGGGTTAGATATGTAAATTGGGATCCTTAATTGGGTCAAATTAGTAATTATCCCTATAATAGATTGTTGATGGCAAATTTGGAAAATGAAGAGTAGAAAATAGAAAATGGTAAGACCGGAATAAATTGGAAAAAGGTTTGAATTGGTACTGTTCACAGAACTTCACTTTTATATAAGTATATATAATGAGCACACATATGTCAAACATATGGCAAAATGTTGTTAACATGATCCATATTAGCTTTAAGTTAGTCCAACTCGTAACATCACATCTTTGCTACTTTAGTGACTTTGTTCTACTTTAGTGTCCTACTTTATTGACTTTGACAGCGAATTTTAAATTTAGCTGATTGTTAATAGTGTTTATTATTATCTAAAATGACAAATAAGTAAATGATAAAAAATTTATTTGAAGCTAAATAATAGTAATTAGGAGTAATAAACTAACTGAAAAAACTCCTAAAACCAGCATTTTCAAAATTAGCTTTTTGGAAGTAATAAACTCTTTCAAACTTCTATTCACCAAACACCATTATTAGAAGTTTGACAAGTCAAAACATCTAAAATGGCTTAAACCTCTTTACCAAACAGAGACTTTATAAAGTCAAAAACTACTTTAGCTACCATTGATGCACAAAGTATTTCTATTTCAATTTTGACACAAGAAAATTAAAATACAAGGACTAAAAATGATAAATTGTGTCACATAAGAGAGTGTATTTTAACTTTTAGCTATTCATTGCATTTGGTTAGAGCTTACAAGCTCACATTACTGTATTCATTCATTTATAATTTACTTATTACATAACATCACATGCAACAAGTTGTTCCATTGTCTCTCAACTCTCAACATGCTTCTTGAAACTATTAACATATGATTTTGTCAAGAAAACCCATTAGGTAGTTCAGCTAATATCCATTGCTCAAAACAAGTATTCAAAAATTGCTGCCATGAAAAAGCAATGGCAGCCACCGTATTTGATTTGTTTTAAATAAACAAATGCCGGGACAATATGACTGAATAATGTTACAGTTGAATATACAAACCGCCTGTTTGTTCAACATCGATCGATCTTAATCCAATCCAATATTGAGTTGAGAGATATTTTCAGTCCATTCAACTCTCAAATTTCTTCATTTAATCATACATGCCTTCCTGTTCCCAAACGTCCACTAGAAAGTCTACCATTTCCTGTGATTTGAGATCAACCAACAATAAGAAAACCATGCATTGTTTAGGATATCAATCAACTTACTGAGCAAGCGAAAGAGCTGAGAATTACGGAGAGAGGAATAGGTTGAGGGAACGGTTTGTTGCTTCCGAGTAAATTATCATATGTTGCATTCCAACTGCAGCAAAGCCAGAAGTTTTTAACCATGCAGAGACAGTGAGTGCTGACAAAATAACCAAAAACAAATCCATAAATGATCAATGCTTCTTTCTAAGACAACAAGCTGGCTGTTGCATTTTCCACAGATTATTTCGCCACATCCACATGCAATGTGCTACTACATACACTTTGCTTTCCACAAGCAAATACCCATGGGGCGTTTCAAAAATCATGGCATTTGTTAAAACAAGTCTATTTGCTTCCCCTCAACCCAACACATGACATTTTTATTTGAAGACTTTAATGTAACACGAGGCTTACATGTATATGACAATCAATTCAAAATTCAGACGCATGCAAGTCATTAAATTTATGCATTCAAGTATGATCAAATCAAATTACAACTTCAAATGTATTTAAGCACATGGAGCTAGTTAATAGATTTTCTTAACAATTTCATGTGTCGAATTATGCAATAGCCAAAACTAACACTCAGTTTTTTCTGTGTAATATAAAAGTTAATCAGCATCAGACAAGACAATTAACCAACAAAGACAAGGTCAACCAAGAAAGAATAGCATGAGATTTCTATTCATATCTAAGCTCTTTCTTTTATGCAATATCAGTGGTCAATTAACCAAGACAATTGACCCAACAAAGACAAGGTCATTCTTCTTAAATCATTGAACCCATCAATGTCCATATAAAAGATAAAATGATATTTAAATTTCATGTCATTAACTTCTAAATTCTGTCATTTGTAAAAACTCCCTCAAACTCAAAATGATAGACCACTTTTAGCCTTAGCTTGATAATATATAAAAAAAAGGTTTATACATCATTTTCCTAATTTTCCGTTTTTAAGTTACTAATATGAGTGAATGGGTTTTAAATTAGGCTTAATACATCAAGAGCCCCTGGACTTGGCCCAAAAGGGTGATTGACCTCCTAAATTTACAAACTGTCTCGTTAGCCCCCTGAACTTGCTTAAAGTAACTCCTTGGCCACCTTAATTTGTTTAAAGTAACTTATTGGCCCCCTAAACTTGCTTACGGTGATGCTTAAAGTGATATATCAAATTGTCCAAATCCAATCATTTTCTGCCACGTGGACTTAGCGAGCTAATTATGTCACTTTAAGCAAGTTCAGGGGCTAACAAGACATTTTGTAAGTTCAGGGGGCTCCTATTGTACTAAGCCTTTAAATTGTTATAATTTTCAATAACATTTGTGTAGGGATTAGTAGAATATTTGTAATTTCAAGGTAATTTGATGTACTTAGTCAATTTCTATGCATAAAAAATAAGGCTTATATTAGGAAGATTAGAAAACTACTAAATTTTAGGGACTTTATAATCTATTTTTGAAAATACAAGGACTACACAGTGTTTTACGTAAAAATGTAGGGACCAGTAAATTATTTACCCTATTTATAAAAAGAAAATTGTCTATAATTTAGGATCAAAGTGGTCTACTACTTTGAGATGAAGAGAGTAACGAATACTACTTGGACATATTTCAAAAGCCACACAAGTATGAAGCCAAACCATAACCAAAGTCAAGCTTGTGATTTGACAGTTTCTTAAATTAGAAAAGGGAACAATTTTTGAGTAATAAATAATGTCATAGATTAGAATAAATTGCATCATATGCTCAATCAAGCTTCGTACGCCACACATGTCATACGGGTGTAATTCCAAGTTCACTAAAAGAAAAAGAAAAATACATACAACTTACATTATCACTTCATGTTACAAGAATTGCTCCTAGCAATTTCAACATTTCAGAAAATTTGTGAGCAACTCACTTTAATTTTGGGTCTCGAGGTTGATGTGCCTGGTTGGACTTTTTATCTCCTACCCAACGCTGTCTCGTCTGATTCCAGAGAAGAAGACCTGCAACAAATTTAAAATAACACTCAAACACAGAGATAGGAAGTCTGAAGATCAGCAGTGGGTGCATAACATGCAAGATTCATGATGAAAAACAAAAAATACCCTAGGGTACATACAAATATAACTTTCAAACATCTTTGGACGTTAGTCACTGAGCAAGAAAACTTAACAACTAACAAATGGCAATTCAAAAAAAAAAAGCAACAATATGGCAAGGAATTGAGTCTAATTTCTTTAGTAAAGCTGTCAGATATATCAAAATTTTCAACGAACAAAAGTTGATATAAGAAGCAACAAAGAATACCATGATTTACATATTCAGAAGGTGCATTGCTGCTACTAGAAAACTTAACAACTAACAAATGGCAATTCAAAAAAAAAAAGCAACAATATGGCAAGGAATTGAGTCTAATTTCTTTAGTAAAGCTGTCAGATATATCAAAATTTTCAACGAACAAAAGTTGATATAAGAAGCAACAAAGAATACCATGATTTACATATTCAGAAGGTGCATTGCTGCTACTAGAACCACCATGCAGATCAAGGGTCTGGTTGAGAGTGCTAATAGATGACATGCTTCCCTGTGACTGAACTGCACTTTGGTCCATGTCACATGTACTGGTTGTCCAGAAGTCCTCTGATATGCTAGGTTTTTTCAATGACTGGGTTTGTGTTTTTGATCCCTTGGACGGTTCATCTGCTGAGGCAATTAATGTGGGTTTCTTGTAGCATCCAACACAATTACTGTTCTGTTGCAAATCACATACAATCATCTAACTGACAAATACCAGCACGATGCAGTAGCAAATATAAAATATAAAATAGTGAAATACATATAAATATCTGATATCTCCATATGCCTAAACACACATGTAAGTCAGCAACCAACAAGATATTATTTCCAGATAAACTAGTGTTATATTTGAATTTCAAATAAAAGAGCAGCAGACTAGATAAGTTTGAAATTAAATTTAAAGTTCAGTTCTGATTTAGTTAGCTAAAGATTTACTTGTTTTCAAATAATTACAGATAAGAGTCATCTCTATTTAAAGCTATTTACTAAGCTGAAATGAAGATCGTTGAGTTGAATATTGTCTTCAAAATATAGTTTTTCTCTGAAGATCCCTAACCCTTTAAACTAACAAAATAAGTCATAAGTATCGTAAAATGGTATACATTTGAGAATATTGATTATCAAACACATCAAGAAAAACAAATATAATAATTTCTTTGACAATTTATCTAATATTTTAATACACTATTTTTAGAAAAATCTAAAGAAAAAGAAGAAATAGATAGGAGAGAATGAGTGTTAAGCTAGTGATAGGGGATGAGGTTGTGAATGTCATTAGTGCATATGCGCCACAAATAGGATTAGATGTGTCTATAAGACAAGCTTTTTGGGATGACTTAGAGGAAGTGGTGCAACAGGTTCCTAGGGATGAAAAAATGGTACTAGGGGGTGATCTCAATGGACACGTGGGTTCTAGGCGAGATGGGTTTGAGAGTGTTCATGGAGGGTATGGTTTTGGAGATAAGAATGAAGCAGGAAATGATATTTTGGAATTCGCATCAGCCTATGACTTGAGTATCATGAACACATGGTTTATGAAGAGAACATCCCACTTAGTGACTTATCGGAGTGGCGGTAATGCGAGCCAAATTGACTTCTTCTTAGTAAGGAGTGCTTGGAGAAAGAGTTATATTGATTGTAAGGTGATCCCTGGTGAGAGTACGACAACCCAACATAGAGTAGTGGTGCTAGATTTTCGAAGTAGGAAATGTATAAGAAAACAAACACCTCAAGTAGAGACTAAGATTAAGTGGTGGAAATTGCAAGGGGAGAATCAACAAAAATTTGTGGATGAGATGACCAAAAAAGATATTTGGACTTGCAATATGGATTCAGATATAGATTCAATATGGAATAAGATGGAGCATAGTATAAGGGAAGTAGCGAAGGAAGTTCTAGGGGAATCTAAAGGTAGCATGCCACCGGGTAAGGACACATCTTGGTGGACAGAAGAAGTACGACAAGCAGTAAAGAGTAAGAGAGAATCCTATAAACTATTGGGGAAATGTAGGAGTGACGAGAACTACGAAAAATACAAAGAGGCTAAAAGGGAAGTAAAGAAGGTCATACGAGATGCTAGAGCAAAGGTGAATCGGGATCTGTATACAAGATTGGATACGAAAGAAGGGGAAAGAGACATATATAGAATTGCTCGGATGAGAGATAGGAAGACGCGAGATCTCGGAAAAGTTAAATGTGTGAAGGATGTGGACCAGAAAGTCCTAGTTGGAGATAAGGATATCAAGGAACGATGGAGGTCCTATTTTGATGACTTATTTAATGGAGATCGCCAACAAGATGTTGGAGATATAAGTATCCATCACGATGTGATAAATCATGAATGCCTGCGGAGAATTCAAAAGGGTGAAGTCAAAATGGCATTAAGTAAGATGAAGTTGAAGAAAGCAGTAGGACCTGATGGCATCCCTATTGAGATTTGGAGATGTTTGGGAGAAAGAGGAATCGAATGGTTGACGACGTTCTTCAACAAAATTTGGAGAAACAATAAGATGCCATCAGAATGGAGGAAAAGTACCTTAATCCCTTTGTATAAGAACAAAGGCGATGTCCAAGATTGTGCCAACTATCGGGGAATCAAATTAATGAGTCACACTATGAAACTTTGGGAGCGAGTGATTGAACAAAGGCTAAGGAGGACGGTGAAGATCTCGGAAAACCAGTTTGGCTTTATGCCGGGAAGATCAACTATGGAAGCCATCCATCTAATGAGACAATTAATGGAGCACTATCGAAATAAGAAGAAAGACTTGCATATGGTTTTCATTGACTTGGAGAAAGCATATGATAAGGTACCAAGGGAAGTACTTTGGTGGGCCTTGATAAGGAAAGGCATTTCGCGGAAATATATTGACATCATAAAGGACATGTATGAGGGAGTATGCACGAGTGTACGTACTAGTGTTGGGAAAACTGAAGAGTTTCCTATTACGATTGGAGTGCATCAAGGTTCCGCACTAAGCCCATTTCTTTTTGCCATCGTTATGGATGAACTAACAAGTTCACTTCAAGATGGTATACCATGGTGCATGCTGTTTGCAGATGATATTGTGTTGGTTGATGAGACGAAAGAAGGAGTGGAGATGAAGTTGGAACTATGGAGGCAAACTCTAGAATCTAGAGGCTTTAAGTTGAGTCGAAGTAAGACAGAATATTTGGAGTGTAAGTTTAGCGGCCGTAGGAGTAGGGAGGCAGGGACAATCACCCTAGATGGGAGAGTTGTTCAGGCCTCGGATTGCTTCCGGTATTTAGGATCTATTATCCAAACGGATGGAGAAGTAGATGGAGATGTTGCCCATAGGATTAAAGCTGGTTGGTCGAAGTGGAAGAGTGCTACGGGTTTCCTTTGTGATCCCGGCATGCCTAATAGATTGAAGGGAAAATTCTACCGGACGGCAATTAGACCAGCATTGTTATATGGTACGGAGTGTTGGGCAGTGAAACACTGCCACATCCATAAGATGTCGGTGGCGGAGATGCGTATGTTGAGATGGATGTGTGGTCACACGAGAAAGGACCGGGTGCGTAATGAAATAATTAGGACAAAAGTAGGGGTTACATCTATTGAGAATAAAATGAGAGAAAACCGACTAAGGTGGTTTGGCCATGTGAGACGTAGAGCGCTTGATGCGCCGGTTAGGAGAACCGAAGAGTGGCAAAGGGATGTAGTGGTGAGGGGTAGGGGAAGACCTAAGCAAACTTGGAGGAGGGTGATCGAGAGTGATATGAGTTTATTGGGAATTGAGGAAAATATGGTAGTGGATAGGACGGAGTGGAGGGAGCGAATCTGTGTCGCTGACACGACTTGATTTTCACGGTTTTATATGATGGTTCATGTTAGCCGACCCCGAATCATTTCGGGACTAAGGCTTTGTTGTTGTTGTTGTTGTAGATAGGAGAGAATGAAAGATATACTAGGGATGCACAGGATTTCCATGGAACAATTTAAGTTTCTCGATGACTCAATTATGCTCTCATTATCAAATATACCGACCTCAGGAACAACGATGCTGTAAATTCTACTTTTTTCAGAATTATTAATAGAATGATTCATTTTCTTTTTCTCTGATTACCAATTTTATCACTTACCTTACAACTGACAGCAATTGTTTTTCCTTTTTTGTGGTGGAAGGAATCTTGCCACCACTGTGTATCCATAACAAGGTACATTGAATCTGGATTCAAGCATATTATGTACATTTACACTTTGTCTGGAAGTAAGGATTGGAAGTGCTAATAAAGTAAGGGTTAATGATTAACCTATGTTTGGGAGGATGGTTTTATAAGGGTAAGGGTGAATAAGGTTTTATAAAAGGTTAATTTTTTTCTAAATCTTAACACTCCAAATTGAAGGGTTAAGAAGGGTTAGACACTTTCCCATCAAAAACTTCCCCCTCCCCCGCCCCCCCTTATTAATAACCCTCCATGCACCCCATCCAAACAAAGAGTTAACTATCACAAGATTTTGCATTCAAATAAAAGAAAGGATTGAACTACAAAGATTTAGAAATATCCAAATGGGCCCCAATAGGTAGTTGAGATTTTATTCAGCTTGCACAGTCATGCTAGGGTCCTAGCATGTTAATTCAGTGCCAACACAATATAAACAGGCCTATTGGCCCTATTTAGTATATTATAAACTAAAAGAATCCGATTATTATTATAAATAAGTAAAAAGTTCCTGATTCATATCATGGGTCATTAGCCCATAATATAATTATTTAAACCCATACACATATAAATGCATTGAAATTATGAAGAGCTATCAATAAAGAATCAGATTTTTTTTATAATAAGAAGATCCAAAGAACACACTTTTGACTTTTAGCAGGCTTTCATTTAGCCCAGAAATCCCCACACCCTCTATTGTTGTTAGAAGATGTCGCTTTGAATTGGAAATCCTATGGTACAGTTGAAAAAGATGAAATGTTTTTATATGCCAAATTATGGCAAAAGCAACATGACCTTTTAGTTTCATCTAAGCTAATTAACTATTAGCAATTTTCGTAACTTAATGTTGTCAACAACTACAAGCAATTTACACATAAAGCATATGCAGTGAGCATAATTAAAAAAAAGAAATACTTTTATTTCTTGCGGCTCAGTTAATATGAAATTTTTATCTTTCAAAAAGTTTTATATTTTTAGTATTAACTTTTCTTATTCATGAGAGTATTTTTAATACCAGAAAAAGAATATATAAACTATTTTGGGAAGAAAAAATATTGAGTATATGAGCTTGTTACTTAACCTCCAGCAGTAAATTAACACACTCCATCGATATAGTAAATTGCCATTAGAGATTAGTGTTAGAATGCAATATTAAAATTTATAGCTACATATGAACAAAAGTGAAAGGATTTGACAAAAATAAAAGGCAGAAATAATTTTATAATTTTTGGTGTACCATACTGAGCCAGCAGCAATACTTTGAAAAATACCACTGCCACTGCAAAGCAATTTTTAAGACTGATACAGAATGCTTTTCTATGCCCTATTTCCTAGATTGATCTTGAACCAACAACATACAGAATCTGTGAATTTGATCATTAACAAATTCTGTGACCCTGTTACACCAAAAATAGGAAATTTCATGAACTTTAGAGCATGGATGTCAAAATTCTCTTTGAGAGTGTCCTACGGAGCTGGTATTCTGCATTTGTTGTGGTCTACAACTAAAGTGGCACTTTTTCTAAATTATTTATCCAAATAGCATGCACGGCAAGAATTGGATTGACTAAAACTTAAAATTCACAAGAACCTGTTGGGTTCCCTAGACATAGATAAGAGGAAGGATGCTTCCTGCTCTGCACAGGCAACAAAATCATGAAAATTTTCCCTCTCAGCCAAACCATTTACTGCACAATCAAGCCCTATGCATATGCTGCAAGATGTTAGTAACTTGACAAGGCCTCAAGGTACCTAAAACTAGGTGTTAGGCAGCCAGCCTAATCTCATAGATATCTTTATCTGTCAGATATGTTCTGAAAGCTTGACAGACCAAGAAATTGACCTTTCAAATGGTGTTAGGTATTAGCTAATAATCAATTGGTTTGGCAGGTAGGCACTTTAGGTGCACCTCTTTTAGAAGCCCCACATGGTCTTATGATGGTTTTTGGAAAACAGGTTTAAAAGAAATAAAGACATTATAAGACAGGCTAAAAGCATTACAAGAAAGTTTCTCATACTAGTCTACCAAATAGGCTGTAATTTGATGATTGCGAGATATCCTTTTCAGAGTACTTTCAGGTCCCATAACAAGCTATCTAAATGGTGCAAGGAAAAGGAGGAAAAGCAAAGTTCCAACACCACCTGATTCAAATGTCAAAACACAAATTGCACTTGTGTAAAAAAGAATGTGTGTGCTTTCAGTTGCTATAATTACCATCTGATCAATTTTCATGGTGATAAAGCTTTCTAGTTGATTGGATTTATTCAACGATAGTTAACCAAGTACTAGTATTACATGAAGACCTAGAGATATATGGTAGTAACACCAAAGTATAAACTTGAAGTATAATAATCATGAACTGAAAGCATTAGTTTGTTCACCAATCAAATACAGAAAAGGAAAGGTACGTTTAAGAAGGATTAACTTGGAACACTTAAATGCTGCATAGGGGATGATCCAATAGAGAGCATTGGAATTATGCATGGTGGATGATCATGAGAATAAACATCCACCAAATGATCAACAGAAAACACCTTTCACCCAAATTTCCTGTCAGCTAAAAATATGCATAATGTATGAACTAATAGAGTAAGTAGTGGTGTGCATCTGAAAAATGCCTAATTCACAAAGATTCCAAGACTAGTCAATTAACTAAGTAATCAGTCATACAAGTGAGGACTTGTAACTCCCTAGAAAACAGATCTCTGGGTTTGATTTTTACCAAATTGATAACAAGACTAGGATTGCAAAAAACTTTCAGGAAACTAACTATTGTCTCTTGTTTCAGAAGGTCAGTCCAATTGTCCAAAATTTATGGGATTTCATATGATGTTGCCCTGCAAAAAGTTACTATATATCTCTTGAAAATAAGCTTTGGTATTAATTTTTGAGTGTGGAACATAACTCGATTATCCACGTCATATAAAAAAAAGGAAATTAAAAAATAAACTCAATGGGCTAAGCATAGTTCCTCAATACCTAAAACACTAAAATGCAGGAAGCATAGTATAAAGAAACCATTATTACTATTTTGAACTATATTTATGATAAGCAAACTGAATCTAGATTGACAATTAAAATTCCTCTTTTTATTTTTCTGGAAGAAGGAAGCTTTGTGGGGAACCAAACAGAGTGATTAGTTGAATCATGTAAACACGATGAACAGAACAATCATAATAGACAGACATTGATAATTAAAAGATCTTAAAACAGCATAAAAACCTGAAGGCAGGAGTAAAAACATCCATCGATATAATTCGAAATCCAAGGAAAAAGAGAAAACAGAAAACGTACCCCATACATGCAGTATGAGAAGACGCCAGTTCAATCAGATCTTGCGCAAGTGATTTTCGAAGAGAAAGCAGATATAATTGGAATCGAATTGGAGAAGAGAGAAAGACCAGATAGCCCTTTTAAGAAGAGAATGAAGAATAAAAACAAAGATGGTGGCGAGCTTCACTGTGACAAAATGTGTAAAAAACTGGAAAAGGGATTTTTATGTCCCCGTTTTTAACTCTTATGGATACAATACCTAACTGCTAGTAGTAACTCTTTTGGGGCTGCCTTTTTTGTATTTTTCCACTTTTTCTTTTCAATTCTTTTTCTTTTCCTTGCTTTTATTACTTTCTTTTCAATAAAGACTTTGCTTTAATAATAAAGAAAATCATAAAAGTCCAATTTAATAAAATTGTGCTCGGACATGGACTTAAGGTTCACAACACACTTCCAGGAAAGCGGACCCGAGTGATGGTCAGTCAGGGAAGTAAAAACTCATTGTCAATATAATTCATACTTCTCATCCGTCAATATAATTGATGAACCATGAACAGGGCCGGTCCTGATAATCTATGACCCTAGGCGAAATAATAAATAAAGGATCCTTTAATAAAAAAAAAATTTTACGTAACAAAATTTAAAATCTATTATCTATATAAAGTGTGGAACAAAAGATACACTCGTCAAATTATAAAGTTTAAATTAAATAATGTGACACAATATAGAGAGTTCTTCTTAAATGTAATTTTTATAGAATTTTAGCACATTAATAATATTGAGACCTTGAGACCAATAAAGAATTTGAATTCAATCAATATGATTTTTGTACAAAACTTCATTTACGGATTAGTTAAAACTAATATTTTATTCAAGTAACAGAATTTGAAATTATATATATAAGATAACACATACTTTTTTTTCTCTATCATATCCTAATTGGGGTTAGAATATTTTAATTTATTATCTATTATATTTAATATTTATCTATACATATATTTTTCACTCTCAAATTTCAAACCATTTTTAAATAATGAAAAAGAAAAGTAGCAAACCATTTTATTTTTATTTTTTTTATCAAATTTCAAATCATTTTATCTTTTTTTATTATTATTTTTACTTTTTTGATTTTCTAAGGTGTTAGTTATTGAGTTACACTTACACTAATAAACCACTTCCTACATTTTCTAGAAGAGAACCAATCACTCCTTACTTCTCCATCCCTTATCTATCTTTTTAAAGACAGTGTTTTAGGGCTAGACTTCATCTCCAATAACTGCTTTAACATCTTCAGTCGAATTTCTCTTGGTAAATTGATCGTTAAAACTTGATTTTTGAATTCCAATTTTCTCATTTTTCAGTTTAGGCATATTGCAAGGAAATATCAAGATGATGATCTAACACCCACTCTAATGCCTTCAGACGCAGCAATTGTACAATTGTTCAAAATAGCTTATTTGAAGAAGAATTGAAGCCTTAAAGAGCTCCAATATTAGCAGGGTACGCATTATATTTTTTCTGATGGCTTAATTCTGTTTAGATTGGAGCTATGTAATCATTTATAGACCTTAGTTTTATCTGTCAGCCCAAGCTCCATACCATTTTCCATGGCTTGGTAAAAAACTTATTTGTTCATTTTTTCTTTTCCTTTTGTTTGCTCATTGATGGATAATTTTTTCCATTTATATCAGATGAAAAAAGTGAACAAACCATGTTGAGCTTCATTGATTGAATTTAAAATGTAGTACATCAGAATAAAATTCCTATGAAAAAATTAATCACAAAGATCATATATACTATTAATGTATTGAACAATGGTGATTTTGCTTCTAAACATTCATGTATTTAGGATATAGGTTCAAAGTTTCTGCAGAAAGTGAAAAATTGGTGGATGTTGCAAAAAAAAGCATGTTTGAGAAGTATAATTACGACATGGGTTTAAAGTTACTGCAATCAGAAAACAAAACATGACACTTGTGAAAACAAATTCAGTGAACTAATCTTACTTATAAAACATGCTCTGCAATATGCACCAATTTAAGGAGGTTTTTTTCAATGTTAAATCGGTATTGAATTCCATTCGAAACCAAAAAATAAAATACTATTAATTTATTAATTAAAATCTTAGTCTAAAGCTAGAGTTATGAACATATATGGAGCAAGAAAATAGATAGAGAAAACTGAAATATTAATAAACATATATAGAGCAACAATGTTTTCGTACGAAGCAAAACTAAAAGATCAATTTAGTAATTTCCATCAATATCTATAATAGAAGTGATTGAATCCAAAAGAAAAAGTGAAAAACCAATTAGGAATGTTTGTCTTATTTGTAAATAAGAGTGTTTAAAAATTTACACAAATTTATGTGATATTTTTATTATAAAAAACATTTTTAATTATATTCTAATAATCAATCATATTTTTATCTTTAAAAAAATTACTTGTCTCCAAATTGAAATGAAGTTTAAGCATTTTTTTTAGTAAAGTTCCAAAAATAACTCATGTGCTTTCATGAAATGTCAAATTGATATCAGAGAAAAAAAATATTTTGTGCTGTTATGAACTTTCAAACTGGTATTTAAAAAAATTGTTTTAAAAGATAAATGTACTTTCACGAAATATCAAATTAGCACTTGGAAAAAGTTTGGGAGGTAAAAGATGTAAACAATTTTATTTTCTACAAAAAGGAAAGAGAGATCACAATCTAATAATTAGTTTAAAGGATTTATAGATCAATAAATGACAACATAAAATTGGACTCAAATTCTAAAGATGGTTTGTGGAGTTACCAGAATCGGTGAGGCTACTAGATTGAGGGACAGGGAAAAAAAATCGAGATCCGATCCGTGATAGAGAGCAAGACAATGAAAAAAGAGAGAGATGGGGATAGAGATCAGATAAGTAGTAGGGGGAAGAGAAGAAGAGGGAATATGTTGACGATTGTATCAACTAAAATTAATTGGTCATATCTATTTCTAATTTGTTCATATTACTGAAAAAAAAGTATTAAGATTTTGTTCATATTTGTTTCTAATTTATTCATTTTGCTGATATGAATCTCTGATGTAAATGCATTGTATATTTTTTATAACTCTTCAAAATTTCTTAATCAAAATGAAATATGATAAATTAAAATTCAATATGATATATGTTGAATTAATTCATGAATCCCACACATATAATAATAAGTGTGTGATATTTGTTAAAAAAAAAGTGTGTGATATTTAATATTTTGAAAAAAAGAATTGAAGTTTTGAAATTCTTTTCCCTGATAATATATATATTTCAAATAAGAATTAATAAAAAAATGAGATTACAATTTTTATAGTGGTACTTTAAATTTTTAATAAAATAATTAAAATATTTTTCTATAATGTATAATTCGCGCAATGCGCGGGTACATATCTAGTGTATTTCAATACATGATAAATAAAAAAGTATTAGATGTTTCACAAGTTCTTTAAATTATGGATTAAACTTCTATTTAACCCATGTGGTATCTAAAATTTTAGCATTTGGCTAATGTGGTATTATTTGATAACATTTGCCCCTTGTAGTATTTTCATAAGAGAAATTTAACTTATTTGGATAAAAAAAAAAAAAATAATTTTTAGAGCTTTTTACATGAATATCACAATTGGTTACAAAAAGTACAATTAAATCATATCATCAAAATTACTTTTCAATATCATTATTTTTCATATATAAGAAATAAAGTATGATTTAATACTCTAATTTAAAAAAATTAGACTTCAATCGGTAAAAAGCATCATTAGGCCCCTGATCTTTCATTTTTTGGTTCATTAGGCCCTTAATCTTTTTTTTTTAAATATATACTAGAGTCTTAAAATAAGCATTTGTGAATGAGTTTTTAAAAGCAATGTTATAAAACCAAGTTTTTAAAAAAGTGAATTTGAATAAAAATAAGAACAATTTTGGAAATTTTTTTCTTACTTTCTCCACAATCGAAAACAGGGATCCTTGGGGCAAGGAATGCAAGCTTTACCACTGAGACACTTAACTAATTTTGATGTAAAATTGTTTTCTATAACATATATATATTTTCATAACTAATAAAATTTTTGGGCCCCCTCACAGTCTTGGCCCTAGGCTGGCGCACTCCTGATCTAGGCCCAGGGCCGGCCCTGCATGAGGAAAGAAGGACCCAGTAAAGGGTGGCGGGTCTTCTTCAATCTAATCGAATGTCACAATGGGCGGCTTCGTCAAATGCGTTCCCTCCTACTTCTATTACCTCTAACCGATTGCATGGTAAGTCAGGATGAGTGGATAATTGATACATGATGTTCATAACATGTTACTGGTATGAATGTTAGGATAAAATCTCATGTTGGGCTTCCGGATGGTTAGACTATGGTTGCTACTAAGGAGAGTGTAGTAAAACTTACAGACATAGTCACACTTCTTAACGTTTTTTTTTTGTTCCTAAATTACACTGCAATTTAATTTTCGTGTCTTAATTGAGTGATAATATTAATTGTTTTGTTCAATTTAACTACAACTCATGTGATATACAACACCAACATTCGAGGAAGTGATTGGGACGGGTTAGAGAATAGATGGAATTTACTATCTACGGAAAAGAGTCGCGGTGAAGAATGTTTCAGTTTCAAATTTGAAGACATTGGAGTTGTGACATCATAGATTAGGTCATTCTTCCGAGAAAATTGTAAAGTCGTTACATTTTCTTTATGAGTATAGGGGTAAAACGAATGTGAAGTTTGGCATCGTGCTAAATATGTTGGAAATTTTAGGGAAAAATAATGTTTTACATGTTAATTTTTCATCACTTTTGAGGCTTATATACACAAGGTTAAAATGCTAATTTGAATGATGTTTTTCATAAACATATTCTATTACATGAGAGCTTTTTAATGGTATATTACATACTCAAAAAGATCGAGTATTGAATGAGATATTCATACTCAAAGGTGACCACTTGAGATGTACATTTGGGCGGACATATTTTTGAATTCAGCCCTTTATTTTTATTCCTATAATCTATACATCTAATTGAATTGCAACAGTCAAATACAAATTAATTGCCAAATTAATTATGTGTTGAATTACATTCAAATTAGAATAAATATAATTAATTCACTAGTTACGAATTCAAATTAAATTGTATTCAAATTAGACTTGATATAATTAACTCAGTAGTTACGAATTGAAATTGAATTGCATTCAATTTGTGGAATCTGGCAACCCTATATGTAATGAGTTTGTGTTCTTTTGTCCATAACATAGAACAAACAGATTTCTCTGAAAATTTTCTTCTAAGCAGTCCATTTTTTGT
This sequence comes from Euphorbia lathyris, assembly GCF_963576675.1. Taxonomy (NCBI): domain Eukaryota; kingdom Viridiplantae; phylum Streptophyta; class Magnoliopsida; order Malpighiales; family Euphorbiaceae; genus Euphorbia; species Euphorbia lathyris. Next base: position 66,798,841 of record NC_088912.1, on the reverse strand, counting down.
TGCTGTTCTTTTGCTTCCGATGATACCTTCGCACACGGTCAGAATTCGCCTCAGTAATCCGTTGTACCCCCAGAGACAGTCACCAAATCAGTGCAATCTATCTTAAGGGAACGGGTAGTTCAAGCCTCAGGTTAACCTTCTCTTTACGGTTTGATTTCGTTTCTGTTTCCTTTACTTATTTTGTTGTTGTGTTTTCCATTTCCAGTTCAGTTCTCTAAATAGATTATTATCGTATGTAATTGTTATACTGTTAATAAATTATCTATTTTATCCTACTCGTGGTTTATTAATTTATACAATCTTAAGACAACCCACTACTAATTTACCTTTGAGTTTTGCAGGATACCTTTATAGGATTTTTAGATAAATTCTTTGATTAATACGAATTTGTTAAACAGAATTTGTATATTCTGTTTTGGACCAACATTTGAATGAAAAATCTTTTACAAGCAGAAACTTTAAGAAATTGGAAATTCAATTATGAGTTTCAATTTGTGGTTAAATATAAACATTTTGTGTTTATATTTGGGATTTGTTTCTTTGAAATTCTTGAATTTTGTTGCTAACTTAATTTGTTTTCTATTCCAGAACAGTGGCTAATGGAGATGAAAACCCTATTCTTGGAAAGAATTATGGTTCTAAGAATTCAGGAATCAATGGGAAGAACATGGAAACTCCGATTAATGGAGATGGTTTCGGTTCTATCAGTGGTTTCTGAATCAAGAACATGGGAATTAATGTTTAAACATTCATAACAAACAGTGACAAACCTGAGAAATTCATGGGTGTGAATTTCAAAACATGGCAACAGAAGATGATATTCTTCTTAAACATGCTTGGGTTGGCTAACTTTGTCAGGATGATCCACTTGCTTTGAATCAGGATGATCTTGGCAATGTTAATGCAATTGAAGCATGGATGCACTCTGATTTCATTTGCCATAACTATATTTTAAATGGTTTAACTCATATACTTTACGGTGTTTTTCAAGTTAAGAAAATGACAAAAAAAATTATGGATGTCTTTGGATCATAAATATAGGACAGAAGATGTCGGGGCTAAGAAATTCCTAGTGGGACAGTTTCTGAACTATATTATGGTGGAATAAAAAACTGTTGTAAGTCAAGTGCAAGATCTTCAAATTGTTATCCATGAAATGCATGTGGAATGAATGGTAATTAGTGAATCTTCCAAGTGGCTGCACGTTTTAATGCGCACAACTCAACTTGACCTCTTGACTTGGTCAGTTTTGATTGTTTAAGCAAGCAATATAAATAAGGAGTCAAAGGTTTAGAAATACTTCACTCAGCAGATTTATCCAGGTTCGGCTTCTTCTAAGCCTACGTCTTGTCCCCGGAACACGTCCGAGATTTCAAATCCTCTACTGAGCTCTTTAAAGGTAGAGCCTCAAACCTTTTACAATATCAGCAATTGAGTATGACAAGAGTACCTTCCTCTATACTTCTACTCAATCCTAATCTCTCCAATGAGTACTTAAAACCGAGTACTCAGCCTCTCCTTTCTATCTCTAGAAATGATAAGTGTTTCTGTCCTAATACAAAGATGTTCTAAGACACTTTAGACGATTTACAATCACTCTAGACTTTTACACAGATATGAAAATGTAGTGTAAGAATTTTGATTTGCTTCTTGCTTGCAGAACTTGTAGAGATTTGGTCAGCGTAATGGCTTGATCAAGTTATGTGTATTGTGAAGCTTGTGATGGCACTATTTATAGAGACGTCTGGTCATTCGGTCATTTCGAATTTCGAAATAACCGTTGGAGGGAAACGGCTATGTGTCGTTGTCATCCTGACTTGCACAGAGCTCTCGGCCAATCACAATTGTGTATCTTCTGTCCTCGGTCAGCACAGCAGATGGTCTCTCCTTTTATGGTAAAGTCAACTGGACAGCATACTGTGTCGTCTGAACTTTGCCAAAAGAGGAAACACTTTGTCTGGAAGTTTTCCTTTGCCAGCTGCTGTCTTGTACGCTTTGTCGAGACTACTCAGCAGCTTCATCTTGAAGTTGTTCCCGAAGGTCTTCTAGATCCTTCCGATTGCTGAGTTGCGTTTTGAACAAAACGTCAACGTCTTGATATACGCGGGCCGAGTGTACTGAGTTGTTTGACTTGGGCCTTGGCTTCCGTATTGGGCTTGGGCCTTCCAATCCTTATGACTTATAACATTTATACTCAACATTGAACAAACACATTAGTAGAATAAATCAAAGCATTTAAACTTAGTGTGTTTAGAATATGTGTTATAATTTATACTTAAACAATTTTGTCAAATCAAAATTATGTGGAAAGGTGTTTCAACAAACTCCCCCATTTTGATGTTGGCAAAACTGTTCAGCAAGGAACTCAGTATGAGCTCCCCCATGATAGTTGACCTAGTATAATTAAGCAAACTCCCCCGTAAGGGTTGAGCTACTGACTTAGTTTTTCTTAAGACATTTAAGGATTTAAATGAGTAAGTCTAAGGTCAGTTTTCAGATATAGGTCAGCTATATCACATATTCTATTTACTCAGTGTTAGGCGGAAGTTTTTAGACATATAGAGCGCGCTGAGTAATTTGTTGTTCAATGAATTCTTATCAGAATATTTCATAAGTGTATAGGTTCATGTCAAACATGTTATCAGCATATCTTTTAGTCAAATATTATAAGTGTTAAACAAAGCTGATATAAATGAAGATACATAATAACTCAGTACTTAATAGCATATATCATAACTCAGTATTTGAATAAGAAAAGTAAGTATGATATATATTGAAAGAGGTCAGCAGTTACACAGCAAAAGAAAATAACACATAGATTACAAATGTTAAGACCTAGCCTATCTATTTCTTTTTCTTTCCCTGTGACGTTGCTCATGGTGAGCTCTAGCAGCTTGCGCTTTCTCCCCCGTTTTGTCAACTTCAGGGAGCTTAAACGCATCGGTTAAGACAGCTCGAGTCAGTTCTTGTGAGAGCTCTTTGAGTTTGTCAGCACTTTCATTGACTCCATCAAAGATGGCACTCCATCAGCTGATACTTCGACTGGTATATGAAGATCAGCAGCACTGAGCATATTTACGCTGAAAGCTTGTGCTTTGGCTTGCCAAATGAGAGCTTCAGAGAGGCCAGCAAAGACTTGGTGGAAAGTTTTCAAGAGAGCTGAGTCATAATGATGACGCTGGATATTATTATGACGGATGTGATTGAAGGATTGCTGTGCGAGAGATAGCAACTCATTCTGTTTCAACACGTCAGTATCCATCTCTTGTTTGTTGAGGTTAAGTAGCCTGATGGCCTCACCGATTTGCTCGACTGAGCACTGGCTATAGGACACCATTTGCTCATTTGTCTTAAGTTGCTCAGTATGAAGCTGAGCAAAAAGCATCTTGAGTTCTGAGGAAGTGGCGTAGTCAGTGTTCACAGCAGATAACTTCTGAACTTGCTGATGGAGAGAGTTCAGATGTTGAATTGTTGACAGCTGTATCTCTGCCAACTTGGCAAGTGAATCCTGCTTAGCTTGCTGGGCTTGGAATGACAAGACTACATTCAGCAGATCCTTGAGTCCCTTGACTTCGTTGAGAAGTAGAGTGACCTGGGAGAGCTGAGTTGTCTCAGGAATTGAAGATCCAGCAGCAGGCGAAGCGGAATGTTGAAGATCGTGGATTCCTCACCTTCGAGGTCAATCTTGTGGTCGATGAGGATCCTGGTGATGATTGATCCCAACCTCATTGTACCCGTGCTGCGTAGGAACCCAGCAACTAAGAAAACCGGCATGTTGATGGGGGTGTACGTCAGCATGTGCCATATGAAGCACTGTTCAAAGTTGGTTGCTGATGTAGTGCAGTTGATCTTTGGGTAAATGAAGTAGCTCAGCAGGTAGTGAGCCATCTTCTGATGCTGTCCCATCGAAGATGCTGAGATCTCTCCTGAGTGACCCTCAGGTTTACAGAAGGTATGGACGTAGTCGGTTTTGTCCTGATCTCCTGACTTCCTCAGCCTTACTCCCTCAGTTTTGAGCTGGAGGAGATTTCCTATGTACAGAGGGTTGATGAAGATGGTTTTCCCTTTTACTTCAGTGCTCAGGTAGTCGGCGGAGTCACTGGCAACCTTGAGGTTGTGGTAAAATTCCCTCACTAGGTCAGGATATGTCTCATCCCTGACCGAGAACAGCCCAGTCCATTCGTTCTTGGAAATCCACTCAGCAAATGGCTGTTCGTTCTGTACAAAGTGCTCCGAAACCCATCTGGAGGGTTCTACCTTCCATTCTCGTACATTGTCGAAGACCTTGGAGTAGGTCCTGATCTTAACAGCTTTCCCTTGGCCAGATGTTTGGCCAGTTTTACCCTTGCTTGGTGTAGAAGAGTTTCGTGAAGGTTCATCGGAGCTGGACTTTTGGTGGCCGGCACCGGAGACGTTGAAAGACAACTTAGTCATTCTTCGAATATGGAGGAATTAGAGGAATTTGAGAGAAAAGAAGTTCTAAGTGATTTCTTTGCCTTAAGAATTGATTAAGCGTAAAGAGTAAAAGATGGGGAAATACCCATAATTTATAGACGAATTGAACGGTGTGGATCTTAATCGAATCCATGTGTCAGTTTTGCCTTGGGATCATGTACTGACAATGATCCTGGCATTTATGACACATTACGGCGAATACGTCATCCTAGGCTATACGCGTGCTTTGCATTTATGCTAACGGATTAATCACTCAGTATTTAGAATGTCAAGCGTTTGATATTCTGAGTGGTCAGTGCAGTATTTAAGGATGATTTTAAGTTCAAGTTCTAAAGTAATTTACTCAGTATGCAAGTTTTACTCAGTTATTGTATATTCAGACAGTTCCGATGAGTAACTCAGCAAACAATAAATCATTCAATATGTAATTCACTCAGCATTCATATTCATTTAGCACGGGAATTTACTGAAGAGGATTAAACATACCAATTGCTTCTCTCAGTATGCTGAACTGCTCACGAGCCAGTGGCTTCGTGAAGATATCCGCAAGCTGTTCGTCCGTTGGGACAAAGGTCAGCTTGATCTCACCCTTGAGTACATGGTCTCTAATGAAGTGATGTCTGATGCTGACATGCTTCATTCTGCTGTGTTGAATTGGGTTCTTGGACAGATCAATTGCACTTTTGTTGTCACATTTGACCTCAATTGTCTTCGTTTGAACACCATAATCTTCAAGTTGTTGCTTGATCCATAGGACTTGAGCAACACAATGACCAGCAGCAATGTACTCAGCTTCAGTGGTGGACAAGGCTACTGACGCCTGCTTTTTGCTGAACCAGGATACAAGACAGCTTCCTAAGAAGTGGCATCCTCCAGAGGTGCTTTTACGTTCCAGCTTATCTCGTCCATAGTCAGCGTCAGTGTATCCGATAAGTATAAAATCATGAGTATTTGGATACCACAAACCTGCGTTCACTGAGCTTTGCAAATATCTAAGGATTCTTTTTACAGCAATGTAATGAGATTCCTTAGGGTTAGATTGATATCTAGCACAGTAGCATACTGAAAACTGAATGTCCGGTCTACTGGCTGTTAAGTAAAGTAGAGAGCCTATCATACCTCGATATAACTTGCTGTCTACTGACTTACCATTCTCATCAGCGCAGAGGACAGTGTCAGTGCCCATAGGAGTGGATATTGGCTTGCAATTTTCCAAGTCATATTTCTTTAAGATCTCCTTGGCATATTTTGCTTGACTGATGAAGATGCCATTGTTTCCTTGTTTAATTTGAAGACCGAGGAAGAAGTTGAGTTCTCCCATCATAGACATTTCAAACTCAGTCTGCATTTGTTTGCTGAACTCCTTGCACATTGATTCGTTAGTTGCACCAAATATTATATCATCAACATAAATTTGGGCCAGCAGGGTATCTTTACCCTTTTTCTTAATGAATAAGGTTGTATCAGCTTTGCCCCTGACGTAATTTCTAGTCAGCAGGAAACTGGTCAGCCTCTCATACCAAGCATGTGGTGCTTGTTTGAGGCCGTACAGAGCCTTTTTGAGTTTGTAAACATGGTTTGGGAACTTAGGGTCCTCAAAACCTGGAGGTTGATTTACATAAACCTCCTCGTTTATAACTCCATTAAGAAATGCACTTTTGACATCCATTTGGAATAATTTAAAATTCATGTAAGATGCATATGCACATAATATTCTAATTGCCTCTAGCCTCGCCACTGGGGCAAACTATACCTTCTTGTTGACTGTAGCCCTGAGCTACAAGCCTTGCTTTGTTTCTGACTACGTTTCCTTGTTCGTCCATCTTGTTCCTGAACACCCATCTTGTTCCGATGGTCTTTTGACTCTTTGGATGAGGCACTAACTCCCATACATCATTTCTTCGAAATTGATCGAGCTTCTCTTGCATTGCGTTCATCCAGAATTCATCGTGCTCAGCTTCAGCGAAATTCTTCGGTTCTTGTACTGAGACGAAAGCAACATTGCTGAGGTACTTCCTGAGTTGATTCCTCGTCATCAGGGTATTCCCAGCAGAATCAAGGATTGCACTTTCGGAGTGCCCTCTTGGAATCCTTATTTCTTTGGGTAGATTCATGTCTTGTGTTGTTCCTATTTCAACAATCTCTGCAGAAGTAGATGGGTCAGTAAAAGTAATCTTAGGTTCACTCTTACTTTTGGTCAGCCTTTTCGTGAATGACTCAGTAGCTGGTTCTGAGTCAGCGATGGTTACTGAGTTTGGATCATCTTCGGTCAGCGGCTGGTATCTACCTGCAGGGTCAGTTTCATCGAACTCTACATGTATTGACTCTTCTAAAACTTGAATTCGCTTATTAAAAACTCTGTATGCTTTGCTGTTTGTTGAGTAGCCCAGAAAGATAGCTTCATCAGCTTTTGAATCAAACTTTGCTAAGCTATCTCTGGTATTTAAAATAAAACATCTACAGCCAAAGGCACGAAAGTATCCAATGTTGGGCTTTCGTCCTTTCCAAAGTTCATAGGGGGCTTTCTTAAGTATAGGTCTAACTAGAGCCCTATTCAGAATATCGCATGCTGTGTTAACAGCTTCTCCCCAAAAATACTTTGGAAGCCTATGCTCATCCAGCATTGTCCTGGCAATCTCAACCAGAGTTCTGTTCTTCCTTTCAACAACCCCATTTTGCTGAGGCGTTCTAGGAGCAGAGAAGTTGTGGTCAATGCCGCTGGCTTCACAGAATTCAACAAACTTTTGGTTTTTGAATTCTCCACCGTTATCACTACGGATATGAGCTAATTTTAGGTCTTTCTCATTTTCAATTTTCCTAACCAAATTTGAAAATGTCTCAAAGGTCTCATCCTTGCTGGTTAGCAAGATAACCCACGTATACCGAGAGAAGTCATCTACAATGACCAAGGAAAATCTTCTTCCACCCAGACTCAGCGGCTGGACTGGACCAAAGAGATCCAAGTGTAGTAACTCTAACGGACGTTTAGTTGAGACAATGTTTTTGCTATGAAAAGATTGTTTGGTTTGTTTTCCAGCTTGAAAAGCATGGCATAGTTGATCTTTTTGAAATTTAAGTTCAGGCAGTCCCTCAACCAATTGCTTTCTTGCTAATTTGGCCAGGAGGTCCATGCTTACATGACCAAGTCTCCTGTGCCATAGCCAGGAATTTATTTCCTTTGTGACTAAGCATACAGTTTTTGAAAACTTCTTTTCTAGGTTCAGCATGAAGACATTGTCTATCCGAGGGGCAGTTAAGATTAACTCATTTGTTTTTCCCTCATATATTTTACATCTAGTATCATCAAATATAACTTTTCTCCCATTATCACATAGCTGAGCTACGCTGAGTAAGTTATATTTGAGTTGTCCTTTCTGTATTTGCTGTCGCTTGAGTCAGCCTTATACTTATCAAACTTTTTGTAAGGCTTTTTAGAATATTTATCGTTCTTCCTGAACAGCCTCTTCATCTTTCTTGTGAACATGGCCATCTCCTCATCATCAGTTGAACTCCCGTCAGTGGAGTCAGCCTTCATGACAAGTGACTTCTGCTTCTTGTCATCAGATTTTTCTTTCACCTCAAAGTTTTTCATGGATATCTCATGGGTCAGCAATGAACCGATGAGTTCGTCATATTTGTAGGTGGTTAAATCCTGAGCTTCCTCAACTGCTGTCTTCTTTGCTTGCCAGTCTTTTGGAAGACTCCTGAGTATCTTTTTGACTTGTTCTTCCTCAGCGAAGATTTTCCCAAGTCTCTTGAGCTCATTAATGATGTTGGTGAACCTTGCGTTCATATCTGAAATGCCCTCATCATTGTTCATCTCAAACAGCTCGTACAGTCTCATCTGCTGATTCACCTTGGATTCTTTTACTTTGTTTGTTCCCTCGTAGGTGACTTCCAGCTTCTTCCAGATCTCTTGTGCCGACTCACAACCTGAGATTTTGTTATATTCTGCAGCATCGAGCGCACAGTGAAGCATATTGATAGCCGAGGCATGGTTTTGAAGCTTCTTGAGATCATCCTCTGTCCATTCAATCTCAGCTTTAACAACTGACTGGCCAGCAACAACTTTCACAGGTACAAACGGGCCTTGGACTATAGATAGCCAGGCACTCATGTTTGTAGCTTGAATGAAGTTCTTCATCCTATTCTTCCAAAAGGTATAGTTTGACCCGAAGAATAGGGGAGGCCTAGTAATGGATAGCCCCTCAGGTAATATCTGAGTTGTCTGGTTTCCAGGGAGAAATCGAGTGCTGTTTTCACCCATGGTATGGATCAACTCAAGGTTGTTAGACCTTTAGTAATGAGCTTTTAAGCTCTGATACCACTTGTTGGTCCCTTATTTAGTTGCAAGTATAGTTCCAAGGGGGGGGTTAGGAACTATTTAAACTTTTTCGCAATTTAGGCAGACTTCTTTTACTAAAGAAAAGGTTTGAACAGCGGCGCTGAGTAAACAGCAAGATACTGGCTTAGTCAACAGGTGACTAGGTCAGTTTCTTAGCTTGAGTCAGGAGATAGCACTTAGAGTCTATTCCTGAGCTCTTACGTTTTAATGCGCACAACTCAACTTGACCTCTTGACTTGGTCAGTTTTGATTGTTTAAGCAAGCAATATAAATAAGGAGTCAAAGGTTTAGAAATACTTCACTCAGCAGATTTATCCAGGTTCGGCTTCTTCTAAGCCTACGTCCTGTCCCCGGAACACGTCCGAGATTTCAAATCCTCTACTGAGCTCTTTAAAGGTAGAGCCTCAAACCTTTTACAATATCAGCAATTGAGTATGACAAGAGTACCTTCCTCTATACTTCTACTCAATCCTAATCTCTCCAATGAGTACTTAAAACCGAGTACTCAGCCTCTCCTTTCTATCTCTAGAAATGATAAGTGTTTCTGTCCTAATACAAAGATGTGCTAAGACACTTTAGACGATTTACAATCACTCTAGACTTTTAGACAGATATGAAAATGTAGTGTAAGAATTTTGATTTTCTTCTTGCTTGCAGAACTTGTAGAGATTTGGTCAGCGTAATAGCTTGATCAAGTTATATGTATTGTGAAGCTTGTGATGGCACTATTTATAGAGACGTCTGGTCATTCGGTCATTTCGAATTTCGAAATAACCGTTGGAGGGAAACGGCTATGTGTCGTTGTCATCCTGACTTGCACAGAGCTCTCGGCCAATCACAATTGTGTATCTTCTGTCCTCGGTCAGCACAGCAGATGGTCTCTCCTTTTATGGTAAATTCAACTGGACAGCATACTGTGTCGTCTGAACTTTGCCAAAAGAGGAAACACTTTGTCTGGAAGTTTTCCTTTGCCAGCTGCTGTCTTGTACGCTTTGTCGAGACTACTCAGCAGCTTCATCTTGAAGTTGTTCTCGAAGGTCTTCTAGATCCTTCCGATTGCTGAGTTGCGTTTTGAACAAAACGGCAACGTCTTGATATACGCGGGCCGAGTGTACTGAGTTGTTTGACTTAGGCCTTGGCTTCCGTATTGGGCTTGGGCCTTCCAATCCTTATGACTTATAACATTTATACTCAGCATTGAACAAACACATTAGTAGAATAAATCAAAGCATTTAAACTTAGTGTGTTTAGAATATGTGTTATAATTTATACTTAAACAATTTTGTCAAATCAAAATTATGTGGAAAGGTGTTTCAACAAGATGAGGCTAATATGATGGAAACCATCACTCAAGATGTTTCTGACATTGATTTGGCAGTTGTGGCCTTGAAAGTCAACATGGTTGATTTGAATCCAAGGGAATGGTGACTTGATATCTGTGTCACTCGTCATGTTTCTTGTGACAAGGAGTCCCTTGCTAAATTGACTCCTCAAAGTGGAGAAAAGCTCTATATGGGCAATGATGCTACTTCAAATATCAAGGGAGTTGACACTGTGATAATGAAGATGCCCTCGAGGAAGAATGTGATGCTGAGGAATGTGCTTTATGTGCCTAACATCTGCAAGAATCTGGTTTCTGGAAGTCTTTTGAGCTCTCATTGCTTTAAGATGGTTTTTGAGTCTGACAAAATTGTGTTGTCAAAATTTGGAATATATGTAGGAAAGGGCTATATGGCTAATGGTATGTTTAAGTTTAATGATATGACTTGTAAGTCCAATGTTGTTATCAATAAGAACAAGAATGCTTCTGTTATATTGTTGAGCCTTTTAATTTATGACATAATAGACTTGGACATGTAATTATGATGCATTAAGAAGGTTGATAAAACTTGACCATATTCCGTTGTTCCAAATTGATCAAAAACAAAAGTGTAAAACTTGTGTTGAAACTAAGTTAACCAGATCTTCATTTCATTCAATTGAAAGAAATAATAAAGCACTTGATCTAATACATAGTGATATTTGTGATTTGAAATTTGTTCAAACACGTGGAGGTAACAAGTATTTTATTATTTTTTATTGATGATAGCACCAAATATTGCTATGTATATTTGCTTAAAAGCAAAGATGAGGCTATTAAGAAATTTAAACTCTATAAGCAAGAAGTATAAAATCAACTTAATAAAAGAATTAATGTGGTTAGAAGTGATCGAGGTGGTAAATATGTAGAACCATTTGGTGAGTTTTGCTCTCAACATGGTATTATTCATGAAGTTACACCACCTTATTTTCCTGAGTCAAATGGAGTAGTTGAGCGTAAAAATCATACCTTAAAGGAGATGATGAACGATATACTAAACAGTTCACGGTTTCCACAAAACATATGGGGGAAGCTGTTTTATCAGCTAATTATCTTTTACATAAAGTACCCTGGAAAAAGTTAGATAAAAATCCACATGAATTATGGAAAGGCCGAAAACCTTCCTATAATTATTTGAAAGTGTGGGGGTGTCTAGCCAAACCTTCCTATACAAATCTTTATTAAACTTAACTGTCCCTCTATATGAAGCTTTGATTCATTGATTATTAGGCAAAATGACATCCCAATTATCAAATGGTCTATAATTTTATAATAAAGGAAACGAACGAGTAATACGTTTACTGGCTCTTGTATCCAGAATCCACTGAGTAGAATCACAATGTAAAGCAAAAGAAAACGTACCATTAAGGGCTTGCCTTTTGTTGCTAATAGAGGAAACACGTGCTATAGAAGCATAATTGACTAAATCTTGATTCTGTTGCTATTGTGGTATATTCAAAATAGCCAGAATCCGGCTCATCTGTTCTTGAGAAAATCCACTTGTATTCCTGGTGGAATAGAATTTATAGAAAGAGGTAGAGACAGAGCACTTCCCAATATACCATTTTGCATAGACTGGTCACCAGAATCAGAACCCAATTCAACAATTGCATTGGCTTTAGTATAAGAGTTCTTGAACCTGAACTTAGGTGGAAACCCATGTTTTTTATAGCAAGTGTCCACGGTGTGCCTCTGTTTTCCACAAAAAGTACATACTACAGACTTAACACATTGATTCTGAAATTGTGGCTTCTTGAACTTATTAACCATAGCCACAACATCCTGAGACAATTCTTGAACATTTGGCACAGAGAATTGCCTCTCATGTTGTAGAACTAATGAAAAAGCTTTATTGATTGTGGGTAAAGGATCCATAATCATAATTTGCGACTTCACATTAAAAAAATCATTCAACCCTTTTAGAAAACAAATGACTACATCTTTTTCTAAATTAATTTTGATAGCATTAGTGATATCGCAAACACACCCATCACACACACAACTATGAATTGCTTTAAGAGTTTTATACTCATCCCACAAAAGTTGTAGATCAGTAAAATAATTCATTACTGACCTCCCATTTTGCCTAATCGTATAAATCTCACCTTGTAAATCCGCTATACGAAAAACGTCTGCCTGGGAAAAACGTTCTTTGAGATTGTCCCAGACCCTTTTTACATCATCAAACCACAGAATGCTTTTAACAATCGAATGAGAAAGCGACTTCTGCAACCATGAAAGAACCAAGTTGTTGCACCTCTTCCATGCAGCATACAAATGAGAATTCTGACCAAGCATTGGCAAGGTTCCATCTACAAATTCAAGCTTATTCATGGAAAAAGAGCCATCCTCTTATTTCGACACCAATCATGATAATTCGAACCAAAAAGAGCAGGAGTAACCAAAACTAATGAGTGATTTTCTCCTAGATGAACATAATAAGGGCTAATAGTTTGTTCTACTAATCTCACCATTGATCCACAATTTTTGAAGAAACAGATCGAAGGGGAAATAAAACCCAAATCGAGCAACAACAAAATCAAGCAAATAAAGAACAGATCGAGATACCCAAATGAAGTCGAAGAGTTGGATCGAAGAAAAACGCCCAGATCGAACAACAAATTATCAAGAAATCAGAAATAAAATCAACCAAATGAAGGCAACTTACTGATTTGCAAAAAAAAAATATCACAAGATGCAAATCGGAACAAAAGAATAGATCGAAAAAGAGAACAAATCGGAGCAACAAACTGATTTGTTTTACTAGAAATTAAAGCTAGAAAGAGTTTGCAGAAGCACTTAATTGCTTTGATACCATGTTGATAGAAGAAGAAGAATATTGAGACAAATATTAACTGAAAGAAGAATACAAATTGTTCTTGAATGAATGAATTAAATAAAATACATTAAAACTTACTTATATACTCATAACCCCTATTTTAACTTAACTATAGTTAACTAACTGAAAAAATAAATCAGTTATTTTTCTCTATATGGTTAATAACTTATGTGAGGTGAAATTTTTTTATTGGTTAATAAGAATGTGGTTGACTTGATTAAAAAAAAGACATAAATGCCCATGTCATTAGCCAAAAATTGCCACATTCAGTATTTATTAAACGGTGTTAGTAGTTTGAACTGTCTTTGTTAAAGGAATGAAAATCAAGGTACCTGTTTGTCAAGTTTTTAAATACGAGAATTTGTTTGAAAATGGCGAAACTACAGAGTTTATTTTTATACTTTACCTAAAAATATTTACACAACAAAAAAATCTACCAAATAAAACACAATATTCAATCTCTTAATAATAAAAGAAAAAAATTAAATAATTTTATCGTTTTCTAAAATGCACATCTATATATCGATAGTTTTTAATGTCCGAATATCTTTTTGACCCGAAAATAAGGAAATGTATTATACATTATAATAATTTAAAAAAAAAACTATAATTAACAAGGCAACATAAGCTTTTTCTCTAATTCAATCAAAATATATAATTGAGTAGTTGAATTTCAATTAAGTTGAAGATGATTATAGAAGTACAACAAAATATTCAGAAAAATCAAAGACCCACAGAAAATAAAGGACAACAAAAATGAAGTAGAGAAAGCCTTGTTCTTCATTGCACATCTTTGTTGCTTGGGAAAATGAAAATCTAACTTACTAATTTCACTAACATTAACATCATGCCAAAGTGTCTTTCTCTCCACGCCTAGCGAACAGAGGCGCTCATGTTGTTGCACGACATGCCATGTCCAATGCTAACGAGTTTGTATCTTTTTCTGCTCCTGTTTGGTTGTAGGAGACTATTATTGCTGATATGGTTCGAGGAATGAATTTCATCTTGTTTAAAAAAAAAAAACATCATGCCAAACAACTATTTCTCAATCTCCACACAGTACAACGTTGTATAGTTTAAGTCATTGATGTTTTGGTAAATTAAAATTTGACCAAATACAGTAGGGAAATGTTGACAACAAACCAAATCAACCAAGATAAAAAAAAATGTAAGAAAAACAACCAAAGAAATTCACATGAAATGGAACTAAAAAAAAGTCTGAATCAACTAAATAACGAGATAACTATTAAGAAAATCTATTTAATGTAGAGTTGAGGAGAAGAATGAAAAAGGTTAATTATAAGGGTAAATTACAAAACTAGGTCAAATGGAAGGTCTATTTATATATTTAACCCATTTACTTAACCTACTATATATCTAGACTGATTTTGTGTGACTTTCCCATAATATCCTCAATATTTACGCGCGTCTGTCTCCCTTCCGTCTGACTTCGCAGATTCGATCATATGCGAAGCCTGCGAAGCTAATGTTTGGTTTACTTGATAAATTTAATTAGCATATGCGAAGCCTGTATGTGTTTTGAAGCTAATTCGCGAAGTGATATATAACAAAAAATGCCAAACAACAACGGATTCTAACATTAAAATCATAACATTATCAAAATTTACAACAAGATTGCCATAATAAACTCCTAACAAATCACTTCATAATACATAGACTCATATTCAATACCGATGGATGGATGTGTCTCACGGTACAGTACAAGATTGCCACAATAAACTCCTAACAAATCACTTCATTATACATAGCTCTTATTCACCACCGATGGATGGATGTCTCACGATACATAGGCTCTTATTCACCAGAGGGATGGACCTGTCCCACGGTGTATACTCCTATTCACAACCGATGGTTGGAAGTTCAGGCCTTTTGGAATGGATGTCTCTCATGGCACCCCAGCACGTCGGCTTCCAGGAATGAATATTATGCATTCAACCACCTTCAGAAAAATTTAATCGTGTTAGTCAGAAAAAATGAAGATTTGGCTTCGCGAAACGATGATTCGCTAAGTATGTGAATATAAATGTGCAAGGAAGAGGGTGATTTTACTTAGCGAAACAATGATTTCGCGACGTCTGCGAGGAGAAATGTGACGCTATGACTTCACGAAACGATGATTTCGCGGAGCCTGCGAGAGAAATTTATCGAATTACCTCGCAAACTTCGCGTAATCATTGTTTCGCGAAGTGAAATCGATAAATTTCTCCCCGCAAATTTCGCGAAACCGCATATGCTAAGTGGATTTATGGGAAAAACGCAGAAAAAACAGTATATACTTACATTTTTCGACGAAAACAATATGATAAACTGGGAAAAACGATGAAAATAACGTAGAATCACCATTTCTTCGATGGTCACAAGAAGAAAGAAACCAAGAAACGAGCAGGAAATGGAAGATGAAGAACCATGGCTTCGTTTTCTAGGATTAGGAAGTTGCAGAATCAAGAGATGAAGAGAGAAAGAAGAGAAATACATTGTGATTTGGAGAAATGGTGCGGATTTCGTGCAATTTAAAGGAAAATAGGAAGATCAAAAGTCTTGGAATCATTAATGGATGAGCTGCCAATCGTTTCGCGTAACCAATGAGAAGAGGGGAGAAAACGTTCGCGTAAGGGGGAAGTGGGAAGGTTAGGGGTATTATGGGAAAGTCACATAAAATCAGTCTAGATATATAGTAGGTTGAATAAATGGGTTAAATATGTAAATGGATCTCCCATTTGACCTAGTTTTATAATTTACCCTAATTATAAATTTGTGCCTTTTTGATAGTTGATTTACATATTTAGTATAATTCTCACACTTCTTAACAATATAGATATTTTCACTTGATTTTGACAAAAATACCTAACATTTCTATTTTGGTAAGAAATGTGAGAACTATACTAAATATGTAAATGTGCTTTAAAAAATGCCCAGATTTATAATTAACCCAATAACTAGGGCTGTAAATGAGCCGAGCTACTCATGAGCGGCTCGATGGTCGGCTCGATAAAAGCTCGGCTCGACTCGGCTCGATTTGTAAACGAGCCGCTCGTGAGCACGATTTACTGGCTCGGTTCGTAAACAAGTCAAGCTTGAGCATGTCAAAGCTCGGCTCGAAAGCTCGCGAGCAGGCTCGATTAGAACATTTATGAATAAATTTTAATTTTGTAGAAAACTATATAGTTTTGTGTTAGTTCACAAATACCTAAACTTAATATTATTTCATTTGCTATTAGATGAGTTCGTTCACAAACATAATAAATGAGTAATAGACGAACTATTTGTAAGTATTTTGTTTATTTATTCACGAACTTTGTTTGTGAGCTTGTTTATGTACACAATTAAAGAGTTATTTGCGAGTAAACTTCACAAATATAATTAATGATTTACTCACAAACAATTCATGGTTAGATAATTTTCTTAATAAACCAAGTCCAAAGAGGATTTTGGGCTCGAAGCTAGGCTCGAGCTCGTTGAGCAAGCCAAAGCTCGGCTCGGGCTCGAGCTCGTCAATTTTATAGCGAGCCGAGCTTGAGTAAGTCAAAGCTCGGCTCAGCTCGGCTCGGCTCGACTTGATTACAGCCCTACCAATAACAAAAATGTACCAACAAAATAATACTTGATAGTTTTAGATCTTTTCTTTTAGTTGTAGTTATTTAAAATAAAAAAAAAATTGACATAAAATTTAAAGGTCGATTTTTTAAAAGGACCATCTGAACGCTAAAAATTCAATAAACCGATTTACACCACCGATTTAAAGAAATCAAGGTAGTACTGGTAAAAGTTGCCGCATAGACAGCCAACACTGATTATAATTGAACTAATTAATAAATTCATTAATCTATAATCAAACATGTTCATCAACTTTCAAACTCAATTTCTCTGTACTCAAATACAATAGGCTTTTATCAATGGCTCTAAAATAATAAATCATGCACGTAAAGCATCGTCCGAAAACAAGTTTCATTTTACTTCCAAGTCCGTAACTTCCAATTGGTTGGAGAAAAACGAGAGCATTCATGCCCAGTTCCAAGTTGACCAGACTTTTCCAAATTTTCATAGACCTTAATTTTTTTAAAATATTTATTATTAAATTTGCCATATATTTGATTTGCTGAGCTAATCTAATAATCTCTAAAATCTTAAATATATGGCCAAATGCAATGTATAATCAAGAACAAATCAAATATTGTTTTGCAATGTTCAATCTCTACCGTTGTTGATTGCATGAAATCAAATTGTTTCCATTTGTGCAATTTTGTTAGTAAGTGTGTTGAGTATGTTAATTTTGTGTCCGGATGTTTTAAAATCAGGGTCTAATGCTCCTTAACTTGTCCAAATTAGTCATTTTATTCTCCCAACTCATCGGATGTCCTATTTACCCACTTAACTCCATAAAACTGGTATTTCTCACCCTTATGATCCTATTTACCTCATTAACTCTATAAAAGTGGTATTTCTTACCCCCTTATAGTGCAAAATTAATAGGACTTATTCAAAGGAGTTTGAAAATATATTTTTTAATATCAATTTTTTTATTTTGTTTTAATTTAATAATTATATTGATCCTTCATGCGTTTATTACAATAATATTGTATTATAATAATTAGATAATCAAAATTTAACTAACCAAAAAATTGAAAAGAGAATGAATGAATAAAAGATACAAATAACAAAATCATTAATATAAACAAGTTAAAGACATTATATGTAGACCTTGCCATGGGCCGATGAGCCCGCCCGTCCGGCCCGAGCCCAGGCCCATTTAGCCGGGCCTGGACACATAAAATTAATATCAGGCCCGGCCCGGCCCAAGTCCGATTAAGCCCGCCTAGTAAATGGACGGGCCTGGGCTATGCAAATATCCGGCGGGTCTAGCCCGGCCCGGCCCGTTATATATATATATATTTATAAATTTAATTATATAAATTTTAGATAGCTATATTTTATTGTTATGTTGTAATTTTAGATAGTTATTTTTTATTGTTATGTTATAATTTTATTTCAAACTTAACTATTAGTTTGTTGTATTTTTCTAAGACTTATTAACTATTATGTTTATTATTTTTTATTAAAAAAAAGTTAGTATTTTATTTTAATTGATTTTTTTTAATATAGATATGGGCTTGGGTGGGCGGGCGGGCTTGGGATTCCTTGTTTAGGCCCGAGCCCGAATCTAATTAGTGTGGGCTTGGGCTTATCGGGTTTTATCACAGGCCCGGCCCGAGCCCGACCCATGCCGAGGTCTAATTATATGTAGGGATAATGTACCAAAATAGGCCTATGGTTTTTAGGGAAGTATCAATTTAGGTTCAACGTACAAAATAATACAAATATAGGTTTAACGTTTAAAAAAATATCAATTTAGACTTCGATAACGGATTGTTAGGGGTGAGAAATACCACTTTTGTGGAGTTAAGGGGGTAAATAGGACATTCTATAAGTTGGAGGGGTAAATCGAGAAGTTGAGGGGGTGAGAAATACCACTTTTATGGAGTTAAGAGAGTAAATAGAATATTTGATGAGTTGGAGGGGTAAAATGAATAATTTTACAAGTTAAGAGGGTTAGGAGATAATTAGGCCTAAAATCAAAGTAAATACTGTTAAAAAATTTGAACCGAAAATGATGTATAGTTATCAAAAAATTAACCAAATGAATTATGTACTCTGTAATGAACTCTTGCTACTTTAAGTAAATCTAAATTGGAAACTAGAATGAATATTAACCATTATGTGAGAATTTGAGTCAAAGGACAGCCAGACACAATCTATATTGCTATGTTTATTGATATAGTCTAGAACTTGCCTTAGATGCCTCTTTGCATAGCCTAATTAAGATTGCATAACGTATTCATACTAGAAATCAGAATCAAACGAGCTTTTACCTTTTTGTTTAAGACACTAAGTTTTACTTACACAATTTAAATGGTCTGCATTTTCTTTAATGTAATATCCAAACATTTTAGATAATCCAATTTGAACCTAGCATGTTTCTTGTTTTTACCACTCAAATTGTTTTATTTAAGTCATTCATTGATAAATCCTTAAAAGTCCCTTGAGGATTTTCAAGTATAAATTGTTCTTGGAGCAATTTCTTAAAACAACTACAGAAAATACTACTATGTTTTTAAAAAGTTCATATTCAAAACAAAATTTCTTTATCAAGTTGTTCTTTGCTCAAAGTCAGCATTTATGCTAACTCTTCTTCAGTTTGTTAGAAGAACAAAATATTCCTTACTCTTCATGATAAAAAAAAATTGAAAGAAAAGGTTGTTAATTCTTCTTTTAAAAAGTTCATATGACATCAGTATTTCTCTTGCTCTTATTTTTCATTTTTGTGGAAACTAATATGATTGTTCGTTCCAAACTAATGCTCAACATCGAAGTATTTGTGTAATTCTCTTTCATCCATTATTATCCGTTACATACCAATTCATCCACAACCCTGAATAAAGACCTTATAACTATGTGACTGTTCAATCAAAAGTAGTGAAGATTAGATCAAAATGCAAGTTTATGGTACTTGTTCAACACTGATGTACTGAGGAGTGATACATATCAATTAAGGCTCGGTCACTACTATTTTGGGTGTGAAGTTTTGAATGTTAAGAGTAGAGGATTGGTTTGCATGATTTTAAACCAAAGGATGTAAAGGATGCATGTTGTGCATGGTTGTGGCATTACGTGAAGGTGCATATGGGCTGGTAGATGTCAAGAATATTAATGGGAATGTGACAGTTGGGTTTGTCTAAATGGATATCCTAGATTTTTGGGATATCTATTGCTTACTTATGTAGAACCTTAAAAGGAAATTTCTATCCATTAAAAAGGACATGACATGAGACATAAAATTTGTGTGAAACATATGAGTATAATATCGAAACCATTTGTGTAACTTACTATACCCCAAAAAAACACGCATTTAGTATAATACACTCTCAGTAAATCTCATCTTCTTCTTCATCATCTTTACATATGCCTACCAAGTTGGCGAATATTTTTTCCGGGTATTCATTAGAATGATGGTCAAGTGTGTTGCATGTAAACCACTTGAAAGGATCCAGCTTTAGATAAGGATTAGTCTATCTAGAAGGCCTGGAGGTGTTTCTTGAATTGCCTTCATCCATTGGCGTCCTCCCCCCTCCATAGACAGGTTTTATTCCACTAGGGTCGACACTCATTTTTCCTTAATCGCATGCATGGCGGGTCCCTTACAAAAGAGGAACCCTATAGTCCTATTTGGCGATAACTATCACTGTTATTCAACTCTAGTTCTATCCAGATTACATGCATCTTGGGCCCTCAAAATCATTTGAATTTCAATCTTTTCCCGGATATTGGTTTGTAGTCCACCCAAGTAGTGAAAAGCTCGTTGGACTTCCAAATTAGTGAGTTGAGCTCTGGCGGATAGTCTCAAGAACTCATGGATAATCCTTGCACTCTACAAACACCATTGATGGGATTCGAATATATATTGCTCATAATCTGATGGAAAAAACCTTTCTCTCAATATGGCTCCCATCTGCTGCCAAGATCTTAATAGATCCCTTCCACCTCTCATTCTATCCTGGACGCATTGATCCCACCAAATGGAAGCTCCTCCTCTCAGTCAGTAAGCCACCAACTTCACCTACATATTCACTAGTACTTTGGCATACTTGAAGAATCTCTCTTCCTACGATAACTAATCTAGAAAGCCTTCAATAGATAGATTTCCTCTAAATGTTGGAAAATTCGACTTGAAACAAAAATTCACATCTCTATCCTACATGGGCCTTGGCCGATTCAAATGACAATACCCACCTCTAGCAACACCTCTACCTTTGGGACTTTCCCTATTTCTAGTATAGTCATGATCATTCTTATCCATACAACTGATGTTCTCCCTTTTAGGCTCAAATATACCCATTTCATAATCAAGGTCACCCTTTTCATTGTATACCCACTCATCCTCACTATCTCCTACATCAAAATAAGCAAGGATTACGGTCTATTAAGTCATGATGCTTGGGGTGTTCTAGATCATGCATAAAGTCTCTAACTTGGTGCAGTAGAGGCATTCCACCTTGCACCACATTGTTCCCTCCCACTGAGTCTGAGGGTGGCTGGACATTTCCTACATATTTCATAAGATTTATGACTGGGGTCAGCTATGTTGAGTCGCTTCCAATAACTCTCTTCTTATATAAGGTTGTAATTGTCTCCCTTATGATATCCATGGTAGCATCAAATTCGGCACGACTTCCTACCTTAGATATTCCCTTTATTTTTCTAGTGTTTTCATTTGTTCCGAGGTAACTCTTAGTTGCCACTTACTACATATTGAGAGTGGGTTGAGAGAAATATATGTGTGAAGATTTTGACCATAAACCAAAAAAGACGAGTTCTCAAGTTTAGCTTGAAGGAATTTATTAGAATCCCCAACGATAGTTAAGAAGAACAAGTTCTTCAAACAAAGGTTGAACTTGTAAGGGATAATATTTGATTGATAATAAGATTAGTGATCTTTTTACAACCTGCTAGCTACATATTTCTAAGATAAAATAAAACCCTGAAAGTATCTTCTAAAAATAATAAATTATATTCTCACATAAATAATTGTAATGGTCTTCTTACATAAAAGAGGTAACGAGGACATGAGACCAAATCATGACACTCTGACATGGATCGTTTGCTCATGCAAGTCGTTGAACATATCTTCAAAATACTATAACTTGCCAGATAGAATCAAGTTCGCAGATCAACTAGATTCCTCATATACAGTATGGAGGATTTGGTGAGCGAACTTATGGATTTGCTCTAACCGGATCCTTCGTTCTTGATTGTATGTCTAGATAAATTTATATAGTGTTTCATATTTTAGCAATGTTGGAAAATGATATTTTAGGAATGCTAGTTTTCATTATATGGCATTTAGGATGTCTTTGACGTGCTTAGTAATTTTGGAATAGGTATTTGTTTTGCGGTATTCAACTGAAATCTCTTTAAAGGACGCTTGTTACAGGAGTTTTAAGAAAAGATAAAGCAAAGTGAAGACATGATTCCATTTGTTGTTGCTTGTTACATCAATCTAATGATTCCTTTTACCCTATTTTCTTTTTAAGTAAATTACAAATTTCTCTAGCTTGATTATTCAAGCCCTATAAGAATTTTCTATTCTCATTTTTATCCTATATTACATTATTCATCTCCCATCCTACTAAAATTTTATTTTAGTCCTAATTTTTTGTTTATGTATTTATTTTTACTTTTTATCTTATACCAATTTTACTTTTGTTACTTATATTTTATTTTATTTATATGTTTTAATCGAAATTATTTTTGACCAAATTTTCTTGCTTTATTTCTGTTTTAAATATTTATGATTAATTATTTTAAAATTATTTTCTTTTAAAACATCATTTTTATATATTTTTTTTATTAATTTTATTTCAGTTTCATATGTTTTACTATCTTTTCATTTTAAGATTTAAGTAACTGATTTTAAATTCTAGAGTTACAATGTGATTAATTTATTAACACAGAACATATATGTGTAATTTAATGTTAAAAAAAGAAAAAATTATAAAATGAGATGAAATGAGAGATCTATTTACATATTTAGCCCATTTACGCAACTCATTACCTATCCAGACTATTGTTTTGTGACTTTCCCAAAATACCCTTAATATATATATAACAGTTAGAAATTTTTTAGTCTTTCTTTTTTCTCCTTTCCGTCTGACTTCGTATATTTCGCAACATGCGAAGTATGCAAAGTTAATATTTGCTTCAGAACATGAATTTAATTCGCACATTTCGCAATATGCGAAGCATGACAAAATACCCTTAATATATATATAACAGTTAGAAATTTTTTAGTCTTTCTTCTTTCTCCCTTCCGTCTGACTTCGTATATTTCGCAACATGCGAAGTATGCAAAGTTAATATTTGCTTCAGAACATGAATTTAATTCGCAATATGCAAAGTATGCTAAGACAATACTAACTCGCAGAATAACTTTCATTTTCACAGATTTCACAATATGCGAAGTAAAAGACGCATTTTTAAGCAGTATTATCTTCGCATACTTCGCATATTGCGAAATATGCGAAGTGGTATATAACAAAAAAACATAACAACAAGGATGTAACAATAATTCTAACATTAAAATCATAACATTATCAAAATTTACAACAAGATTGCAACAATAACAACATTAAAATCATAACATTATCAAAATTTTCAACAAGATTGCAACAATAATTAAAACCTAAACCCTAAATTCCAAACGGAGAAAATCGGCGGAATAAGAGTACTTTTGAGATGAGAAATGGAACCCCAAGTTTGAGAAAGGGAATCCAAAATTTGTGGTGGATTTTCTTTTCTTTTCAAGAAAGAATGCAAGAAAAATCGGCAGGTTCCCACGCCTACATCCCAGTACACCGCCTTTGTATTCAAGCTAAATTTAATGGGTACTTGAATTTGATGTTCTATATTCAACCACCTTCACAAAAATTAAGTTGTGTTAGCAAAAAAAATGATGATTTGGCTTCGCGAAAGTAGAATACGCAAAGTCTGCGAAGAGAATTGTAACCTGGTTTCGTGAAGTAAAATCGTCTGTTTCAGCTAAACCTGGGCATGGGCCAGCAATTCCTCCCAGGCCTAGACCCATTTAGCTGGGTTTGGACAAATGAAATTGGTGTCAGGCCCGACCCGACCCAACCCAACTCCGTATAAACCCACAAAAAACTGTATGGACTATATATATATATATATATATATATATATGGGGTGAGATCCAGTGTGACAATGGGTTAGGATGTGACAAGAAGCTTATTGTGTGACATAACAAAACTATGTAGTTTTGATGATAATTAAAAAGGGCAAAGTGGCAAATTTGTAAATAAAATGAAAGAGATGATAGAGAAAATTGTTTTATTTCTTTTCTTTAAAATACATTTTTCCGACATCTCTAACATCGTTTTCCGAAAATTTTTATACTATTAGACTCGTCTAAATTAGACGGTCATTTTAAGATCTCTGAAGCTCAAGTAAAAAAAATTTCGGTGAACGGAATTCGGGTGGACGTTTTCCGGCGAGAAAAAAAGTACCCAGAAAATTCTCAAAAAAATCCAGAAAATGTAAAACATTATTCTAAAAAACTTTAATTCTTAGTCGAAGCGTGATTTCTTATGGTTTAGTCCCAATAAAAATTTTTCCTGAATTTTATCCATTTTACATGCTTCAACAATTTGTTGGGTCAAAACTGTAAGGAATCTCGCTTTGAGCCAATAATTAAAGTTTCTTAAAATGATGTTTTAAATGTTTTGAAATTTTTTGATAATTTTCTGGACACATTTTTTATCCTACTTATATTATTCCAAATCAGTGTACCAGTTGTTCCAACATAATACTTATATTGTTCCAACAGAAAATTGTTTTATTTCTTTTCTTTAAAATACATTTTTCCGACATTTTTAACCTCGTTTTTCGAAAATTTTTATACTATTAGATTCGTCTAAATTAGACGGTCATTTTAAGATCCCCGAAGTTCAAGTAAAAAAAAAATTCCGGTGAACGGAATCCGGGTGGGCGTTTTCAGACGAGAAAAAAAATGCCCAGAAAATTCCAGAAAATGTAAAATATTATTCTAAGAAATTTTAATTCTTGGGTCGAAGCGGGATTTCTTACGGTTTAGTCTCAATAAAACTTGTTCCTTAATTTTATCCATTTTACATGATTCAACAATTTATTGGGTCAAAACTATAAGGAATTTCGCTTTGAGCCAAGAATTAAAGTTTCTTAAAATGATGTTTTACATGTTTTGAAATTTTTTGATAATTTTCTAGACACGTTTTTTGTCCTACTTACATTGTTCCAAATCAATGTACCATTTGTTCCAAATCAGTGTACCATTTGTTCCAACGTAATACTTATATTGTTCCAACAGAAAAATGTTTTATTTCTTTTCTTTAAAATATATTTTCCCGACATTTCTAACCTCGTTTTTCAAAAAAATTTATACTATTAGACTCGTCTAAATTAGACGGTCATTTTAAGATCCCTGAAGCTCAAGTAAAAAAAATTCCGGTGAACGGAATCCGGGTGGGCGTTTTCTGGCGAGAAAAAAGATGCCTAGAAAATTCTCAAAAAAATTCTGAAAATGTAAAACATTATTCTAAAAAACTTTAATTCTTGGGCCGAAGCGGGATTTCTTACGGTTTTGACCCAATAAATTTTTGAATGATGTAAAATGGATAAAATTAAGGAAAAAGTTTTATTGGGACTAAATCGTAAGAAATCCTACTTCGACTCAAGAATTAAAGTTTCTCCAAATAATGTTTTACATTTTCTGGAATTTTTTAAAAATTTTCTGGGCACTTTCGGATTTTTTTTATCGAAAAACGCCCATCTAACCGCCGGATTCCGTTGATTTGGGACTAAACCGTAAGGAATCTCATTTTGAGTTAATAATTAAAGTTTCTCAGAATAATGTTTTTCATTTTCTGGAATTTTTTAAGAATTTTCTGGACATTTTTTCTAATAGAAAAACAGATCGCCGAATTTCATTCACCGATTTTTTTTACCCGAGCTTCTGGGATCTTAAAATGACCGTCTAATTAAGACAAGTCCAACGGTATAAATTTTTTTGAAAAACAAGGTTGGAAAAGTTGGGAAAATGCATTTTAAAGAAAAGAAATAAAACAATTTTCTATTTCATTTTATTTACAAATTTACCATATTCCCCTGGTTAATTACAAAATTGGTCTTTGTCACACCATAAGAGATGTGTCACGCCTGATCTCTCCTCTCTCTATATATAGTGCGCAACTTGATTTAATTTTGTAGGTAGGTTTTCAAAGTTATTATTTCGAAAACCTACATATATATATATTATTATTTTAATAACAAATAAAAACCCCTTTGAAAAACCAAAAAAAAAAACTTATATATATATATATAGATGGATTTGAACAGACATACTTGGGATCCATATTTTAGACCCGAGCCTGGCTCAATTTATTGCGGACTAGGTTTGGACTTGTCAGGTTTTATTAAAAACCTGATAGGTCTGGTCCGAGTTCAGCTCATGCCCAGGTCTAGTTTTAGCTTCTTTTTCTTCACAGACTTTCACAAAACTCATTTCGCGAAGTGATTTTCTAGAAAAAAAATGAAGAAAAAACAGTAAATACTTACCTTTTTCCGCCTTTAACCATTGAAATCGTCAATAACTATATGATAAATGCAGAAAAACAATCAAAATAACGTCAAATAATGATGTCTTCGATCCGCACAAAAAGAAAGAAACCAAGAGACGTGAAGAAACATGAAGATGAAGAATTATGGCTTAATTTTCTAGAAATAGGAAGATGAAGAATCAAGAGATAAAGAGAGAGAGGAAGATCAAAAGTCTGGGAAGGGGAAGAGAAACCGTGCAAGCAAGAGGAAGGGGAATATAAAAGGTTGAGATATTTTGGGAAAGTCACAATAATATAGTCTAGATAGGTAGTAGGGTGGATAAATGTGCTAAATATGTAAATGGGTCTCCCATTTGACCCAATTTTATAATTTTTCCATACAAAATCCACAATGGCTTAAATTTTTTTATAACTGTAATTAATATATTAATCTTTTTTTTTTGAAATAATGTCAAGTTTTATTAACTTAAATGAGATGAAAGAATATTGCTAAGAAATGATGGTGGACATGCCCACTCACTCCGAACAGACACAGAATTGACCGCTTTTGCTATAGCATGGGAAGCCGATTTCATTAAACGCTTAATAAAGGAGATATAACACATCTCTAAATTTCGTAATAAATGAATACAATTAGAAATAATGTCAACTAAATACGAATGACCTTCTAAACCCATTTGAATTGTCTTCACTATGACGAGACAATCCGATTGAATTTGAATTTTCTCACTAGGGTGATGCATCTTAATCCAACTTAAAGCTTCTTTGATAGTTATGATCTCGGCTAGCTGAGGACTGAGATTTCCTTGAAAAGCTCTCATCTTAACTAGAATGTATTCTCTAGAGTGATTACTTGATGATGCCATAGATGAAAAAAGAACTTTTGATGCAAGAACTGAAAAGAAAAGAAGAAA
The DNA here is from genome assembly GCF_963576675.1 of Euphorbia lathyris. Lineage (NCBI taxonomy): Eukaryota > Viridiplantae > Streptophyta > Magnoliopsida > Malpighiales > Euphorbiaceae > Euphorbia > Euphorbia lathyris. Next base: position 66,771,744 of record NC_088912.1, on the reverse strand, counting down.
CTTGTTAAAGGACAAGACAAATCCAAACTTGTCAGAAGACAATACCCATATCCGTTGAATAGTAGCGGGGATGGAAAAAACTCTAAATTTTCTCATTTAATCAATATTGTTTAACTCATCTTCTTTTTTATTGGACATTTCTTTGTTTTTCCCGCATATTCATAATTAATTTATTAATCTAAAATAGGTAGATATAAAATTATTGTTAAAGGAAATTTATAATTATGATTCTCTTGGTTTGAAGCAAATTATCAGAAAAGAATAAGAAATATATGATCAAACAAACATACAAGATAAATAAATAATGTCTCTTTCTAAATTTCTTTCGATTATCCCTTGGTGAACTAAAATTATATTTATTCAATATAATAATATGGAAGAAGTAATAATTTTGGTGGTGATGACATTCATTCTCTCGCAATAAACCAATCGTAGATCGTTTTTAATTAAATAATGCCACTTGGGTTTTAAACTATTCAAAAGTTTTCTAATTAATACTATTTTCTGCCTACGCTTACATACACTAAATAAAAAGCTGACCTCATTATTTAAAAGAGTAAAGACTATTTCCTTTTTCATTCAAATTAATTTTAATAACACAGTTGGTGGCTTTTGAAAGAATTGAAGCAATATGTGGAATTGACCTGTACCTTCTCGAATAAAGCTAAATTAATTAAAGTATTTTGAAAATTTAGACATCCATTCATTATTTCCTACCAAATAAGAAAATTCAGCAAAATTCAATGAATCAACCAAGGCAGAAATCTCCAAATACAAAACTGCTCCACATCAATTCGATTTTTACAATTTTACAATTTCTTTTCTTTTCACTAAAAATTAAAATTTAAAAACATAATTTAGAGAAAGGCTAATATTTACACGCATAATAAAGGAAGAAACTAGTATGAACATTGAGGTCTGTGCACACGATCTCTGAGAATTCCATTGTAAAGAGCGAGTCTATTAGCAGGGATTTTATTAATGTCGTTTCTGCAAATTCTGTCAATCTTTGTAATTGAATCCTTTTCCTTTCCCTTCCTGTATTCCTCTCCGTTCCCTTTGGTATCCTTTACATTTTCTGCAAATTTCACCCTCTTTTTCTTCTTCTTACTCTTTTCCTTTCTCTTTTCATCTGCAAACCAAAAGATCAATAAAACACTGAAACTGAATAAATAGAAATGGATAAAAAAGAAAAAGACCTGATGACAAGCAAGAACGAAGATTTGGAGTAGTTGGACGGGAAGGAAAGGTTTTGTGCTTGGAAAAGGCAATAAAAAGAACAGTGCTAGAAACAGCCATAGCAGCTCCCAATACTACTGCTTGAGAGCTCAAACTAAGCATAGAAGACATCTTTGATTGACTTTATTTATTGATGAACAAGAAGAAAGAGAGATGGAGTATTTAACTGAAGTTAGTTGAGTTGGTTGGTATAAAGAGAGAGAGGACAGGAAAGAGAATTTAAGTCATACCTGTATATAAAAAACAGAGGGGAGGGAGGTGGATTAATTAATTAATTGGGAAAAAAGTTATTTAAAATCTGGTCTCGAATTTTTATAAAATTGAAAAATTGGGAAAATTTTATGTTTTCGTTTGAGACTCACATCACACACAAAGGCAGAATTTTGGAAGAGCAATTTCCAATTTCGAAATAGAGTTGGTCAACATTTTCATTTATGATTATTTATTTCTAGAAAGAAGGAGAAGTGGTCAAATACTTGGGTCTGTGACATGGGTAGGTAGGTGTGAGCATTCATGCCAATCTTCTTCTCAATTCATTAATTATCTATTATAACTCCAAAACTATACCCCGCTCCTTACGAGAGTCGTGGGACTAGGATTTGCGTGATTTGGACAATCTTGTCCTTTTAAAAAAAAAACGTCAATTTTGATCTAGGTAGATGCCAGATCCACCCAACTAATGGGCTAGACGGATTCAGCACCCGTCCCACCATTGGGCTGGGCGGATCCATCATCCGCACAGCCAATGGCTTGGGCGGGTGGTATATCCGCCCAAGTCATTGTCTGGGCGAATTCTGAATCCGCCCATACCAGTGGTGGGATGGGTGATGGATCTGCCCATCCTATTGGCTGGGCGGATCTGGCACCCACCTAGACCAAAATTGGGCCTAGGCACAATCGTTGACTTTTAGCGACGAAAAATACAAAATTCTCTAATTTTTTGTGACGAAAAATGCTAATCGTCACAAAAAATATACATTATGTTCATGATTTTTTTGAGAAAAAAATGTAAATTTTATTGTTTTCGACTCATAATCATCCATTTTCGGGATTCAGATTGCCGCATATCAATTATTTTCATAATTTCAATTATTATTGTTCGAGTTTGTGATTTTAGAGAAAGAATTTTTAGTTTTTTTTATCAAAATTATGAGAAGGGCAAAAAAGTCCAAATGGGACGGTAAGAGGTAATTGGGAGCAGTATTGAGCAATTCACTTTGACAATTGCAGATGATGGATTCGAATTTCCGAATTTCAGTAGGGATCACCCTACAGAAAACTATGAACTTTGTTGATGGGCAATGGAAAAGAAAGACAAGGAAGTTGCGGAAATATGGTGATTGGATTACATGTATCTTTAAATTAGAAAACTTCCCTCTTTCTTCTTTATGTGTGGCATGATCGATTATATAGATCGTCACCATGACAAATCTTAGACAGAAGAAGGAATAAAAAAGGAGTGATCGATGTTTCACTTCTTTTTTTTATTAAAGACGAGGAGGGGAGAGGTGGAAGCTATGTTGGCACCCCCGAGTAAACCACCAAACCTGACCCAATATTATTAATGAAGAGCAAGAAAAATACAAAGAAGTTAACAAAATCTATAGGCCAAACGGCCAATAGCGTTATCGTTAATAAAAGATAAGCAAAAATGTGGAGCTGATGTCCACCAAACACTCTCTTCACAGGTGCGACCAAAATTTGCAAGATTATTGACTACTTGATTCCCCTCCCGGAAGATGTGAGAGGCGACAGATCTCATTGTTTCAAGGGCCCGAAGACATTTAGCCCAATCCTGATGCAATTGCTAAGGGATAATTCCCGATCTTCTCCGCAGGACCCCTACCACGAAGGTTGAATCGCTTTCCAGCCATAAATTATTCCAATTCCTGCTGTTTGCGTGAATGATAGTTGTCATCGCAGCTTTGAGTTCAGCAATATGCGCGAACTGAGTCTCGAAAGGAAAAGCAAATAAGCAAACCGAGGAGCCCATGTCCGAACGGAATACTCCCCCGCAACCAGCCACCTCCGAGCCAGCCAAGACCGATCCATATGTGTTTACCATCCACCACCCCGCGGACGGATGCTGCCATTGTACAGGAATAATACGTGGTGCTGTTCCGATCCACGGCTTCAAGGCAAGGGAGGTAAGAACCTGCCTTTCAACCTGCGAATTCCAAATTTTTCCTTTTCCCAGAAAATCAGAATGCCTGATACAAGCCCATAGCAACCGGAGTGAATGATGAATATTCGGAGGCTCCTCTTCGAAGATACATGCATTTCTAGCTCTCCAAAGAACCCAAATTCCATGCACAATTTCACTGTGCCATAGAACCTGTACTTGCATGCTAAAGCGGGCAGCCAAGGCCTGAACAAGGAAGTCCTGAAGGGATTGATCTGTGTTAGCCTACGTCCAAACAACCCTTCGACACCATTCCAAATTTGCCTTGCAAAATCGCATTGCAACAAAATATGATCCAAAGACTCCTCGTGGCATTTGCAAAGACAGCACCTGGAGACAATGAAAATACTGCAGGATTGCAGCAGCTTTTGAGACGGTAAACGGCCACAGAACGCCCTCTAGGCGACCATCGAGTGCGAGGGAGGAATATAGGCTTGCCAGAAATGTTTAACAATGTGACCAGTAGGCGGAGGCGACAACCATTTGTAGAACAATGAGACCGTGAAGCAACCATTCGTTGCTGGCCTCCAAAAGCACGCATCCGTTTCCCTACCACTCGGAGATGCCGCGAGCACGTCAGCTCATATATCAGCAGGTAAATCTGGAATTTCCCTAATCCCCTGAGCCCTGTAGTCATCGACCCTCTCCAGGAACCTGTCTCGCACAGCCCGCGCAAGGCCTAATCTGTCCGCAATCGTCGGCCGTAGCCACTCCGAATTCTAGAAACTAAGTCTTGAGCCTTCCTCGATCAACCAAAAACTATGATCCCAGAGAACCTGATATGAGTTTTTAATAGAAATCCAGACTAAGGAAAATGAAATACATCTCCTTGCCAACCCCGTTGTATTCAAGAAGCGAGACCTTAGAAGTGAGAAACAAAAGCTTGTCTCAGCAATGATACCCCAGGCTAGCTTCCCAGATAAGGCGTTATTCCAACGCTTTAGATTTTTAATTCCCAGCCCCCCTTCATCCATCGGCTTTATGCAAACCTGCCAAGCAACATATATCAGTTTTTTCTTTGTTAATGAGCCATTCCAGACAAAATTCCTCATACTACTGGCTAATTTCTTTAACAGACTTCTGGGCCACTTGTAGATAATGAACGAGTGAGTCATTGAACTCATAACAACAACTTTCACTAATGTTAGTCGTCCTGCCATTGAGAGGGCTGAACCTTTCCACTTAGAAAAAGTTGAAGTGGTTTTGTCTGCAATATGCGCTAGATGAGCCGCTTTAGGATCCCTAGAGAAGAGCGGAATACCCAAATAGGAGAAGGGAACCCTGCCAATCTTTATCCCTGTAATTTCAGCCAATCTGTTACCTCTTCGAGCTGTTACCTGCTGACCAAAGATGTAACGACTCGATCCGAAGTGGGTGGCGCTAGGGTAGAAGTCCTGAGCAAGGAGCGGCCCTGAGGGATGGCGATGGGGACAGGAATGAACTGAATCCCACATCGGAAATGGAGAGGGATTGATTGGGGCTTATTAGTAAGATGTGAATCCAATACATGCAGACACGTTTTAAAGCCGTGAGGCCCAATGTGTTGGAATTGGGCCAAAGCAGACAATATCTACATGGTATTGGACTAGGGTGTTACAATTGGTATCAGAGCCGACTCTCCACGTACGATGTGTGGTTCGGGGACAAACTAGGCAGAAGCTGGTGGGCCTGTAACGACCCGGTCCGGAGTGGGTGGCACCGGGGTAGAAGGCCTGAGCAAGGAGTGACCCTAAGGGATGGCTATGGGGACATGAATGAACTGAATCCCACACCGGAAATGGAGAGGGAGTGATTGGGGATTATTAGTAAGATGTGAATCCAATACATGCATACGCGTTTTAAAGCCGTGAGGCCCAATGTGTTGGAATTAGGCCAAAGCGGACAATATCTACATGGTATTGGACCAGGGTGTTACAAAAGAACAGTTTAGATTTTGTCCAATTAACTTGTTGGCCTGCAATGATACTGTAATCCTCAAACATCGAAGCAATAGTTCTGACATTCCTCAGAGTGGCTTTACAGAACAGCAGAATGTCATCGGCATATAGAAGATGCGTGGGTAACCTATGAGTATTGGAATATCGCACATGATCCAATTTATCTCTTTCGACCAGCCTACAGATATATCTGCTAAGATAATCCTCTGCAATAGCAAATAAAATTGGCGATAACTGGTCTCCCTGACGAACTCCACGTGAGCAAGCAAAGTATCCCGAGACCCCAAAGGCATCATGATTGAGATTCTGGCAGATGACAGGATTGTGATGATCCAATCTCTAAATTTTAAGGAAAACCCAAAGGCATCTAAAACCTCAAGCAAGAAATTCCAGTCAAGTGCATCAAACGCCTTTTTTATATCAATTTTCATGCTCATATTCCCCCCCCCCAAACATCGTTTTTGCAGAGAGTTAATACCTTCTGAGGCAATAGCAATGCATTGGTGAATGCTATGGCCTTTGATGAACCCAAATTGATTATCTGTCATTATCTGGCTAGCCACCTGTGTTAGCCTATCAGCCAGAATTTTAGTGATCAGCTTAAAACTGAAATTGCTCATCGCAATTGGCCTAAATTGATCAATAGTCATCGCCCCGTCCACCTTAGGAATTAGCGCCATTATACTGGAATTCAAGCCTGAAGTGATAATGCCAGTATGGAAAAACCAATGAACCATAGTGCACACGTCTGCCCCTATAATGCTCCAGTAGCTCTGAAAAAATATACCAGTATATCCGTTAGGGCCCGGCGCGCTGGTTGCAGACATACCCATGACGGTGGCCTTGATCTCCTCATCAGACGAATCCATCACCAGTTCCAAATTCATATCATGCGACACGCAATTAGGAATGATATCGCGCACTGCAGCCAAGTCCGCAATCTGTGTTCTAGGATTTTTGAAAAGCTCTGCAAAATGTGACGTTGTATGAGCAGCAATGGTATCCGGGTCTGTTTCAACAATCCCATTTATGCGTATCGCCTGTAGGCCCGTAGCCGACTTGCGCTGTGCAGCCACTCTGTGAAAGAAATGACTATTCCTATCCCCAAGCTCTAGCCAATTAACTCTGCTTTTTTCTTTCAGATAGGTTTCTTTTTGCAATAAATTAAGATCCAGCAAAGCATGAGCCTGTAACTCTCTCACGTGTCTCTTCGAGGAGATACCATTGATACAATTTCCTCTTGAATTTGTGCCAAATTCTGCTCACTGTCACTGATATTGCTATCCAAATTACCAAACACCTCCTTATTCCACCCACGTAGAACCGAGCGAAGCCCACGGAGCTTGTGAGTCAAAAGATGCATTGGACCAAAGCAAGGATGAGAGCTATTCCAGTAATCCTGAATCGTATTCCTCAGATTCGGATGCGAAACCCACATTGACTGAAACCTGAACCGGGCAGGATGCCTGTTTCCAATCGAGAAACTAAAGAGTATCGGGTTGTGGTCAGAATGATGTCTGTTAAGTACAGTGCAATGTTTTGACCACTTATCTGCAAAATCTCCTGAAACTAGGGCTTTGTCAAACCTGCAATCAACCCTTGCAGAGCCTTGTCTGCCATTTGACCATGTGTGGAAAGAGCCTATCGTGTGAACTTCTCTCCATTCCCCTTGATCAATAAACTCTCTGAAGTCCCTGCACAGACGCGTGGCCGGAGCCCTCCCAGACTTCTCATGAGCTCCAAGGACAGCGTTAAAATCTCCGATTACCATCCACAATCCTGGATATGCCAGACGAAGATCTTGAACCCTTTCAAATAAAAGCTGACGTCTGTTGGCCCAATTGCTACATAAACAAAACACAAATTATGATTAATACCCTGCACTAAGTATCTCAAAAGAATGCATTGATCATGTATTTCCACAGCTGCAACGTGATAATTAACACACTCAGATTTTAGTACCCACATCTTGTCTCTTTCTGTGGAATTGCAAGCTACAAAGGATAGACCCAACCCATTCCAGAATCGGTGATCACTGTCAGCAAAGTTTCCCATTGGTTCCACCAAACAAACGATCTCCGGTTTATGTACAGAGCATAAATTACTGAAGTAGCATTTAGTATCAGTGTTGATGATACCCCTATAATTCCAAAAGAAAACGTTCATTTAAAACGGTTTGGGGGTCGTCCAGCTCGTTTGAGTCGAGTGCGCTATTCCGGAGGTGTTTTAACCTTTTTTACCACGATTTCCCAGTTGCTTTTCTATTCTACTTCATCCGCCCAGCTTCGCAAAGAGGAGGGAGATACCATTTCTTCATTCAAGTTTCCAGAGGGGAGGGTACTTCCTTTTCAGCGCTCGGATTACCCAGGAGATCGGATGACTCTATTTCAGCTGTCAAATTTCCCGGCCGTGAGGAAGACTCCAATGCTGCTGTTTTGATATTCGAGTTTCCCGGAGAAGACGGTCTTTCCCCTGCATCCTCATCAAGCTCTTCTTCCTCATCCGAGGTCTCCCTTGCTTCAGACTGAGTTATTGCCTGCGGAGTGCTCAGTTCCTGTATCAAACTGTTTGTAACCTTTGCAACTGGGACAATAGCTTGCATTGAGTTGTGAACTTTCTTAGCCCCTAGGGCTACTACATGGTCTACATTCTTTGCTTTAGACGGTATCGGCTTCAAGTTTCTTCTGCATTCATAGGCCATATGTCCAATATTGGAACAGACCTTACAAAAACTCGGTAATTTCTCATAAACAACTTCAATCCAAAACTTTTTTCCCTCCCTCTCAATTCCCAGCTTATAAGGGAGCTCCTCTGCTAAATCAATATCAATTAATAACCTAGCAAAGTGTCTGAACTCCCCTTCTAATGTGGCTTTATCAAATCTTATCAAACCACCCAGCCCCTTAGCTCTATCAAATAATATTTGCATATCCCAATATTGTTGAAATACCTTTCCATATTATTTTGATTTGACAAAATTATTTATGTGAATGATAAAAATATTCCAACACATTAAATTTAAATGCTTTGATTTATTCATACTAATGTGTTTGTTCAATGTTGAGTTATTTGATTAATAAGCTAATTAGCTAAATGGACCCAAGGCCCATAAAAGAGAGTCAAAGCCTCACGGCCCAAGTAGACTCAAAACGCCGTCGTACTGAGTAAGACATAAGCCCAGCAACAAGAAGGATCGAGAAGCCTTCTACCAATAGCTTCAAGATGAAGTTGTTGAGTTGAACGACAAGAAGTACAAGTCAGCGGTAGAATAGAATAAACTTGGAGACAAAGTATTTCTACTTTGGGTAAAGCTCAAAAGGCGCAGGAAGCTGTCTGGAAGACTTTGCCATAAATGTGGGAACATTCTGTTTCATCTGACGAAAAGCTGCTGAGTACTGGTGAAGAATGAAGATACAAGAATATGATTGGCCGAGGACGCTGAGCACGTACTGAGTGAAAGCAACAGGAAGCCTTTTTACTCCAACGGTTATTTCGAAATTCGAAATCACCGGTGCCTCAAGTGTCACTATAAATAGGCCACTCAAATGCTTCATTCGATGCAGATCTTCAATCAAGTTGAAACGCTGACCAAATTGATACTTGAAGTTCTGTGAGAAAAGCAAAGCAAATCTTACACCAACTCCAATCTTGTGTAAAAGTCTAGAGTGATTTTATTCATCTAAAATGTCTTAGCAATTGTTGTTTAGGACAAACACTTATCATTTCTAGAAGTATAGAAAGGAGAAGCTGAGTACTCGGTTATAGTACTCAGTGGTAGTAATAAGAGTGAGTAGAGGAATAGAGGAAGGTACTCTTGTATACTCAGCTTCTGTTGTAAAAGGTTTCGTGCTCTACCTTTAAAGAGCTCAGTGGAGGATTCAAAAAGCTCGGAACGAGTTCCGGGGACTGGACATAGGCGGAGAGGCCGAACCAGGATATGTCTGCTGAGTAACATATTTCTAACCATTAACTCCTTTATATATTGCTTGCTATAAAACTGACTAAGTAACGAACTCACACTAAGTTAAGTGCATTGAGAAGCTGAGTTCTGGAATACACTCAAGTGCTATCTTCTGACTCAAGAAAAGAAACAGACTTAGTCACCAGTTGACTAAGCTTGTGTCTTAAACTACTCAGCACTGCTGTGTAAACCTTTTCTTAAAGAAAAGAAGTCAGCCTTGTTGAAACACCTTTCCACATAATTTTGATTTGACAAAATTGTTTAAGTATAAATTATAATACATATTCTAAACACACTAAGTTTAAATGCCTTGATCTATTCTACTAATGTGTTTGTTCAATGTTGAGTATAAATGTTATAAGTCATAAGGATTGGAAGGCCCAAGTCCAATACGGAAGCCAAGGCCCAAGTCAAACAACTCAGTACACTCGGCTCGCGTATGTCAAGACGTTGCCGTTTTGGACAAAAACGCAACTCAGCAATCGGAAGGATCTAGAAGACCTTCGGGAACAACTTCAGAATGAAGCTGCTGAGTAGTCTCGACAAAGCGTACAAGACAGCAGCTGGCAAGGGAAAACTTCCAGACAAAGTGTTTCCTCTTTTAGCAAAGTTCAGACGACACAGTATGCTGTCCAGTTGACTTTACCATAAAAGGAGAGACCATCTGCTGTGCTGACCGAGGACAGAAGATACACGATTGTGATTGGCCGAGAGCTCTGTGCAAGTCAGGATGACAACGACACATAGCCGTTTCCCTCCAACGGTTATTTCGAAATTCGAAATGACCGAATGACCAGACGTCTCTATAAATAGTGCCATCATAAGCTTCACAACACACAGAACTTGATCAAGCCATTACGCTGACCAAATCTCTACAAGTTCTGCAAGCAAGAAGCAAAGCAAAATTCTTACACTACATTTTCATATCTGTGTAAAAGTCTAGAGTGATTGTAAATCGTCTAAAGTGTCTTAGCACATCTTTGTATTAGGACAAAAACACTTATCATTTCTAGAGATAGAAAGGAGAGGCTGAGTACTCGGTTTTAAGTACTCAGCGGAGAGATTAGGATTGAGTGGAAGTATAGAGGAAGGTACTCTTGTCATACTCAATTGCTGATATTGTAAAAGGTTTGAGGCTCTACCTTTAAAGAGCTCAGTAGAGGATTCGAAATCTCGGAAGTGTTCCGGGGACAGGACGTAGGCTTAGAAGAAGCCGAACCTGGATAAATCTGCTGAGTGAAGTATTTCTAAATCTTAACTCCTTATTTATATTGCTTGCTTTAAATAATCAAAACGGACCAAGTAAAGAGGTCGAGTTGAGTTGTGCGCGTTGAACGTCTGAGCTCAGGAATAGACTCTAAGTGCTATCTCCTGACTCAAGCTAAGAAACTGACCTAGTCACCTATTGACTAAGCCAGTATCTTGCTGTTTACTCAGCGCCGCTGTTGAAACCTTTTTCTTTTGAAAAAGAAGTCTGCCTAAATTGCGAAAAAAGTTTGAATAGTTCCTAACCCCCCCTTGGAACTATACTTGCAACTAAACAAGGGACCAACAAGTGGTATCAGAGCTTTAAAAGCTCACTGTAAAAGGTCTAACAACCTTGAGCTGATCCCTACCATGGGCGAAAACAGCACTCGGTTTCTCCCTGGAAACCAAACAACTCAAATACTGCCTGAGGGGCTGTCCATTACTAGGCCTCCCTTATTCTTCGGGTCAAACTATACCTTCTGGAAGAATAGGATGAAAAACTTCATTCAGGCTACAAACATGAGTGCCTGGCTATCTATAGTCCAAGGGCCGTTTGTACCTGTTGAGGTTGTGGCTGGCCAAACAGTTATAAAAGCTGAGGCCAAATGGACAGAGGATGATCTTAAGAAGCTTCAAAACCATGCTTCGGCTATCAATATGCTTCACTGTGCGCTCGATGCTGCAAAATCTAACAAAATCTCAGGTTGTGAGTCGGCACAAGAGATCTGGAAGAAGCTGGAAGTCACCTACGAGGGAACAAACAAAGTAAAAGAATCCAAGGTGAATCAGCAGATGAGACTATACGAGCTGTTCGAGATGAACAATGATGAGGGCATCTCAGACATGAACGCAAGGTTCACCAACATCATTACTGAGCTCAAGAGACTTGGGAAAATCTTCACTGAGGAAGAACAAGTCAAAAAGATACTCAGGAGTCTTCCAAAAGACTGGCAAGCAAAGAAGACAGCAGTTGAGGAAGCTCAGGATTTAACCACCTACAAATATGACGAACTCATCGGTTCATTGCTGACCCATGAGATATCCATGAAAAACTTTGAGGTGAAGGAAAAATCTGATGACAAGAAGCAGAAGTCACTTGTCATGAAAGCTGACTCCACTGATGGGAGTTCAACTAATGATGAGGAGATGGCCATGTTCACAAGAAAGATGAAGAGGCTATTCAGGAAGAACGACAAATACTCTAAAAAGCCTTACAAAAAGTTTGATAAGTATAAGGCTGACTCAAGCGACAGCAAATACAGAAAGGACAGCTCAAAGCCCATTACATGCTTTGAGTGCCATCAAGCTGGCCATATTAAGTCAAACTGCCCCACGCTGAGGAAAGACAAGAAGAGTGGGAAGAAGGCAATGGTGGCTACTTGGAGTGACAATGATGAATCTTCATCAACAGAAACTGAGGCCACCGAGTCAGCGAAGATATGCTTTATGGCTGACGAACTTGCTGAGCCATGCGTCTTTGAGCATGCTGACCCATCCGTCGCATCAGATGATGAAGAGCAATCAAATGAGGTAATTTCTCTTCCCCAGCTCAGAAACGATATGGTTAATGCCCTGAGTGATCTCTATACACTCGTTAAGAAGTGTAATAAAAAGGTTAGAGCACTCAGCAGGCGATGTGACGAAGTGGAAGAGGTCAAACTGAGTGACCTCAGATATCTTCTTCAGGACAATTCGACTCTGCATGATAACATGAAGATCATGCATGAGTATGTGTCTGAAGTCCAGTCAGTTTCAAAGAAACTGAGGAAGGACGTCACAACCATCCAGAACCAACTAAAGGTTCCTAAGAAAAATAACATTCCTCTGAGAACTCAGTACCAAGGTACTCAGCAGAGATGGAATCCCCAACGAAAAGTCCAGTGTGACTTTTGTGGGAAGTTAGGACACACTACTAAAGTGTGCTGGCACGCTCAGCACTGGGGTGCTAACAAGTCAGTAAAAAATCCTAAACAGAAGGTCAGTTGTGACTTTTGTGGAAAGAATGGCCATACTGTCCATATATGTCGCCATAAAATAAAAAATGATGCTATACCTGTTGCACCTAACAAGTCAGGACCCAAAAAGAATTGGGTACCTAAAAGTAACTAGTTACAATGCAGGTAAGCCTGAGATGTGCCGAGAAGTCAAAGATGTGGTATATTGACAGCGCATGCTCAAGGCATATGACGGGTGATGAAACTCAGTTCATCACGTTTGAATGTAAACGATGAGGGAGTGTAAGTTTTGGAGACAACAAGAAGGGTAAGATAGTAGGCTCAGGAACCATCGGAGGTAACTGTTAGACGAGGTGCCGCGGCCTAATCTCCCGGGCGGACCGGGGGGTGGACAACCTCATGGCGACGTAAGCGGTGATTGGCGCCAAAAGCAACCAATCGCGGAATCAAGCTGCTCGGCAGGACCGGAGCTCGGAGATATGGAAGAGTCGCCACCCACGAATGGGAAAATGAACACCGATCCCTTGCGGGAGACCGGTGTGGGTTCGGGAAACTTAGGTACGAGCCGAGAAGGCTAGCTCCTTTCCGGAGAAAGGCTACTAGGCACCCCGACATCGCCCGGTTATGAACCACCGGCCTCTTACTCAGCATGTTAGGCGATAACGGACTAATCGTATACTTCTTTAAGTTTAAAATTCATTTGAAACCCTTTTCTTTCTCTTTTTGGAAACCATTTTGAGCATATGATATTGAAAAGCCACATCAGTAAAGAATCACCCATTTATGTTTATACATACACAGAGAGGGGGAAGAAAGAAGTGATTTATTTACAACCGTATTTAAATGTTATGTTGTGTGTCTATTCTACATTAACTTATTTCCCCAAAACGATGTTTATTACATGGTTCGCACCTTAATCACCGTTGGAACGATTTAGGTGCGTTTTAAAACCCCGTTTGATGAAGCTTACCCGAATCGCCGTTGGAACGACTCGAGTAATTGAAAACGTTAAAGTAAAAGCCTTTTAATAAGAAAACGTGGTTAAACATACAAGTCAATTTTATTTTGTACAAATTCATTAAGAAAGTGATTCAAAATCTCCATTATTAACAAAGAAAACGATTTTGATTACAATGTTCGCTTAATCCGTCGTTGGAACGGACTAAGGTTTTAAAACGTGATGTTTAGAAGACGATTTGAAATATCAACCAAAATGACTCTATTTATCTACATTAGAGATTTAAGAAAGCTCATTAGCTTAAATAATTTAATTGAAAACACTCTTTTTGTGACTTATTTTCCCCACTTATTTAATGGACTCTCTAACTATTATAATTACATCAATAAACACATTTAGGCCCAAAAATTAATTTTTCCAAGTGAAACCCATTTGAAAACATGGACTTATAAATGGCCAAAAGAAATAAAGAAAATAATATAGATATATATTTACACATTTTAGCCCAAAAGACATAAAATAAGAGTAAAAGAAAATATGCTATCTAATACATATATAAGAAAGAATAATGAAAATAATATATTTATACTTTAAACACAAGAAAATAATGAATGAAATTCATAAATAAGAAAATAGCATTTATCACTCAAAATAATTTTATTTAACAATAATTAAGATAACCCAAATATACCCCAAAACTATATATATACATAACTAATATAATCCTAATGTCAAAAAGACTATATGTTCATCCTCCAATATCTACTAATTATCTCCCAAAATGCCCAAGTAAATAACATTTAAAATAGAATTTAATGTAATTTAAATGAATAATAATAAAAAGAAAGTAATATGTACATATACAAAAAAAATTAGAATAAAAATGGAATACCAATCTCCTAAAATAATTATATATGTTGAAGTTTTAAAACAATTTGAAAGGAATATATTACATAATTATATATAAATATACTAAGGATTAAAAGTCTAAAAGTTGAGAAAAATGGACCGAAATGGCATTTTTTACATTTTGGCAGATTTACGACGGAAAATCCGTCGGTAAACAGCATTTAATGACAGAATTGGCAAATTACAGCAGCACTCCAATATTTTCCAGATTTATTCAAAAGCTTTAAATTAAATCTAATTCAATCGTTTTGGACTTCTGAACTACCAAAGATGGATCATAGTCGAACACGGAAGTTCCTAAAGCGATGTTTTTATTTTAAAACGTTATTTGGAAACCTCTTTTAAATAAGAACTTATAATTACAACATTTTCGATACCCGAACTACCTTTTTATCGGATCACGGTTCGTATTGGGATATCCAAAACGAGGTTTTTATTTTAAAACAAAACCGAATTTTATTTAACACGAAACGAAAATTAAATAAATACACTAACTAAATAAAACGTGACAAAATAAACAAATGACTAAAGGAATAAAAACTATAGCATAAAAAAAATAAATAGAAGGAAAGAAATAAATTAAATAAAATAAAGAGTCTAGTCCTCGGATAATACCTTTGATTCGATATCTGACAGTCGAAGCCGATTGATTCCACGAACCGCGAGCTCCCGTTTTTTATGAAAAATTGAACTTGGGAAATTTAGAGATTTACAATTTTAGGAAAAAAAATGTTTTTTTCCCAAAAAATCCACTTCCTCTCTCTAGAAAAATATCTAGTGTGAGAAAGCTCTCCCAAAAAAAATCCTCCCCTTCACCTTGGGATCCGTGCCCTTATATAGGGAAACGGATCCCGGAACAATGGGCGACGCCCAAAAAAAAATTGGGCGTCGCCCATTGTGGTTGGGCGGCCGCCCAACGGCGTTGGGCGACCGCCCAATGCGAGGTTGGGCGCCCGCGCCCAACCCTCGTCGGGCGTTCACCCGACGTGGTTGGGTGTCCGCCCGACGACCCCCGGGGCATGCCCCGCGCCGTCGAACGCGTGCACTCCGTGGCCGCCGAGCGCGCGTTTCGCGCAGCTAGACGCTCGCACGTCGCGGCCGCCGAACGCGCGCCTCGTGCTGCCAGGCACGTGTGCTCAACGGCCCACGAGGGCGCGCACCGCCAGCGGTCCCAGGCATTGCTCGGGCGTCGAGAGCGTGCCACTCGCGGTGCGTCCGACGGACGCCGCGCGCACGTCTCGAGCCGTCAAGCGGGCTTTCGACCATCGTCGTCCGCGTGCGGGATGCCATTGTGTGCCCGCGCTGTGCCGTTAATTTTCCTCAGCTTGTTATTCTTTATATATTTTTCAAAACTTCCGGAATCAATCGCTTCGACCGCCTTGTTTCAGGTTTTCGTCACAGGTCCTCCGACTCGGTGTCTACAGTTGCCCCTACTTTTCTATTTTGACAGTGATGAGTGTGGTTCGAAAACGTTTTTGCTAACGTAACACATGCAATGTAAAACATATAAAAGTAAAAGACACGTAACGAGTAGGAGGAAACATACCTGACCTTTGCGCTGCGCGCTCTGGCGTTGCTCTCTGACTGCATCAGACTCTGCTTCGGGCTGCACCCTAGTTCACGATCGTGGGGATAATGGCTAAATAGCTACCCTAGTTTATGACTGCGGGGATAATGGCTAAACAGCTACCCTATTTCAAGATTACGGGGATAATGGCTAAACAGCTACCCTGATTTACGACTGTGGGGATAATGGCTAAACCGCTACCCTAGTCTACGATCTTAGGTAAATATGGCTCAAAAGCAACTCCGGTCTGCGACCATGAGTCAGATGGCTCAAAAGCAACTCCGATCTGCGACCGTGAGTCAGATGGCTCAAAAGCAACTCCGGTCTGCGACCGTGAGTCAGATGGCTCAAAAGCAACTCCGGTCTGCGACCGTGAGTCAGATGGCTCAAAAGCAACTCCGGTCTGCGACCGTGAGTCAAATGGCTCAAAAGCAACTCCGGTCTGCGACCGAGAGTCAAATGGCTCAAAAGCAACTCCGGTCTGCGACCGTGAGTCAAATGGCTAAAAAGCAACTTCGGTCTGCGACCGTGAGTCAAATGGCAAAAAAGCGGGTTCTGTTTCTGGATTTTCTTACCACACGGTTGTCTGTATTTTCTCACTAGAGCTATCATCTCGACGATTCGATGGGTACACGTCTGAGTCCGAAATGAAATAGACTACTGATTGTTTTTCTGTTGACTGTCGTCTGTATTTCGACTGGTGTCACTGTTCTGTAAAAATTAGCTGTTGTCTGGAATTGATGCTTTGACAATGTTAGTCACTGTCTGGGAGAAATGCAGGCTGAAACGGACTGCAAATCGGAGGTCTGTGCACCGGGTAATTAATTATTTACTTTTTACCTTTATGTCAAATCGTACTTTTTTCACTATTTACGGGAATGCCATTCCCTTTTCCTATATAAGGTGGTGGGGTTTCATTTCAACCCCACACCTTCTCTCTCCTCTTTCTCTCACTAGACTTCAATTTGGATTATTCTCGGGATGGATTTAGACGAATGGGATGGCACCAGAGGCATGGACGAGGTTTACGTAAACCTGGATAGAGTGGATACCTTCCACGACCCTACAACACACTTGAGCAGGACACGCTGCAACGAGGTAAGTGGTTTCTCACTTTTATTTGATTTGAACTCTAGGCTTTAGCATTCCTATACGAACATGATTTGCATGCTAACTCTTAGACTGCCTTAGAGGACTTTAGCTAGAAAACGTGAATTCCTTTATTTACACGTAACACCTGTTTGTTTTTGTAAGAATGCGCGCTATATGCATGTGAATAGTACACTACGAATTTATGCATGTTGACAGTAAAAACGATGTGAATAGTAAAAACGTGAATAGTGCGCGTGAATAGTAAAAACTTAGCTAATGCACGTGAATAGTAAAAACTTAGCTAATGCACGTGAATAGTAAAAACATGAATAGTAAAAACTTAGCTAATGCACGCGAATAGTAAAAAACGTGAATAGTGCACATGAATAGTGAAAACGTGAATAGTAAAAACTTAGCTAATGCACGTGAATAGTATAACCTAATCTATGCTCCTCGTCGCCGCAGACGAGAGTGGATCAAAGAATTGACTCAACCTTACGTGAAGGACCCTACATGAGAGATTTTTGCAGAAAATTGGTCCTAACTGACCGGATGTCTCTAGGTTAGAAAATGGAAGAATACCTAGTCTTAACGCGTTCTTTTCAATTGCATGCTTTAGGAGCTGTATTTAAATTTTCTTATCTTATTCCTTTTTAGTTCATTGAGATTTCGGGGACCACCGCCGAGGTTCTCTCATGGTATGATAGGCTAGGTGCCGTGGCGAGAGCCCGTGTGCAGGAGTTGGGCTTCGAGCCCTTTATTGCAGCGCTGCCCCGCACCAACAGGGTATGCGATCCTTTTGGCCTACGGGCCTTATGCGAGCGGTGGGTTGACTCGACCCACACCTTCCACCTTTCCTTTGGGGAGATGACCATCTCGCCTCGAGATTTTTCGCTGTTGACAGGATTGCGAGGGAGCAACACTCCCATCCCTTTCCACTTTGGTATGATGCGACCACGGGTCGACCCTGCTAGGCTTGCTACCTTGATTGGACCGGGAGTTCGTCTGTGCGCCAAGTCTACTCCGGCGAAGTTTGTCTCTACCGCGAGCCTCTTGAGTAGACGGGATTTCTGCGAGACTGACGCTACTGACTTGGCGGTTCGTAGCTTCTTGGTATACGTTCTGAGTGAGACGATTTTCCGCACGAAGGGCGGGAAGGTACACGCAGGTCTCATTCAGGTACTTAGCAATCTGGATGCAGCGGCTTCTTATGATTGGGCAGGGGCAGGCTTAGCCTTTCTTTACAAGTTCTTGGATCTGACTTGCCGGAAGCGCAAGGACTTCGGCGGTTATACCTTTGCCCTGCTGGTACGTGACGCCTTCTTGACTTATCCGTCTTATCTTTTTAGCATTTTTCACACTCCTAGTCCTTGTTTTTACCGCAGGTGTGGGCATACGAGAGACACATCCTTCCTAGCCG
The DNA here is from genome assembly GCF_963576675.1 of Euphorbia lathyris. Classification (NCBI taxonomy): domain Eukaryota; kingdom Viridiplantae; phylum Streptophyta; class Magnoliopsida; order Malpighiales; family Euphorbiaceae; genus Euphorbia; species Euphorbia lathyris. Next base: position 66,753,276 of record NC_088912.1, on the reverse strand, counting down.
GTCTCGACCTCGACCGAGAGTGCCGAGGCCGCCATTTATGACTCGATGGAGGGACTTCGACTTGAGCGCTGAGAGGAGTCGGACAGTGTCGCGGCTTCTGGATCGGATCGACTCGCTGACCCTGAGTCAGGTAGATTTTGCCCCATTGTGCCAGATTTTGGTTTGAGCCTTTCTAACTTTCTCTTTGTGTATTTTGCTTTAGATTCAGTTCAGGTGGGATGACCTCGACTTCGGCCCTGAGTATGCATACGTGTCGATGATCCAGGAGCAGCAGTGTGTGCTCATCGGCCCCTGCGTGCGGGCGTGGTATCTAGGGGATCGAGGCATTACCGGGGTTAGAGACGCTCATTGGACGCTGGGTGAGATCCCCATTTCTATGTTCGCGGTACAGACCCTGCCTTTATCGGTCATTCGTCGGGACCTGACCCGTAGGTATGTTGGTAGAGCGGTGTGGATTCACGCCGGGGGCCGCGAGCCTTACTTGTCTACTTTACTGAGCGCGAGGGATGCCCCGACGACAGCGATGGAGGTAGATCCGGTGACGGACGTGTTTTCGAGAGAGGCTGTCGCGGCAGTCTTTGGTCAGGAGGAGGTTCCGGTAAGTGATTCCGTTCCCCCTTCATTTTATTTACGATATGCTCGGAGGTTTTATTGTGTGTTTTTTTTTGCAGGAGGGATCTTGGAGGAGTGCCCACTTATCTGATTTTTTTGATGGCACTCAGACTCAGACACCAGCGCGCGAGCAGCCCTACTTCGTCGGTGAGTCCTCTAGCGCCGCCCGACCGAAGAGATCGTCCATAGGCGTGCCTATACCAGGCTACGGGAGGGATTATGCTACGATCCGCTATGACGAGTCTGGGACACCTTATGCGGGATTTGAGGCGGCCCCTCCTATCTTCTCCTCGAGGGTCCCGTTTGATCCTTCGGACGCTTCACTGACCACTAAGGAGACCTGTACAGACTACGTGGATCTATCCGGCTTCCTACGAGATTGCCTCAGCTTGCGCTGCACCGACCACCTGGTATGTATCATTGATGTACTTTAGTGTAGTGAAATGTATGCATGTATGTATGATTTATGTTTTTGCCTATGCTGCCTCTTATCTGTTTTTGTAGAGTGATCTTCATGCCCATGAGCGGAGACAGAGTGAGCTAGTGCGGGAAGCTGATGCCCAAGTTGGTCATGTGTATCAAGAGAGGAACGACCACTGGTCGGGGGTGATGGGACGGGAGACTGAGGGTCGCCTTGCCGTCGAGGAGAGGGCGCGTGATGAGTCGATCAGACGCCTTGCTGCAGAGGAGAGAGCACGAGCTGCTGATGAGAGAGCACGGGTTTCTGATGAGAGAGCGCGAGTTTCTGATGAGAGAGCGCGTGCTACCGAGGAGACACTATCTGCGGAGCGGGCATCTCACCTGAGAGATTTTGAGAACTATTGGGACTTCCCTCCGTATTAGGCTCGTAGCTTTCATTGTTGCTTTGTAGCTTTTATTAGGGTTTCTCCGATGTATAGCTGATGTATAGGGAGTGGGGTGGACAGTAGATAGGCTTTTTGTGAAAAGTAGGATAGGAAATGTATAACTCGTGATTCATATTACCATGCATTCAGTAGATTATGATGATTCCAATCATTCTCGTCAAATATATTCATGCCTTTATTTATTTACAAACAACAGAAATACTTAGTCTCTTATACATTGTTTTTGTAATTGCTCAAGTCATAACTATTGTTACCAGGACCCGCCTTTCGGTTTTCGGATCCCGGCGATTTTTCTTCTCTCCTTTTACTATCCCGGAATTTTCAAATGAGTGCCCTTTCGGGTTTTCACCCATTGGGATTTCCCTTACTGTTGCATAGGTCGCCCTTTGCGGGTTTTCGACCTATCGGGAATTTTTCTTTTTTTTCTCTTTTTTTTTACGAAAAGTATTTCTTAAGCCTATCCAGATTGGTAGGTTCGGAGAATTCCATGCCATCCATTGTGGTTAACTTCACCGCTCCTTTGCTTAGTATCTTCTTTACGACGAATGGTCCTTCCCAGTTAGGCCTGAACTTCCCCCTCGGGTCGGTGTGCGTCACACGGATCTGTTTCAGCACCAAATCTCCTTCTTTGATAGGACTGGTCTTGACTTTTTTATTGAAAGCCCGAGCCATCCTTCTTTGATATAACTATACATGGTAAAGGGCTTCCATCCTTTTCTCATCAACTAAAGCCAACTGCTCGCATCGCCTCTTCACCCATTCCGCCTCGGGAATTTCTGCTTCCACTGCGATTCTCAACGATCGCTTTTCAATCTCAATCGGTAGGACTGCTTCTGTTCCGTATACCAAGGAGAATGGCATTGCCCCAGTCGAGGTTCTGACTGTCGTACGATAAGCCCACAACGCGAGAGGGAGGTGCTCATGTCAGTTCCGATGTGATTCTACCGTCTTTACGAGGATCCTTTTAAGGTTCTTATTAGCTGCTTCTACTGCCCCATTAGCCTGTGGACGGTACGGAGAAGACCTGTGATGTTCAATGCCATATTCTCGGAAAAGATTCCTTACTTCCCCCTGAAACTGGACTCCGTTATCCGTGATCATATGATGAGGCACTCCGAACCTGGTGATCAAGTGTTTTTCAATGAACTTTCTCATCTGCTTGGATCCCAGTTTGCTAAACGACTCTGCTTTTACCCACTTGGTGAAATAATCGTTGGCGACTGCAATAAACTTATGTCCATTTGAAGCATTAGGCCTTACTTCGCCAATGATGTCAATGCCCCAAGCAGCGAATGGCCAAATAGGTGCTAGCACGTGTAATTCCATGGCCGGAAGATGACTGCAATCGCCGTGGATTTGACAATCGTGACATTTCTTCGCATACTCGTTACAATCCCTTTCCATGGTGAGCCAATAGAAGCCTTGCCTAATAATTTTCTTAGCGAGTAGTGCTCCTCCCATATGGGCTCCACAAATTCCCGAATGTATTGATTCCATCGCTTCGCGGGCTTCACCCGCATCCAAGCATCTTAGTTGTAATCCGTCAATGTGCCTTTTGTAAAGCAAGTCATTATGGATGACGAACTGACGAGCTAGCCTTCTAATCACAGCTTGATCCCTAGGTTCTGACTCTGCCGAATATGTTCCACTTTTCATGAAGTTCACGATATCGAAATACCACGGTTTTTCATCTGCCCCTAACAGCATTACGTCTTCATAGCACGGTTTGTGAGATCTTCTCAATACCAATGGTTTCGAAGTAAGGTTCCGGGGGTTGTCCCAAACTGACACCAAAGTGGCCAAGGCATCCGAGGCCTGGTTCTGAGCTCGAGGAATGTGATAGAAACGACATTCCTTGAATCTTCGTGCCAACCCTTCTAGCTGATCTACATATGGACGTAGTCTTTCTTCTCTCACTTCCCAGTTTCCTTGTGCCTGTTCGATGATCAACTTGGAGTCACCCCAAATTTCGACATATGACCCTCCCAGTGCTGCTAATGACTCCAAACCATAAATGCATGCTTCGTATTCGGCCATATTGTTGGTAAGGGGGAAGGATAACTTCTTCGCCATCGGGATTCTTTCTCCTTCCGGGGAGATAAGTAGTACTCCTACTCCGGCTCCATTCGAATTAACTGCTCCGTCAAAGAACATTTTCCATGGTATGACTTCGATTGCGTTCAAATGTTCATCGGGGAAATCATAGCTTACTTCTTCCTCTTCTGCATTCAGGGGTTGGTTAGCCAGAAACTCTGCCACGGCCCTTCCTTTGATAACCTTCTTCGTCACATATTCAATGTCAAACTCGAACAAAAGCAACAACCATCTGGCTAACTTCCCCGTCAAGGATGGAGTTCGGTATAGATACTTCACGGGGTCCATCCGAGAAATAATGATCACTTTATACGATTGGAAATAGTGCCGCAGTTTCTTCGTCAACCACACCACTGCCACACATGTCTTTTCGATCATGTTGTATTTGAGCTCATACTCTAGGAACTTCTTACTCAAATAATACACCGCGTGTTCCACACCGGTGTCTCCCTCTTGAGCTAACATTGCTCCGATAGATCGCTCCTCAATTGCTACATAGAGGAGAAGTGACTTTCCCAGTTTAGGCGGTCTCAACACTGGCGGATTAGACAAGTAACTTCGGACACTCTCCAACGCCTGTTGACACTTATCATTCCAAACGACGGGTTGGTCTTTCCTTAACAACTTAAAGATTGGCTCGCAGATTGTGGTGAGTCTTGCTATGAACCGACTGATATACTGAACTTGCCCTAGAAACCCCCTCACTTCCTTCTCATTTCTCGGCGCTGGCATTTCCTTTATAGCCTTTACTTTATCAGGATCTACCTCGATTCCCTTATTTCCGATTACGTAGCCTAAGATTTTCCCCGACGAAACGCCGAAAAAACACTTCTTCGGGTTTAACCTTAGCTTGAATTCTGCAATTCGGGCTAAAAACTTCTCGAGTGCGGCAAAATGCCCTTCTCTTGTCTCTGATTTGACCATCATATCGTCCACGTAGACTTCTACCTCCTTGTGTATCATATCATGGAACAGTGCTGTAGCCATTCGCTGGTAAGTTGCCCCGGCATTCTTCAAACCAAACGGCATTACCCTGTAGCAGTATGTTCCCCACTCAGTTGTGAACGAGGTTTTCGCTTTGTGCTTTTCGGCCATCTGAACTTGCATGTAGCCCATGAAACCATCCACATTTGTGTGTAAGACGCTTGATGCTGCACTGTCGATCAATACATCGATATGAGGCAAGGCGAACTCATCCTTGGGGCATGCCTTGTTAAGATCTCTGTAATCCACGCACATCCTCACTTTGCCATCCTTCTTTGCGATGGGCACTACATTTGCGACCCAAGGGGGATAGTCGATCACTTCGATGAATCCTGCTTCTAACTGCTTCTTCACCTCCTCTCTGATCTTATCTGCCCATTCGGGTCTCATACGTCGGAGCTTCTGCTTTACGGGCCTCGCCTCGGGATATGTTGGAATACGGTGAGTTACGATTGATTGATCGATTCCAGGCATGTCTTCGTATGTCCAAGCGAATACAATTTCGTATTTTTTTATTATTCTCTCAAATTCTTTTCTCTCTTCAATAGTTAGTTCTTGAGCAATTTGTATAAGTTTAGGATTTTCATCCGTACCAAGATTGAAAGTTGACATTTCTATCGTATTGATTTCAAATGTAGGCATGTTATATGAATGAGAATGCATGGAATGATCATGATCAACATCAAGCAAGTAAGCAAAATCAGAATTCATTTCATTGATAGCGTGGGTGATTACATCATCGGACTCAAACAAAGCAGTAATACAATTTTCATCCTCAATATCTTCGGACTTCTCATGAACTTTGGAGGTGCTAGGCTCATCTCCTGCTCCTGCAGTTGCCTCAATGGTGATGACTTGCTCTTCGGCATTCAAATCCAGCATCATAATCTCCTCGACAAAGCAGCTTGCCTTTCCTTTGCCCCAGTCGGCGACATCATTGAAGATTTCAAACCCTGGCAGAATCTTTCCTTCCGTGCTAGTCCACGACTCGGAGGTTCCCGAATATGGCTTTCCATGCCCCTCGCTTACAAAATGCTTCCTCAAGCCTATTTTTCCTTCTGCACTCATGTTGGATGGACTCCCCTGCTCATATCCCAAACCCCTCCGGGTTTTCTGACTTTTAAAATCCGGAAACTCCGACAACCCTTGATGGTGTGCTCCTAATCCCATTCCCGGGATGAAACCTCCTTTCATCATCTTTACCACATCGGTGGTCATGCTCGACTCGTAAATCCCAGAGACTTGGAATCCGGAGAAAAGTTGAGGCTCAATTCCCAATGCTGCCACCGAGCTCAGTTTCTCAGCTCTAATTGTTACTATCTCCTCCCCGAAGGGGAACTTAATCATTTGGTGGAGCGTGGAGGGCACACCTCCCAGCTTGTGGAACCAAGGGCGTCCCAACAACACAGCAAAAGTTACCGGGATGTCCAATACTGTGAACTCAGTCTCTTCTTCATGCGGTCCTACTTTCAATTTGGCCTTGAAAACTCCTTCAATATGCCTACGGCTGTCATCGTATGCTCTGATCACTGTTTCAAAAGCTGTCAAGTCTCCTCTCTCCATTCCCAACTTCGACAAGAGTTTCAACGGACAAACATTAATGGCCGATCCATCATCGACCATCACACAGCTAGTCTTCTTCCCGTTAATTTCTGCTCGGATATACAATGGCTTGTTGTGAGCCTTCCCCTCTTCTGGGAGATCCTCGTCAGTAAATGTGATCTCAGTCCTCTTTCGAGCCATAATTGCCCCTACTAGCGCTGTCGGCTCGGTATCGGTGGAAATAACCAAATTCTGCAACTCTTTCATCAGATTTTCCCGATGGTACCTGGAATGGCATAAAACTTCCCAGACCGTAGACTTAGCTTGCGTCTTCTTCAACTGTTTAAGAACTTGGTCATCGGGCTTAGGAGCCGAACCTTCTCCAATCTCAATCTCTACCATTGGTGCCTTTCCCTCGGCCACACGACCTGATCTCGTCATCACCGCAACTTCCGGCTCGTCCTCCGAATCGTCCCAAATGTTAATAGGAACCCTTCAATTGGCATCCTCCTCGTCCGAGGAACTCGCCCAAATGTCTACGACCATTAAATCCATGACGTGAGGAACACTCGGATTCAGGAAAAAGGGATCCGCTGATCCGTACAAAGCCCAACCTATCAACTCATCATAGTCAAGGAGGGACACCCGGCTCATCCTCCTTGCGGCCAACGGAATAGCGCCTCGTTGTATGCACATAAGCTGCACCTTATCGCTCATTGTCTCATTACACTGCTCATAACGGTGCCTCCACCTTCTAGCATAATCTACAAAACGTTCTTCGGGGAATTGCCTAATCCTATCCAGATCATCCAGGGATCCCATCCACGGAATGTACATTTCGTATCTCGCCACAAAGGCATTTCTGAGTGGTACCCAATGACACATCTCTTCCTCCGACAGACCCTGATGCCACAATAAGGCTTCTCCCATCAAGGTTTCCGGAAAATGTTCATCCAACTCACACTGTGGGAATCCAGCGTTATACATATGATCGCGGAATATCCTCGCATGCTCTACAGGATCCTGGTATCCACCATACCTAGGCATCGCTAACACCGCATCAGGTGTTTGGTAAGACGGGGAATCAGGAGTTTGCTCTACTAGCATCCATACCGTATATTCCTTGATAAATCTCTTCGTCATAGCTGCCCAATCGGTCTTAACATACATCCGCAGCGACATATACCACATCAGCGGTTCACCCATCAATGAATTACAAAACAAGCTAGTGATCTCTTCCTCTTTGAAACCCAAGGCTGTCATAGCCGACAAATAGAAGTGAAGGTGCTCCATAGGGTCCTTATTGCCGTTATACTTGCTCACCCTTGGCAATGGACGCTTGATGGGTCCAATCTGCATTGCAAAGTGCTCTGCGGTTCTATCCTCAGTTCTCTGATATTTTTCAAGAAACAAATCCGACAACCGATCCCAATCGTGCTTGCAAGAGTCGGGCAATGAATGGAACCATTGCAAAGGCTCACCTACTAGTGAATGGTGGAACCACTGAGCAATTTCATCTACCCCGAAGGATTCAATAAACATGTCGTGCATATACTCACGCAAGTGCACTTCGGGATCCCTTCCTCCACTGAACAAACCCAAATTTGGCACGATAGTCCGAGACGCCCCTTCACCGGTCTCTTCGGCACTATCCTCGTCATATGGTGCTCCGCCATCTGATCCTTCCTCCATTGGTTCATCCTCTTGTTCCTCACCCAAGAAGGACACATACAGACCATTTCCTACATTGCTTCTTTCGACGGAGTCCAACAACTCCTCTACATCTTCCTCAAAAGATTCCATCACTACAGTTTCCGTCAAACCAACTCCGATCACGCTCACCCTATGATTAGGCAATGGATTGCGCCTAACGGAAGGGTTTGCTGACGAAGGATCAGCTATCTTCTTCTCCTCAATCAAATCTTGGATTTCGTGTTTCAGCCTCTCGCAATTCTCAATCGTATGTTCATAACTGCTGTGGAATTCACAATACCCTCTAGCCTGAATCTGCGGAGTAGGTTGAGCTTTGTTATACGGGGTAAGGGCTTTCAACAACCCCTTCTTCTGCAGACGTTCAAAAACTTTTGCATAGGTCTGATCGAACTTGGCGAACCGCCTCTTTTCGATAGCATTAAGATCAACCACTTTCACTGTCGCAGATTCCGTACTCGCGCTAGGCCCTCCGGCACTATATCCAGACTTCGTCCACTTGGTATAAGCTTTCTTCGGCTCCCCATCGCCTTCGACAGTCAAGGCATAACTATACATCTGATTGAAATCTGTGAACGACATATCTCTCAACTCATTCTTAATATATGGCAACGTATTGCCAATCACCATTCGGATCTGATCTTGCTCAAGCGGCTTCTGTTTCATGACCGCGGCCTTATCCCTCCATCTCTTCAAGAAGTCTGAAAGGGATTCCCCAGTCTGCTGCTTAGTGCTCTCTAACTCTTTCAAAGTGACTTCCAACATGGTGTTAAAACTATACTGAGCGATGAATGACTTCACCAACTCCTTCCAATCCTTTTTTGTCACCATTGGCAGCACATGGAACCATGTGAGGGCAGCCCCCTCCAGGTAAGTGTTAAACAGCCCCAAGACTTGATCCTCGGTCAGGATCGTGTGCTTCATTACCGCAACGTACTGATTCATGTGAGCGGTGGGATCTCCAGTTCCATCGAACTTTTTCATGTCAGGGAGCCGGAATTTCAGAGGCAGAGCTGTTGCTGTCAAGCAATTCTTCAAGTTATAGAAATCCTGACTTCCGGAGCTTCCTCCGTGCAAGTCCTGCACTTCCTGTGTGATGTGTTACCTCCACTCCTCTTCCTTAGCTTTCTCCTTCTCTAACTATTTTCAGACATAATCCTGATAATCCTCCTCATTCCCAAAGCGAGGGCCATCGTTCACCTCATTCTCAGCACGCTTACTACCACTCTTGTTGTCCTTCAGTGCTAACTCAGCTAGCTGGGCCAAGATTGCGGCCAGCTGATCATTGATATTGTTCACAGAGTTTTCCAATTCAGCCACTTTCTCATCGGTCGCAGACATACTGACGGAAGACTGAGTATACTCGGATGAAGATGATTCAGGAGCCACAACTACTGGTTCAGAACTGTCTACTCACAACTGATCAAACTGTCTGACAAGCCGATTACTCTCGCGAAACCACAATCGCTTAATGATGACGTCTGCGCGAACGGTATCCATTAGTATGTATGCATGGTTTTATATGCATGATTCGTGGTGTGTGCGTTTACGATTATAAGATAAGAAGAACAAACGTTAGTTCTAATTACACGTATCACAACATCTCTCTTCCACCCTTATTCCTCCACACACTCGTTGGTTCAGGTCTCTTTCCTAGGATTTTGGTATTTTGGCTCACATTGCGGTCCAGGGACGCGTGATGCCGTCGATTATTGCGGGAAAATAAATCATTCATCAGACAATACAGTTCGTTTTGACGTATCAACGTTCAGTGACTAAGAAATCGGCCAAGTTGGATTGTTCTTTCAGAATAACTCGTCTGTTGTTCTTTCGTGAGACGCATTAGTTCGGGTTTCGACTCCCTTTGAGTGCATCTCAGTTTTTAGACACGGTTCGAGTTACTCTTCTAGTTCAATCGTTCGTTATCGTCTATGATTCGTTCCCTTTTATTCACGTGGGTTCATGTCTCGATTTTTGGATTACAACGGGATTTTTTGGATCTATCGAGAGACGTCACCACGTGTTTATTTAGTGATGGAATCACTTTTGGATTTTATTTTAGGGAACGGACTCATCGCGTAACGCGTTTGTTCTTAGCGTCGAGGATTCGTTTGCTCATTTTGCTACGTGAAAGACGGTGAGTCTTATTTTGAGCGCACGGTAACCTTTCGGCCAGCAACAATTTGTTGTTTTTCCCAATCCACGGGATATATCATCTTAGTGTGGTTATAGAAAATCAACATTTCGTTGAATCGCATGCTTATTCAAAGCGAGGACATCACCGTTCTCTTTCCTTTAGGCACGATTTAAGCAAACACGTACATCGGGCCATATTTCTTGCAGTTTTGGTAACGGGCGAAATGATCGAGTCGTTAGTCAAAAACCGCAGTCTCGTCCATATGGCGCAATTATATGGTTTGGCTTAATTCGGCTTCGAGATTTTAAACGGGGTATACTCTCATCCGAGGCACGTATTCAACGGCATTGGTTTATTTTCTTTAACTACTCGCGGGATTAACATATATCGTAGATTCAGAATGATTTTGGTCGTTTAGTTCATTTTTGTCTTTTTATTTTCTTAGTCATCTGTTGCGGACACGTCCATTTCTCTTAAGAATGACACAAGGCATAACGTAAAATCTCATCTTTTATTCGGAAGGGACGGGCTACTTGTGCGAAACTTTTCACGTTACAACAAGGTCGTTCGAAACAGAAATGTTCTTCGTTTTCGTTTCGTCGTGATCTCGTTTTATCCCAATTTATTTAAAGAATGTGAATAACGGCTACCGTTAATATAGTCTTTTGTATCGAAATGTAACTATCGTTAACACCGAATCGATTAATACTAATACGTGCTTACGTCATAACGTATTTCCCGAACACATGCCTTCGTCGGGACACCGAAAGGGACAAGGCGGGTCACACATGTTCATTCATATGAGATGACTAAGTCGTCTTTAGTTCAAATCGTTTCGATGTTTTATGGTAATTAGTATGTCGATTCATGAGTATATATTAACGCATCGTCTCATTTTCTTTACATAACTTAGGATTAGACACGTATCATGGCGGTTTGAAAACACGAACTGATTCATTTATCACATCCAAAATAGTAACGGGTAATCCTATGGAAACTTCTAAGGCTACTATATGCTGACACAGCTGACCGCGGGACCTCACAGGACCGCACAGATTCGCCCCTAACGAATGGATGGGGACCGTCTGGCGCCTTACTGTAAGGGGGAACTTACGCTATCCTCTTTCCAGCGACGAATGGACTCTCGCTAGAGGTTTCGTGGAAATTACCCAAAGGGTTTGCAATAATGCTCGTGAATGCATACGAAAAGAAGTAAAACGATCCGTCCCCGTTAAGGGCTTAGTGCATGCCTTCCGGAATCAAATTTCTCGCTTCCCCAGCAGAGTCGCCACTTGTTAGATGAGGTACCGCGGCCTAATCTCCCGGGCGGACTGGGGGGTGGACAACCTCATGGCGACGTAAGCGGTGATTGGCGCCAAAAGCAACCAATCGCGGAATCAAGCTGCTCGGCAGGACCGGAGCTCGGAGATATGGAAGAGTCACCACCCACGAATGGGAAAATGAACACCGATCCCTTGTGGGAGACCGGTGTGGGTTCGAGAAACTTAGGTACGAGCCGAGAAGGCTAGCTCCTTTCCGGAGAAAGGCTACTAGGCACCCCGACATCGCCCGGTTATGAACCACCGGCCTCCTACTCAGCATGTTAGGCGATAACGGACTAATCGTATACTTCTTTAAGTTTAAAATTCATTTGAAACCCTTTTCTTTCTCTTTTTGGAAACCATTTTGAGCATATGATATTGAAAAGCCACATCAGTAAAGAATCACCCATTTATGTTTATACATATACAGAGAGGGGGAAGAAAGAAGTGATTTATTTACAACCGTATTTAAATGTTATGTTGTGTGTCTATTCTACATTAACTTGTTTCCCCAAAACGATGTTTATTACATGGTTCGCACCTTAATCGCCGTTGGAACGATTTAGGTGCGTTTTAAAACCCCGTTTGATGAAGCTTACCCGAATCGCCGTTGGAACGACTCGAGTAATTGAAAACGTTAAAGTAAAAGCCTTTTAATAAGAAAACGTGGTTAAACATACAAGTCAATTTTATTTTGTACAAATTCATTAAGAAAGTGATTCAAAATCTCCATTATTAACAAAGAAAACGATTTTGATTACAATGTTCGCTTAATCCGTCGTTGGAACAGACTAAGGTTTTAAAACGTGATGTTTAGAAGACGATTTGAAATATCAACCAAAATGACTCTATTTATCTACATTAGAGATTTAAGAAAGCTCATTAGCTTAAATAATTTAATTGAAAACACTCTTTTTGTGACTTATTTTCCCCACTTATTTAATGGACTCTCTAACTATTATAATTACATCAATAAACATATTTAGGCCCAAAAATTAATTTTTCCAAGTGAAGCCCATTTGAAACATGGACTTATAAATGGCCAAAAGAAATAAAAAAAATAATATAGATATATATTTACACATTTTAGCCCAAAAGACATAAAATAAGAGTAAAAGAAAATATGCTATCTAATACATATATAAGAAAGAATAATGAAAATAATATATTTATACTTTAAACACAAGAAAATAATGAATGAAATTCATAAATAAGAAAATAGCATTTATCACTCAAAATAATTTTATTTAACAATAATTAAGATAACCCAAATATACCCCAAAACTGTATATATACATAACTAATATAATCCTAATGTCAAAAAGACTATATGTTCATCCTCCAATATCTACTAATTATCTCCCAAAATGCCCAAGTAAATAACATTTAAAATAGAATTTAATGTAATTTAAATGAATAATAATAAAAAGAAAGTAAGGATTAAAAGTCTAAAAGTTGAGAAAAAGGGACCGAAATGGCATTTTTTACATTTTGGCAGATTTACCGACGGAAATCCGTCGGTAAACAGCATTTAATGACAGAATTGGCAAATTACAGCAGCACTCCAATATTTTCCAGATTTATTCAAAAGCTTTAAATTAAATCTAATTCAATCGTTTTGGACTTCCGAACTACCAAAGATGGATCATAGTCGAACACGGAAGTTCCTAAAGCGATGTTTTTATTTTAAAACGTTATTTGGAAACCTCTTTTAAATAAGAACTTATAATTACAACATTTTCGATACCCGAACTACCTTTTTATCGGATCACGGTTCGTATTGAGATATCCAAAACGAGGTTTTTATTTTAAAACAAAACCGAATTTTATTTAACACAAAACGAAAATTAAATAAATACACTAACTAAATAAAACGTGACAAAATAAACAAATGACTAAAGGAATAAAAACTATAGCATAAAAAAAATAAATAGAAGGAAAGAAATAAATTAAATAAAATAAAGAGTCTAGTCCTCGGATAATACCTTTGATTCGGTATCTGACAGTCGAAGCCGATTGATTCCACGAACCGCGAGCTCCCGCGCCCAACCCTCGTCGGACGTCCGCCCAACGCGACGCGTTGGGCGTTCGCCCGACGTGGTTGGGTGTCCGCCCGGCGACCCCCGGGGCATGCCCCGCGCCGTCGGACGCGTGCACTCCGTGGCCGCCGAGCGCGCGTTCCGCGCAGCTAGACGCTCGCACGTCGCAGCCGCCGAACGCGCGCCTCGTGCTGCCAGGCACGTGTGCTCAACGGCCCACGAGGGCGCGCACCGCCAGCGGTCCCAGGCATTGCTCGGGCGTCGAGAGCGTGCCACTCGCGGTGCGTCCGACGGACGCCACGCGCACGTCTCGAGCCGTCAAGCGGGCGTTCGACCATCGTCGTCCGCGTGCGGGATGCCGTTGTGTGCCCGCGCTGTGCCGTTAATTTTCCTCAGCTTGTTATTCTTTATTTATTTTTCAAAACTTCCGGAATCAATCGCTTCGACCGCCTTGTTTCAGGTTTTCGTCACAGGTCCTCCGACTCGGTGTCTACAGTAACCCTACTATTGAATCTGTCTCCCTAGTCAGCGGACTCAAATATAACTTACTCAGCGTAGCTCAGCTATGTGACAATGGGAGAAAAGTTATATTTGATGCTACTTGATGTAAAATATACGAGGGTAAAACTAATGAGTTAATTTTAACTGCCCCTCGGATAGATAATGTCTTTATGCTAGACTTAGATAAAAAGTTTTCAAAAACTGTGTGCTTAGTAACAAAGGAAGAAAATTCCTGGCTATGGCACAGGAGACTTGGTCATGTAAGCATGGACCTCCTGGCCAAACTAGCAAGAAAGCAATTGGTTGAGGGACTGCCTGAACTTAAATTTCAAAAAGATCAATTATGCCACGCTTGCCAAGCTGTAAAACAAACCAAACAATCGTTTCACAGCAAAAACATTGTCTCAACTAAACGTCCGTTAGAATTACTACACTTGGATCTCTTTGGTCCAGTCCAGCCGCTGAGTCTGGGTGGAAGAAGATTTTTCTTGGTCATTGTAGATGATTTCTCTCGGTATACGTGGGTTATCTTGCTGACCAGCAAGGATGAGACCTTTGAGACATTTTCAAATTTGGTTAGAAAAATTGAAAATGAAAAAGACCTAAAATTAGCTCATATCCGTAGTGATAACGGTGGAGAATTCAAAAACCAAAAGTACAATGCTGGATGAGCATAGGCTTCCGAAGTACTTTTGGGGAGAGGCTGTTAACACAGCATGCTACATTCTTAATAGGGCTCTAGTTAGACCTATACTCAAGAAAACCCCCTATGAACTTTGGAAAGGACGAAAGCCCAATATTGGATACTTTCGTGCCTTTGGCTGTAGATGCTTTATTTTAAATACCAAAGATATCTTAGCAAAGTTTGATTCAAAAGCTGATGAAGCTATCTTTTTGGGCTACTCAACAAACAGCAAAGCATACAGAGTTTTTAATAAGCGAACTCAAGTTTTAGAAGAGTCAATACATGTAGAGTTCGATGAAACTGACCCTGCAGGTAGATACCAGCCGCTGACCGAAGATGAACCAAACTCAGTAACCATCGCTGACTCAGAACCAGCTACTGAGTCATTCACGAAAAGGCTGACCAAGAGTAAGAGTGAACCTAAGATTACTTTTACTGACCCATCTACTTCTGCAGAGATTTTTGAAACAGAAACAGCACAAGACATGAATCTACCCAAAGAAATAAGGATTCCAAGAGGGCACTCCGAAAGTGCAATCCTTGATTCTGCTGGGAATACCCTGATGATGAGGAATCAACTCAGGAAGTACCTCAGCAATGTTGCCTTCGTCTCAGTACAAGAACCGAAGAATTTCGCTGAAACTGAGTACGATGAATTCTGGATGAACGCAATGCAAGAGGAGCTCGATCAATTTCGAAGAAATGATGTATGGGAGTTAGTGCCTCATCCAAAGAGTCAAAAGACCATCGGAACAAGATGGGTCTTCAGGAACAAGATGGACGAACAAGGAAACGTAGTCAGGAACAAAGCAAGGCTTGTAGCTCAGGGCTACAGTCAGCAAGAAGGTATAGACTACGGTGAGACCTTTGCCCCAGTGGCAAGGCTAGAGGCAATTAGAATACTGTGTGCATATGCATCTTACATGAACTTTAAATTATTCCAAATGGATGTCAAAAGTGCGTTTCTTAATGGAGTTATAAACGAGGAGGTTTATGTAAATCAACCTCCAGGTTTTGAGGACCCTAAGTTCCCAAACCATGTTTACAAACTCAAAAAGGCTCTGTACGGCCTCAAGCAAGCACCACGTGCTTGGTATGAGAGGCTGACCAGTTTCCTGCTGACTAGAAATTATGTCAGGGGTAAAGCTGATACAACCTTATTCATTAAGAAAAAGGGTAAAGATACCCTGCTGGCCCAAATTTATGTTGATGATATAATATTTGGTGCAACTAACGAATCAATGTGCAAGGAGTTTAGCAAACAAATGCAGACTGAGTTTGAAATGTCTATGATGGGAGAACTCAACTTCTTCCTCGGTCTTCAAATTAAACAAGGAAAGAATGGCATCTTCATCAGTCAAGCCAAATATGCCAAGGAGATCTTAAAGAAATATAACTTGGAAAATTGCAAGCCAATATCCACTCCTATGGGCACTGACACTGTCCTCTGCGCTGATGAGAATGGTAAGTCAGTAGACAGCAATTTATATCGAGGTATGATAGGCTCTCTACTTTACTTAACAGCCAGTAGACCGGACATTCAGTTTTCAGTATGCTACTGTGCTAGATATCAATCTAACCCTAAGGAATCTCATTACATTGCTGTAAAAAGAATCCTTAGATACTTGCAAAGCTCAGTGAACGCAGGTTTGTGGTATCCAAATACTCATGATTTTACACTTTTCGGATACACTGACGCTGACTATGGACGAGATAAGCTGGAACGTAAAAGCACCTCTGGAGGATGCCACTTCTTAGGAAGCTGTCTTGTATCCTGGTTCAGCAAAAAGCAGGCGTCAGTAGCCTTGTCCACCACTGAAGCTGAGTACATTGCTGCTGGTCACTGTGTTGCTCAAGTCCTATGGATCAAGCAACAACTTGAAGATTATGGTGTTCAAACGAAGACAATTGAAGTCAAATGTGACAACAAAAGTGCAATTGATCTCTCCAAGAACCCAATTCAACACAGCAGAATGAAGCATGTCAGCATCAGACATCACTTCATTAGAGACCATGTACTCAAAGGTGAGATCAAGCTGACCTTTGTCCCAACGGACGAACAGCTGGCGGATATCTTCACGAAGCCACTGGCTCGTGAGCAGTTCAGCATACTGAGAGAAGCAATTGGTATGTTTAATCCTCTTCAGTAAATTCCTGTGCTAAATGAATATTGAATGCTGAGTGAATTACATGCTGAATGATTTATTGTTTGCTGAATATCTTATTGAAACTGACTGAATATACAATACTGAGTATACTTGCACACTGAGTAAATTAATTTAAGACTTAAACTTAAAATCATTCTTAGATATTGCACTGACCACTCAGAATATCAAACGCTTGACATTCTAAATACTGAGTGATTAATCCGTTAGCATACATACAAAGCACGCGTATAGCCTAGGATGACGTATTCGCCGTAATGTGTCATAAATGCCAGGATCCTTGTCGATACATGATCCCAAGGCAAAACTGACACGTGGATTTGGTTAAGATCCACACCGTTCAACTCGTCTATAAATTATGGGCATTTCCCCATCTTTTACTCTTTACGCTTAACAAATTCTTAAGGCTAAGAAATTACTCAAATTTCTCTCTCTCAAATACCTCTATTCTCTCCATCTTAGAAGAATGACTAAGCTATCCTTCAACGTCTCCGGTGCCGGCCAAAATAAGTCCAGCGCCGATGAACCTTCCCGAAACCCTTCCACCTCTAGCAAGGGTAAAACTGACCAAAACTCTGGAAAAGAGAAAGCTGTGAAGATACGGACCTACTCCAAAGCCTTCGAAAGTGTCCTCGAATGGAAAGTTGAGCCCTCCAGATGGGTTTCTGAGCACTTCGTCCAATATGAACAACCGTTTGCCGAATGGATTGCAAAGAACGAATGGACTGGGTTGTTCTCTGTCAGAGATGAGACATATCCTGACCTAGTGAGGGAATTCTACCACAACCTCAAAGTTGCCAATGACTCCGCCGACTACCTAAGCACTGAAGTAAAAGGGAAAACCATTTTCATCAACCCTCTGTACATAGGAAATCTCCTCCAGCTCAAAACTGAGGGAGTAAGGCTGAGGAAGTCAGGAGATCAGGACAAAACCAACTACGTCCATTCATTCTGCAAACCTGAGGGTCACTCAGGCGAGATCTCAGCATCTTCAATGGGACAGCACCAGAAGATGGCTCACTACCTGCTGAGCTATTTCATTTACCCAAAAATCAAATGTACTACATCAGCAACCAACTTTGAACAGTGCTTCATATGGCACATGCTGACGTATACCCCCATCAACATGCCGGTCTTCCTAGTTGCTGGGTTCCTACGTAGCACGGGTATAATGAGGTTGGGATCAATCATTACCAGGATCCTCATCGACCACAAGATTGACCTCGAAGGTGAGGAATCTTTCAGAGGAACCGAAATCACAGCTGCCTCGCTGAGACCACTGAAATACGGGTAGCCTTTGAAGAAAGGAAAAGCTGTTGCTGCTGCCGCTGGCCAAGCTGATCAGACTGAGGAGACTATTGCTGAGCCTAAGAAAGGGCGAAGAACTAAGGCCCCAGCTTCTCGCAAGAGAAAGTCTGCTGAGACTCCCTCATCAAATGTTGAGTCCCCTGCTAAGAGGCAGAGGTCAGCTGGAAAGTCAGCTGAAAAGAGAACCAGGTAAGATGAGCCTGAAACTGAGGAAGCTACTGAGCTACCTCAGAAGAAGCAAAAGCCTTCAACACTGGCACCTCTTGACGTCATACCAACAGATTTTATTGTACCGGGTGATTCTCACTTCACTCAATGTCAAGGTACTGATGCTGAGGGAACGGAGGTCCAGTTAGATGACCACTTCATCTCCCAAGTTGAGGAAGAGCTTGATGGAGACAGCACTGCTGAAGAAGAAGAAGTTGAAGCCAGCGGTCAGGATGACGCTGATGACTCTGAGGAATATGACAGTGAAATAGAAGCTGAGGATGCTAACACTGGGTTAGCTGGTGGAGCTGTGCAGACTGACACTGAGTTGGCTGCGGGAGTTGAACAAGTTGAAGAGCAAGCTGACCAAATTCACACCGAGCAACAGGATTCCTCTCCTACTCATTCAAAAGAAGAAGTTGCTCCTACTTTCACTCCACCACGTAGAAGGCGAAAGTTGGTTAAAGCCAGTGAGAAGCTCGTCAGTGAACCTCCTGTGCAACCACCATCCATTCCTGAACTTGTCCTCTCCAAGACAACAAAGGATCCTTCTACCGTCCAATTAAAATTTTTCAAAAGGCCCTCAACTTCCTCTACTACAACGCCGTTGGAAAAACAAGCCTCTGTTTCTTCTCAACAGGAACACGCCGAGCATAATACTTCAATCACTTCAACAAGTCAGGTTGAACCAAGCACTGCCCATGCTGTTTCCTCAAGCATGATGCTGACTCATCATCCCTCTGCCGTCAGCACTGACAGTGTTCGGGTTATGACTTCCATCAACAACCTATCTGCTGATCAATCAAACTTACCTCCAACTCAAGTGCAGATTGAGCCAAGTCACCCAGTCACTGACCAGGGTACTCCTTTCACTCCACATTCTTCTGGTCATACTGATGTACATAAGGATGCCACTGAGTCCGGAAAGAAGCTCGTCGACTCAGTGCAAGCTCTCCTCCAAGATCTTCACCAGTCTGCTTCACCTGCTGCTGGATCCTCATTCCCAGAGGCAACTCAGCTCTCCCAAGTCACTCTACTTCTAAACAAAGTCAAGGGACTCAAGGACCTGCTGAATGTCATCTTGACATTACAATCCCAGCAAGCAAAGCAAAACTCACTTGCCAAGTTGGCAGAGATTCAACTGTCCACAATCCAACATCTGAACTTGCTACATCAGCAAGTCTAGAAGTTATCTGCTGTGAACACTGACTACGCCACTTCCTCAGAACTAAAGATGTTTTTTGCTCAGCTGCATACTGAGCAACTCAAGACAAACGAGCAAATGGTGTCCTATAGTCAGTGCTCAGTTGAGCAAATCACTGAGGCTGTCCGGCTACTGAACCTGAACAAGCAAGAAATGGATACTGACGCGTTGAAGCAGAACGAATTGATGTCCCTCGCACAACAATCCTTCAACCATATCCGTCATAATAATATCCAACGTCATCATTATGACTCAGCACTCTTGAAAACCTTCCACCAAGTCTTTGCTGGTCTAACTGAAGCTCTCATTTGGCAAGCCAAAGCACAAGCGTTCAGCGTAAATATGCTCAGTGCTGCTGATCTTCATATACCAGTATGGAGTTGCCATTTTTGATGGAGTAAATGAATGTGCTGACAAACTAAAAGAGCTATCACAAGAACTGACTCGAGCTGTCTTAACAGATGCGTTTAAGCTCCCTGAAGTTGACAAAACGGGGCAGAAAGCGCAAGCTGCTAGAGCTCAGCATGAGCAACGTCAGTACGAGAAAAGTCAGTCACAGGGCAAGAAAAAGAAATAGTTAGGCTAGGCCTTAACTTTTGTAATATGTGCTATGTTTATTTATTTTGCTGTGTAACTGCTGACTTCTATCAATATATCATATTTACTTCTCTTATTCAAATCTTGAGTTATGATATATGCTATTATGTACTGAGTTATTATGTATCTTCGTTTATATCAGCTATGTTTAACACTTATTGACTAAATGATATGCTGATAACATGTTTGACATCATACTATGATCTTATGAAACATTTTGATAAGGAACTCATTGAACAATAATTTGCTCAACGCGCTCAATATATCTAAAACTTCCGTTTAACACTGAGTAAATAGAATATGTAATATAGCTGACCTTCACCTAAAAACTGATCCTAGACTCACTCATTTAAATTCTTAAATGTTGCAATTAAAACTAAGTCAGTAGTGCAACCCTTACGGGGGAGTTTGCTAAATGATATAAGGTCAACTATCATGGGGGAGCTCATACTGAGTTCCTTGCTGAATAGTTTTGCCAACATCAAAATGGGGGAGTTTGTTGAAACACCTTTCCACATAATTTTGATTTGACAAAATTGTTTAAGTATAAATTATAATACATATTCTAAACACACTAAGTTTAAATGCCTTGATCTATTCTACTAATGTGTTTGTTCAATGTTGAGTATAAATGTTATAAGTCATAAGGATTGGAAGGCCCAAGCCCAATACGGAAGCCAAGGCCCAAGTCAAACAACTCAGTACACTCGGCCTGCGTATGTCAAGACGTTGCCGTTTTGGACAAAAACGCAACTCAGCAATCGGAAGGATCTAGAAGACCTTCGGGAACAACTTCACAATGAAGCTGCTGAGTAGTCTCGACAAAGCGTACAAGACAGCAGCTGGCAAAGGAAAACTTCCAGACAAAGTGTTTCCTCTTTTAGCAAAGTTCAGACGACACAGTATGCTGTCCAGTTGACTTTACCATAAAAGGAGAGACCATCTGCTGTGCTGACCGAGGACAGAAGATACACGATTGTGATTGGCCGAGAGCTCTGTGCAAGTCAGGATGACAACGACACATAGCCGTTTCCCTCCAACGGTTATTTCGAAATTCGAAATGACCGAATGACCAGACGTCTCTATAAATAGTGCCATCATAAGCTTCACAACACACAGAACTTGATCAAGCCATTACGCTGACCAAATCTCTACAAGTTCTGCAAGCAAGAAGCAAAGCAAAATTCTTACACTACATTTTCATATCTGTGTAAAAGTCTAGAGTGATTGTAAATCGTCTAAAGTGTCTTAGCACATCTTTGTATTAGGACAAAAACACTTATCATTTCTAGAGATAGAAAGGAGAGGCTGAGTACTTGGTTTTAAGTACTCAGCGGAGAGATTAGGATTGAGTGGAAGTATAGAGGAAGGTACTCTTGTCATACTCAATTGCTGATATTGTAAAAGGTTTGAGGCTCTACCTTTAAAGAGCTCAGTAGAGGATTCGAAATCTCGGAAGTGTTCCGGGGACAGGACGTAGGCTTAGAAGAAGCCGAACCTGGATAAATCTGCTGAGTGAAGTATTTCTAAACCTTAACTCCTTATTTATATTGCTTGCTTTAAATAATCAAAACGGACCAAGTAAAGAGGTCGAGTTGAGTTGTGCGCGTTGAACGTCTGAGCTCAAGAATAGACTCTAAGTGCTATCTCCTGACTCAAGCTAAGAAACTGACCTAGTCACCTGTTGACTAAGCCAGTATCTTGCTGTTTACTCAGCGCCGCTGTTGAAACCTTTTTCTTTTGAAAAAGAAGTCTGCCTAAATTGCGAAAAAAGTTTGAATAGTTCCTAACCCCCCCCTTGGAACTATACTTGCAACTAAACAAGGGACCAACAAGCCTTAACGGACAAAATTTTTGAATAGTTCTTATCCCCCCCTTTGGAACTAATCTTGTCACGTTACACGGGACCAACAAATATCCCCAAGGTAAAGCATACAGTCTAACCCATACCTGAGCATGTGTTGATTTCTCCGCCATCGGGTCAAAATCGGCCTTCCATGGCTGTAGGCGAAAAGTTCCTGGCTTCAAATTCAATATTCCTTTGCTAAGAGCCTGATCTTTTGATTATCTGGATTGGAGAAAGACCTGGTAAAATCCCCTTCCGATTGAGATGAGTTTCCATGAAGTCTTCAAGCCCCATTCCGCTGTTAAAATCATTTTCAGCTTAGAAACCTTCTTGGGTGAGTCGCCTTTGGAAAGAATTAGCCTTCCGATTAATGAGTGCTCGCATAACGCGATTCGTCTGTCATATGTTGCTTGTGTTATTTTGACTAATCGGACTCCCCCAAACTCCGATATCGTTGCCGAAGAGGATGGAGTCGCGGGAATGTTTTGTTTCAGAATAGTGGTGAAGATAGGAGCTATTTATAGCGCCGCTTTCTGTGTCAAGGGTGCTTCAAATCGAAGCTTTGGATTGAAGAGAACTCTGATATCGACATGGTCATCCAGGTTAACCGGCATCGATCTCATCTTGATCAACGGCGGTGAGAATACTCCCCGGCGGCTAGGGTTACATTCTTATTCCATTAAAATAATTAATGTTGAAAAAAACCCCTACCACAAAAGGAAGGAAATTGATGTTTCACTTCTTAATTGAATGCTATTGATTCTAGGTGAGAGGTGGTTGAAGGAGGAGAGTGATGGCAATGAGGATGGAAGAGGTGGTGCTATAATGGAAGGAAAGTCCATGTCATATAAGGAAGCCATAATTGTGGTAGGTAATCTTGCTATTAACGTAGGACTAAAAAATCTCGAACTACTTTCGAATAACCTTGAGGCTAGTATGCTAGATAAGGGTAAATATGTTTTACAAAATCCATTAGTCCCTAACTTTGAGGAGACTTGTTTAGAAGTTACCGAGGAATCCAAAAGAAGATGTGGCGAGGATCAAACTATGGACCAATATAATGGGCCTGAGATCATCAAATATGTTCAAATTAAAAACATGAACATTGACAAACCAACCAATGAAATTTCTATGGAGGTGGTGGAAAACATGAATACACACGCTATATGAATGATAACCCAAATGTTTCGATAATGGAGTCTGATCCAAAAAATGGAGTACATGCAAGCCTTGGTATCCGGGCCTGCCCAGAATGATAACATTGGGATATTTTCCAAAGGATCAAAGGAGATATTCGCCTGGAACGGCCACGTATTAATCGCCTGATACCAGAATGTGACGGCGTATCAAACAAGGGGATCCGACAGGCGAATCATCAAGACCTCACCACAAGGGATCCGCGGGCAAAACCTATGTGGAGAATCGCCATATAACCTCTCAATCCGCCAGCAGAACAGCTGTGCCGATCCCGCAATAAAGACCATTAATAAGCTATTAATAAGCTAACGGGCATACTTAAAGGAAACCAGTAACCGCCATTAATGAAGCATTAATGGAGACGTTCTAGTTACTAATGGTTACAACTTCACTACTATATATAGCTTGCATCTCAAAGCTATCAAGGTACACATTTATGCAATCCTAGAAACCCTACTTTGTCAATTCAGTTTACTCTTTCATACTTTATACTAACTTTGGCATCGGAGCTTCCCCCCGTCGAACCCAACGATGCCCCCCACAGGGACGGAAGCTAATCGGAAATTCTCCACAAGTCATCAATTGGTGCGGTGAGCGTGGAACCCTAACCAAACAAGGGTTTACGTTCGTATTTTAAACACATGACGAGTGGAGAGCAAAATCCCACCTCAGGGATTGAAACACCGTTGGTAACACCATCAAGTCAACCTGTAACTCGCGCTGGACGCGTTGAGATAAACACTCCTGCGACGCATGATGGAAGGAGTATGTCGCCGGATACATTCATCGAAATATGTGCGGGATCCATATGAAGAGCGTTTGGCCTTGAGATGGAGAGTCACCTAAGGTCGTTCATGATAGTTCCAAAGCTTCGGTGCATAAATCCTACATCATCTTAATGGCAACAGGCAGTTATAGGATCAAACGCCCATAGTTCTTCATTCTTCCAAGCTCAACCCACGGATTCCATGGTGACTACTATCGTAGCAGGTAATAACCCGCCACTCAATCGGCAATTATTTTCTGATGGAGCGGAGGGGAGTCGAAGGAATAACCAAACTCTTCCGGAGAGGTCAGCAGGCCATGGGCTGATTTTGGGCGGATCAGGTGTCCCAAGTCGCCCGTGGTCGAATCTCCCAGAAGGCGGGTCAGAAGGTCGAAGACACAAAAAACGGAGAAAGGGAAAAAGCAGGCGATCAAAATCACCTTCGCCCCCGAGACAAAGATCTTCCCGTCGTGGTAGATCACCAACGTCCTTCGGTCGTAGACAGAGCAAGAGGCCAGTAGAGACACCACGTCCACCACACCCGCCAAACCAAGAAGAGGATAGACACGATCTTCCAGGAGACCACGGAGGTGATGATTGTTGGTCCCTTGTAAGGTTGCAAATATAGTTCCAAGGGGGGGTTAGGAACTATTTGACCTTTTTAAATAATTAGGGCAAACTTCTTTTTCTTAAGAAAAGAGTATATGACAGCGGCGCTGAGCAATCAGCAAGACACTGGCTTAGTCAACTAGTGACTAGGTCAGTTTCGTTGCTTAAGTCAGGAAATAGCACTTAGAGTCTATTTCTGAACTAATTCGTTGGCAGCGCACAACTCGGCTTGACCTCTTTTACTTGGTCAGTTTTAGTTTGTTTTAAGCAAGCAATATATTAAGGAGTTAAGGGTTAGAAATACTTCACTCAGCGGAGTTATCCAGGTTCTGCTTCTTCTAAGCCTACGTCCTGTCCCCGGAACACGTTCCGAGATTTCCAATTCACTACTGAGCTCTTTAAAGGTAGAGACTCAAAAACCCTTTACAAATCAGAAGCTGAGTATAACAAGAGTACCTTCCTCTATACCTCTACTCACTTCTATTCTAATTCACCAAGTACTTAAAAACGAGTACTCAGCTTCTCCTTTCTAATTCTAGAAATGATTAAGATTTGTCCTAAACAACAATTGCTAGAACACCTTAGATGATTGAGGATCAATCACTCTAGACTTTTACACAGATATGAAATTATTGTGTAAGATTTGCTTTGCTTTTGTATACAGAACTTTTGTATGCTTTTGGTCAGCGTAACGGCTATTGCTCAAAGTTCTATATAGACTGAGGATTCTGAATGCTCTATTTATAGAGAGCTGTGAGAGCTTCTGGTTATTTCAAATTTCGAAATAACCGTTGGAGGGAAACGGCTTCATGTCGCTTTCACTCAATCTGTTCAGCAGTTCTCTTAGCCAATCAGATTCCAGCATCTTCTGTTCTTCGGTCAGTGTGGCAGTATGTTCCTCGAAATCGGGTAATGTCAAACAGACAGCTTCCTGCGTCTTCTGTTCTTTACCAACAAAGGAAATACTTGGTCTGGAAGTTGCTTTGTGGTCAGCGGCTGTCTTGTACGTTTTGTCGAGACAGCTCAGCAGCTTCATACCGAAGTTGTCTACGTGGATCTTCTCGATCCTTCATTGGTGAGCTGCGTTTCAATACTCAACGGTAGCGTTTTGAAACACGCGGGCTGAGTGGCCTTGGCCTTGTTTGACTTGGGCTTTGACTTCTATATAGGGCTTGGGCCTTATGATCTTTATGTCTTATAACAATTATAAACTCAACATTGAACAAACACATTAGTAACAATAAATCAAAGCATTTAAACTTAATGTGTTATAGAGTATTTAATTATACTTAAATAATTTTGTCAAATCGAAATCTTGTGGAAAGGTGTTTCAACAAACTCCCCCATTTTGATGTTGGCAAAACTATTCAGCAAGGAACTCAGCTTTGAGCTCCCCCATGATAGTTGACCTATTTGATTAAGTAAACTCCCCCGTAAGGGCTGAGCTACTGACTTAGTTTTACTCTAAACATTTTAAGGTTTAATTGAATAAGTCTAAGGTCAGTTTTCAAGTATGGGTCAGCTTATGGGATATATTCTATTTTACTCAGTATTCAGTGGAAGATTTGTATGGTACAAGAGCGCTGAGTAATTAAGTTGTTCAATGGCTTATTTTAGACAAGTTCAAACAGTAATTGTACGCAACATACATTCAGCAGGTGTTTTACTCATTTACTGAGTTCAATTTTTACTTAGAAGATGCATTAATGATACTTAGCATGGTAGGATAAATAACACAAGTTGAATTGACAATGCAAGTATTATATTAGATAACATGGGATAGTCAGCATACATAATATATGTTACAAGAAGAAGGAAATAAACTAAAACTATCTATTTCTTCTTCTTTTGCTGACTGCCTTCAGCTTGAGTTCTTCGTTGATCTTTCTTCTCCCCCATTTTTCCAGCACCAGGTGGAGGCAACTTGAAAGAATCCAAAAGAACAGCTCTGGTGAGCTCAGCAGAGAAGGTCTTTAAACGATCAGCACTTTCGTCTATTCCATCAAAGATAGGAGCACCGTTGCTGAGGACATCAGGATGAATGCCAATATCAGCAGCGCTAAGCATACTGAGATCATAAGATTGTCCTTTTCCCAGCCATGTGATTGTGTCTGTCAGCGCAGCAAAAGAGTTGTGGAAGGTTTTTAGAAGGGAAGTATCGTAGTGCTCGCGCTGAAGATTCGTATGTCTAACATGGTCAAATATTTTCTGGGAAGTGGTCAGTATTTCATCCTGTTTGAGTTGATCGGTGTCCATTTCCTCTTTGTGAAGGTTTAGTAGACGAACTGCCTCACTTAGTTGCTCCATCGAGCATTGAGATGTGTTTGCAAGCTGAGCATTGGTCTTGTTCTGTTCAGTGTGAAGCTGAGCAAACAACATCTTTAACTCAGAAGAAGTGGCGAGATTGGGATTCACAGCTGACAGGTTCTAGATCTGGGTAGATAGAGTAGTGAGGCATTGAACAGTGGTCAGCTGGATCTCTGCCAGTTTAGCAATCGAATCCTGCCTAGCGTGTTGTGCTTGCGAAGATAGGAGAATACTTAGCAGGTCTTTAAGTTCCTTAACTTCATTGAGAAGTTGAGTTACTTGAGAAGGCTGAGTAGACTCAATGGGAGAAATGGCAGCAGCAGGAGGAGTTGAGTGTTGAATGTCTCGAATCAGGGCCTGCACTGAGTCAATGATTCTTTGACTAGACTCAGTGACATTTGTTGTGGCCTGAGAGATATCAGTTTGACCAAGTAAAGATGCTGGGTCAGGGACTGGAGTTATTGTTGGGTTCTGCCCAAGTGGTTGTTGTTCAGATGTTTGGTGAGCAGGGTCAGCTTCAGTGGAATGGTCAGGTTGGATAGGTTCAGAGCTGACTGGTGCTATGTTTTCTTCGAGAGTTTGCTCGGTTTGGATTGTTGGGTTGACAAGGTTAGGTTGTTCGGCGTGTTCCTGAGTAGAAACAGAGGCTTGTTTTTCTAATGCCTGAGAAGGCTGAGGAGATGGTGCAAAAGGAACTGGCTTCCTAAAGAAGGTCATCTTGACCTTGGAAGGATCATGTACTGGTGCATGGACTGGTTGGTCTAAGATGCTGGCCTTTACCAGTCTTCTTCTTCTTGGCTTTTGTACAGGAGGAAGATCAGCTTGATTTTCATCAGCGTGAGATGGAGAAACATGTATGTTCAGATCAGCAGCTTGCTGGTCAGTTTGTTCTTGATTGTGTTCAACTCCATCAGCTGACTCAGTGAGAGCTTGGTCAACTTGAGCATTTTCACGGGCGGTCCTTTCAGAGTCAGCTTCCTCCGTTTGCTCCTGTGCATTCCCTTCTTCCTCAGTATCGTCGTTCTCAAGCTCTTCCTCGAGCTGAGTGACGAAATGTTCGTCTAGGTCCACCTCATCTTCCTGTTGCTCGGTTTCTTCAGCATAATGTGAGTCCGACGTGACAATGAAGTCAAGTGGAAGAGCATGGATGGGTGAAAGGGTAGAAGTCTTTTGCTTCTTCTGAGGAGCACCAGCTGTACCCTCAGTTGCAGGCTCATCTTGCCTGCTGTGCTTTTCAGCTGACTGAGTAGTCTCTAGGTTTGACTCAGCAGCAGATTTGGATTTCTTGGATTGAGGCTCAGTTTCCTTAGATGGGGTGCCAGTAGGCTTCCTTTTTCTGATAGCAGGAGCTTTTGTTCTTTTGCCTTTTGCTGGAACAATCACCTCAGCAGGTAGTTCTTCTTCGGCTTGATCTTCAGGCTGCTCAACGAATTTTCCCTTCTTTAAGGGCTGATTGAATTTGAGAGCACGTCGTGAAGCGGCAGTGATCTCAGATCCCTTAACGCAAGTTTCTCCTTGAAGGTCAACTTTATGATCAACTAGGATCTTAGTGATCAATGAGCCGAGCCGAAGATTGTTTGTGCTGTGCAGAAACCCAGCTATGAGAAACACTGGCATGTTTATTGGTTTGTAGGTCAGCGTGTGCCAGATAAAACACATCTCGAAGTGTGATGCTGAGCTGGTGCAGTTGACCTTTTGGTAGATTAGTTGGACCAGCAGGAAATGGGCCATCTTCTGATGCTGACCCATGGACGAGCTGGATACCTCTCCAATGTACCCAGCAGGCTTACAGAAAGTTTCATCATAGTAGATGTCCTCCTGGTCACCGTTTCTTCTTAATTCGGCACCTTCAGTTTTGAGGCTGAGTAGGGATCCTAAGTATTTTGGGTTGATGAAGATGGTCTTACCCCGTACCTCAGTGACTAAATAGTCATGATCCTTGGAGTCAGCTTTAAGGTTATGGTAGAATTCCATAACGAGGTCAGGGTAGGTTGGGAATCGTAGTGAGAAGAGCTCGGTCCACCCGTTGTTCTTTATCCATTCACAGAACGGTTGTTCTTAGTCGATGAAGGTCTGAGAAACCCAGCGAGAAGGTTCCACTTTCCATTTTCGTACATTCTCGAATACTCGAATGTATTGTCTAGGTTTAGCTGGTTTCCCCTGAGCTTGAATGGCTTTTTCTTTTCCATGACCAGCAGCTTTGGAGGGTGAAGGCTGAGTTGGGGGATTGTTGGTTGTTTGTTCATCGGTGGTGGTCTGGGAACGACCGGCACCGGAGATGTTGAAAGAGGCTTTAGTCATTTTAGAAGTTCTGAAGTTCTTAAGTTCTTAAGGAAATTCTGAAGCTTTTGAAAGTTCAGTACGCGTAAAGAGAAGGTAGTGGGGAAAAACCCACTATTTATAGATTTTTAATTAAGGTTTCTGTTTGAATTTAGGTCAATTTTGCCCTTGGGTTGTCCAATCGGCAGAAACCCTGACATTTATGACACTTTATGACATATTCGGCGCATGCGTTTTACAGGTGTCATGACGCGTGCGTTTGCATTGAATGCTAATGATTACCTTTACTCAGTATTTGTTGGTACAAACGTTCCATATTCTGAGTAGTCAGTTTTGTGCAACGGATAGTGAAAGTAATTAGTTACTCGGTCTGAGATAATTTACTCAGTGTGCATTAGTTACTGTGCATGTGATTTTGACAGATACTCTTTAAAACACTCAGCATGTTAACATTCAGCATGCATTATATCACATTTTAACTTAGGAATTTAAGACAGTGGATTAAACATACCAATGGCTTCTCTCAGTATGCTGAATTGCTCTCGTGCTAGAGGCTTTGTAAAGATATCAGCAAGCTGCTCATCTATTGGCACATAAGTCAGCTTAATTTCTTCCTTGAGTACATGATCTCTGATGAAGTGATGTCTTATGCTGACATGCTTCATCCTGCTGTGCTGGATTGGGTTCTTTGAGAGGTCAATTGCACTTTTGTTGTCGCATTTAACTTCAATTGTCTTTGTTTGAACACCATAATCTTCAAGCTGTTGCTTAATCCATAGGACTTGAGCAACACAGCTTCCAGCAGCAATGTACTCAGCTTCAGTTGTGGACAGGGCTACTGACGCCTGCTTCTTGCTGAACCAAGATACAAGACAGCTTCCTAGGAAATGGCATCCTCCAGAGGTGCTTTTTCTTTCCAGCTTGTCTCGGCCATAGTCAGCGTCAGTGTATCCAATGAGTGTAAAGTCATGAGTATTTGGATACCACAAACCTGCATTAACTGAGCTTTGCAAATATCTAAGGATCCTTTTTACAGCTATGTAATGGGATTCCTTAGGGTTAGCCTGATATCTAGCACAATAACATACTGAGAACTGAATGTCCGGTCTACTTACTGTTAAGTAAAGTAAAGAGCCAATCATACCTCGGTACAACTTGCTGTCTACTGACTTACCATTTTCATCAGCACAGAGGACAGTGTCAGTGCCCATAGGAGTGGATATTGGCTTACAATGTTTTAGTTCATATTTCTTCAATATCTCCTTGGCATATTTAGCTTGACTGATGAATATGCCATTCTTTCCTTGTTTAATTTGAAGTCCAAGGAAGAAGTTGAGTTCTCCCATCATTGACATTTCGAATTCAGTCTGCATTTGCTTGCTAAATTCCTTGCACATAGATTCATTAGTAGCACCAAATATGATGTCATCTACATATATTTGTGCCAGCAGGGTATCTTTACCCTTTCTCTTAATGAATAAGGTTGTATCAGCTTGACCCCTGACATAATTTCTAGTCAGTAAGAAGTTGGTCAGCCTCTCATACCAAGCACGTGGTGCTTGCTTGAGGCCATACAGAGCCTTTTTGAGTTTGTAAACGTGGTTTGGGAACTTAGGATCCTCAAACCATGGAGGCTGATTGACATAGACCTCCTCGTTTATTACTCCATTAAGAAATGCACTTTTAACATCCATTTGAAACAGTTTAAAATTCATATAAGATGCATATGCACATAAAATCCTAATTGCTTCTAGCCTTGCCACTGGGGCAAAGGTCTCACCGTAGTCAATACCTTCTTGCTGACTGTAGCCCTGAGCTACAAGTCTTGCCTTGTTTCTGACTACATTTCCTTGTTCATCCAGCTTGTTCCTGAAGACCCATCTTGTTCCAATGGTCTTTTGGCTTCTTGGATGTGGCACTAGCTCCCATACATTATTCCTCCTGAATTGGTCGAGTTCCTCTTGCATGGCATTCATCCAGAATTCGTCATGCTCAGCTTCGGCAAAGTTTTTCGGTTCCTGAATTGAGACGAAAGCTACATTGCCGAGATACTTCCTTAGTTGATTCCTTGTCATCAGCGTATTTCCAGCTGAGTCAAGAATTGCATTTTCTAAATGCCCTCTTGGGACTCTTATCTCCTTGGGTAGATTCGTGTCTTGTTCTACTCGTGTTTCAACATTCTCTGCAGAAGTAGATTGGTCAGTGAAAGTAATTTTAGGTTCACTCTTACTCTTGGTCAGCCGTTTTGTGAAGGACTCAGTAGCTAGTTCTTGATCAGCAGGTGCTGAGTTTGGTTCATCTTCTATCAGCGACTGGTATCTTCCTGCATGGTCAGTTTCATCGAATTGCACATGTATAGATTCTTCTAATACTTGGGTTCTCTTATTAAAAACTATGTATGCTTTGCTGTTTGTTGAGTAGCCTAGAAAGATAGCCTCATCAGCTTTTGAATCAAATTTGGCTAAGCTATCTTTGGTATTTAAAATGAAACATCTACAGCCAAAGGCACGAAAGTATCCAATGTTGGGCTTTCGTCCTTTCCAAAGTTTATAAGGGGTTTTCTTAAGTATAGGTCTAACTAGAGCCCTATTTAGAATATAGCATGCTGTGTTAACAGCTTCTCCCCAAAAATACTTTGGAAGCCTATGCTCATCCAGCATTGTCCTGGCTATTTCAACCAAAGTCATGTTCTTCCTTTCTACAACCCCATTTTGTTGAGGCGTTCTAGGAGCAGAGAAATTGTGGTCAATGCCGCTGGCTTCACAGAATTCAACAAACTTTTGGTTTTTGAATTCTCCACCGTTATCACTACGGATATGAGCTAATTTTAGGTCTTTCTCATTTTCAATTTTTCTAACCAAGTTTGAAAATGTCTCAAAGGTCTCATCCTTGCTGGTCAGCAAGATAACCCACGTATACCGAGAGAAGTCATCTACAATGACCAAGAAAAATCTTCTTCCACCCAGACTCAGCTGCTGGACTGGACCAAAGAGATCCAAGTGTAGTAACTCTAACGGACGTTTAGTTGAGACAATGTTTTTACTATGAAAAGATTGTTTGGTTTGTTTTCCAGCTTGGCAAGCGTGACATAGTTGATCTTTTTGAAATTTAAGTTCAGGCAGTCCCTCAACCAATTGCTTTCTTGCTAATTTGGCCAGGAGGTCCATGCTTACATGACCAAGTCTCCTGTGCCATAGCCAGGAATTTTCTTCCTTTGTGACTAAGCATACAGTTTTTGAAAACTTCTTTTCTAGGTTCAGCATGAAGACATTGTCTATCCGAGGGGCAGTTAAAATTAACTCATTCGTTTTTCCCTCATATATTTTACATCCAGTATCATCAAATATAACTTTTCTCCCATTATTACATAGCTGAGCTACGCTGAGTAAGTTATATTTGAGTCCGCTGACTAGGGAGACAGATTCAATAGTGGAATTACCTCCAATGGTGCCTGATCCTACTATCTTACCCTTTCTGTTGTCTCCAAAACTTACGCTTCCTCCTCGTTTACGTTCAAATGTGATGAACTGAGTTTCATCACCTATCATATGCCTTGAGCATGCACTGTCAATATACCACATTTTTGACTTCTCGGCACATCTCAGGCTTACCTGCATTTTCATCAGTTTCCTTTAGGTACCCAATTCTTTTTGGGTCCTGACTTGTTAGGTTCAACAGGTAAAGCATCATATTTTATTTTGTGGCGACATATATTGATACTATGGCCACTTTTTCCGCAGAAGTCACAACTGACCTTCTGTTTAGGACTCTTTACTGACTTGTCAGCACCGCAGTGCTGAGCGTGCCAGCACACCTTAGTGGTGTGTCCTAACTTCCCACAAAAGTCACATTGGACTCTTCGCTGGGGATTTCGTCTCTGCTGAGTACCTTGGTACTGTGTACTTTGATACTGAGTTCTCAGCGGAAAATTGTTTTTGTTTGGAACCTTTAATTGGTTCTGAATGGTTGTGACATCCTTCCTCAGTTTCTTTGAAACTGACTGGACTTCAGAGACAGACTCATGAATGATTTTCATATTTTCATGCAAAACTGAGTTATCCTGAAGAAGATATCTGAGGTCACTCAGTTTGACCTCTTCTACTTCATCACAGCGCCGACTGAGTGCTTTAATCTTCTTGTTACACTTTTTAACAAGTGTATAGAGATCACTCAGGGCGTTACCCATTTCATTTCTGAGTTGAGAGAGTGAGATTACCTCATTAGATTGCTCTTCATTATCTGACTCATCAGATTGGTCAGCATGCTCAGAAATGCATGGCTCAGCAAGTTCGTCAGCCATGAAACATATCTTAGCTGACTCTGTGGCCTCAGCTTCAGTTGATGAAGAATCATCACTGTCACTCCATGTTGCCACCATTGCCTTCTTGCCATTCTTCTTGTCTTTCCTCAGCGTTGGGCAGCTTGACTTGATGTGGCCGGTTTGATGGCACTCAAAGCATGTAATGGGCTTCGAGCTGTCCTTCTTGAATTTGCTGTCACTTGAGTCAGCCTTATACTTGTCAAATTTTCTATAAGGCTTTTTGGAGTATTTGTCATTTCTTTTGAACAGCCTCTTCATTTTCCTCGTGAACATAGCCATCTCCTCATCGTCAGTCGAGCCATCATCAGTTGAGTCAGCTTTCATGACAAGTGATTTTTGCTTCTTGTCTTCAGATTTTTCCTTCACCTCGAAATTCTTCATGGATATCTCATGGGTCAGCAGTGAGCCGATGAGTTCATCATATTTATAGGTGGTTAAATCCTGAGCTTCTTCAACGGCTGTCTTCTTGGCTTGCCAGTCCTTAGGAAGACTTCTGAGTATCTTCTTGACTTGTTCTTCTTTAGTGAAGATTTTTCCAAGTCTTTTGAGCTCATTAATAATGTTGGTGAATCTTGCATTCATCTCAGAAATCCCCTCATCATTGTTCATTTCGAACAGCTCATACAATCTCATTTACTGGTTGACCTTGGACTCCTTCACCTTGTTGGTTCCTTCGTAGGTCACCTCCAGCTTCTTCCAGATCTCCTGTGCTGACTCACAACCTGATATTTTGTTGTATTCTGCAGCATCCAGCGCACAGTGAAGCATATTTATAGCCGAAGCATGATTTTGTAGCTTCTTGAGATCATCCTCTGTCCATTCAACCTCAGCTTTAACAACTGACTGGCCAGCAACAACTTTCACAGGTACAAACGGGCCTTGGACTATAGATAGCCAGGCACTCATGTTGTAGCTTGAATGAAGTTCTTCATCCTATTCTTCCAAAAGGTATAGTTTGACCCGAAGAATAGGGGAGGCCTAGTAATGGACAGCCCCTCAGGTAATATCTGAGTTGTCTGGTTTCCAGGGAGAAACTGAGTGCTGTTTTCACCCATGGTATGGATCAACTCAAGGTTGTTAGACCTTTAGTAATGAGCTTTTAGGCTCTGATACCACTTGTTGGTCCCTTGTAAGGTTGCAAATATAGTTCCAAGGGGGGGCTAGGAACTATTTGACCTTTTTAAATAATTAGGGCAAACTTCTTTTTCTTAAGAAAAGAGTATATGACAGCGGCGCTGAGCAATCAGCAAGACACTAGCTTAGTCAACTAGTGACTAGGTCAGTTTCGTTGCTTAAGTCAGGAAATAGCACTTAGAGTCTATTTCTGAACTAATTCGTTGGCAGCGCACAACTCGGCTTGACCTCTTTTACTTGGTCAGTTTTAGTTTGTTTTAAGCAAGCAATATATTAAGGAGTTAAGGGTTAGAAATACTTCACTCAGCGGAGTTATCCAGGTTCTGCTTCTTCTAAGCCTACGTCCTGTCCCCGGAACACGTTCCGAGATTTCCAATTCACTACTGAGCTCTTTAAAGGTAGAGACTCAAAAACCCTTTACAAATCAGAAGCTGAGTATAACAAGAGTACCTTCCTCTATACCTCTACTCACTTCTATTCTAATTCACCAAGTACTTAAAAACGAGTACTCAGCTTCTCCTTTCTAATTCTAGAAATGATTAAGATTTGTCCTAAACAACAATTGCTAGAACACCTTAGATGATTGAGGATCAATCACTCTAGACTTTTACACAGATATGAAATTGTTGTGTAAGATTTGCTTTGCTTTTGTATACAGAACTTTTGTATGCTTTTGGTCAGCGTAACGGCTATTGCTCAAAGTTCTATATAGACTGAGGATTCTGAATGCTCTATTTATAGAGAGCTGTGAGAGCTTCTGGTTATTTCGAATTTTGAAATAACCGTTGGAGGGAAACGGCTTCATGTCGCTTTCACTCAGTCTCTTCAGCAGTTTTCTTAGCCAATCAGATTCCAGCATCTTCTGTTCTTCGGTCAGTGTGGCAGTATGTTCCTCGAAATCGGGTAATGTCAAACAGACAGCTTCCTGCGTCTTCTGTTCTTTACCAACAAAGAAAATACTTGGTCTGGAAGTTGCTTTGTGGTCAGCGGCTGTCTTGTACGTTTTGTCGAGACAGCTCAGCAACTTCATACCGAAGTTGTCTACGTGGATCTTCTCGATCCTTCATTGGTGAGTTGCGTTTCAATACTCAACAGTAGCATTTTGAAACACGCGGGCTGAGTGGCCTTGGCCTTGTTTGACTTGGGCTTTGACTTCTATATAGGGCTTGGGCCTTATGATCTTTATGTCTTATAACAATTATAAACTCAACATTGAACAAACACATTAGTAACAATAAATCAAAGCATTTAAACTTAATGTGTTATAGAGTATTTAATTATACTTAAATAATTTTGTCAAATCGAAATCTTGTGGAAAGGTGTTTCAACAGTGAGGCGGTGTTATGCCGGATGTTTATCACCACATTAGGAGGCCCCACTTATGATTGGTTCCAATCTTTACCTCCTGGATCGATAGACATCTGGGATCAGTTGAGTAGGGAGTTTTGTGCTAAATTCGCCGGATGTATCCCTCCAGTGGTCAAGTCACGGAAGCTTTTTGAACTAAAGCAAAAGGCGAATGAACCCCTTCGAGAATATGTAGACAATTTCAACAAATTGTGTATACGAATTATCGATGTGGATGTCTCCATGGCGGCAGAAGCTCTCGCAAAAAACACCACGTGTAAAAGCTTGCAGGAGGATTTAATTCGGAAGAAGCCCAGAAATATGGCAGAATTAATTGAAAGATGCAAGGACTTCATGGAGGTAGATGACATCCACAGAGAGTCATTGTCACCGCCCAAGAAGGATAGAGGCGAATCTCGCCATCGAGACAAGGAGAAAGACAAGCACTAGGATTCATCCTTTAGAGGTCGGCGAAGGGGCTCTAAGAACAAATCGGCATTTGTGTCGTCATTTACGCCGCTCAATGCCTCTAAAAGCGAAGTGCTCATGTGGATTGAGAATAGTCAGCACAAGCGGAGCATTTTATACCCCGAAAATCCCAAAAATTATTGCAAATACCACAAGAAGAATGGACATGACACGGACGCATGTTGGGAGTTAGCCAGAGAGATAGAAAGGCTTATCGAAAGAGGAAAGTTGAACAGGTTCGTCCAAAATGATAGCAAGAAGGAAGATGGTGATAGATCCAGGGGTGATCAGAAGAAGAAGGCAAAAGGGACCATCAACGTCATAGCAGGCGGACCTGGCTACCAACCTGTGTTGAAAAAGGCAAAAACTACTGCGCTGGATAGGGCATCACTTAATCGCCCTTTTGCAGATGCTGGCCCAGAGATCACTCCACATACGGATGCCTTGGTCATCACAATGATGGTGGAAGGCTGGGAGATGAAAAGAGTGATAATTGATACCGGAAGTTCATGCAATGTCATCATAATGCGTCCAAACATTACCTTAAGCGATACCACATCATAAGAGAGATTGTGGCTAGAGGAGATGTGAGAATAGAAAGAGTACCTACAGAGGACAACGTTGCAGATCCGTTGACAAAGCCCTTAACCCAGAGAGTACATGATCGTCATCTAACTTCTACTGGGATAAGTTTTAGAAACAATTGGCTTTAGTCCAAGTGGGAGTATGTTGGGGTTTAGTGTCCTATAGACAATTGTTCTAGGATACAAACTTAATATAAATGAATTGTTCTTTATATCATTTGTTTTAATGAGATATATGTTTTATAACTATATAAAGGCAATCCCTTTTTAAGCACTAAATAAAGTCTAATAAAAGGAAATCCGTAAGTTTGTTTTAAAGTGATTATAAAGTGTTCATACAAGCATGAAGTGAGACAAAACTTTATAATAAACTAATAAACTTAAAACCACCCCAAGTCAAGTGATATGTTTAGGATTGATATATCACTGTTGAGACTTGCGTGTAACAATGTCTTCTGTTCGACAGAAAGCTGATCTCACAAGCTTCATATATACAGATATCTGGACAATTACATGGATCCGATGAAAAGTAGTTCATTAGGATTGGGGATCCGATTTGAGATAATAGGATGGGTAGATTCATCCTTGTCACTTGTTCATCTCATTGGTATTAATAGGTATAACTAATCCTCAGACTCAAAGGAATATTAATTGGTATTCTGGATTACGGAATGTGATGCTTTGACTCTGGTGTAACACGATCCTTAATAGAGATGACTCTGGGGTGTGAACAGTAGACGTTGGGTATCACATGAAGTGATTGCGGGATCGTTATATATTGGATTGAGCATTTATCACTCCCGATAAATGGGAGATACATCCAAGGATCGCTTGTGGAAGACTCGACTCTAAATCCTTGCAAGGTGATAGCTTAAGACTTGAAATACAGATTTCACTTAACCTATCTATTTGAGTTGACTCGGCCTGTACAAGTAAAACGAACGTCTCGCTATATGTGACTTGACATCATCCATATTCATAAGATTCAGTTCAAGGATGTAGTTGATAAATGATCGAATTATACTGTAACTAATATGGAAAGGTTAACGACAGAATCAACCTATCTTCTTATGGCTCTAGGGGAATGATTACGGACTTGCTAATCACATACTCTGTACATCATTCCGTTATGCAAAGATTAAATATAATTCTTTGAAAATTATTTAATAACGTTGCATACGGCTAGAAGCAATAAGAACCTAATGTGTCACACATAAGACTTGGAACCTAAAAGAGAGATAGATGTTAATTAATTGATGGAAGCCCAATTGAGCCCAATAAGGCCCATGGACCAAGGGGGGGTCGAAATTCATGTAGTAACATACATGAATAATTAATTTGATTTTGTTAATTCTAATTGGATTAGGATTATGAATTAAATTAATTAAGAGATAAATAAGTTAGGAGTTTTAATTAGATTATAATACTCCTATTATTATCCAATAAGGTTATTATTATTATCCTTAATATATTAGATATATAATGAGATAATAATTGGGAATTCTATTCCGAATTGAATTCCTATTCAGTAACCTAATTCTATCTAACTAGGGATTAGATACAAGAGATTATAAATACCCCCTTCCCTTAGGATTTTCGAAATCCAACTAGTGCAAACCCTAGAGAGATTTTCGAAATCCCCTATAGTGCAAGAGAGAGAAAATTTTGACACCCCCAGTTCGAGGACAAGATTTTCTACGACTTCCTTCCGATCAATTGATTTCATCTATTTCTTTTATCCTTGATCTTGTGTTGATTAATTAGAGGCAATCTACTTTGGTTGCTATTCAACGGTTGATTCTAAATTAATCCTCCCGTGTTTTATTTCGTGTTTGGGAACTCGGAGAAGAGTTGTGGGCACTTCATTAACAACGGTAGATTGATCATCAAAAGGTAATTCTTCTTATCCCTCTTTATATGAAATAACGATTAACAGATCCTAGGGTTAATGGAAATAGGTTAAAATTTTTATATTTCCGCTGCTATACCTTAGCCTAATTTCCAACAAAAATAGCACCGGCATTCGCCTTAGAGACGGTATCCTTACTCATGTCTGTAGAGAATGATTGGAGAACACCAATCCGCCAGTATCTAACAGATGGAGCATTGCCTTTGGACAAGGAAGAAGCTCGGCGGATCGTAAGAAAGGCGGCCTATTTCTCCGTGATAAATGATTACCTATACAAGAAGTCTTTTCGCCACCCCTGGCTGAAATGCATCGTGCCAGAAGAGGGACAACAAATCCTCAAAGAGTTGCATGAAGGCGTATGTGGGGCTCATGAGGCATCAGCCTCCATTTTGAAGAAATCCAGGTTAGCAGGATTTTATGGCCTACGGCAGAACTTGATGCTCAAAAGTTCGTGGAGTCTTGCCATAATTGTCAGATTCATACAAACGAATCACACACTGCTAAACACCTTCAAAGACCCATCATCGAAGGTCGACCCTTTGCGGTCTGGGGTATTGACATAGTTGGACCATTTCCTCCTACCAGAAGACAGAGGAAGTATGTTGTAGTGGCTGTGGACCATTTCACCAAATGGGTAGAGGCTGAGGCTGTCTCCTCTATCAATATTGAACGAATGGTGGAGTTCGTCAAGGACAACATCATAGGAAGGTACGAAG
Organism: Euphorbia lathyris; assembly: GCF_963576675.1. Lineage (NCBI taxonomy): Eukaryota > Viridiplantae > Streptophyta > Magnoliopsida > Malpighiales > Euphorbiaceae > Euphorbia > Euphorbia lathyris. The sequence continues at coordinate 66,713,819 of NC_088912.1, read as the reverse complement.
TTCCTCATACGATTATCACTGACAATGGAACGCAATTCAACTGTGCAGAGTTCAAAACTTTCTGTGAAGAATTGGGCATTCTGAACAGATTCACCTCAGTTTATTATCCTCAATCAAACGGTATGACCGAAGTTACAAATCGGACGATCGTCAAAGGAATAAAGAAAAGATTGGGAGAGCATGACAAGAAATGGGCGGATCAGTTAACGAGCGTACTATGGGCGTATCGCACTACTCCCAGAACAGCCATGGGCCAGACATCGTTCGCCCTTTGTCACGGTGTCGAAGTTGTAATCCCAGTTGAAATACAGATCCCAAGTGACAGAGTTGCATTCTATTGCGAGGATGAAAACAGCCAAAGGTTGAAAGAAAGTCTTGATCAAATGGAGGAGAGGCGAGAAAAGGCATACGTACGCATGGCGGCTTACAAGCAGCGGATTGCAGCTTACCATGACAAAAATGCCAAACTTGTAAACTTGAATGTGGGAGATCTCGTACTCCGCAAAGCAGACAAAATCCAATCCAAGGAAGGGAAAGGAAAGTTGGGACTCACCTGGACAGGTCCATACAGAATTATAGACAAAATTGGATTCGCCACATTTAAAATTCAAGACATGGAAGGAAATACGCTGCCACGTACATGGAATCTCCAAAATCTCCGCAAATATTTCGCCAGAAAATAGAATGTAAACAAGGTCTTGAGTACTCTTTTTCCTTTAGTAAGCTTTTTTCCCATGAGGTTTTTCTTATTAAAGGTTTTAATGAGGCTCACATATAAGACCCGTTTGCTGTAATAAAGCGTATCACCAATCAATAAAAGGCAATTGTTCTCTTGTTAAGTATTCTTTTTTAAGTATTTTCTTACAGCAATATAAATATTCCAGCCTAAAAAAGAAGGGGGGCACCCAACGCTTCCCACACAAAAAAAGTACTGCTATCATGACACAGCTACTTTTTCTCCTCAAAGATAAGAGAACACTCTCATGGGCGGATCAATCCTTAAATGATCACCATTAGAGATAGAGTTAAAACATTTCTCGGACGCGAGATCTTTACACTCTCTTACATCCTTCCCAAAGAAAGGTTCATAAGTCCTAAGGGCGGATCGATTCACCTCAAAGATAGGAAGCAAATCGATCCCCTAAGGCAGCTTAACTTCCTCTAAAGGAATAAAACAGCTTTCAACCTTCACAAAGGTTCACACAATGAAGTATGGCTGGCCACCTATTTCAAATCAATCCTAAAGCCTATAAATTTACTTGCACAAAGCCTAAGGTAAACACAAATAAAGTTATAGCAAGGATTAAAAATTGTACTTAGTTTTACAAAACTAAACATTAATAGGAGCATCCTCCTTAGCATCGTTTACATTAGATGCGCCCTCCAAAGGGGCTTCCTTCTCTACAGAAATAGCTTCTCCTTGAGGAGTGGTACCATCGGTTATCAGCTCCACATTCTGGTCATCCGCCTTCGGAGGCACTTTATCGAGGACCTCTGGCTCAAGATCAATAAGGGGTTTGCTTTCCTCGATAGATCCATTCATCACCTTGCGAATGTAATCACGGATGTAGTCCTTGACCTCCAGGATTTTGCGATACTTGAGGACCACATCCACGTCAGGAACCACAAACTCTGGATCTGTAAAATTGATCTCGGGATACGCCAGTTGGACGTACGCCATGATCCACTCCCCATAATAGTAAGCTCGCTCCCCAGCCAGGATCTCCGTTTCATCTAAAATCGCTTCATGCTCTTTCGCATCCGCATCAATTTTCTTCTTCAAATTGAGGATTTCCTCATCCTTTAAGGCAAGTGTGGACGCAGCGTTCGCCTTGGCCGTAGCAACCTCCTTCTCCAACCGTTCTATAGTGGCCTTATCCGCCACACCTTGAAGGAGATCCGCTTCCATAGCACGTATACGGGTGTATACTTATCAAAATAAAGGCCCCTTTAAGCGAAAAAACAACAACGAAAGTCTCCCCTAAGGAAGATCACTCTTTCATCGAAAAATGCAAGAGGATAAAAGGAACTTACCGTAAGAAGCTCAGTTTTTCCCATCTGAACATGGGCTGATCCCGAGATCAGGTTTTGACTCCTTTGCACCTCGCCCAGTTGACCAAGAGCTTCATCCAGGTCATTGATGACGGATTCATTCCTCAAAGATCCCTCATCACCATATTTGGCGGACCAATAACCGCCCAGGTCAGGCTTCACCATCTGCGCAAAGATTGGAAGGTCAAAACTTAGATTCACAAAAACGGGAAAAAGAAGCACCACAGCAACTTACTTGTTCCTTCTCCGCAGTGGGTATCACGGCTCTCATGGCATCCGCCATAAACTTTCGTCCGCCGGATACTGCAGGCTTCTTCTTCTTCTGCAGAGGAAGATTAGCTATTATATCAGCGGGACGCTTTCCTGCGCCCTTCTGGGGATCCGCTGCCTGCTCCTTCTTTCGAGCCGCCTCCTCCTTCTGTTTCTTGCGTATCTCTACAAGAGCGTGACTGGCCTTAGACAAACCCCTGACAAAAGAACCGTAAAATAATCAAGGTTCAAGGAAAAACAAAGTTACCTTCCTCAAGTTGTGTAAACTTCACATAAGTGATCTCGTTCCCTTCCTGGCGGATCAAAGGGATGCCATTCATCATGAAGTCCAAGGCATCGGCATATGTCCAAGCCTCCGCCTTGACACTTTTCATGACATTCGCCACTTGCTCATCACTGTCTGTCAATATTCGCATGTCTCCAGCCATATGCAAGGGCCTGGCACCCCAAACCGACGGAAAGCCTAAAGATTCGCCCTCCTTTATCTTTACATAGAAGAACTTTTCATCCCAAAGATGGACATTGGACATCTTGCCGCTAAACGGCGAATAGGTTCCAAACTTAGCAAAGGTGTAAAAAGACTCGGCTTGTCGTTTCATCGGTTTGTGAAGAGTTCGGAAGACACGAGGGTTACAAATTATCCCTAAATTTAAAGCCCAGTAACAATCTAGAGCTACATCTAACCACCATTTGGATGCAGCTGGCTGACAGTGATGTCAAAGTAAGCTAAGATGTCCGCCATCATTTTAGGAAGAGGAAGCCGGAACCTTCTTTCTACGTGACAACTATATACAGATAAATACCCCGTTGGCAGACAGGCGGGTCGCTGATGAGCTTCCGCCAACATAGTCTCATATTCCTTTATCCAAGGAAAACGATCCGCCAGACGCGCTAGATCCGCGGCACTCATACGAGAGGAAGTGGACTCCGCACGAGGCGCCTTTTTTCTAGACGGGGCCAAAGAAGATGCCTCCATCCCCGAAAACCACCTAGAATCTACCACCGGAGCAAGACGAGCAACGGCAATGGGACGGTTCCTAATCCTACCGGAACAAGTTTGACCTCGATTACACACCGAGTTACGCAACTCAGTTAAATCACAACTAACAGTATCTTCGGAAGAATCAGAATTCTCCAAAGAGGAGGAAGTCCAGCTAACTACGGTTTCGGAAGAAGTGGTCAAATTAAAAAGTTCATAAGTAGACCCAGAAGATGAAGAAGAACTCCTAAACATTCAGCAATCAAAGCAAAAATTCACTTACATGGGAGTTAAAAGTTTTGAGAGATTCCGAATTCTGGAAAAGGCTCTGGGCAAAAGAACTCGACGGAAATAGGAGCAGAATGCAAATGCAATGAAAAGAGAAGGAGAGGAAGGAAGAAGATGATTTCTCTCCCCTCGGACGACGCGCCCATGACACGTGTCACCCATCGGCATCGAACAAAGTGACCATTAATGCAAGTCATCATGACGGCGCGCGAAGAAGCTCAAAAGCCCTGAAGGACTTTAAAGGAACTTTAGGGGGGCTTCTGATAACATTGGGATATTTTCCAAAGGATCAAAGGAGATATTCGCCTGGAACAGCCACGTATTAATCGCCTGATACCAGAATGTGACGGCGTATCAAGCAAGGGGATCCGACAGGCGAATCATCAAGACCTCACCACAAGGGATCCGCGGGCAAAACCTATGTGGCGAATCGCCACATAACCTCTCAATCCGCCAGCGGAACAGCTGTGTCGATCCCGCAATAAAGACCATTAATAAGCTATTAATAAGCTAACGGGCATACTTAAAGGAAACCAGTAACCACCATTAATGAAGCATTAATGGAGACTTTCTAGTTACTAATGGTTACAACTTCACTACTATATATAGCTTGCATCTCAAAGCTATCAAGGTACACATTCACGCAATCCTAGAAACCCTACTTTGTCAATTCAGTTTACTCTTTCATACTTTATACTGACTTTGGCATCGGAGCTTCCCCCCATCGAACCCAACGACGCCCCCCACAGGGACGAAAGCTAATCGGAAATTCTCCACAAGTCATCACAGAATTATAAGGATTTTGAGCTAGAATTGTCGAGCTTAGGTAGTGTCAAGGTACTTCCGATATTTTGTGAGCTTCTTCGAGCTAATACGCATGCTTTCATTTTTCTTTTTGAAACCTTAGTTTGTAATTCTCGCATTAAAGAAATTCATAATAAAAGTGGGCTTGAAGGTTGTTATTTAGTTGATGTATTGTCCATACTGGTGGCTTCTGTGTTTTCTGGAATATTGCTAATTGGCGCTCTTTACTTTATTTCTCTATTAATCATATTGATTTAGAAATTAAAGATGTAGTGCGTGGGAGTTGGAGACTTAATGGTTTTATAGTCGTTTGGAATGGTCACGAAAGAAGGTTTCTTGAAACATACTTAAGTCTTTAACTTGTGCTTCTACTCTACCTTGGGACATTTCAGGAGATTATAATGATCTTCTCTCTGAATACTATAAAAAAAAGGTTGTGTGGAGCATCTTGAGTGGTGTTTTCGGAGATATCAAGAAACTATCTCTGTTTGTGGGTTTTTTGAGCTCCGTACTCCAAGTTACCATTTCACGTGGATTCATCATTGTGAAAACTATAACGAAGTGCAAGAAAAGCTGGATAAAGCGTTGGTTTTCGAAGATTAGATGGCTAGGTTCCCCTATGGTTACTCGTCTATAGCTTTTGCTCAGACTTTATGTCACTCCCCTATTATCATGCAAACTGAAGATCAAGTCACTACCAATTCTTACAGAGGCTTTATATTAAAAAAAATTCTAAGGGAACCAAGCTTGAAGGAGTAAATTTTTAGTATCTCGACCAGAGCACACCATTTACCAATTACAGTCTGACTAAAGGATCTAGCGAACAACTTACCTCATTAGAGTCAGATCCTTAATCTTCATTTCCGTTAAGAGATTAAAATTTGTAACAAAAAAAGTTGGGCAATTACATGGTGGCACATGTAGGATGGAGGTTGTAGAGTTTGAAAAGGAAAAGGACAAAATGGTCTCTCTTTTACTTCAAAAAGGGCATCCTTGGTGTTAAAGATCAAAAGTGTTTTGGCTTTAAGAAAAGGCGACTCCAACCCCAAATTCTTCCATTTGTTTGCTAATGGAAGAAGGAAGAAGAACCATATTTTGAAACTGCACGGGGAGAAAGACACGTAGATGGTTGAAAATAGTGATCTTTGTCAGATTGCCTAGAATTATATTACTCATATTTTCTCTAACAGTAATAGCATTTTTGAACAAGTGGTAAACTTTATTCAACCAAGAGTAACCATTAATGAAAATATGAACCTTGTTTCCCCTTTTCCAAAGCATATTTTCTCACAACTTTGTTTGAAATTAATACGTCATGCTAAAGCTTCAAGTCGTGACAGACTTAATCTAGGATTTTTTTCAAACATTGTGGTAAATATTGGGCGATGATATTTACTCAGCTTGCTTGAACTGGATTACTGAAGGTAAATTTTCCAAGGATCACTTACTTCCCAAAAAAAATATAAATCACTTACTTCCCACAAACCCAAATCTACAGAAAAAAAGTTGTAATCCAATCTTCATTATTTAAGTCATTTTGAAAGATTGGATATAGTTCCTTCCTACTGCAACCACGTAGATCTAGGGATCTGCATACAAGATAAAATGCTTACCTTCATGCTAAACTAGAAAAAAGGTATAATTGAAAGAATATTTATAAGCTCTCAGTTTTGGTGGTACTTAGTTTTCCCTCATTTGACTTCTTATATGTTTGGTTGCATTCCTCTTCCTAAATGTTTTCTCAATTTCGAAATCAATTGGAATAGGTTAAGCTGCCTGGTGCATAAACAAAAGGTATATAACAACTACACAAAATCAAACAAGTCAGAACTTTTATGTTTTATCAAATATTGAAATATTTTTCTTATCAATCCTCAGCAAAGCTACAAAAACTTGTTGTCCTAAAAGGTGAATACTAGTAGTGTACTAGGTACAAGTAAAAAACTGATGAGTAGATTATCGTCTTCATAAGGATTGAGTGAATAATTTTAAGACTTAATGGGTCAAACAGTTAGTTCAAAGTCTATCTTTATGAAGGAAGACTATAGAGTAAACTTAAATAAAAGAAAACAACTTGAAGAAATCATAAGGAAATAAAAAATATCTATATATATAAGCAACATGCAAAACACAAATAGAACGCGTAGTTCTTAAATTCACCTCAAGTCAAGTCTCATGTTCTCCCAATATCCATGAACTACTTACTAACCAAGTCTCTTTACATTGCCTCATGATTATGTATAAGAACATGGAAACTGATTCCTAATAATCACCTTTAGCATTTAAGACTTTCACGTCTCCAATCCCAACATAAATGTATTGAATGATTTTCAACCTCTTAATCCAAGTCTCGTTACAATTAGTAAGTTTTAATATGATTTGACCTGTTTCATACATTTAAGTTCCTCATTAATCAATCTCTTAACAATTATTATGCGTTTAGAATAGGTAGAATGACATATTGAACCACCGAAGCTTATTTGGTTTCGTCTGAAATGAACTACTCCTCCATGGTCAAGGAAATAACTAATATATTAGAGAAAGAAGCCATATATATCAACTTAAAAGTAAATGAAGAAAGGATAAAAAAAAGTAGTTGAGAAAATTAAATGATGAAATTAATGATATGTTTTACAAACTAAGGCATCCTTTATATAAGTGATGACAAGTAATAGAAACTAATTAAAATAAAAAGTTAGCATAATATCAAATGGATCTAATCCAACTCTTTTTAAACAAGCAGTGTTCTACGCACAAACAGACTGCTTATTAGGAACAGTTTGCAGCACCGCCCAAATAAATCAATAAGGTCACAAAAGCATTCCATTTTCACATTAAAATAATAAGATTAGAGCTAATAGATCTTCTACTTGAATGCTGAAGCAAGTGCAAGGCCATCTTCCACTTCCAAACCTACCAATGAGAAAAGAGGTGGTAGATGGAAATTAATAAACTATTCCAATTTGGGCTGCAACACCCTTTCGTTGTAATTAATTTTTAAGGTTTTGGATCAGTTTAATGTGTCAATCACATTCAATCTTTCTGGCCATGATTTTCCCTCCAATTTTCCTAATTTCTGATAAGAAATGCTAGAAATAGCCACAAGCAGATTGTTAATGAACAAGATCTTGGTGTAGGCCCTAGTTCCGAGACGTTATATCTTGATAGTGCCCTTAATTGTCAGGAAATAATCTATTATGTTAGTCATTTATGTGAATTAACCTAATAGAGTATGCAAGATTAGTGATCTGTTGACGTTTCATGAGTTGAGGACCCGAGTAAGTGAAATTGTGAGGCAATAAGATACTAATGAAAACATCTATAGTCTGTTATTGTCGTGGGAAAGATAATGAACTAAAGACTAGTCTGTGCTTTGGATGTTGATGGTGTTTCACTAGTCATGGACATTAGATATCAATCAAAGGCATAAGGGATTATGAAATGGTAAGCATTAGATCAATTCGTTATGAGAGCACCACATGGTTGTAGTGTCATACGTGTTTCTAATGTAATACTCATAGTTGAATCCTTAGATCCAAAATCATTATGGGCCTTAGATGAGAAACAATATGATTTGATTAATTACCTAACATGCCCATGACTAGGTGCCGATTATGGGTTTAATTGGATATACTCTAAATCATGCTTAGAAGCCATGAGTGAAATGAGGATTGTTGCTCTCTTATGGAGAGATGATATCACCAGCCACTTGATTATTGAAGTTGAAAAGTGTGACAACACCTGAATGAAGCAATCAAAGTCAATGTTGATTCAAACTTACAAGTCACTTAAAGATCAATAAATGTCTGGGCACTAGATGAAGGTGACAGTATCGTGCCTCATGCTAGATATGATATCAAATAACATGGATCATCCTTGAGGTTGCTATTAGGTTCTTGATATGAGATATATATATATCTAGTTTGGGTTATCATAACGACTTGCTAGAGTCTGCTTATGACTCGTGGGACGAAAGCATCTTTTGGGTCCACAATCAGGGCTAGATAAACCTACAAGATCACACACCTATAAAGTCGGATTGGAATATACATAATAGTTATGTGTATTCAAGTATATATATGTCAAACATGAATCATGCTTAAAGTGAGTTGCAATTTAATTAGATTAAAATTTCGTTCAGCCGAAACCTAGTTAATTTATACCTATAAGGGATTATCTGATAAGGAATTATATTTCAATTAGCTTGAGATATAAATAAGATATTAAATATTTATAATAGGCCTAATATACAAATAACCCCATGAACTTGTTCAAATGTTGCAACTGTCACCTCCAACTTTCAATTGTAACAACTTACCCCTCAAACATGTCCAATTGTAAAACATAACCCCTCAAACTTGTCCAACTGTAAAACATAACCCCAAATTGCTGACATGGACTGCAATTAAAGAAACGCGTGAAATACAAAATCTGCAACGCTCGTGGAGTGTGATATTCAGATCTTTGGCGTGATACAAATCCGGAAAAATGTTTTTACGGTTGCTTCAAGCACGGGGTAAAAGAATTCCTAAAATTTGGGGTTATGTTTTACAATTGGACAAGTTTAAGTGGTAAGTTGTTACAATTAAAAGTTAAGGGGGACAGTTGCAATATTTGGACAAGTTTAGGAGGTTATTTGTGTATTAGACGTTTATAATATTATATCTTCTAAATAAAGGAATTTATATTTCGATTATAGTTGAAATCAGTTGCGTTCACATGGACCCTGATGACCACGTAAATTTGGTCATTCACCGTTAGATCTAGGCGGATTAAAATCCTAAGGTGGAGATTCAAAACATCCTAGGGCTTATATTTAATCCGCCTAGATCTAATGGTGAATGACCAAATTTACGTGGTCATCAGGGTCGATGTGAACGCAATTATAGTTGAAATATGAATTAGATTATGATATATATAATATTAGATATTATATAAATATGCAAATTGTACCTTATTCTTAAGGTTAATACTATAGTTTGATTTTATCTAATTAGGCATATATATAACTATAATATTAGATATTAAAATATAATATTGGCATATTTCATTAATTAATTGAAATTAGTTATTATGTATTCAAAGAAAGGGATAATAACCTAATTAATTAAGGGGATGAGGTTTTATTCTAATTGGAAAATAGAAGATTGTTTTGTGAAAACTCTCCCTCACTCCTAATCTATAGATGCTCCCCTAGAAAATAGGTTTATTAATTGTTTTGGTTTTATTTAAGTACTTTTTTTTTGTGGTAGAAAGTTTTATTTAAGTACTAATTAGATTAAATCAAACTTTTTATCACGGGTTACTTTCTACATGCACTATGAGGGTTCCTCAACAAGATGGAATGTGATTCTTTCACTAAGGGTGAGGAAGCTTATAGAATCGCTGACCGTACGTCCGTTGAAATGGAGGGATGATCCCAATACAATTTAAGACCGAATCTTCACAATATTTGATAAATCACTACAAAAAAAATCCTTTACCGACAGAATTTTTCTGCTTTAGCGACGGTTTAAATCGTCAGTACAAATGTTTGGGACGCTTTTTAAAACCGTCTGAAATGTGTTGTTAATGTTGCCGTTGCTATTGTTACCGACGGTTTTACTAGCACGGGGTAGGGTATTTACCCGCGGTTTAAACCGCCTCTACAAAAGAATTACAAACTCACAAGAAAGTATTTACATACGGCAAATCTGTCGGTACTCCGCCAGTAATCCGCCGGTAAATCTTCGCTAAAAGATTTATATCAGTTTTACAATTTTAGACGAATGTTTCTGTCAGTAAATTTCTGATTAGTATTACAATTTCACTAATTTTGCAGCAAAAAGAAGATAAAACCTACAACATTTCATTCAAAAAAAATATGAGTACAATTAGCCTCATCTTGGCACCAATTTTGTCAAATACAATAAGTTTCAAGACATAAATATTTATTAAATTTGAGCTAAATTATTACATATTATTAACTTCAAACGTAATTTATTATTTAAATTTTAATTTAGATTAAATTAGGGATAGCAATGGACATTGTACTCGCAGGTACCCGATATTATCCGACTTTAATGGAACTATCCGTACCATGTATGACAAGCTATAAGATATGTATGTGATCGAAACCATTACTAGTTAGGGTAACGGGACGGGTATGAGAATATCCCCTAGGGTATTCGGTACCCGTTACCCGTCATAACTCTTGTATATATTAAAAAATATTATCGTTTTTTAGATGTAAGATTTGAGATTTGAACCTCAACCTTTTGTTCTTCAACCATACAGTTAAGCTACTTTATTCTTATTTGTTAAGGTTCAAATTGTTCAATTTTTTGATGGATGATTTATTAAATACATACTTGGTTAAATTTGTAATATTTTTTATTTTATTTATTGATTCTTAAAGAGTAAGCATACCCGTGAATTAAATAGAAAAGTATGAGATGTAAAAAGTATGTCTGTTAGAGTAATGAGAGGGATACATATTGTTAAAAAATAAACGGGTAGTAAACAGAAAGCAGCTTATTTGGTGGCGGAGGTGCCCAACTACTATAGGGTAGTAAACAGAGGATAAATTGGAAGATATCTCACTCTCACACACGGAAACGTACTAGTTTTCAATTTCCACTTGGCCACTTACTAATGACTCGCACGTATCCTATCAATCATGTGAGTACTTCATTTGGGCTGTCAACACGTGTCCTTCAGACAAACTTCCCAAGTGTCCTTAATCAATATTCTTGCATGTATAGACGTTTCTAATGTAACACTTGTAAATCTATAAGTTAAGAGTACAATTAAGTTCAACAACAATAATTATTACTTTTTATTATCATCTAAAGTAGGATGGTTCGATGTTATCTATTAGATCAAAGATACTTACTAAATTAAAGTAACATGTATCGTTTTTCATGATATGCAAATTTCACGGAATAAGCTTCTTTTATATATAATTTATCTCATTATTTAGCATGAGATATTTTAAATGGATTTTCTCCAAAATAAAATAAAAATTGTGTATACTTAGGTTACAGATCCCACTAACCACTCAAACATTAAATACTAATTTGGTAATAATTTGCAAGTATAAAAATCATAAATTTGACAATAAATGTACATTATCAATTACAATTTGGAGCACTCGGTGTATTTTAGGCTATGTTTGTTTATCGAAAAATATTGTTAATGAATATAACTCTGCCATGTGATGTTTAAGAGGCCCAAACCAATTTTCGAAGATAGAGTGCATGTGGTATCTCCTCAATAAAAATCAAACAGTACGATGTGTATCAAGAAGCAGAAAAAACTCAAATGACTGAAGTGCAAGTAAAACTCAAGATAACAGAAGAAACCATGAGATATGTGAAAAAACCTGAGAATACAAATTGCTCGACCAAAAACCACACTATTTGAAGCTACTATCATTGACGAGATGAATCGCTAAAGATCCGGGTATGGATTTAGATGCCTAGTCAAGGGGGGAATAGAGCCTCCCCGTTACGACACCACCGATCTCGAACTCCCTTTGTGTGTAACATAAAGGACGCTAGTTATCCACCGTAAGATTAGTCCAAGTGAGAGAAGGGATTTGACCCTCTCCGAATAGGAGGACACCAGGCTCCAATCACCAAAGAATTCGCCATCGGTAAGCTGAATCATGATCGGTTACCCAAGAAAGAGCATATGAGCCCTGGGCATAGGAGCGATGAGCACCGAAGGAAAGAAATCTCCTGATCAAGGATAACGTCATCGAGGCTAAGCTCGAGGAAATGTAGAAAGAACCCGACAAGCTTAGGAGCACCATCACCGAGGCGGGGATCCAAAGTTGAACTTGAACATCAAGATATCATAAAGGTAGAAATATGCCTATGTAAAAACATCATGAGCGAGTCTATGCCCGAGGGTATAAATACCCACTACTAAAAGAGTACGATGGGACAACAGACCCCACTACTCACATCAAAAACCTTAGGTAAGCCATGGATACTACCAAGGAAATCGATGCTATGATGTACCATTTATTCGCCACTACCCTAAAGGTTGTTGCTTCCTATTGGTATGAGTCCCTAGGCACTAAGACAATCATCATCTTTTAGTAGATGTTTAAAATCTTAGTCGACCACTTCATAACTTCCATCCTCGAAAGCAAAACCATGCAAAATCTCAACTATCTAGTCTAAAACGAGAAGGAAACTCTCATAGACTATGTAGAAAGATTCCAACTGGAAGCCATTCCAGTCAAAGTACTGAATATGAAGGGTGTTGTTGGCATCATGGAAGCTAATTTCCTCAACAAGGAGTTATCCCGGGAGCTAACCACCAACAAGCCTAAAACCTTCAAAGACTTGATGACCCGGGCAAGAGACTTCTATAAGTGGGAGGCCCATATCTTAAATCCTTTGCTGAGCAAGAAGGCCACCCCTGCTAGTAAACAAACCAGGAATGATAGGGGATCAAGATTAGAAAAATCCATGAGAGCACTTGTAGAAGTCACTAATCTCTCTGAATGCTCCTAGAGATGAAGTCATATACGAGGTAGAGAAAAATAGGGTACACATCACATATCCTCCCAAGATGAAGAAATAATCCTCACACAATATGGATCATACTACAACTTCCACAATAATGAGGGGTACGACATGGAAGACCGCATGCAACTAGCTTCTAAGCTAGAGAAGCTGGCGACTGAAGGAAATTTGGATCATTTATTGAGAAAGGTTAGGCGAGGTTTGGTGTCAAAAAACCTGAAGGAGATGGAAAAGATAAAACCCCCTAAGGTGTTATCAACATCATCCCCAGAGGTCCTAGCTTGAAGAGCTTATCCAAAAGAGGAAGGTCCCCTAAGAAATATGGGTAGGGAAGCCATCAAACTTCTCATTTGCCAAGACATGAAATACCCTACAAAAGCACATAATGATGCAATAGTAATCGAAGTGCAGATCGAGGACTTCAAGGTTCAACCAACATCATCACGAAAAAGCTAATGAGGTACTTTGCCTAGAACCAAGTGGGTTAACTCCCATAAAGCTTCCTCTATCAGGAATCAGCGGGCCCTCAGTCCCCCAATTAGACAACATGGTCATGAAAATTGAAATTGGGGACTCCCAAACCACATGGCAGCCAAAAGCATAATTCTTGGTCATAGACACTAGATTGTCGTACAACATGGTAATAGACTAACCCTTGCTATCTGACTCGGGCGGTGCATTATCCATTTAACACTTTGCATGGCAGATCCCCACCCATAAGGGAATGGGCATCGCATAAGGAAATCAAGTGATAACCCAACAAGAATACATCACGTCGCTAGAAATGAAATTAATAGATGTCGAGCCCATCAAATAGGAGCTCAAAAGAGCAGGTCCGATAGGTATATTTGAATTTGTCTGCCTTGAAGAAAGAAAGGTGGTGTAGATCTCAGTAGAAATCCCTTCCTTCGCAAAGGAAAAGATAATCCAAACTTTAAAAGACAGTATCTCGAATTTCGCCTGGTGACCAATGTAATGACACACTACTTGAACATCAACCCAAAGGCTAAGCCAGTCAAGTAGAAGAAGTGAAATCATGGCCCCGAAAGGAACAAGGTCATCCAAGACAAAGTAAAAAAGTTGTTGGATAATGGACAAATCAAGAAGGTCATCTACCACCTTGGCTGGAGAATGTGGTCCTCGCTAAAAAAGCAAATGGAAAATGGAGAATATGCGTCAAATTCACGGACCTAAACAAAGCTTTCCCAAAGGACTCTTATCTACTCCCATGTATCGATGTGCTCATAGATTCCACGATAGGATACACTATCTACTCATTAATTAATAATGGGTACCACCATATACCTATAAACCCACTCGACAAGCAAAGCACGAGTTTTATAACGGATAGATGTACATAATGTTACAAAGTCATGCTCTTCGGGTTAAAAAATGCAGGCACCACTTATTAGAGACTCATCAACATGATCTTTGAGGGCATGATCAGGGAGAAAATTGCGATTTATATGGATGGCATGATCATAAAAAGAAAAATCACCAAGCAACGCGATGACAATCTAAAAACGGTGTTTAGAACCTTGAAAGAGCATGATCTAAAATGCAATTTGGACAAATGCATGTTCGACGTCAGCTCCGATAAATTCTTGGGCTTCATGATTTCCTAAAGGCGAATAGAGGCAAACCTGGAAAAAATTAAGGCGATAGTAGGCATGGAAGTCCCTCGGATGGTCAACGACGTCTAAAAGCTCAATGGGAAAATAAATGCCTTAGGGTGATTCATCTCTATCGATGAAATGATGTATGTTGTTTTACAAAAGTATGAAAGGAGTAAAGGATTTTAATTGGACAACCAAGTGTCAAACATCCTTCGACACGCTCAAAGAAATCTTAGCATCGCCTCCCATTCTCATCCGTCTGGTTCTATGAGAAACACTTTATCTATACATAAGCCCGGTGGACGAATCACTAGGCATGGTTCTCATTCGAAAAGAAGGTTCAGAGTAGTTCTCTATTTATTATGTCACCCGAGTCCTCCAAGATACAGAAACCCGCTATCCAAGGTTAGAGAAACCAGCATATGGAGTAGTAATATCTTCACAAAAGCTCAGACATTACTTTTAGAGGCTGGATATCATTGTCCGGACGGACTCCCCGCTCGGTAAGGTACTATAGAGGCCAAAAATGTCCGGTCTACTGGCGGAGTGGGCCCTGAAAATGACCAGGTTCGATATCTAGTACGAAACACGAAGGGCCTTCAAGGCACAGACGTTAGTTGACTTCCTGATCGAGATCTCAAGAAACAATAAAATCCCAACACCCAAAGACATTTAGGAAGTTTATATCAATGGTAGCTTGGGTCATGAAATAGCTGGCATCATGGTTTTTATGAGAGGATCCGACGGGATAAAAATTAAAGTACGTTGCTCCATTTAACTTTCCGACGTCAAATAATATGGTTAAATACGAGGCGTTATTGCATCGCCTAAGAATAATCAACATCATCAAACCTGACCAAGTTACCTTAAAAAGTGACTCAAATTTGATAGTCATCCAACTGACAAGCAGTTATGAAGCCAAATAGCACATTATGAAGCAATCCAGCTACTCAGCGAGCTACACCATCCACTCGATGAGGGCCTAGAATTTCTCAAATTGAGAAGTTCTATAATACTTCTAGATTATGTGATACTTAAATTATAGAAAAATAACAATATTTTTTAGGGAAATTATAAAATTAGACATTTGGAGAGATCCATTTATATTTTTTTTGTCCTATTCAAAGATATGGTACCAAACTAGACTATCACATTATATATTTTTTTAAAATATCCTTAGGACCGTTTGTTTTGGGGGTTTCAGGAAATGGTAAGGGAAAGAGAATGTTTCATTCCTTTGTTGGTGTTTGTTTTATCAATTCAATTGTTTCCTTTATCCTCTTTTAGTTTTGAGTTTACCCCAACTCCTTTAATCTCATTCCTCCAATCCCCCTAAGGTTTTTCATTCCCTTTCTTCTCTCTCTCTCTCCTTATAAAATTTCATTTTATACTCTATTTTATTTTTGAGAGGGCGAGCCTTGGCGCAACGGTAAAACGTTGTTGTCGTGTGACCAGAGGTCACGGGTTCGAGTCTTAGAGGCAGCCTCTTGTCAATTAAAATTGGCAAGGGAAGGCTTGCCCCCAATACACCCTTGTGGTGGGACCCCTCCCCGGACCCTCGCTCAGCGGGGACGCGTAATGCGACCGGGCCGCCCTTTTTACTCTATTTTATTTTTAATTTTTATTTTGATCCATATATTTATTTATTTATACTTTTTTAATCATTTGATTAATTTCACTTATGATCTTTATACTTATATATTATTTATTTATTTATTTTCAACAAATATTTTTGACTAATTTTTACTTTTTTATTTTTATTTTGATCCTTATATTTATTTATTTATATTTTTTATCCCTAGACTAATCTAACTTTTGATCCTTATACTTATTTGTTATTACTTTTTTATCCTGAAAAATAATTTTGACAAATATTTTTATTTTATCATATTATTCAATTTTGGTATTTATTTTTAATTATTTTAAAATAATTATTTTATTTTTAAAATAGAATATTTATGCATTTTCTTTAATTTATTTTATTTCAATTTTTTCAATTTCATCATTCTTTTGATTTTAATGGTTGAATAAATTGATTTTCATTTTGATATTTACATGTGATTAATTTATTAATATAAACACATGTATGTATAAAAATTATTGTTAAAAACACAACTCTAGTTTATTACCTCATTTGAACCAAACAGCCACAAAGGGAATCCTGAGTATATCATTCCCTTTGTGGAACTGAAACAAACAGACAAGGGAATTCAGGGTCATTTCATTCCTTTCTCCTTGTTTCCCTTTCTTGATTCCATTTCGTTATCCTTGTGTGAACCAAACGCCCCCTTAGTATATGTATAACAAACATTTTCAAGAATTACTTTCAACCTTCAACATTTTACGCATATCGGTATAGTAATCGCATTTCATCGATATACAACTACCTCAATCAGGGTTCAGGGTTTATTTATTCGCATTTTACAAAATGCGATGCAAATTCATAAGATGTGAACCTTCACAAAGCAGTTCTCAAAGTTAGAAATCACAACTCGTTTAGCATTCATCACACATATACAACACAAATTAGTTCCAAAATCATCAATGTCGCCATTAAACACTAAAGCATACGCCTACCCAAACATATAATAACAAGTCAATGCATTTTCCCTAGAAAACTATCAGAAAATGATGAAAAAGGAAGAAAACACATAAAAAGGGATATACCTTTGATTTCAAGATATCCCTGATTTATCCATCCTTCGCCGGTCATTTTTTGTGATTGCAAAAGAGAAGTTGTTCGCAAGAGAGAAGACAATGAGAAGGGTTATGGAGCACGTGGAGTATTATCAGTATTCTAAAAGTTGAAGAGTCTATTTTGATAGCATGTTTACGATTGGATCTAAATATGTAAATGAACCTTTCATTGAACCAGTTTTGTAAATTTTCCAATTTTGTAATTGTATTCTACAAACATTTATACAACAATCCTTTCAAATTTTATGTTTTTAAGTATGTACTCTAGAATTTTCAAATTATTAACTCACCTAAGTGTTTGGTGATATTAGTTTGAATTATTTATGCCATCCTTTTTCTAAAGAAAAAGAAAAAAAAACGTGCATATCCTTGTTTCCGTTTCCAGGCAGAATGTTCCCCAACCGAACCGTATTGGTTGGACTTTCTTATGGTGATGAATGATGATCATATAAATATCCATTTTACTACCATAAAAAAAATATATCCATTTTACTCATTTATCATACTATTAGATTGTTTTTTTTTTAATCATACTATTAGATTGTTCATCATAAATAAAATTTTGAATAATTTGAAGCTTGTTAATATATTTTACACCATGGAAATGTTTAAATGGTATATAAGCTCAAAATAAATAAGTGATGAATGAGAAATTTATACTCAAAGTACACCATTTAGAATAGTTTTATTGAAAATAAAAGGAAAAAAAATATTTTCGAGTCCCACACCGGAAAATGATGAGCATTTTGTTGAGTTCATATATAGTTAAACAAAACCACTCTTCCATCCTCTTGAGTTATCTGCTGCTAAAAGCCTCGGAGTTGAAAACCTAAGAAAGGTCGGATTCCCTAACAAACCTTACAAAACTACTGCTGAATCTTCACCTTCTGTAAATTCTCCTCCACCATCTATAGAAGCTACACCCCTTAGAATAGTTTTATTGAAAATAAAAGGAAAAAAAAAATTTTTGAGTCCCACATCGGAAAATGATGAGCTTTTTGTTGAGTTAATATATAGTTAAACAAAACCACTCTTCCATCCTCTGAGTTATCTGCTGCTAAAAGCCTCGGAGTTGAAAACCTAAGAAAGGTCGGATTCTCTAACAAACCTTACAAAACTACTGCTGAATCTTCACCTTCTGTAAATTCTCCTCCACCATCTATAGAAGCTGCACACCCCCCCCCCCCCCCCCCCCCCCCCATCTTTCCTAAGAGAAGAAGGCTTAAAAAGAAATCCAACAAAGTCACATTCAATGCCATCTCTCAAATCTCCAAATCTGATGTGGAGAAAACCACAGAGGACTCTCTGATAAAAATCATCAAGATCGAGCCTCTGACAAAGCTAACCAGGCCTCTGCTTCATCTCAACACACCTATGAAAAAGAAGATATAAAAATGGCCTCTACTACAATCCAGCAAGCCTCTAAGCAAATCAAGTAGAATGAGAATCTTCCGGCCTCTGCTCAAAGTCAACAAGCCTTTGAGAAAAACGACAAAATCCTTCAACTCCTGATCTGGATGATCCACTTGTAGAAGAAGCCACTCCTTCCCCTGAGAAGAAGAAAGCTATGGTTGTGGATCAATCTTTTATTGAACCATTGTCTGTTAAGGCAAATCTATCTAAAGAGACCTCTGTTAAATCACTTGTCGGAGCTCCTGAACTCTTCCTAAACAAAACCACGACAGATCATATAACTTTTATTCATAAAGAGAAAATGACAAACCTAGCCAAGAAGCCCATTCATGCTGACACTTCCATCAGCAATGATAAAGAATCTTATTTGGCTGGGTTGAACTTCATAACTGCTCCCATTCAGAAGAATCCAACTCCTCTAAGTAATGATATAATTACACTCAATCCGACAGCCTCTGGGTTGAAAAACAAAGGAACTGACTTATCTGAGCAAATAAAAGATCAAAGCGCTTCAACGTCTCAGACCTTCTATGAAGCAACGGTTCTGAAAATTCTTCAACAGGCTGTCACAAAGATGGTAGTAATTGTTAATGCCTCATCTGCTCTTGAACCTCCTTTGACATCTACTCAGAACCTTCCTCCGATGACGACCCATTCCTTAGGTGAGACCACTCTACTTTTGAATGAGTTGGCCAGTATTAAAAGCTTGCTTCACACAGTATTAAAAGCTTGCTTCACACAGTAGCATCTCTGGTCTCTCAACAAGGTATTCACACCTACACTGATAGAATGGCGTCCGTTCAACTCAACATGAACCATCACATGTCCCTCTTTGAGCAAAATCATAATATAGTTTAAGCTCCATTTATATGCTTTTCTAGCCTTAAAACTAGGGATGGACACTATTCGGTTAACCGGTCTATTGGGCCTAAAAATTAACCGAACCGTTATCAGTGGTTTTTTAACCATCCAAACTGAAACCGGTCCATATTGATCGGTTAACCATACGACCGGTTAACAACTAATTTCGGTTAGGTTTTTCGGTTAACAGTTTTTAACCACTTCTGGTTAACCAAAAATCAACGGTTAACCATAATTTTTACCAAAACCGATATTTCTATACAATATTAAAATACACATAATTTCAAATATCCAAACGAAATGAATTCATATAAAAGTTCAGAATTCAAACTTAAGTACCGAACTAAAAAACAATCCATCAAATTTACATTGAAAACATAAAAAAAAATATAAATATTCAAGCCATTAGCAATCTCAAAACATCAAAGTACTTAGTATTAGAACAGGTAGAATAATAAGTTTAAGTATTTAGTATTAGTATTTACAAAGTATATAATTAGTATTTTATATATGTATTTTGTATGTATTTACAAAGTAAATAAATAAATATATTTTTTAAATATATATATTAAACGATTCGATTAACCTTTAACTGCGGTTTTTGTACACTCCAAACCAAAACCGAATCAAAAACCAAACCAAACTATTTTTTCAACTATAAAGGAAAACCGCCGGTTCGATTAACCATCTTTTTCGGTTTGGTTACTGGTTTGTCCGGTTTTTTTGTCCACCCTTACTTAAAAGTCTAGTTTATAGTGGCTTCTCCCTATTATTTATCTGGTGAGTGTTTTGAGTTGTTTTATGAACAATAGTGTATGAAACAAAGCAAAAAGGCTAAAATTAATCAAGGAACTCGACGAGCTACACCATCCACTCGATGAGCAGCATTCAATGGGGAATCAACCTTAGAAGTAGAGTCAACCTTACCAGAGAGAGAAAGTACCGTGTAGCTCGATCCCTATATTATGTAAACCATCAGTCAGACTTCTCTAGGTGCAATGGGTATAATCTATAAAGAGAGATATGGCAGTTGTGAATGAAAATATGGCTTAATACATCATTGCTTCCTGAATTTGTCCAAAAAACTTGATGGCCCCCCTGAACTTTTAAAGTGTTCTGATAGCTCCTTGAACTTGCATAAAATATTCAGTTGGCCCCCTGAACTTGTATAAAATGTAATCAATCAATCACTCGGTTGTAAAAAAGTAAGTTAAATGCGAAAGATATGTTGCACACATCTTAAAAAAGTAAGACGGCCAAGATCAGGCCATGTGATTCTAACATTAAAGAAGAAAAGGTTTTATAGTTGAACAAGTAAGAACTTCTTTGATATGTTTTAATCTATTTTGTGAATTATATAATAACATTCTAATACTTTAAAAAAGTAAGTTAAATGCGAAAGATATGTTGCAACACATCTTCCGTATTTAACTTATTTTTTTACAACCAGTGATTAATTGATTACATTTTATGCAAGTTCAGGGGGGCTAACTAAACATTTTATGCAAGTTTAGAGTGCTATTGGAATACTTTAAAAGTTTAGGGGATCAATCAAGCTTTTTGAACAAGTTCAGGGTGCAAACGATGTTTTAAGCCTAAAAATATTTCTCTTCTCTCAAATATTTTTTACTATCACAAAGGATATGATGATGACTTTTATATTGAATTTTCAAATCGACTGGGATAAATATCTGCCTTTGATAAAGTTTTCATATAACAACAACTTTTATAATTTAGCATCGGAATGACATCGTATAAAGCTTTATACAGATAGCCCGACCGGATTTTAGAGAAGATTATTTAACCATCGATGGTATA
The DNA here is from genome assembly GCF_963576675.1 of Euphorbia lathyris. Taxonomy (NCBI): domain Eukaryota; kingdom Viridiplantae; phylum Streptophyta; class Magnoliopsida; order Malpighiales; family Euphorbiaceae; genus Euphorbia; species Euphorbia lathyris. Next base: position 66,692,502 of record NC_088912.1, on the reverse strand, counting down.
ATTAGTCCTAAGATATTTGCATTCCGTTTAAACATCGATGGTATAATTCGAATTCAGGGCCAAAAAGGTGGCAATTGATTATTGCACAGGTCATTTTAGTAAAGAAAGACGCAAAAAATATATTATGAAAGGAGAAAATTATACCCAAAAAACAACTGCAGTTAACATTCATTGAGCCAAGAAAACACGCTAAACATACATGGGCCAGATAAACAAAGCTCAAAGTTAAAACAGTCAGGCATCATAACTCAGATACTATCATCCTGACATAAACACAATACAACCATCATCACATAAAATCATTTATTCTTCTGCTACAACTACAAACGTAAGCCAATTTATAGAGGCAGTTAATTATTCAACAACCACATAATTTTTCCATTTAAGTGGTGAGAATAGGAGGGAGATAATCAGACTTGGCACCTAGAATACGAGCCTTAGTGTCGGGGAAGAACTCGAAACCAGGAAGTTCTGTCACTTCTCCATCGCTTGAAACACCAATAGGATATCGAAGCAAGTGACCGGGTAGGTCATGTTCAAGTGACTCGCTCGAATAGAGATCCCAATACTTGTCTGAAATCTGGTTAACTTTCTTTATACACTCCTCACTCTCTGGGTAAAGGAAGGAATCATCCAGCATGCCCATGTGTTCATACCACAACGACATACGGAATCCATGGACCTGACCCCTTGCTGGCTGCCTGTTTGACAAGTGATGTGGCTGGTATGCTCCCATGGCTATCTCCGAGTCCCTGGCACCATCCATTGATCTCTGGTTGATGTTGGCAGACCCAACAATTATGTATTCATCATCAACTGAAAAAGAAAAGTTTCAAATTCACGTAATGATGCTAAAAATTATGCACATCTCACAAGAAACAAAAGAAACATCAACCGAGCAATCCAGAAGGACTCAAGCTGTGCATGAAATTAGTTTACAATACACCATTTCAATTTCTTCTACAAGTATATGAGTATGGGCGGGATTCATTCTCCAGAAACGACATTCCTAAAGTTCATTGATATCTTCACAATTATAATAAAGGCTAAATTCAAAATGCTGGTACTGTTGAAGAATTGAATATCAATCCTGCAAATCAGAGTAACAAAAGGAATTATCTGCCATTATGAAAGTGCAATTTCAACGTTTTGCACAGCCTTGTGGAAGGACAGCATATCAGTTCAATTATACCCCTCTTTTCGATCAAACAGGCCAAAGAAATGATAACAAGAAGTTAAAACTTTTACTTACCAATCATCATCTTTGAATGAACGTAGATCATAAAGCGTCGTGCCTCCTGAGCTCTTATATAGTCAGTATCAGGCTCTGGCTTTTCTGAAGGCTCATATTCACCACTTTTCTTCACTTCACGGTTCCCAATGCAGAAAAATGTTAAATAGTCCCGAGGATCCGCATCAATACACTTGGCTCTGAGAGCCTGTATAATATCTCTGTACATCATTTCCATTGTCCTCTTCTGCCAATCTAATATCGCCTGCACAGAACCACTTTCTGGGAGACCCTCGGGCCACATCGGAACAATAACATAAACAGTGAACCTCTCACCTGCCTCAATCTTGCTAACTATCTTAAGTGAGAGTTCCTTCGGAATTACATGCAATGCATTAATGTCCTCTGGTTTTATACCATCAGGACTCCAACCAAAAGAACTTCCAAGGAAATATTGATTTTCAATATAAATAAATCTCTCTGCCCTTCTAATAGCATTAATATAAGCATCCTGGATGCTTCGGTCAATGATGTTATCCTTTCCACTAACAAGGCCAGCTCTTGCAGCATCTTCGGGTGTCTCAGGGAAACCAAATGCAGCACCACCGTCAATGGATCTAAACAACTGCACATTCCAGGTATCAAGGTCATCATGGTACATGACTGGAGAAGGAGGAATAATGACATCTCCAAGTTCTCTCAGCTGAAGGAGCAAATCTTTACCACCTTGCTTTCTCCATCTTTGCTCAAAATTAAACAAGACATCCCATGCAATAGGTCCTTCAACCTTGGAGTGGATGTCATGCCAAGGTTCTCGTGGACCACCTTTTTCAATTGTAGCGCCAGTGAAGTTGGGCTGATGGAAATCATCATGATGCGCTGTGTCCAATGTCCTGAAAAGTGAATGAAATGGAGTATCATATCTCCCATCACAGAGGTCAAGACCCCCAACAAAACTAACAACTCTTCTCCTCTCCGAATCTCCATTAGGCAATGCACTGTCTACCACCACAATCTTCTGATGATGAGTGAACATGGTAGATATTTGTAGATCCTGAACTATGCTTCCACCATCATCAGGATTCCGGGGACACAAGACACAATGCACATCAGTATTCTGGAAGAAATGTTCAGTTTCCTCATCATGAGTGGCCATGAGTCCATCCTTTTTCAATAAACCAACGGAGGTTCTATCATCCCACACGAGCATAAGGACCCTAACACCTTCACTTGCCTTCTTCTTAAGGAGCTCACCAACAGTGATATCTCCTCCTGGCTTTGGCCTCCTTGAATCCCTTACCAACGTGATTTCAGCATAAACAGACCACCCAGTGATGTAGATAAAGTGTTTTGCATTAGTAATTGCATCAAAAATATCTTCCCAACATCGGTGTGGCTGGTAGTTCTTGCCTCCAGCAAGAGGGATTTTAGGAACAAATTTATCTGGGATGTGAGCATCTTGGTATAGAGAAACCTTGCATCCTTCTCTCTGTGAAAAGAAGGTATAAGGCACTCCAGGAAATTTTGTACTCCTGATACCTCGGCTCCAGTTACAGTCTTTCGTAACATCAAAGTACTGCATCTTCACATGGATCTTAGAACCACTATCAATAGGGTTTTTGTCTGCATCCATTAACTCAACCCATTTATCTACTTCTTGCCCATCTAGTAGCTCTTCAACTGGTACATATGCCCTTCCAATTAAGGTAGCCCCAATAGGATTATCGTCCTTGACTGTGAATATGACATTTGATGCCGGATGAGCACAGTAAATGTGGAAAGACTCATACCATCTCGGGTTATTTTCTTCATTTTCAAGTATTCTGGTCCTCCCAACTCTAGCCTTTTCCAGGTCAATAGTTGCATAGAGTTTGGTCACTCCTTTTCCTATACCAACAGTCTCCTCAATGTTTCCAATGAGCTACAAGAAAATTTATTCACTCAAGATCGTTGAAGCAACAAAATAAATAAATAATGTATCATAAAATTCTGACAATAAGAACTTCAAAAGAAAGATACGCACTCTTGGTCAAGCAAAAAAAAATAGATCTTTCAGCATTAAGTCCGTGGTGATAAACAATTGAAAAATAAAATTATGAATGGTTTGCAAGTTCAAGGAAGTGAAAGTATCTTTCACCAAGTGACTGAGATATCAAACTGAGAAGCAATGTAAGATCAAATTACATTAAACATGGTAACAAATTTTACGTGAAGATGCAGTTGCGATTAACGAAAATAAATGTAGCAATTCAAAATCACTGTTGTCAATAAATTAAAATCTGCAATTATTTAATAAAGAAAAACGTCTATTTTCAATCTTTTAGAATAATATAACTAATGCGACACCTTTCAAGATTTTCAAAATAAGACACTTGGTAACGCAGAATATAAATTTCTGCTAATAAGAAGCACAAAACTGTTTTCCCTCAAGAACAATTATGATGCATGAATCATTAGTACCACCACACGACACCCAAAAAGAACCTGGGCTTGAATCGGTCAGAATAGAATAACACATACAACATTGTTCCCACTTATCAAATTCTTTGCGCAACTTTAAACAAAGAACGAACATGTACCCAGAAAGGGAGAAAAATAAGTAAAAACAAAATCAGAGAAACCCTTGCCCAGCAGCCATTTCATGAACACGGAGGTTACAAGTTGGAGGAAAAAGAGAAAAGATCTATGACCAGTGTGTAAAATAAGATCACTGCAGATGAAACATGTTAAAGCATTCCTATTACACATTTGGTAAAGTGAAGTTTGTTTGACAGAAAATAAAAAACATAAAACGTAAACAAAACATGGAGCAATTGAATCTGATTACTGTTATCCACCATGAAAAGAGAGACAGAGTTACAGATATTATTACCTTGCGCAAGAAGTGGGGTCCACCACCTCCAGAGTGAATTTTATCCACCTCATAGATCGTAGCATGTAAAGTTCCGTGCAATAAAATTTGCGCCATTGTTCACCTGTAAATTGTAATCAAAACATGAAATCACGAAATCAACTCATATCTACAAGTAAATATATGTGTGGTTGTACATACACAGGAAAAGAGTGTGAAAATGACAACACATTACAGAATAATAGATCAACAAGTAGATCGCTCTACAGTAGTTTCTTTTTCGCCTATTAGACAATCAAGCGAACAAAACATACATTACTGTAAAAGGAAAATCAAATTTGCAAGGACAATTAAACTATACAGGAAAAATAATTGAAGAAAAAAGAGGCTCTGACGCTGAAAAGAAAGATAAGAATCGATGGAAAGAGGAAAAGAATGGTCAACAGCAGAATTAAATCACAGAATGAAAAGGAAAAGAGAAAAAAGAGAGATGGAAACACTAACTTGGATAAAGAGAAACAGGGAGAGATCTGAGAATGAGAAAGTGGAGAGAAGAAGAAGAGTTTAAGCACTAAGATGTGATCCGATCTTAGCTCCGCGTTTGTGAACTAAGTATGCACGTCCATGCGTGTGAACAGAGGAGAGAGATGAGGAGAGTGTTTCAAAGTTGTGATTTGGGATACTAATTGTAGTAATTAATTAATTAGCTCTATAAAGGAAAGGACACTAGGCCGACTGCTTGAATGGAAGACATTTCTTTTCTTTCTTTACTAAATAAAATTAGATTTTTTTTTTCTTAATTATTTCCAAACTTTCATGGTAATGTATGCCAATTCTCTACTATCAAAAATGTATTTTAACTAAGGAGGCAAAGATTTTTTTTTAAAAGAAAAATAAGTTTGATCAACAAATAAAAAATATAAAATAAATTTTGAAGGAACAATACACCACTCTATAAATTCTAACGAGAAATGAGAAGATCTAATTAAAGCATGAACCATTCTATCTACAGAACGATCTATAAATCTGATAGAAATGTATTGATATGTATTGATATTAAAAATAAAACTTTTACAATTTCTATAATTAAACCATAAGAAGAATGAAAGCATGTTTGATGAATATGGTCCACCGCTGAGGGTCTGACTCTATATCTACACCATCCAAATCCTTGAATTTGATCCAGTTGAGAGCCTCTCAAATACCAATAGCTCCACATTCCCTAACCGAAAAGTTTCCAGCAATACGTCTTGAAAATGCACCACATAAGAGACTAGTGTTGTCCCTAAGCACAACAACGCCTAACCAACATAACCCATAAACAATTGAAGCATTTATGTTTACTTTGAGCTTACTAAGGGGAGGTTTAGACCAAACAACATTCCTAGGGTCTCCACTATGAAAACCAACCATCATGCAGACATTATTTTGTAGTAGTTGTGTATTTTGTCAGTGTTTAAGCCCAACACAAACCAAACAAAAGATGTCAGTAACATCAGCGCTCTGACCCTTCCACACCACCTCATTCCTACAACACCAAATACCCGGGTAAATTACATACGTGGTGTACAACCTTTACCTCAAATCACACTTTGGTGTACAACCAAAATTTTATCACACTAAATCGTACAAAATACAACCGGTTTTTGTGACCGGTCAACGCTGGTCAATATGCCACGTCGGCATTTTTCATTGTATAATTAAACAAAGTGGGACCCACTCTTAATAAAATGACTAATATAACCTTATTCTTTATAAATTTACTAAAATACCTCAATCTTCTTCCTTCAACCCCTACCTCCCATTTCTCTCTCTACATCTTCTCTCTTAATCCTCCATATCCACCAAACTAAAGGTCCATAAAATTACTTCAAAAAAACATCAAATTTACCTCCATAGTCACGAGTTGCATTGCTTAAAGAATCTGCATTTTATTAAAATCTTTCTACATCTGTATTTTATTAAAATCTGGGTTTTGCATTAGGCAAAACAGAGATTGCAATCGGTTCCATCAAGATCTTTTCATACACTCCCCAAATGTGTAAACAATGAGATTTCCTGTTCAGTTTATTGCAGATCCGAATTATTGTCGATCAATTAAAGGAGGCATAAGATCCATTGTGGCTAAGAAATTCGCAACTAACTCTTGTCTCACTGGAATTGCTGCTGTTCTGTTTGTACACACCAGAGATTATCCTGTGGTTCGTGGATCCGAAAGAGAGAAATTAGGTAAACACAAGCATGAAAGCAGAGAGATTAGAAAATACTCATGTCCATATGGGTGAAAGGTTACCATTTTTGCTGAGTTTTCTCGGGAACGAAACAGAAAGTGAAAAGGGGTTATAGAAAATTATTTGGGGAAGAGTTGACTGAGAAGAAAGAGAAAGGAAAAGAGGCCATGAAAATCGACATGGAATGTTCAGCGGAGTGGAAGTGGGACCTAAAATTGGATGGTTTGGTTGAAGAGGAGACTTGGGTAGTTGCATTTTGAGGAGTGAGAGAAAAGATGTAGAGAGAGAAATGGGAGAGGGGTTGAAGGAAGAAGATGGAGGTATTTTAGTAATAAATTTATAAAAAATAAGGCTATATTAGTTATTCCACAAAAAGTGGGTCCCACTTTTTTAATTCTACAATAAAAAATACTGACATGGCATAGTTGACCAGCGTTGACCGGTCACAAAAACCGACTGTACACTTTAGTGGGAGGTCATCCGAAGTTTGTACGGTTTAGTGTGACAAAATTTTGGTTGTACACCAAAATGTGATTTGGGGTAAAGGTTGTACACCACGTATGTAATTTACCCCCAAATACCCCACAAAATTGAAGCTCATAAACAACATTGTTCTTCCATTAATACATTAAACACAAACTCCAACCAGACAACAAATAACCCCCTGTAAAATTTGAAATTATTCCCAGCGAAGAGCAGTTCCAAACTAATGTGGCAAAAGGAAATTTATAAAAAGAATATGTTAGATGTTAGTCCTCTTTGGCATAAACAACTAAACTAATCAATATTAGCGCATCGACGAATTAAATTATCAGTCGTATGGATCACATCTCCATACACACCAAACTTAATACCATACGTCCAAAACTACCCATTATAACTTTGACCATTGCTAGAAGAATTCAAGTTCTTATTTAATAAAATCACTTCTCTTCCACCCCCAAAGAACTCATGACCACAAAATAACATTATAGGGGGAGAGTACCTCACCTATTAATATTCAAACTTACAAATACTTACCCTTGAAGAAAGATGTGATAGAGAAAATGGTCCAAGAGCTATTGGATAATGGCACCATTTAATATTGCCAGCACTTACTCTTCCCTTGTGGTATTGGTTAAGAAGAGGAACAACACATGATGAGTGTCTATTGATAGGGAGTTAAATATAGAAACTATAAAAGCTAGGTTTCCAATTCTTGTGATTGAAGATATATTGGATGAGCTCCATGGTGCTTCAATTTTCACCAAAATTGATTTAACCTCACGGTATTGCCAAATTTGAATGCATCCTACTGATATTTACGTTTTTGAACACATGATAGGTATTATGAGTTTATTGTAATGCATTTTGGGCTTACTAATGCCCCCTCAAAATTTCAGAGGTTGATGAATGACATATTTAGGCCTTATTTTAAACCTTATTAACGTTCATTAAAAAAAGGCAAAGAGTTAGAATTATAGAGTTAAAGTGTGATAAATATGTCATGTGTCAGAAATTGATTGGAAAATAAGTAAACAGATAGAGAATTGTGGATAACACATTTTTTCTAATTAAAAAATACTTAGCTCCTCTTGTTGTAGTTAGTCAATCTCTTTTTTATCCTAAACAAATTAGATTTTTAGTAAAATATTAGTAAAATAAATAAAATTTCCCCTAAATGTAATATATTTGGAGCCCCATATCATAAATAATAGTAATTTTTAGTGAAATTTTTTAATAATCGTCCCATAATAATGTACTAATAATTGAGAGTTATTAAATTCGCCACGACATAAAATTTTAGATTACCACAAAATAAGATATATTCGATGTAATTTATAATTTTTTCTTAAAAATTAGTGAAGAACTCACCACATAAAACCAAAAAAGAGTACTAGCTTTCGGTACCTAAAATATTGGAAAGGGTATAGTTAAAAAAATAAATCTTTTAATAGAAATAATATTTTTTAAAAATTCTATATTCCACTATTTTGAATCGTGTAATTTTTTTTCTATAAAAAACTTGTAATTTTCATGGAAAGCCCAACACCTTACACTCCCAAGTGAACTGAAATCTAAATGTGATTTATAAAATTTAGGGGCTGAACTTAGAATACATCTCGTATCTCCGATACTAGAAGTAGATCTAAATGCAACAACCATGCAGAGCGCCATCCACCTCTACTCTGATGATTAACTTAGACAACACTTCTGTATATAGGGAAAGCGGGTCCTTTTGTCGAAAACTTCTTCCAAAAGAGATAGGCTCCATAGAATCTCCATTTCGGGCCACAAAGTAAGAAATTATCGCGACACAGAGCAGGATCCAGTGAACCCATTTAGAATTGAAGCTCAATCGCAACATCGTAGCTTCCAAAAAGCCTCATTCAACCATATCATAAGCTTTACCAATATATATTTTCAGTGTCACATCTCTGTTATTACCCCTATTCTTCCTCTTCATATAATGCAAAGACTTGAAAGCAATCTAAACACTATCAATTAAAGAACGACCTGATACAAAAGTTGATTGACTCTTAGAGAAAATATTGGGGAGAACCAATTTCAATGGATTCGCAAGAACTTTCGAAGATCTGACATATGTCATGGTCCTTAGGAATGAGAACAATGATATAGTCATTTAAATTCACATGAAATTCATTTCTCTCTAGCCAACCAACACAAGCTTATAAAATCTCCATGCCTATAATATGCCAAAATGTTGAAAGAAGCTTGGGTTCAGACCGTTTGGACCTAGAGCTTATTTGGGTGCATCTGAAAATTAGTAACTTTAAATTCATCATGAGAGAACATCGCAGCTAGCATATTCTTCATGTCCTCTATAACCACACAACTCAACACATCATGAGTACTATAATAGGTAACTTGGATTGGAAGGAACAATCTATTAAAATAATTTCTAGCAACCATTCTCATATCACTACATTCTTTATACAAACTCTCGTCATCATCAATAAGGTACACAATTTTTTTCTTTTCATACAGTTAACACATGCCTGGAAATTTTTAGAATTTGCGTCACGCTCTTTTAGCTAAAAATTATTGGCTCTATAGCACCAATAAGTATCCTCGTACTCCAACAAATGATTAACTTGGGATTTGACAGCAATAAAATTCTTCACATATCATTATCCTCCTTATCTTTTAATCGATCTAAAACAGACCTACATCGTGAAATTCTATTGGTGAACCTCGACTTGAACATGCGGCCCCACCTTTCTATCAATGCACAACACTCTACCAGTTTGTCCACTGTAGAGAGGTCTCCACCTCACGACCAACTCTCTACAACAAGATTAGTAAACCCTTGCTCTAGTAACCATGCCTGCTCGAACAAAAAAACGAGAGGCCCTAGTGCGAGTAGGCCTAATTTCAAACTCCAACAGTAGCAGGGCGTGATCAGAGTAAGAAGTAATGAGACTTAATAGTCTGTAATTCAAAAACCGAAGACACCAATCAGTCGACCTTAGTCCATGATCAAGATTCTTTCTGATCCATTGGTCTAAGCCCTTCCCTCTATTCCACGTGAAAGGACTTCCTCTCATGCACAAGTCGTGAAGAGATAAAGAAGAAATTGATTCAACAAAATCAGCAATGAGATACTGGGGATATTGAGGCCCACCTCTCTTTTCTTTCTAATCAAGAATATAGTTAAAATCTTCAATAACCACCCGCGGAAGCGAGTGAGAAGTCGCTATATCCAAAAATAATTGACAAGACTCATAATGACGACCTCTATCCATAAACCTATAAAATCCCAAAAGCCTCCAATCCCCATTGACACTATCCTTCATTTTCATGTCAATATGATGATTAAGAACCCAACAACCTCCACCTCCTCCTTATCCTTCCACAATTCACCTAAATCTCCGCTTCTACCTCGAACATTTATAAAAAAAACAATTATAAAAAGAAACTTTCTCCGAAAGCCATCAATCCTATTTTTATCCATAAATGTTTCACACAAGAACACAACAAACGTTTTGTGAGCTTTCAACAGCTCACCCAAACACCAAACTATTAAAGGGTTTTCCAGACCTCGATAGTTCCAAGATAAACAACTCATAACAACTCAAGAAACTCTCAACAATGAGAGAAGAAAACATGACTCTTAAAAACTCCACATACAATTTATTTGTATTGATTATATATCTAAAAAAGTAGATTCATAAGTTTTTTTTTTTGCTCAAAAGGGATTTTTTATTTCAGTATAGTATTTTTCCCTTTTATTTTTGAATCGATCGTTATGTTACTCCAACAAATGGTAATTACATCCATTATTCTCCAAGTATAAAAGAAAATAGAACATTTTTTTTTTTGAAACCAAGAAAATAGAACATTAATATTATAAAATTTAATTTCTTAATATCAAATTGTCTTACTTTCTATTTTATTTCCCCTGTAGTCCTTTTATATAGATTTTGATAATAATAATGACCAAAAATAACATGTGGATGACACGTAACCTAGACTTTTACACGTGAATTAAAACTAATAAAAAATACCTAGTTTGGCATTACTAAGTTCTGTTAATGTGAGGAATTCAAAGGAAGCGGATAAATGAAATTGATTAAACTACATTTGGTAGAATTTATTTTTTAAATATATATATCAAAACATTTCTTAAGCACCGTCTACATGTCTTTTCCAACGACTGTTATATCGGAATTTGAGTTAGAGGACTATATGAAATTTTGTTGTTAAGAAATTAAATTGTGGCATTAATATTCTACTTCTTGGAGGACCATGTGTTTAATTAACCCATTATCACAGTTGGACGCAAGAAAAAGATATAGGGAGCTAAAATTTTAAAGGAGGTTGTTGGATGAGGGTCTTCTCAGGATTTTGACTAGGTCAAAATCTTTCACTCATGATACTAAAATGTATTTTTGGGTTGGCTGGAAGCCAAGGCCCTCCTAACTATAGTTTTGGTCCGCTCTTGCGCACTATATACTAATATGTAAGTGAAATTTAAACTTAAAAGCAAAAAGGAAAAGTAATCGGATATATTATAAAGTAAAAGGTTCTTATTCTGATTTTGATAGATTGCGTGTGATGGTTCATTTCAACACATTAAAATTTTAAATTTTTATTTTTTTATACGTTGAGTTTCTAATTATAAAAAAGTTGGCTTTAAATAAAAATATGTTAACATAATTTTATGTAGTTCATATGCATTCGATTTTTTTTTAACAATTTGAAAATATTTTTTATATATCTGTTGTGACCAATTGGAACCGTAAAATACACAATTTCTGAATCATATGAAAGAGTAATATTTTTTAAGTGAATTAGATGTTCATATATAACTAAATTGTCAAGTAAAAACTTAATGTGACAAAAAATATCATTGTTGGACAAGTGCAAATTTATCTTTAACATAATATTATAATATTACTCATAATAAATTCAAGCAATATCAATTTGACTCTTACCTAACAGAAAATTTGAACTAACTGGTTTGACTGTTATTTTACTATCACATTGCTTTTTAAATAAATTTAGCGATAAATTGCATCAGTTTCATGTATTTTGACAAGTTGTGTATCATTATGTTAATAATATAGTAAATATTTTAGACATTTATTTTTATAATTAACTTGTATAAATATTAATATTTTGACAAGTTGTTTGTAACTTTATTAGTAATAAAATAAATATTTTATATATAATTGATATTTGGAAGGTTGAAATTGACATTTAAATAACGAATTGAATGACAATAAATCAGTTTATTCAAAAAAAATTGGTAGTAGAAATAAAATTAATTTTGCTTATAATGGTTAAGGATAATATTGTATAATTTTGTTAATTAGAGATGAATATGCACTTATAAAAAATAATAGAGATAAGTTTGAAAGTTATCCTTAATCATTGGATCACAGGCAAGCAAAAATTGTGTGGATCCATATTTTCCGCGTCAGGGGTAACCTTTTCGGGCGATGGTTGATGCTCCATCAGAATGAGAGAATTAACGATAAGAGAGCTAGATTGTTGATTAAGTAGGTGATCTGCATCGCATTAGATTATAATCTCTTCGTAATATATAAATTCTACAACAACCTATTTAACCAATGAAAAAGATGTAAGTGGTTAGGATATATGTAAAAAAAAAAAAATTAAAGTTTCCGGAAAAGTATCAATATATCCAAACAGTATCAATATAAGTTTAATATGTTAAAAAAGTACCATTCATATTACTTCGTTAAGTTTTGATTTCTCTCTTCATGTACAAGACAAAACTTAACGGAGTAATATGAATGGCATGTCATGTTCCGTTATTGAGGCCTAAATTGATACTCTTTTTTAAACGTTAAGCCTATATTAGTGCTATTTTGTACGTGAAGCTTAAACTGATACTTCTCTAAAAATTATAGGTCTATTTTGGTACCTTATGCTTAAAAAAATGCACATTTATCTCATTTTGATCGAAATAATTTAAGGAGACGGTGGAAAACTAACCCTTTGACCAGTGGAGAATACAAATTCGTCTATTAGGGGGCCAATTTTACACATACAATGCATGAAAAAATTGCTAAATCAAATTTGTTCAATTTTTTCTGTATATATATGTGTTATCATAAAAATTGCTCTAGAACAAACTTTTATGTACTAACGTAAAACTTCTCGAAATTAAGTTACAGTTGGGCTAAATAAAAATGGGAGCTCTGCTAGGGTTTTGGCTTGGACTCCTCTCGCCGCTGCACCGCTGATCCTCTTCTGCCGCCGCTCTTCTTTCGCCGATCTCCCTCTCGTCGCCACGTTGTCGATTCTCCTGCTGTTATTTTCTTGACCTTGGGCTTTACGGATTTGTGTCACAGATCTTTCTCTCACTGCCGTCCGCGTCTCCGCCTGTCTTCTGCGTCATTCGTTTTCCTTGCGGTGTATGGCGTCAGCTTGTTTCCTGGTTTCTGACTTCAATCTGAAGTCGCGGCGCTGGTGAGAACTCACGGTTCGTTTTTGGTCAGTACGCGCGACTGCCATCGTCGGTCCGTTGCCGACTGCCGCCTTGGAAAATAACTGATGGAAATTTTTTAAAATCAATTACAACAATAAACTCTGATTGATTAACTGCTGGAAATTTAAGAATTATGAGCCGCCTTGGAAAATAACTGATGGAAATTTTTTAAAATCAATTACAACAATAAACTCTGATTGATTAACTGCTGGTAAATTAAGAATTAAGAATCTCTCCCGTATGAGGAGTTTTTTCCGGACAATTTTATTGTAACTTTTTCTGTGTTCAGATCTAATCTGTGGTTTCAATTCAATGGCATCTTCGAATAATCATAATATGATTGGTGCGGTGGATAGAAGTCTGCAGTTGGGGCTTGTGCTTGAAGCAGATGATGTGGTTCAAACGGCGCCGATTCAACGATGGAGCTTTCTTGGGCGTTTTTTGACGGAGAGGATTATAAGACCCCAAAAAATGCCGAGTGTTTTGGCTGACATCTGGCAACCGGCAAAAGGTTTGACGGTGGAACCATTGGATCCTAATCTGTTTCGATTTGATCTATATCATCCATGGGAGCGTGAACGAATCTTAAAAGGAGGTCCTTGGACTTATGACCAACATCTTTTAATCATGCATAAACTTGAAGGGGATGTTGTTCGTGGTGATGAAGAACTTATGTTTATGGAGATGTGGGTTCAAGTTCATAATTTACCAAGTGGTTTTATGTCAGAAAGGGTGGCTGTTTTGATTGGCAATACTTTAGGGAGTTTTGTTGAATCGGATCCGAACAACTTCAATGGCGTCGGCAGAACGTACATGAGGGTTAGGGTTTCTCTTGATGTTCGAAAAAGCTTGTGTGCTTCTATGCCTATTAGCAGAGCGGGTGAGACTCCATAAACCATTATGTTCAAATATGAACGCCTGCCTATATTCTGTTTCTTCTGTGGTTGTTTAGGGCATGCTGAGAGATTTTGTCTGAAATTGCTTGATGTTCCTGATCCGGCTACTGTCATACGGCCATACTCGGTGGAATTACGTGCTCTGCCCCGTAGGTTGCAACCCCCATCTCAGTCGAAGTGGCTCTTGTCAAAGCCGCCTGAAACGGCTCGTCCGTTGGAAAATAATGAGGCCCCGGAAAGTTCTAGTGGAGGTATTATCAAATAAGGAGTTGGTTCAAAGACAGTGTTGAATACTGTTTCCTTGTTTGAAAATAATAAGGGGATGACCTCAAAGCAAGGTGAAAAGAAGGATAGCCTTGTTGTAACGGAGATAAAGAGGAGAAGAAAAGAGGAGGTGATTGAGAATAAAACATCTGATATGGTGGTGGATACAACGCCAGTAGTGACTGGTTCAAAAAACTTTCAGCAGGCGGGCTCTAGAGACCAGACCCGCCAAGGAAAATGAGTACGTTAAGCTGGAACTGTCGAGGTATGGGCAACCCTCGAATAGTTCGTATGTTAAAGAACTTAGTTGCTAGGTTCAAGCCCGATTTTATTTTTCTGATGGAGGTGAAATGTAACCGCGAGAAAGTTGAGGTAATAAAGCGTAGTCTTTCTTATTCTGGTCTCTTTTTTATTGATCCTATTAACCAAGGTGGAGGGTTGGCTTTTCTTTGGAAAATTAATGGTTCAGTCAGTTTGTTGCGGGCTTCTAGAAATTTTATTGATGTCAAAGTCTCTTTACTAGGTTTGCCGGAGTATCGATTAACCGGTTTTTATGGTTTTCCTGAGCGTTCTAGAAGGTCAGCTTCTTGGGAGATGATCCGGGATCTGTGTAGTAATTATTATTTACCTTGGGTAATTGTTGGAGATTTTAACGACATGGCTTTACAGAGTGAGAAGAGTGGTGGCCGCAGACATCCACCTTCTTTACTTAATGGTTTTTCTGATGTGATTGAGCAATGTAATCTGTTCGAGGTCTCAATGTTTGGACATGCGTTTACTTGGGAAAAGAGCAGAGGTTATCATAATTTTGTTGAAGAGAAGTTAGATCGGGGATTAGCATCATCCAGCTAGTTTCAATTGTTTCCTTCGGCCAAAGTTATTAATGAGGAAGCCTCGGCCTCTGATCATTCAACTTTTGTGCTGTGTCCGACCCCTAGTGAAGGGGTGTTTGTTCGCCGGTTCCGTTTCGAAGCTGCTTGGACTCAAGAACCTGATTGTCATGATCGGATTGTAAGATCCTGGAATGTGAATGCCTCGGCTGACATTTTGGTTCGGCAGGAGCAGTGCGGGCAGGCGCTGTATCAGTGGGGAACTGAGTTACGCAGTCGGTTTTCTTCCAAACTTGTGGATTGTCGAGCTGAGATTAAAAGGCTGCAGAATCGTGTCGACGGGACTGGTCAGGCGTTACTGTTAGAAGCTCGGGAAAAGCTGGAACATATCTTGTTTCAACAGGAATTGTACTGGAAGCAAAGAGCAAAAAAATTGTGGCTGGCTGGCGGTGATATGAATTCAAAATTTTTTCATGCAGCTGCTAATAATAGAAGGAAAAAGAATAGCTTTGCGAGGCTTCGTGATGTAGATGGTGAATGGCGCAGCTGGGGTGCAGGTTTGGATTCTGTTATTTTCTCTTATTTTACTCAGCTTTTTACCTCGAATGGTTGTGTTTTGGGGCCGATTATTGAAAATGTGGCGCCAAAGTTGTCTATGGAAAATTGTGATATGCTCTGTGGTGTGTTTAGTGCTGTGGAAATTAAAGAAGCCTTGTTTTCAATGCACCCGGACAAAAGCCCTGGTCCTGATGGTTTTAACCCCGGTTTTTATCAGAAATTTTGGGATGTAGTAGGAGGTCATGTTACTGAAGCTTGTTTGTTATGGTTAAATTCTGGATTGTTGCCTGATGAGATTCATGAAACTAATATCGTATTAATCCCTAAGAAATCAAAGCCTAAGATGGTTTCTGACTTGAGACCGATAGCTCTTTGTAATGTGATATACAAAATTGTGTCTAAAGTCTTAGCTAATCGGTTAAAGAAAGTGCTTCATGTTATTATATCTCCGTCCCAGAGTGCCTTTATCCCTGGCAGACTTATCACTGATAATGTTATGCTGGCTTTTGAGGTGAATCAATACCTCCATCAGAAGACTAGAAGGGTTTCAAGTGGTATAGCTGCTCTTAAGCTTGATATGTCTAAAGCATATGACAGGATGGAATGGAGATTCCTTCAGGAGATGTTAGTGAAACTTGGTTTCCTATTGAGCTTTGTTAGCCTTTTAATGCAGTGCGTTACAAAGGTTAAATATAGGGTTGTCCATGGGAAGCATGTTGTGGGCCCTATTGTTCCACGGAGGGGGCTCCGTCAAGGGGATCCGTTGTCACCATATCTGTTCCTTATCTGTGCGGAGGGTCTTTCTCTCTACTTATCTCGGCTAGAGTCAGAGGGTCGGATCCGAGGTTGTGTTGTTGCGAACCAAGCGCCAACAATCTCTCATCTATTCTTCGCTGATGATAGTTACTTCTTTTTCGGAGCCAATTGATCAGAAGCTTCAGCAATTAAACAAGCTCTAAATGTGAGTGTGCTTTTGGACAGAAAATAAATTTATCAAAATCCTCTATATCTTTCAGTCGAAACTGCCCAGATGGTGAGTGTGCTGAAACTAGTAATATTTTGGGGGTTTCCATTGTTGCCCTCCCGGATAAGTACCTGGGTCTACCTTCGGTGGTGGGAAGGAATAGGGCACATGTTTTTGGCTTTGTTGAGGAAATGGTGCGGGCTAGACTGAAGAGCTGGAAGGCCAGATTTATGTCAAGAGCCGGAAAGGAGATTATGATCAAATCGGTAGTGCAAGCGCTTCCTACTTATGCCATGAGTCTCTTCCTTTTTCCTGTGAATATATGTGATGACCTTGAGAAGTTGATGAATTCTTTTTGGTGGGGATCAGATGGTTCGGGTAAAGGTAGCTTACATTAGAAATCGTGGGATAAGCTGTGTTGCCCTAAAAAATCTGGTGGAATGGGGTTCAGAAAATTGCATAAATTCAACTTAGCTTTATTGGCTAAACAAGGTTGGCGGCTCAACTCAAACCCTGAGTCTCTTGTGGCTCGAGTTTTTAAGGCTCTTTATTATCCAAATTGCTCTTTTCTTGATGCATCTTTATCTGATGGGCCTAGCTTCGTTTGGCGTAGTATTATGGGTGCTCAAGAATTGTTAAAATCAGGAATTCGTAGATTTGTTGGGGCGGGTGGGGAGGTCCGGATTTGGGATGACCCGTGGCTCCCTGACGATCATTTTCCTTATATTGTAAGTGAAAAATTGGTTGGGTTAGGGGTGGAAGTGGCGGCTGATCTAATGGAGGAGGGTAGGCGGGCTTGGGATGTTGGGTTAGTTTCGGGCATTTTTGCTCCTCGAGATGCAGATCTTATTCTCCGTGTCCCTTTATCTAATAGGGTTGATCAAGATGTGTGGTATTGGAAGGATGACCGAAGGGGCATCTATACAGTTAAAAGTGGGTACAGAAAGCTTATGGCTGGATTTGGAACAAATTGGTTCATTTATTCTCCTCTATGGAATAAAGTTTGGAATCTTAAAGTGTCCCCTAAAGTTAAGAACCTTCTTTGGCGGGTTCTTGCTAACTGTTTCCCTTCTAAAGTCGCGCTGAAAGCCCGAAGGGTTCCTATCTCAGATTTATGCGAGCTCTGTCATGGGGCGGTGGAAGATTCTTATCATATTTTTCTCAGATGTACTATGGCTCGAGCTATTTGGACTATTTCGCCTATTGGGGATGTGGGAACCCAATTTCAAAATATTTTTGATTATTGGGGTTGGATCTTCTCTAAACCGGTGGAGCTTGTTGAGTTTGTAGCGGTTTTATGGTGGATTATTTGGGGTTATAGAAATGACATTGTGTGGAATCGGAAGGATTCACAAGCTTCGATCCTGTATCATTCGGCCGGCTCATTTCTACAGGCCTGGAAGAAAGCGCAGGCGTCTGTTTCTCCTTCTGGCAGTCCGGCTGTGCCAAGCCTGACGGTGTGGCAGCATCCTCCAATTGGCTTCCTAAAATTGAATGTGGATGGTGCGTCATTTGCAGACGAGAATGTGGCTGGGTTTGGTTGTATTGTTCGGGATGAGTTGGGCCGTTTTGTTGCGGCTAAAAATGGATCCTTGCAGAATTATCAAGATGCATCGTTCATTGAAGCGCTATCGGTCCGTGAAGCTCTTAGTTGGATCAAAGACCGCGGATGGAAGGATGTAATCATTGAATCAGATTCTTTGATCGTGGTTCAGTCTATGGCCCGCCCGTTAGAGGTTTCATCTCCTTTTAATGCCTTAGCCAATGATTGTCATTTTTCTTTGAACGAGTCTTCTAATTGCTCTATTCGTTTTGTCTGTCGCTCTGCAAACTCTGTTGCTCATTTGTTAGCTAGAAGTAGTATTTTACCTTTACATCGGGGTGAGTGGTTTTCTGTACCCCCTGATTTTATTTGTAATATGCTTCTTCTAGATTCTTAATATATGCTTATTTGGTTGTCAAAAAAAAAAAGTTACAGTTGGACTATAAAAGTAGGATTGGGTCGTTTTGGACAAACTTAGAGAAATTTATCGTCCATCATATATAAATCAAGTTGAATTTTGTAATTAAATACAAACTAACGAGTTAATTAACTACTTCGAACCTTAATTTGTCAGAAACAGGTGGCCGAAACCATCCATAACAGGAGTATGTCCAACAACTGAAAGGCCAGAAACTACCTATGGTAGGGATGATTTCGGTGGCCGAGAGGACCTGGGGCCCTAGCCCCTCTTGTCTCCACCCCTACCTTTAACAGATAAAAATAGTTTTATCACTATTATCTTAAATAACATTCAACAAATTTTACCCCCAACTATACTATATGAACTACACATTAATAAGTGTCGTTATTTATACTTTACTAGTTTTTGATCCGTGTGATGCACGGATTCATCTTAAAATTCAAAAATATAATATAATAATTACAATTAATGATATAAAGATGCTATATAAATTAAATATTATTATTTTATTTTCACATTTACTTTAAATAATCTTTTTTATAAATAAATATAATAATATAATTAAAATTAATATATTATATATTTTATTTTATTTTTTATCAGTAAAAAAGGAGGAAGTGACACATCAGCTCCATCGTTACTGTTTTATATCTATACTATATATAATTACGGAAGCAGAGAGAAATGAGAAGAAGTGTTTTAGAGGTCTTTTTGATGAGTTGTCAACGTAGTAAAAAATCAGATTAAAAATATTTAATTAATTAAAAATAATAAATTTATATTTATAATATATTAAACAATTACTAGCCTATTAATTAAAATAATAAAAGAAAACAAGAGTTACGGAAAGATGAAAAAACACAAACCAAAGGAAATCCAAAAGTCGCAAATAAACTTCTATATAAAGCATGATAGATAGTATTCCACCATTATATTTATTGGTCACGATAGATAGTATTATATTTCTCAAGGTAAATATTCGATTTTTTTTCATATGTTGTAGTTATTTTGTTCTCAATTATGTTGTTGTTTTATTTTTATTAAACAATAGTTGTTATAGTTTCATCTTTCAGATTCATTTCTGTTGTTACTCAGGTTCTATACCTCTCGCTATCTTATCCATGTTTTCTTTTTTATTTGTCTTTTTTTTTCCAAACTGGTAGCTTCAATTGAAGAAATCCGACAGAAATAGAAGATGCATGAACAACTAAAATCGAAAAACACAAAAGTGTCAAAAATTACAAGAAATTCTTATGTTTCTCAAGGTAATTATTCGATTTTTTTGCATATGTTGTGGTTATTTTTGTTCTCAATTGTGTTGTTGTTTTCTTTTTATTAACCAATAGTTGTTATAGTTTCATTTTTCAGAGATGAAATTCCATTTCTGTCGTTACCCAGGTTCCGTACCTCTCGCTACCTTATCCATGTTTTCTTTTTTTATTTGTCTTTTTTTTAAAATGACTAAAATAAAGATTTTGTAAATTTGTATTCTTTTGTAGTATATGTTGCTAGTGTTATCGTTTCGATTGCTAACTCTTAACTAAAATTTAGATTTTCGGCTTTATATGAACTCAATTTTTATAGATAAATATAATAATATAATTAAAATTAATATATTATATATTTTATTTTATTTTTTATCAGTAAAAAAGGAGGAAGTGATACCTCAGCTCCATCGTTACTGTTTTATATTATATATAGATATAGATATGCAGAGAATTAGAGAGATTTTAAGGATAATTTAAATTCTGTAAAACTCTTAGATGTAGTGCGGATAAAATCTATCTTTTTATAGATAAATATAATAATATAATTAAAATTAATATATCATATATTTTATTTTATTTTTTATCAGTAAAAAATGAGGAAGTGACACCTCAGCTCCATCGTTACTGTTTTATATTATATATAGATTTGTATATCATGTTATCACTAATCAGTAACATAGTAAAGACACATGTACATACGTGAATTTTAAAAAAAATCAAAAAATATCTTATGTACACGTGTATTTTTGATCTGTTATAGCACACACGATAATATTTTTAATTATTTCTTCATGTGCTTACACGTATTTGAGATTTATTATTAACGAGCGATAACATGATGTGCAAGTGGAGTGAAGATAAAGAGATTCATGATTTTATTGAATGTATTGTTAATAATAACTAAAAATTGACCTAAGTTATAAACATTATGGAATAAAATTGGTTCAACTTACAAATATGTATTTCGTGTAATTTCCATCCAAATACATTTTTGTAAAATAAGGGAGGTACCGATTGCTTGACGTACACATTCTAATGTCAAAGTCAGTATCACTATTAAAAATAGTAAAAACGATGAAAACTAGAGTTTAAAGCATACATGAGATATTCTTTTAAACCCTTTATTTATATGTTTTCCACTATGCCTATTAGGATATTGTCTTCATATTAATTACCTCAATATAGGAGGCCCCTACATGTATTGCTTTTTTTTTAGTTGTGCTCACACTAAGTTTCTCTAGATGAATATATGGATGTACATGATCGGTAACCAGTCCATTAACAAAAAAAAAAAAAAATATTAATCATTCCATTTAATTCGATTAACCTATAATTTTGATTGGTTAATTTTTATTTCGGCGGATTAACCATTAATAACTTTTTATAACAAAAATCACTTTAAATCTATAATTATTTTAAAATAAATATATAAATATATAATTATTTAAATATTAAAATTCCATTCAATTAACAAAATCAACTAAATAGATAAATTTTATGTTATTTTAATATTTTTAACTTAAAAAATTAAAAAAATATCTATATTTATATATTGTAATTAAAGTTCTAAATATATTTATACTTGTTTTTAGCGTATAATGGGTTTATTTTATTTTCTAATTTCAGTTAACTATCAATTTTTAAAATGAAAAACCGTACCGTAATCCATCGGTTTTCATAAACCTATTTTTTGGTTTAATTTCAATTTCAAAAATCGATTTTTCAATTTTTCAATTAGTATTATACAATCACTTTTACAACCTTAATTTATGGTTAATCATCTGAAATATGTGGTAAGTATTAGCTATCCTATCCTTGACACCCTTATTAAATATGTGGGGATCACAAATGTCAAGGAATGTAAATAGAATAGTACTGCGTAGTAAATTCTTTTTTTTTTTTTTTAATGAATTGATCGTTGTTTCTTTGAAAGGGGAATTAATTATGTAATCATGGAAGCACTATAGATCAGATGCAAGAAGTTTATAAGACACCAAATCCAATAAAACCATGGGCGGTTTCTAAAAATATTTGGAAATTAAATAGGCCCACGCGGAAAATATATCAAGGGCTTCTAGATAACGGAAAGACCCCCAGAAGTCCTCCTTTTCTACTAGAAAAATAAAGAAAACACATGAGAAAAATCTAAAAATGTCGGTATCAGACCAAAAAAAAAAATGGTTAAATTAATTTTTAAATAAAAGTGGGAATAAGAGTCAAAATGTAACTCTAACATTTGAAGATAAAATTGTAGATTTAATATGTGTAAAATTGTGTAAATTTAGCTATAACATTTTTAAGTAAAAATAATTTTGATAATACGTATCGAAAATTAGAAGAAAATTAGTTTTACTGGTATTTAATCACTTTCTATCTTTCAAATATCAATTATATTTAAGATATTTAATGTACTACTAACAAAATTATAAAAATTCTTTTAAAATGCTAAAAGCTAAATCAACTACATATAAGTTAATCACAATTTTTTTTTGTCAAACTATTTAAAATATTTACTTTATTATGAATATAGTTACAAAAAAACCAACAAAAAATGTACAAAACTGGTTCAATTTATCGACAAACTTGATTGAAAAGTCCGATGTGAGTCAAATTGGTCTTTTCAAATTTTTGATAGCGCATGACGAAAATTGATCTTACTTGGAAACGTTAGGTTAATTTCACACTATTTCATACGTTATGGCTAAATCTACACTTCACTTTGAAACGTTAGAGTTAAATTTGACCATTATCCTATAAAAATTTATTCCATAATAGTTTATAACTTACTACATTAGTCAAGCTTCATATTATAGAAAATATATATTAAGTTTGAATTTTATTAGTCTATTAAATTAAGATACATTAAGGGCTCGTTTGATAACCTACTTGATATTGGGCTAAGTGATGTCACACGCGTGATGTAATCACCATCCTAATCGCGGTCCAGGTACAAGCATAATAAAGGCCCAAATAATGCCTAAGACAGTCCCTGACCCATTTCAACAGGCCAGAGATGACCACCGCGGTCCAAGAGCCCAGCGAGCGGCAGCCCATCACAACCTACGAGGTTCTAACCTCTAAGTTTTTCAATGAATCTTCTAGAATCCTACAAGATAAAGGATTCCTTCCATGATTCAGATTCCTTGAGGGATTAGAAATCCTAGCCCGGTAAGGATTCCCAAGAAAGTGACAATCTTAAACCTAATACTATAAATAGACATGTATAGACACAAGGTTCGGTACGTTAACTACTCTCCCTAAACTAGATCATACCCTTCCATTCGGTCCTAAACCAAAAACTAACTTAGAGTTTGCCGGATTCCAACCTCGTTTGACCTTTTCATACTATTTTGTAGGCTCAACACGGCATCAGATCAACATCACGATTTGACCAAGAACATGTAACAAGTTAGCATTGGCACGGTGAGCATGGAGTTCGATTATCCACCGTATATAAGAATATTCAATGATGGCTCGATCTACTCGTGTTCACTTAGAGATCCATCGTAACAATGATTAAGAAGTCAATCAAAAGGTAGGGCCCTAGACCCCAATTAGATCCTCAATATCAACTCCTAGAGAAGGAAAAGGTCAGCCCAGAACTTAGTAGTCATGCAAAAAGAGATGGACGATGCAAAAGTAACACATGAGCTCGAGATGGCTGATCTTCGATGGTAACTACGGAAAGCGAAAGGGGACGATCGAGAAAAGCCTGTTCGAACGGGAGAATCTAGTAGGGAATCCACTAGGACCCCTATGGCCTATACCGAAGCCTATCCTCTAGGCGGAGGTATTCCAGATCAAGAAGCCCTCCTCGGTACCACACAAGGCGAAAGGAACCTAAGGACAAGGAAAACGATAAATCCTGTGGACGAAGCAAAAGTCGGTCCCCGTTGTAGACACTGGAGTAGGAGGACCCGTGATAAAAACCTTTCGATAAACTGTAAAAAATGATAAAAACGACTGATTCAAACAAAAAATGAAAAAATCTAAGAGAAACATTACACGGACTGATAACAAAATGGTGCAACCGGAACCGATAATTCAAGTCGTGCCCATGAGCCATAGCCAACGAACTCGTTAAAATCTGACACGATTTCCCACAAATAAGACTATTGAATCTGACACGTGCCCACACAAGTAGGCCCGTCAAAGTCTAACATGGGCTCGACAAAAGCAACGCAAGCCCACACGAATTGGTTATGTGAACGGGCCCGTCAATTCAAGCGCGAGCCCGCATGAACAAGCCCATCGACCCACCCACGGGCTCGTACGAGCGGCCCCGTGGATGGCCAGCTGCTGGGCTCATGCCCATCTAGGCGTAAATCACCCGAAGCTCTGTGCCTATAAAAAAAGGCACAAACCCCGAGGCACTCTAGAGGACCCACTGGATCCCGAAATGACTTATTGACGTGCGTTGTTGGGATATTTACCGACTCATGACCTGCTACACCATCGCAGTTTAGCCATTGTGTCTCATTATTATTTTTGCTTGCACGCGGTAGAATCTGTTGGGGTTTAGTGTCATATAGACAATTGTTCTAGGATATGAACTAAATATAAATGAAGTGTTCTTTATGTCATTTGTTTTAATAAGATATGGTTTCATAACTATATAAAGGCAACATCTTTTAAAGAACTAAATAAGTCTAATAAAAGAAAATCCCTAAGTTTGTTTAAAGTGATTATAAAGTGTTCATACAAGCATGAAGTAAGACGAAACTTTATAATAAACTAATAAACTTAAAACCACCCCAAGTCAAGTAATATGTTTAGGATTGACATATCACTGTTGAGACTTGCATGTAACAATGTCTTTGTTGAACGATTTCCGCAAGTGCACGGTTTCGCTTGTAGTAATAAAAATATCGATCCCACAGAGAACGCTTTTTAACGAAAACTTATATTAATTTAGTTTAAATACGACTTAAGGTTTATTAAATAGATAAACGTTATTTGAAATTGGATTTGGTTTTGAAATTGCTAGAAATAGAATTAGATTAGAGTATTTTAGATGTTAGAAATTATTTATGATTTAAAAGTTAATTTGCAAGACAGGAACGTTTAGAACTTTTAGAAAAACAAATAAATGTATTCGTTTGCATTAAGCAAAGAAAACAACTTTAAACTTTGTATTAATTATAATGATGAAATAAATGATGGAACCTCTAATTAATTGGCTTTGAACGCGACAAAACCCTTTCGGGATAGTTGCCCTTACTCAAATTAAAACTCTTTCGAGATGATAATTTGCCTAAGTGTTCAACAAAGTTTCCTTGTAATGATTTTGAATTCAACTGCGTATTAATGAAAACACCAGCCTCACTTATATTGGATTGGTTACCATAAGTGCTGCATAACGATTTGTCGAATAGAACGGACTTTATTAGATGAAATATAAATTGATACAAGTTTACAGAGTGAAATCGCATGGACCCTTCGAGGGCGTGCAAGTGAACGGATGATCAGTCCCTTCCTTGGGTTTCCTTAGAGGTTGTCAGGCTCAGGGGCGGATCCTTTTACTAATTCTTCTCGCTGTAACTTCGGAATAGGGATTCGGTCAGCCACTACCAAAATGCAAAACTAAACTGGAACAATGTCTAAACGCTACTAAACTTGCTATTATTGAGTAAACAATGTGTGTACAACATATTGCTTTGAACAGAAATAAAATCTAAACTCTGACTCTTTTCTGAGTCAGAGTTTCTACATAAACTCTGCACTAATCTAACTCTCTCAATATTACATTACATTACATAACATAACATGTTACATAACATAAAAACAACAACCTTTCTCTCCATATCAACTCTTTATTTATAGATGTTGAAGGGTTGTGACTGAAGTGATGTGTCCTTTGTGAAGAGTCGTGTCCGTTGTGAAAGGACGTCTTTATCCACTTGAATGAACGCGTTTCTTGGATTTTAACATGTGTTCATTGTACTTTTGCAGGATTTCTGCACTTACCGAGAATGGGAATCCTCGGCCGTGAATGGGGGAGCATTAAGTTGAGCTTTGGACGAAGGGATGAAGTAGCTGAAGGACGCGTGTCGCGGCCGTGGGTGGTGGATTCGCGGTCGCGGCATGGCGTGATTTTTCACTTCTTTGCTCTCGTTCGTTTCCTTGATTTGGCGCTTTTGATTTACGTCGTCTTTGACTCCTTTTGTAGGGTTTTTCTTCTGTTTTTGATCCTTTTTCGTTCCTATTTGGATTTTACCAAATATTTAGGTACCTTGCAAGAAAGAAAGATATTCGAGAGTAAAAGTAATCTAAACAGATATAAATAACACGAATTTGTAATAAAAATGATGTAAATGTTAATGATATTTTAGGTATATTTTGGGCTTAACAAATCTCCACACTTAATCTTTTGCTAGTCCCGAGCAAAATTTCACTGAATTTATTCCTTAACTAATCTCTTTATGAAAATAAAGCATATATCTTTGTGTTTATCTTTTAAATTAGTTAAGCCGAAAAGACTAACTTCGCATGGCAAATTTATACGCAAAATATCAAACTAACTTAGTATAAATACGATATATCATTCGTCTTGTATTTCAATGTTTAAATTGAAGTATTCGGGACGATGTAAGCACGCATGTTATTTGAGTCTTTCATCTCAAGGCATTTCAAAGCACCAAATTTCCTTTCCCAAACTTGAATTATTATATATGAGTATTAAGTTTAACTTATTTGCTTAGTTACGCCCGTGATAAGGGTGGTCTCGATCGTAACTTTATATGCATTTTATTTGTGTTCGCTTAAGAGGTACCGACCATGCCATGGGTGGACGCAATCGTTACTTTAAACTTTAAACATGCTTAATTTTTCCTTATTTTAAACGTTCCTTTCATACCTCGATTGTGATAAAGGTGGTTGCAACCGTGGCCAAAAGCACGCTTCACTTATTTATTTCTTCCCTTTCATAACTCGATTGTGATAAGGTTGGTCTCAATCGTGGCCAAAAGTTAAGAATACGATTTATTGATTAATTAATATGAATTGGGAAAAAGAAAGTTAGCACATTCATCCTATATTGACTTAAAATTCAACATGTATTATGGCTAAAGTTTCCTTAAAAACTTCAATTGGTGTTAATGTAAGACAAAATCAAAACCGAGCTAAAAAATTGTTAGTTCAATTTAATGCCTATAAACCTAATTGAAAATTTAAAATAAGATTTATTGTATCATGACATTCATGATATGAAATAGAGATTGAAAATAAAGAATTTTTACTTAAATACATTTACTCGAGACAATTCTTACTTAAAATCGTGTCGAAGATTTATGAAAATTTTATTTGTGAAAAATATTACCCGTATAGAAATATATTCTTTCTATCGATAATGATAACCTAAAAATAATCATAATCTATGTTTTTAATTTATGATTAAATTATAAATGTAAAAAATGTTAAATTAATCAAATAGTGTTGCAATATATGTTGCATTTGTGAAAATATTTTTTTTGTTGCATTTATTCGTATGTCTAAAATGATATATGTATATCTCCTCCCACACTTAAATTGGACCATGTCCTCATTGGTGCAAAATTGATAAAACACGAAAAATGGTACGAAAATAAATCATACGAATGAAGAAAGAAAAAGTATGAAATTAAAGTATCCAAATTAAGATATTAAAAGTGTACCAAACATAATATAAAATAGGTGTATTGTAACAAATCAAAATAAATGAGTAAAGAAAAGATTAGATATAACCTGATTACGTGAACGTGAAGCCGGTGGAGACGGTGTGGTCACTACGCCTTGACGACGGAAAAATGATAATAACCGACATCGGGTTGACGTGTGTTCTTTCCTTAAGGTATGTATTGGTGCCCACCACGGATCATCTTTGGAATGCTTGTAACAATATCATCTAACCAAACTTTTGTGCTTGTGTGTAGGAAACAACATGCCCTTGTGCTTTGCATGCTCATCCTCTTTAATACGAATCTCTTTATCCCCAACTGCATAAATTGGAACCGTTGTCCTTCCGAATCTGAAATGATGCTGAATGGATCCATATTCAATATGCAAACAAATTATTAGAGGTAAAGGAATCCTAATGAGTAACCGTCTTATGTTTAGGCATGGTGTGGAAAACTTTTAAAGGTGTGGTTAGGAAAGAAGTATATTGGGTAGGTAAAAATTTGGTAAAAGTAAAGGTGATATGGTGTGGATTTAATTGTACGGGGAAGAGTTTGGATTGTGTAAGTTGGGTAAAATGGAAAGTGATGTGAGGTTTGTGTAAGGGATAGGTACATATAGGGGTAAAATATAGGTGTTTAGGAGTTTATGGAAGGAATAGGAATTGGCTCAATTGAAGTAAAAAATCCGGAACTGGTGGCTCTACAGGGCGCGGGTCGCGATCGAGGATACCCATCCGCGGCCGCGGCACGCGGTATTCAGAGAATTTTTCTCTGAATTTTCTTGCGGTGCTTGCTGAAGTCACCGAGAATCTGACATTCTCGGCCGCGGATCAGCCCCTGATCATCCATATTTTGCATTTTAACTCTGTTTTGTGTAATTTCTTGAGAAATTATATCCTGAACTCCTTGGAAATGTAATCTGTACTTAAAAATATAAATGTAAAACATTAAATGATAAGGAAAACCAAAGGTTTGTCCTTATTAATGGAAAAAATAAATGATATAATTAATTCAATGAAGATAAGAATATCAAAGGTTATGAAAAAAACATTAAAAAAATCGATTGATATGTAAGTTAAATGAATCTATATTTAGTCATTTACATTTAATTTAGTCATGTACTTATTAATGTCTTATTTAATAGATTCATAAGATGTTAAATATAAACTGAGAATTATCGTCATCGATTAATTATCTCTGAGAAAATTTAAACAGACATAAAACTAGTACTCAGACGAAATAATAAAAAGAATGAATTTATTATAATTGCATGAAATAAATATGAATTTAATTATAAACAAACAAACCTATTGACATACTATGTGAAAACAAAAATACTAAACATCACAAAGGCAAATTAAAGCGTCATCCCGTTGAATTGGGAACCGCATAGCCCGATAACGATCAATCTCCGCTTGCACGAAGATCTGTCTTTCTTCTGCAGAAAGAAATTGTGGGCCAATCCTAAAAACATTTTTAACCAGACCCTCATTTTCCATGTATTCATAATCCATAAATGGAAAGGGTTCTGGATCGGTCCACGGAACATCGACTAATCCTTTCGCTCCGAGTATAATGTCACGTCCGGGTCTAAATTTCTAGAATTTATACCTTGATAGTATTATATATTATAATTATTAGGTTTGTGATTTTTATTTGGTGTTCTAGTAAAAGTTTGGAGTTCATTTGGTGGTTTTAGGTATAAATTAAAAGTTTAGAATAATTGTTAAAAGATTATATAAAGATGGAGGATCAAACTGTATTTTTTCCAAATTTGGATATATATTACCAGAGGATTGGTCATCATCATCAGCATCTTTCTTTTTCTTTTTTTTTTCTTTTCTTATCTTCCTTCCTCTGCTTCTTCGACTTTTTTTTATCGTTCTTGAACCGTTTCTCCACCGTTTCTTTGATTTACGGAGATTCGACCGTCCGAGTCATTTGAAATTGGAACCATAGCATCCTTATACATAGATCTAAGTCCTAGCCGAAGAGATTTTGAGTTTCGGCAGTGTTTAGAGAGAAATGGCTTAGACAGAGTTTAGAGGCGAATTGAACGGGTTTGTGGTTTTCAATTAACAGCCAAGGTAAGTAACTATCAACTATATTTTGAGTTTGATGTATATAAATATATATATAATCAAAGGATTTACAGAAATTGATATTTCAGGGTTTATACGGGTATTTTGTAAACTTGGGGTTTTTCACGATTTTGCTTTTTATTGTGAAATTACGGTTCAAATGAAGCTAATGATTATGCTTCTATATGAATTTCCTATTTTACTTGATTATGTTGATTTAAGGCTTGATTTGATTGATTTACATATATACGTATATGTTTTTGGTTTCAATATAAATCTATATTGAACAAAATGTATTATGATGATTTCTTACGAATTGTGTTTGGATTGAGAAATCTGTTGTGGTTATTATTGTTATTATTTTGGATTGAAGTCCAAATATGATTTTTATCATACAAAAGGGCTAATTGAAGCCAAATGATTTTTGGTTATGAAATAATTTGGAATTTGATTGTGAAAGGATATTTGAAACGTTATGATTTTATGATTTTATGATTTTATATCCATCGAGAGCTATCCGGATCGGTGGTTCCATATTTGAAGACCATGTTCAGTGAGGGACATGGCCTGTGTACACAGTTTGAAAGACCTATTGGGTATGGCAAAGAAGTGTCGGGTAAGACCATATGGGATAGGCAATGTTAAGAGACGTCTCGATTATATATGTGGTTATGGATTGATACTTAAGGGGAGAAACTCGAGGATGGATACAACGTTTTTAAGTTCATTTGGATTATGTTTTCCGTTATGATTGATTTTGATATAAGGTTTTACGTTTTATTGATTACGATTTGGGTTTGATAAAACGCTTATTTGATTATACTATTTAATAAGGTTTTGAACTCAAGAGTCGATACAAGATTATATATTTTTGGTGTTTGGTTTACTACTTTGACTATATTATGAACTTTGGTTTTGAGTATATTTAATAACGTTTTGATTAAATCCCTTTATAAAGGTATATATGTAGCTATGTTAAGTAAAGTTGGTTTTTATAGCGGATAGTTTCTTACTGAGATTTTTGTCTCACATTTTTAAATGTTTTTAGGTGAAAAAGTACATGATAGAGAGAAGGTTACCGCCCAATTAGGTGAGGTTTGGAAATTGGCTGCTTATTGTTAGAATTATGGTTAGAACTTTGGTATTGCAATTGTAATATAATGATATGTGGATAAATTGGAGACTCCTAAGTATTGATTATTATCTTTCCATTTCACGCCCGATGCCGATTGAGGTCATTTAGGGTCGGGTGTGACAGTTTGGTATCAGAGCTCTAGGTTAAATTCTTCGGACCTAAGGTTGATAGTAATTGAGGAATATCGATATTTGATGATAGCTAAGAAATAATAATTGAGGAATATGGCTATTTGGTGCAAGCTAAGAAATAATGTGAAATTTTTCGAGGATTTGATGGTTAGCAATATTTAGGTGTATGGAAAATAGTAAATTATTTGATATTTGGTGATATGGGTTATGAGTAAGTCATAACTTTGAGCTAGAGATATAGAGAATTGTCTATATAGGTGCTGCTGGAGAATCAGATTCATATCTGAATTTTGTGATGCATTTTTCGACTAGATAGAGGCCGAATCTATCATGGAGTCCTAAATGAAAGTTTTTTATTTTTGTCTTACGTTTCCAAGGGTTTTTGAATCGCCTTAATCGGACTCCGTATGAAAAAGTTATGCTGAAAACGGCATATGTTGGTCATTTTAGCGTTCAACCAGGATTTGGTTTTTGCTTTGATTTTTGTCCTTATTTGAAAGACATTGCTACTGGTTTACATGATAAGTTGGTCTTTTTAGGACTATAGGAGATTGAAGAAATGATAAAATGATAAATTGAAGATAATAGATATGGGACTATCTTCCTTATGGTTTTATGGTTTGGAGAAAAGATTGAAGTTTCGAGGATTATAGTCTAAATATACATAAAGATCAAATGGATGGATATAAGAATGATCTATATTGATTTTTCTTATTGTAAGGATTTGATTATAGAGGTTTATATTTGATTGATGATGGTGACTTGGAGTTCATATTCATCATAATTGGAGTGAAAAATTATAGATATAAGTATTATTTTGATGAGTTTTGAAGTTAATATATATGTGCTTAAGAAACCGAAAATGTGGAGATTTCAATTAATTATTTTGGAGGTTGATTATAAATTGGAGATTATGATAGGAGTTTAACAAGTTATGGAATCTTAATTTGAATAATGATATCCGAAGTCAAAGTGCAGATCTATTGTTGAACTTTATCAGATTGAGGTTTAGAATTATTGAAAGTTATATAAATGATGTTTCGAGAGATACCGATGTTAGTGAACAATGAGAAGTAAAGTGGGAGAATATATTAGAGTTCACGATTTGATGATTAAATATGAGATATGAATTTTGAGGACAAATTTTGCTGATCTTAAACACGGTTTGAGGTAGGAAATTAAGAGATAAATATGATATACGAGGATATATGTGGTGATAATTGAAAATAGAAGTTATTTTTAGTTCAAGTTTGTGTGATTATGGTTTAAGTTTATATAAGGATCAAGTTGAGTGTTTATAGGTCAAATAAGAAAATCGAATGATCTTATAGATTTTGATGCAAATCATTGATTCGAAATATTTGAAGTTTAAGAAAAATATAATATCATACATATTAGCGGTTCAAATGTGATTTTTTTGAAGTCTGTAGAATTTGAAGATAGGTGAAATATAATTGATATATATGCAATTGATGGAATCAATTGTAATTTAAATTTATTAAAGTGAGATTTGGTGTATGTTAGGAAAATACGAATATAAAGTGTATCATATCATATAAAATTGAATATATGATATTTGAAGTTTTATTGTGGATTTATTGGTGATGGAATTATTAGGTTGACGTTTAGAGTTATTAAGAGATATATTTAAATGATTGTTACAGTGATGTGGATATGGATAAATCATGGAGTTAATGGATAAATCATGGAGTTAATGGAAAGAAACATTAGAATTTGTGGTCTTATGATGATTATGAGTAATGTTGATAATTTGTAATAATTTTGTGATTTTGGAGATTATTTGAGGAAGAAAATTTAGATTAGAGAATGTGAATTTCGAGGATGAAATTCCTTAAGGTGAGGAGAATTGTCACGTCCGAGTCTAAATTTCTAGAATTTATACCTTGATAGTATTATATATTATAATTATTAGGTTTGTGATTTTTATTTGGTGTTCTAATAAAAGTTTGGAGTTCATTTGGTGGTTTTAGGTATAAATTAAAAGTTTAGAATAATTGTTAAAAGATTATATAAAGATGGAGGATCAAACTGTATTTTTTCCAAATTTGGATATATATTACCAGAGGATTGGTCATCATCATCAGCATCTTTCTTTTTCTTTTTTTTTCTTTTCTTATCTTCCTTCCTCTGCTTCTTCGACTTTTTTTTATCGTTCTTGAACCGTTTCTCCACCGTTTCTTTGATTTACGGAGATTCGACCGTCCGAGTCATTTGAAATTGGAACCATAGCATCCTTATACATAGATCTAAGTCCTAGCCGAAGAGGTTTTGAGTTTCGGCAGTGTTTAGAGAGAAATGGCTTAGACAGAGTTTAGAGGCGAATTGAACGGGTTTGTGGTTTTCAATTAACAGCCAAGGTAAGTAACTATCAACTATATTTTGAGTTTGATGTATATAAATATATATATAATCAAAGGATTTACAGAAATTGATATTTCAGGGTTTATACGGGTATTTTGTAAACTTGGGGTTTTTCACGATTTTGCTTTTTATTGTGAAATTACGGTTCAAATGAAGCTAATGATTATGCTTCTATATGAATTTCCTATTTTACTTGATTATGTTGATTTAAGGCTTGATTTGATTGATTTACATATATACGTATATGTTTTTGGTTTCAATATAAATCTATATTGAACAAAATGAATTTGATGATTTCTTACGAATTGTGTTTGGATTGAGAAATCTGTTGTGGTTATTATTGTTATTATTTTGGATTGAAGTCCAAATATGATTTTTATCATACAAAGGGCTAATTGAAGCCAAATGATTTTTGGTTATGAAATAATTTGGAATTTGATTGTGAAAGGATATTTGAAACGTTATGATTTTATGATTTTATGATTTTATGATTTTATATCCATCGAGAGCTATCCGGATCGGTGGTTCCATATTTGAAGACCATGTTCAGTGAGGGACATGGCCTGTGTACACAGTTTGAAAGACCTATTGGGTATGGCAAAGAAGTGTCGGGTAAGACCATATGGGATAGGCAATGTTAAGAGACGTCTCGATTATATATGTGGTTATGGATTGATACTTAAGGGGAGAAACTCGAGGATGGATACAACGTTTTTAAGTTCATTTGGATTATGTTTTCCGTTATGATTGATTTTGATATAAGGTTTTACGTTTTATTGATTACGATTTAGGTTTGATAAAACGCTTATTTGATTATACTATTTAATAAGGTTTTGAACTCAAGAGTCGATACAAGATTATATATTTTTGGTGTTTGGTTTACTACTTTGACTATATTATGAACTTTGGTTTTGAGTATATTTAATAACGTTTTGATTAAATCCCTTTATAAAGGTATATATGTAGCTATGTTAAGTAAAGTTGGTTTTTATAGCGGATAGTTTCTTACTGAGATTTTTGTCTCACATTTTTAAATGTTTTTAGGTGAAAAAGTACATGATAGAGAGAAGGTTACCGCCCAATTAGGCGAGGTTTGGAAATTGGCTGCTTATTGTTAGAATTATGGTTAGAACTTTGGTATTGCAATTGTAATATAATGATATGTGGATAAATTGGAGACTCCTAAGTATTGATTATTATCTTTCCATTTCACGCCCGATGCCGATTGAGGTCATTTAGGGTCGGGTGTGACATATAATGCCACAAATTATATTCCCATATCACGTTGACTTTCTCCCTATCAACCTAGAAGCGGCAACCAGACCGTCCATCAAAATCTTCGATGAATTCACGGTATTGCCTCGGAAGATGTTGCCGAAGACATAAATGTCTGTGGCTTGGACCATACTACTAGAAGTGCGTCCAAACAAACTGTGACACAAGAATTTATGTAAATAAACCATAGAATTGGATTTGATACTCTTATTGTAGGCGAGGCTGGGATTAAAACGCCAAAAACCAGTTAGCATTCGCCAGATTTCTCTAGACGTCATATTTTTGCCAGGACGATGTGTGGATGTATTCCGTAGGGGAAAACCAAACCAGGCATGTAACTCTGGGTAGCCAAATGTGTAAGTTTTACCGTCGTGGCGAAAACTAAGACGCATCCGACGTTTGTTAACAAAACGTACAGAACAGAGAAATTTCAGAATCCAATCTCTAATTATTGGAAATTTCATATGAGCAAACTTAGTCCACCCCAATTTCTCCAAATAGCGATTCATATCGTCGCTTATTCCGAGTTCATCATTCAAGAACTCGTCCATATCGAAATTGATAATAACGGCGTCCCTCATCATGATTATACACCGGAAAGAAACAACCATAGCGTGCTGATAAGTCAGGACGTTTATTGTCTGAAGCAGAAGTCATGGTGTTTGAAAATAGGTAAGGAAGCAAAGTTCTCTGAACTTAGTTTCTGGTTAATTAAGATATAAGAATATCAGAAATTTATTCTGTCAGAGATGAAAAGAATGTAACAGAACTTTGATCCCCAATAACTTATTTATAAAATCCTAAGATGAAAGGAGGTGTTGTTTTGATGCGAAAAGGTGTTAATCAAACCTCCTAAAGATGAAGAAACTCAATTTTTCGTTTCTGAAGAGTTGTGTCTGCAGGAAAAGAAGAATACAGGTCTGATTCACCAGGAATTCACCGTGTCGCGGCACGCTAATTTTAATTTTAATTTTTTTTTTCGCTGAAGTTACAGAGAATTCTGATCCTCGGCCGAGGATTTCAATCCTCGGTAAGTTCAGAAATTTTTATTTTCTCTTCATTTCCCTTGAAATTTTGAAATCCTGAATTCTCAACTGAGAATTCAGATTCTCTGTAAGTTCAGAAATTTATAAGGCAAAGAAAGTAAAATTCTCAACTGAGAATTCACATTCTCAGTAAGTTCAGAAATATATTTTTTTCTTCCTTTTGCTTGGACAAACTGAGAATTTGGAAATCTCAACTGAGAATTCATCTTAATTTCTTAAAACTAATTAGAACATGACTTAAATAAATTTTTATTGATTTAAAACTCGACATACGCATATTTAAAAACTAAAAATTATAAATTATAAACAAATGTAAATTAAATTTAAAACAAGTAAAGATGAAAATAAAACAACAAACAAGACTAAAGATAAACAACAAAAGGTTTGAAAACTTACCTGGAAATAATTTCAAGTGGGAATTTAAATGTAGAACTGCATCCCCAAAACTTTGAAATTATTTTTATATTTTTGTTTCTTTTGGGTTTTTTATTTTTTTTTTGGTATTTTCTTTTTTTTAGGCCCCCATTTTTTTTAGCGTTTTCTCAAATTAAGGATCTAATGATTTCGGTTGAATGCCCGAACTTCTGGTTCTGCGCATGAACAAACACTACGCACATGAACCGAAACTTTCAAAACTATATTAAAAGTATACAATTCCTTCCTGACGAATAAGGTAATTTCATCCTACTTGTTCATCTGTCTGAGAAGATTTTCCATGGTGATTTCTTAGAGAGATAAATGTAGGTGTTTTAAGGGAATGATAAAAAGGAAATTATTTGGGTTTAGTGTAGGAATTGAATAAATTTCGTAACAAAGAGATATGATGTTTTGGTGAAGGATTAAGTGTATAGAAAAGGGTTAAAGGTTTTAGAAGAGATTATTCGAATTTTCCTTCTATGATATATCTGTTAACTGGATTTCTTTTCTGTAGACTTCTTCTGTGAATTGCATTAATGATCAAATCTCCCATCTATTGTTGAAAAAACTTGAATTTTTATATCTGCAAACATCTAATTGCAAACGTTAAATAACAACGAGGATTTAGTCCTAGTGACCATCCTCAAAAACTAAATAAAAACTATAAAAATAAATAAATAGATATATAAACCAAAGTTCGAAATAAAACACGAAAAAACATAAATTTTTGTTAAAAATTTGGCGTTCCCCGGCAACGGCGCCAAAAACTTGTTGAACGATTTCCGCAAGTGCACGGTTTCGCTTGTAGTAATAAAAATATCGATCCCACAGAGAACGCTTTTTAACGAAAACTTATATTAATTTAGTTTAAATACGACTTAAGGTTTATTAAATAGATAAACGTTATTTGAAATTGGATTTGGTTTTGAAATTGCTAGAAATAGAATTAGATTAGAGTATTTTAGATGTTAGAAATTATTTATGATTTAAAAGTTAATTTGCAAGACAGGAACGTTTAGAACTTTTAGAAAAACAAATAAATGTATTCGTTTGCATTAAGCAAAGAAAACAACTTTAAACTTTGTATTAATTATAATGATGAAATAAATGACGGAACCTCTAATTAATTGGCTTTGAACGCGATAAAACCCTTTCGGGATAGTTGCCCTTACTTAAATTAAAACTCTTTCGAGATGATAATTTGCCTAAGTGTTCAACAATGTTTCCTTGTAATGATTTTGAATTCAACTGCGTATTAATGAAAACACCAGCCTCACTTATATTGGATTGGTTACCATAAGTGCTGCATAACGATTTGTCGAATAGAACGGACTTTATTAGATGAAATATAAATTGATACAAGTTTACAGAGTGAAATCGCATGGACCCTTCGAGGGCGTGCAAGTGAACGGATGATCAGTCCCTTCCTTAGGTTTCCTTAGAGGTTGTCAGGCTCAGGGGCGGATCCTTTTACTAATTCTTCTCACTGTAACTTCGGAATAGGGATTCGGTCGGCCACTACCAAAATGCAAAACTAAACTGGAACAATGTCTAAACGCTACTAAACTTGTTATTATTGAGTAAACAATGTGTGTACAGCATATTGCTTTGAACAGAAATAAAATCTAAACTCTGACTCTTTTCTGAGTCAGAGTTTCTACATAAACTCTGCACTAATCTAACTCTCTCAATATTACATTACATTACATAACATAACATGTTACATAACATAAAAACAACAACCTTTCTCTCCATATCAACTCTTTATTTATAGATGTTGAAGGGTTGTGACTGAAGTGATGTGTCCTTTGTGAAGAGTCGTGTCCGTTGTGAAAGGACGTCTTTATCCACTTGAACGAACGCGTTTCTTGGATTTTAACATGTGTTCATTGTACTTTTGCAGGATTTCTGCACTTACCGAGAATGGGAATCCTCGGCCGTGAATGGGGGAGCATTAAGTTGAGCTTTGGACGAAGGGAGGAAGTAGCTGAAGGACGCGTGTCGCGGCCGTGGGTGGTGGATTCGCGGTCGCGGCACGGCGTGATTTTTCACTTCTTTGCTCTCGTTCGTTTCCTTGATTTGGCGCTTTTGATTTACGTCGTCTTTGACTCCTTTTGTAGGGTTTTTCTTCTGTTTTTGATCCTTTTTCGTTCCTATTTGGATTTTACCAAATATTTAGGTACCTTGCAAGAAAGAAAGATATTCGAGAGTAAAAGTAATCTAAACAGATATAAATAACACGAATTTGTAATAAAAATGATGTAAATGTTAATGATATTTTAGGTATATTTTGGGCTTTACAGTCTTCTGTCAAGACAGAGAGTTGATCTCACAAGCTTCAGATATACATATAATCTGGACAGTTGCATGGATCCAATGAAAGGGAGTTCATTAGGATTGGGGACCCGACTTGAGATAACAGGATGGGTAGATTCATCATTGTCACCTGTTCATCTCATTGGTATTAATAGGTATAAGTAATCCTAAGACTTAAAGGAATGTTAATTAGTGATTCTGGATTACGGAATGTGATGCTTTGATCCTGTTGTAACACGATCCATAACAGAGATGACTCTGGGGTGTGAACGACAGACGTTGGGTGTCACAGGAAGTAATTGCAGGATAGTTATACATTGGATTGAGCATTTGTCACTCCCGATAAATGGGAGATACGTCCAAGGATCGCTTGTGGAAGACTTGACTCTAAATCCTTGCAAGGTGATAGCTTAAGACTTGAAATACAGATTTCACTTAACCTATCTAATTGGAGTTGACTCGGCCTGTACAAGTAAAGCGAACGTCTCACTATATGTGACTTGACATTATCCATAGTCATAAGATTCAGTTCAAGGATGTAGTTGATAAAGGATCGAATTATACTGTAACTAATACGGAAAGGTCAACGACAGAATCAACCTGTCTTCTTATAGCTCTGGGGGAATGTTTCGGATTTGCTAATCACATTTCGCGCACTCATTCCGTTATGCAAAGATTAAATATAATTCTGAGAAAATTAATTTAATAGTTGCATACGGCTAGAAGCAATAAGAACCTAATGGGTCACACATAAGACTTGGAGCCCAAAAGAGAAACAGATGTTAATTAATTGATGGAAGCCCAACTGAGTCCACTAAAGCCCAGTAAATGAGGGGGGCGATTTTATGTAGTAAAATACATAAATAATTAATTTGATTTTTAAACAATTCTAATTAGATTATAATTGTGAATTAAATTAATTAAAGGATAAACAAGTTAGGAAGTTTAATGAGATTAAATTGCTCCTATTATTATCCTATAAGGTTATTATTATTATCTTTATATTTAAGATATAATTGTAAATAATAAATAAGAATTATATTCCGAATTAAATTCTTATTCAGTAACCTAATTCTATCTAACTAGGGTTTAGATACAAGAGAGTATTTATAACCCCCCTATTGGTAAATTTTGACCAACACAGACAATCCTGGGAGAGAGAATTTCGACACCCCTTGTTGAGGACGAAATCTTCCTACCGATTCAATTGATTTCATCTTTTTCTCTTTTTCCTTGATCTC
Organism: Euphorbia lathyris; assembly: GCF_963576675.1. Taxonomy (NCBI): domain Eukaryota; kingdom Viridiplantae; phylum Streptophyta; class Magnoliopsida; order Malpighiales; family Euphorbiaceae; genus Euphorbia; species Euphorbia lathyris. The sequence goes on along the minus strand of NC_088912.1, from coordinate 66,652,805 downwards.
GTGTTGATTAATTAGAGACAATCTACTTTGGTTGTTTTACACGGTTGAGTTCTAACTTGATTTTGAATTGTGTTTTGTTTTGTGCTCGGGAACTCGGAGTAAGAGTTGTGGGCACTACGATTGCAACGGTAGATAGAACTCCAAAAGGTATTTCCTTCTATCCCTCTTTATATGAAATAACGATTAACGGATCTTGGGTTAATGGAAATAGGTTAAAATTTTTATATTTCCGCCGCCAAACGTTAGCCTATTTTCCTTCAAAATCCACTAATCACGTTTTACTGCACTGCAGATTCACGACTCGGCTATGAGATTTTGTTAGGCTGCTGTTCGGGGTGACAGTTTTTCATTATAGCTCTTTTGTGAGTTCATCCAACGCGTTCTTCAGTTGAAATTCAATCCGCAAGTTCATGCCTTATGGATTGCAGTGATTATTAACATTTTTTGCATTTTTTGGAAAGCATGCAATGACTTCATTTTCGAGAATGTGGCGCCCAATTTCCTTATTGTTGTTTGTCTTCTCCACTAGTCCATTACAAGGTAGATTGACTGCACTCGGGTTTTACTAGTGCTTCTAGGGCTATGCTTCGCATTGTCGGTCTTTTGGGCATTTCTCCTCGGGCTCGCAGGGCTCCCCTGAACATTGGCGTCATGTGGCAGCCTCCTCCTTGCTTTTAGGTCAAAATTAACATGAATGGCTTCGCTCTTGGTTCACTAGGACCAGTAGGGGCATGAGGATTTTTTCAGAATTCACGAGGTCTAGTCCTTGGTAGCTTCGCCTTTTTGGTCCCTGATTCATTTACGTTCGTAGTTGAACTTTAGGCAGTGATTTATGCTATTAGAAAAGCTTGGGAACAACATTGGACTAGTATTTGGCTTGAATATGGTTCTTCTTTAATCGTTTATTTGCTCAACTCGAGGCCGCCTTACGTTCCCTGGATGGTGAAACAAGATTGGCTACATGTACTACACCTCTTATCTCTCATGTAGGTTCATGTTTCTTACATTTTTCGAGAAGGGAACCGCGTTGCCGATACCCTTAAATATATAGACTTTCAGCCACATGTTGGTTAAATATATAGACTTTCAGCCCTTAAAATAAATTAAATATTTTGTTTATTAAAATACTTGGTTAATTGTAAATATATTTACATATATTTGGGAGTACAAGGGATTAAACCTTTGTTTAGGACAAAAACTAGAAATTATTACATGGTTGGTCTTAGTTAAAATTTATTTTTACCAAAGGGATTGTTTCTAAACTATAGTTAACTATTGTTTTTTTTTTTTTTTGAAATTTTTAAACTCATTACGGCCGTAATGAGCCAGTGGACAGGAAAGTTCCTGTCCACAAATGGGGCAGAGGCTTCACGCCACTGCCCCAACAAATATTAAAAAAAAAATATAATTATTATTTAATAAAAATAAAAATAAAATTTATAAAATAATTATAAAGAAATAAATTAATTTATCATTTTATAAAAATAAAATTATATGTTTTTTTTTTGGTAGAAAAGGAAAAGAAAAAACAAACAACAACAAACTACCCATGGATTAGCCTAGGGAAGCTAACCCCAATCCTATCTTCTAAAAGAAGAGGAGAGATGAAACTAGGGGAAACAGAAAGGGTAGTATGGCCCGCCGCCGCCAAGCGATCTGCAACTCGATTCTGCTCTCTAAATATGTGACTGAACTCTAAGAACTCAAAGGAGGAGCAAAGCCTTTTAATAGCTTTGATGAGGTTGCGACTGTTAAGACCCATAGTATGATTCTCAGAAATCATTTTGATGGCTTCCATATTATCAGACTCCACAGAAAGCCTCTTAACACCCAGCCTTTTAGCAAGATTGATACCAGTGAGAATAGCCCAGAGCTCCGCAGAGAAGGAAGAACCCAACCCTAAATTCTGGGTGAACCCAAAAAGCCAGGCGCCCCCTGCATCTCTAAGCACACCTCCAGCCGCAATCTTACCATTACTAAGGCATGAACCATCAGTATTCAGCTTCACAACCCCCTCTCTTGGCCTGCTCCATCCAACGAGATGGACATCACAACACTGGGAGGATCTGGCAAGGGACTCTCCTTTGAAACTATCGATAATAGAGAAAAGTTTTTTCGAGAAGAATTCAACTAAGTTTGTCATAAATACAGTTTTATCTCCAAAAATCTCCTCGTTTCTCCATTTCCAAACTTGGTGACAGATAATAGCAAAGAAAATGTCACCATGCTCCATGTATGGAAGTAACTTGCCACTAATACCATCAGAGAACCAGTCGACCTCAGAATGGGCCATGAAGGAAGAGAAAATATGGTGTGGGAGAATTTTCCTCCAAACCTCTTTACTATTAGAGCAATCTCTAAGAGCATGGCACAAAGTCTCAACATGGCCTCTGCATCTACTGCAAGCTCCAGAATCAGCCAAGTGCCTTCTGTGCCTATCCGAATTAGTAAGAAGCCTGTCCTTAACGCCCAGCCACAGGAAACTCCTAATACGGTAAGGAACTTTGAGGGCCCAAATGGACTTCCAAACATCCGAGGGAGGATCAGATCTATTAAGAGAGAAAGCTTCAAAGGCCGATTTGCAAGAATAAACTCCATTGTTAGTCAGCGCCCAGCAATGCCTATCCAAGTCTTCCTCTTGATTACTCACCTTCACTCCCCGAATTCTAAGGAGAGTCTCAAGGCTAAAGAAAGTATCAAACTTCGACCAGATCCAGTCCCCTTTTGAGTCCACCACATCGGCAATCCTCCAGTTGCGGATATCACTAGGTGGGGGGGAAGAACACACATCCATTAACGGTTTATCCCCAATCCAGTTATCAAACCAGAAACTAATGGACTTACCATTCCCCACCTCTAGGCCAACCCCCGAGCAGAACTCATCAAACATTGCGCTAAGCCCTTTCCAGAGGAAGGAACAATTAACAACTCTCTCTTTCGGGCCCCCGAAGATTTTGTCTTTCCGATACTTACCACAAAGGAGGCGAACCCAAAGAGAGGAGGGGCTTTGCCACATACGCCAAAGGAGTTTCATTAATAAAACTTTATTATTGTCCTTTGCTTTCCTAATTCCCAGACCCCTAGAATCTTTAGGTTGGCAAACCTCACTCCAAGGCACTAGATGGATCTTCCTGCCCTCCGCAGCTTCCCCCCACAGGAACCTACGGTTAATCTTATCAAGATCATTAAGCACAGGGTCCGGAAGCTTACAAGCCTGCATGAAGTGATTGGGAGCAGCACAATTAACAGATTGAATTAACGTGAGGCGGCCAGCGAGAGACAGAGTCTTGGCTTTCCACGTGGCACACTTCGTATTAGCTCTATCCAAAGTATCTTTGAAGGAGCCCTTAGACACACGCTCACTGTGGAGGGGAACGCCCAGATACTTCCCAAGAGAATCAGTAAGAGGAATACCTGAGAGATCACTTAAAATTATATGTTATAATGATGTTATTGGATTTTTATTTTATAAAAATTTAAAATTAAAATTTAATCTTGCTTGAAAATGTTAGAATTAAATTTGTACAATTTTATATTTAGGGTTAAATCTGCACTTCGCTTGAAACGTTACGGTTAAATATTTAGTGCATTACTAACGAAAAAAAATATTTAGTATATTAATAACAGAGTAAAATATTTTAGACATTTTAAATCCGAACATTAACAATTCAATATAATTTTACCAAACACTAGTAATTAAACAGCTAATAACAAACAGCTAACAGCTTACTGCAACTGGAAACAGCTAACAGCAACTGCAACAGCTGAACCAAACAGGCCCTAAATATTTAACCGTAACGTTTCAAGCGAAGTGCAGATTTAGCCATTGTGCAAAATTAGCACTAACGTTTCCAATGAAGATCAATTTTAACCATACGCTACCGAAATTTTGAACAAAATTTGTTTGACTGTTATTTAGCCATGTCAGACCTTCTAAACCAGTTTGTCGATAAATTGAATCAGTTTCATACATTTTTTTTCGTAACTATATTAATAATATAGTAAAATATTAACAGTTCAATATAATTTTACCAAACACTAGTAATTAAACAGCTAATAACAAACAACTAACGGCTTACTGCAACTGCAAACAGCAAACAGCAATCGCAACAGCTATTAGCTAACAGCTGAACCAAACATGCCCTAAATATTTAACCGTAACGTTTCAAGAGAAGTGCAGATTTAGCCATAATGTATGAAATTGTGCAAATTTAGCACTAACGTTTCCAAAGAAGATCAATTTTTACCATACGCAACCAAAATTTTGAACAACATTTGTTTGACTGTTATTTAGTCACGTCAGACCTTCTAAACTAGTTTGTCGATAAATTGAATCAGTTTCATACATTTTTTCGTAACTATATTAATAATATAGTAAAATATTTTAGACACTTTCAAAAAACTAAACCTGTTACGTATAAATTAATCACAATTTCTTTGAAAATGTCTTTTACTTTGTTATAATTTTTGTTTGGTTTGTGGGAAATGTTTACTTTGTTATAATAATACTAAATATTTTTTTTTTTTTGTTAGTAATGTACTAAATATTTAACCGTAATGTTTCAAGTGAAGTACAGATTTAACTCTAACGTATGAAATTGTACAAATTTAATTCTAACGTTTCCAAGCAAGATTAAATTTTAATTTTAAATTTTTATAAAATAAAAATTCCATAACATTTTTCAAAAAAAAAAAAAAAATTCAATAACATTATTATAATATAATTTTATAAATTTTATTTTTATTTTTATTAAATAGTAATTAAATATATTTTTTTAATATTTGTTAGGATAGTGGCGTGAAGCCATTTAGAAACAACCCTCAAGTGAAAATAAATTTTAACTATGACCAATTATATAATAATTTCTATTTTTTTTTTCATAAACAAAGGTTTAATCTGAGTAAAAAAGGGTATATATTGATCAAAAGGGTTAAGGTGCAAAAATACCCCTAACATTTTGGGTTAGGAGTAATTTTACCCCTAACGTCTAAAATGGTGCAATTTTACCCCTAACGTTTGTAATCAAGAGCAATTTTACCTCTAATATTGATAAATTGGGTTAGTTTCAGAAATAATTCATCAAACTGTCTTTTTAGCCATGGATTTTGTCATCTACACTTCACACGCATGTCATTTGATCAGTAACAAATCACAAACATATGTTGGGAGGTGAAAAAAATAAAAAAAAATATAATATCTTTTATATGAATTAGACAAAAAAAAATTAAAAAATTCACCGAATTTATAAATATTAATCTCCAATTCTATTATTAAATTACAAAAAACATGAAATCCTTTTTTATATAATGATTGATATGCAATTGGTGTGAAATAAAGAACAAAAATGTATGTGTTTTATAATAATTTTTGAAATTGATCCAAATTATCAACGTTAGGAGTAAAATTGCTCTTAGTTACAAACGTTAGAGGTAAAATTGCACAATTTTAAACGTTAGGAGTAAAATTGCTCCTAACCCAAAACATTAGAGGTATTTTTACACCTTAACCTGATCAAAACTACTGTACATTTTGAAGGACACTGGTTAGGTGGGACCAGTACTACTAATTTCACCGTGGAACGCAGAGACACGTGTAGTCAGAGCGGGTCTGGTAATGTAAGATTGCCGACAGAAAGCCAATGTGAAACGTCTATCATGTAAATCAAACGGTGAAGGATGAAAGAACAAGTCCCATCAGGACCGCTAACGTGATTTATTGAAAAGATAAGAGAGGACCCACTTCTTTAATTAATATTTATTTACTCCAATCAGTTTCTGCCGTGAATTCACCTCTATTATTTTCTCTCTATATAGTAATACAGATTATTGTTTTGAATAAAATATGTTAACTTCAGAAAAGAAAAAAGTCACTTTCGTTTATCATGATAAATTACAACGTCATACCCCAAATTGAAACGAAACCCGAACAAACAAGAAAGAAAAAGAGAAAATAACTATGAACTAATTAAACGCCTCGTGGGTCTTCCTCCAGAATATATATAGTGTCCCTACAAATAATATTCAAAAAGTTTCTCTTCATCAGTTTTATTATTATTATTTTCAATCAGAAGTTGTTGAGTGATCAAGTTTTGCATTTCTTTTCAAAAAAAAAAAAAGTTTTGCATTTCCGACTGTTAATATATATTTATGGGTAATTAATTTATTAGTCCCTATATTTTGACAAAACACACTGTTTAGTCCTTATATTTTTAAAAACACATGGTAAGTTTCCTAACCTTTTTCTCAATGAACTGTTTAGTCATTCTGTCTGTTTGTTAGATTTTTTTACCGTGTATGACTTCAGAAATGACTAAATTACTCTTTACTATTTACCTTCAAACTTCAAAAGAGGAAATCCAATTTAGAAAGAAAAAGCTATTTGTATGAAGAACAAGAAAAAAACAGACCCAATGCTTACGGATTTGAATGATTAAGAAAAAAATCAAGAAGATGAACACTCAAAGTTGATTTCAGATGCATTAGAGTTTAAAGGAAATGAAAATAAAGGAAAAGAAGAACGCAAATCCAAATTGACTAACAGAATCTTCATGAGAGTCTAACGGCAGGGACTAAATAGTTCACCGAGAAAAACGTTAGGGACTAAACAGTTCACCGAGAAAAACGTTAAGGACTTTACCGTGTGTTTTTGAAAATACATGAACTAAACAGCGTGTTTTGTCAAAATATAAAGACTAATAAATTAATTACCCTATATTTATTGAACCTGACTTTTTCAGTTAGGAACATTCCCATTCTCGAATCATTTTACCATTATAGGAGGTGAATTCTTACTCTAAATTGCTATTCAATTCCAATTCCAATTTCTTTTTTCTTTTTGAAACAATACTTTCATCTAATAATTTATAACTGACACAATTTTTATTTTGTAGAATCAAATTAATATTTTAAGTGAAACAAACAAGTATTATGTTGTTACATCATTACTCTCATAATACCTATTTATTCCCCATTAAATGTCACCATTCCTCTCTAGAAGTAATAACAGCTTCTTTTGGAATTCTTTATAACTACCCAAATGGCAGCAATGGGCATCCATTATCGTTTATCCTCGTTTCATGATGGAACTTTAGACAACCTTTCAACGAATCTGGACGTGCATAATTTTAGCACATCTCTTAAAAATGGTGTGTCTAACATGATAAGGCTTATGAAGGTGAATCCCACATTCAGATCCGTCTGTCCTATTCGTGGTTCTTGTTGTTTTTTTTTTTTATCTTCCACGTATTTGTCTATCTATTGATGGCTGATGACATCATGTGTAAATCCGGATATTATCACATAATTTTAGTTTTAATGTTTGTCAAATGATACAAATAAAGCAATTACTAACAGAAATTGATAAATCGAATGACACAACTTGTATCAATTTGTGATGCTGAAAGATGAAATTAGTATTGGAACTAAAATATATGATGTCTAGGTGTAGAGGGATTAACAATACATGTTAAATTCTGTTAGCAAAGGTTTAATAGTAGCATTTGATCACATAGGGCGTCAGGCTCTATTGTGAATCGAATCAAAAGGGTGGCGGAGGATTTGCAAAGTTGGAATAAGAAGTGCTTTGGGAATGTTCGGCGACGGATTCGCAAACTGAATACACAACTTCTGCGAGTTCAGAGTCAATGTAACCCGACTAGCAAACAACAGGAAGACGTGCTCTCCCGTGAAATCTCAGATTTATTACTTTCTGAAGAAATTCTCTGGAAGCAGCGGGCACGTGCCGACTGGATGAAATTAGGTGACCGAAATACAGCATTTTTTCATGCTAAATGCACGGCTCGAAGAAAGAACAATGCCTTGCATAAATTCAAGGACGCTAATGGTGCGTGGGTTGAGGGGGACGAGGAAATTGCCCGTATTGCTGTTGGTTATTTTACCAATATGTTTAGCAGATCAGATACCTTTGGAGAACGAGAATTTGCTTCAGCTGTTGACTCGGCTCTTAATCCTGACCAAGTGGAACAAATTTCAGCGAGTTATTCGAGGGAGGAGATATGGGCTGCGCTACACCAGATTAATCCAAATAAAGCCCCGGGTCCGGACGGTATGACTTCTCTCCTTTATACAAAATATTGGGATATTGTTGGTAATGATATTGTGGAATTCATTCTGAATATTCTGAATTCCGGAGTTATGCCTGAGAATTTAAATCACACTTTCATTGCATTAATTCCCAAAGTCAAGAACCCGACTGTCATGAAAGACCTCAGGCCGATTGCTTTGTGTAATGTGCTGTACAAAGTCATATCCAAAATCTTGGCAAACAGACTGAAATTGATTTTACCTGATTTGATCAATGATTCTCAGTCAGCTTTTGTACCCGGGCGGCTCATAACAGTTAATGCTATTATTGCTTTTGAGGCATTCCATAGCATGAAGAACAGGATCAAAGGGGCCAAAGGAAACTTTGCCCTTAAAATTGATATGAGCAATGCCTATGATAGGGTGGAGTGGAACTTTCTGAGGGTGGTGTTGGAACAAATGAAATTTCCTGTTCACTTTATTCAGCTAATTATGATGGCAGTCTCGTCTGTTACCATGTCTATATTGATTAATGGACAGCCTCACGGGTTCCTCCACCCAAAAAGAGGCCTCAGACAGGGTGACCTTATCTCCCCGTATCTATTTTTGATATGCGCAGAGGCTTTATCGGCTAATATCAGAAAGGGGGTGGCTTCGAGTGTGCTTCATGGAATCAGGATTTGCAGACAGAGCCCTTGCATTTCTCACTTATTTTTTGCAGATGATTCCATGATTTTTGGAAGGGCAAACGAGCAGGAAGTCGGGGCAATCCAGCTAATTCTGCATCAGTATGAGCAATGGTTAATTATGAAAAATCGGAAATGTTTTTCAGTTCCGGAGTTACTGGGGAGAAACGGAAAACGCTTTGTGACATCTTACAGGTTAAGGAGACGGGTGCTTTTCCCAAGTACCTTGGATTGCCGACGATAATCGGGCGTTCTAAGAAAGAGGTTTTTGCCAGTATCCGGGAGCGAATCCAGAAACGCCTAAGAGGATGGCAAGAGAAGCTCTTGTCGACAGGGGGTAAAGAAGTACTTATTAAATCTGTGATTCAGGCGATACCGCAGTATATCATGTCTTGTTTTCTTTTGCCTGAGTCATTTTGTGCGGAAATTCAACAACTGATTAGCAAGTTCTGGTGGGGAGGAAGAGAGGGGAAGCGCACAATGCATTGGCTATCCTGGGAGGCTGTGTGTCAGGCAAAAGACAGAGGGGGATTGGGCTTCCGGTGGTTACGCTCCTTCAATTTAGCTCTTCTCGCCAAGCAAAGATGGAGGTTAATGCTCAACCCGGAATCTCTATGTGCTCAAGTGCTGAGAGCCAAGTACCGGTGTAATACGGACTTTGATAATTCACAGATTGGCTTGAACCCGAGCTTCTTTTGGAGGGGGTTATGCAAGGCCAAAACGCTAGTGGATTGTGGGACCATGTGGCGAATTGGTAGGGGTGACCAGGTTAAGGTGTGGACTGATAACTGGGTGCCTGAATCAAACTACAGAAAACCTCTGGTCTGCCTAAGCGAACTCCGTCCGCAACTAGTCTAGGAACTGATTAATGCGGATACAGCACAGTGGAATGAAGAGGTTTTGCGGGACTGTTTCATGCCGACAGATATAGCCGATATCAAAAAAATCAAGCTCAGCTTCAGACAGCCGTGCGATTCTAGATATTGGGGGCCAGCAAAAAAAGGCGAGTTTACGGTTCAGAGTGCATATCACTTGGCGGAAAACATTCGCAGGCTGGAAAATGGAGACCCTGGGACATCGGAACGCAGCGCGGATCTGCAGAAAAGAATATGGAATATCACCAGCCCTGGGAAAGTCCTACACTTTTTGTGGAAGCTGTCAAAGGACATTCTCCCAACCTTCATGAAACTGGCTGCAAGAGGCATTAATACCCCAGTTATGTGTCCGATTTGTTTAATTGACGTTGAATCAATGTTACATGTTTTTTCTCTTTGCAGGGAGGCCCGCAATGTCTGGAAGTCTTCAAATATATCTGTGCAGGTGCATAAAATTGCAGCCCCCGATATCCAAACATGGATGCTGCGATGTTTGGAGGACCTGCCGTCAGCAGAACTAGGCCGCTGGGCTACGACACTTTGGAAAATATGGTACCGCAGAAATATATGGGTGCACGAGAGGCTATGGATCTCTACTGACACAATACATCGCCAAGTCCAGGAATTGGTAAATGCCGAGAATTACACTGAATCTGGAGCCTTGATTATAAACCCCAAGCAAAAACAATCTCGGGCTGCAAACCGTGGCTCTACAAAAGTATGGTGTCCTCCCCCAAGCGGTGTTGTCAAAATCAACGGCGATGCCAAATTTGGGGATAATGGCCATGCGTGTAGGGTAGGTTTGATAGCTAGAGACTGCACGGGTCTAGTTATGGCTTCAGCAGGCATACCTATCGAAAACTGCAGCACGGTGGAAGAAGCGGAGCTGCAAGCTATTCTCGAAAGACTTTATCTAGCTAGAGACTGTTGTTTTAATAACATCATAATTGAATCTGATGCCAAAACAATAATAGACTGTCTTCAAGCTAGAAAACTACCCAACTCGCGGCTCTTATTCCTCTACGAAGACGTTCTCCTGTGGAGTTCCATTTTCAACACTTGTGTTTTCTCTTTTGTTATTAGGGAAGGTAACAGGGTGGCTCACTCTCTAGCCAATTGGGCTACCTCGTTGACAAACCCCATGGTTTTTATTGAGGACGTTCCTGATCCTATTTGGAATTTAGTTTGTAATGACTTTTCATTAGATTAATAAAAGCATTACTTTATAAAAAAAAAAAAATAGTAGCATTTGATCAACATTGTAACTGAAATTGTTTTTTAGATGAGTGCTAAACTGACTCTCTCTCTAAGAATATTCAAGTTTAAAAGAAAAAGATTTACAAATTGATGTGATAAGTTATATTTTAGAAATATTTTGGGAAAAGAAAATTTTTTGTATTGAAAAATAAACTATTTTAGAGTGAAGTGTTATTGTTTAAAAAAAAAAAAAGGCTGAGAGCATATTTTCACTCTTTTTTTAATTCGAAATCCAGGTGTTAGCTTATTTGGTGTGTGGGCACAAGAGGCAAGTGGAAATCTATGAATATCAATCAAAATGGGTGTGATGGGCTCATGGGTTCAATTTCATTCCATGATAAGATCCAATTGGCAGACTGTTTTCTCTTCTCTTTAATTCAATTATTTTTGGGTTGTCGTAAGTAAATAAATACGCCTATCTCATAAGAGTGTGATTGATTTTATAGTTATGAAATGTTATTAAATTCATATTGTATGTGTGCAGAAATAAACGCACCACTTTAGATTTTAGATTTTGGTGGCCATTATCTATCTTTTGGTTAAATAAAAAATTATATCTATTAAAATATCATGCCAGCACCTACTTTAGGGAATGATACACCTAATGAGAAGCTTTATACTAAATTACATGTATATGATAATATGAAAATCTTTGGATGTTTGGTATATATTGTGAACTTTCAACCACGTAAAACTAAGTTTGATCCACGAGCTACTCCATGTATTTTTATGGGATTCAAACCACAAAAGGTTATAAAGTTTACAATTTGTTGACACACACATACACAGTTTCAAGAGATGATAATTTTTTTAGCATATGTACCCTTATGCATTTTCTAGCCTCAATTCTATACTATTGAGCAACAGTCTACGAGTTAAGAATTTTTTTAATTCTTTGTTTCAAGATCATTTAGAATCAGTTACTTTTAAGCTAGATCAAAGTTTGTCTGCAGATGCTGAGAAACCTGACGAGACTTAAATTATTCCTTTACCAAATGGTAATACACAACTTGCTCATATACCAAGTCTATCTATTCCAACTCATTCCTTAATAGATTTGGTAATACATGATAATGATGTTGTTTAATCCCTAGATGATTATGATATTTCTTTGCATAGTGAATCTCTTGCTACTTTAAATGATTTTTTACTATGTTCTACTATTGAAATTACTAGAAAATCTAGTTGTCAAAGACATGTTCCTTCTTATTTACCTGATTACCATTGTAACCAAGTTAGTCAAGTTAATGATCATACATCCAAAGTATAGTATCCCCTATCTCATGTTCTCAGTTACTCTAAGATTTCTGGTACACATAAGTCCTATATTTACAATCTAAATATTATACCAAAACCTAGAAATTATAGAGAAGCCATCAAACATGTGTTGGCGAAATGCTATGGACAAAGAACTTGAGGCTTTAGATCAAACAAAAACTTGTTCCTTGACAACCTTAGCTCTGGGTAAAGAGACCATTGACTATAGGTGGATTTCTAAAGTTAAACTGAAAAGTGATGGAAATTTAGAATAATATAAAGCTTGTTTGGTTGCAAAAGGTTATACATAAATAGAGGGTATAAATTACCTTGATACCTTTTCTCCGCATTCTCAACTTGACCATTGTAAGATTAGTTTTGGCTATTGCATCTATTCACAATTGGACACTTTGGCAATGTGATGTTAATAATGCAATTTTCATGGTTTTCTTCATGAGGAGGTTTACATGAAACCACCTCCTGGTTTGATTTTTCCCAACCTAAACCTTGTTTGCAAGCTTGAAAGGCCAATGTATGGCCTAAAGCAAACAAACATACAATGGTTTGAGATACTGTCTACTTTTTTTTTTTTTTTTTTTTGACAAAACTTGGTTACATGCAATTTCTTATGACCATTCTTATTTTGTTAAACATAAACTAAGTTTAGTTACCGTAATGATTGTTTATGTAGATGATATTATTTTAACTAGTACTGATCATAATAAGACAAATTTTATCAAGTCTTCATTGGATGCCGAATTTAAAATTAAAGATCTAGAAACTTTAAGTATTTTTTTTGGCTTTTAAATAGCTCGTACTACACATGGTATCGGTCTTTCTCAACGTAAATATGCATTAGAGTTATTAGAATATGCAAGTTTATTAGCTTCAAAACCGGCTTCTACACCTACGAATCCTAGATTGCATTTGTCTAAGTATCAAAGGATGCATACAATATCCCATTGTCTACAGATGCTTGATTGGTAGATTGATTTATTTAACTAACACTCGGCCTGATGTGATTTTTGCAGTCAATACACTAAGTTAATTCCTGGTAAAACTCACATCAATTCACTTGCAAGCTTCACATAGGGTACTACATTATATAAAAAAAGGAACCAGGGAAAGGTCTCTTTTATTCATCAGAAGTGAATCTTCAACTTCGAGCATTTTCTTATGCAGATTGGGCAACATGTGTTGATACAAGAAGATCCATCACCGTGTCTTGTGTCTTTTTTAGGAAATCACTTGCTTTACTAAAAAAGCAAAAAGCAACCAACTATTTTTCGATCATCCACAGAGGCTGAAGATAGAGTCATGTCCACGGTGACAGTTGAAGTATATTAATTGAATGAGGTAAAAATTCCTTGAATCTTTAGAATTCTCATTGAAAAATAAAAAATCTCTAACTATTACATTTATATCTTAATCTAGGTTTGTTCATCAAGCAAACTTAATGGGCAAGGAAAAGAATAAAACAAGTGTCCTAATCTGAGCCCTTGATCATGGGTGATTGTGATCAATGGTGAAGATGCACTTGGAATATGATTGGGGTGTGGTGAATAACATTGTTGATTGATGAAGTTGTTCTAGAAAGTGCCAATAGGCTGGAATTGATCGAAAAGCCCCTGTCTAGGTCGAAAAGACGCATGTGCCCCTGGACTTGAATCTTCCGTGTAAATAAGACTTCAAAGTCTTTATTGTTACCACTGTACTTGTCACTTTCGAGAAAAGAAACCCAAAGGTCTCCCTTCCTCTTCTTCTCCATTTCGAACCCTTTCTTCTTCTTTCTAAGAAAACCTTATGTATTTGTTCATTCTTGTAGCTGTAATTTCAATATTCCCCCTCAAACTAGACTTGATACTGGTTTTTCAAGCCTAGTTTGCCCAAGGGGAATCGTAACTGCGGCGAGTGTTGCGCCTTTGTGAACAAATCGGCGAGTTGTAGGGCCGACGGGATAGGCATGAGGCGGATGAGACCGGCTTGAACTCTTTCACGGACAACGTGACAATCAATGTCTATATGTTTCGTTCTCTCATGGAAAACGAGATTCTGGGCGATGTGCATGACCGATATGTTATCACAGAAGAGAAGAGAAGCGGCCTCCGGTGGTGAGTGAAGGTCTCGAAGGAGATTTGTGAGCCAATGAAGCTTGCAAGAGGTGGAAGCCATAGCGCGGTACTCTGCCTTCGACGAGGAACATGATACTGTGTTCTGTTTCTTTGATCTCCATGAAATCAAGGCGGATCCGAGGAAAACCGCATACTCGGTCACCGATCTTCGTTTTTTCTGTGCAATTTCCCCAGTCAGAATCCGTAAAGGCTTGTAGCTGAAGGTCGTTGAGTACCGGAAAGAAAAGCCCTAGGCCGATCATCCCCTTAAGGTAACGTAATACCCTATGAGCTCGATTTTGGTCTTCTGTTGTTGGCTGTACAAGGTGTTGTGATAGCTGGTTTACTATGAAGGAAAGGTCCGGTCTTGTATGCGTAAGATAGAGCAATTTGCCAATAAGTTGTCTGTATGATGTGTTGTTTGGTAATAATGTCTCATTTTGACTTGGCTTGTGATTTGGTAATACTGGGGATGAGGCTGGTTTACAGTCGACGAACCCCTTTTCTTGTAATAGTTCTAACGTGTATTTCCTCTGTGACATGTGGAGACCATGTTTGGTGCCAGAAAATTCGAAGCCAAGAAAGTAGTGGATGGTGCCCATGTCCTTGATACTGAAGGTGTCGTTGAGGTGCCTCTTGACCTGGGAAATGGCATGCATGTCACTTCCTGCCAATATAACATCATCAACATATACCAAAATGGTTGTCGTGTGTCCTGCCTCCTTTTTGGTGAAGAAGGAGGGATCTGCTATTAACTGTGTAAAACCAATTTGTTTGATGGTTGCTGTGAGTTTGGCGTTCCATTGCCGTTCGGCTTGCCGAAGCCCATATTGGGCTTTATTGAGCTTACAAACTTGTTTGCTGTGTTGTGGTTCAATCCCTGGAGGCAGGGCCATATAGACGTCTTCACTCAGATCTCCGTGTAAGTAGGCGTTGTCAATATCTAACTAGTGTATGTGCTAATCTTTGTTTATAGCCAGGGTTAGAAGCATTCTAATTGTTGTGAACTTTGCAACAGGTGCGAAGGTGGCTGTGAAGTCAACTCCTTCCTACTGAGTATACCCTTTCGCCACGAGCCTAGCCTTGTATCTCGAGATGCTTCCGTCTGCCTTATGCTTGATCTTATAGAACCATCTGCACCCTATGGGTTGCTTTCCCTCAGGTAAGGTGACTAGACCCCATGTTTGATTAGCCTCTAGAGCCGCGAGCTCATTTTCCATGGCTTTGAACCAATTGTGATCTAATTTGGCTTCTTGGTATGTTGCAGGCTCTTTGTGACAAACGAGGTTAAGAGAGAAAACTCTTTTGGCTGGGGTAAGTTTCTGATATGAAAGATGCTTTGAAAGGTCATGCGGAGAATTTGTGAGACAAGGCAACGACGAGCCTTGCACCAAAGCTAAGTGATAATCCCTGAGATAAGTTGGTGCTCGTTTGATTCTTTGTGGCCTCTCTCGGGTTGCCTGATCATTTGTGAAATGTGCTTCTGTGAATTCATGATTTTCTGTCTGCGTTGCGTCTACATGTTGCATGATATCCTGTATTTCTGTTTGTGTCTCTGTGTCTGAGGTTTCATCCTCCTCATCTGTCATGGTTGCAATATGTATGGCATCTAGCTCTTCTTCACTGCAGAAATTTTCTGCTCCTTGATTGGCTTCCGAAAAAGGAAAACATTGCTCAAAAAACTTGACATGCCTAGAAAAGAAAAACATGTTAGTGTTTAAATTCAGGAGTCTGAACCCCTTTGTGCCGAGTCTGTATCCCATGAATGCGCATTTGATTACCCTTTCTGTAAATTTGCTCTTGTGTCTATCCAGTGATGACGCATAGGCTAAGCATCCGAACACTTTGAGATCTTCTGTGTTGCTTTTCTCTCCATACACCCTTTGATAAGGTGTCTGCCCTAGGATTGGTGCCGATGGCAACCTATTTATGAGATAGACTGCATGACTGACGGCCTCTGGCCAGAATTCTTTGGGCAATGAACTCTGAAACATGAGGGCCCTCATAGTATTCATAATGTCTAGATGCTTCCTTTCCACTATTCCATGATGTGTGATGTATGATTCCATTTGCGTTATAAAAATCCCTCATGATGAACTCAGGGCCATTGTCCGTTCTAATCACCTTCACATCTTTGATAAACTATCTTTTAACATATGTGCAATACTGTCGTAATGCTGTGCTTGCTTCCCCTTTTGTTTGCATTAGTGTTACCCATGTATACCTACTATGGTCATCAAGTATGGTTAGGAAATAACGCTTGCTAGAGTGTGATTCAATTGCCGGACCCCATATGTCTACGTGTATTAAATCAAAGCATTGTTTTGCTATGCTACGGCTGGTTGAGAATGGAGTCTTTTTCTGTTTACCTTTTTGACAAATGTCACATAACATTCCTTTAGATGAATCAAAGTCATTACAAGGTAAGTTAAGGCCCTTCATCCTTTCGTAAGAGGGATGGCCAAAACGTTGATGCCATACATTTGCTTTAATTGAAAAAACAGAACTACTAGGCAATGGATAATCTAAATAATATAGGCCTTCATGCTCTCTAGCCAAGCCAATCCTCTTCCCACTTGTTGTGTCCTGTATCACACACACACGGACCCAGTTATCACGATGCATAATTCACCAGTATCAAGTAATTTGCTAGTTGATATGAGGTTGTAATCGAAAGCAGGTATGCATAAGACATTGTGCAAAGTGAGTTGTGAGCTTAGAACCACAGTACCGACATGTTCTTCCTTAACCCTTTCGCCGTTAGGCAGATTTACCCAACATTTGTCTATTTTTGTGCACGAGGTATATAACTTAGTGTCGCAAATGATGTGGTCCGTAGCCCCAGTGTCTATTATCCAACATGATGGAGCAAAATTAGGGTTTAGGCGTTTACCAGAACTGTCTCCCTTGACAAAGGTGTTGACGCTGCTGCCTGAGGCTGGGGCCTTTCCTGAATGGCTCAGTGGCAATAGGGTGACTAGCGTTTGATACTGGTCTTTGGTTAGAGTGAACGGTTCTGCGTCTGCCTGCCTATTGTCCTCTTCACCAGAGTCCCCGTTGTTTCTGCCCTGATTAACAGCTGAGTTAGCCTTGGGTTGATTGGTTTTGAAGGGATTTCCCCGGTTGCTATTTCCATAGTTCGGTGGATAGCCATGTTTCTTGAAACAGATAACTTCAGTGTGCCCTGTATTTCCACAATAAGTGCACAAGGATGTATTTTTCCCATTTGTTTTCTTGTTTGTATACCTCGAGTTATTGCGATTGCCATTCTGTCTTCCTTGTGTAAAGCCTGTAAATGGGTTGCTTTCATTTCCCTCTGTTTGTTTGACAGGTACAAAACCCATCTGCCGTTCGTGCTAGATAGATAAGGCGTAAACCTTATTGACTGATGGAAACGGCTCCATGAGGAGTATTTGGGAGCATATTGTGGAATAAAATTCATTCAAACCCTGCAAAAACGTGATCACTTGATCCGCGTCCTGTTGATCTCTCAAGATTTTGAAGGCACCACAGCCGCACGCCGTCCGACAGGTACAATGCGGCGACTCCCAAAACTTCTTGGGATCCGTACCTATAAAAGGCACGGATCCCCATGCATTAAAGAAGGGGGGATGTTTGTAGTTTTCTCACTCTAGACATTTTTAGAGAGAGAAAGTCAATTTTTGGGAGAAAATATTTTTTTTCCTAAAAAAATCTAAATTTTCTAAAAGTTAAATATTTTACCGAAACACCGAAAAACACCGAAAAATCATAATTCGTGGAATCAACCGACTTCAGCTGTCAATACCGATCTTGAGGTATTATCCGAGGACTAGACTCGTGTCATTTATTTATTTCTTTTATTTCCTTTATTTATTTAGTTTATAATTTTAAATTCTTTAGTCATTTATTTATTTATCACGTTTATTTACTTTCCCGTATTTATTTAATTCTCGTCTCGTATTAAATAAACGTTTGTTTTTAATTTTGAAATAAAAAAAAACCTCGTTTTAACATCCCAATACGAACCGTGATCCCGTTTGAGGGTAGTTCGGGATTAAAACGTTGTATATATATAGATTTTAGAAAACCCCTTTTTTAATTAACGTTTTAAAAATAAAACATCGTTTTAGGAGTCTCCGTTATAGACTATGATCCAATTTTAGTAGTTCGGGGACCCAAAATGATAGAATAGATCTAATCTAAAGCTTTTTAATAAATCTGGAAACTGTTGGAGTAGTTCTGTAATTTTCCATTTTCTGTTAGTAAAAGCAGTTTACCGACGGATTTTCCGTCGGTAAAGCTGCTGGAATTTCAAAAGCCTATTTTCACCCCTTTTTCTTACTTTTTTTACATTTACTCTTATACATATATTTATATAATTATGTAAAATATTTGTTAAATGCATTTTTGGGTTACATGACTATTAATTACCTATTATATATTTACTTATCTTATATTAGAAACTTAATTCATATTGATTTAGTTTTGTAAAGTGGTATATGTTATATATATATATATATATATATATTGGCTTATTGAAGCTATTTTAGATATGATTTGGGGTAGGAGCTATTTTCTATTTATTCGTTAAAATGATTATTTTGGGTTAAGGATTATTTTCTTATTCTTTATGGACTTGATTCATTGTTTTTACGTGTCTTCAATTGGAATAATGTTTTTATTACTATTTTCACTTATTGATAACTATAGTATATATATATATATATATATATCTTCTTTCAATTCAATTTTTTATCTATAGATATATCATTATTTTTAGCTAAAAATATATATGTATAGGTATATATTCTTTTTCTTATTCTTTTGACATTTATGGGTATATATTTCAAATGGACTTTACTTGGTGAATTTTGGTTTAATTGGTTCATTATTGTGATTATGTTTAAAAGAGGAGTAAATAGAGTGAAAAAGGGAAAAATAAACCACAAAAAAGATTTCAATTTGGTTATTTGAGTTAAGAGTTTTTAGAGGTTCCTAATATAAATAAAAGACTTTTGCCATTTCAAACGACTTCCTAAAAACATCATGTTTTGAAACCTTAATCCGTTCCAACGGCGGATTAAGCGAACCTTGTAATTAAAACCGTTTTCATTATAAATAACCGAGTTTTGAATCGTTTTCCTAATTAAACAGTCTTGTACAAAAATAAAGGGACTTGTATGTTTAATCACGTTTTTTTGTTAAAACTTCTTATCTCACGTTTTCAAACGCTCGAGTCGTTCCAATGGCGATTTGAGTCGATGTCATGTAAATTAACGGGGTTTTGAAACGTACCTAAATCGTTGGAACGATGATCAAGGTACGAACCATGTAAATAAACTCGTTTTTGGGGAATGAGATTAGCTTAGAGTTAGAGTATAGTCTAAAGCATAAAATCACACTGTAAATAAATCAATTCTTTCTTCTATCCCCCTCTCTCTCCTATACGCTTTAAATTCATGCAAAATGGGTGATTCTTTAATAAAATAGCTTTCGATAATATGCTCAAAACGGTTTTCAAAGCGAGAAAGAAAAGGTTTCAAATGAATTTTAAACTTAAAGGAATATACGATTAGTCCGTTATCGCCTAACACGCTAAGTAGGAGGCCGGTGGTTCATAACCGGGCGATGTCGGGGTGCCTAGTAGCATTTCTCTGAAAAGGAGCTAGCCTTCTCGGCTCGTACCTAAGTTTCCAAAACCCTCACCGGTCTCCCGCAAGGGATCGGTGTTCATTTTCCCATTCGTGGGTGGCGACTCTTCCATACTCCAGGCTCCGGTCCTGCCGAGCAGCTTGATTCCACGATTGGTTGCTTTCGGAGCCAATCACAGCATCTGTCGTCAACGGTGTCCACCCCCCGATCCGCCCGGGCGAGGCCACGGCACCTACAAGTGGCGACTCTGCTGGGGAAACGAGAAATTTGATTCCGGAAGGCGTGTATTAAGCCCTTAATGGGGACGGATCGTATTATTTCTTTTCGTATGCATTCATACGTATTATTACAAACCTTTTGGGTAATTTCCGCGAAACCTCTAGCGAGAGTCCATTCGTCGCTCGAAAGAGGCTAGTGTAAGTTCCCCCTTACAGTAAGGCGCCAAAGGGTCCCCATCCATTCGTTAGGGGCGAATTTGTGCGGTCCTGTGAGGTCCCGTGATCAGCCGTGTCAGCATATAGTAGCCTTAGAAGTTGCCATAGGATTACCCGTTACCATTTTTGATGTGATGAATGAATCAGTTCGTGTTTTCAAATTGCCATGATACGTGTATAAATCCTAAAATATATAAAGGAAATGAAACGATACGTTAATATATACTCTTAAACCGATATACAAACTACCCCAAAACATCGAAACGATTCGAACTAAAGGCGACTTAGTCATCTCGTATGAATGAACTTGTGCGACCCACCTGGTCCCTTTCCGTGTCCCGAAGAAGGCACATGTTCAGGAAATATGTTGTGATGTAAGCACGTATTAGTACGAATCGGCTTGGTATTAAGGATAGTTATATCTCGATTCAAAAGACTATATTAACGATAGCCGTTACTCATATTCTTTAAATACGTTGGGATAAAGCGAGATTATGACAAAACGAAAACGAAGAACATTTCTGCTTTGAACGACCCCGTTGTAACGTAAAGAGTTTCATAAACGTGGCCCGTCCCTTCTGAATAAAAAAGAACTCTTACGTTACGCCTTGTGTTGTTCTTAAGAGAAATGGATGTATCCGCAAAAGTGACTAAGAAAATAAAAGAAAATGAAACGACCAAAATTATTCTGTATCTACGATATATGTCAATCCCGAGAGTAGTTAAAGAAAATGAACCAATATCATTAAATACGTGCCTCGAACGGGTATATACGCCGATTAAAATCATGAAGTCGAATTAAGCTAAACCGCATAATCGCACCATATGGACGAGACTGTGGGTTTGACTAATGGCTCGATCATTTCGACCGTTACACAACTGCAAGAAATATGGCCCGACATGCGTGTTTGCTTAACTCGTGCCTAAATGAAAAAGAACGGTAATATCCCTGCTTCGAATAAACATGCGATTAAACGAAACGTTGATTTTCTATAACCACGCTAGGATGATATATCCCGTAAATTGGAAAAAATAAAAATTTGTTGCTAGCTGAAAGATTATCGTGCGCTCGAATAAGACTCACTATCTTTTCACGTAGCCAAAACGAGCAAACGGATTCTTGACGCTAAAAACAAACACGTTACGCGATGAGTCCGTTCCCTAACCAAAAATTAAAAAGTGATATTCTCACTAAACAAACACGTGGTTGCGTCTCTCGATAGATCCAAAAAGATCCCGTTGTAATCCAAAAATCGAGACACGAACCCACGCGAATAAAAAGGAACGAGTCGTTGTCAATAACGAACGATAACTCGTACCACGTCTAAATCCGAGATACGCTCAAAAGGGAATCAAAACCCGAACTAATACGTCTCGCGAAATAACAAAAGACGAGTTATTCGAAAGGACAATCCATTTGGTCGATATCTTAGTCACTAAACGTTGATACATCAAAACAAACTGTATTGTCTGACGGATGATTTACTTTTTCCACAATAATCGACGGCATCACGCGTCCCCTGGACCGCAAGGTGAGCCCCAAACCAAAATCCTAGGAAAGAGACTTGGACCCTCGAGTGTCTGGAGGAATAAGGGTGGAAGAGAGATGTTGTGATACGTGTAATTAGACTGACGTTTGTTCTTCTTATCTTATATATCCGTAAATAAATAAACGCACACACCACGAATCATGCATATAAAATCATGCATACATACTAATGGATACCGTTCGCGCAGACTTCATCATTAAGCGGTTGTGGTTTCGCGAGAGTAGCCGGCTAGTCAGGCAGTTTGATCAGCTACCGATTGTCAGTTCCGAATCGGCAGTTGTGGCTTCTGAATCATCTTCGTCCGAGTATACTCAGTCTTCGGTCAGTATGTCTGTGACCAACGAAAAGGTGGCCGAATTGGAGAATTCCGTGAACAATATTAACGATCAGTTGGCCGCAATCCTGGCCCAGCTAGCTGAGTTGGCCTTGAAGGATAACAAGAGCGGTAGTAAGCATGCTAAGAATGAAGAGAACACTGGTCCCCGCTTCGGGAATGAGGACGATTATCAGGATTATATCCGGAAGCAGCTTGAGAAGGAGAAGGCTAAGGAGGAGGAATGGAAGCAGCACATTACTCAGGAGGTGCAGGATGTGCGTGGGGGGAGCTTCGGAAGTCAGGACTTTTATAATTGGAAGAATTGTTTGTCGGCAACTGCTTTGCCTTTGAAGTTCCGGCTCCCTAACATGAAGAAGTTTGATGGAACTGGAGATCCCACAGCTCACATGAACCAGTATGTCGCGGTGATGAAACACATGATCCTGACTGAGGATCAAGTTCTTGGACTGTTCAATACTTACCTGGAGGGGGCTGCCCTCGTGTGGTTTCATGCGTTGCCGCTGGTGACGAAGAGAGATTGGAAGGAGTATGCGAAGTCATTCATCGCTCAATATAGTTTCAACACTATGCTTGAGGTTACGTTGAAAGAGCTAGAGAGCACTAAGCAGCAAGCTTATGAGTCTTTGTCCGATTTTGTAAGGAGGTGGAGAGCCAAGGCGGCAGTTATGAAGCAGAAGCCGCTTGAGCAAGATCAGATCCGAATGGTAATTGGCAACACTTTGCCGTATATTAAGAATGAGCTACGGTACATGCCTTTCACCGATTTCAATCAGATGTATAGTTGCGCCTTGACAGTTGAGGGGGATGGTGAGCCGAAGAAAGCTTATACCAAGTGGACAAAGTCTGGATATAGTGCCGAAGGGCCAAGCACGAATACAGAACATGCCGCAGTGAAAATGCTTGAACTCAATGCTATCGAGAAGAGGCAGTTTGCCAAGTTTGATCAGACCTACGCAAAGGTTTTCGAACGATTGCAGAAAAAGGGATTGTTGAAAGCCCTCACTCCTTATAACAAAGCACCGCCTACTCCGCAGATACAAGCTAGGGGATACTGCGAGTTCCACAGTAATTATGGGCACAATATCGAAAACTGTGAGAGGTTGAAGCATGAGATCCAAGATTTGATTGAGGAGAAGAAGATAGCTGATCCTTCATCAGCAAACCCTTCCACTAGGCGTAATCCATTTCCTAACCATAGCGTGAGCATGATCGGGTCTAGGCTCGAAGAGGGTTTGGTTTTGGAATCCTTCGGGGAAAACGAAGAGGAGTTGTTGGACTCCGATGAGCAGAGTAATGTCAGAAATGGTTTATATGTGTCCTTTCTTATCCAGGAGCCGGAGGATGATCCGATGAATGAAGGACTAGACGGCGGAGCGCCGTATAATAAGGATAGTGCCGAAGAGACCAGGGAAGGGTCGTCTCGAACTATTGTGCCAGAGTTGAGTTTATTCAGTGGGGTGGAGAATCCTGATGTGCACTTACGCGAGTATATGCATGATATGTTTGTTGAATCCTTCGGGGTTGACGAGGTTGCTCAGTGGTTCCACCATTCGTTAATAGACGAGCCTTTGAGGTGGTTCCACTCATTGCCCGACTCCTGCAAGCATGATTGGGAACGGTTGTTCGATCTATTCCTAGAGAAGTACAAGAAAGCTAAGGATAGGACCGCGGAGCGTTTTACGCTGCAAATTGGACCTATTAAACGTCCGTTGCCGACTGTCAGTAAGTATAACGGCAACAAGGATCCAATGGAACACCTTCACTTCTACTTGTCGGCCATGGGGCCTTTGGGTCTTAACGAAGAAGAGATCACCAATCTGTTTTGTAATTCACTAATGGGGGAGCCGCTGATGTGGTATATGTCTCTTCCGATGCGTATCAAGTGCGATTGGGCCGCGATGACTAAAAGGTTCATTAAGGAATATACGGTATGGATGCTTGCGGAGCAAACACCGGACTCGCCCTCTTACGAGACACCTGAAGCAGTATTAGCAATGCCCAAGTATGGTGGATATCGGGATCCTGCTGAACACGCAAAGTTATTCCGCAACCATATGTATGACGCTGGGTTCCCTCAAAGTGAGTTACACAAGCACTTCCCGGAAACTCTCACAGGGGAAGCCTTGTTGTGGCACCAAGGGCTATCAGAAGAAGAAATGGGTCATTGGATACCTCTTCGGGATGCGTTTGTGTCGAGATATGAGATGTATGTTCCATGGACGAGATCCTTGGAAGATCTGGATAGGATCAGGCAATTCCCTGAGGAACCGTTTGCGGATTACGCTAGGAGGTGGAGGTACCGTTATGAGCAGTGTCAAGAAACGATGAGTGATAAGGTGCAGCTCATGTGCATACAAAGAGGTGCAATTCCGATGGTGGAAAGAAGGATGAACAGAGTGTCCCTCAGGGACTATGATGAGTTGATAGGCTGGGCCATGTATGGATCAGAAGATCCCTTGTATTTGAACTCAAACGTTCCTCACGTAATGGATCTGATGGTTGTGGACATTTGGGAAAGTTCCTCGGAGGAGGAGGATGCCGATCAGAGAATTCCTATCAATATTTGGGATGAATCTGATGACGAGCCGAAAATTGCTGTCATGACAAGATCAGGTCGGGTGGCCAAAGGGAAGGCACCCATGGTTGAGACAGAGATGGGGGAAGGATCGGCTCCCAAGCTCGATGATCAAGTCCTCGAACAGTTGAAGAAAACACAAGCTAAGTCTACAGTCTAGGAAGTCTTGTGCCATTCAAAATACCACCGTGAGAATTTGATGAAAGAGTTGCAGAATTTGGTCGTCTCTACCGATACTGAGCCGGTGGCATTAGTAGGGGCAATCATGGCTCGGAAGAGAACTGAAATCACTTTCACCGATGAAGATCTCCTAGAAGAAGGGAAGGCTCACAACAAGCCGTTGTACATTCGAGCTGAGATAAATGGGAAGAGGACGAGCTGTGTAATGGTTGATGATGGATTAGCCATTAATGTTTGCCCGTTGAAACTTTTGTCTAAGTTGGGAGTAGAAAGAGGAGATTTGACTGCCTCGGAAACTGTGATCAGATCCTATGATGATAGCCGCCGTCACATCGAGGGAGTTTTCAAGGCCAAGCTGAAAGTGGGACCGCATGAGGAGGAGACTGAGTTCACTGTCCTGGATATACCCGTGACCTTTGCTGTGTTGTTGGGACGCCCATGGTTCCATAAGTTGGGAGGCGTGCCCTCCACACTCCATCAGATGATCAAATTCCCCTACGGGGAGGAGATAGTGACTATCCGAGCCGAGAAATTGAGTTCAGTGGATGCATTGGGAATTGAGCCTCAGCTTTTCTCCGGATTCCAGGTTTTCGGGATCTACGAGTCCAGCATGACCACCGACGTGATAAAGATGATGAAAGGGGGTTTCATCCCCGGTATGGGCTTGGGAGCACACCATCAAGGGTTGCCAGGATCTCCAGACTTCAAGAGTCAGAAAACCCGGAGGGGTTTGGGATATGAGCTGGGAGGTCCGTCCAACACAGGCGCTGAAAGGAAAGTGGGCCTAAAGAAGTATTTTATGAATGAAGGCCAGGGGAAGGTTTATTCTGGGACTCCCGAGTCATGTACTAGCACCGAAGGAAAGATTCTGCCAGTCTTTGAGATCTTCAACGATGTCACCAGCTGGGGCAAAGGAGAAGCAAACTGCTTCGTCGAGGAGATCATGATGTTAGATCTGAATGCCGAGGAACAGGTCGTCACAATGGAAGCCACTGTGGGAGCGGTGGACGAGCCCGGTACCTCCAAGGCCTATGAGAAACCCGAGAACCCCGATGATGACAATTGTATTACCGCTTTATTTGAATCTGATGATGTACTCGCCAATACTATCAATGAAATGAATTCTGATTTTGCTTACTTGCTTCATGTTGATTCTGATCATTCCATGCATTCTCATTCATATAACATGCCTACATTTGAAATCAATACAATAGAAATGTCAACTTTCAATCTTGGCACGGATGAAAATCCTAAACTTATACAAATTGCTCAAGAATTAACTACTGAAGAGAGGAAAGAATTTGAGAGAATAATTAAAAAATACGAAATAGTGTTTGCTTGGACATACAAAGACATGCCGGGAATCAACCAATCAATCGTAACTCATCGTATTCCGACATACCCCGATGCTAAGCCTGTGAAACAGAAACTCCGACGTATGAGGCCGGAATGGGCAGATAAGATCAGAGAGGAAGTGAAGAAACAGTTAGAAGCAGGTTTCATCGAAGTAATCGACTATCCCCCTTAGGTCGCAAATGTAGTGCCAATCGCGAAGAAGGACGACAAAGTGAGAATGTGCGTCGATTATAGAGATCTCAACAAGGCGTGCCCCAAAGATGAGTTTGCATTGCCTCACATCGATGTATTGATCGACAGCGCAACATCGAGCGTCTTACACATGAATGTGGATGACATGATGGTCAAATCAGAGACGAGAGAGGGGCATTTCGCTGCACTTGAGAAGTTTTTGGCCCGAATTACAGAATTCAAGCTAAGATTGAACCCGAAGAAGTGCTTCTTTGGCGTTTCATCGGGGAAAATCTTAGGCTACATGATCAGTAACAAGGGGATCGAGGTGGATCCCGACAAGGTAAAGGCCATACATGAAATGCCGGCACCAAAAAATGAGAAAGAAGTGAGAGGATTTCTGGGGCAGGTTCAGTATATCAGTCGGTTCATAGCACGACTCACTGCAATCTGCGAGCCGATCTTTAAGCTGCTACGGAAAGATCAACCCACGATTTGGAATGATAAGTGCCAGCAAGCATTGGAGAGTGTCCGGAACTATTTATCTAATCCTCCAGTTTTGAGACCGCCTAAACTCGGAAAACCGCTTCTCCTCTATGTAGCGATCGAGGAGCGATCAATTGGGGCAATGTTGGCCCAGGAAGGGGACACCAGTGTGGAGCACGCGGTGTATTATCTGAGTAAGAAGTTCCTAGAATATGAACTTAAGTATAACATGATCGAAAAGACGTGCGTGGCAGTGGTATGGCTAACAAAGAAGCTGCGGCACTATTTTCAATCTTACAAAGTAATCATTATTTCCCGGATGGATCCCGTGAAGTATCTGTACCGGACTCCGTCTCTAACAGGGAAGCTAGCCCGATGGTTGTTGCTCTTGTCCGAATTCGACATTGAATATGTAACGAAAAAGGTTATTAAAGGGAGAGCCGTAGCGGAATTTCTGGCCAATCAGCCTCTAAATGCGGAAGAGGAGGAGGTAAACTATGATTTCCCCGATGAGCACTTGAACGCAATAGAAGTTATACCATGGAAAATGTTCTTTGACGGAGCAGTTAACTCGAATGGAGCCGGGGTAGGAGTGCTACTTGTCTCACCAGAAGGAGAAAGGATTCCAATGGCGAAGAAGTTGTCGTTCCCTCTCACCAATAATATGGACGAGTACGAAGCGTGCATCTACGGGTTAGAGTCGTTAGCAGCGCTGGGAGCATCATATGTTGAAATCTGGGGCGACTCAAAGCTGATTATCGAACAGGCACAAGGAAACTAGGAAGTAAGGGAAGAAAGGTTGCGCCCATACCTAGACCAGCTGGAGGGGTTGGCGCAGAGATTCAGCGAGTGCCACTTTTATCACATTCCTCGAGCACAGAACCAAGCAGCGGATGCTTTGGCCACATTAGTGTCAGTATGGGATAATCCTCGGAACCTTACCTCGAAGCCTTTGGTGTTGAGGAGGTCCCACAAACCGTGCTATGAGGATGTAATGTTGTTGGGAGCGGATGAAAAGCCTTGGTATTTCGATATCTGAACTTCATGAAAAACGGGACGTATCCGGCAGAGTCAGAACTTAAGGATCAGGCCGTGATCAGAAGGTTAGCTCAGCAATTTGTCATCCACAATGACTTGCTTTACAAAAGACATGTCGATGGTTTACAATTGAGGTGCTTGGATGAGGGAGAAGCCCGTGAGGCAATGGAGTTAGTACACTCGGGGATTTGTGGAGCCCATATGGGAGGAACAGTGTTAGCAAAGAAAATCGTAAGGCAAGGCTTCTATTGGCTCACCATGGAAAGAGATTGTAACGAATATGCGAAGAAATGCCATGATTGTCAAATCTACGGAGATTATAATCACTTGCCAGCTATGGAACTGCACGTGTTAGCACCCATTTGGCCGTTTGCAGCTTGGGGCATTGATATCATCGGTGAGGTGAGGCCTAATGCATCAAATGGGCACAAATTCATTGCTGTTGCCATTGATTACTTCACCAAATGGGTAGAGGCAGAGTCATTTAGCAAGTTGGGATCTAAGCAGATGAGGAAGTTCATTGAAAAGCACTTAGTCACCAGGTTCGGAGTGCCTCATCACATGATCACGGATAATGGGGTCCAGTTTCAGGGAGAGGTGAAAAGTCTCTTCCAAGATTACGGTATCGAGCATCATAAGTCTTCTCCATTTCGCCCGTAAGCTAACGGGGCAGTAGAAGCGGCAAATAAGAACCTTAAGAGGATCCTCGTAAAGACAGTAGAGTCGCATCGGAATTGGCACAAGCAGCTTCCGCTCGCTTTATGGGCTTATCGCACGACGGTTAGAACGTCAACTGGAGCAACGCCGTTCTCCTTGGTATATGGGGCAGAAGTCGTTCTTCCGATTGAGATTGAAAAGCGATCGTTGAGAATCGCAGTAGAAGCAGAGATTCCCGAGATGGAATGCGTAAAGGAGCGATATGAGCAGTTAGCATTGGTGGACGAGAAAAGGATGGAGGCTCTTTACCATGTGCAGTTATATCAGAGAAGGATGGCCCGAGCCTTCAACAAAAAGGTCAAGGCCAGCCCTATCAAAGAAGGGGATATGGTGCTGAAACAGATCCGAATGACGCACACTGACCCTAGGGGCAAGTTTAGGCCAAATTGGGAAGGACCGTTCCTCGTGAAGAAGATCCTAAGCAAGGGGGCGGTGAAGCTTACTACTATGGGCGGCATGGAGTTCTCCAAACCTACCAATCTGGATAGGCTTAAGAAATACTTTTCGTAAAAAAAAAGAGAAAGAAATAAAAATTCCCGATAGGTTGAAAACCCGTAAAGGGCGACCTATGCAACAATAAGGGACATCCTAATGGGTGAAAACCCGAAAGGGCACTCATTTGAAAATTCCGGGATAATAAAAGGAGAGTTGAAAAATCGCTGGGATCTGAAAACCGAAAAAAAGCGGGTCCTGGTAACAGTAGTTATATCTTGAGCAATTATGAAAATAATGTATAAGCGGCTAAGTATTTCTGTTGTTTGTAAATAAATAAAGGCATGAATATATTTGAAGAGGACGATTGGAATCATTATAATCTACTGAATGCATTGTATTATGAATCATGAGTTATACATTTCCTACCTCTTTCACATAAAAAGCCTACATCCTATCCACCCCTCTCCCTATATACAAGCTATACATCGGGGTAATACTAATAAAAGAAAGCTGCAAGGCATGATAATGGTGAGATCATCAAGGAGGGAACGATCCCAAGTCCCAGAAGTCCTCAAAGTCCCTCGTACGTGAGGCCCGCTCCGCGGCCAAGGTCTCCTCGGCGATCCGGTGCCCCTCCTCAGCTACATGGCGGCCCTCAGTCTTTGCACGCATCCGCTCCGTCTAGATAACGTCCCTCTCTCGATATACGTGTCCAACCCGAGCATCGGCGTCTCACTGCAACTCGCTAAACCTCTGATCATTAGCGTGAAGATCACTCTGCAAAAAAAAAAAAATAAATAAAAGGAAAAAAGAAAAAGAAAAAAGACACCAAAACAGACAACAACAGAAGTCATACATACATATGTGCATCACATGCATACATTTCACTACACTAAAACAGAATAAGAATACTCACCAGGTGGCTGGCATAACGCAGGTTGAGCTGCTCTCTCAAATAATCAGACAATCCCACGTAATCGGTACACGTCTCCCTCGAAGTATGGAGGGCATCAGGGGGGTCGAACGGCACCATCGAGGTAAAAACAGAGGGGGCTGTCTCAATGCCGGAGTAGGCCACGCCCGCCTCGCCATAACAAACCACCGAATATCCTCTCCCTGAGGTCGGGAAGGGTGTGCCAAGGTAGAGCTGCTCTGGACGGGCGGCGCCTGAAGACTCGCCTGCATAATACGAAGGCTCGCTCGCAGATGTCCGGGCTCGGGTAACATAAAAAAAAATCCGACGTCCGAGCGCTCCTCAAGGAACCCTCCTGCAAGCAAAGGCAAAATAAGTACACCTAACTACCTCATAAATAAAGAATAAATAAGTCAAGCACTTATCGGAACCTCCTCTAGGCCGAAGACCCCAGCGATGGCCGCCGCTGAGAACACGTCATCCGCAGGATCCACATCCATCATAACCTTAGGAGGGTCCATTGGAGTCAACAGTGTCGATAAATAGTGGGCACGACCCCCCGCGTGGTCCCACACGTCCCGAGGTGCAAATCGGCGAGTCAAATCACGACGTATCTCCTGCAGGGGCATGGTCCTCACTGCGAACATGGACACAGGGATCTCGCCTGGAGTCTAATGTGTGGAGTCAACCCCGGTAAAACTCCTGTCGCCCAAATACCACGCTCGTACGCATGGAACTGTGAGCACACACTGCTGCCCCTGGATGCGGGTGACATAGGCGTAATCAGGACCGAAGTCGAGGTCGTCCCATCTGAAAGAAATCTGAAAAATAAGAAAAATCAGACAAGAACGAACGAAAATCCAGCATAGTCGAGAGATGTTCACCTGTCCCAGGCTCCGTGTGTCAATCCATAATAGGAGTCGTGCCACCGTCCACCTCCTCTCGACGCGCAAGTCAAAGTCACTCCACCTTGCCATAAGAGGAGGCGTAGTCACGCGCGGTCTACTCC
Organism: Euphorbia lathyris; assembly: GCF_963576675.1. Lineage (NCBI taxonomy): Eukaryota > Viridiplantae > Streptophyta > Magnoliopsida > Malpighiales > Euphorbiaceae > Euphorbia > Euphorbia lathyris. The sequence goes on along the minus strand of NC_088912.1, from coordinate 66,621,741 downwards.
TACGGGCGCTCGGGATAATCCTCCTCTCATAGGCCCGAACCTGCTCGTAAAAACCGACGTCAGAAGCAGAAATTGTGAAAAGAATAAAGAGATAAGATGATGACAGAAAACGCACCAAGAGGGCAAAGGTGTAGCCGCCGAAATCATTGCGCTTCCGATAAGTCAAGTCCAAAAACTTGTATAGGAAGGCCAAGCCAGCTCCAGCCCAATCATAGGACGACACGGCGTCCAAATCGCGGAATGCCTGGATGAGACCTGCGTGTATGGTTCCACTCTTGGTGCGGAAGATCGTCTCGCCTAAAGCGTACAGGAGAAAGCTGCGGGTGGCCCGATCCGTGTCATCTCGGTCACAGAAGTCCCTATGACTCAGTAGCCCGAAGGTAGTAAAAAACTTCGCCGGAGTGGCCCCGGCACCCGTGTAGACTCCGGGTCCAATCAAATCAGATATCTCGGCAGGGTCGACCTGAGGACGCACCATGTCAAAGCAAAGGGGGACCGGAATGCCGCTACCCCACAATCTAGTCAATAGCGAGAAGTCACGGGACGAGATCGTCATCTCCCCAAAGGAAAGGTGAAAGGTGTGAGTCGAGTCTACCCACCTCTCACATAAAGCACGCAAGCCGTGTCGGTCACACACACCATTGGCACGAGGCAGCGCCAGAATAAAGGGCTCAAAGCCCAACTCTCGAACGCGGGCTTTAGCCGCTGGGCTAAGCATAGCATACCAAGCATGAATATCCGCGGTGGTCCCAGTAATGCCAATGACCTGGAGGGAACAGTACGGATAAGGCAAGAGGCTAAACTAAAGTCATTATCCCTCGAGAGCCTCACTTCTATACGTACATCTAATAAGAGTTCTGTTGAGCAAATTATTCTTTCGGTTATGTTTAAATCTAACATAGAAATTCCTTTCGATTAGGATCGTTACTCTTTGAGATTTCATTCGTAGGATCATTTGTATATGATTTTATTTAATTCATTATTCTTTGGTATTCCACTCTCCCGCGTGCTTGCGGGGAGCTTAATCCAATTCAAGCTTAGGTTAAGAGCATTTAGTATTTTTACTATTCATGTGCACTATTCACGTTTTTACTATTCACGTACATTTTTCACGTTTTTACTATTCACGTACATTTTTTACGTTTTACTATTCACGTACATTTTGACGTTTTGCTATTCACGTGCACTATTCATGTTTTTACTATTCATGTACATTTTTGCATTTTACTATTCACGTGCACTATTCACTATTCGCGTACATTCTTACGTTTTACTATTCACGTGCACTATTCACCTTTTTACTATTCACGTACATTCTTACGTTTTACTATTCACGTGCACTATTCACATGCATTTTTACGTTTACTATTCACGTACATTATTCACGTTTCATATCGCATGCATTGTTCGCATTCTTACTATTCGCATATGCAAAGTTCACATTCTTTCAACAAATAAAAAAAACATAAATCATTGCTCACGTGCATAAAAATTCGCGTTTTCTAACTAAAAGGCTTCTAAGCAATTAAAGGTTAGCATGTAAATGACGTTCAAGATAGAGTTGCTAAAACCTAGGAGTCTTGACAAATGATAAAAAACAAGGGGGTACTTACCGGATGGACGTTGGTCCGGCTCAGGTGAGAATCATGATTCTGAAAGGGAGCCACTCTAGTCAAGTCCTCGAAACCCGCCTCCATACCCTTCGTGCCATCGTATCTATCCGACCCCATCACGAGAATACTCTAATGTTAGTGAGAGAGAGAGAAGGTGTGGGGTTGGAAATGAACCCCACCACCCTTTTATAAGGAAAGGGAATGTCATTTTCGTAATAAGCGAAAAAGGTACGACGTGACATAAAGGTAAAAAGTAAATAATTAATTACCAGGTGCACAGACCTCCGATTTGCAGTCCGTTTCAGCCTGCGTTTCTACCAGGCGGTGACCAATACCCCAAGGAGGAAACTCCAGACGACATCCAAAATTTACAGAATAGTGGCGCCAGTCAAAATACAGACAACAGTCAACGGAAAAATAATTTTTAGTCTAAAGTGTTCCCGACGAAAGGATAAGGACGTTCCTATCAACAAATACCCGAGACGATAGCTCCAATAAAAATACAGACGACATTGTTTTGAAGTTCAGAATTGCTAGAGAGAGCCTTTTTTGCTATTGAGCCATTTTACCTACGGTCGATGACCGAGGTTGCTATTGAGCCATCTTACCTACGGTCGATGACCGAGGTTGTTATTGAGCCATGTTACCTACGGTCGATGACCGAGGTTGCTATTGAGCCATCTTACCTACGGTCCATGACCGAGGTTGCTATTGAGTCATTTTACCTACAGTCGATGACCAAGGTTGCTAGAGAGAGCCATTTTTACCCGCGGTCGATGACTAGGGTCGCTAGAAAGAGCCATTTACCCGCGGTCGATTTACACTAGGGTCCCCAAGAAAAGCATCCACCGGCAGCTGATTCAAAGGCAAGGACAGGATAGCCAAAGTGAAGATCGGAGACAAGGCAGGAGCGTGCGGCGCGGAGATCAGGTATTCCTCCTCCAACTCTATATGTGTCTTTTACTTTAATATATTTCCATTGCATGTGTTGCGTTCACGGAAAATATTTTCAAAAACACACACATCACTGTCAAAATAGAAAAGTAGGGGCAACTGTAGACACCGAGTCGGAGGACCTGTGACGAAAACCCACGATAAACGGCCAAGTCGGTTGATTCCATTAATTAGAAATTTAAAAATAAACAGAAAAGCTCAGAGAGCCGGCACTTGAAAGCCCCGCTAACGAATTCGACGTCTCCTGAGTGAGGTCGGGCACGTTCACTGTTACAACAATGAGCGATAAGGCCCCAGAGGCCGAGCGTCGGCCGGTGAGTGAAGAATGACGCTCCCAGCAGCGATCGTCGCTCCGTAAACAATGGTGCGTGACACATCGGGCGCCCGTCCGACGTGCCGAGCGTTGGACATCGCCCGTCGGAGAATGGGCATCGCCCATCGAGCGTTGGGCGCGGCCCGATGCACGGTCAACGTCGCTCGACGGCCGTTCGACGACCGCCCGATCGTGTCGGGTATCGCCTGGCCGTCGTCGGGCGGACGCCCAACGTGTTTTGGGCGGATGCCCAACTCCCGTCGGGCGACGCCCAAAACTTCTTGGGATCCGTGCCTATAAAAGGCACGGATCCCCATGCATTAAAGAAGGAGGGTGTAGACACCGAGTCGGAGGACCTGTGACGAAAACCTGGAAACAAGACGGTGGAAGCGATTGATTCTGAAAGTTTCAAAAAGAAAAAAATAATAATAAATAAATAAAATAAATAAGTTACGGTCGGTCGCTGTTGTCGATCGGATAGCTAGCGAATGCTTAACGGCACGGTGCGAGTGCTTAGCGGCGGCTGGCGCACGTTCAACGACAGTCGGACGCCCGCTCGACGACGCGAAGCGCGCGCTCGTCGTCTGTCGGACGCACGCATCCAACCACGAATGGTTCGCGCTCGGTGTCCGAGAAAGACACGAGCTTGGCGGCACGGGACGCGCGTGCATCAGCCACGAGGCGTGTGCGCCCGGCAGCACGGAACAGGCGTTCGGTGGTCAGGACACATGAACGCCCGACGACACGGAGCGCGAGCTCGACAGCCGCGCGGCGTGCACGCCCGACGACGTAAGACGCGCCCCGGCGGCCGTTGAGCGAGTGCCCGACCGCGTCAGGCGGAAGCCCAACGGTAGGCGGGCGCGAGCGCCCAACCGCGTCGGGCGGACGCCCAACGGCAGTTGGGCGCGCGCGCCCAACCTCGCGTTGGGCGCTCGCCCAACGCTGTTGGGCGGTAGCCCAACGTGGTGTTGGGCGGCCGCCCAACAAGCCTTGGGCGGCCGCCCAACGGCTTTGGGCGACGCCCGATTTTACTCGGGCGTCGCCCATTGATCCGGGACCCGTTTCCCTATAAAAAGGGGCACGGATCCCAATGAAAAAGGAGGGAATTTTGGAGCCTTTCTCACTCTAAACATTTTTAGAGAGAGAAAGTGAATTTTTTTGAGAAAAATATTTTTTTTCTCAAAAATTCCGAATTTCCTAAAGTTAAATTTTTACTAAAAAATATAAAAAACGGAAGAAGGCGACTCGTGGAATCAATAGGCTTCGACTGTCAGATACCGAATTTAAGGTATTATCCGAGGACTAGACTCTTTTATTTTATTTTATTTATCTTCTCCTTCTATTTATTTTTATGCTATAGTTTTTATTTATTTAGTTATTCATTTATCTTGTTACGTTTTATGTAATTAGCGTATTTATTTAATTTTCGTTTCGTGTTGAATAAAATTCGGTTTTGTTTTAAAATAAAAAACCTCGTTTTGATATCCCAATACGAACCATGATCCGATAAAAAGGTAGTTCGGGTATCGAAAAACGTTGAGATTATAAGCTTATTTGGATCTAAAAGAAATTTCCAAATAATGTTTTAAAATAAAAAACATCGTTTTAGGAACTTCCGTTATTGACTATGATCCATTTTTGGTAGTTCGGAAATCCAAGGCGGTTGAATTAGATTTAATTTAAAGCTTTTGAATAAATCTGGAAATAATTGGAGTGCTGCTGTAATTTGCCATTTCTGTCACTAATTGCTGTTTACCGACGGATTTTCCATCGGTAAATCTGCCAAAACGAAAAAATGCCATTTCAGTCCATTGTTATTAACTTTTAAGCTTTTAATCCTTAATATATATATGTATAGTTATGTAATATATGTTTTTCAAACTATTTTAGATATTTCGTGTATATAATTATTTAAGATGTTTGTATATCATTCTTTATTTAATTTTTAAACATAAGTATATGTATATATATGTTCTTTTTTATTTATTTGAGTTATATTAGATCCTATTTTAAAGGTTATTTACTTGGGCATTTTGGGAAATAATTAGTAGATATTGGTATATGTTATTTTTGATATTTAAAACTATATTAGTTATGTATATATGTAGTTTTGGGGTATATGGGTTATGTTATTGATTATTATATGAAACTATTTTGGATAAAGGATTATTTTCTTATTTATGAGATTTATTTACTATTTTCACATTTTTAAAGTATAAATGTATTATATCTAGTATTTTCATACATGTATTATATAGTTCCTTTTTTATTAACTTTCATTCTCATATTCTCTTTTTGATTTAAATGTATATATATATGCTTAAATTGTTTTCTTTATTCCTTTGGCCCATCCATGGGCCCGGATTTCAAATGGGCTTTATTTGAGTGTGAATCTTGGTTTAAATGGGTTTATTATTATAATCATAATAGGTAAAGAGTCCATTAAGTAAGAGGGGAAAATAAATCACAAAAAAAGAGCTTTCAATTTAATCATTTACACTAATGAATTTTTAGAGGTTCCTAATGTAAATAAATGGAGTTATTTTTGTTAATATTTCTAAATTGGTTCCAAAATATCACGTTTTAAAACCTTAATCCGTTCCAAAGGCGGATTAAGCGAACATTGTAATTAAAATCGTTTTCTTTGTGAATAATAGAGTTTCCGAATCATTTTCTTAAAGGGTTTGTACAAAATAAAATTGACTTGTATGTTTAATCATGTTTTCCTATTAAAAGTTTTTTATCCTAACGTTTTCAAACACTCGAGTCGTTCCAACGGCGATTCGGGTGAACTTCATCAAACGGGGTTTTAAAACGCACCTAAATCGTTCCAACGGCGATTAAGGTGCGAACCATGTAAATAAACTCATTTTGGGGAAATAAGTTAGTGTAGAATAAACACACGGCATTACATTTAAATAAGGTTATAAATAAATCACTTCTTTCTTCCCCTTTCTCTGTGTATGTATAATATAAATGGGTGATTCTTTACTGATATGGCTTTCCAATAATATATGCTCAAAACGGTTTCTGAAAAAAGAAAGAAAAGGTTTCAAATGAATTTTAAACTTAAAGAAGTATACGATTAGTCCGTTATTGCCTAACATGCTGAGTAGGAGGCCGGTGGTTCATAACCGGGCGATGTCGGGGTGCCTAGTAGCATTTCTCCGGAAAGGAGCTAGCCTTCTCGGCTCGTACCTAAGTTTCCCGAACCCACACCGGTCTCCCGCAAGGGATCGGTGTTCATTTTCCCATTCGTGGGTGGCGACTCTTCCATATCTCCGAGCTCCGGTCCTACCGAGCAGCTTGATTCCACGATTGGTTGCTTTCGGCGCCAATCACCGCTTACGTCGCCATGAGGTTGTCCACCCCCCGGTCCTCCCGGGAGATTAGGCCGCGGCACCTCGTCTAACAAGTGGCGACTCTGCTGGGGAAGCGAGAAATTTGATTCCGGAAGGCGTGTATTAAGCCCTTAACGGGGATGGATCGTTTTACTTCTTTTCGTATGCATTCATATGCATTATTGCAAACCCTTTGGGTAATTTCCGCGAAACCTCTAGCGAGAGTCCATTCGTCGCTCGAAAGAGGCTAGTGTAAGTTCCCCATTATAGTAAGGCGCCAAAGGGTCCCCATCCATTCGTTATGGGCGAATTTGTGCGGTCCTGTGAGGTCCCACGGTCAGCCATGTCAGCATATAGTAGCCTTAGAAGTTTCCATAGGATTACCCGTTACTATTTTTGATGTTATAAATGAATCAATTCGTGTTTTCAAACCGCCACGATACGTGTCTAATCCTAAAGTATGTAAAGAAAATGAGACGATGTGTTAATATATACTCGTGAATCGACATACTAATTACCCTAAAACATCGAAACAATTTGAACTAAAGACGACTTAGTCATCTCATATGAATGAACATGTGCGACCCGCCTTGTCCCTTTCGGTGTCCCGACGAAGACACATGTTCAGGAAATGTGTTATGACGTAAGCACGTATTAGTATGAATCGGTTTGGTGTTAAGGATAGTTACATCTCGATACAAAAGACTATATTAACATTAGCCGTTATTCACATTCTTTAAATAAGTTGGGATAAAACGAGATCATGATGAAACGAAAACGAAGAACATTTCTGTTTCGAACAACCCTGTTGTAATGAAAAAAGTTTCGCACAAGTAGCCCGTCCCTTCCGAATAAAAGACGAGCTTTTACGTTATGCCTCGAGTTGTTCTTAAGAGAAATGGATGTGTTCGTAAAGATGACCAAGAAAATAAAAGAAAAGAAAAATGAACTAAACGACCAAAATCATTCCGAGACTACGATATATATCAATCCCGAGGGTAGTTAAAGAAAATAAACCAATGTCGTTGAATACGTGCCTCGAACGAGAGTATACCCCATTTAAAATCTCGAAGCCGAATTAAGCCAAACCATATAATTGCGCCATATGGACGAGACTGCGAGTTTTGACTAACGACTCGATCATTTCGACCGTTACCAAAACTGCAAGAAATATGGCCCGATATACGTGTTTGCTTAAATTCGCGCCTAAAGGAAAGAAAACGGTGATATCCTCGCTTCGAACAAACACGCGATTTAACGAAAGGTTGATTTTCTATAACCACACTAAGATAATATATCCCGTAGGATTGGGAGGAACAACGAACTGTTGCTAGCCGAAAGGTTACCGTGCGCTCAAAATAAGACTCGCCGTCTTTCACGTAGCAAAAAGGAGCAAACGGATCCTCGACGCTAAGAACAAATGCGTTACGCGATGAGTCCGTTCCCTAAAATAAAATCCAAAAGTGATTTCATCACTAAATAAATGCGTGGTTACGTCTCTCGATAGATCCAAAAGATCCCGTTGTAATCCAAAAATCGAGACACGAATCCACGTGAATAAAAGGGAATGAGTCATGGACGATAACGAACAATTGGACTAGAAGAATAACTCGTACCACGTTTAAAAACCGAGATGCGCTCAAAGGGAGTCAAAACCCGAATTAATGCGTCTCGCGAAAGGACAAAAGACGAGTTATTCTAAAAGGACAATCCAACTTGGTCGATTTCTTAGTCACTGAACGTGGATACGTCAAAAACGAATTGTATTGTCTGATGGGTGATTTACTTTTCCGCAATAATCGATGGCATCACGCGTCCCCTGGACCGCAATGTGAGCCAAAAACCAAAATCCTAGGAAAGAGACCTGGACCAACGAGTGTGTGGAGGAATAAGGGTGGAAGAGAGATGTTGTGATACGTGTAAATAGAACTAACGTTTGTTCTTCTTATCTTATAATCGTAAATAAATAAACGCACACACAACGAATCATGCATATAAAATCATGCATACATACTAATGGATACCGTTTGCGCAGACGTCATCATTAAGCGGTTGTGGTTTCGCGAGAGTAATCGGCTTGTCAGACAGTTTGATCAGCTACGAGTAGACAGTTCCGAATCAGTAGTTATGGCTTCTGAATCATCTTCATCCGGGTATACTCAGTCTTCCGTCAATATGTCTGCGACCGACGAGAAAGTGGCTGAATTGGAAAATTCTGTGAACAATATCAATGATCAGCTGGCCGCAATTTTGGCCCAGCTGGCTGAGCTAGCACTGAAGGACAACAAGAGTGGTAGTAAGCGTGCTGAGAATGAGGTGAACGATGGCCCTCGCTTTGGGAATGAGGAGGATTATCAGGATTATATCTGAAAACAGCTGGAAAAAGAGAAAGCTAAGGAAGAGGAATGGAAGCAACACATCACGCAGGAGGTGCAGGACTTGCGCGGAGGAAGTTCCGGAAGTCAGGACTTTTATAACTTGAAGAATTGTTTATCGGCAACAGCTTTGCCTTTAAAATTTCGTCTCCCCGACATGAAAAAGTTCGATGGAACTGGAGATCCCACCGCTCACATGAATCAGTATGTTGCTGTGATGAAGCACACGATCCTGACCGAGGATCAGGTCTTAGGGTTGTTTAACACCTACCTAGAGGGGGCTGCCCTCACATGGTTTCATGCATTACCGATGGTAACAAAGAGGGATTGGAAGGAATTAGCGAAGTCATTCATCGCTTAGTATAGCTTTAACACCATGCTGGAGGTCACTTTGAAAGAGTTAGAGAGCACTAAGCAACAGGCTGGGGAATCCTTTTCCGATTTTGTGAAAAGATGGAGGGCTAAGGCCGCAGTGATGAAACAAAAGCCGCTCGAGCAGGATCAGATTCGAATGGTGGTTGGAAACACGTTGCCGTATATCAAAAATGAGTTGCGGTATATGCCATTTACGGATTTCAATCAGATGTATAGTTGTGCCTTGACTGTTGAAGGGGATGGAGAGCCGAAGAAAGCTTATACCAAGTGGACGAAGTCGGGATATAGTACCGGAGGGCCTAGTGCGAGTATGGAATCCGCAGCAGTGAAAGTGGTTGATCTTAATGCTATTGAAAAGAGGCGGTTCGCCAAGTTCGATCAGACTTACGCAAAAGTTTTTGAGCGTCTGCAGAAAAAGGGATTGTTGAAGGCCCTTACCCCGTATAACAAAGCTCAAACTACTCCGCAGATACAGGCTAGAGGGTATTGTGAGTTCCACAGCAGTTATGGGCATACAATTGAGAATTGTGAGAGGCTGAAACACGAAATCCAGGATTTAATCGAGGAGAAAAAGATAGCTGATCCTTCGTCAGCGAACCCTTCCACTAGGCGTAATCCATTGCCTAATCATAGGGTAAGCATGATCGGAATTGGTCTGACAGAACGTGTAGTGATGGAATCCTTCGAAGAGAACGTAGAGGAGTTGCTGGATTCCGACGAAAGGAACAATGTAGGAAATGGTCTATATGTGTCCTTCCTTGGCGAGGAACAAGAGGATGAACCGATGGAAGAGGGATTGGATGGTGGAGCACCGTATGATGAAGATAGTGCCGAAGAGACCGGAGAAGGGTCGTCTCGAACTATTATGCCTAATTTGGGCCTGTTTAGTGGAGGGGGAAATCCCGAGGTGCACTTGCGTGAATATATGCGCGATATGTTTGTTGAATCCTTCGGAGTGGATGAGATTGCTCAGTGGTTCCACCATTCTCTGATAGGCGATCCTTTGGGGTGGTTTCACTCATTACCCGACTCTTGCAAGTATGATTGGGATCAATTGTCAGATCTATTTCTAGAAAAGTATCAAAGGGATGAGGACAGGGCCGCGGAGCGCTTCGCAATGCAGATTGGACCTATCAAGCGTCCGTTGCCGAGGGTCAGTAAGTATAATGGCAATAAAGATCCGATGGAACACCTTCACTTCTACTTATCGGCCATGTCGCCCTTGGGTTTTAAAGAAGAAGAGATCACTAGCTTGTTTTGTAATTCGTTGATGGGTGAACCATTGATGTGGTATATGTCACTTCCGATGTATGTTAAGACCGATTGGGCGGCAATGACGAAGAGGTTTATCAAAGAGTATACGGTATGGATGTTGGCGGATCAAACCCCGAACTCCCCCTCTTATGAAACTCCCGAGGCAGTGTTGGCAATGCCTAGGTATGGTGGATACCAGGATCCTGTTGAGCATGCGAGGTTATTCCGCAACCATATGTACGACGCCGGATTCCCGCAATGTGAATTACATGAACATTTCCCGAAAAATTTAATGGGAGAAGCCTTGTTATGGCACCAGGGCCTATCAGAAGAAGAAATGGGTCATTGGATACCTCTTAGGAATGCTTTTGTGGCGAGATATGAGATGTATGTTCCATGGACGGGATCCCTGGAAGATCTGGATAGGATCAGGCAATTCCCCGAGGAACCATTCGTGGATTATGCTAGGAGGTGGAGGCACCGGTATGAACAGTGTAACGAAACAATGAGCAATAAGGTGCAGCTTATGTGCATACAACGAGGTGCTATTCCGTTGGCCGCAAGAAGGATGAGCAGAGTGTCCCTCCGTGACTATGATGAGTTGATAGGTTGGGCTTTGTATGGATCGGCGGATCCCTTTTACTTGAATCCGAATGTTCCTCACGTCATGGATTTAATGGTCGTGGACATTTGGGAGAGTTCTTCGGACGAGGAAGATGCCAATCAGAGGATTCCTATTAACATTTGGGACGAATCGAATGATGAGCCGAAAATCGCGGTAATGACGAGATCAGGTCGTGTGGCCGAGGGAAAGGCACCTATGATAGAAACTGAGATTGGAGAAGGGTCGGCTCCTAAGCCCGATGACCAAGTTCTGGAGCAGTTGAAGAAGACACAAGCTAAGTCTACAGTCTGGGAAGTTCTATGCCATTCTAAGTACCATCGTGAGAACTTGATGAAAGAATTGCAGAAACTGGTTATTTCCACCGATACTGAGCCGGCAGCGCTAGTAGGGACAATTATGGCCCGAAAGAAGACTGAGATCACATTTACTGACGAGGATCTCCCAGAAGAGGGGAAGGCTCACAATAAGCCTTTGTATATCCGAGCGGAAATTAACGGAAAGAAGACTAGTTGCGTGATGGTCGATGATGGATCGGCCATTAATATTTGTCCTTTGAAACTCTTGTCGAAGTTGGGAGTGGAGAGAGGAGACCTGACAGCCTCTGAAACTGTGATTAGAGCGTATGATGACAGCCGTAGGCACATTGAGGGAGTCTTCAAGGCCAAGTTGAAAGTAGGGCCACATGAAGAAGAAACTGAGTTCACCGTGCTGGATATACCGGTAACCTTTGCTGTACTGTTGGGACGCCCTTGGTTCCATAAGCTGGGAGGTGTGCCCTCCACGCTCCACCAAATGATTAAATTCCCCTTCGGGGAGGAGATAGTGACAATCAGAGCTGAGAAATTGAGCTCGGTGGCAGCATTGGGAATTGAGCCTCAACTTTTCTTCGGATTCCAAGTCTCCGGGATTTATGAGTCCAGCATGACCACCGATGTGGTGAAGATGATGAAGGGAGGTTTCATCCCAGGAATGGGTTTAGGAGCACACCATCAGGGGTTGCCAGAATTTCCGGATTTTAAGAGTCAGAAAACCCGGAGGGGTTTGGGATATGAGCAGGGAGGTCCGTCCAATGTGAGTGGTGAAGGAAAAGTGGGCCTAAGGAAGTACTTCGTGAATGAGGGGCATGGAAAGGCGTATTCAGGGACCCCCGAGGCATGGACTAGCACAAAAGGGAAGATTCTGCCGGGGTTCGAAATCTTCAATGATGTTGCCGACTGGGGCAAAGGAAAGGCGAGCTGCTTTGTCGAGGAGATTATGATGCTGGATTTGAATGCCGAGGAGCAAGTCATCACCATTGAAGCAACTGCAGGAGCGGGAGATGAGCCTAGTACCTCCAAAATTCATGAGAAATCCGAAGACCCTGATGATGAAAATTGTATTACTGCTTTGTTTGAATCAGATGATGTAATCACCCATGCTATCAATGAAATGAATTCTGATTTTGCTTACTTGCTTGATGTTGATCATGATCATTCCATGCATTCTCATTCATATAACATGCCTACATTTGAAATCAATGCAATAGAAATGTCAACTTTCAATCTTGGTACGGATGAAAATCCTAAACTTATACAAATTGCTCAAGAATTAACTATTGAAGAGAGAAAAGAATTCGAGAGAATAATTAAAAAATACGAAATTGTATTCACATGGACATACGAAGACATGCCAGGAATTGATCAATCTATCATAACTCACCGCATTCCAACTTACCCCGAAGCAAAGCCCGTAAAGCAGAAGCTCCGACGTATGAGACCAGAATGGGCAGATAAGATCAGAGAGGAGGTGAAGAAGCAGTTAGAGACAGGATTCATCGAAGTGATCGACTATCCCCCTTGGGTCGCAAATGTGGTGCCAATCGCAAAAAAGGACGGCAAAGTGAGGATGTGCGTTTATTACAGAGATCTTAATAAGGCATGCCCCAAGGATGAGTTCGCATTGCCTCATATCGACGTATTGATCGACAGTGCAGCGTCAAGCGTCTTACACACGAATGTGGATGGTTTCATGGGCTACATGCAAGTTCAGATGGCCGAAAAGCACAAAGTAAAAACCTCGTTCACAACCGAGTGGGGGACATACTGTTACAGAGTAATGCCGTTTGGTTTGAAAAATGCCGGGGCAACTTATCAGCGAATGGCCACAGCACTGTTCCATGATATGATACACAAGGAGGTAGAAGTCTACGTGGACGATATGATGGTCAAATCAGAGACAAGAGAAGGGCATTTTGCCGCGCTCGAGAAGTTTTTGGCCCGAATTACAAAATTCAAACTAAGGTTAAACCCGAAGAAGTGCTTTTTCGGCGTTTCGTCGGGGAAAATCTTAGGCTATGTAATCGGAAATAAGGGAATCAAGGTGGATCTTGATAAAGTGAAGGCTATACAGGAGATGCCGGCGCCGAGAAATGAGAAGGAAGTGAGAGGGTTTCTGGGGCAGGTTCAGTATATCAGTCGGTTCATAGCGAGACTCACCGCAATCTGCGAGCCAATCTTTAAGTTGCTAAGGAAAGACCAACCCGCTACTTGGAATGATAAGTGTCAGCAAGCTCTGGAGAGCGTCCGGAACTATTTGTCTAATCCGCCAGTGCTGAGACCGCCTAAACTGGGAAAGCCGCTTCTCCTCTATGTAGCAATTGAGGAGCGATCTATTGGGGCAATGTTGGCTCAAAACGGAGACACCGGTGTGGAGCACGCGGTGTATTATTTGAGTAAGAAATTCCTAGAGTACGAGCTCAAGTACAACATGATCGAAAAGACATGTGTGGCAGTAGTATGGTTGACAAAGAAACTGCGGCACTATTTCCAATCGTATAAAGTGATCATTATTTCTCGGACGGACCCCGTGAAGTATCTATACCGAACTCCATCATTAACGGGGAAGTTAGCCAGATGGTTGTTGCTTTTGTCCGAGTTTGACATTGAATATGTGACAAAGAAGGTTATCAAAGGGAGGGCCGTGGCAGAATTTCTGGCCAACCAACCCCTGAATGTAGAGGAAGAAGAGATAAGCTATGATTTCCCCGATGAGCACTTGAACGCAATCGAAGTTATACCGTGGAAAATGTTCTTCGACGGAGCAGTTAATTCGAATGGAGCCGGAGTAGGAGTACTACTTACCTCACCGGAAGGAGAAAGGATCCCGATGGCCAAGAAGTTATCCTTCCCTCTCACCAATAATATGGCCGAATATGAAGCGTGCATTTATGGTTTAGAGTCATTAGCGGCACTGGGAGCGTCATATGTCGAAATTTGGGGTGACTCAAAGTTGATCATCGAACAGGCATAAGGAAACTGGGAGGTAAGAGAAGAAAGACTACGTCCGTACCTCGATCAGCTAGAAGGGTTGGCACAAAGATTCAAAGAATGCCGTTTCTATCATATTCCTCGAGCACAGAACTAGGCGGCGGATGCCTTGGCCACTTTGGTGTCAGTTTGGGACAATCCCCGGAACCTTGCTTCGAAACCGTTGGTATTGAGAAGATCTCACAAACCGTGCTACGAAGACGTAATGCTGTTAGGGGCAGATGAAAAACCGTGGTATTTCGATATCGTGAACTTCATGAAAGATGGAACATATCCGGCAGAGTCAGAACCTAGGGATCAAGCTGTGATTAGAAGGCTAGCTCGTCAGTTCGTCATCCACAATGACTTGCTTTACAAAAGGCACATGGATGGATTACAACTAAGATGCTTGGATGCGGGAGAAGCCCGCGAGGCAATGGAATCAGTACACTCGGGAATTTGCGGGGCCCATATGGGAGGAGCGGTGTTAGCAAAGAAAATCATAAGGCAAGGCTTCTACTGGCTCACCATGGAAAGAGATTGTAACGAGTATGCAAAGAAATGCCATGATTGTCAAATCCACGGCGATTGCAGTCATCTTCCGGCCATGGAACTACATGTGCTAGCACCTATTTGGCCATTCGCTACTTGGGGAATTGATATCATCGGCGAAGTAAGGCCTAACGCTTCAAATGGACATAAGTTTATTGCTGTCGCCATCGATTATTTCACCAAGTGGGTAGAAGCAGAGTCGTTTGGCAAACTGGGATCCAAGCAGATGAGAAAGTTCATTGAAAAACACTTGATCACCAGGTTTAGAGTGCCTCATCACATGATTACGGATAACGGGGTCTAGTTTCAGGGGGAAGTAAGAAATCTTTTCCGAGAATATGGCATTGAACATCACAAGTCTTCTCCGTACCGTCCACAGGCTAATGGAGCAGTAGAAGCAGCTAATAAGAACCTTAAGAGGATTCTCGTAAAAACGGTGGAATCACATCGGAATTGGCATGAGCACCTCCCACTCGCGTTGTGGGCTTATCGCACGACAATTAG
This sequence comes from Euphorbia lathyris, assembly GCF_963576675.1. Lineage (NCBI taxonomy): Eukaryota > Viridiplantae > Streptophyta > Magnoliopsida > Malpighiales > Euphorbiaceae > Euphorbia > Euphorbia lathyris. Next base: position 66,606,551 of record NC_088912.1, on the reverse strand, counting down.
AACCTCAACTGGGGCAACGCCATTCTCTTTGGTGTATGGAACAGAAGCGGTCTTGCCGATTGAGATCGAAAAGCGATCGTTGAGAATCGCAGTGGAGGCAGAAATTCCCGAGGCGGAATGGGTGAAGAGGCGATGTGAGCAGTTGGCTCTAGTTGACGAAAAAAGGATGGAAGCGCTTTACCATGTACAGTTATACCAAAGAAGAATGGCTCGGGCTTTCAATAAAAAAGTCAAGACCAGCCCTATCAAAGAAGGAGATTTAGTGCTGAAACAGATCCGTGTGACGCACACCGACCCAATGGGGAAGTTTAGGCCTAACTGGGAAGGGCCATTCGTCGTGAAGTTAACCACAATGGACGGCATGGAATTATCCGAACCTAGCAACCTGGATAGGCTTAAGAAATACTTTTCGTAAAAAAAAAAAAGAGAAAAAGAAAGAAAAATTCCCGATAGGTTGAAAACCCGCAAAGGGCGACCTATGCAACAACGAGGGAAATCCCAATGGGTGAAAACCCGAAAGGGCACTCATTTAAAAATTCCGAGATAATAAAAGGAGAGAAGAAAAATCGCCGGGATCCGAAAACCGAAAGGCGGGTCCTGGTAACAATAGTTATGACTTGAGCAATTACAAAAACAATGTATAAGAGACTAAATATTTCTGTTGTTTATAAATAAATAAAGGCATGAATATATTTGACGAGAATGATTGGAATCATCATAATCTACTGAATGCATGGTAATATGAATCATGAGTTATACATTTCCTATCCTACTTTTCACAAAAAGCCTACCTACTATCCACCCCACTCCCTATACATCAGCTATACAGCGGGGAAACTCCAATAAAAGCTACAAAGCAATAATGAAAGCTATAAAGCAATACATAACGAGCCTAATACGGAGGGAAGTCCCAATAGTCCTCAAAATCTCTCAAGTGTGATGCCCGCTCCGCAGATAGTGCCTCCTCGGCAGCTCGCGCTCGCTCATCAGCAACTCGTGCTCTCTCATCGGCGACCCGTGCTCTCTCCTCGGCAGCGAGGCGTCCGATCGACTCATCACGCGCCCTCTCCTCGGCGGCAAGGCGACCCTCAGTCTCCCGTCGCATCATCCATGACCAGTGGTCATTTCTCTCCTGATACACCTGACCGACCCGGGCGTCGGCCTCCCGCACCGACTCACTCCGTCTCCACTCATGGGCGTGAAGATCGCTCTAAAAAAGAAAAAAAAGAAGAAAAATAGATGTGAAAAAAAAAAGAAAAAGAGAAAAAACGAAGCAGCATAGGCAAGAACATAAATCATACATACATGCATACATTCCACTACACTAAAGTAAAGTAAGGATACATACCAGGTGATCGGCACAACGCAAGCTGAGGCGGTCTCGGAGGTAACCGGACAGTCCCACATAATTTGTACAGGTCTCTCTCGTAGACAGAGAAGCGTCTGGGGGATCAAATGGGACCCTCGAGGTGAAGATAGGAGGAGCTGTCTCAAATCCCGCATAAGCTGCCCCGGACTCGTCATAACAAATCGTGGAAAAATCTCGCCCGTAGTCTGGTAGGGGCACACCTAGGGATGATCTCTCTAGTCGGGCAGCGCTGGAGGACTCGCCGATATAGTAGGGCTGCTCGCACACAGGTGTCTGAGCTCGAGTGCCGTCAAAGAAATCGGATAAATGGGCACTCCTCCAGGATCCCTCCTGCAAAAAAACACACAATAAAAACCTCTAAACATCTCATGAATGAAATGGTAAAATGAGAAAGGGGGAGGAACCACTTACCAGGACCTCCTCCTGACTAAAGACTGCCGCAACAGCCTCCCTCGAAAATACATCTGCCACCGGATCTGCCTCCATCGCTACCGCCGGGGCATCCCTCGCGCTCAGCAGAGTAGATAAGTAAAGCTCGCGGCCCCCGGCGTGAATCCACACCGCTCTACCAACAAACCGACAGGTCAGGTCTTGAAGAATGGTCGATAGGGGCATGGTCCGCACCGCGAACATAAAAACGGGAATCTCACCCGGTGTCCAGTGGGCGTCACTAACTCCGGTGATGCCTCGGTCCCCCAAATACCATGCCCGCACGCAGGGGCCGGTGAGCACACACTGCTGCTCCTGGATCATAGATACATAAGTATAATCGGGACCGAAGTCGAGGTCGTCCCACCTGAACTTAATCTAAAAAATGCACAAAGAGAAAGTCAGAAAGACTCAAACAAAAATCTAGCACGACTAGGCAAAATCTACCTGTCTGAGGGTCAGCGAGTCGATCCAATCTAGGAGCCGCGGCACCATCCGACTCCTCTCGGCGCCCAAGTCAAAATCTCTCCATCGGGTCATGAAAGGCGGCCTCGGTACTCTCGGTCGAGGTCGAGACCGACTGGGAAGGATGTGCCTCTCATACGCCCACACCTGCGGTAAAAACAAGGACTAGGAGTGTGAAAAACGCGAAGAATATAAGACGGGCAAGTCAAGAAAGCGTCACGTACCAGCAGAGCAAAGGTGTAACCACCGAAATCCTTGCGCTTCCGGCAAGTCAGATCCAAAAATTTGTAGAGAAAGGCTAAGCCTGCCCCCGCCCAATCATAGGAAGCCGCCGCATCCAGATCGCTGAGTGCCTGAATGAGACCCGCGTGTACCTTCCCGCCCTTCGTGCGGAAAATCGTCTCACTCAGAGTATATACCAAGAAGCTACGAACCGCCAAGTCGGTATCGTCGGTCTCACAAAAATCTTGCCGACTCAAAAGGCTCGCGGTGGAAATAAACTTCGCCAGAGTAGATTTGGCGCATGGGCGAACCCTCGATCCAATCAAGGCAGCGAACCTAGCAAGGTCGACCCGTGGTCGCATCATATCGAAATAAAAGGGAACGGGAGTGCTGCTCCCTCGCAACCCTGTCAGCAGTGAAAAATCCCTGGGCGAGATGGTCATTTCCCCGAAAGAAAGGTGGAAAGTGTGGGTCGAGTCAACCCACCGCTCACATAAGGCGCGTAAGCCAAAGCGGTCGCATACCCCGTTGGTGCGGGGAAACGCTGCAATAAAAGGCTCGAAGCCCAACTCGCGCACGCGGGCTCTCACCGCGGCGCCCAGCCTAGCATACCACGAGTGAATCTCGGCGGTGGTCCCAGAAATCTCAATAAACTAGAAAGAACAAGACAAGAAAATTTAAATACAGTTCCTAAAGCATGCAATTAGTGAGGACGCGTTAAGACTAGGCATTCTTTCATTATCTAACCTAGAGACATCTGGTGAATTAGGGCCAACTTTCTGTAAAAGTCTCTCCCTTAGGGTCGCTCATGTAAGGTTTAGTTAATTCTTTAATCCACTCTCGTCCGCATTGACAAGGAGCATAGGTTAAGTTTATTATTCATGTGCATTAGTTAAGTTTTCACTATTCACGTTTTTTTACTATTCACGTGCACTATTCACGTTTTTACTATTCACGTGCATTAGTTAAGTTTTACTATTCACATGCATTAGTTAAGTTCTCACTATTCACGTGCATTAGTTAAGTTGTCACTATTCACGTTTTTACTATTCACGTGCACTATTCACGTTTTTACTATTCACGTTATTTTTACTGTTAGCATGCATAAATTCGTAGGATTACTATTCACATGCATATAGCGCGCATTCTTACGCAGAAGTAAACAAGTGTTACTTGTAAGTGAAGAAATTCATGTTTTCTAGCTAAAGTCCTCTAAGGCAATCTAAAAGTTAGCATGCAAATCATGTTCGGATATGAATACTAAAGCCTAGAATTTGAATCAAACAAAAGTGAGAAATCACTTACCTCGTTGCAGCGTGTCCGGCTCAGATGCGTCGTAGGGTCGTGGAAAGGGTCCACTCTATCTAGGTTCACGTAAACCTCATCCATGCCTCTCGTGCCATCGCATTCATCCAAATCCATCCCGAGGATAATCCAAATCAAAGTCTAGAGAGAGAAAGAAGAGAGAGAAGATGTGGGGTTGAAATGAAACCCCACCACCTTATATAGGAAGAAGGAATGACATTCCCGTAAATAGTGAAAAAAGTACGATGTGACATAAAGGTAAAAAGTAAATAATTAATTACTAGGTGCACAGACCTCCGATTTGCAGTCCGTTTCAGCCTGCATTTCAACCAGACAGCGACCAATATTGTCAAGACATGAACTCCAGACAACAGTCAATTGTTACAGAACAGTGACACCAGTCAAAGTACAGACGACAGTCAACAGAAAAACAATCATTAGTCTTTATCATTTCAGACTAAAACACGTTCCCATTGAACCTCCGAGATGATAGCTCCAGTGAGAAAATACAGACAACAGTGTTGTACGAAAATCCGGAAACAATCCCCGCTTTTGAGCCATATGACTCATGGTCGCAGACCTGAGTTGCTTTTGAGCCATATCACCCGCGGTCGTGGACCAGGGTCGCTTTTGAGCCATATTACCTGCGGTCGTGGACCAGGGTTGCTTTTGAGCCATCTTACTCACGGTCGCAGACCAGAGTTGCTTTTGAGCCATCTGACTCACGGTCGCAGACCGGAGTTGCTTTTGAGCCATTTTACCCACGGTCGTGGACCAGGGTCGCTTTTGAGCCATCTTACTCCCGGTCGCAGACCGGAGTTGCTTTTGAGCCATTTTACCCGCGGTCGTGGACCAGGGTCGCTTTTGAGCCATCTTACTCATGGTCGCAGACCTGAGTTGCTTTTGAGCCATTTTACCCGCGGTCGTGGACCAGGGTTGCTTTTGAGCCATTTTACCCGCGGTCGTGGACCAGGGTCGCTTTTGAGCCATCTTACTCACGGTCGCAGACCTGAGTTGCTTTTGAGCCATCTGACTCACGGTCGCAGACCGGAGTTGCTTTTGAGCCATTTTACCCGCGGTCGTAGACTAGGGTCGCTTTTGAGCCATCTTACTCACGGTCGCAGACCTGAGTTGCTTTTGAGCCATTTTACCCACGGTCGTGGACCAGGGTCACTTTTGAGCCATCTTACTCGCGGTCGCAGACTTGAGCTGCTTTTGAGCCATCCCATTAACGGTCGTAGATCGAAATTGCTTTTGAGCCATTCTTACCCATAACCAACGTACGCTAGATTCCCAGAAAAGAACATTCGTCGACGGCCGCTCCAGAGGCGACGACGGAAGGAATCAGAGAACAACACCAGAGCGCGTAGCGCGAAGGTCAGGTATGCTTCCTCCTACTCTTTACGTGTCTTTTACTTTTATATGTTTTACATTGCATGTGTTACATTAGCAAAAAACGTTTTCAAAACACACACATCACTGTCAAAATAGAAAAGTAGGGGCAACTGTAGACACCGAGTCGGAGGACCTGTGATGAAAACCTGGAAACAAGACGGTGGAAGCGATTGATTCTGAAAGTTTCAAAAAGAAAAAATAATAATAATAAATAAATAAAATAAATAAGTTACGATCGGTCGTTGTTGTCGATCGGATAGCTCGCGAATGCTTAACGGCACGGTGCGAGTGCTTAGCGGCGGCTGGCGCGCGTTCAACGACAGTCAGACGCCCGCTCGACGACGCGAAGCGCGCGCTCGACGTCTGTCGGACGCACGCATCCAACCACGAATGGTTCGCGCTCGGTGTCCGAGCAAGACACGAGCTTGGCGGCACGGGATGCGCGCTCGTCAGCACGCATGAACGCCCCACGACGCGGAGCGCGAGCTCGACAGTCGCGGGGCATGCACGTCCGACGACGTAAGACGCGCCCCGGCGGCCGTTGAGCGAGTGCCCGACCGCGTCAGGCGAAAGCCCAACGGTAGGCGGGCGCGAGCGCCCAACCGCGTCGGGCGGACGCCCAACGGCAGTTGGGTGCGCGCGCCCAACCTCGCGTTGGGCGCTCGCCCAACCTCGCATTGGGCGCTCGTCCAACGCTGTTGGGCGACCGCCCAACAATCGTTGGGCGGTAGCCCAACGTGGTGTTGGGCGGCCGCCCAACAAGCCTTGGGCGGCCGCCCAACGGCTTTGGGCGACGCCCGATTTTACTCGGGCGTCGCCCATTGATCCGGGACCCGTTTCCCTATAAAAAGGGGCACGGATCCCAATGAAAAAGGAGGGAATTTTGGAGCCTTTCTCACTCTAAACATTTTTAGAGAGAGAAAGTGAATTTTTTTGAGAAAAATATTTTTTTTCTCAAAAATTCCGAATTTCCTAAAGTTAAATTTTTACTAAAAAATATAAAAAACGGAAGAAGGCGACTCGTGGAATCAATCGGCTTCGACTGTCAGATACCGAATTTAAGGTATTATCCGAGGACTAGACTCTTTTATTTTATTTTATTTATCTTCTCCTTCTATTTATTTTTATGCTATAGTTTTTATTTATTTAGTTATTCATTTATCTTGTCACGTTTTATGTAATTAGCGTATTTATTTAATTTTGTTTCGTGTTGAATAAAATTCGGTTTTGTTTTAAAATAAAAAACCTCGTTTTGATATCCCAATACGAACCATGATCCGATAAAAAGGTAGTTCGGGTATCGAAAAACGTTGAGATTATAAGCTTCTTTGGATCTAAAAGAAATTTCCAAATAATGTTTTAAAATAAAAAACATCGTTTTAGGAACTTCCGTTATTGACTATGATCCATTTTTGGTAGTTCGGAAATCGAAGGCGGTTGAATTAGATTTAATTTAAAGCTTTTGAATAAATCTGGAAATAATTGGAGTGCTGCTGTAATTTGCCATTTCTGTCACCTAATTGCTGTTTACCGACGGATTTTCCGTCGGTAAATCTGCCAAAACGAAAAAAATGCCATTTCAGTCCCTTGTTCTTAACTTTTAAGCTTTTAATCCTTAATATATATATGTATAGTTATGTAATATATGTTTTTCAAACTATTTTAGATATTTAGTGTATATAATTATTTAGGATGTTTGTATATCATTCTTTATTTAATTTTTAAACATAAGTATATGTATATATATGTTCTTTTTTATTCATTTGAGTTATATTAGATCCTATTTTAAAGGTTATTTACTTGGGCATTTTGGGAAATAATTAGTAGATATTGGTATATGTTATTTTTGATATTTAAAACTATATTAGTTATGTATATATGTAGTTTTGGGGTATATGGGTTATGTTATTGATTATTATATGAAACTATTTTGGATAAAGGATTATTTTCTTATTTATGAGATTTATTTACTATTTTCACATTTTTAAAGTATAAATGTATTATATCTAGTATTTTCATACATGTATTATATAGTTCCTTTTTTATTAACTTTCATTCTCATATTCTCTTTTTGATTTAAATGTATATATATATGCTTAAATTGTTTTCTTTATTCCTTTGGCCCATCCATGGGTCCGGGTTTCAAATGGGCTTTATTTGAGTGTGAATCTTGGTTTAAATGGGTTTATTATTATAATCATAATAGGTAAAGAGTCCATTAAGTAAGAGGGGAAAATAAATCACAAAAAGAGAGCTTTCAATTTAATCATTTACACTAATGAATTTTTAGAGGTTCCTAATGTAAATAAATGGAGTTATTTTTGTTAATATTTCTAAATTGGTTCCAAAACATCACGTTTAAAACCTTAATCCGTTCCAAAGGCGGATTAAGCGAACATTGTAATTAAAATCGTTTTCTTTGTGAATAATAGAGTTTTCGAATCATTTTCTTAAAGGGTTTGTACAAAATAAAATTGACTTGTATGTTTAATCATGTTTTCCTATTAAAAGGTTTTTATCCTAACGTTTTCAAACACTCGAGTCGTTCCAACGGCGATTCGGGTGAACTTCATCAAATGGGGTTTTAAAACGCACCTAAATCGTTCCAACGGCGATTAAGGTGCGAACCATGTAAATAAACTCGTTTTGGGGAAATAAGTTAGTGTAGAATAAACACACGGCATTACATTTAAATAAGGTTATAAATAAATCACTTCTTTCTTCCCCTTTCTCTGTGTATGTATAATATAAATGGGTGATTCTTTACTGATATGGCTTTCCAATAATATATGCTCAAAACGGTTTCTGAAAAAAGAAAGAAAAGGTTTCAAATGAATTTTAAACTTAAAGAAGTATACGATTAGTCCGTTATCGCCTAACATGCTGAGTAGGAGGCCGGTGGTTCATAACCGGGCGATGTCGGGGTGCCTAGTAGCCTTTCTCCGGAAAGGAGCTAGCCTTCTCGGCTCGTACCTAAGTTTACCGAACCCACACCGGTCTCCCGCAAGGGATCAGTGTTCATTTTCCCATTCGTGGGTGGCGACTCTTCCATATCTCCGAGCTTCGGTCCTGCCGAGCAGCTTGATTCCACGATTGGTTGCTTTCGGCGCCAATCACCGCTTACGTCGCCATGAGGTTGTCCACCCCCCGGTCCGCCCGGAAGATTAGGCCGCGGCACCTCGTCTAACAGAGGGATTTTTGGAGCTTTCTCACTCTAGACATTTTTAGAGAGAGAAAGTCAATTTTTGGGAGAAAATATTTTTTTTCCTAAAAAAATCCAAATTTTTTAAAAGTTAAATATTTTACCGAAACACCGAAAAATCATAATTCGTGGAATCAACCGACTTCAGCTGTCAATACCGATCTTGAGGTATTATCCGAGGACTAGACTCGTGTCATATATTTATTTCTTTTATTTCCTTTATTTATTTAGTTTATAATTTTAAATTCTTTAGTCATTTATTTATTTATCAGGTTTATTTACTTTCCCGTATTTATTTAATTCTCGTCTCGTATTAAATAAACGTTTGATTTTGGTTTTGAAATAAAAAAAATCTCGTTTTAACATCCCAATACGAACCGTGATCCCGTTTGAGGGTAGTTCGGGATTAAAACGTTGTATATATATAGATTTTAGAAAAACCCTTTTTTAATTAACGTTTTAAAAATAAAACATCATTTTAGGAGTCTCCGTTATAGACTATGATCCAATTTTGGTAGTTCGGGGACCCAAAATGATAGAATAAATCTAATCTAAAGCTTTTTAATAAATCTGGAAACTGTTGGAGTAGTTCTGTAATTTTCCATTTTCTGTCACTAAAAGCAGTTTACCGACGGATTTTCCGTCGGTAAAGCTGCTGGAATTTCAAAAGCCTATTTTCACCCATTTTTCTTACTTTTTTTTACATTTACTCTTATACATATATTTATATAATTATGTAAAATATTTGTTAAATGCATTTTTGGGTTACATGACTATTAATTACCTATTATATATTTACTTATCTTATATTAGAAACTTAATTCATATTGATTTAGTTTTGTAAAGTGGTATATGTTATATATATATATATATATATATATATATATATATATATATATATATATATATATTGGCTTATTGATGCTATTTTAGATATGATTTGGGGTAGGAGCTATTTTCTATTTATTCGTTAAAATGATTATTTTGGGTTAAGGATTATTTTCTTATTCTTTATGGACTTGATTCATTGTTTTTACATGTCTTCAATTGGAATAATGTTTTTATTACTATTTTCACTTATTGATAACTATATATATATATATATATATATATATATATATATATATATATATATATATCTTCTTTCAATCCAATTTTTTTATCTAAAGATATATCATTATTTTTAGCTAAAAATGTATATGTATAGGTATATATTCTTTTTCTTATTCTTTTGACATTTATGGGTATATATTTCAAATGGGCTTTACTTGGTGAATTTTGGTTTAATTGGTTCATTATTGTGATTATGTTTAAGAGAGGAGTAAATGGAGTGAAAAAGGGAAAAATAAACCACAAAAAAGATTTCAATTTGGTTATTTGAGTTAAGAGTTTTTAGAGGTTCCTAATATAAATAAAAGACTTTTGCCATTTCAAACTTCCTAAAAACATCATGTTTTGAAACCTTAATCCGTTCCAACGACGGATTAAGCGAACATTGTAATTAAAACCGTTTTCATTATAAATAACCGAGTTTTGAATCGTTTTCCTAATTAAACAGTCTTGTACAAAAATAAAGGGACTTGTATGTTTAATCACGTTTTTTTGTTAAAACTTCTTATCTCACGTTTTCAAACGCTCGAGTCGTTCCAACGGCGATTCAAGTCGATGTCATGTAAATTAACGGGGTTTTGAAACGTACCCAAATCGTTCCAACGGCGATCAAGGTACGAACCATGTAAATAAACTCGTTTTTGGGGAATGAGATTAGCTTAGAGTTAGTGTATAGTCTAAAGAATAAAATCACACTGTAAATAAATCAATTCTTTCTTCTATCCCCCTCTCTCTCCTATACGCTTTAAATTCATGCAAAATGGGTGATTCTTTAATAAAATGGCTTTCGATAATATGCTCAAAACGGGTTTCAAAGCGAGAAAGAAAAGGTTTCAAATGAATTTTAAACTTAAAGAAATATACGATTAGTCCGTTATCGCCTAACACGCTAAGTAGGAGTCCGGTGGTTCATAATCGGGCGATGTCGGGGTGCCTAGTAGCCTTTCTCCGGAAAGGAGCTAGCCTTCTCGGCTCGTACCTAAGTTTCCCGAACCCTCACTGGTCTCCCGCAAGGGATCAGTGTTCATTTTCCCATTCGTGGGTGGCGACTCTTCCATACTCCAGGCTCCGGTCCTGCCGAGCAGCTTGATTCCGTGATTGGTTGCTTTCGGCGCCAATCACAGCATCTGTCGTCAACGGTGTCCACCCCCCGATCCGCCCGGGCGAGGCCGCGGCACCTATAGCGGCATGGGTCGTAGATTTAATAACTCATCATAAAGTATTTTCAGATTGGTATATTATTCAGTGACACTTCCATTACCTTGTTTCAGGTTGTGGATTTCGCGTCGGAGCTCCAGAATCCTCAAAGAGTCTGCCTGAGCAAAACGCTCCTTTAGATCGGCCCATATCTGCTCTGCTTTCTCCAGCCACATAACGCTTCGAGCAATGGATGGTGAAATAGCATGGTTTATCCATGAGATAACCATATTGTTGCATCTCTCCCATTGGTTGTACATTGGATCACCCAAAGCCGGTGCCTTGATAGTTCCGTCAACGAACGCAAATTTGTTTTTGGACATAAGAGCAACCTTGACAGCTCGAGACCATTAGTGGTAATTAGGTCCGGAGAGCTCCTGTGAGATGAGGGATAGGGCCGAAGTCTCATTCGCCGGAAGATGGTAGGGGCTGCCGGTATTGATTATGGGGGCAGCCATTGATGTTCACTCAAAAGAGAAATTTCAGATTTTCTCTGATACCATATTAATTGAATGAGGTAAAAATTCCTTGAATCTTTAGAATTCTCATTGAAAAATAAAAAATCTCTAACTATTACATTTATATCTTAATCTAGGTTTGTTCATCAAGCAAACTTAATGGGCAAGGAAAAGAATAAAACAAGTGTCCTAATCTGAGCCCTTGATCATGGGTGATTGTGATCAATGGTGAAGATACACTTGGGATATGATTGGGTGTGGTGAATAACATTGTTGATTGATGAAGTTGTTCTAGAAAGTGCCAATAGGCTGGAATTGACTGAAAAGCCCCTGGCTAGGTCGAAAAGATGCATGTGCCCCTGGACTTGAATCTTCCGTGTAAATAAGACTTCAAAGTCTTTATTGTTACCACTGTACTTATCACTTTCGAGAAAAGAAACCCAAAGGTCTCCCTTCCTCTTCTTCTCCATTTCGAACCCTTTCTTCTTCTTTCTAAGAAAACCTTCTGTATTTGTTCATTCTTGTATAGCTGTAATTTCAATGGCTTGTTCCAATTACTAAACCTTTCATGAGAGGACAAACCTCATTGAGTTTGACTGTCACTTCATGCGAGAGAAACTACTTGCATTCCTTATTTGACCCGTGTCCGTATCCACAATGCACAATTAGCAGATATATTCACGAAAGCTTTGCTCATCAAACCTTTTGAACATATTTTAGTCAAGCTTGGAGTCCTAAATATTTATACTCCAGCTTGAAGGATAGGGGGTAACCGATTTAATTAGAATGACAAAACAATGAGTTTTGCTTAATACATTGAAGCCACACTCAAAATGACGAGTTTAGAGTGTAACGACTAGTTGAGGTTGTAGTTAAGTTTGGGTATAAATAGGAAGAGAGAGAGAGACTATGTTTCTAACTAACTATGTAATCATCTCTTATGCTACTCTTTAATTTCCTCTTTAATTGTGAATTATGTTTTTCATCTTCTTCATTAATTTGGTGAAGAATTTCAATTCAATTTTCCAGATTTATTTATTATCTAATAAAAAAAAAAAAGCAAAACAAAGCAAATAATGAGTTTATCTCCTGGTTGAATAAATATCAGGAGAAAACCTCAAAACTTGGATGAAGAATAAAAAAGTTTCTTAACGGTTAGGTTTAAGTCTTATATGAGAAAAGAGAAATCAAACACTCTTTTTTATTTTTTGGGATGTTAGCCATAAAAAAATATATTTACTATTAAGGACTAGGATTGTTTAAAAAAATTAAAATAAAATTAAGGAGTAGGATTAGGTGTGAGAAATGTTGTTTGCCCAATATAATTAGAGTATAAAATGGCCACAAATTGAGAAAAATATGCAATTAAGTGCATGATATATGTTGAAGATATATATGAAGGAATAAGAGTACAAAGTAATTAATAATTGTGATTGAGTGGAAAATGTAGATGCATAAGATCTACTTTATATCTTTTATCACTTCACTAACATAAAAATGGTAGTAAGTACTGAAGGAATAGACATTTCATTCATTATTTCCTATACATTTATATATTGCATGTAAATTAAACAAACTTAATTATTAACTTTTCCTGGTGGAGCAATAAAGCTACCTAGATATCGTAATATTACTTATATCCTACCCCTGTTTTGCTGCTGCTCTAATAATTAGTAATTTGTGGTTCCATCAATAATGAAATCCTATATACCTTCTCTAATATTCTAGATAATGGACCACTACTCAAGTTATCTTATTCGGTTAATTAAATATAATATTCATTAATTACAATAAAAAGAAATTACATTTTTTTTATTGTATGGAGGAGCTGGAACTCCAAAACAGGAAAAGTAAAAAAAAAAAAAAATTAAGTTAGCTCGTGATCTAACTACACAGGAGCAGCTAGTTTCTTTTCTGTCTGCACATATCAGATCCTGATACCTGTAGGAGACACGTCACACTCGTGATATCTCAAAGATAAAATTTCTGCGTATAGTTTGTCATCTAGTCCACTGCTTTGTTCCTTCCCCAATAAGCATACAGCACCTTGATCTCCCAATTCACTCTAATCAACTCTTGACATTTCTCCACTAGCCAAAAATTACAGGCCCCATGCGATAGCGTTATCCTGTAGAAGCGGTAGCAGTACCTATGAATCAAGTTCCATAATCACACATGGAAAGCTTTTCCCATTCAAGCTTCAGTCCATAGTATACACCCCAAATTTCTGCGGGTATAGATGAGCAGACTCCAATATTGTGCGCAAAGCCACCCAACCAAATTACATCCTTTTATAAATTCTCACCAAAATATAATTGGCATAAAAATTAAAATGAATATACATTAAATTAACCATCTTTTGAACATAAAACTTTATTAACCTAAGCCTATCTATTTTATGTGCATTTGAAAATTGCCTTTTTTTGTTGGTGTAAAAAAACAGTTTTTTTTATGTGTAATATCGCTATAACAAAACTGTAACAAGTCTAGTAAGAAACATAATTTCAGAAAGAAATAAAATTAATAAGGCTTTTTTAAGTGAATGAGAAGTTAAAAACTAACTAATTTGACAAATATAATAATTAGGATTTTAATTTCTTAAAAAAAAAAAAAAAAAGGATTTGAATGTATTAAAATAACATGGGAATATCTGAATGCAGTAAAATGAAAATGATAACAAACCTCATTAATTAATACTTTTTGGTTACGTTAGTTTAGAATGAAAAGCATCGGTATAATTTGAGAGATGAGATCTTGAGTGTGGAAGTATATTATTAAGGAGTAAGTTGGCATTAATTGCATAATGAGAGTAGTAGTAGTATTGTATTATATAATACTCCAGTAGCATTGCACAACATTCATTAAACTGGCTCTGACTCTCTTGTGGTTCTGAGAGTATGTTGTCTGAAAAAGAAGGGAAATAGTACGTACTATTATCAACAGAATATTGAAGATGGTACAATCAAAGAAGTTCAGAGGTGTCAGGCAACGCCATTGGGGCTCTTGGGTCTCTGAGATTCGTCATCCTCTCCTGTATTTTTCACTTCTCTCTCTCTTTCTCTCAATATGTGTATGTGTATTATATATATTTATTCTTGAGTTAACAAATTTTTCTTTTGGTAAATAAACAAAACAAAAGGAAAAGAAGGGTGTGGCTAGGAACGTTTGATACTGCCGAAGAAGCAGCTCGAGCGTATGACGAGGCTGCAGTTTTAATGAGTGGACGAAATGCTAAAACAAATTTCTCAGTGGTCACAGATAGCACAGACAATACTTCTGGTTGTTCTAATTCGTTGATGAGCGAAAAGCTTAGAAAATGTTGCAAATATCCATCACCATCCCTAACTTGCCTCAGGCTGGACACTGAGAACAGTAATATTGGAGTATGGCAAAAGGGGGCAGGCCCACGCTCCAATTCCAATTGGGTTATGACTGTTGAGCTTGGACCACCACCACCACCGGAGCCTAAGGTCCCTGCCATCGACGAAGAGCAGAGAATTGCATTGCAGATGATTGATGAACTACTCAACGCCAATTAACCCTATTCTATTCTATTCTATGCTATGCACTTCCTCTTTTCCTATACCATTTAAGTTTCTATACTTTATGTTGTGTCATTTTTAACTACATTATTACTATTATATATATATATATACTGTATGACGGGAACCAAAAACATATATATTTATATCATGATCTTCCCCATTTTGGGCCTACTTAGCGTTTGGCTACTCTTATGTCATACTAACAAATTTAGCTTAGGGTTATTGAGGCAGAATATACTTAAACCTCTGCAGAGAAAACAGTGTAATTTAAGTTTAACATTTATCGGTTGATCCGTTTCAATCCTAATTAGCGATGTGAAGTTTTTTTTTATTAGTAAAAGATGTGAAGTTTCAAGCTTTAGGTGTTCAAAATACTAAAAGTTTGAGGGTGACCATAACATGAACTCACATATGAAAATCCTGTTTTTCATTAATTACGTTTGAAATTGCACCAACTGATAAATACTAGGTTTAAGATTGCACTATTTTCTAAGTGAAGGTTAAATTCAATCTCCCCAATAACTAAAGATGTATACAACCTATTGATATTATTGATATATCAACAGTAATTAGGGTTGCAAAAGAAAACACTCATATCCATAAGGAGCGTGCTATACAAGAACATTCCTATTTGATACTAATATTCCATTACCCTCCCTCAAGTTGCATAAATATGGAGAAAATGCTTAACTCGTCTCAGGAACAACAAAATGGTGGTTAGACCATGGCTTGGTGAGGATGTTACTCACGTGATTAGTTGTGGGCACAAAAGAAACATGAAGAAGTCGTTTAGTAACTCTATCGAAGATAAAAAAGAAATCAACCTCTAAGTGCCTTTTCCGATTATGAAAATGGGGTTCATTGTGAGATATATAAGTAGTCACGGAATGTTGTGGCGCAAGCACAAGTGAAACACCAAGCGCATAGAGAACAATTTGGAGCCAACCCACTTTCGAAGCTGTAGTAGCAATGGCACAATACTCGGCCTCCGTAGAGGATTGAGTGAAAAATTACTGATTTTTTTTTGAACTTCAAGACACTAATTTACGACCAAAGTAAATAGCATACCACGTGGTTGATTTTCAATCATCAAGACCACCCGCCAAGGAAGCATCAATATAGCCATGTACCAGGAAGGGCGACTGCTTGTGAAAGAAAATACCATGATGTCTCATTTTTTTTTATTGAAGATAATGTAAAAGACGTTTAATGCGCTGCCAATAGACCCGTGTGGGACTTGCAATAAATTGAGACAACTTATTGGCCCTGTTTGGGAATTAGCTGTTAGCTGATTTGACTAGCTGATTTGACTGTAGACATGTTTGGTAAAAATTAGCTGATTAATAATAGCGGTTTGTGCAAAAAGACGAATAAGGGCATTAATTTTGGTGCAGGAGAAGAGGGAGTCTATCTATTAGGGTTAAAGAAGTCCATTAATTTTAATATTGCAAAACGCTAATTGAAAAAGCTCCTAAAATGAGTTTTTTCTAAATTAGCGTTTTCATCCCAAAACTCTCTCTCAAACCTCTCTCCACCAAACACTCCAATCAGCGGTTTCGGTGGTCAAACCTCTAAAGTTGGTCAAAACCGCACTTTTTATCCCAAAACGCACTTTACCAAACAGGGCCATAGACAACGAATGAAATATATCAGAACGAGTCAGTGTTAAATTTTATAAACTTCCAAGAATACCACGATAACGAGTAGGATCATCAAGAGGATCACCTCACCCACTCATAAAATTTTCTTTGACACACATAGGGGTAAAGATACACTACATCATAGATTTTCAATTGCAACGATGCCAACTCGTTGCATTCGGTAGCAAAAACTTTTACAATAGGACAAAAAAGGAATAAGGCAACGGTTTTGACCATTTTTTGGTAGTTGGTATATTCACAGTTGCCTAGATTGTGGAAGGCAACAATCTTTTTCTCCAATGCAACGCCCAATATATTGTTGCCTTTTTTACCTAGTGTAACACTTTGAAGAAAACAATTAAAAGGCAACGATAAATAAGCCTATAAAGCAACAATCTTATGTTTATAAAATTCGTTGTCATTCGTAAGTGAAGGCAACGTTTTTCACTAATGGAAAAAGGACATTAGCGACGTGCTTTTAGTGTCAATAGCGACGCTTTTTGCACGCCGTTAATGCCCACATCGCTGTTGCTCAGTGACGCGCATTTTGAGCAAGTGTCGCTATTGATCTCTCAACAACGACGCTCTTTTTGAACAAGCGTTGCTATTGACCTTGTCAATAGCGACACTGAGCGTCATAATTGACCTTGTTTTTTTAAATCACATAAATTATTTTTTCTCTATAAATTAAATATTTATTCTGAATTAAAATTTTACGCAAATTAAATTATTAATAACATAAATTATACCTATTTTCATTTTGTGACATAAAATCCTTCATCATGACCTTGTCGTGTAAAATTTGGATCGACAATAAGAACAACGTCCATTTTAGGGATAGAAAATAAAGTAGGTGGAGTCTTATTAAATTTCTCATTGTATTCTTGTTCGTCAACTATATCATCAATGTCAAGTATCCTTCTTTTGCCTTCAATCACAACAGACCATTGAGTATCCACAAGGTCAACCATGTAGAAAACTTGTTTTGCTTTAGATGCTAATATGAATTTATCTTCATAATGCCCCGAACGATAAAAGTTTAATAGGTTCAAGAATCGATGTTCATCTTGTTGGACATCGTGACTACGTACTATCAACCTAGTTGCATTGAAATAAGGCAATATTGAAATCAATATAATCTAGCTCAATTATATTTCCAATTACTCCATAGTAGGATTTTGTTACATCCCCCGATGATAAAGCTTCCAATGTAACGCCACTATTTTTGCATTATCGATTTGTCATCTTGACGCTTTATGTAAAAAGAATATCCATTAATATCGTACACTTCATATATGAGTTGATTCGAACTTTACAACCATATGCAAACCATCTTAGTGTGTCCGATACAACGTTAGGCTTGAAGGATGTTCAGTGCGAAGGAATGTCATATGCTAATCCAAGTATTGATGAACTTCTTCAAGATTTTGCAAAACATAAAGTTTCGCCTTTCCCATCAATTCAACACCAATTGTTATAGTTTTGCTTCCAATAGTTCCCTTGCCATAAAGCCTACCTTCATTTTGAGTTTTTGGTGCAACTTCTAACAACCCTCTCATTGCACACAAGGATATGACTGGTGATTCAGTTTGAGTTTCCCCTATAATTTTCTATTCCCCTTCTTCTTCGAGCTCTGGACATTCTTGTACCATTATCATATATATGCATATATTTCTTTCTACATTGATGTCTTGGCGAAAACTTTTCGTCACACCAGAAATATAGGGTTTTGGCTCTTTTATCAGCCAATTATGCTTTAGTCAACCTTCTAGTCTTAGGTTGAAGTTGGTTATTAGTCTTAGATTGGTATGGTTGGATATAAGTAGAGTTCGGTAAAAGTTTAGGAATGTTAAGGGTGGGTAGCCGCGGTGGTTTTGTGTGGTTATGTGTATTGGTATTGTTATGTAGTTTGGGTTGAATCCTGTTAAGGGAGAAGAGGTCTTGGTATTGATCAAAGATCTCCCTGGCCTAATGGCTGTAAGATAAGCTTCTTGTATTCTGGCTAAGGCATATGCCTGCTATAGTGTCTTGGTCCTTGTATCAACAATGGATACCTTATTTCATCCTTCAATCGACTTATAAAGCAGCTCATGACGTTTTCCTTTGACAAAATAACCTTGTGAGAGCAAATATCAAAAGCTTCAATATAGTCTATCAATACTACTATTTGGTTCAGTCTCTTGAGATCTGCCATTGGATCCTTATAGGCTTTTCACCAAACCGATTCTTAATCACTTTAGTGTATTCCTCCTATGGTTGTTCATCTAACCTTCCCTTGTTCTTCATATATGTTTGATGTCACTCTAGGGCACGACCTGAGAGATAAAGTGAAGCCAATTTCAACTTCACATCTGTCGAAGTAAGATCGATCTGAAATAAACGTTCGCATCTGAATAGCCACCCATCTAGATCAGTGCCATCAGAATGGGGAAAATCTATTTTTGCAAATCGAGTAGAAATCTGATAAGATGATTCCGATAATCCCCAAGAACTAAGAGTGACTATGGGGCTTGTTTTTTAGGGAAGCAATTGCTTAAGCTCGTCGAGGATAGCACTCTGCGTCTTGGAGATTAGCTCCCCGAGGGCGCGCTCCTACTTCTTATTGTGCTCAACGAGCATTGATTTCACCATACCCTTCAAATTCTCATCGATTTTCTTCAAATTATGGGGTTAGGTAATTAGGGTAGTAATTAAATTGCTTTTTTTTTTTTTTATTGTTGAGAGCATCTCAAAGAGACTCTTAGTACACCCTCTAAAAATAATATAAATAATTGACTCTTAGTGATTTAAGAGTCACTAAGACACATCATCTACAACAATACTCCCCATGTTCACTCCTTATTTATTATTTTATAATTAAAATTATTAATTATTGTTATAGTTACCAATAATGAGATGAGAGAGATTCCACAATAATTATCAATAAAAAATGAATTAATTAGTCACTAAGAGGTGAAAAGAGACTCTCTATTAATAGAGATGATGTAGAGGGTCTTATGGTCTGCTTGGATAAAGGATTGACAACGTTCATTAAATGGAAAGGTGGGGGTTATGTAGTTAACCTCAAAATCCCACCGATTTGACGGGATTGAAATTGAGGCCATTTCAAAGTTTTCTAACTTTGATTTAACATTCATTTAACCCCACCTTCATTTAAACTCATTTCCAAACAAAGTTAGCTAAATAAGAGACAGTTGGAGTTGATTTTCAGTTCTTTTTCCTCAAATTTTAATTTAAGAGCTAAATTAAAAAGGTTGCTGAGGATGCTCTTAATGATTAAAAAGAACGACATAATTGAGGAGAAAGTTAAAGTGTTTTAAAGTATTTTTATTTTATAAATATATTAATTATTGTTAACTTAACAGATATCAAATTATAAATTGAAATATCAAATCACCATTCCTAGATGATATGCGAGACATACTGTAAATTTTCTACTAAAATCCTAGAACCTCTACTGTTTATTACTAAAACTGAGTGTATGTACATTAGACTCCAACCCACACAATAACACATATACTAGCTAGGAACCTATTATTTTAACAGTATGAAATGAATCTTACCTATATATTAAATTATAGTTTGTGTCATAAAATGTGTTCTTTCTGGCCTACTAAATTGGTAGTATATATGTTATGTTGTAGGAGGGAGCCATCACATTCACATGTCAACATTAAAGACACATAAGTCTCTACCGGATTAATCATGAGAAGTCATTTGTCATCAACTCCTATTATCATTATCAATCACAGTTACTCTTATTCAAAATACATAAAATAAAATTTCCAAAAGGTGATGAAAAAGACACCGATGCCTGCAATATTATATAATGTTGGAACGATGGAACTAATTTTACATAAAAAAAAATAATTAAATCTGGATTCGGAAAACTCAAAAGTAACTTTTATATTTATGATATTAAGTCGAAGATAAAAAACCGCCGCTCGAAATAGAAAACCGCCGCTCGCATCGTCTCTCTCGAACCAGCACCTCACGCGACCGCCGCTCGCCTGCGCTACCTGGGCTGCGCCGTCGCCGTCCGTTCTGCTGCCGGTGAGAGTGTCCTTCCGCGCCGGTGAAGGTATGTCTCACCTCTGTGTGGGTTTAGTTGGTTGTTTGCTGTGATTGTGTTGGTGTCTGGTTTCTAGGTCTTGATTTTTCCGATTGCGTTTTCGATTCTTGGCTTTTCTGGAGTTGCTGTGCTTTTGTTTTGTCGTCGATTTTGTGTGATTATTGAATGTTTTAGTTTGGTGCTTGGTTGAGTCTGATCGCTGTTTGGGTCTTGGTTTCTGAGATCTTGCTGTGATTTTGTTTTTTCTATGGATTAGAGGCTGGTTGGGGGCTCGCCTTTGGTTTCGGTAATTTGGGTTTAGTTTGTGGCTTTTGCTTACTTTTGCTGCTGTTTTGGGTTTGTCGCTAGCATCCTGTTCCGGGCCGATGCGGTTTCTTGACTGCATTTTCTTGAAGCAAAATTGGGGGTTCTGAAACCTTATTGCACTGGGCCTTTTGTTTGCTGTTTTAATTGGGACAGGTGCTGTGTCATTGTGGCAGAGGGTTTTCTTGGCTGTATCATCTTGGCTTTCTGTTTGCTATTCCAATTGGGATAGGTGTAGTTGGAAAGGACATCAAAAATGGAAGGGGATTTAGAGAGGCTCAGAATTGAAGGAGATGAAGGAGGGCTGATTGATTTGCTTACACCGGCCGCTCCAGAAGTAGTGATTGGTATGAGTCTTCGTTACTTAGGAAGGTTTGTGGCAGATAGACCGCTCAATTTCGTGAGCATGAAAAACCGGATGGCGGTCCTATGGAGACCAATGAGAGGGGTCGAAATTCAAGAGGTGAGCTCTAACCTTTACTCTTTTGAATTCTTTCATCCGTTGGATAGAGATAGGGTAATTGCTGGAGGTCCTTGGTCTTTTGACAACTACATATTGATTATGAATATCTGGAATTGGGGTGTGCATATAGATGATGTGAATTTATTGCAATATTCTATTTGGGTGCAAATTTATGGACTTCCTGTGGGGACTATGTCTGAAGTAGTTGGCAAACAACTAGGTAATTTCCTAGGGACCTTCGAGGAGTACGATATAAACAATAATTCTGGGTTTCACAGACAGTTTATGCGTATCAGGGTCAATCTAGACAGTGAACGCCCGTTGAAAAGGTTTAAAAAACTGAGGAGCACGGGAAATGTTTGGTCTTTAGCTACTTTCAAATATGAACGCTTAGGTATTTTCTGCTATGTGTGTGGTTGCCTGGGTCATACAGAACGCTTTTACGAGAGAGTTTTCAATATGTAGGGGGGTGAGATTCTGAGGGAGTGGGGGGATTGGCTCAAAGCCCCAGTAAGAAGAGGGAGAGACAATAGTGGGGCAAAATGGTTAGTAGATAGCAATGGGGGAGGGGGGAGGAGGGGATTCGGAGATGGTAGGGGAGGGAGTTCGGGTGCTATGAGGGACATAACTAATACAGGGAGAGGGAAGGAAGTGAGGGGGATGAACAAACAAGTGAGGGAGGGGGAGAGAGAAGTAATGATCTGTCCATTTACAGGGCCTTTTTTTAAGCCTTTAGCGAACGATGAGGGTCAAGGGATGGGGGGTGAGGAGGAGGGAGATAAGGGGGAAGATACTGAGATGGAACTAAATGATGTCAGAAAAAGAAGAAGGGAGGATAAGGGAAAGGGAATGGAGGGGGAGGGAGAGGGAGAGGATAGGCAGGAGGGGGAAGTCTCTGCTCTTGGAAAGGATAAGGGGAGTTCTACAGAAATTGGTTCGGCGAGCCCTAAAGA
This sequence comes from Euphorbia lathyris, assembly GCF_963576675.1. NCBI lineage: Eukaryota > Viridiplantae > Streptophyta > Magnoliopsida > Malpighiales > Euphorbiaceae > Euphorbia > Euphorbia lathyris. Next base: position 66,584,423 of record NC_088912.1, on the reverse strand, counting down.
TCAGGGCCGCCGGGGGGAATGAGTTGTTTAAGCTGGAACTGTCGTGGCCTGGGAAACCACCGGGCAGTTCGCTCCTTAAAGGAGCTTGTTTCGTCCCAAAGCCCTAATATTGTATTTTTGATGGAAACATTAGTAGAGGATCAGAGAGTAAGTTTGCTAAAACAACAGTTAAAGTTTGAGGGAGCATTCCCTGTCAGTAGAAGAGGCCGTAGTGGAGGGTTAGCTTTGTTGTGGAAAGCAGGGACTCAGGTGGTGATCAAAAGTTTTTCTGACCATCATATTGAGGCAATTATCACTAATTCTTCTCAGGGGGATTGGAGATTGGTGGGCTTCTATGGTTTTGCTAATTGTAGTAGGCATGGAGAGTGTTGGGAATTACTGAGAAGATTAGCCAGGGATGATTCTATCCCATGGGTAGTGATTGGAGATTTTAATTGTATTCTGAATTCTGATGAAAAGGTGGGTGGAGAGGTTTACCCTAACCCCTTAATGCAGGAGTTTGCCAAAACAATTGAGGAGTGTGGGCTGAGCGAACTGATTCTGAACGGTAACCGCTTTACTTGGGAAAGAGGTAGAGGGTCCGAGATCTGGGTTAGAGAAAAACTGGACAGGAGTTTTGCTTCGGCTGAGTGGCTGAATCGATTTGACAATCATCATCTCAAAACTTGTATGACTGGGTATTCAGACCACCTCCCGCTTTTTCTTCAACTAGAAAGGGAGAGAAGTAGAAGTAGAGGAAGGAGATTTCATTTTGAAGAGGCTTGGCTTAAAGAGCAGGATTTCAATAATCTGGTTAGAGGTCATTGGAGAAGCCAGAGGGGCAAACCAGTTCAGGAAAATTTGGAGGAGTGTGTGCAGAAAATGGTAGTGTGGGGAAAGAGTTTCAATATGCGTTTCAAAAGCCAAATTAGGAAATGGAGGTCCCAAATGGAAAGATTACATGGTAGTAGAAACAGGGATTCCATTGCCGCTTATTTCCTAGCCAAAAGAAAACTTAATGATACCCTGGAAGCTGAGGAGAGTTATTGGAGGCAGAGGGCTAAGGTTTTCTGGCTGACAGAAGGGGACAGAAACACACAGTTCTTCCATGCTAGTGTCAAAACTAGACGTCAACAGAATTCAATTAGTTCTTTGACAGATGAGAATGGGGATGTGTTTGTTAACCAAGCCGAATTATTGGATCTTGCATAGAGTTACTTTCAGGATGTTTTCTCGGCTTCGAATTCGAGTAGGGGTGTCATTGTGCAGGTAATTGACACGTGCATCAGTCCTGACATGAACGAATCACTTGTCGCTCCATTTAATCAGGAAGAGTTTAAACAAGCTCTATTTTCTATGAGTCCCAACAAATCCCCTGGCCCTGACGGGCTAAATCCGGGCTTCTTTCAAGCCTTTTGGGACACATTGGGGGCAGATGTGGGAGCAGCCTGCGCAAAGTGGCTTAGTGAGGGGGAATTCCTAAGTGGAATAAACGACACCACAATTGTTCTGATTCCAAAGGTTGACAATCCTAGAATGCTGAAGGATTTTCGCCCTATCGCCCTGTGCAATGTCATCTACAAGATAATTGCTAAGGCCTTAGCAAATCGTCTGAAAAGGGTTCTCCCTAAGATTATTGGTGAAACTCAATCTGCTTTTATTCCTGGAAGGTCTATAATTGATAATGTGCAGGTTGCTTTTGAAAGCATACATTATATGAAGAGATTGAATAGAGGGAAGAATGGGCAGGTTGCCTTAAAAATTGATATCAGCAAGGCCTATGACAGAGTTGATTGGGATTTCCTTAAAGAAGTTTTGGGCAGAATGGGATTTCATGAAACCTGGATTGGCTGGATGATGCTATGCATAACAACTGTGAAATACAAGGTAGCAATAAATGGGGAGTGCTCTGACCAAGTTGTCCCTGGTAGAGGATTGAGGCAAGGGGATCCCCTATCTCCCTACCTTTTTATCCTGTATGCTGAAGTCTTATCTAAACTTATCAGAAAGGCTGAAGAAGAAGGGCTTATTTCATGGTGTAAAATCTGCAGAAGGGCACCGGCAGTAACACACCTCTTCTTTGCTGATGACAACTTTTTGTTCTTTGGGGCAACTATTGATGAGACTAGAAAGGTCATGAACATCCTGTCAGAATATGAAGTGGCGTCGGGTCAGGCAGTAAACTTGAACAAATCAGGGGTTTTCTTCAGTCTTAATGTGTCTGAACCTTTGCGATTACAGATCAAAGCATTACTGGGGGTGTGCACTCCTCTCGACACAGGCAGATATCTGGGTTTACCATCACTCATTGGACGATCCAAACGCAGAATTTTTGCTTTCCTGATTGATAGGCTTCGCAAGAAGTTTGGTGTGTGGGGTCTCAAATTCCTATCGCAGGCTGGGAAAGAGGTGCTTCTTAAGTCTGTGGCTCAAGCCTTGCCAACCTTTTGTATGAGTACGTTCCTCTTACCTTTATCTATCTGTGATGAGCTGCAAAAATTAATGAATTCTTTTTGGTGGGGTATGAAACCTGAGGGCAGAAGAAACATTCATTGGTTTGATTGGGGTAAATTGTGTAGACCTAAAGATTCAGGTGGGATGGGCTTTAAGGATCTACATGTGTTTAACCTAGCAATGTTAGGTAAACAGGGCTGGAAATTACTAAAATTCCCAAATACATTAGTGAGTCGAATGTTCAAATTAGGCAATAATCCTAGTATGGTTTGGAGAAGCATATGGGAAGGCATTAGTATATTGAAAACAGGGGTTAGATGGAGAGTGGAAGATGGTAGATCAATCAGAGTTTGGGAGGATGAGTGGGTTCCTAATCTAGAGGGTTTTTGCATAAATTCCTTTTTGGTCCCTGGAATGGAAAATTTGATGGTAGAGGATTTGTTCCTTGAAAATGGGAGAGGGTGGGACATGCAGAGACTAAATGGCTGCTTTAGCAAAGTGGAAGTGCATGCTATTAGTGATATTATCTTGCCATACAATGCAGGGGAAGATATGAGGATCTGGCATTGGTCAAGGGATAGACACTACAATGTTCACTCAGGCTACTTGTCAGGTATGGGGCTAGTAGAAGCTAACAAAGCCAAAGAGGGTTGGAAGAGGTTGTGGAAGTTGATGATTCTCCCTAAACTGAAACAGTTTATTTGGCATCTGTGTTCAAAGTATTTACCCACTAGAGCTCGGTTGGCCCAGAGAAGAGTCCCCATTTCAACTGAATGCCCAGTATGTGTGGAGAAAGAAGAGACGGATAACCATTTATTTGTTGATTGTTGTTTCACAGGTGACATTTGGCGTGTAGCAGGAGTTCCTGTGCCAAGAGTGGATAACAGTTACCTTGACGAGTGGCTTCTCCAAGCCTTGAGCAACTCAAATCTGGAAGAAATAGTCAGAATCTGTTGTGCACTCAAAGCAATCTAGGACCATAGAAACAGAGTCCTGTGGCACATGAGATGGTGGCCGGCAGACACGGCTTGGCGAATCAGTCTGGAGGATGTTCAGGATTGGAAGGCCTATCAACAGAAGGCGCCAGCTTTGGGCAATCGACACACGCAAGCAACACACATACAGACGGCCCCGTCGATGGCCGCCCAGCCACTCCCGCATACACAGGGCACATAGATGAGAGGTAACCACTTTTTGCCAAATCCTCTACATAGATGGAACACGCCTAGCCCGGGCTTTATCAAATGCAATATAGATGGGGCCATTTTCAATGAATTAGAGAGCAGTGGCATGGGAGCAGTTATTAGGGACGAAAGGGGAGCTTTTCTCTTTTGTAGTAGCAGTCTTATCCCAAGCATTAAGGAGCCACGTGTCATTGAAGCTCTTGCAATCCGCACAAGTTTGTTATGGATTGCTAATTTGGGTTATTCTGCTGTTATTTTTGAATCTGATGCTAAGACTGTGGTAGATGCTATTCACTCGGAAAAGCAGGACATTTCTGAATTTGGTATGATTGTGGAAGATTGTCGAGTCCTGCTAAGATCCACCCCTTCTTTTAAATTAGCTTTTATTTCTCGTTTAGCGAATAGTACGGCCCATTTGGTAGCTAGGCTTGCCTGTTCCAATGTTAGCGATTTTGTTTCAACTGTTGTGCCAGACTGGCTTGTGAACATTATTTACATGGATGCAAATCCATCATCTATTTAACCGTCACTTTCAGGTTCAAAAAAAACTTTTATATTTATGACATTTTCGCATACTATAGATTTATAGATTTAAGGCCTAATACACAAATAACCCCCTGAACTTGTCCAAATATTGCAACTGCCCCCTTCAACTTTCAATTGTAACAACTTACCCCTTAAACTTGTCCAATTGTAAAACATAATCCCAAATTGGGAATTTTTTTACCCCGTATTTGAAGCAACCGTAAAAAAGTTTTCCCGGATTCGTATCACGCCAAAGATCTGATTATCATACTCCACGAGCGTTGCAGATTTTGTATTTCACGTGTTTCTTCAATTGCAGTCCATGTCAGTAATTTGGGGTTGTGTTTTACAATTGGACAAGTTTAAGGGGTAAGTTGTTACAATTGGACAAGTTTGAGGGGTAAGTTGTTACAATTGAAAGTTGGAGGGGGCAGTTGCAACATTTGTACAGGTTCAGGGGGTTATTTATGTATTAGGCCTAGATTTAAAACATGTACCATACAAACCATTTTACTATAATAAATAAATTTCTTATCAAATGGAGTTATCAAAATCTAAACAATCTATTACTTAATTTAAAATTATCTGATACATACATTCGATGCTAAAAAATCAATTGATTTAAAAAGTTATATTGTTAAATTAAAAATAAAAATAATTTTTATTATTATTTTTAATATCATTCTTTAAACTTTTTTCCTTTTTATAAGAGGTTGCGAGCTCTCAATTAAAAGAGTTAAATTTTGAAATAAAAAAATTAAAATTTCTTCTTTTGCATTCAGTTTTTGAAGCTTTTAACGGGAAAATAAACTCACTTTTTACTTTGTTTTTTTATTGAATAAATTTTTGATTGATCTATTACGAGAGATTTGATAGTTTCTTTTTTATTTATGAGTTTTGTTATTTATAAAAGTGGTTGTAATATATCTCTTTATATGAGGGTTATCATGTTTTATTTCATAAAAAAATATAATAATTTTGTCAATCATCATATATATCTTGAAAGATCGCAAAGTCATTCTTGAAGAAAAAAAACTATGAAATTGATTCTGGATAGTGTTTCTCTCACTTTGGTACCAAAAAATTGTAATTTTTTATTACTTATATATATATTAATTTTCTTATAAATAAAAAAAAATTATCATTAAAAAAAACTATTCTCCTTCGCTTTTCATTTACTACATTTTTTTTTTTTTGACAGCAAAAGTAATTTATTGAATATCATCAATCAACGCATTACAAATAAAGGGAGGGGGGTTATTCACCCAAACCTCAAGATCAGACTCTGAATCAGTTGCCCGGGCTAATAAGTGAGCAACTTGATTCGCAGACCTTCTAATAAAAGAAACCGACTTAATCTCTTGTGCAGAGATCATTGACTTGCAATCTTCTACTATTATGCCAAAGGGAGAAACTAACTCAATGGGGTTGTTTATAGCTAACACCAGGAGTTGCGAATCTGATTCCATTTGAACATTTTGAATATTTTCTCGCTTCAACCAACTTAGAGCCTCCCGACAACTCATACCTTCTGCAATTAGTGGATCCGAAGTGATTCCCAACCTGCCACTCCCCGCTGCAAGGAACTTTCCCTCGTGGTTGCGCAGCACAAACCCAAACCCTACTCTTCCAGAAGTTGGGAAAATAGCAGTGTCGAAATTTAATTTTACCTGGCCCTCTCGCGGAGTCCTCCACTTCTCGATCCGAACTTGGCCTGTCTGCAAACAACCCTTTGCCTGTGCCTGTTGCCACCTACTTAGAAAGGCCGATGCGTTGGCGAACGAAAAAGCATGCACCGTGTTACGGTTCTCCCATACTTTGACGTTTCTGTCTTTCCAGATTGACCATAACAGCGTGGCTGCTTGTTCCGCAGTTCCTTTGTTTCGTTGACTAATAACCTCTTTCCAGAATTCTTGTAAATTACTTACCCTTGAAGTGATGTCGCCTAGCGCTGATAACAACCAGATTTGTCGAGCTTCCGTGCATTCTATCAGAGCATGGTAAGTAGTTTCCGTTCTTAGCTCGCACCATGGGCATGATCTCGAGATTTCCACGCGTCTTCTGAAAAGAGTATCTCTTGTTGGTAATGAGTCGGACAACGCTCTCCATACTAGCTGTTTTACTTTTGGTGGTGTATGAAGTGACCATACGCTATTCTAGAATTCCTCATTTGCTGATATTGTTTCCGTCACTAGGCTGCTTTGCATAAAACGGTATCCGCTCTTAACTGAGTAGCTCCCATTACGCTCAAGTAACCACCACCACCTGTCAGGTATATCCCTAACACTGAGTATTATTGCCGCCACCAGCCTCCTGTCTCTAGCAGATAACCATTCATTTAGCCGATTCTGGTTCCAACCCCCATCTGATTCATCCCTTAACTGAGCCACTACTGCATCTTCTGCCCCTGGAGGCGGTAGACTGTCTACATACGGGTTGACCTCATCCGGTAACCAAGGGTCTGACCAGATTGAAACCTGAGTTCCAGAACCAATAAGGCGTCGGGTCTGGGCCTTGATTAGGGGAAGTCCTGCATAAACACTTCTCCAGATGAAGCTTGGATTAGATTTCAGTTGAGCTTCAAGTATTGACGTGTGAGGGTAGTATTTTGCCTTGAATACTCGCGCTACTAGAGAACTCGGCCTTTTTAGCAAACGCCGGATTTGTTTGGCAAGGAGGGCAATATTGAAATTGTGTAAGCGTTTAAAGCCCATACCTCCATTCTTTTTGGGTATACAGAGCTTCTCCCAGCTCTTCCAGTGAATCTTCTTCCCACCTCCATCTTCCGAACCCCACCAAAATGAATTTAGTAGGCGTTCCAGTTCATCACACAAAGTACCAGGGATCAAAAACATGCTCATTGCATACGAAGGGAGAGCCTGTAGGACCGATTTTATCATTATCTCTTTCCCTGCTTTAGATAAATATCTAGCTTTCCAGTTGTTTATTCTCTTTCTGAACATGTCTTCAAGATACCCAAATATCTCTCTTCTATTCCTTCCTATTAGGGACGGGAGACCAAGGTACTTCCCCGGGCTAGCAGCTGCTCCGACCCCAAGTCTTGCCCCCACCGCGTCAGCTTGAGCTGCGCTTACATTTTTACTGAAATGAATAGAAGATTTGTTGAAATTAACTTTCTGTCCCGAGGCTTTTTCATATTGCCAGAGACAGTGCCTGACAGCTTCACTTTCTTCAATCGTAGCCCTGAAAAATAAATAGCTATCGTCAGCAAAAAAACAAGTGTGATACTGGGGGAGCTTGTGGTACTACTGAGCACCCGTGGATGATTCCTCTTTCTTCGAGCTTAGACAATGAGCTTGACAGGCCTTCTGCACATATCAAGAATAGGTATGGGGAAATGGGGTCCCCTTGCCGAAGCCCTCTTTGTGGAATGATAGGTCCGATAGAATGCGCTCCGTTTATAATGTTGTATCGAGCTTTTGTCACACACAGCATTACTAATTGAATCCAGCGAGGAGAGAAACCCTATTTTTCCATCATTTGCTCCAGGAATTTCCACTCCACTCTATCATATGCTTTTGCCATGTCTAACTTGAGAGAAGCAAAACCCACTCGACCTTGTGTTTTCCTGTTTAAGTAGTGATTCACTTCGAAGGCTAACATTACATTGTCTGAGATCAGCCTTCCAGGGATGAAAGCACTCTGTTGTTCAGATATAACCAGATGAAGAACCTTCTTGAATCTGTTAGCAAGTACTTTGGAGATAATTTTGTATATTACGTTGCATAAAGCTATCGAACGCAGGTCTGCGGCATATTCGGGCAGAGACTTTTTTGGAATAAGAACCAGAGTAGTTTCGTTAATCTCCTCAGGGAAAACCCCAGTGTTGAGCCATACAAGACATTCTTCTGTCACTTTCTCTCCCACAATACTACAAAATTTTTGGTAAAAACACGGGTTAAAGCCGTCCGGGCCTGGACTTTTGTCCGGATGCATCGAGAACACTGCTGTTTTGACTTCCTCAAGGGTAAAGGGTTTGATCAGCTGTTCATTGTCGACTGTCGTTAATCTGCACACTACATCAGCTATAACTGGCTCGGTCAGGCACTGATCAGATTTGAAAATGTTCTCGTAGTAATTTTTCAGCACTTGTTCTAATCCGTTCCCCCATTCATGCCAACTTCCGTCTTCCCCTTTTAGCTTAGTGAGATTGTTCTTTTTCCGCCGAGCCGTGGCTGCGGAATGGAAGTATTTCGAATTTTGGTCGCCATCCTTTAACCATAGCTGTTTTGAACGTTGCCTCCAATAGCATTGTTTTTGATATAACATATCATTCAGCTCTTCCCTTGTTCTTATATAAAGCTGTTGATTAACCGCATCAGTTCTTCATTTCGTTGCTCTCAGTATCTCTTTACACGCTTCTATTTTCCTTTTGAACTGGTTTCGTAACTCATCACCCCACTTGAGAAGAGTTTCGCCGCAATCTTTTATCCTTTCTGTTAGCTGTACATTTCTGTTGCACTGCCAACCACTTTCCACCTTATTTTTGCATTCGGATTCTTGTAGCCATGCGTTTTCAAACCGGAAGGAGTGCTGTCTATTGCTGCGCGGTCCCCCAAGAGTCAGTATCAGTGCTGTATGGTCAGAACACGCAACCTCTTCGTTTGTAATTTTTGCTTCCGGAAACAAATTAAACCAGGCGTCAGTGGCAAGTGCTCTATCGAGCTTTTCCTTAATTAAGTTTCCTGACTCTCTTCCACGTTCCCATGTAAACGGGTAACCTACCATCCATATTTCTGATAGCTTGCATTCAGCGATTACTTCATTAAAACCCCGGAGGAGGGCTGTGTTGTGTCTTGCCCCACCCTTCTTTTCTGACTGTGCTCTAATGTCGTTGAAATCCCCGACTATTACCCAAGGTAGAGTGGACGCTGAAGCTAGCTGTCTAATCATCTCCCAAGAGTCTTTCCTTCTCATCCTTTCTGGAAAACCATAAAAACCTGTCAAACGCCACGAGGGGTGGCTAGAGGTTGTAACGATTACATCAATATAATTCCTTGAGAATTGAAGTAACCTGACAGAATTTTTAAGATTCCAGAAGAGAGCTAAACCACCTCCAAGGTTGACAGGATCAAAATAGAAGACCCTATCAAACCCCAGTTGTTTCTTTATTACTTCTACTTTTGAACGGTTGCATTTCACTTCGATTAAGAACACAAATTCAGGCTTCAGTTTGGACACTAGGTCCTTCAACATACGAACTGTCCGAGGATTGCCTGCCCCCCGGCAGTTCCAGCTTAGGGTGCTCATAGCCCTGGGCGAGCCTGATTCTCAGGTCCCGCCGGAATGTTGTTGTGAATCTGCTTCTTCTGATCGTCTTCCCCTTCTAGCTCAGTATACATCTCGTAATTGTTCTCCATGTCTGTGTCCGAACTCCCTGAAGTTTCCTGCCGCCTCCTCTTAGTATCAGTGAACGTCAACACTTCGGGGCTGTTGATAGCCGCTTGTTTGTTCTTATGGAGGTGTGTATCCTTCGTAGAGTTGTTGGCTTCTGTATTCTGGTGATTTTGGTACTGGATTACTAGACTTGAAACTTGGTTATTTTGGATTGAAGTAGCTCTATTGCTTGTGCCATTAGTGATCTGTATTAGATGCTCTGTTTCCTGTCTCGGTGGGGGGGTGGCTAATAGGAATTTAGACTGAACTTGTTGTGCAGCTCGCCATGACGGAGCTCTGAGGAATTGTGTATAAACTCTCTCCTCTGCCGACGGGTCTGGAACATCGAGTAGTAGCTCGCAGAACTTGTCAGAGTGGCCTAAGCAACCACAGTAGAAGCAAAACGTTGGTAATCTTTCATAACGGAAGCATACCCACGAGAATTTACCACCTTCCTTGCTTATCTTTAGTTTTCTCTTGAGTGGTTTCAGGATATTAACAGATACTCGGATCCGCATATAAGTCCTTCCTATCCCGTTGAAGTTGTTCAGGTCTGTTTCCACAAAGCTTCCCAGAAAATTCCCAATATGAATTGCAACTTTTTCAGACATAAAACCAGGGGGTAAGTCATGTACCTGAATCCAGAAGTCTGTGTTGTTCAGTTCTACTTGTTTTGGATCTTGTCCCTGTTCTAGCGGAGCCAATATCAGTAGCTGTTGATCAAAAGTCCACGGACCCCCTTTCAGAACCCGATCGCGTTCCAGGGCATGGAAAAATTCGAGCTGAAAGCGATTGGGGCCAATCTCTTAAACACACATTCCGCGTGAAGGGCACCAGAGGTCAGCAAGTGCGTTTTTCATGTACTGGACTTTAATATTTCGAACTGTCAGAAAGGTTCCGACAAGGCTCCAAGATGTTGGTTTTGGCGGGAGAGCGATGTCCTCCGGTGGGAAGACTAACCCAGCGACCTGTTCATCTTCTAGAGTTATGCGTTGGATTAAGTCAGGAGCTTTCTCCATCTTCGTTGAGCTTGGGTGAGGGCTGGCGGCTGCTGCGGACGGTGGTGAAGGTTTTAGGTTTCCTAGGTTTTTGGTCGAACTTGGATGACACACTCCTCAATAGGGAGAAATTCTCAAATCTCGTCAAAATACTTATTACAACATAAAGCAGTATAATCTATGTTACATATTTTATTTACTACATATATTATGTAATGGGGGAGATGATATAGATGATTGTATAGGGTACACGTTATTTTTCACAAATAGAAATTTCAAAATTTACTTGTATATGGGGTTGTTGGAGTTAATAAATTGTTGGTTACCATTTGCATTGTTAGATTGAAATTGCGATTTGATTGTGGAAGGTGGTGCTACTATGTATGTGAAATTAATAATGGTGGATTTTAATGGCTACAAAGGTTAGGTACCTTTATATTTCATATTTCTATTTCTGATGGAGCACAATATTTCTATTTTTCTCTCTTCTATTTCAATGTATATAAGTGTCCTAGGTTTTCAATTACGTTCTTAATTGTTTTTTTTTTTTTTTTTTTTTTTGAAGGGTTCTTAATTGTTTGTTTGAAATATAAAACAAAATTCATATCATACGGGCTAAAGGAGATAAATAAGGTCAATTATGTTAAGTATCAATCCCTAAGGTTACTCAACCAATCTCTTTCTTGACGGAACAATCCATCTTCAACGAGATCCATACGTTCTCCGCATGCCGGGAGTTAATAATGTCAATATAATAAGAGTTTTGGTATTTACTGCTCTCAAATTACTTATCACCGCTCCCATTTGGACAATTTTATCATTTTCATAAAAAAAATTCAAAACTGAATTTTTTTGAGAGAGAATCGGCCAAAATTTGGCCTAAACGGATGCCGCATCTATTCGGCCCATGACGGGGCTGGATGCGGCATCTGTTCCCGCCATAGGCCGAACGGATGCGGCATCTGTTCCCGCCATAGGCCGAACGGATGCGGCATCCGTTTAGGCCAAATTTTGGCCGGTGCAAAATCGTAAAATTTTTAGGGACGAAAAATGCAAAATCGTCATAAAAATACATATATTATTTTCGTGAAATAAACGTAAATTTTAATGTTTCCGACTTGTAATCATCGATTTCCGGAGTTCGGATTGTCACACATTAATTATTTTCATAATTTCAATTATTGTTGTTCGGATTTATAATTTTGGAGAGAGAATTTTCAATTTTTGATCAAAATTATGAGAAGGGCAAAAAAGTCCAGACGGAGACGGTGATAAGTAATTTGGGGGCGGTATTTAACAACTCACATATTATAATAAACTATTACTGAACTTTAATTATTATTATAATTTTTTTTATTTAAATAGTTTTTTTCATATGATAATAAAATGTGAAAAATATCTGATCTGTAAGAGCTCCAAGGTCCTGGCAGTTTGAGTGGATTTCTACAAAATACGGGAAGTGTCGGCTACCCGGTATAAGTACTTTGATAGTTAAATCTGTATTACTTTCAAGGAAAGTAAAAAGCAATGGATGCTAGGATTTTAAACATACCTGGGAGATTTCTATGGACCCTCTATTTATAGGGTGTTGTAGCTTTTATTAGAGTTTTGAGGTGTCATATTCATGTTCGGAGATCGCACTATCCCAATAGGAAACATCTACATGTATCATTTTTTTTATTGCATTAACACGAGTATTCTATGTATATGCAATGTGAACCTTTTGTTGTATGCCCTAGTTCTTAGGCATTGGTTCTTATATATTGTATTGTACTTTGATTATTCTTGTATATATATACTATTTGTATCACATTAATAAAGACATTAACTAGTTCATTTATATCTTGTGTTATAATATGATTAGAGTATTCATTGATTGACAATCGTAAAACCATATCTCAAGTCTATTATATCATGGGAATGATTATGATTACATACTCGTATATTTGATGATTGTATGGTAGTATAATTGATACTAGCCATAACACTTGTTAAGTCAGTTGTGAATATAAGTATATGTTGCATACATGTGACTAAATCGACCCGCCTGAGAAAACTACATGGTGGTTGTGCCATAAGTTTTTTTAAGTAGGTCTTTAATTGATTTCAGACCAAATTTCATTATAATATCATGTGGAATCCGGTTTACTTTGACATACGCCTAACAGGTCTGTAACAAGATGCCAAATACGGGTATGATTGGGTGAATATGTGAACACATTGGCATTGATAGTGAAGTGATGTAATTACCACTCATGTAACACATAACGAAATAGAAACGAAACGAAACGAAACGAAACAGGAGAGATAATAATTGGTTTGGTCGAATTGCTCTATGGGAACAAGGGGCGAAAATTCAACTATTATGTTAGGGTTTAGGAATTTAATTTATATATATATATATAGTGTTGTTTAGATTCCTAATTGTATTAGGTTTAATTGGTTAACTTTAAATTCAATCGAATCATAATCTAATTACATAAATAAATATAAAAGTATTTATACTATGCAATTAGTTATAATTAGATTAATTTAATTACCCCAATAAAATAAATCACACTAATTAACAAATTAATATATTGATTTAGTTAATTATTCACCGAATGTAATGCCATTAATTTGTGAATTCATTAATTACATTCTGCAAACTAATTAATCAATTAAATACTCAACTCCTAAATCCATTAATTGATTACTTTGATGCAAAGTAATGATTAACCAATTAATTTACCACAAATTAATTACCTTAACATTTTATTGTCAATCAATTAATTAATTTCATCTCTCCAGTGTACCATTCTATAAGGGTAAATTTCATCAATAATGTATAAACTTTGCCCCAATTCACACTTTGGTGTATAACCTTCAATTTGTCTCACTAATATATACGAACTTATAAGTGACCTCCCACTTTGATGTACAGCAGGTAAAAATGACCGGTTAACGTGAAGTCAATGCGCCACATCATCAGTTTGACCGGTCAAAAAGTCAAAATTTGACTCACCTAATATAAGATTACTTTTATACTCTCTTCTTTATCCTTCTATTTCCCTTTCTGTCTCTAACTCCTATCCCTATCTTATTTATCTTCATTTCATATTTCCCTTATTGGCTCTAACTAATATTACATCTGCACAACTGTAAGCTTTCTTAATTTTTAAATTCATGAATTTCAATTGATTTTTTTTACCTGAGTTTTGTTCGAAATTTAAGAATCTAAAAATGGGAATCCATGGGCACCAGATACTCTATCCTTGGATCTATTTCAAAAGCTCCTTTTGAACTTGATGATTATTTGAGAATTGTGGAAAGAGGAGATCGAAGTGTGGGATATTAATTGCAAAAACTTTTTCAAATTTCCTGCGCGTGATATTATTTAGTGGTGGTGACCTGCTTGAGTTTAACGGGTTCCACTTTCCCGAGTCTTTCACACCATATTAACCATTGTTAAATGCAGAGATAGAAATAGAGATTCATTAGATTCAAGCAAAGCACCAAAGTTTTTCTCCACTGAATTATATTGGCCCACATTTGCTTTGTTTTCTCAATATCAATTTTCTTGCTTTTAAGAACCTGAAAACGGGTCCTTAGGTGTAAAGCTATGTGAACACCATCAAAAACTAATTTTGTCTTACAATATCACATAAATATAATTCTAGTGAGAGAGGAGATCGAAGTCTAGAAATTTTTTTAGAGAGATCGAGGTATGGGCAAATTTTTAAAAAGAGATGAGATCTTACCTATATTTCTCTTGCTTTACCCAATGTTTTTCTGATTATTTATTGACTACAAGAGTGATTGTAATTGGTTTTTTAATACATGTCTGAGAATTTTTGAGAGAGAGGAGATGGAAGTCATTGTTGAACAAGATCAAAATCCATTATTACAAAAAGGAAATAAGGTAGAGAGATGAATTAGAGAGGGAATGGGAATGGGGAAGGGCAAGGGAGAAGAAGGGCATAAAAGTAATTTTATATTATATGGGTCAAATTTTGACTTTTTGACCGGTCAAACTGTTGACATGGCGTGTTGACTTTGCGTTGACCCGTCATTTTTACCGGCTGTACACCAAAGTGGGAAGTCATCTATAAGTTCGTATATATTAGTGAGACAAATTGAAGGTTATACACCAAAGTGTGAATTGGGGCAAATGTTGTACACCATTAATGAAATTTACCCTATTAATTTATAATTAATAATTAAGATGTATTAACATAATATTTCAACTTAAGAGAATGTAAATCGTTTCCAAGAAAATGTTTGCATTATGTTGAATTTAGTTAGGGTAAGTGATGGATAAGACATGTCTTGGAATAATTGGTGAATGCTTTCAATTATCATAACTAAATTGCACTTGTATAGGACAATATTGTAGGCTCCATCAAATACAAATGACTATGACCTGCACTTTTTAAATGTACCTTTTTAGATATAGATTCTAGCGATCTCTATGCATATATAATTAATTAAATTTGGCGTAACAAAAAAAAAGTGAATTAAATTAGATACGAATTTGTAATTTCTCAATTCTTTTATAGTATTTCCTGCATATCATTTTTATTTTATTAAATGTATTACTATACCCAGCCTCAAATTCTCACCCCTAGCCCCATGAAAAGACCGAAATACTCTTTAGACAATTTTTAGAATCCTCAAATCCTCTCAAACAACCTAAACTCTCTTTAATCTAATCCGGACTAATTTATCAATAAAAACATGGATCGGTAAAGGAAAAGGCCATATGATACATATTTCCGTTTGATTTTGATGTTTTTTGGACGTTTTTTTTACATCGGATGTTGCTGTTATTCAAAATCGGAATCGGGACATGGGGCGTGTGGAGATCACGTCGTCACCTCTGGTGCGGCGTATGAACATCATGTCGCACCATAGGTGAAGGCGTGATAGCCTCACGCCTCACCACAGGTCGCGGCGTGATATTCATATGTTGTCACCTGTGGTGCTGCGTGATGTTCATACGCCCTCACAATGGTGACGGCGTGATGCTCGTACACCCGTGTGGCGTATGTGCAATTTTTTTTTAAATTTAGTTGAATTTAATTAAATTTTTGTTATTTTTAATTTGTTTAATTTAGTTTAACTAAAATTTTATATTGTAAATTTAATTTGTTTAAGTTTAGTTGTTGCAAATTTTATTTTGTTTAACTAAATTTTTATTTTGTTATTTTTAGTTAATATTTATTCATGAACTTATATTATTGTTACGGGTTTTAATTAAAATTGTACGTTATTTACAGGTTTTAATTAAAATTGTGTAGTTTGAACACGTAACAGGTATTTACGGGTTTAATTGAATAGCGGACTAATTTTTTTTGCCCTTCCGACACCCGGGCGTGTGGTTATCACGCCCCATCGTGAGGTCGGGCGTGTGGCTATCACGTCTCACTGTGTGGTCGGGCGTGATAGCCCCACGCCTCACCGTATGGTCGGGCGTGATAGCTACACGCCCAACCACAAGGTGAGGCGTGGTGCTATCACGCCCGACCACACGGTGAGGCGTGATAGCCACACGCTCGCGTGTCGGGAGAGCAAAAAAAAATAGCATTTTCCCACCCAAACCCAATGAAATGGCATTTTCATCCTTTCACTAGGCTAGGGGTGGGAATTTGTGGCTAAGTATAACAACACCCTTTATTAATAGGCCTAATACATTATCGGCTCCCTGAATTTGTCCAAAATAGTAGATTGCTTCCCTGAACTTTGCAAGTGTCTCACCAGTTCCCTAAACTTGCTTATTTCGTATCACCAGCTCCCTAAACTTGTCCATAAAAGTAGATTAGCTTCCTGAACTTTGCAAGTGTCTCACCAACTCTTTAAACTTGCTTATTATGTAACAACTAAATACTAATGAATTAAATCCTACATATATTTGGCACTGTCGTCTTGGCCATAGAAATGAGAAACGCATAACTAGGCTTCACTCTAGTGGAGTGCTAGGGTCATTTGACATTCAGTCTTATGACATGTGTGAATCTTGTTTAAGAGGAAAGACGATGAATGCGCCTTTCACCAAAACCGGCATGAGGGCCACTGAGCTATTGGAGTTGATACACTTAGATGTATGCGTCCAATGAGCACCAGTGCTAGATCTGGTTTTCTGTACTTCGTTACTTTCATATATGACTATAGCCAATACGGGTTTGTGTATCTGATGAAACATAAGTCTGAAAATCTTCTGAGATTCAAAGATTTTAAGAACAAAGTAGAAAATCAACTTTGCAAGAAAGTAAAAGCACTCCACTCAGATAGAGGGGGCAAATACTTGAGCCAAGAGTTTGTGTCATTCTTGAGAGAGTGTGAGATTGCATCCCAACTCACTCCTCCTGATACACCCAAATGGAATGGAGTGTCGGAAAGGAGGAATAAGACCCTGATCAACATGGTCCGCTCAATGATGAGCCATGCTTCTCTCCCGATCTCATTTTGGGGGTTTGCTTTGGAAATTGCTGCTCATATAACTAATCGTACACTAAGCAATGCAGTTGAAGGAAAACCAAATGAATTATGGACGGGACAAAAGCCCAATGTTTCTTTCTTGAAGATTTGGGGCTATGATGCATATGTCAAGAAATTGATAAGTGGAAAAATTGAGTCCAGATCTGTCAAATGCCAGTTCATGGGTTACCCTAAGGAAACTAAGGGTTGTTACTTCTACAACCTAGACGAGAATGAAACATTCGTGGGTAAGTATATAGTCTTTTTGGAAAAGGAATTCCTTTTCCAAAAAAGACAGTGGGAGTAATATTAAACTCACTGCGATTCAAGACTCATAGACTCCTACAGCTAATGTTGGGGATGCTTTGGGAATTGATACAGATCCTCAAAAAAACATTGAGGAGGCTGAATCGGTTACACAGGAACTTAAAAGGTCTAATAGGACATGTCATCAGCCAGAGAAGTACGGCTTCATCGTGATTGATGATAGGGACTTCATGGTTATTGACCAGGAGGAACCCAAGACTTATCAAGAGCCTATTGAAAGCTCACATTCAGATTAGTTGTATAAAGTCATGGAGGTTGAGATGCAGTCCATGCATGATAACCAAGTGTAGAACTTGGTGGATCCACCTCCGGGTGTTAAAACGATAGGTTGCAAGTGGTGTTTCAAGCTGATTCATACAGAATCGTAATGAACCCTGTGTATAAGAAAGTTAGTGGGAGCATATCCACTTTCCTAGTATTGTATGTCGATGACATACTACTTATTGGAGGCGATACACCAACACTGCAAGAAGTAAAGTATTGGTTGAGTAAATGCTTAACAGTGAAAGACTTAGGAGAATCTGAAATGATCTTAGGGATCATGATCTACAGAGATAGACCCAACCGGTTTCTAGGCTTGAGTCAGGCATCGTACATAGACACAATTTCTTAGAAGGTTCAACATGGATAAGTCTAAGAAAGGATTCGTGCCTATATATCATAGGTTGAAACTTGGTAAGAAAGATTGTCCTAAGACAAAGAAGGACATGGAAACATGATGAATATTTCTTATGCATCAGCTATAGAATGTATCATGTACTCCATGTTATGTATACGTCCAAATGTTGCATTTTTCACTAAACATGACTAGTCAGTACTACTCAGATCCCGACGAGAAATACTAGAAGGCAGTCAAGGCAATCCTAAAGTACCTTAACTGTACCAAGGGTTTTTTTCTTAGTATTTGATGTTCAAGAGGAATGGAAATATCAGGTTACACTAACCGAGGTTTTGAGATTGATGAGGATGATAAGCAGTCACAGTCTGGTTATGGTTTTTCTCCTGAATGGTGGTGCCATTAGTTGGAGGTCCTCGAAACAGCCAACCATTAACGATTCTACAATGGAAGTTGTGTACATCTATATATGCAACGCTGCAGAGGAAGCAGTTTGGATCAAGAAGTACATAACTAATTTAGGAGTAGGTAAAACTATCCTAAGCTCAGTTGATGTTTTTCGTGACAATAACGGGGCCATAGCACAAGCACTGGAGCCCAAGTCACACAAGAGATCCAAACACATACTTAGAAAGTTCCACCTTACTGGGGAGATCTAGAGTAAAATTGACATTACATTGAAGAGGGTTGACACCAAGAACAATGTCACAGATTGGTTTACCAAGGCACTTGCACAACGCCTACATGATGGTCATACTAGATTTATAGGGATTAGAGCAATGTCTGCTTGGAACTAGTCCTAGGGGGAGACTGTTGGTGTGCCATAGTCTATTCTATCATGGGAATGATTAAAACTACAGGCTTGTATATTCGATGACTATATGGTAGTAATTCATACTAGCCAAACATACTTGTTAAGGTAGTTTTGAATATAGGTACATGTTGCATACATGTGACTGGATCAATCCATCCGAGAAAACTACATAGTGGTTGTGTCATAAGTTTTCTTAAGTAGGTCTTTGATTTTCTTCAGACCAAATTTTATTTTAATATCAATGTGGAATCCAGTTCATTTTAACATACGCCTAACAGGTTTGTAACAGGATGCCAAATACGGGTATGATTGGGTGAACAAGTGAACACATTGGCAGTGATAGTGAAGTGATGTAATTACCACTCATGTAACAAAGAACGGAATAGAAACGAAAAGAAACGGGAGAGATAATAATTTGTTTGGCCATCATGCCTCTTGTTTATAATATCAATATAAAATGTAATAAGACAGTGAGAGATAACTACGTGGCCTCTGCATCTTTAGACTGCTGATACTCTATCTTAGTTGGGGACTGTCATTGTTTGCTAAAACCCACTTACAATCTGTGAACCGTGAGCCCACTTCTAACTAAGGACAGATCCATATGATCGTCAACATAGAACATCTGAGTTGGAACTTATAGAATGGGGTAAATTTCATCAATGGTGTACAACATTTGCCCCAATTCACACTTTGGTGTATAACCTTCAATTTGTCTCACTAATATATACGAACTTATAGATGACTTCCCACTTTGGTGTACAGCCGGTAAAAATGACCGGTCAACGCAAAGTCAATACACCATGTCAACAGTTTGACCGGTCAAAAAGTCAAAATTTGACCCATATAATATAAAATTACTTTTATGCCCTTCTTCTCCCTTGCCCTTCCCCATTCCCATTCCCTCTCTAATTCATCTCTCTACCTTATTTCCTTTTTGTAATAATGGATTTTGATCTTGTTCAACAATGACTTCCATCTCCTCTCTCTCAAAAATTCTCAGACATGTATTAAAAAACCAATTACAATCACTCTTGTAGTCAATAAATAATCAGAAAAACATTGGGTAAAGCAAGAGAAATATAGGTAAGATCTCATCTCTTTTTAAAAATTTGCCCATACCTCGATCTCTCTAAAAAAATTTCCAGACTTCGATCTCCTCTCTCACTAGAATTATATTTATGTGATATTGTAAGACAAAATTAGTTTTTGATGGTGTTCACATAGCTTTACACCTAAGGACCCGTTTTCAGGTTCTTAAAAGCAAGAAAATTGATATTGAGAAAACAAAGCAAATGTGGGCCAATATAATTCAGTGGAGAAAAACTTTGGTGCTTTGCTTGAATCTAATGAATCTCTATCTCTATCTCTGCATTTAACAATGGTTAATATGGTGTGAAAGACTCGGGAAAGTGGAACCCGTTAAACTCAAGCAGGTCACCACCACTAAATAATATCACGCGCAGGAAATTTGAAAAGGTTTTTGCAATTAATATCCCACACTTCGATCTCCTCTTTCCACAATTCTCAAATAATCATCAAGTTCAAAAGGAGCTTTTGAAATAGATCCAAGGATAGAGTATCTGGTGCCCATGGATTCCCATTTTTAGATTCTTAAATTTCGAACAAAACTCAGGTAAAAAAAATCAATTGAAATTCATGAATTTAAAAATTAAGAAAGCTTACAGTTGTGCAGATGTAATATTAGTTAAAGCCAATAAGGGAAATATGAAATGAAGATAAATAAGATAGGGATAGGCGTTAGAGACAGAAAGGGAAATAGAAGGATAAAGAAGAGGGTATAAAAGTAATCTTATATTAGGTGAGTCAAATTTTGACTTTTTGACCGGTCAAACTGATGATGTGGCGCATTGACTTCACGTTGACCGGTCATTTTTACCTGATGTACATCAAAGTGGAAGGTCACTTATAAGTTCGTATATATTAGTGAGACAAATTGAAGGTTATACACCAAAGTGTGAATTGGGGCAAAGTTTATACATTATTGATGAAATTTACCCTTATAGAATGGTACACTGGAGAGATGAAATTAATTAATTGATTGACAATAAAATGTTAAGGTAATTAATTTGTGGTAAATTAATTGGTTAATCATTACTTTGCATCAAAGTAATCAATTAATGGATTTAGGAGTTGAGTATTTAATTGATTAATTAGTTTGCAGAATGTAATTAATGAATTCACAAATTAATGGCATTACATTCGGTGAATAATTAACTAAATCAATATATTAATTTGTTAATTAGTGTGATTTATTAATTGAAAGCATTCACCAATTATTCCAAGACATGTCTTATCCATCACTTACTCTAACTAAATTCAACATAATGCAAACATTTTCTTGGAAACGATTTACATTCTCTTAAGTTGAAATATTATGTTAATACATCTTAATTATTAATTATAAATTAATAGGGTAAATTTCATTAATGGTGTACAACATTTGCCCCAATTCACACTTTGGTGTATAACCTTCAATTTGTCTCACTAATATATACGAACTTATAGATGACTTCCCACTTTGGTGTACAGCCGGTAAAAATGACCGGTCAACGCAAAATCAACACGCCATGTCAACAGTTTGACCGGTCAAAAAGTCAAAATTTGACCCATATAATATAAAATTACTTTTATGCCCTTCTTCTCCCTTGCCCTTCCCCATTCCCATTCCCTCTCTAATTCATCTCTCTACCTTATTTCCTTTTTGTAATAATGGATTTTGATCTTGTTCAACAATGACTTCCATCTCCTCTCTCTCAAAAATTCTCTGACATGTATTAAAAAACCAATTACAATCACTCTTGTAGTCAATAAATAATCAGAAAAACATTGGGTAAAGCAAGAGAAATATAGGTAAGATCTCATCTCTTTTTAAAAATTTGCCCATACCTCGATCTCTCTAAAAAAATTTCCAGACTTCGATCTCCTCTCTCACTAGAATTATATTTATGTGATATTGTAAGACAAAATTAGTTTTTGATGGTGTTCACATAGCTTTACACCTAAGGACCCGTTTTCAGGTTCTTAAAAGCAAGAAAATTGATATTGAGAAAACAAAGCAAATGTGGGCCAATATAATTCAGTGGAGAAAAACTTTGGTGCTTTGCTTGAATCTAATGAATCTCTATCTCTATCTCTGCATTTAACAATGGTTAATATGGTGTGAAAGACTCGGGAAAGTGGAACCCGTTAAACTCAAGCAGGTCACCACCACTAAATAATATCACGCGCAGGAAATTTGAAAAGGTTTTTGCAATTAATATCCCACACTTCGATCTCCTCTTTCCACAATTCTCAAATAATCATCAAGTTCAAAAGGAGCTTTTGAAATAGATCCAAGGATAGAGTATCTGGTGCCCATGGATTCCCATTTTTAGATTCTTAAATTTCGAATAAAACTCAGGTAAAAAAAATCAATTGAAATTCATGAATTTAAAAATTAAGAAAGCTTACAGTTGTGCAGATGTAATATTAGTTAGAGCCAATAAGGGAAATATGAAATGAAGATAAATAAGATAGGGATAGGAGTTAGAGACAGAAAGGGAAATAGAAGGATAAAGAAGAGGGTATAAAAGTAATCTTATATTAGGTGAGTCAAATTTTGACTTTTTGACCGGTCAAACTGATGATGTGGCGCATTGACTTCACGTTGACCGGTCATTTTTACCTGCTGTACATCAAAGTGGGAGGTCACTTATAAGTTCGTATATATTAGTGAGACAAATTGAAGGTTATACACCAAAGTGTGAATTGGGACAAAGGTTATACACTATTGATGAAATTTACCCTAAATTAATAATAAAAATTAAATCATTTGTTAAATAAATAATTACGTTTTAGAATTTAATAGTGTAAATTTATCATACTTATCCTACTTTTTAGCCACATTATACCATAAAACTCTTAGTGCAACCAAGTCAAATCATTAACTTATACCTCTTTTGAGTTGCATTAGGCCAAAAATAAAATGAACGCTGCAAAAGCTAAGTATTGCTATTGATATTATTGCATTTTTTTACATCAATTGCAACAATTTAATAAGCAGGACAATAAATTTTCAAGAAAATGCAGCATGTTCTTAATGTTGCATTATGCAACACTTGGATATAATGCAACACTAGTAAAACAAAAACGCAACAAACTTTAAAAATTACAACACTTTCCATGAAACTAATGCAACTAAATAATTTATCTAATACAACAATTTCAACACTTTCTACAACATTAATACTGAATCAAATGCAACAATTTTAGTTAGAATTTGCCACAATTTTACGTAATGATATGCAATAGTTTCATATTTAGATTTTTGTTGCTACTCCTTTTGAATATTTTTAGAACCTATAATAAATTCAAAACTATTACTAATTTCCAAATCTGAAATACAACAAATACATAGGTGCCTTCTATGCTTACTTTGTTTTTGACAAAGTAAGCTTTATTTTATTTTTTCTACCATTGGATGAGCTTACTTTGTCAAAGTTCATCACCATCCGTTGTTGGAAAAAACAAAGTAAGGCTTACTTTATAAAAAACAAAGTAAGCATAGCCTAACCTCAAATTTTATAGATTATGGTTAATTACATATAGATATCATAAGGTTTCGCCGATTTCCAGACTGATACTTGTGGTTTTTTATTTTTTTTTTCAAACGCAACCTTTGTGATTTGCAAAATTTTGCATTTGGGTTCACTTTGTCAGAATTTAGCCGATAACGACCTCGAAATCAAAATTTTCAAGAGTTAAATGATATTTTAAGCAAATTTAATTCTTCAACTTTTTAGGTTTGACGTCATTTAGATGTTGTTTTTTATGAGAGAGAAAGTTAATATTTAGAGAGATAAAAATCCAAAAATGATGATTTTGAAAAATTAGAAATATGATACTAAACAACTTTAATTCTTGAAACTTTTCATTATGAGGTCATTATCGGTCAAATTTGGCAAAGTAAAAAACATGCAAAATTTTGCAACCACGAGGTTGTGTTTGTAAAAAAAGAAAAACAAAAAACAACAGGTATCCATCTGCAAATCGGAGATACCACATGGTATGTATATATAATTAACCCTATATATTATCCGTTAACCAATTTAAAAAAAAAATTATCACATCGATGTCACTTATGATCTTTCTCATCATCATCTTGTATAAGAAGTGACATATAAATCATATCAAAATATTGCAAATTTTCATTATGAAAGTATATTATAATGCTATAGAATTTAGGAGAAAGTACAAAAATAAACATTGTGGTTTGGTCCATTTTCAAACAAAAACTATGTGGTTTAAAAGTTTGCAAACAAGTATCTTGAGGTTTATTCCGTTAGCAAAGTTTGTCAAAAATGTTAACACCGTTAAAAATTGCTTATGTGTCAAAATTAGTCAAATGATCATAGATTATTTTTGTAAATTAATTTTATAGACAATTCAAACTCATATTCAACACTCTTATTAACCAATTACATTTGTCCACCTCACATGTTCTTCCACCTCATGACTCTCTCTCTTTCTTCCATCTCTCTCTCCTCAACCCCCTCCCTCTCTCTCAAAGGGGAATCTTGAGATACCTACCTTAGATATCACATGAGCACTATGAGACTTCTTAGTGTCTAAGTCTGCATCCTAGCTAGCGCATCTCTAATTACAGAGAGGGCTTGATGAACAACCCTTCCTGGTTAATGATTGGACACATGCTTCCTTTCGACATAGAAGATAAGAAAAGCAGATCTGTACTGATATGTTAATCAGTCTGAATAGCTTCAGTTGAAAACTTCACTGAGCATATGAATTGAAAAACGAAAACTGAAAATACTTTCACTAAGCAGTGTTAGAAAAATGGCTTTGGTGTTGAATAAAAATGGCTTTGAAAGTGTGGGGTATATTTGTCTTTAAGCACTTTGCTCTCAAGAGCACTTTTACAATCCCACATGGAAACATACAACCCTTTGAGTGGGTATATATAGAATTGGGCTTTAGAAGCCTTTAAATTGTGTTAAGTGGTTTTTAGCAAATATACCACACGCGCGCGCTCGCTCGTTCGTTCGTTCGCGCGACGCCGTCCTGAAGGAAAATAGACAAGCCTAGGCGCAGCGGAATAATAAAATTTTATCTATTTCCCTTTTCCAAGATCTGTTAATTGTTATTTCATATGAAGAGGGATAGTATGAAAATATCTTTTCTGAAGAACTATCTACAGTTGCAAACGAAGTGCCCACAACCCTTAATCCGTGTATCACGAACAACAAAAGAAACAACACAGAAAAGAATAACTAATCAGTAATCAACCTTTATAATAGCAATCGCAATGATTGCCTCTAACAGAAATCGATACGAGATCAAAGAGAGAGTAAGAAAGATTGCAATTAGCCGAGACGGTTTCGGAACGGTTCCTCTTGCCTCCTTATTGTGTTGGGTCGAAATTATGGGGTTAGGGAGTCTATTTATAGACTTCTCAAAACCCTAATCCCAGTTGTGTTAGGTAATTAAATAATTGGAATCTTATTCGGAATAGGATTCCTAATTAGATAATTAAATAAACACTTTACTATTATCTAAATAATAACTAATTATATCTAGATAATTATTATTAATCAAATTAATAATTAATTAATTTTAGGGATAATTAATTAGAGTTTCAATCACATAAAAACTTCTAATTAATGTTATCAGATAATCTTTTAATTAAACCATAATTATAATCAAATTATAATTATTAATCAAATTAATTTATTCCCTAATATATATATAAATTTCGGCCCATATAGTGTGTCTTTACTAATTACATTTTCGTCCTCTGATTCCAAGTCCCATATGGGACCCATTAGGTTCTTTATTGCCACTAGCCGTATATATCCTTTGAAATTATTCATCACGATTAATTCCAACATGTATATAACGGAATACCGTCGCGAGCTATTACTAGCAGAACCTATGATATTCCCCCAGAGCAATTAAGAAGTCAGGTTGATAACTGACGTTAACCTTTCTGTATTAGGTACAATATAATACGATCCTTCATCAACTATATCCTGTCGGTCAATTCCTTATAACCATGGAATGTGTCAAGGTTACATATAACGAAGAGTCCGATTTTACTTGTACAGGTTGAATTTACTCTGAAAATATAAGTTAAGTGAAATGTTCATTTCTACTCTTAACTGTATCACCTTGCAAGGATTTCAGTCAATTCACCACAAGCGGCCATTTGGATATATCTCCCACTTATCGGGAGTGACGAATGCTCAATCTGACATTAACCATTCTGCAATCACTTTGCGTGATACCCAACCCTGCTCACACACACCCTAGGCTCTCACCTATTGGATCGTGCTCGTACAGAATCAAAGTACCAGACTCCATAATCCAGAATTACTAATTAACGAATGTTTGAGTCTGAGGATTAGTTATACCTACTAACACCAATGAGATGAACAGTTGACACATTAGATAAATCAATCCATTCTGTTATCTCAAGTCGGGTCCCAATCCTAATGAACTCCTTCACCGGATCCATGTAACTGTCTAGATATCCGAATATCTAAAGCTTGTGAGATCAGCTTTCTGTCTCGACAGAAAACACTGTTACATGCAAGTCTCAACAGTAATATGCCAACCCTTATGACATATTACTTGACTTGGGTTTACTTTAAGTTTATTGGTCTATTATAAAGTATAGTCTCACTTCATGCTTGTATGAACACTTTATAACTACTTAAATAAACTTAGGGTTACTTTCTTTATGAAAGATTTGCGCCTTTATATATAGTTACATTTTAATGCTATATATCTGATTAAACAAATGATTAAATAAACAATTTATTCATTAATATTTATATCCTAAAACATTTGTCTATAGGACATAAACCCCAACATTCTCCCACTTGGACTAAAGCCAATTGTTTCTAAAACATTCCCATAAGCGTTCGTATGACGATCATGAACCTTTTGGGGTAAGGCATTCTTTTAAATGGATCTATAAGATTGTGCCTTGGTGGGCACTCTTTTAATTCTCACATCTACTCTGGTTGTTATCTCTCGGAAGAGATAGTTACAACTGAGGTAGTGTTTGGACGTATTATGAGACTGTGGGCCCTTAGCAAGAGCAACATCCCTATTGTTAATCTCATTAACAATGTCAGGTACCACGCCTAGTTCATTAATGAACTTGCATTCCAAACTTCCTTTTAACTGCTTCCGAAGCTGCTACATATGTATATATACTCTGATTTAACTTACTGACTCGGTCACGATTTCCTGCTCAGAATTATTCCAGCTAATCATACCTCTTTCAGAATAAACTTGTATTCCGTCAGATCATCTTTGTCTATTTGATGACTTATATTCTGAAAGTCTCCAACTTTCAATTTATCATCTCCATATACTTGGAACATGTCCATAGTTTATCTTAAGTACCTAAGATTGTCCTTGACATCAATCCAGTGACCATCACTTGGATTGACCTATAATCGACTTTGTCATGCTAAAGTAACAATGATGTTAGGTCTAGTGCGAAAACGCTTTGAGCACTTTGTCAATGCATTTAGACTGGGAGGGGTCAAGCAGTCTTCTTAATCTTAGATCTTAATCTTTAAGATGTAAGCTGCTTCTCCTAAGTCTATTATGGAGAATTTTATCCGATAACCAAAATTTTCACCAATTGCAGGGTAGCTATGTCGTTCCCATTAGTAGAATATTATCGAAATGTCATACTAAGTAAACGACCAAGCTCCCACTAGTTTACATGTAAAGGCTCATATGAGCTCCCACTAGTTTACATGTATAGGTTTGCAAGAGTCTCCTCATAAGCCGTAGGTTCATCGTCTAATATGTGAACCTCTTCGTTGTCTCCCACTAGAAATCCAAATCTCTTTGGGATTTCATCGGCTCCCACTAGAAATCGAAATCTCTTAGGGATTTTGATGAACTTGACCAGACCTATGAGTTAGTAATGTCACCAGTGTCTCATCTTGTGAGACAGATTCGTTTTCCACCATCGCTTCCGCTATTTCAGCCAATCCTTCTTCTTTGAACTTTTTCAAGTTCAATCATGCTTTCTACTTGTGTTTCTAGAAGAAACTCTTTCTCTAGAAGTATAGTGTCTTTGGATACTGTTACTTTTGATCATCTGGATTATAGAAGTAATCTCCTACTTTTCTTTCGGATATCCAATGAAGAAGTATTTATCAGATTTAGGGTCTAACTTAATCTGATGTTTATGCATTTGACATATGCTGAACACCCTTAAATTCTCATGAAAGAGAAACTTGGTTTCTTTTCCTATGAACGATTCAAAAGGAATAGAACTGGCGGTTTTGTGGATACTTAGTTCAAGGTAAATAAGGCGGTTCTTAGGGCGTCGCCTTAGAACATCTTTGGAAGAGAAATTGTGCTCATCATGGATCGTACTATATCTAATAGAGTACAATTTTTCCTTTCAAATACATCGTGGTGTATACGGAGGAGTCCATCAATTGGTGCGGTGAAGGTGGAACTCTTAATCAAATAAAGGGTTTTCGTTCACATTAGAAAAGATATGACAAATGGAGAACAGAACCCCTCCTCAGGGGTTGAAATGCCCTTGGTAACACCCTCAAGCCAACCTGAATCAAGCGCTAGACGCGTTGATGTGAGCACTCCAGTAACTCAGGACGGAAGGAGTCTGTCGCCAGATGCATTCATTGAAACATGTGCGGGAGCCATAGGAAGAGCGTTTGGCCCTGATATGGAGAGACGCCTAAGGTTGTTCATGATAGTACCAGAGCTTCGGCGCACCAACCCTACGTCATCTCAATGGCAATAGGCCATTGTAGGATCTGGCGCCCATGATTCTTCATTCTTCCAAATTCAACCCACGGATTCCATGGTGACTACTACTGTAGCTGGTAATAACCCGCCACTCAATCGGCAATTATTTTCTGATGAAGCAGGTGGAAGTCAAAGGATAAATCTGGGCAGATCAGGTAATCCAAGCCGCCCACGGTTGAATCTCCCTGAGGGCGGATCGAAAGGTTGAAGGCCCAAAAAACGTAGAAAAGAGAAAAGTAGGCGGTTGAAATCACCTTCGCCCCGGAGACCAAGATCCTCCCGTAGGGGTAGATCACCCCCATCTACTGGTCGTAGACAAAGCAAGAGGCCGGTAGAGACGCCACATTCAGATAGGCCACCGCCACTTCCACACCAATGAGAGGATAGGCACCTTCCTTCAGGAGACCATAGAGGCAATAATGGCCAAGGTGGTGGAGGCCAAGGTGGTGGCGGACACGGTGGTGGAGGTGGACGTTCACCATCAGATCTGTCATCTGGTTCCAGCTCTTCATCTTCTCTAAGTAGATCTCCCCGTAGGAGACCTCCGAGTCGATCGCCACGAAGAGGATGCCCCAGGGCGGGTCCGGAGAATTTTGACGATCGAGTTAGAGCTGCGGTGCTCCGTATTAATGAAGAGGATGCCCGGCATAATCCATTCGCCAATCATGATTCGCCTTTTACAGCGTGGATCGAAGCTTAGGAAACGGAGAGGCATTTTAAAATACCTAATATACCCCTTTACATAGGTGCGGACAACCCGGAGGCCCATGCAAGAAAGTATCGGATGTTGCTCAGCCTTAACCGTGCTAGTGAGGCGGTCTTATGCCGGATGTTTATCACCACCTTAGGAGGCCCCGCTTATGATTGGTTCCAATCTTTACCTCCTGGATCTATCGATAGCTGGGATCAATTGAGTAGGGAGTTTTGTGCTGGATTCGTCGGATGTATTCCTCCTGTGGTCAAGTCACGAAAGCTTTTTGAATTAAAGCAGAAGACGAATGAACCCCTCCGAGAATATGTAGACAATTTCAACAAATTGTGTATACGTATTGTCGATGTGGATGTCTCCATGGCGGCAGAAGCTCTAGCAAAAAACACCACGTGTAAAAGCCTGCAAGAAGATTTAATTCGGAAAAAGCCCCGTGATATGGCAGAATTAATCGAAAGATGCAAGGACTTTATGGAGGTAGACGACATTCGCCGAGAATCACTATCTCCGCCTAGAAAGGACAAAGGAGAATCTCACCACCGAGATAGAGAGAAAGACAAGCACCAGGATTCCTCCTCTAGAAGCCGACGGAGGGGCTTTAAGAACAAATCGGCATTTGTCACGTCCTTCACACCTCTTACTGCCTTTAAAAGCGAAGTGCTAATATGGATAGAGAATAGCCAGCACAAGCGGAGCATTTCATACCCCGAACCAAAAGGGGGGGAGTACACTAACACTGGGAAAAATCCCAAAAATTATTGTAAATACCACAGAAAAAATGGCCATGACACAGACGCATGTTGGGAGTTAGCCAGAGAAATAGAACGGCTTATCGAGAGAGGCAAATTGGACCGGTTCGTCCAAAATGATGGCAAGAAGGGAGATGGTGATAGATCCAGAGATGATCCGAAGAATAAAGCAAAAGGGACCATCAATGTCATAGCAGGCGGACCTGGGTACCAACCTATACTGAAAAAGGCAAGAACCACTGCTCTTGACAAGGCATCACTTAATCGCCCTTTTTCAGATGTTGGCCCGGAGATCTCTCCTCATACGGATGCCTTGGTCATTACTATGATGGTGGAAGGCTGGGAGATGAAAAGAGTGTTGATCGATACCGGGAGTTCGTGCAATATCATCACAAGAGGAGCATTTGCCAAGCTTATGGTCGACCCAATCCAAGTGGAAACCACCGTAGTGGACATCCTGGGAGTGACAGGACATACCATCCAAACAAAAGGCCAGGTAAAATTAGATTGTGAGTTAACAGATGAAGATCAAGTCTGGAAAGGCGATTTGGAATTTTCTATCCTGGATGGCCAGTTAGCTTATAATATTATCCTTGGGCGACCCTTTATCTTTGAAGCAGCAGCCCTTATCTCCATACGCCACTTAACTCGGCCAAGGGAGGTGTAATGATCAGAGGAAGCCAAAAGGTAGCTCAGGAGACGTATTCGGCATCATTAATGATTCGCCCCCAGTCTAAAGACGAGGAGGAGGAAGAACTCGTCACAATGGCCTTGGGCAAAACAGAGATGTACCTCATGGCGGATGAAAAACAGGTACGAATGGCTAAAGGGCTCAAGGGAGAAATTAAGGAAGCAATCACCAAGGTTCTCCATGAGGCAGAAGACATCTTTGCATGGAAAGATGAGATCCTCCCCGGAATTAGTCCAGATGTGATCACTCACAAACTCAACATCGACAAAGACGCGGTTCCGGTAGCCCAAAAACGGAGAAACCATGGTCTTGAAAGGCAGAAGGTGATAGAAGAAGAAATCACCAAGCTCCAGCGGGAGGATGCCATCGAAGAGGTACTTTATACACAATGGCTAGCAAATGTGGTTCTAGTCAAGAAAGCGGGTGGATCATACCGCATGTGTATTGACTTCACAGATCTCAACAAAGCTTGTCCCAAAGACAACTACCCTTTGCCGTGTATTGATATCCTCGTAGATGGAACCGCGGGACACGCCATGTACTCTTTCACTGACGTAAAGTCGAGTTATCACCAAATCCCAATGGAGCCTTCAGATAGAATCAAAACCTCGTTCGTGACTCACCAAGCCACTTATTGCTTCAAAGTCATGCCCTTTGGGCTTAAAAAAACATTTGCAACCTATCAACGGATGATGAATAAAATATTCGCGGAAAGTAAAGGTGATAACTACTCCGTCTATGTAGATGATATGATCATCAAGAGTACCACTGTGGAAAAGCATGTGGATGATGTAAGGGAGGTACTGGGCGTACTCCGACGTCAGAACATCAAACTGAACCCGGAAAAATGTACCTTTGGGGCAACGTATGGAAAGTTCTTGGGATTCATGATTAGCCAGAAAGGAGTGAGCCCAATTCCTGACAAGATTAAGGCCGTTCTGGAGATGCAAGCGCCACGGAATATCAGGGAAGTGCAACGTCTTAATGGGCGGATCGTAGCCTTGGGCAGGTTTATCTCATGTTCGGCCCGTAGATGCCAGCCCTTCTATGAGGTGATCAAGAAGCAAAAGGCGTTTGAATGGAACGAGGATTGCGAAAAAGCCTTCAAGGGAATCAAACGGTTTCTCACAGAACCGCCCATGATGAGTCGACCCTTGAAAGGTGAGAATCTTTACATGTATGTCTCGGTTACAGATAAAGCTGTTTGCATGGTCATGATAAGGGAAGAGGATGGCCAGCAGTATCCAATCTATTATGTAAGCAAAGTATTAAAGGATGCTGAAACCAGATATTCCAAGCTTGATAAAATGGCGTTGGCTGTTGTCACCACAGCAATCCGCCTTAGGCCTTACTTCCAGGCTCATACTGTCATAGTTCGAACAAATATACCCATGAGGAAGGTATTGCAAAAGCCGGAAACTTCAGGGAGATTGATGGAGTGGGCAATCCGCCTTGGAGAATTTGATGTACGATACGAAAGAAGATCAGCCTTGAAGAGTCAAGTCTTGGCAGACTTTGTGAATGAATTCACGGAAGAGGGAATGAATCTCCCTAAATCTCAAGTCGAAGAATGGACAATGTATACGGATGGAGCTTCCTCGGTCGAAGGAGCAGGTATAGGCATTGTGATCAAGGGTCCTCACTATATAAAGCTATGGTACGCAGCAAAATTGGATTTCCTTGCAACCAACAATGCGGCGGAATATGAGGCATTAATATTGGGACTGCGCTTGTTAAAAGAAATCACTCCCGAGCGGATTGTGATCTATAGCGAATCCAAGTTGATGGTCAACCAGGTGATCAAAAATTACGAGGTAAAAGATGATGTTTTGGCCAAATATGTTGCTGAAGTCAAAAAATTGCTGGATCACCTTAAAGCAAAAGAAACTAAATGGGAACTAATCCATGTACCTCGAGGATCAAACACCGAAGCAGATCATCTAGCTAAAATGGCCTCCAACAAAGAGAACTGGGCGGATCCACAATGCCCATTCGAAGTCAAAGCAGCTCCCGCCTTCGCCTTGGAGGAAGTATCCATACTCACGACCGTAGAAAATGATTGGAGGTCTACCATCCGCCAGTATTTGTTAGATGGAGCCCTACCTACGGACAAGGAGGAAGCTCGGCGGATAGTCAGGAAGGCGGCCTATTTCTCCATGATAAACGGTTGCCTCTACAGAAAATCTTTTAGCCACCCTTGGTTAAAATGCATTTTGCCAGAAGAAGGACGACAGGTTCTCAAGGAGCTGCACGAAGGAACATTTGGAGCCCATGAGGCATCCGCTTCCATTTTGAAGAAATCTAGGTTAGCGGGATCTTATTGGCCCACAGCGGATCTTGATGCACAGAAATTGGTGGAATCTTGCCATAGTTGTCAGATTCATGCGAATGAATCTCATACCGCCAAACATCTCCAGAGGCCCATCATCGAAGGTCGACCCTTTGCTGTCTGGGGAATTGACATTGTTGGACCATTTCCTCCTACTCGTAGACAGAGGAAGTACGTGGTAGTGGCAGTAGACCATTTCACCAAATGGGTAGAGGCTGAAGTTGTCTCCTCCATCAATGCAGAACGAATGGTGGAGTTCGTCAAAGATAATATCGTGGGAAGATACGGGGTTCCACACACGATCATCACTGATAATAGGACGCAATTCAACTGTGGTGAGTTCAAAGCTTTCTGTGAAAAATTGGGCATTCTGAACAGATTCGCCTCCGTATATTACCCACAATCCAACGGTATGACCGAAGTCACGAATCGAACAATCGTAAAAGGAATAAAGAAAAGACTGGGTGAGCATGATAAGAAATGGGCGGATCAGTTAATGAGCGTCTTATGGGCGTATCGCACTACTCCCCGAACGGCCACAGGCGAAACCCCATTCGCCCTCTCTCATGGTGTGGAAGTTGTAATCCCAGTCGAGATACTGGTTCCAAGTGACAGAGTTGCATTCTATTGTGAGGATGAAAATAGTCAAAGATTGAAAGTAAGTCTTGATCAAGTGGAAGATAGGAGAGACAAGGCATATGTGCGTATGGCGGCATACAAGCAGCGGATCGCAGCTTATCATGACAAAAATGCCAAGCTTGTAGACTTGAATGTGGGAGACCTCGTGCTCCGCAAGGCCGACAAAATCCAATTTAAAGAAGGGAAGGGCAAGCTAGGGCTCACCTGGACAGGTCCGTATCGAATAGTGGACAAGATTGGGTTCGTCACATTTAAAATTCAAGACATGGAAGGCAATACATTGCCGCGCACATGGAATCTCCACAATCTCCGCAAATACTTCGCCAGAAAATAGAATGTAAACAAGGTCTTGAGTACTCTTTTTCCTTTAGTAAGCTTTTTTCCCCATGGGGTTTTTCTTATTAAAGGTTTTAATGAGGCTCATATATAAGACCCGCTTGCTGTAATAAAGCATATCTCCTATCAATAAAAAAAGCAATTGTTCTATTGTCCATATTCTTTTTAAGTGTTTTCTTGCAGCAATATAAATATTCCAGTCTAAAAAAGAAGGGGGGCCTCCAACGCTTCCCACACTAAAAAGTACTGCTATCGCATAGCTACTTTTTCTCCTCAAAGATAGGAGAACAATCTCATGGGCAGATCCATCCTTAGATGATCACCATTCGAGATAGAGTTAAAACATTCCTTGGACGTAAGGTCTTTACACTCTCTTGCACCCTTCCCAAAAAAGGGTTCATAAGTCCTAAAGGCGAATCGCTTCACCTCAAAGATAGGTAGCAAGACGATCCCTAAAGGCAGCTTAACTTCCTCTAAGGGAATAAAACAGCTTCAAACCTTCACAAAGGTTCGCACAATGGAGTATGGCTGGCCACCTACTCCAAAATAAATCCTGAAAGCTTACAACTTTACTTATGCAAACGTAGAAGTATAATAAATAAATTAAAGGATTCAACAATTGTACTTAAGTTTTACAAACAAAAAACTAAACATTGATAGGAGCATCCTCCTTAGCATTTTTCTCGCCTGAGGCGCCCGCCTGAGAAGCTTCCTTCTCAACAGCTCCGGATACGCCCACCAAGGAGACTTCCTTTTCCACAGAAGGTGTTCCCTCAAGAGGAAGGGTGCCATCAGTTATCGGCTCCTCATCCGCCTTTGGAGGTACTTCCTCGAGGTCCACTAGCTTGACACTGGCGGAAGGCTTGCTTTCTTCGACGGACCCCTTCATCCATTTCCGAACGTGATCACGGAGGTAGCCCTTGATGTCCGGGATTTTGCTATATTTGAGAACAACATCTGGGTCCGGAACGGCGAACTCCGGATCTGTAAAATCGATCTCGGGATATGCCAGCTGGACATATGCCATGATCAGCTCGCCGTAATAGAAAGCTTGCTCCCCAGCCATGTACTCTGCATCTCCCAAAGCATCCTCATGCTCCTTAGCATCTGCTTCAATCTTCTCCTTTAGCTTTTGGATCTCAGCATCCTTGCGGGCAATAGCGGACGCGGAATTCATGTTGGCATCAGCGACTTTTTTGTCCAACTTTTCTATAGTAGCCTTGTCCGCTACACCTTGAAGGAGCTCAGCTTCCATGGCACGTAAGCGAGTATACATCTGTTAAGACGAACAGTTCATTCAAAAGCTACCAAAAGGGGATCACTTATAGCCAAAGGACAAAAGGAACTAACCGTTAGAAGCTCCATCTTTCCCATTTGAACATGGGCTGATCCGGGGATCTGATTTTGGTTCTTCTGTACCTTGCCCAACTGACCGAGAGCCTCGTCCAGGTCATTGATAACAGACTCATTTTTCAAGGATCCCTTGATACCATACTTGGCGAACCAGTAACCGCCTAGGTCAGGCTTCGCCGTCTGCATGAAGATGTGAGGATCAAAACTTAGATTCAAAGTATGGCAAAAAGATTAAAGTAAAAGCAACTCGCCTGTTCCCCCTCCACCAAGGGCGCGGCGGATTTCATGGCATCCGCCATAAACTTTTGACCACCAGAAGCTGCAGGCTTCCTCTTTTTCAGAAGCGGACCGGCCGTTATATCCGCCGGACGTTTCCCTGCACCCTTTTGGAGATCCACCGCCTGCCTATTCTTGCGAGCCTCATCTTCCTTCAACTTCCTGCGCCTCTCTGCAAGAGCGTGATTGGCCTTAGATAAACCCCTGCCAGAGAGAACAATAAAGCAATCAAGGTTCAAAGAAAAAACAAAGTTACCTTGATCAAATTGTGCAATCTTCGAATAAATGAACTTGTCCCCTTCTCGGCGAATCAGGGGAATGTCATTCATCATGAAGTCTAAGGCGTCAGCATATGTCCAAGCATCCGCAATCGAACAGCTTCACCAATTTGCTCCACTGAGCACTGAGAGTAAGAGACCATTTGCTCATTGGTCTTGAGTTGCTCGGTGTGAAGCTGAGCAAAGAGCATCTTGACCTCAGCAGAGGTTGCATAGCCTTCGTTCGCAGCTGACAAGTTTTGAACCTGTTGTTGTAGAGAATTCAAGTGTTGAACGGTTGTCAGCTGGATCTCAGCCAGCTTGGCGATGGCGTCCTGCTTAGCTTACTGTGTTTGATAAGTGATGATGACGTTCAGCAAGTCCTTGAATCCCTTAACTTCGTTGAGAAGCTGAGTGACCTGGGAAAGCTGAGTAGTCTCAATAGATGAAGACCCAGTAGTAGGAGGAGTGGATTGTTGAAGGTCTTTGATCAATGCTTGCACTGAGTCGATTATCCTTTTACCGGACTCAGTGGCATTCAGATAGCTTTGAGAGCCTTCAATGACATCAGTGTGACTGGTAGGAAGAGGAGTCAAAGGAATGACATAGTCAGTGACTGGAATGGTGTTTTCAATCTGCACTTGGTTCATATGAGTACGAGTGTTATCGGCAGTTAGATGAGTTGGAGAAGTAGCAACACGAATACTGTCAGTGCTGACGGGGGCGGATATGTTTGGAGTCAGCACCATGCTTGGAATAGTAGCATTTACAGTAATCGGCTCAACTTGACTGGTTGAGTTGGCGGAAGCACTTAAGTCGGCATGTTCCTGTTGAGAAGAAACAGAGGCTTGCTTTTCTATAGATGCCGATGCAGTAGAAGGTTGTTGTCGTTTGAAAAATGTTAGCTTAACTGCAGAAGGGTCTTTTGTTGGTTGTTGAATGACGAAGTCAGGAAGAGTTGGTAGATCAATAGGAGTCTCACTGACTTCTTTCTGACTTGCCTTGATGAGTTTTCTTCTTCGAGGAGGAGGAGGTTTGTCAGCTTGAATAGACTCTCCTGGGTGAGAAGGAGAGGTTTCTTCCTGATCATGATGAGGATGGTCAGCTTGCTTTTGGACTTGATCAACATTGTGTTGGTCAAGTTCTTGCTCTTCTCCAGCATCCAACCCAGTATTGGCGTGCTCAGCTTCGATTTCACTAGCTGTCTCCTCGGAGTCAACATCATCGTTGTTCTCATCATCGTCTTCAGAATCCCCATCCAATTCTTCCTCAACTTGTGCAATGAACTGGTCGTCCAGATGCACCTCATCTTCTTGTTCCTCAGACACAGTTCCTAAACATTGTGTGTAGTGAGAGTCACCAGGCACAACAATGTTAGTAGGAATAGCATCGAGGGGAGTCAGTGTAGAAGACTTCTTCTTCTTCTGAGGTTGCTCATTAGTGTCCTCAGTTTCAGGCTCATCTTGCCTGCTCCTTTTCTCAACTGACTTAGCAGCTGACTTCTGCCTCTTAGCTGGAGACTCAACATCATGTGAGGTAGTCTCAGCAGCTTTTCTTTTTCGGGAAGCTGGGGCCTTAGTCCTTCTCCCTTTCTTTGGGACAGCAGTTCCCTCAGCTTGTTGTTCAGCACTCGCAGCAGTAGCAGCAGCTTTTCCCTTCTTTAGAGGTTGACCGAACTTCAACGCTCTCAGCGAAGCCGCTGTGATCTCAGATCCTCTAGCTGTTTCTTCATCTGTCAGGTCTACCTGATGATCAATGAGGATCCTGGTGATGAGCGATCCTAGCCTCAGCGTGCCAGTACTGCATTGGAAGCCAGCGATAAGGAATACTGGCATATTGATTGGTTTGTACGTCAGCATATGCCAGATGAAGCATTGTTCGAAGTTCGTTACTGAGGTAGTGTAGTTGATCTTCGGGTAGATAAAATAACTCAGTAGATAGTGAGCCATCTTCTGGTGCTGACCCATGGATCAAGCTGAGACTT
Source organism: Euphorbia lathyris (assembly GCF_963576675.1). NCBI lineage: Eukaryota > Viridiplantae > Streptophyta > Magnoliopsida > Malpighiales > Euphorbiaceae > Euphorbia > Euphorbia lathyris. The sequence goes on along the minus strand of NC_088912.1, from coordinate 66,546,525 downwards.
CTCCTGAGTGGCCCTCAAGTTTGCAGAAGTTGACCTCGTACCCGGTACCATCCTGATCTCCTGATCTCCTTAGCCTTGCTCCCTCAGTCTTTAACTGGAGCAAATTTCCTAGGTAGAGAGGGTTGACGAAGATGGTTTTCTCTTTCACTACTGTTACCAGATAGTCCTGGTTGTCGTCAGCAACGCGAAGGTTGTGGTAAAACTCCCTTACAAGGTCAGGGTAAGTAGAATCCCTAATTGAAAATAACCCAGTCCATCCATTCTGTGAAATCCACTCACAGAAGGGCTGTTCGTTTTGTACGAAGGCTTCAGATACCCATCTTGAGGGCTCAACCTTCCATTCGCGGATGTTTTCGAAAACCTTTGTATAGGTCCTGACTTTTTCAGGCTTTCCCTTACCAGAGGAGGTTTGGCCAGTTTTTCCTTTGCTCGGTGAGGTGACCTTGGTGGATTCCGGCACAGAGGTTTGCCTGGAAGTTTCATCGGAGCTGGGCTTAGAGTGGCCAGCACCGGAGATGTTGAAGGTAACTTTAGTCATAGTTTTTGGAGAAGAAGGTATGGAAATCTTAGAGAGAGAGAGAGTGTTTGGTGAGAAATCTTTCTTTGCCTTAGTGATTCGATAATCGTAAAGAATAAAAAATGGGGAATTACCCATTATTTATAGAGGTGAGGTGTGGTGTGGTGTGGATTTTATCGAATCCATGTGTCAGTTTTGCCTTGGGATTGTCAACCGACAAAGATCCTAGTATTTATGACACATACGACGTATACGTCATCCTAGAGGCTATACGCGTGCTATTGCATTTATTCTAACTGATCTAACACTCAGCATTTAGAATACTAAGCGTTTGATATTCTGAGTGGTCAGTATTGCATAAACGAATGATTTCTAAGTTTAAACTAACTTACTCAGTGTGCAAATTTACTCAGTATTTGCTGTTCAATTAATTTTAATGAGTACACAGCAAAAACAATCATTCAGCATAGTAATTTACTCAGCATGCATATTCATTTAGTTCAGGAATTTACTGAAGAGGATTAAACATACCAATAGCTTCTCTCAGTATGCTGAACTGCTCACAGGCCAGTGGCTTCGTGAAGATATCAGCAAGCTGCTCGTCCATTGGGACAAAGGTCAGCTTGATCTTACCTTTGAGTACATGGTCTCTAATGAAGTGATGTCTGATGCTGACATGCTTCATTCTGCTGTGTTGAATTGGGTTCTTTGAAAGATCAATTGCACTTTTGTTGTCACATTTGACTTCAATTGTCTTTGTTTGAACACCATAGTCTTCAAGCTGTTGCTTAATCCATAGGACTTGAGCAATACAATGACCAGCAGCAATGTACTCAGCTTCAGTGGTAGACAAGGCTACTGACGCCTGCTTTTTGCTGAACCAGGATACAAGACAGCTTCCTAAGAAGTGACATCCTCCAGAGGTGCTTTTACGTTCCAGCTTATCCCGTCCATAGCCAGCGTCAGTGTATCCGATGAGTGTGAAATCATGTGTATTGGGATACCATAAACCTGCATTCACTGAGCTTTGCAAATATCTAAGGATTCTTTTTACAGCAATGTAATGAGATTCCTTAGGGTTAGATTGATATCTAGCACGGTAGCATACTGAGAACTGAATATCCGGTCTGCTTGCTGTTAAGTAAAGTAGAGAGCCTATCATACCTCGATATAATTTGCTGTCTACTGACTTACCATTCTCGTCAGCGCATAGGACATTGTCAGTGCCCATAGGAGTGGATATTGGCTTGCAATTTTCCAAATCATATTTCTTTAATATCTCCTTGGCATATTTGGCTTGACTGATGAAGATGCCGTTCTTTCCTTGTTTAATTTGAAGACCGAGGAAGAAGTTGAGTTCTCCCATCATGGACATTTCAAACTCAGTCTGCATTTGTTTGCTAAACTCCTTGCATATTGATTCGTTAGTTGCACCAAATATTATATCATCAACATAAATTTGGGCCAGCAGGGTATCTTTACCCTTTCTCTTAATGAATAAGGTTGTATCAGCTTTTCCCCTGACATAATTTCTAGTCAGTAGAAAACTGGTCAGCCTCTCATACCAAGCACGTGGTGCTTGCTTGAGGCCGTACAGAGCCTTTTTGAGTTTATAAACGTGGTTTGGGAATTTAGGGTCCTCAAAACCTGGAGGTTGATTAACATAAACCTCCTCGTTTATAACTCCATTAAGAAACGCACTTTTGACATCCATTTGGAATAATTTAAAGTTCATGTAAGATGCATATGCACATAAGATCCTAATAGCTTCTAGCCTTGCCACTAGGGCAAAGGTCTCACCGTAGTCAATACCTTCTTGCTGACTGTAGCCCTGAGCTACAAGCCTCGCTTTGTTCCTGACTACATTCCCTTGTTCATCCATCTTGTTCCTGAAGACCCATCTTGTTCCAATGGTCTTTTGACTCTTTGGATGAGGCACTAGCTCCCATACATCGTTTCTTCTGAATTGATCGAGCTCCTCTTGCATTGCGTTCATCCAGAATTCATCTTCCTCAGCATCAGCGAAGTTCTTAGTTTCCTGTACTGAGACGAAGGCTACATTGCTGAGGTACTTCCTGAGTTGATTCCTCGTCATCAGGGTATTCCCAGCAGAATCAAGGATTGCACTTTCTGAGTGCCCTCTTGGAATCCTTATCTCTTTAGGTAGATTTATGTCTTGTGCTGTCTGTGTTTCAACAATCTCTGCAGAAGTAGATGGGTCAGTAAAAGTAACCTTAGGTTCACTCTTACTCTTGGTCAGCGTTTTCGTGAATGACTCAGTAGCTGGTTCTTGGTCAGCGGTTACTGAGTGTGGATCATCTTCGGTCAGCGGCTGGTATCTACCTGCAGGGTTAGTTTCGTCGAACTCCACATGTACTGACTCTTCTAGAACTTGAGTTCGCTTATTAAAAACTCTGTATGCTTTGCTGTTTGTTGAGTAGCCCAAAAAGATAGCCTCATCAGCTTTTGAGTCAAACTTTGCTAAGCTATCTTTGGTATTTAAAATAAAACATTTACAGCCAAAGGCACGAAAGTATCCAATGTTGGGCTTTCGTCCTTTCCAAAGTTCATAGGGGGTTTTCTTTAATATAGGTCTAACTAGAGCCCTATTAAGAATATAGCACGCTGTGTTAACAGCCTCTCCCTAAAAATACTTTGGAAGCCTATGCTCATCCAGCATTGTCCTGGCTATTTCAACCAGAGTTATGTTCTTCCTTTCAACAACCCCATTTTGTTGAGGTGTTCTAGGAGAGAAAAATTGTGGTCAATGCCGCTAGCTTCACAGAATTCAACAAACTTTTGGTTTTTGAATTCTCCACCATTATCGCTACGGATGTGAGCTAATTTTAGGTCTTTATCATTTTCAATTTTTCTAACCAAATTTGAAAATGTCTCAAAGGTCTCATCCTTGCTGGTCAGCAAGATAACCCACGTGTACCGAGAGAAGTCATCTACAATGACCAAGGACAATCTCCTTCCACCCAGACTCAGCGGCTGGACTGGACCGAAGAGATCCAAGTGTAGTAACTCTAACGGACGCTTAGTTGAGACAATATTTTTACTGTGAAAAGATTGTTTGGTTTGTTTTCCAGCTTGGCAAGCGTGGCATAATTGATCTTTTTCAAATTTAAGTTCAGGCAGTCCCTCAACCAATTGCTTTCTTGCTAATTTGGCCAGGAGGTCCATGCTTACATGACCAAGTCTCCTGTGCCATAGCTAGGAATTTTCTTCCTTTGATACTAAGCATACAGTTTTTGAAAACTTTTTCTCTATGTCTAGCATAAAGACATTATCTATGCGAGGGGCAGTTAAAATTAACTCATTTGATTCACCCTCGTATATTTTACATCCAGTAGCATTAAATATAACTTTTCTCCCATTGTCACATAGCTGAGTAAGTTATATTTGAGTCCGCTGACTAGGGAGACAGATTCAATAGTAGGATTACCTCCAATGGTTCCTGACCCTACTATCTTACCCTTCTTGTTGTCTCCAAACCTTACACTTCCTCCTCGTTTACGCTCAAACGTGATGAACTGAGTTTCATCACCAGTCATATGCCTCGAGCATGCGCTGTCAATATACCACATCTTTGACTTCTCGGCACATCTCAGGCTTACCTGCATTGTAACTAGTTACTTTTAGGTACCCAATTATTTTTGGGTCCTTGCTTGTTAGGTGCAACAGGTAAAGCATCATATTTTATTTTATGGCGACATACTTGGACAGTATGGCCATTCTTTCCACAGAAGTCACAACTGACCTTCTGTTTAGGATGTTTCACAAACTTGTCAGCACCCCAGTGCTGAGCGTGCCAGCACACCTTAGTGGTGTGTCCTTTCTTCCCACAAAAGTCACACTAGACTTTTCGCTGGGGATTCCATCTCTGCTGAGTACCTTGGTACTGAGTTCTCAGAGGAATGTTTCTTTTATTTGGAACCATTAGTTGGTTCTTGATAGTTGTGACGTCCTTTCTCAGTTTCTTTGAAACTGATTGGACTTCAGAGACAGACTCATGTATGATCTTCATGTTATCATGCAGAGTTGAATTGTCCTGAAGAAGGAATCTAAGGTCACTCAGTTTGACCTCTTCCACTTCGTCACAGCGCCTGCTGAGTGCTCTAACTTTCTTATTACACTTCTTGACAAGTGTGTAGAGATCACTCAGGGCATTAACCATATCGTTTCTGAGCTGGGGAAGAGTAATTACGTCATTTGATTGCTCCTCATCATTTGATGCAACGGATAGGTCAGCATGCTCAGAACCGCACGGCTCAGCAAGTTCGTCAGCCATGAAGCATATCTTCGCTGACTCGGTGGCCTCAGTTTCTGTAGATGAAGACTCATCACTGTCGCTCCATGTAGCCACCATTGCCTTTTTGCCGCTCTTCTTGTCTTTCCTCAGTGTGGGGCAGCTTGACTTAATATGGCCAGTTTGATGGCACTCAAAGCATGTAATGGGCTTTGAGCTGTCCTTTTTGTATTTGTTGTCGCTTGAGTTAGCTTTATACTTATCAAACTTTCTGTAAGGCTTCTTAGAATATTTGTCATTCTTCCTAAACAGCCTTTTCATCTTCCTTGTGAACATAGCCATCTCCTCATCATCAGTTGAGCTCCCGTCAGTGGAGTCAGCTTTCATGACAAGAGATTTCTACTTCTTGTCTTCAGATTTTTCCTTCACCTCGAAGTTTTTCATAGATATCTCATGGGTCAGCAACGAGCCGATGAGTTCGTCATATTTGTAGGTGGTTAAATCCTGAGCTTCCTCAACAACTGTCTTCTTTGCTTGCCAGTCTTTAGGAAGACTCCTGAGTATCTTTTTGACTTGTTCTTCCTCAGTGAAGATTTTCCCAAGTCTCTTGAGCTCATTAATGATGTTGGTAAACCTTGCATTCATGTCTGAGATGCCCTCATCATTGTTCATCTCGAACAGCTCGTACAGTCTCATCTGCTGATTCACCTTGGACTCCTTTACTTTATTGGTTCCCTCGTAGGTGACTTCCAGCTTTTTCCAGATCTCTTGCGCCGACTCACAACCTGAGATTTTATTATATTCTGTAGCATCGAGCGCACAGTGAAGCATATTGATAGCCGAAGCGTGATTTTGAAGCTTCTGAAGATCATCCTCTGTCCATTTGGCCTCAGCTTTTACAACTGTTTGGCCAGCCACAACTTCGACAGGTGCAAATGGGCCTTGAACTATAGATAGCCAGGCACTCATATTTGTAGCCTGAATGAAATTTTTCATCTTATTCTTCCAGAAGGTATAGTTAGACCCGAAGAATAGGGGAGGCCGAGTGATGGACAGCCCCTCAGGCAGTATCTGAGTTGTTTGGTTTCCTAGGAGAAACCGAGTACTGTTTTCGCCCATGGTAGGGATCAGCTTAAGGTTGTTAGACCTTTTATAGAGAGCTTTTAGGCTCTGATACCACTTGTTGGTCCCTTATAACAGTGCAAGTATAGTTCCAAGGGGGGGTTAAGAACTATTTAAACTTTTTCTTAAGTTTGGGCAAACTTCTTTTCTTAAGAGAAAAGGTTTTAACAATGGCGCTGAGTGATCAGTAAGATACTGGCTTAGTCAACTGGTGACTAGGTCAGTTTCTTGACTTGAGTCAGGAGATAGCACTTAAAGTCTATTCCTGAGCTCAGATGTTCGATGCGCACAACTCAGCTTGACCTTTTTACTTGGTCAGTTTTGGTTATTTAAGCAAGCAATATATATAAGGAGTTTAAGGTAAGAAATACGTTACTCAGCAGATTTATCCAGGTTCGGCTTCTTCTAAGCCTACGTCCTATCCCCGGAACACGTTCCGAGATTTCAAATCCTCTACTGAGCTCTTTAAAGGTAGAGCCTCAAACCTTTTACAATCTTAGCAACTGAGTATAACAAGAGTACCTTTCTCTATACCTCTACTCAATCCTAATCTCTTGCTGAGTACTATAACCGAGTACTCAGCCTCTCCTTTCTAATCTCTAGAAATGATAAGTGTTTGTCCTAAACAATGATTTGCTAAGACACCTTAGATAATTGAATAATCACTCTAGACTTTTACACAAAAGATATTGAATGTAGTGTAAGATTGCTTTGCTTTTTGCTTGCAGAACTTTGCGTAGATATTTGGTCAGCGTAATGGCTTGATCAAGTTCTGTAAGTGTTGAAGCATCTGATGGCACTCTATTTATAGAGACGTCTGGGCATCGGTCATTTCGAATTTCGAAATAACCGTTGGAGGAAAACGGCTCCTGTCGTTGTCATCCTGACTTGCTCAGAGCTCTCGGCCAATCAGATTTGTGTATCTTCTGTTCTCGGTCAGCTCAGCAGAATGTTTCTCCTTTTATGGTAAAGTCAACTAGACAGCATACTGTGTCATCTGAACTTTACCCAAAGTAGAAATACTTTGTCTGGAAGTTTTCCTTAGCCAGCTGCTGTCTTGTACGTTTGTCGAATCTACTCAGCAGCTTCATCTTGAAGTTGTTCCCGAAGGTCTTCTAGATCCTTCTTACGCTGAGTTGCGTTCTGTCCAAAGTGACAACGTTTTGACAACCGCGGGCCGAGTAGTACTGAGTTGTTTGACTTGGGCTTTGACACTTGTGTTGGGCTTGGGCCTTTTAATTCTTGTGTCTTATAAACAATTTAACTCAACATTGAACAAACACATTAGTAGAATAAATCAAAGCATTTAAACTTAGTGTGTTTAGAATATGTATTTCAATTATACTTAAACAATTTTGTCAAATCAAAATTATGTGGAAAGGTGTTTCAACAGTTTCCCAATTCTAGAGATTCTAAGAAGAACAAATGCATTAAACCCAAGTCAATAAAAGCAAGAAGCCGAAAGGGAATGCCACCAATATGGTAAAGAAAGGAATTGGAACAGGAACTGTAAGAAGTACTTAGCCTTTCTCTAGAAGAAAGGTCAGTATGGTGCTTTTACATTTGGAATTAAAAGGTAGATAATTCAACCTACTTGTGGGAATGTCACTTAGCCTATATAAACGAAAAACACATGTTCAAGATTCATCAAGATGGGCTTGTAGACTCAGTTGATTTTGAATCAATGGACACATGTAAGTCTTGTTTAAAGGAAGGATGACAAAGACACCCTTTAGCAATAAAGGAGAATGTGTATCAGACACTCTAGGACTAGTACATTCAGATGTAGTTAGTCACATGTCAACACAAGCAAGAGAAAGGTTTAGTCACTTCATTAGCTTCATAAGATGATCATACCAGATATTGATTCGTCTGCTTGATGAAGCATAAATCAGAAGCTTTTGAGAAAGTTCAAATGCTTCAAGAATGAAGTAAGAAAAACAAACAAGAAAGAATGTTATAGTGCTTCGATCAGATCGTCACAGAGAACATCTTTCAAATGATTTCCTGAATTATCTAAATGAATATACTCATGATGACTCGTGGAGAATTTCCGAGGAACTTCCGTCTCTGTGGGGGCGGCGTTGGGTTCGACGGGGGGAAGCTCCGATGCTAAAGTCAGTATGGAAGAATAAGAGAGCAAACTGAATTGACAAAGAGTAAGTGAATGTGTACCTTGATAGCCTAAGACATAGGCTATATATAGTCATGAAGCCGTAACTTTCAGTAACTAGAAAGTCTCCATTAATGTTCCATTAATGGCGGTTACTGGTTTCATTTAAGTTGGCTGTTAGCTAATTGATAGCTCATTAATGGTCTTTATAGCCGGATCGGCCCAGCCGTTCTAATGGCGGATTGAGTGTTTATGGAGATTCGCCTCACAGGTTCGCTCGTGGGTCTCTTTTAGTGAGACCTTAGTGATCCGCCCGTCGGATCTCTTTGTTTCTATACGCCGCGGTATTCCCGTATCAGTTGATCAACACGTGGTGTTCTTCGACGAATATCTCTTTTGATCCTTGGGATAATATCACAATGTTATCAGAAGCCCCCCCAAAGTTCCCTTAAAGTCCTTTAGGGCTTTTAAGCTTCTTTACGCGCTGTCATGATTACCTGCATTAATGATCACTCTGTTCGATGCCAATCGAGGGGTGACACATGTGGCAGGCGCACCGCTCGAGGAAAGAGAAAACACTTTCTTCATTTCTCTTTTTCCCTTTCTTCCTCATTCGTTCTTCCTCTCCATTTTCCTCTGAGTCTTCTTTGCAGAGCTTCTCTCGGAGTTTCAGAATCCTTTGGGCCTTTATTTTTCATGTAAGTCCATCTTTTCATTCTATATTTTCTGAATGTTTAGGAGCTCTTCTTCATCCTCTAGATCAACTTCTGAACTTTTTAATTCGACCTCTCCCTCTGAAATTGTAGTTTGTTGGACCAATTCTTCGTCGGAAAATTCTCTTTCCTCCGAAGGTACGGTTAGCTCTGATTTAGCTGAGTTGCGCGATTCGGCGTGTAATCGCGGTCGGACTCGTTTAGGTAGAAGTCAAAACCTTTCCGTTCCTATCACCGGTACTGCTCTGGCCATAGATTTTAGGCGATCTTCTGGGATGGTGGCTTCTTCTTCTGCCCCGCCTAGGAAAAAGACACCTAGTGCGGAGTCTATCTCCTCTCGCATGAGTGCCGCGGATCTAGCGGATCTGGCGAGTAGATTCCCATGGATAAATAACTATGAAACCCAACTGGCGGATGCTCATCAACGACCCGCCTGTCCGCCAAGCGGATTCTTGTCTGTATACTGTAGTCATATAGAAAGGGGGTTCCGACTGCCTCTTCCAAAGATGATGGCGGATATCCTTGCTTACTTTGACATTACCGCCATCCAATTACATCCAAATGACTGGTTAGATCTTTCTTTAGATTGTTACCTAGCCTCGAACTTAGGGGTAGTGTGCACCCCTCGTATCTTTTAATCTTTTCATAAACCGTCAAAGCGAAAGTCTGAGTCTTTTCTCACTTTTGCAAAGTTTGGAGCGTATTCACCGTTTAGCGGCAAGATGTCCAACGTCCATTATTGGGACAAAAAATTCTTCTATGTAAAGATAAACGAGGGCGAATCTCTAGGCTTTCCAACATTTTGGAATCCCAAACCTTTGCACATTCAGAAAAATTTACCTTTTTCCAAAACACATTTACCTCTTTTCTATACACTTAACCCTTCACCAAAACATCATTTCTCTTTGCAAAATTTTTTATTCAATTCCTACATTACACCCAAATAATTTCTTCTTTTATCCTATCATTTCCTTAAACACCTACATATATCTCTCTTAGAAACAGCTGATCAACTCTTCTTAGACAGATGAGCAAGTAGGATGAAATTACCTTATCCGTGAGGAAGGAATTGTATACTTTTAATATAGTTTTGAAAGTTTCGGTTCATGTGCGTAGTTTTTGTTCGTGGCCAAAACTAGAAGTTCAGGCATTTAACCGAAATCACTAGATCCTTAAATTGAGAAAATGCTAAAAAAGAAAGCGCTTAAAAAAATGTTAAAAAAAAGAAAAAAATATACAATAATAATTTAAAGTTGGGGGTATAGTTCTACTTTTTTTATTCCCACTTGAAATTATTTCCAGGTAAGTTAAAATGCAAGTCCATATTTAGTTGATAAAAATATTTTGAATAAGAATGAGCTCCAATTCAAGCAATTGAATTTGCGAACAAATTCTTTAAAAATTAATTCGCTTAGTTTTTACATTTAGATTTTCGTACTTCTTATCTCTTGTTCATAATTTTTATGTTTATTTGTTTTTAGTTAAATTTATTTTTGTTTTATTTTTATTTCATAAGTTTGATTTGTGTATAAACAAGTTTTATCCAAAAAAATTCTTTAAAGTCATGTTTCTAAATGTTTTGCAAAAAAAAAATTATTTCTGAACTTACTGAGAATGTGAATTCTCAGTTGAAAATCTTACTTTCTCTGCCTTGAAAATTTCTGAACTTACTGAGAATATGAATTCTCAGTAGAGAATTCAGGATTTCTAAGGAAAGGAAGAGGAAAAAATTTCTGAACTTACCGAGAATCGAAATTCTCGGCCGAGAATTGAAATTCTTGGTAACTTCAGCGAGATTGAAGAAAAAAAAATTTTGAACTTACCGAGAATCGAAATTCTCGGCCGAGAATCTAGATTCTCGGTAACTTCAGCAAAATCATGAAATTTTTCAGAGAGATTTTCTCTCTAAAAATGAATTGTCGCGACCGAGAATCGCCATTCACGGTCGCGACACGAGCGGTATCAGACCTGTATTTTTTCTTTTCTTCTTAAGTTTATGCACCATTGCTGAAAGTTTTGAAAAATTAAGTTTCTTCATGTTCAAATGGTGTGAATTTGCACCTTTTCGCCACCAACAGACATATTGATTTGTCTTGTTTGATTATAAAATAATTAGAGGGGATCAGAACTCTTTTACTTCCCATTTCTTTTCATCTCTATCAGACCATTCTGATTTCTTCTCAATTATTCAAACCTTTTCAAACAAAAAGTTACAGACACATTTTTTTTCTTCTTTTCTTTTTATTCACCAAACATGATGAAGAAATGTATAGCTTCTGAGTTTGGAGAACCATTTCCTATTCCTAATCAGGATAAAGAAATGTATATGTTAGGAGACATATTTCAAGGCAACACCATTCATTCCTCAAAAATCTTAGAGGGATTAATTGCCGCTTCATGTTCTATGGAAAGAAAAATCCAAACACATTATATCGGTTCCATGGACTGATAAAAAACCATTCCCTATCCTTGACTATGAATTCCTGATGGATTTGTCCAGATAATTTTCCGAGTTGGCCCACGATTTCTTTCTGCGGAAGAAAGACAGATCTTCGTGCAAGCGAATATTTCTCGTTATCAGGCTATGTGAATTCCAATTCAACGGGATGAGCAATTAGTTTACTTTGTTTTGTTATGTTTACTTTTACTTTCTGTGTGTATAGTTTGTACATAGGTTTGTTTTCATTTTTTATCTATGTATGTTCTTTGTGTTATTATGTACATGTGTTTTTCATTTTTAATAAAAATCGAGTTTGATTCTTTGATTAAATATACGTTAACCATACAAGTTATACGAATCTAAGTTTTAACATGAATCTGTAATTATTTTTAATGAATCTGTATTCATTTCAGAACTGTTTCTGAATATCTGACTTTTCATATATATTACATACTAATACGGTATAATCATTAATAACTACTGAACAAGTTCATGAACATTCATTTTATATGATAATTATAAGTTTTGTTCTGTACATATGTTTTTGCAATTTTGATAACATCTCAACTTTGATTCTTTGGTTATTTTTTATTAGTAATGATAACTGTGCATGTTATTAGAATGAATCTATATATATGTTCATATGGATTAGTATAACCTTCACCATAAATGTGTATATGATGTTAAAATGAATCTGTCTATCATTTCATTAATCTCAAGCATTCAGATTTGCCTAAACGTTCCTTGTTCATTTATGTTCTTGTTCATTTGTGAATAAGTGATTAATAATTTGATTTGTTTAATTATTCATTTGTTTGTTTTTGTATATAGGATCATTTTTAATTTTTCTTGTACATATGTTAATTTTCATTCATACAAATATGTGTTATGCAATAAGAATTCAAATTCATTTCATACTTTAATCTTATGTTCTGGTTTATGTCTGTTAAAATTTGTACACTATTAGCACATGAATCTGTTCATATATATATCTTAAATGCTAATAAGTTATAATCCTTATTAACTATTGCACATGATAATAATTTTCATTTTCATTATTTAGTTTAATTTTACTTATGAAATTATGAACTTATATCGTGTTGATTATTACATATATCAGTATGAACTTATTATTATGAAACATACAATTTTTCATATGAATCTATATCAGATAGAATATAGTTAAATGTTTCGTTATTTTAATACTTATTTTTTTTTTGGGTAGGAACAAGAAAATAAAGACAAACCAACAAAAAACAAAAAATTAACCCGGGATCAGCCTTGGGAAGCTAACCCCCACCACATCCTCCAGGAGGACCGAGGAAAGAAAATCCGGAGGAGAAGAATAAGTAGTGACTCCCCAACTCCCTTCATGACCAATTGCCGCCAGACGATCCGCCACCCTGTTTTGCTCCCTAAAGATATGGCAGAAAGAGATAGAACCAAAGGCAAGGCAGAGCCTCTTGATCCCATTAATCAGATTCTTGCTATTCAAACCAATAGCTATGTTGTTTGAGATTAACCTAATAGCTTCCTGATTGTCAGATTCAATAATCAGATTAACTACCCCCAAACTCTTGGCTAGGGTAAGACCAGAATAAATACCCCACAATTCAGCCATGAAGGAAGAACCTTTGCCAAGATTATGAGAGAATCTAGAAATCCAAGCACCCCCATCATCTCTCAGGACACCACCTGCAGCAATGTTACCATTGGCAAGACAAGAGCCATCCGTATTCAGCTTTATCAAACCCTCCCGAGGTCTTCTCCAGCAAAGAAGGTGAATATCCTTTCTTTGAATACATCTATCAAGAGAGTCTTCCTTAAAACTATCAATAACCTGATAAATCTTTTTAGCAAAAAAGTCAACCAAGTTAGGGATATTAAAAGAATTAGTATCAAAAATTTCCTTATTTCTCCAATCCCAGATTTGGTGACAGACAATAGCAAAGAAAATTTCACCATGGTCCAGATTAGTAAGCAAAATCCCATTCACACCATCCTTAAACCACTCCAGATTGGAATGGGGGAAGAACATATCAATCATATGACTAGGGAGAATTTTCCTCCAAATAGCTTTACTTCTCTCACAACCCCTAAGAGCATGACAAATGGTTTCTTCATGCCCTCTACATCTGCTACAATCTCCAGACTCCACCAAATGGCGCCTTTTTCTATCTGAATTAGTGAGAAGTCTGTTTTTTATTCCAAGCCACAAGAAACTTCTAACTCTATATGGCACTTTCATTGACCATAACACTTTCCAAATATCTGAAAGAGGGTCTTCATCACTGTTGCTAAACGCCTCAAAGGCAGACTTACACGTATAAGCACCATTATTGGTAGAAGCCCAACAATAATTATCCTTATCCTCATCCATGCTACTAATCTTAACTCCTCTAATACTTATTTAATTTGAATAAGGATCATGTTTTAAGCATGACTAAATACCTACATAAACTTACATTCATTCTCGTTTAGAAGATTAATTTACCTTATGTGAATTAATGAACATTGATTCTACATTAAACTCTGTTTAAAGCATTTATTTGTTTCATTACTCCAATTTACTAAGGATAACCCTTTGGTTTACCTTGAATTTAATGTTTTAATTTGTGTTCTCAAGTTTCAGGTATACATGTTTTCATTTATAGGACAAATTTGCACATGAATTTTATCAAAACGGAGTTTATTTTATTCGCGACCCGCGACCTGTAGGGGGGTTTGAGTCCGATTTTTGACAAAAATTAAGTTTTTCCTATTCCTCCCCTAAACTCCTAAAACACCTAAATTCATACCTATATATCCCTATCACTTACACAAATATTCCACAACTCTATTTTAAAAACATTTCTTCTTCCATACTTAATTCCACACCATATCACTTTTACTTTTTACCACATTTTTATCTAACCCACATACTTCAGTCAATTACACACTCTATAACCTACTCCTCTATTTTTATATCTCACCTAAACATAAGAAGGTTACTCACAAGGTTTCCTCTACCTCTAATAAATTGTTTGCATGTTGAATATAGATCCATTCAGCATTATTTCAGATTAGGACGGCAAGTGGTACAAGCATTATTATGGACATCGTGCATAGTGAAACACATATTATTGTATTGGTTACTCTTTCCTATTCTAAGAGGAATGTGAGGATTACATTTAGGGATTTAGGTTAATTTAATGAAGTTGGGGATGACGAGATGCGTATTTGGTTTGGATATCATACAAAATAATTTATTGTTAAGCCCTCAATTTTCAAACTAATCCGGTTTGGACATATTTTGCCTAGATTAGATAAATTTATTGGATCAGGATTCGCCGTCCGGCTTTGTTTGTTACTTTTGGATTACATCTTCAAGAATTTCGTCGTAGGTAGGATTGGACTACTTTTGGACAATTAAGTCCATGTTTCCATTTTCAACCAATAAGCACGTTACTATGTGTACTTTGATTCCGAGTTTTGTTTTGGATGCTACGAGTATTTTGGACTGGTTTTCCATCACTTACTCTAAATTATTTTCCGATGTTGGATTATGCCACAACTTTTACACATTCATTTAGTGGTTAGCCAATGTTGGCTAGTTTTCCAAGTTCGATGTTGGTACTTCAAGTTCACATGGTAATAATATTAACGAGGATGGTAATGAGCAGGCGAATTTTGGTAGGGGTGCCGATATGCATGAGGATGAAGAGGATGAAGAGGATGAAGAGGGTACGGAAGAGGAGCATGTTGAAACACAAGTACAAGAGCTTGTTGAAGAAGCCCACTGTTGATGATCAAGTTCATTTGCACCAAATTTTGAACCAAATGCATGCACACAACCGTTAAAAGGTTTATGCGTCGATGATATTATGAAGAACAATCACGAGATGAGTTCACGCTTCAACGCGGTGGATGCCTATATACATACTTTCCGGAGCGATCATACGTCAACCCATTGCAAGTTGTTATCATTTTTTTCCGTCATCACAACGTTCTGACCGCACTGTCTCCACTGGTTACACCTTCACAAGAATAGGTTTTATCTTATCTTTTCTCAACTCATTTATTCTTTTCTGTTATTTTTTTATTAAGTTTGGCACAATTTCAAATTCTATTTATGTTGGATAAAATTCATTTCATATTTATATATTTTCTTCATTCGTATGCTTTATTTCGTACAATTTTTCGTGTTTTATCATTTTTGCACCAATGAGGACATGGTCCAATTTAAGTGTGGGAGGAGATATTACATATATCATTTTATTTTTAGTACGAATAATGCAACGAATACTTTTTATGCAACATTTATAAATGCAACACTTGTTTTATGTAAATGCAACATATATTGCAACACAATTTATTTAACATTATTTTTATAAAACTTTATATTTTCATATGTTTAAAATATTTTAACTTATGATTATTTTTAGGTTATCGTTATCGTTAGAAATAATATTTCTATACGGGCAACATTTTTCAAATTTTTCATAAATCTCCGATACGATTTTAAGTATAAAAATTGTCTCGAGTAAATGTATTAATGTAAATAAATTCTTTTCAATCTCTATTTTATATCATGCAATTCATGATACGATAAATCTTATTTTAAATTTTCAATTAGGTTTATAGGCATTAAATTGAACTAACAATTTTTAGCTCGGTTTGATTTCGTCTTACATTAACACCAATTGAAGTTTTTAAAAAAACTTTAGCCATAATACATGTTGAATTTTAAGTCAATATAGGATGAATGTGCTATCTTTCTTTTTCCCAAGATACAATTTTATAATTCATATTAATTAATCAATTAGTTGAATTCTTAACTTTTGGCCACGATTGAGACCAACCTTATCACAATCGAGGTATGAAAGGGAAGAAAATTAAGTACCGTTTACTTTTGGCCACGGTTGCGACCACCCTTATCACAATCGAGGTATGGAAGGAACGTTTAAACAAAAATAATAAGCGTGTTTAAGTTTAAAGTAACGATTGCGTCCACCCATGGCATGGTCGGTACCTCTTAAGCAAACACAAAGCAATAAAATACGTATAAGGTTACGATCAAGACCACCCTTATCTCGG
Organism: Euphorbia lathyris; assembly: GCF_963576675.1. Classification (NCBI taxonomy): domain Eukaryota; kingdom Viridiplantae; phylum Streptophyta; class Magnoliopsida; order Malpighiales; family Euphorbiaceae; genus Euphorbia; species Euphorbia lathyris. The sequence goes on along the minus strand of NC_088912.1, from coordinate 66,530,292 downwards.
GCGTAACCAAGTAAATAAATTAATCCAAGTACTTATTTAAAAATAATATATCTCATATATTAGTTTAGGTTTGGGAAATGAAATTTTTTGCTTTGAAATACCTTGAGACGAAAGACTCAATAACATGCGTGCTTATATCGTCCCGAATACTTCAGTTTTAAAATAAAAATACAAGACGAATGATATATCGTATTTATACTAAGTTAGTTTGATATTTTGCGTATAAATTTGCCATGTGAAGTTAGTCTTTTCGGCTTAACTAATTTAAAAAGGAATGCAAAGATATATGTTTTATTTTCATAAAGAGATTAGTTAAAGAATAAAATCAGTGAAATTTTGCTCGGGACTAGCAAAAGATTAAGTGTGGAGATTTGTTAAGCCCAAAATATACCTAAAATATCATCAATATTTACATCAGTTTTGCTATGAATTCGTGCTGTTTATGTCTGTTTAGAATATTTTTACGTTCGAATATGTTTCTTTCTTGCAAGGTACCTAAATATTTGGTAAAATCCAAATAGGAACTAAAAGAGGTCAAAAACGAAGGAAAAACCCTAAGTTAGGAGCCAAAAGACGAAGAAATCAGCACACCGATATAAGGAAGACAAGAACGAAGTCAGAAATAGGAGAAAAAAATTCTAATTCTCGGTTGAGAATCCAAATTCTCGGTAGAGAATTTGGGGGCCGCGACCGAGAATCCCAAATTCTCGGTCGCGACATGCGTCGGCCAAATTTCCCTTCCTTTGTTTCGAAGACCAAAAATCACTTCCCCATTCTCGGCCGAGAATTGCCATTCTCGGTAAGATCAGAAATTCTGCCAAGCACAATAAACACATGTTTAAATTCCAAGAAACGCGTTCGTTCGGGTGGATAGAAACGTCTCTTCACAACGGACACGACTCTTCAATCACGACTCTTCAACATCTATAAATAAAGTATTGATTTGAGAGTTGACATATATAGAGAGAGTTAGATTTTAAGATTAGTGCAAAAGTTATGCAAAAACTCTGACTCAGAAATGAGTCAGAGATTAGAAGTTCGATTCTGTTCAAAGCAATATCATGTACACACATTGTTTATTCAATAATAACAAACACAGTAGCGTTTAGACATTGTTCAAATTTAGTTTACATTTTGGTAGTAGACAGACCCCGTCTCTATTACGAAGATTCAACGAGAAGATTGAGTAGAGTATCCGCCCTGAGCCTGACAAACTCTAAACGAAATCCAAGGAAAGGATTGACAACCCGTTCACTTGCAAGTCGTCGAATGTTTCCATGCTCCATGTTCTCTGTAAACTTGTATCAATTTATATTTCATCTAATAAAGTCTGTTCTATTCGATAAATTTTTATGCAGCACTTTGGTAAAGGATCCGAAGTGGATTGATGCTGGTGTTTTCATTAAAACGTAGTTTAATTCAAAATCTTTACAATGAAACTTTGTTGAACACTTAGACAAATTATTATCTTGGTAGAGTTTTAATTTGGTTAAGGAAGCAATCTAAACCAGTTAGGAGGATTGTTGCGTTCAAAGCCTAAAAATTAGAGGTTCCGTCATTTATTTCATCGTCATAATTTATACAAAGTTTAAAGTTGTTTTCTTTGCTTAATGCAAACGAATATATTTGTTTACTTTTCTAAAAAGTACTAAACGTTCCTGTCTTGCAAATTCATTCTTAAAACAGAATATTTTCTAACGTCTTCATACTCTAATCTAATTCTCATTCTAATTAATATTGAGGGTTATTAATTTGGTAAAATAGTGGGAGCAATTTAAAATAAAATTAAAGTCCTATGTTTTAAATTGAAATATATTAAAGCAAATGAATAACATCCGTCACTCTATCTCACTCTCAAGTTAAAGTAAATACTCTGAATCATCATATCTAAAATGGATCTACATAATATTTTAACAAATTGAATAGTTCAAAATTCACCGACTACTTTGGCAAACTCAAAATTGTTTTGAAGTTCGAAAAGATTGGGCATGCCGATGCCCAATGCCCTAGTAGATGATGCTCCTGTCAAAAGATTGTTGTTTACCGGAAGCACCAATCAGATGACAAACGTACAGGATGTATAACACTTGCAGCTATGGCACTTTGTGTCAAGACGATTGACTACATCACCGAAGCTTTGTAGTATTAGCTTTGTAATGGATAATGAATTAAGTGTCGACTTAGTTCTCGATCCTTCTTGGAGATTTATTCATAAGTTCATCATGAACTGTAAATTGAATAACTTAGAGACCTCTATAAAAGAGCTCTTGAATATGCTCAAGTCAGTTGAGCCCAAATCTTAAGAAAGTGATGTCAACACTTGTTATTGAGAGATCTAACGAGAGAAAAGGAAGTTTATGTTGGTCCCTTATAACAGTGCAAGTATAGTTCCAAGGGGGGGTTAGGAACTATTTAAACTTTTTCTTAAGTTTGGGCAAACTTCTTTTCTTAAGAGAAAAGGTTTTAACAGCGGCGCTGAGTGATCAGTAAGATACTGGCTTAGTCAACTGGTGACTAGGTCAGTTTCTTAACTTGAGTCAGGAGATAGCACTTAAAGTCTATTCCTGAGCTCAGATGTTCGATGCGCACAACTCAGCTTGACCTTTTTACTTGGTTAGTTTTGGTTATTTAAGCAAGCAATATATATAAGGAGTTTAAGGTAAGAAATACGTTACTCAGCAGATTTATCCAGGTTCGGCTTCTTCTAAGCCTACGTCCTGTCCCCGGAACACGTTCCGAGATTTCAAATCCTCTACTGAGCTCTTTAAAGGTAGAGCCTCAAACCTTTTACAATCTTAGCAACTGAGTATAACAAGAGTACCTTCCTCTATACCTCTACTCAATCCTAATCTCTTGCTGAGTACTATAACCGAGTACTCAGCCTCTCCTTTCTAATCTCTAGAAATGATAAGTGTTTGTCCTAAACAATGATTTGCTAAGACACCTTAGATGATTGAATAATCACTCTAGACTTTTACACAAAAGATATTGAATGTAGTGTAAGATTGCTTTGCTTTTTGCTTGCAGAACTTTGCGTAGATATTTGGTCAGCGTAATGGCTTGATCAAGTTCTGTAAGTGTTGAAGCATCTGATGGCACTCTATTTATAGAGATGTCTGGGCATCGGTCATTTCGAATTTCGAAATAACCGTTGGAGGGAAACGGCTTCCTGTCGTTGTCATCCTGACTTGCTCAGAGCTTTCTTTTTCTTCTGTTGGGACTGACTTGACCCATGCTGTGTTCTTGCTGATGTTCTCGCTTGTTTTTTCTTCCCCATTTTGTCAGCATCGGGAGGAGGAATTCTAAAGCTGTCGGTTAAGACAGCCCTGGTTAGCTCGTTGGAAAGTGCTTTAAGTCGGTCAACGCTTTTATTTACACCATCAAAAATGGCAACTCCCTGATTTGAGACTTCTTCAGGTATTTTGAGTTCGGCAGCGCTGATCATACTGACGATGAAAGCTTCAGACTTACCAATCCATATAAGTGCATCAGTCAGTCCAGCAATGACTTGATGAAAGGTAAAAGTCATATGTCACGTCTGACATCCTATTTCAAAAAAATTTCTTTTCCTTCTGATGTAACTGCAGGCTTAATTTCTTTTCTGTAGACTCATTCTGTGAATTTCATTGATAATCAAATCTCCAGGTTATCTTTGAAAAAACTTAAATTTTTTTTTATCTGCAAACGTTAAATAACAACGAGGATTTAGTCTTAGTGACCAACCTCAAAATAAAAAAAACTATAAAAATAAATAAATACATATATTATAAACCAAGGTTCGAAATAAAACACGAAAAATCTAAATTTTTTTTAAAAATTTGGCGTTCCCCGGCAACGGCGCCAAAAACTTGTTGAGCGATTTCCGCAAGTGCACGGTATACGCTTGTAGTAATAAAAGATATCGATCCCACAGGGAACGTTTTTTAACAAAAACTTATTTTGAATTGGTTAAATATACTTTTAAGATTTATAATAAGGAAAATCGTTAAATCAGATTTAGTTTTGAAATTGTTAGAATGAGAATTAGATTAGAGTATGAAGACGTTAGAAAATATTCTGTTTTAAGAATGAATTTGCAAGACAGGAACGTTTAGTACTTTTTAGAAAAGTAAACAAATATATTCGTTTGCATTAAGCAAAGAAAACAACTTTAAACTTTGTATAAATTATGACGATGAAATAAATGACGGAACCTCTAATTTTTAGGCTTTGAACGCAACAATCCTCCTAACTGGTTTAGATTGCTTCGTTAACCAAATTAAAACTCTACCGAGATAATAATTTGTCTAAGTGTTCAACAAAGTTTCCTTGTAAAGATTTTGAATTAAACTACGTTTTAATGAAAACACCAGCATCAATCCACTTCGGATCCTTTACCAAAGTGCTACATAAAAATTTATCAAATAGAACGGACTTTATTAGATGAAATATAAATTGATACAAGTTTACAGAGAACATGGAGCATGGAAACATTCGACGACTTGCAAGTGAACGTGTTGTCAATCCTTTCCTTGGGTTTCGTTAGAGTTTGTCAGGCTCAGGGCGGATCCTCTACTCAATCTTCTCGTTGAATCTTCGTAATAGAGACGGGGTCTGTCTACTACCAAAATGTAAACTAAATTTGAAAACAATGTCTAAACGCTACTGTGTTTGTTATTATTGAATAAACAATGTGTGTACATCATATTGCTTTGAACAGAATCGAACTTCTAATCTCTGACTCATTTCTGAGTCAGAGTTTTTGCATAACTCTTGCACTAATCTTAAAATCTAACTCTCTCTATATATCTCAACTCTCAAATCAATACTCTATTTATAGATGTTGAAGAGTCGTGTCCGTTGTGAAGAGTCGTGTCCGCTGTGAAGAGACGTTTCTATCCACCCGAACGAACGCGTTTCTTGGAATTTAAACATGTGTTTATTGTGTTTGGCAGAATTTCTGATCTTACCGAGAATGGCAATTCTCGGCCAAGAATGGGGAAGTGATTTTTGGTCTTCGAAACAAAGGAAGGGAAATTTGGCCGACGCGTGTCGCGACCGAGAATTTGGGATTCTCGGTCGTGGGCCCCAAATTCTCAATTTGGATTCTCAACCGAGAATTGGAATTTTTCTCCTATTTCTGACTTCGTTCTTGTCTTCCTTATATCGGTGTGCTGATTTCTTCGTCTTTTGGCTCCTAACTTAGGGTTTTTCCTTCGTTTTTGACCTCTTTTAGTTCCTATTTGGATTTTACCAAATATTTAGGTACCTTGCAAGAAAGAAACATATCCGAACGTAAAAATATTTTAAACAGGCATAAACAGCACGAATTCATAGCAAAACTGATGTAAATATTGATGATATTTTAGGTATATTTTGGGCTTAACAATCAACATCAATTTCTATACTACTAAAGAATACTTCAACTAATTTGAAGGGACTTAGATGAGAAGAGAAATTACAATAGAGAGTAGATAAGGCAGGACACGCAGGTCATATTTTCCAAAATACCAAAAGACGAAATAACTATTATAGAGGGTCCAAATATGTCCATAACTCCAAACATGTAAAGACTCAATTAAATAAATTTAATTGGTTGATTACATAAACCCTTTATGTAATATTTAAGTTAATCAAATTAAACATTTAGATTAATTACATTTTCAAATTAATCTTTAATTAACTTTACTATCTAATTAACCTTTAATTAATTTTGTATCATCTATATTTTATCTTAATTAAAATATATCAAACATAAACTTAATTAGACAATTCAAAATACAACTATACAAAATATTAATTATTTGTGTTCAATTATTTTACCAAGATTATTTAACGTGTTTAATTCAACTGTATCACATACAAATAATTAAACTTTGTAAAATCAATTCCAGAACACAAAACTTTTAAGATGAGAGATTATACATCATTGTGTTTAATCATTTTACCAAAACCGTTTAAAGTGATTAACTAATATATCAAGTATATTTACGGTTTGCAAAATCAAATTAAAACACATACTATTACCATATCCTTTTATTAATTATAACGATTAATAAATTTATATGGGCTGATTCATTGTTTCTAAATTTTAATTTTGTACCAATGAAATAGTTTATCTAATTAACCGTATTAAAACATATTAATTAGACAACTGAATTCAATCTATACAATTTAAAATAGACAACGATTAAATCATGTGGATCAATTAATTCTATATATATTAATTTTAGTTTTCTGAAAAAATCAAAATATTTCAAGAAGAATTAAAACATAAAATAAACATGACGGGACGAAAACCGGATTCGTCCCCATCGTGGATCATATCCACAGCATTGGGCGGTGTTGCTGCCAAAATTTACAGCAACCTTTTATTATGTTTTAGAGTTAGGGTCCAACTCTTCAAAAGAAGTTGGACCCAAACTCTTCTCTTTAAAAGAGAAGTGGCGGACACAGTAGCTTTTGCTTCTGTGTTCACCATTATTATTATTATTTTTATTTTATAAATTAAAAAAAAAAACTTTAATTTATTATATATATATATATATATATATATATATATTTATAAAAACTGATTTATATTTATATATAATATTTTCAAATATATATGTAATTAATCGATTCTAACCATTTCGTTTAAATCGTTTTAACAAAATCAAATTTTTCAAAATTAATCTAATTAACTATTTTAACGATTCAAACAGTTAAAACCCTTAATCCACAGAACACGTATATCACATATACAAATATTGTTTTAATCAATCATTTAATTATACAAACTGCTTTGCTAATTAACCGAATCATAAAACATCTTAATCTCGTCTTAACCATTTATCTTTAGATTAATTAAAGAAATCAAATTTGTTAATTAACCTAATAATAAATATGTTCAATCTGATTGAACACCGTTTTATTTACATATATGAAATAACAGATTAACATACGCTCTGATACCAATGAAGGAAAATAGACAAGCCTAGGCGCAGCGGAATAATAAAATTTTATCTATTTTATCTATTTCCCTTTTCCCAGATCTGTTAATTGTTATTTCATATAAAGAGGGATAGTATGAAAATACCTTTTCTGAAGAACTATCTACAGTTACAAACGAAGTGCCCACAACTCTTAATCTGTGTATCACGAACAACAAAAGAAACAACACAGAAAAGAATAATTAATTAGTAATCAACCTTTATAATAGCAATCGCAATGATTGCCTCTAACAGAAATCGATACGAGATCAAAGAGAGAGTAAGAAAGATTGTAATTAGCCGAGACGGTTTCGGAACGGTTCCTCTTGCCTCCTTATTGTGTTGGGTCGAAATTATGGGGTTAGGGAGTCTATTTATAGACTTCTCAAAACCCTAATCCCAGTTGTGTTAGGTAATTAAATAATTGGAATCTTATTCGGAATAGGATTCCTAATTAGATAATTAAATAAACACTTTACTATTATCTAAATAATAACTAATTATATCTAGATAATTAGACGAAAGAGTAAGAAAGAAAAGGAGAGAGACGTGAATGGCGATCTAGGGTTTTCCGCCGCTGCTTCAATTTTCTGCCACCGCCGTTTGATTCTATCACAGCCGATCTCCGATGATCCCTTCTAAGGTTGCCGCCGCCGACCTTTGATTCTGATGGTGCTTTCGCGTTCGACATAGAAAGAGGAAAGGGCATGTTTTGCTTTAATGGAGTTTCCGCCACCGATGATAAGGGTTCCGCTGCTAGGGGTGTCGCCGCCGATCTCTGCTAGGGTTGCCGTCGCCGATCTCTGCTAAGGCTTCCGTCACCTCCGATCCGCCGCCGATCTCTGTTAAGGCTTCCGTCACCTCCGATCCGCCGCCGATCTCTACTAATGTGTTTCCGCCGATCTAGAAAATCAAGAAAAAAATGAACAGAAATTAAATATTCTTTCAAAATTGTAGAGTAAAAATTTAATTGAAATATTTCAGAAAAGAGATTGAAATGGTGATTATTTAGAATCGATGATCTGATATCTGTCTCTCCTCATGGAGTGTATTATCGTCTTCTCTGTATGAGATGCAACACTAAATCTAATTGGTTTAAAACGTAATCGCACCGTCATCACAAAATAACCCTATCCTAAAATATATCCAACCAACCACTTTTTGCAGAAACCTGAGAAAAGAAACTGTAGTTTATCATGGACAAAGCGAAAAGCTTGGCAGCAACATATGCTCGATTACAAATTAACCCTGCCGAAACCGATGAGTTGGAGGTTGGGGAGGAAGCCGTTATCGATGAAGGAAAGCAATTCTGGTTTGTGGTTGGAAGATTTTTGAACACTCGGACAATGCACTTTGAATCTATGAAAAATACATTGGCTTCAATCTGGAAACCAGTAAAAGGCGTTACCATTACTGAGACTGATGAGGAAGGAAGATATCTCTTTCAATTCTATCATGAAAGGGATGCGGCTCGAGTACTGAATGATGGACCATGGACTTTTAACCAGAATTTATTGATCATCAGAGCTCTTGACATACAGGAATAAGCAACGCAGGTGGAATTATCAGAATTAATAATATGGGTGCAAGTATCAGATTTGCCTATTGGTTTCCAAACTCCAACGATATGTAATATTCTAGGAAATAAGTTAGGCACTTTTTTGGAGGCAGATCCAAGAAATTTTACGGGTCAGAGAAGAAGTTATCTTCGCATCAAGGTAGCCATTGATATCACCTTGCCTATTCGCACTGGTCAGAAGATGAAAAGAAGTGGAGGTACTTGCTTTTGGGTGGATTTTCGCTATGAAAGACTACCACAGTTTTGTTTCTACTGTGGAATTATTGGACATACTGATAAATTCTGTAGCCTACTGTTTGATAATCCTGACAATCCCACAGAAAGGATGTACGGTACTCATCTACGTGCGCAATTGAGGAAAACAGGAGTACAAATAGGTCGTGAATGGCTAAGGGAGCAAGTATCAGATGGAGAAGGATATTCAGAATCTGATGGAGAGCCAAAAAATCAGATACAAAGCGATAAAGAGATGGAGGAGGCGATAGCCATCGATCCCAAACGAAGTAGGAAAGAATGTACTTCAAATAGCAACACAACAAACTGTACCGTACAGTTAAAACACGGTCAAGTAGCAGGTTCTGGAGACCAGACCCGTGAAAACTCATGAGTTGCTTAAGTTGGAACTGTCGTGGAGTGGGCAATCCACGAACAGTGAATGTCCTTAGGGACTTGATTCGAGCCCACAAGCCGTTGATTCTATTTCTTATGGAAACAAAGGTTAAATCGGAAAAAATAAAAAGATTATGTACTAAATTGGGATTTCATCAATACTTCAATGTGGATTGTCAGGGTATTGGAGGGGGATTAGCACTTATATGGAAAGAGTCGGTTTCAGTACAGATTTTATCTTCAACACAAAATTTTATTGATGCACAAATTTCTACCCCTCAGTTACAAATGTGGCGTTTAACTGGCTTTTATGGTTATCCGGAATGAACAAGAAGGCGCGAATCATGGGACTTATTGAGATCTCTGAATACCAACCCAACTCAAGCATGGTGTTGTATTGGGGACTTTAATGATCTCCTCTCACTGGATGACAAACGTGGTGGTAATCGTCATCCAAATTGGTTGTATGAAGGTTTCCGAAACGCTGTTACGGACTGTCAGTTATCAAGTATGAATATGCAGGGGCATCAGTTTACGTGGGAAGTGGGACGAAACACGAATCGCTGGATTGAGGAGCGTCTTGATCGTGCCTTAGTTAATTCGGCATGGAAGGAACGATTTGCGAACTCAAAATTACACAACCTGATCACTGTTGCATCGGATCACTCGGCACTATTGTTTGAAGTAAAAGCATGGTTACCAGTTAGAGGGACCAAACGTTTTCGCTTTGAAAACGGATGGCTGCGGGAACAACAATGTGGTGAAGTAATCAAAGTGACATGGGAAAATATGGGTGAAGCGGAATTACAATCCAAAATAAAAGCATGTCAGGAAGCTTTGCAAAATTGGAGTCGAAAATTGGCTCAAAATTTTCGAATTGACTTGGATAGATGGCGATGGCAGATAAAATGATATAGAGGCAGTAGAGACAGATATGGGATTGAGAAGTATCGAATTGCTTCAGTGGCATATGACAAAGTGATTCAACAGCAGGCTGATTTCTGGCAACAAAGAGCAAAACTATTCTGGCTACAGGAAGGAGATACTAATTCCAAATATTTTCATCTACATGCTTCAGCCAGACAGAAACGGAACAATTTCACCCAATTACGTGATGACAATGGTGAGTGGCGGGACTGGAATACAGGAATGTTGCAATTGTTGATTGACTATTACAGCGATATCTTTACATCTCGGGGCTGTTCCGACACACCAATAACATCACTAATTCAATCCAAGGTTACTCAGATAGACAATGAAGCACTTATTTCAACATTTACTGATGAAGAGATTAAGGCAGCCTGCTTTTCCATGCACCCAGATAAAAGCCCAGGACCTGATGGGTTAAATCCGGCATTTTATCAACATTTCTGGGGTGTGATTGGGTCTGATGTAACCAAAACCTGTTGTATGATCTTACAGAATACGCATATACCAACACTAATGAATGATACTCTGATTGTGTTGATACCAAAGAAAGCGACAGTTGACAAGGTAACCGATTTGCGCCCTATTGCTTTATGTAATGTTATTATTCGTATTCTTTCCAAAGCTATAGCAAATCACTTTAAACAAGTGCTACCTAAGCTCATTTCTGAATATCAAAGTGCTTTCCTATCTAATAGACTGATTACGGATAATATCATTGTGGCTTATGAGGTTATACATAAGTTGAAAGGCATGAGACAAGGGAAGCATGGTACTGCTGCTCTTAAATTAGATATGAGCAAGGCTTATGACAGGGTTGAATGGCAATTCTTACAGAATATAATGGAAAAAATGGGTTTTAATACAGTATGGATTAATTGGCTAATGATATGTGTCAGATATACCATCACTCATGGTGGTAATGAAATTGGGCCAATTATACCATCAAGAGGTATACGCCAGGGGGATCCACTGTCCCCTTTCCTATTTTTGGTTTGTAGTGAAGGATTATTAGCACTTATTCAGGAAAAAGAAAACCAAGGAGAACTACATGGTTGTCGAATTGCTAATACTGCACCTTCAATATCCCATTTATTCTTCGCGGATGATAGTTATTTGTTTTTCTGTGCAAACTTGCGGGAAGCTTCTGTCATTCAGGGAATTCTTCAAGCTTATGAATTAGCATCAGGTCAGAAGATAAATTTTGATAAATCCACACTATTCTTCAGTCAGAATTCAAATAATACAGTGAGAGAAAGTGTAACTTCAGCACTTGGGGTGCAGGAGGTAATGGATATGGGATGTTATCTATGTGCACCAATATCAGTTGGAAGAGGTAAACTTAGAGTATTTAAGTATCTGAAAGAGCGAATATGGAATAGAATCAATGGATGGAAAGAAAAATTTCTCTCAAGGGCAGGCAAGGAGATTTTAATTAAATCAGTTTTGCAATCTATTCCATCATACATTATGAGCGTGTTCTTGATGCCGATACAAATCTGTTCAGATATTAACCGAATTCTCAATAAATTCTGGTGGGAATCTTCAGGAACAACGCACTCTGGTATTCATTGGCAGCGTTGGGAGATATTATGTCGGCCAAAATGCAATGGTGGAATGGGGTTCAGAAATCTTCATACCTTTAATTTAGCGCCGTTAGCAAAACAAGGCTGGAGGATATTATAAAACCCAAACTCACTGGTTGCAAGGTTATTACGAGCCAGATACCATCCTAATACTTCATTTTTATCAGCAGATTATGGTCACAATCCATCTTTTATTTGGCGAAGTATTATTGCTGGCCGTGAATTACTGTGTAAAGGAATCCGATGCAAAGTTGGTGATGGAAGATTGATAAATATATGGATAGATCCTTGGCTACCGGATTCGGTACATCCGACTCCAACAAGCCTGATTCCTCTTACTCATCCGTCAGAAATGGTACGCAGTCTGCTACTTGATTCTGGACTTTGGAACCAACAGATACTCAATCAGCATTTTAATAATCGTGACAGGCAACTGATTATGGCTATTCCACAAAGACATATGGGTCGAACAGATGGATGGTATTGGATGTTTAATCAGAATGGGATGTACACTGTTAGTAGTGGATACCGAATTGATAATCCCTTGCTTACTACTACCCCTCAACCAGTGGATTGGAATGTATGTTGGGCATTGAAGGTACCTCCTCGAGTCAGAAATTGCATTTGGCGTTTTTTCGCTAATACACTTCCTACGGCATCCAATCTGATTCGCAGACATGTTTTAATTGATAATATATGCAAGTGTTGTCAATCAGTTGGTGAAGATGAGGAGCATATATTTCTTCAATGTCCGATCGCCTCCGTTGCATGGGAGGTATTTTTTGGTGATAATCGGATGCGAAGAGTGGGATCAATTCGAGTGTGGCTGGCAACGGAATTGAACAAATTGAATAAAATGACAGCTGCAACAGTGGTAATGATAATCTGGTCATTATGGAAGGCACGGAACCTATATGTCTAGGATCGGAAATGTACATCTCCAAATCGGATAGTATGTGAAGCACAACAGGAATTAGAAAGCTGGCGGAAGGCACAAGCAACACGAGTAATTCCTATGAGTTACCCGACAGCAGCAAACGCTACCTGGCAGAGACCACTTGAGAATCATTGGTATTGTAATGTCGACACAGGTACGTTCAAAGAGGATGGATACTGTTCTGTTGGATTCTTAATCAGAAATCATCAGGGCCAGTGTGAATTTGCAATGCATTGTGCAATTGAGGGGCATTTTGAGCCAATTATAGCCGAGGCTATGGCAGTACGTGAGGCGTTATCCTGGTTGAAATCCATTCCACAACGACGAGTTACAATTCAAACTGATTGTTTATCAGTAGTGATGGCAATCACACAACCATCGGTGCAGTTTTCTTATTTATCTGATATCATTCAAGATTGTCTTTCTATTATGCAAGATTTAGATTTTATAGCTATTTCTTTTGTTAAACGTTCAGCGAATCAGGCAGCTCATACTCTAGCTAGGGCAGTCAGGTCTAAGTCTGTACGTAGTGAGTGGGATAGTCCTCCTACTTTTTTGTTTGATGTTCTTCGTTCAGATTTAAATCAATATAAAGTTCTTTGATTAAAAAAAAATCTAGATAATTATTATTAATCAAATTAATAATTAATTAATTTTAGGTATAATTAATTAGAGTTTCAATCACATAAAAACTTCTAATTAATATTATCAGATAATCTTTTAATTAAATCATAATTATAATCAAATTATAATTATCAATCAAATTAATTTATCCCCTAATATATATATAAATTTCGGCCCATATAGTGTGTCTTTACTAATTACATTTTCGTCCTCCGATTCCAAGTCCCATATGCGACCCATTAGGTTTTTGCCACTAGCCGTATATATCCTTTGAAATTATTCATCACGATTAATTCCAACATGTATATAACGGAATACCGTCGCGAGCTGTTACTAGCAGAACCTATGATATTCCCCTAGAGCAATTAAGAAGTCAGGTTGATAACTGACGTCAACCTTTCTGTATTAGGTACAGTATAATACGATCCTTCATCGACTATATCCTGTCGGTCAATTCCTTATAACCATGGAATGTGTCAAGGTTACATATAACGAAGAGTCCGGTTTTACTTGTACAGGTTGAATTTACTCTGAAAAGATAATTTAAGTGAAATGTTCATTTCTACTCTTAACTGTATCACGTTGCAAGGATTTCAGTCAATTCACCACAAGCGGCCATTTGGATATATCTCCCACTTATCGGGAGTGACGAATGCTCAATTTGACATTAACCATTCTGCAATCACATTGCGTGATACCCAACCCTGCTCTCACACACCCTAGGCTCTCACCTATTGGATCGTGCTCGCACAGAATCAAAGTACCAGACTCCATAATCCAGAATTACTAATTAACGAATGTTTCAGTCTGAGGATTAGTTATACCTACTAACACCAATGAGATGAACAGTTGACACATTAGATAAATCAATCCATTCTGTTATCTCAAGTCGGGTCCCAATCCTAATGAACTCCTTCACCGGATCCATGTAACTGTCTAGATATCCGAATATCTAAAGCTTGTGAGATCAGCTTTCTGTCTCGACAGAAAACACGGTTACATGCAAGTCTCAACAGTAATATGCCAACCCTTATGACATATTACTTGACTTGGGTTTACTTTAATTTTATTGGTCTATTATAAAGTACAGTCTCACTTCATGCTTGTATGAACACTTTATAACTACTTAAATAAACTTAGGGTTACTTTCTTTATGAAAGATTTGCGCCTTTATATATAGTTACATTTTAATGCTATATATCTGATTAAACAAATGATTAAATAAACAATTTATTCATTAATATTTATATCCTAAAACAATTGTCTATAGGACATAAACCCCAACACGTCCCGACTGGACTGGACCCGAATTTTATTTTATTTTTTATCCGTTTTAACTTCTTTGAATTTTTCTTCAACATTTTAATTAGTAAAAAACGGAACCTTATTTATCTCCTGGTCTCACTCCACGTTCTAACATGTATATGAACGTTCTAACGTTCATATTTCTGTAGCCTATAAATACAACAAGTTTCCAACTTTGAAGACACAGTTTTTTCTTTTAATCTCTTCAATCAAACTTTCTGGGCAATTAAAAATACTCTCTTGCTGTTCCATCATCTTCGACTTTGAGTGCACAAGTTCGAAGGTTTCTGTGTTAACCTTGGGGAGCGACCGGAATTACAGATTGCACCTCGGTCTGCCGAAATCGCTTTCAAGGCAGTGGCATCCGCTACGGCACAGTTCGATTTCTGTTCTTAAATTCCAATCGGTTTTTTCTGTAACCCTTATCCAATTCCTACAAGCAGTACTGACACATGTATACTTATAAATTTTAGCAATAAAATGTATCTAACTACAAACGATCCAAATGAAAATATCCAATATCAGAGAAAATTCTCGAGACTCAAATGCACAAGTAAACTTATAAGAGAGCAACTGGAAATTTCTAAAATCCCAAAAGCCAATTAACAAAATTGGATCTTCTTAATTTGTAAACTCAAAATTCCAAATGGAAGCTTGGAATTCTTTCTAAATTCATAATTATCAACTAAATCTAAATAACTCATATGTTTAAATTTTCTTAAAACTGCATTACAAGGTCATAACATGCCTTTAACTGTGGATATACATGTAAGGTTACTAGATGCCTAAAATTGAAGTTCGAAACAGTATATTAATGCTAGTTGCACCCTCAACTTATTATACATGACTACCATGAACTAGGTACACTAATTACACAAAGAATTACTAGATGGATTAAGTAGTTTCTTACTCCACAAAGCAAATTCATTTTAATTGATAACAACATATTACTTACAAAGAATATGATAACAAGAAAATGTATTTCAAATATCTAAACACAAGAAAAAACAAATAATAAAAAATTAGCAGCCAATAACACCTGAACCAGACTAATATCTAAGCATCAAAGTATGTAACAAGTTGTATTTCAACAAGGTAAGTGCATAATACAAAATACAACAAACCTAATATTTGTTTTAACAATAAGAAGCGTTGTACCTCGAATTAACAAATACTCGCAGAAAACATATTGAAAAAAATTGATTGTTATTGCCGCAAACTACAGTATCTCAAAATCACCCCACGGCCTCAACCCAAGTTGCAGTTCGTTATTGGAAAGGAACTGCTGACATTTGTCTTCAATTCACCAATTTTTTCTGAAAGAAAGAAAAGAAAAAAGATTGTTCTGTTTTGGGAATTTTGATGAAGGAAGGAGAAAATTGAGAAACGATCAGAAAGATGAAGCAGCAAAACCTCAGGCAATGAAGGGGCTCGATTTGTAAAGAATGAGTTAACAGAAGAATTTATTTTTGAATTAGTAACCAAACTTTATTGCTATTAGGAGCAGCTATAGAGGTTAATCGACCGGCAGGAGGAGGCTAGGTCATCGGAGCAATGATGAACGGACAGTTAAGTATTTAGGATATCTGAATTATTGAATGGAAAAATTATTAGAGAAATGAGAAAGAGAAATTTGAGGAGGTAACTGGAACAAAAGGTAACAAGAAATGAGAAAGAGAAATTTGAGGAGGTAACTGGAACAAAAGGTAACAAGTAGAAATGTGTAGAATTCTAAAAGAATAAGAGGTGATGTGTTTCTGTATTACAACAAAGTACATGTACTTTGTAAATCAAATTTTGTTTAGCCTTTAGGAATAATAAAAGTATCTAATATAATGGTTGGAAACTAAATTTTCGCATCATGCTCTAACAAAAATAAAGTTCAGCTAGCATCTCATTTCTAAAAACAGATATGGGTGCGTAATTTAGTCGAAAATATATAACTAGTAAGAGCAAGACTCTAGCCATTAAGAAAACTTTCAAGTTTTTCATCTGAATTTTGGGATTTTTCTCAGCTTTTAGCGGGAAGATAAGCTCCTTTTTTATATTACTTTGGTTTTTTTTATTGAATAATTTTTTATCAATCTACTACTATGGTACGCATAATAATTTCTCTTTTATTTTGAGTTGTTTTATTCTCTTGTATTTATTCTTATATGGGTAGTCGTTGTTTTTCTCCCGATATTGGTAGTTGTTGTTTGTCTCCCTCTATAGAGTTTTGTCTAACATCATATAGATTTGGCTCATTGGAAGAAAAAAAACTCTCAAGTCGATTATGGTGGAGTTTGTTTTCCGATATTATGTCAAACACAGTTCCAAGCACTATCTATCATTGCTTTATCACAATCTATGATATTGAAAATACAGATTCAAACTCCTCTAATATACTTTTTTATTGTAATTTTTTAAATTATTTTCTCCAAACGAAACATTTATAATTTTTTCTATAAAAAGAAATCGTCAGCGACAACCATCCGTAGGGATGACAACGGGTAGGGTAACCGCGGATAGTGTCAATCTCAAACTCTTACCCGTTTATTTTTCAATTACCCGTACCTGTCTCATTACCCTAACGGGTATACCTTTTGCATCTCATACCCATTTCATTTAATTCACGGGTACCCATACTCGTTAAAAATCAATACATAAAACAAAAAATTTTACAAATTTTACAAAGTATAAATTTAATATATCATCCATCTAAAAATTAAACAAATTAAACCTTAATCAATAAAAAGAAAGTAGCTTAATAGTATTATGCAATGGTTGAAGAACAAAAGATTGAGGTTTGAATCCATCTTACATTTAAGAAAACAATAATATTTTTTAATATATAAGAGATTTATGACGGGTACCCTAGGGTACGAATAGTTCCATTACGATCGGATGATACCGATACCCGCGGGTACAGTACATGTTGCCATCCCCAGGGCCGACTCTAGGGGGAGGCCGCATAGGGCCTCCGATCGGAATTTATTTCAAATTTGATAATTATTAAGATTTCTATGGTTAAAAACTATATAGACTTAGATTTATAATAAAAAAAAAATAGTGTTCGGCTGAATAATAAAGGCATGGTGAAGGTGTTTGTAGGGGTGAGAGTTCGATTCCCCTGGATTAGTATTTTTCTGTTCAAATTTTCTCTTATTTTTCTTTCTTTTTTTTTTTTGACATCTTTACTGATTTTTCTTTAACTTTTTTTTATATTGGAAAACAATGTATAAACTATTATTTTGTTATTGTAGTGATTTTTAAATTTTAAATTTTTTATAAATTACAAGACAAAATTCACTTATAAATTACAATTTTTAATTTGGTGTTAAATGTTATTTAGATTCTGATTTATTTAAAATTTTAATATTAGGCCACTAATTTATTATTTGGTCACATTTAGACCATAAACTATTTAAATTAATGAAATTTAACTCAATTTTAATGATTCCTTGGATCAGCATTTTTGTTTTCACATTTTCTTTTATCTTTTTTTTTCTTTTGACAATACATATACTGGTTGTTCCTGAACTTTTTTCCATATTTGGAAACAAGGTATAAACTATTATTTTGTTATTGTAGTGATTTTTAAATTTTTTATTTTTATAAATTACAAGACGAAATGCACTTATAAATTACAATTTGTAATTTAGTGTAAAATGTTATTTATACTTTAATTTATTTAAAATTTTAATATTTGACCACTAATTTATTATTTGGTCATATTTGGACTATAAACTATTCAAATTGATGAAATTCCACTTAATTTTGATGAAGTCTTGATAAAATCTTTTCCTCATGATATGTGGTGATATTTTGACATGTGGACTTGACATGACGTACATTTTAAAGTTTATTTACCCAAATAATTAATAAGATTAAGACAAGAAAACAAATCTCTAAACTAAAATTTATCAAGTCTAATTGTCAAAATATCATCATATGTCAATAATTCTATTAAGTTTCCATCCAAATTGAATGAAATTTCACCAATTGGGATAGTTCAGTGGCCAAATGATAAAATTTTGGATGGATCAACCAATCTTTAATCACCAAGATAAATTCTTCTCTTTCTTTCCTAGAATCTTGCGATTCGGTTCGAGTTCAGCCGATCAAGATTAATTTTTAGGAATTAATACTTTGTCGTCTGCTTGCTTCTCTTATGACTGGTGAGAAGACACTTGATTTTATATATATAAAAGAAAACTCGATTTTACATATACAAAAGCAAGAAGAATACTAATTTATTAGCTTTAGGTTATTATTATATAACTTGAATTATAGTTAATAATATATTGGTATTTACTATTTATTATTTCTAAAATAGTATTAAATTTAAATATGAAAAAAATACACAATATGTCTCGGGCCACAAAAATGATGGAGACGGTCTAGGCCATCCCTAACCATCCGTGCAATTTATGGGAAATTTACACAGAAATTCAGATTTGAAAAATTATTTACAACTATGTCAAGTAATGATTTTAAATTATGTCAAATTAGTAAAATCAGCATTTTTAATATATTTTAAGGATTAGAATTTATAAATTATGTATCTAGGATATATTTTCTAGGGTTAAGGATTTATGAATTGGGTCTAGAATTTTTAAATTAGGATGTAAAATCATATTTTATTTGTAATATATAGAAAATAATGACATATTAAGAATTAAGTTTGATAATACGATTTAGTTGTAATTTTGTAGTTATTTATGATATTCATGTATTTGACCCGCAATTTATCCAACTTGAGGCCATGAAATTAGCTACAGTGGGCCGTGAACATAAAATGTTCAAAGTTTTGGGGAATAATTGAAAAGTGCATTGTTGAAGCTGTGACTTTGAATTTTGACAATTTAATACAGAACAAAGTAAAAACGCGAACTGGAGAGAAAGGTAAGGCGAAAGGAGACCCAACAAAATGATACTTGCAGTGTTGTTTGCAAATGTGGAAGGCAACATCTTGATCGAACGGTACTCATAAATCTCATCCACTTTTTTCTCTCGATGATTCAGTGATTAAAGATTGATTGAATCTTCATTTCTTCTTGTTTTTGTTCAACTTTTCTTTTTGGAATCATAGATAGATATCTTGATTATGAATACCCTTTGTGATTAGGTGAGATAGATCTAACTGGATTGGGATCTTGAAAGGATGCAATTCGTTTTTCTTTGCTAAACATTGATACTATATATGTATCATGCTCTTAAATTTGGTTTGTAGTGGGGAGAAAATTCAGTTCGTTGGTTTGACGTTTATGCAGATTCAAATGACTTCTTAATTTCATTCGTGGAAAAGGCTTTAGAGAGTTGACAGGGGGATTAGTAATACTAATTATTAGATGAATTTGGGATTCTTGCACAGGACAGAATCATAATATTTCAAGTAATGTGATTGCATGCGGCTGTTGTCTTGTTCAAGTCATAGGAGTCAACCATATGTTTTCTACATGAATTAGAGAAGAACCAAAATCAAAATGGATAGGTTTTAATTGGAAACTGCAAAAAGGGTGTTTCCCTTGGTTTATGTCTGTACTGAAGCTAGACCAAGCTACAGGACTGATTTTGTTGTTTGCATAGGGCATATCCTGTGAGAATGGCAAGACATTGGCTTGTAGTTACCTCAAAGGCACCACTTCCTTTAGCATCAAAGAGTGATGTAACTGTGTTAATATTTCACATATTCATAATAGAATGTTATAGCATTTGATGGGGCTGAAGTTGATTGTTTCATTTAATTTCAGATTGTATCTCCAAAAGATCCATTGATGCGCTTCTATTAGGTCTGTGGCATCAAAATTACAAATATCATCTAAACATGTGATCTTACATTCTATCAAGCCTGATATATTATGATTATATGAGTATCATATATTTGTATCAGAACAAATTTCAGTGAGTTTCACATAAACTTTAGCATATATGTGTTCTCATTGATTATTTTTTATGTGCATTTTGGGTTTTCCATTTGCAGTTCTCCGTTTTCTCTGTTGTATTTGTCACGTACCAATAACCATGGACCTAGAAACCAGCACTAAGTGTGGGTATCTTTTATTTATCATGCAATGGATTCGATCACACCATGTCATTCATAAGTAACGGTGCTGCTTTTCATTTCTGAATGAGCTCGGATGTTAAAGTTTAAGGAATAAATATCCTCTCTTTTTTAGACAGAAATGTGGAAACTCTCCCATCATAGGAAATTCTTTGATATGTCATGTCTTAAAACAAAGAGCAGATTTTCTTACAGAAATGGAGGAGAACTTGTTGTTGTGGTTGAAGTGGTGGATTTCAGTTGATGAGAATATTGACTGTTTTATGGAAGGAACTACTTTTTTCTTTTACCTCTTTCAATTAGAGCTGCCAAAAGATGATTCTAATTGTTCATCGGTTAATATTATTGCAGATTTAGTGGAGTTCCAGCTGAGGAACGATTGCATTGGAGATCTTTCTTAGTTAAGCTGGGGCAAGATAATCTTAGAGGTGTAAAAAATGAAGAGCTTCTTGTTGCTTCCCACAAGTATGTTACTTCTGCTCTCCAGAGAGAATCTTGTTTCTTTATGTTGGAAATCAGAATCTTGTTGGTGCATTTCACAACCAAAATATTGTTTTTAAATTGCATACTATTATGTATCTCTACACCCAAGATAGATTTTCAATTTTGTGATCTATATTTTCCAGGATACTGGTTTCTTGTTTCCTAGAGCTATTAATCTTTGGTTCTTATCTCCAATTTTTGTTGATGACCAGGTACATACCTTGAAAAGTGCCTTAGGTAATTAACTTGTGATGCAGGAACAATTTTTCATATAATTCATGCGAACTGCAATAGAATAGCTGTACCTCAATGTTATCTTCACATTACAAGTCACTACTGTCTTCTTTTGAGAAAATAATGGTACAAGATATGGTACTGGTTCCATTACAAGTTAAATTTTGAGCTTTTTCCTGCCAGTCCCTGGCATCTGGTTAACAAGATTATTCACACTTTAGACGTTTGTTCAATGGACTTGTAAAGACAATTGAAAAGCAAATAAAATTTTACTTCTTCCATTTGTTTTATTGGTATTTAAACCAAGTACGTGGATCTCACTGCTCTTTTTCTTTTTCATTCTTATTACAAAACATTACAAGGATTCAGTCGAATGTCTTAATGGTTTTATTGTTACTTCCATTTTTACCCAATTATGCAGTCATCTTTTGATTCCAATGTACAACTGATGTTAACAATGGAAAAACTTAGTGCTGCTTTTAAATTCTGTAATCTGTTTTGGACATAAAATGAATGGCATGTATACCTTTCAATATTTCTGGTTGAGACTTATGTCTGGTTAAATATTAAACAATTTACTTTTTGATCACTTGTTGGATGAACTGTAGCTTTTAGAATTGAGCATATGAAGTATGTTACAATTGTTGAATTGCTTGCCCACTGATTATGTAATTCTTATGTTTTAAGGGACGGTGGTTCTTGTTAATTTAGAAGTTTGATTGCATGGTTGTTATTATTACCCTTTTCACTGATTAGTTATGAAGAAGCACTTACGTAACTTGTCCATGGAACTAGAGAACAGGAAAAGTTAAACTGCTACTCTCTTTAGCTTCTCTATAAAACCACAGAAATTACTGGTCTGCCTCATTGCAGCAAAGTATTTGAGGAGAAGGAATTTTTTCGTCCTCACTATTATGATAGGAGTTTAAAGATTGCTCATATGTTGTCTGTAATTCATGATGTTTATAATCTATAGAAACTGCAGTCTAAATTTTTCAGCTCTTGTTATACACAATCTTTTTATTAGTATAATATTACTAACTTAACTTTAAAACTAGTTCTTAACTGTTAGGATTTTTGTTCAACAAAATGGCTTTGTCCCATCCTATCTAAGTCCTCATGAAATATATTTTATTCATTTATTTTTATCTTACCAGGTCAGTTTATATTGTATACACAGTGCTTGGGGATGTCAGCATTTTTGTCGTTGGCAAGGATGATTATGATGAACTTGCCTGTAAGTAATATTATTTATTTTGGAAATTCTATACTTGTTTATGCAAAGATAGGAAGCAAATTAGTTTATTGAAGCGAAGATCATAGTGAGGTTGAAGTCCCTCCAGCTTATAGGCCCTTTTAGTAATTCTTCTGGATTTGTTAACCTAGAAATCAGTGCTTTAATTTTGCTGCTCAACTTAAAGGTTTCTAGCATGCTGTTAGGACCAGGCTCAGATATTCTAATTAGATTTCCTTAACATCTTTACCAAAGACAGACTGCAACCGAAACTCATGTTTTACTATGAAATGGGGAAAAAAATTTCACTCCTGATTCATGAGAAATTATGGCTTTTACTATTTGGACTGCAATGTAGAATTTTATGAGAACATGATAAGAAGCAAGGTGCTATCATATGGTGGTTTTCACCTAGTCAGTTTAGTCAGTCACGGTTAGATCTAGGCTTATTACATCTAAGGTTTAGGATGATTTTAATCTCCACCCTTGAATTCTAATAAGTTTAGATCTAAGGGTGACTGACCAGGTGAAAAGTACCGGCTATCATATTAGTGATGATTTTATTTCTGAGTATTTAATTTTGTTTTTTCCTGGCTGGTGTTTCTGTAGTGGCAGAAGTCATTTTTGCTATTACCTCGTCTGTAAAGGATGTATGTGGGAAGCCTCCAACAGAGCGCCTTTTCCTAGACAAGTATGGAAAGATATGCTTATGCCTGGATGAAATCGTTTGGAAGGTAGAAATGCTAACTGAAAGCTTTTTAGTTTTGATTGGCATTCGAAATCAAACTTCATTTTTAGCTGTTGTGGAATTGTTATGACTTGCCTTATCAAATTGATAGTAAAAAGAGTTTCAGTTACTTCTGGTCATCATATTCAAGATGGTAGAAACTGCGAAGCACTAAGAAGATTTCAAATTTTTTTTTTTTAGTGATAAATGTGCAAGGGTTGCTAGGTCGTCGCCCCGAAGCGGCGCGCCACCCCAGGACCCGGGGGTGGTGTCAAATATGCAAGGGTTGCGGGTAAATAAGCTAGTCCACGGTAATGGTAGGGGTAGGGGTAAGGGTAGTAGGTTACGCTTTGGGACATGGAACATAGGTTCTTTGACAGGAAGATTAGCTGAAATTGTA
The DNA here is from genome assembly GCF_963576675.1 of Euphorbia lathyris. NCBI lineage: Eukaryota > Viridiplantae > Streptophyta > Magnoliopsida > Malpighiales > Euphorbiaceae > Euphorbia > Euphorbia lathyris. The sequence continues at coordinate 66,506,651 of NC_088912.1, read as the reverse complement.
GATGTTATGAAGAGGAGGAGAATAAATATATTATGCCTACAAGAAACCAAGTGGGTTGGAGCCAAGGCTAGAGAGATAGCTCCTTGGGGTTATAAGCTTTGGTACTCATGAAAGGATAAGGGTAGAAATGGAGTAGGTATTCTTATTAATAGGGCGTATATTGATGAGGTAGTAGCGGTGTCTAGGAAGAGCGATAGAATTATGAGTGTTAAGCTAGTGATAGGGGATGAGGTTGTGAATGTCATTAGTGCATATGCGCCACAAATAGGATTAGATGTGTCTATAAGACAAGCTTTTTGGGATGACTTAGAGGAAGTGGTGCAACAGGTTCCTAGGGGTGAAAAAATGGTACTAGGGGGTGATCTCAATGGACACGTGGGTTCTAGGCGAGATGGGTTTGAGAGTGTTCATGGAGGGTATGGTTTTGGAGATAAGAATGAAGCAGGAAATGATATTTTGGAATTCGCATCAGCCTATGACTTGAGTATCATGAACACATGGTTTATGAAGAGAACATCCCACTTAGTGACTTATCGGAGTGGCGGTAATGCGAGCCAAATTGACTTCTTCTTAGTAAGGAGTGCTTGGAGAAAGAGTTATATTGATTGTAAGGTGATCCCTGGTGAGAGTACGACAACCCAACATAGAGTAGTGGTGCTAGATTTTCGAAGTAGGAAATGTATAAGAAAACAAACACCTCAAGTAGAGACTAAGATTAAGTGGTGGAAATTGCAAGGGGAGAATCAACAAAAATTTGTGGATGAGATGACCAAAAAAGATATTTGGACTTGCAATATGGATTCAGATACAGATTCGATATGGAATAAGATGGAGCATAGTATAAGGGAAGTAGCGAAGGAAGTTCTAGGGGAATCTAAAGGTAGCATGCCACCGGGTAAGGACACATCTTGGTGGACAGAAGAAGTACGACAAGCAGTAAAGAGTAAGAGAGAATCCTATAAACTATTGGGGAAATGTAGGAGTGACGAGAACTACGAAAAATACAAAGAGGCTAAAAGGGAAGTAAAGAAGGTCATACGAGATGCTAGAGCAAAGGTGAATCGGGATCTGTATACAAGATTGGATACGAAAGAAGGGGAAAGAGACATATATAGAATTGCTCGGATGAGAGATAGGAAGACGCGAGATCTCGGAAAAATTAAATGTGTGAAGGATGTGGACCAGAAAGTCCTAGTTGGAGATAAGGATATCAAGGAACGATGGAGGTCCTATTTTGATGACTTATTTAATGGAGATCGCCAACAAGATGTTGGAGATATAAGTATCCATCACGATATGATAAATCATGAATGCCTGCGAAGAATTCAAAAGGGTGAAGTCAAAATGGCATTAAGTAAGATGAAGTTGAAGAAAGCAGTAGGACCTGATGGCATCCCTATTGAGATTTGGAGATGTTTGGGAGAAAGAGGAATCGAATGGTTGACGACGTTCTTCAACAAAATTTGGAGAAACAATAAGATGCCATCAGAATGGAGGAAAAGTACCTTAATCCCTTTGTATAAGAACAAAGGCGATGTCCAAGATTGTGCCAACTATCGGGGAATCAAATTAATGAGTCACACTATGAAACTTTGGGAGCGAGTGATTGAACAAAGGCTAAGGAGGACGGTGAAGATCTCGGAAAACCAGTTTGGCTTTATGCCGGGAAGATCAACTATGGAAGCCATCCATCTATTGAGACAATTAATGGAGCACTATCGAAATAAGAAGAAAGACTTGCATATGGTTTTCATTGACTTGGAGAAAGCATATGATAAGGTACCAAGGGAAGTACTTTGGTGGGCCTTGATAAGGAAAGGCATTTCGCGGAAATATATTGACATCATAAAGGACATGTATGAGGGAGTATGCACGAGTGTACGTACTAGTGTTGGGAAGACTGAAGAGTTTCCTATTACGATTGGAATGCATCAAGGTTCCGCACTAAGCCCATTTCTTTTTGCCATCGTTATGGATGAACTAACAAGTTCACTTCAAGATGGTATACCATGGTGCATGCTGTTTGCAGATGATATTGTGTTGGTTGATGAGACGAAAGAAGGAGTGGAGATGAAGTTGGAACTATGGAGGCAAACTCTAGAATCTAGAGGCTTTAAGTTGAGTCGAAGTAAGACAGAATATTTGGAGTGTAAGTTTAGCGGCCGTAGGAGTAGGGAGGCAGGGACAATCACCCTAGATGGGAGAGTTGTTCAGGCCTCGGATTGCTTCCGGTATTTAGGATCTACTATCCAAACGGATGGAGAAGTAGATGGAGATGTTGCTCATAGGATTAAAGCTGGTTGGTCGAAGTGGAAGAGTGCTACGGGTTTCCTTTGTGATCCCGGCATGCCTAATAGATTGAAGGGAAAATTCTACCGGACGGCAATTAGACCAGCATTGTTATATGGTACGGAGTGTTGGGCAGTGAAACACTGCCACATCCATAAGATGTCGGTGGCGGAGATGCGTATGTTGAGATGGATGTGTGGTCACACGAGAAAGGACCGGGTGCGTAATGAAATAATTAGGACAAAAGTAGGGGTCACATCTATTGAGAATAAAATGAGAGAAAACCGACTAAGGTGGTTTGGCCATGTGAGACGTAGAGCGCTTGATGCGCCGGTTAGGAGAACCGAAGAGTGGCAAAGGGATGTAGTGGTGAGGGGTAGGGGAAGACCTAAGCAAACTTGGAGGAGGGTGATCGAGAGTGATATGAGTTTATTGGGAATTGAGGAAAATATGGTAGTGGATAGGACGGAGTGGAGGGAGCGAATCTGTGTCGCTGACAGGACTTGATTTTCACGGTTTTATATGATGGTTCATGTTAGCCGACCCCGAATCATTTCGGGACTAAGGCTTTGTTGTTGTTGTTGTTGTTTCAAACTGTTACAACAAGTCATGTTGTCTTATAAAAGTCGAAGGCACAAAGTTCCTGATCTTGTTTGATGGCTACTTGCGTATTTTGCTTATTTGGTTTGAACTTGAGTGTGATATCAAAGGCTTAATAATAGACCTTCATCATGACTTGATGAAGGATTTAAATAGAGGAAATATAGCAGAATAGAAACAGCTTCCTCTTGAACTGTCTGGAAATTTCAATTCTGCTATTTAGTAACATGGCAACTTTGTTATAACCTTGTGGCATCTTTGTATTTTTGCTGCGGAGACCTGGTAGATGGCTATGGTTTTTCTATAATTGCCAATTCTTGCATGTCAAAGACTAATTTAGTGTTGGATTATTTGAAGGGATTGCTGGAGAATACAGATAAAGATAGAATTAGAAGACTGATGAGATTAAAACCTCCGACGGAGTTCTGATCTCAGCCCAAAAGCTGCTCTGTATCGCATGGAAAGCTGAGTGGACTTTATCATCTCCAAACATTTGTCATGTGTGTAATTGATCTACACTACTGTACTTTCTTCTGTATTTAGTGGAGGCTGGCTGTTGCATCCTCTTTTAGATATTGTGTTTGTTAAAATTTGTTTGGTAAAACTTAGTTGATGTAAAATGATAAATAGATAGATGATAAAGCCTCTCTTTAGGGTTAAAGAGTAGTAATTAGGGGTAAAAATGTTTATCAAAAGAGATTGATTAATATGCTAATTGAAAAATTTCATAAAATCAGCATTTTCAAAATTAGCCTTTTGGACTCAATAAGCTCTTTCAAACATCTTTTCATCAAACATCATGCCGGTTAAAACCTTTAAAATGACTCAAACCTTTAACTTTTTGCTAATTTTTTCCAAAAAGTTATGTACCAAACAGTGCATAGCTAATAATGCAATATTACATAAAGTAATTCTTTCAGAAATAATTAGTTAAAACATTTGAAATTGTTCCCGCTTCCTGAAAAGTCATCTGTAATGAATGTTAAAAAGAAAAATTACATGTTTAATAATTAAAAAAAAAAAAAAAACAGATGAGTAAACTGTTTTTTTAAATACTAACCATATTTTTTTCAAGACCAAAGTTCTCTCACCTTAATGTTTTTTTTATGACATTGATGATGATCTAAGAAATAAAAAGATTAATTACATGTAAGAAACACATAATGTAAATGAAGTAGTTTTTTTTTTTTTTTAACACATATTCATTGCGCCTCCTCTTTATTGGCATTTTCTACACTGGACTTCTCCAAAAATGATGGTTGATCATCAAATCGTAGCATTTTTTGGGCTATAATAATAGAGTATTGGGACATGAGAGACTTCAGATGGGTTGACGGTGGTGAGACAAGGCTTGATATTTCTTCCTTTGGTGTTAAAAAAGTGTATTTGAAGACAAACACAAGTTTGAATGTTATATATGTTATCTTCAACCAAATTGCTAAGTTGAACCTGGAAAACATGAGTAACCCTGATAATTTTGGCCATAACAGAAGGTATCTCAGTTCTATATTTAAAACCACTTGATAGATTACTTGCAGAAATACCAATCAATTCAACAACCATATACCCAAAAAACACAAAACTTGCAACTCATGTCCCATCTTCAACAATTAATTTGAGCCTATATCTGTGAATTTCAATAGGAATGAAAAATATATTTAAGGCAATAATAGTCATCAATTTACAAATGTAAATAAAGTAACTAATTTGATTATACCATGTAAATGGAAGTTCATCAATAAATCTGCAATTCTTGCACCATAACTTGTCATCAAAATTCTGGATACTGTTTTTACATCTTAGACATGTTGGATGTTACCAACATTCTGAAGAATCCATTTCCTTAATCTTTGCTCTACAAGTAAACTTTGTTCCGTGCATAGGTATGCAAGTCAGTAAAAGAAAAAAAAAATGGCGCATTATTTTTTGAAAAATAATTTCTTTTTTTAAACAAAGTTTTATAACATGACATTGTCTGTGTGAATATCAACAAGCTGATATTCAAAAATAGTCTTTTGGTTCAGGTCCTTTTCAACCTCGATATTAGTGATGCGCGCAATCTAAACAATGTTTTTTTTTCTTTTAAAGAAAATGTATCAATTTTTTATCCTCTTATTAGGAAACCACATTACAAATGAAGTGCATTTAAGGTTTTCGAGAATAAAAGAATACAGAATGAAGATCATGTACTGTACGTTCCAATAAAGGAAATAATTTCAGGAATTTCTAGATTTACGAAGAACTTCGTCGAAGCAAAATTGTTAAGTGCAAATCCATCTACCAAACGAACATAATCTATAACATCAACAATGTGCTTATTCGATATGCAATAAATAAAATATATATAATACCATTGAAAGGTTTAGGTATCATTGAAATATATATAATATTATTGAAATGTCTTTGGAAATTGAAAAAGTAACTCTTCAGTGAACATGACCGCTATCAGCTCCCATAAAGTAACTGGCATTTCTGCTCTACTAAAAAAGGAAACAAATAATTATAAGAAAAAATTATAAAACTGGATCAAATGGGAGAGTCATTTACATATTTAACCCATTTACTCAATCTACTATATATCTAAACTATTTTTGTGTGACTTTTCCAAAATACCATAAATATTAGACCTGGCAATTATCGTGTTTCGTGTCAATATCGTGTTATCTCATATTTATGTTCCATATGGTTTTATATGTTATAAATGCTAGAAAAATGATTTTCGTATCAATCGTGTCGTGTCAGTCGGGTTGGCTCTGTAATCGTGTTTTCGTGTCAGAAATTGCCACCTCTACTAAATATATATATAACACTTAGAAAAATTTTAGCCTTTCGCCTTTCTCCCTCCCGTCTGACTTCGCAGATTTGCGAAGATAATGTTTAGTTCAATAGATGATTTTAATTCGTAGATTTCGCAATATGCGAAGTATGTGAAGATAAAAGACGTATTTTTAAGCATTTTTATCTTCACAGACTTCGCATATTGCAAAATCTGCGAAATAGTATATAACAAAAAAGACATAATAACAAGAGATTCTAACATTAAAATCATAACATTATCAAAATTTACAACAAGATTGTCACAATAACAACATTAAAATCATAACATTATCAAAATTTACAACAAGATTGCCACAATAAACTCCTAACAAATCATTTCAAAGTCAATGTAACCAATCTTGATGGAAATTTCTCCATGTATCAGAAGGAAAGTCATCTCCTCTACACCCAAGTACACCATCTTCCTAAAAGGAATGTTATGTATTCAACCACCTTTAGAAAAATTTAACCGTGTTAAGCAGAAAAATGACGATTTGGCTTCACGAAAACTGATTACGCGAAGTCTGCAAAGCGAAAAATCATGAACTTTTCTTTGCACAGACTTCGCGTAATCCGTTTTCGTGAAGTCAAATCATCACATTTCAGGTTCTTTCTCCTGGCAGACCTTCGCGAAACCAGATTACGCGAAGTGATTTTCTGGAAGAAAAAAACAAAGAGAAAACAATAGATACTTACATTTTTCCTGCCTTTCACCATTAAAATCGTCGATAACCATATGATAAACGCAGAAAAACGATGAAAATAACGTAGAATAACGATTTCTTCGATCTGCACAAGCAGAAAGAAACCAATAGACGAGAAGAAACAGGAAGATGAAGAACCATGACTTAATTTTCTAGCAATAGGAAGATGAAGAATCAAGAGATGACGAGAGGAAGAAGAGAAAGACATGGTGATGAAGAGAAATGGTGCAGATTTCACAATATAAATGAAGAGAGGAAGATCAAAAGTCTGGGAAGGTTAAGGGTATTTTGGGAAAGTCACACAAAAATAATCTAGATATATAGTAGGTTGAGTAAATTGGTTAAATATGTAAATAGGTCTCCCATTTGATCCAATTTTGCAATTTTTTCTAATTATAATCTTACAGGTATTTTGGTTTATATAAGAAGATCATATGTAGGTACTACATAAATATTACCTTTATTCTAAAGACTGATGTCATATTTTATTTTTATTTGGTCTGAAGATCACATTTCTTCAATATTACCAACACCTCGCAATTAAACCGAATGAACCTGCTATCTGAAAACAAAATCAACGCGCACACCACAAACTAAAATATAGTGAATTAGTTTTTTATCTAAAAAAGGCGTAATGTTCCATCTGGATGGATATACATGCATATTTATATACCAATTGATGTGAGTAAATATGTGAAGAGTCTTCTGACATAGATTAAAGTTCCTTCAGTGTTTGAGATAAGACAGAAAAAAATATCTAAGGAGGGGCTGAAGACCGACGACCTCATTCTGATGCTAAAGTTGGCAGAGTTGAGAAATGTGAATACTATAAAGTATGCAATTAGGACTTTTGTGTAAGCAATGCATGTGTACCATAGATGCATAGAAATATGTTTTATTTATAGCGTGACAACGGTAAATCTAGTAGTCTTCCGTATTGTATGCCCTAATTTAGCTCATGGACATATGCCAGCCTTTGAGTGGGGAATATCCACTAGCATCTAGCGACAGTTTGCGATTTCTAAAATTATCATCATGTGATTCCAATCGTGGAATTAAGGACGATTGTTGGTGCAATTTCAGAACTCTTCTTAACTTACATCCATGTGGCTTACCAGTTATATACCCTCGTTTAGCTTGATGCAGAGGCTATCCTCATGACACATGTGCTTACTTCCTCTGATATGAACACATGTCTAGCTTCGTATATTTGTTGTTTTCATATGTCCCCCCCTCGATTTTTTTTCAAGTTGTTTAAGGCTTCGTTCAGTTGCGACGATCAAGAGTTGAAAGTGGAGGAGAGACTATCTAATCATTCCAGTGATGAATTGAAGTAGAAACAAATACCAGAAGCCAAGTCCCTTAATGATGAAACGATAATTGATGTTCTGTGTAACACGTGATCCCTTCTCTGTGGTAAGTGAGGAGTTCAGTCGCACCATACATACGTCATTTTGTGAAGCATGCGATTTCCATAGAGGTCCCTTCCAACCGCCATCGTTCCACCCTAGATATGATGCCATGTGTCACTAGCATGAAGCTTTTTCTTAGAGATTGTTTGGATGATGGTAGGTGATGGTAAGTGTAATTAGGTAACCTTATTTGTTTTGAGGTGTAATTGAGAGATATAGTAAGTGAGGGTAGGTGATGATGAATTTTGTGTTATTTTCCTTACGCTCCAAATTGGAAGCATCATGATACATATCTTTTTCTTACAAAATTAATTTTTGTCTTTTATTTTATTTATACAAATAAAAGGATATAACAACAATTTTATATATAATTACATTATTAAATTATCACCCACCTTGCATTTCATCCAAATACAATAAGTTATTTCATACACCTCATTTACCTTACATTACATTACATTAATTACATTTCAACCAAACAATGTGTTAAGAGCACATGAAGGGATTTGGTTTTCAAATTGAGCGACTTCCATTAAATGTGTTGTTTCATTTCAAAATAAATTATGGTTGGTTTTGGCTCATACGGTTGTCGTTGGTGTTTACATATTCGAGTTTATTGGAAGGGACGTTAATTCTTCTCATTATGTATAGAGCCTTGGTCCTAGGCGAGTTTGTTTTGGCTAAGGAACAAAGTATTTTGGTAGAAATTTACTTTGGGATTTTTCCGTTTCAAGTCCCTAGCTCAGTTTGGATTGTCTGAGACAAGTAGATTCCATTCATCCTATAGTGAATTAAGCTAATTGGGTAAGCTAATAGTTTTTTGTTTTGAAGCAAAGCTAACAGTTAGTATCTAATAATAATTTTTATATTAATTTTTGAATTGAAATTAAATCAATAAATAAGATTATTAGGATTCCAACTCCCTATCACTACTTTTATATCAATTTTATACACATTACTAGGGGCGGAGACCGGAGGGTCCGGCCCCCTCCGGTCACCGGAACCACCATGTCCACGAGTAGTTTCGGTTCTTCTGTCTCCACGAAATTTGAGGATGTGGTGATTCCGGCCCCCCTGTTTCCAAGAAATAATGATTGAGTGCTAAATTAAATAGTATCCAAAATTGGGGCAATCTCTAAATCCAAAATTCTAATTTTTTTTGGCCTGTTTGGTCTTCCTTGAATTCAAATTTCTATTTTTTTTTTTTGCCCTAAATACGATTTTTTCTATTAGACACAAATTTTTTTACATGTTAAAAATCTTAAACACAATATAGCTTAATTTTGAAAAGTTTTATATTGGTACTTAAAAATTGGTTCTTGACCACTCCGATATAACACGTATATATAGGAAAAAAATGTGAACAAATTCAATTTAGAAAAAAAAAAGAAAAATTACATACCACGTGATTGCGCATTACAGCTACAAAATTAAGAACCACAAAGTATAATTGGCTAATTCTGGTAATGTAATGCTATAAAGACCAAAAAGAACACCATCAACTCCTTGTTTTGAACACAGACAAACAGTTGGGATAATTGGATTCCCAGTTCTGTGTGCGATTGGTGCAGATGATGCTTGCCGGCCAAGCTCTTTTATTAAGGTACGTACAGTGGGTAATTAAAAAAGTCCCATTTAGTTAATTCCAAGTTATAACCTTACTCTAAAATTTCTGTTAGGAAATGCATCAAATTTCTTGGATTCTATGTTAGAATGGAATATATTATGCGTCCAAACAAAACTAATTTTCCATTGATTTAAATATTCTTGCGTACGTGGCTCTTTTTGGCTTTGAAGAATAGAATGAACCAACAATGTATTTTTATCTTGGTAGTCGATTGAATCGATGTTACATTAATTAGAATATTAACAGAATATTCTGTCTAAAGAATATTATTAATTAGTTCATTCTCATCTCCAAAAAAAAAAAACAGAAATTAAGAATTGAAAAAATGAAGTACGGAAAGAGGCTAAGAGAGGAGATAGAGAGAACCTTTCCAGAGTGGAAAGGTCAGTTCATATCTTATAAGAAACTGAAGAAGCAATTGAAGCTGATTAATCCTAGATCCAAAGCCAATAATATTATTTATAGAAGATGGCCAAGATTTGCAACCAGAAGATTCTTACAAGTCAATAATATGAGACTAATCATTGGTTTTACTAGATTATTGGATAATGAACTCAAGAAAGTGAACACTTTTTATGTTGATAAGGAGGAAGATTATATCATCCGATTAAAGGTACTTTGCTTTCATTAATCACTTCACTTGTTAATTTCTTCTATATTTGGTTATTTGGCTGAAGCAATTAAAATAGCAGGAGCTGCAAATTAGGGCAGCAAACTTGGAGGATGATGAAGAAGAAATTAAGTTAAAAGTGCAGAAGGATATCTTAAATTTTCATGGAGAAATGGTTCTGCTGCTTAATTACAGTGTCCTCAATTTTACAGGTACGTACCTCTTTCTCTGAAAAAACTCATAGCTACTCCTTACAATCACAGATATTTATATATTATATATAGAACAGTGTAATTGTAAATAAATGAAATGAAATGAAAGCAGGATTGATAAAGATAGTGAAGAAGCACAACAAGAGGACAGGAAAGAAATTCGAATTTACGTCAATGCCCAAGGCTAAGGCTATGCAGCAACCCTTCTTTTCCACAGATTTGCTTTACAAGCTCATGAAGGAGTGTGAAGCAATGTTGGGTCCTCTTTTTCTTCCTCGTGAAGATGCCCCTCTATAAGATAGCCATTTCATTTTTTATGTTTTCTCTATTATATATATATATATATATATATGTTATTGTATTCGCTAGATTATTATCATAAACCACTTATAAGCTGTTGGTTGAAGCAGTTAAAAGCTCATGTTCGAGTTTTACCCCTTTTATGTGTTCCTCCGTCTCGAATTTATATTTGCTTTTGTTAAAACAGAAACACGAAAAACACAATTTTACCGAATACTGTAATAGGTTGAATTGCATACGAAGTCGTTTTCTTTAAGAAGTTGGTCGAATTGCCTTCAAATTAGTGCAAACAGTCGTATAATTCGACCACCTCCAAAATAAAACAGCTCACTCACAGTAAATACGAATTCGTATTGCACAGTATGAACCCGGTCATAATACACTCAATAATTGCTCAGTTTCAATTTTGTAAGGGAAGTATAAAGAATTTTTGCAATGTATACAAAACGAAATAACATAGCTAAATATAAAAGAAAAAATAGGTGTTGAGTTTACTGCTCTAGTAGAGCGAAAATAGGGAGAGAAAATAGAGTAGTGGTGAAACAAGTTACACGATTTGTGTGGACCAAATCAATATAGCTGTTGAGGAAAATAATAATTATGTTAATTAAATGAATTCCTAAAATTAATTAAATAAATAAATAATATTTTCTCAATAAACATAGTGTTTACACCAACACGGTTCAGATCGGTCGGTCAAATGGACGATGACGGCGCGCCCATATGGTGGTCAAGCATCATCTAGGTGACCTTCTTTATAAATAGCATTCCAAAATAATATTTAAGCAATGTGCGATACTTTACACTTCATTTAACTCTTTGAAAACAAAGCCTTTAATGTTTCTTTTACAAATTCAATTTGGACCAAGTGGTCTAGCCCAACAATTCCCCACTTAAATTTTTAAAAAACATTTAACTGAGCAGTGACATAAAGTCAAACATAGACAAGTGTATCTTTCGATTTGAACCTTTACGTAGTGAGTATAATTCAGATTATACTAGAGTAACTCGTAGTCTTGAACTCTATCTTTGGCATTGTATCACACTAAATTCTTTTCGGAGTGTAATTCAAGTAGCTCGTGCGTTTATGGCCATACACATCTGTCCCGGTATAACGGATGCTCTAGAGTTTTGCCCTACACTCATAGGAAGTGGCCCCACTTCCATATTTATATAGGTGAGTATGTCAGAAGTATTCCTGTGACTATGCACTTCACTCTAAATGGAGTATAGATCTCATTAAGAGTTTCTATTATCTCAACCTAATGTCACTTCAGGAAATTCATACTTCAAATGCATGATCTAACTCGTATTACATCACAACTTGGTGTTGCCCATTGAACCTATATCTTAGGATCTCTAGTCTATAGGTTGAGTTACCATTATGTATAATTCATCAATGTAGGGGCATAAGTCCCACGCTTTTTACAGTACTTTGGATTTTCTCTCTAGTTAATCCTTTCATCAAATGATCGGCTAAATTCTCTTCAGAACGTATATGATCCACTCTAACAACTCCTTTAGAGAGTAGCTCTCTAACAGTGTTGTGCTTACGAAGTATCTGTCGTTTTTTACCATTATAATAACGGTTATGGATTTTAGCAATAGTTACGATACTATCGTAGTGGATCAATATTGCTGGAATCGGTTTTTCCCATAAGGGAATCTCGGCTAACAGACTTCTCAACCAACCTACTTTTTCACTAGATGTGGCTAGTGCAATAAGTTCTAATTCCATAGTTGATTGAGCTAAAATAGTCAGTTTCTTAGACTTTCATGAAACATCACCGCCAGTTATACTAAAAATATAGCCACTAGTTCCCTTGTAATCATCTGACATGGTGTTCTAGTCAGCATTGTTATATCCATCATGGAAAGTTAGAAACCTTTGGTAATGTAATCTAAGTTTCATGGTTCTTTTAATGTATCTAATGACCCTTTTTATAGCAGTCCAATGTTCAACACTAGGTCTACTAGTAAATCTACACAATAATCCATGATATAGTAAAACCTCTATATAGGAATACTCTATATAAGAATAACCTTTATTTTGTTATAAAAAAAACTCGGTCCCAACTTGGGCCAGTTATAAATAGGAATAACCTCCCAAACGTTATTTGTTATATACTTTTCAAGTCTCACCTTTAGAAACTATGCATCTATATAGTAATAATTATATATATAATAAGAATTCAAACTAAATTATAAAATATTAAAAAAAACTATTAAAATTATCTATGAGTTGGAAACACGTACTATAACTTGAAATTATAAATATTTAGTATTCTAAATATTGTGTATATTTTTCCCTTAAAACTCTTCCAATTATCTATATATTGAAAACCTAAACTCTAAATTAAAATTCTAAATATTTAATTAGTTCCATTAATGTCTATTGTTATACATTTTATATATAAACCATGCATGGCTATGATAATCTTAACCAATTTCAAGTGGTATTATTTCATATTCCTTAACCATGCCTCCAATTTAAAATTTTATGTGTTGAAAATTTTTATTATACCAAACTCTATTTAGTAATAACCTCCCAATTGTTATACAAATAGCCCGGTCCCAAATGTATTCCTATATAGAGATTTTACTGTATAAGCTATGTCGGGTCTAGTACAATCAGTGGCATAGCGGAGACTGCCAATTATGCTAACATACTTTGATTGTCTTAGGCTCTGTTCTTTATTACTGAATGCTACTGAACTGAACTGAACTGAATGATACTGAATACTGAACTGAACTGAATTTAACTGAATGCTACTGAACTTAACTGAATGATACCGAACTTAACCGAATTTAATCGAACGTAACAATAATGATGATATTAGACTTTAAAATAATTTAATGATAATATTGGACATTAATAAGCTTATAATAATAATAATAATAATAATAATAATAATATTTCTACCAAAAAAAATAATATCAATAATAAATAAACATATTATTAAAGATTAAACTAAATTAAATATCAAATAAAATCTAGGCTCGATAAAATCCTATGACATTAAATAAAAATGAGTCTAATTTAAATTAAAAATATAAATTACATACAAACACAAATTTATATATAATTTAAAGCCTATGAAATTAAATACAAATTTTTATATGAATACACACTCTTAACTTTTTATTACAATTAAGTATTAAGGTACAAAAATACCTTTAACGTTTTGGGTCCGGGGTTATTTTACTCCTAACGTCTAAATATGAATTTTCATATGAATACAAAATCTTGACTCAATTTATCAATGTTAAGGGTAAAATTGCTATTGGCTTCTAATATTAGGGATAAAATTGCACTATTTGAGATATTAAGGTAGTTGAGCCAGTTAATTTTTTAGAGCATTGTAATGTAAACGTATTAATATAATATTTATTTACTTTTCGCAAAATTTGCAAATAAGTTGCACCAAATAATTATAATTATAATAAATAATGATAATATATATAATGACAAAGCATAAATTATATATAAATATAATTATAATGAAAATAGATAAATTAATATATAATAAATTATAATAATTATAATAAATTGCTGAAATTATAAATAAATAATGATAATAATAATAAATTATATATAAATAATAATAATATATAATAATTATAATAAACAATGATAAATTATTGAATACTGAAACTGAATACTGAACTGAACTGAACTGAACTGAACTAAACTAAACTGATTACTACTGAACTGAACTGAACTGATTGTTACTGAAATTAAGTAATAAAGAACAGGGCCTTACACTGTCTCTAGTGTTATTGAAAAGCATTGCACTTGGGTCATAAGGTGTGTACGTAGGTTTACAGTCAAAGTAATTCTTTAGAATCTTCTCAATGAAATTCCATTTTCAGACCTAGTTATCTTGATCCCAAGTATGACATTTGATTCTCCTACATCTTTCATGTCAAAGTTTTCACATAATATAGACTTCATAGTATTCACTGTTGGTCCCTAGTAATTAGTTCCAGGGGGGTTAGGAACTAATTTAACTTTTTCGCGTTTTAATTAAGCTGACTGGAAGTTATTTTGAGAATTTATTAACTTAGCCTTTGGTCAGCTTTGTGAGATATATCTCAGGACAGCTTTAGTCAGATGTTGACCAAAGTTGTTTTCTTGAGAGTTAAGAATTGACACTCTTGGAGGTCAGCTTCTAACTCAGCACCACTTACTTACTCAAGATCAGCTTAGGCAATTTATATATGCTGAGTAAATAAAGCAAACAACACATAAAATTATAAGAGAGATTTTAGAGATTACTCAGTATCACTTATCCTGGTTCGGCCTCTCTACCTACGTCCAGTCCCCAGAGTCCTCCGGGCTTTTTGAATCCAATACTGAGCTCTTTAAAGGTAGAGCACAAACCAATTACAAGGCAGTTGAATATGCAAGAGTACATTCCTCTATTCGTCTACTCAACTCCTACTAAGTGCTACAACCCAGCACCTAGATTTCTCTACCACTGAAATGCTTACAGCCAAGCACTCAGCTTAACACTCTCAATATTCCTATTGATCACAGACTTATTCTTTTTGAACTAAAGAACA
The DNA here is from genome assembly GCF_963576675.1 of Euphorbia lathyris. Taxonomy (NCBI): domain Eukaryota; kingdom Viridiplantae; phylum Streptophyta; class Magnoliopsida; order Malpighiales; family Euphorbiaceae; genus Euphorbia; species Euphorbia lathyris. The sequence goes on along the minus strand of NC_088912.1, from coordinate 66,491,514 downwards.
CTTTAGATGATTACAAATCAATCTAGCATTTACACATAGAATAGAAAAGTTGGTGTAAGATCCTTTTTGTATTTGAGTGCTTTTGAAACTTTCTCTCTTGTATTTTTCTTTCGATGCTTCAGTAATGATCCAAGTTCATCGATTGTCCTTTTATAGAAGGAAATCTGTAGATTTGATCGTTTTGAAATGTCTTAGCCATTAACACCAAAATGGCTCTTTTGGGGAACAATTTCTGGACAGCTTCAGACTGCACCGCCATTCCCTTTCTATGTTTTCTTCAGGCGTCAGGTTTGTCTTCTAGCGTCTGGTTTGTCTTTTTGTACTAGTTGTCTGTTTCCAATAATCCAACGTCCCATGACTCTTGGAATTAGTCTTTTAGGTGTCTTCGAGGTTCCAATTATTGGTGCAAAAGATTGGCAGACTTTGTCCTTTAGTGAACGGATCCTTTATGATGTCCTGACCGTCACTCAGCTTCGTTTGTTCTCTTCGAGTTTTCAACATTCATGCTGAGTTCCTTCTAGGTCAGCTCCGTTTTAACCGCTTTGAAGAAATCTTCAACTTTAGTCAGCTTCGTTTTGCTTCTGAATTTTACTCCACTCAGCTTCCAGTCTGTCATGCTGAGTTCCGTTCTACTCAGCTTTGCTTGTACTGTCTTTTGTCCTGTCTTTACTTTATATATTTTTGCACTCAATATTTAACAAACATATTAGTACAATTAAATCAAAGCATCTAAATTTAATTGCCTCTTAATCATGGATGATTTTGTCAAATCAAAATCTTGTGGAAAGGTGTTTCAACAAACTCCCCCATTTTGATGTTGGCAAAATACATAATTACGGAACTCAGTTATAAGTTACCCCATGATTGATATTTTTGATATGACTCCCCCGTAAGGGTTGCATACATTTTGTTTTAACTTTATTCTAAACCTTCCAAGATTAGATTTAAGACATTTGTGTGTACTGACTCAGTTTTGGAAGGATGTTGTCTCTCAGTTTATTTTTAGTGTTAATGTGTTTAACCTTTTTGATTCGTTTGTTCAAACTTGATTAGTCAGATCAGGAAGAAAACTAATACTTGCTATATTGAGTTTAAGCAACAAAACAAAAAAAAACATATTAACCTAAACAACAAACAACCAAGGATTTAAAGACAGGATATTAAGCTAAGTCTTAAGCTAGAAGCTAAGTCTTAAGCTGGTTTTACTTCTTCTTTCTCTGAGCTGTGAGATCAGCGTGAGCAATGCCTTTTCCTTTGCTTCCAGACGCATTATTACCTGCAGTCTGAGGCTGAGTTCCTCCTTGACTTGTCTCCCCCGTTTTGCCATCATCGGGTTTGTAGAGGAAAGTTTCATTTCGTGCTGCGCAGGAGAGATACTGAGAGTAGCGCTAGAGCCTTTTGGTGCTTTCTCCCAAGCCATCAATTACTAGGACACTATCGTCCTGGATATGCCGAGGAACCCGAAGAGAGCTACTGATCATGCTGAGGAGGCATTCATGAGATTTGCTCAGGCAGGTGAGTGAGCCTGTGATCTGTCCAAAAGCTTGATGGAACAGTTTCAGCAGAGCAGAATCATAAAACATACGCTGGCCATTGTTGATACGCATTGCCTTCATGATAGCTTCTGAAAAGCTCATGAGTTCAGTGTTAGAGATGGGATCAACATCCATTTGGGCTCTGTCGATGTTGAGTAGTCTGACTGCTTCACTTAATTGGTCAATAGTACACTGAGAAGAGGAGGATACTAAATCACGTGTACTAGTCAGCTCAGTATGAAGCTGGGTGAAACATTTTTGAAGTTCGGCAGAGGTGGCAAACTCAGCATTTCCGGGTGGACTTAATTTGGTCAGCTCAGCATTCAATTTGGTAAAACAGTCTTGCAATTCAGCAGACGTAACAGACTCAGGATTGGCAGTTGCTCTAGAGGTGGTCAGTTCCGCTGCTAGCTTAACAAAGTAGCTTTGAAGCTCAGTGGAAGTGACATACCCTGGATTGACTTCTGACAGTTGGTGAATTTTGCCTTCAAGCGAATTCATATGGGTGGCCATTGTAAGCACTAGTTCAGTCAGTTTTGCTATTTGCTCTTGATTTGGTTGCTGAGTTTGAACCGCAGTGATAACGCTAACCAGATCCTTTAGTCCTCGAAGTTCATTCAGAAGCTGAGTAATACCTGACAGGTGGGAGGACTCAGCTTGAGTAGATTGGTGACCATCAGCTTGAGTAGTATGGAAATCTTGAAGCAAGGACTGAGCAGAAGCAATGACACGTCGGCCAGACTCAGTAGCATTCAAGTATGCAAACTTAGCAGTATTACTCTCAGAGGCTGGTACAAAGTTTGATGGTGGTGGAGGAGTTGGTTCTCTGCCAGATTGAGTACCTTGATTGGTACCTGGACTTTGATTGATTGGATGAGCTGAATCATCAACATGTTGTGTTGGGGGTGGAACTTGATTAGATAAGTTAATCTGCTCAGCTTGAAGTGGTGAAGTGGAGACAGGAAGTGTGTTACTTTGAGCAGCTTGAATTGGATCTGCAGGGTTTTTGGCTTGTTCCTCATCCTGAGTAACAGAGGCTTGTTTTTCCACTGGATTTTCTGGTGGTGACTCAGTTTCATTGGAGAAGTACTGGAACTGGATTGTAGAGAGGTCAGTTTCAGGCTCATCAATGGGAAAGTCGTCTATGAGATCAATTTGCTTTTGCGCTTTCTTTTTGAGTCTTCGCCGTGTCTCAGCTCTTGGCGGTGAATGGTCAGTTCGAATACCTTCACTAGACTCAGTAGCAACTGTCTCCTCTTCTACAGGTTGCTCAAAAGGACCCTCAACAGCATTACTTTCTTTCTTTCTCTGCTCAGCATCATCCTGAGATTCTTCAACATTGGGACATTCTTCCTGCTCAGTATTAACTTCTTGGTGTTCAACATGTTGCTCAGTCTCTTCCACAGCTTCCTTTTCTTGGTCAGTTCCATGACCTTCAGGTTGAGTAGAGGCTAGTGGGACAGCTTCCACTATCTTTAAGGAGTTACCCTTTTTCCTTTTCTTTAAAGGGGATTCTGGAGTTTCTTCGTCCTCATCCTCAAGCTCTTCTTGCCTCATTCTTTTCTCAGCTTGTTCCTTAGCCTTGTCAGCTTTAGCTTTTTCCCTTGTTGAAAGCCTTACTTTCTTTGGGACAGCATGAATGTCTTTGGAGCAGGTTTCTACAGACTTTCTCTTCTTCCTTCTCTCAGGCTGAGCTGTCTCAGGTGACTCAGCATGAGCCTCAACATCTTTTGCAGGCTCAGCTTCAAGCTCAGTTTCTGGTTGCTCAGCTTCTTCATCTTCTTCAGCATCTCCAGCTCCTTCATATCCCTTCAAGGGTTGATTGTATAACAGTCCATCCAGTAGAACTGCAGTGATTTCACTTCGCAACGTACTTATTTCATTCACCGTCTCAATTTGCTTGTCCTGTATAATTTTTGTAATGAGAGAGCCCAAGCGGAGTTTCTTACCACTTCGTTGAAACGCTCCAACTAGAAAGACGGGAAGATTGAACGGAGTGTAGGTCAACATGTGCCAGATGAAGCACTGTTCGAAGTTTGATGCGGATGAAGCTGAGCTGAGTTTGGGGAAGATAAAGTTGGTCAGCATGAAATGGACCATCTTTTGTTCTTTACCCATACAGGTGCTGGGTATTTCACCCTTATGGTCTTTGGGTTTATAGAACCCCTTAAGTTTCTCAGTTGTGTCTTTTGGTATTTTCTCCTTTGTCGTTCTAAATTGGATTCCTTCGTCTGGTAAATCTAGCAATGTGGCTAGATAGGCAGGGGTTACGACGATTTTCTGACCTTTAACAGTGGTCTCCAAATAGTCAGAGTCATCTGCATCAACACATAGATTCGAGTAGAATTCCCGTACTAACCTGGGATAGGTTGTTCCTGAAAGAGAGAAGATACCTTTCCACTTGTTCTTCTCGATCCATTCACAGAATGGTTTCTCAGATGAGACAAAACTTGGAGAAAACCATCGGCATTTTAAAACCTCCAGATTGTTGACCTTTGAGTGTACCTTGATCATTTTCCTTTCTATTTCCGTCGAAGGACCCGTGTGGTCAGTGGGTTTGTCTGTGGTTTGAGTTTTAGGGGTTTTGTTTTTGCCGGAAGCCATTTTTGAAGGTTTTGAAGTTCTTAGAGAGAAAGAAGTTTGATTTCGGGAGATTACAATCGTAAGGAATGAAAAGTGGGGATTCTTCCACTTTTTATATAAATTTACGACGGCCCTTAATCATTAACTAGCCGTTTTTACCTAGGGACGTTCAATCGACAAAAATTCTGTCAATTATGACATATTCGGCGCATGGGATTTGCCATTAATGTGCGTCTTCCTAAGGTGCCAGAGGTTACACGTGTAGGTTCACTTTTCGCGAGTGGGTTTTTACTAGGTTTTGCTAGAATTCGAAGCATCCACGATATTGAGTGCCTAACTTTTGTGAAGATAATTTCTCTATCTCTAATTAACTCAACATACGTTACTCACTCAGCATAGAGTGATTACTCAATATGTTTTTCTACTCAGCATAGGATGGCTTTTTCATTTTCAAGCTTAGTAAGGAGTAGATATTTTACTCAACATGGCATTTGCACAATTATTCAAAGTTCCACTCATATGACAATTATTCAATACTGATTTAGTTAGGGTGGATTTGACATACCAATTGCTTCCCTTAGTGTGTTGAATTGTTCTCGTGCCAAGGGCTTTGTGAAGATATCTGCAAGCTGATCATTTGTTGGCACATAGGTCAGCTTGATCTCATCTTTTAGTACATGATCTCTGATGAAGTGATGCCTTATGCTAACATGCTTCATCCTGCTGTGTTGGACTGGATTCTTAGATAGATCGATGGCACTTTTGTTGTCGCATTTGATCTCTATTGTCTTTGTTTTGACTCCGTAATCCTCAAGCTGTTGCTTTATCCATAGGACTTGTGCAACACAGCTTCCAGCAGCCACGTACTCAGCTTCAGTTGTAGACAGAGCTACGGATGATTGCTTCTTGCTGAACCAAGATACTAGGCAGCTACCAAGGAAATGACATCCTCTTGAAGTACTCTTCCGTTCTAGCTTATCTCGTCCATAGTCAGTATCAGTATATCCAATGAGTGTGAAGTCATTTGAGGTTGGATACCATAGACCTGCATCAACTGAGCTTTGCAAATATCTAAAAATTCTTTTTACAGCAGTTAGATGAGATTCCCTGGGGCCAGCTTGATATCTAGCACAATAGCATACTGAGTATTGAATATCCGGTCTACTAGCAGTGAGATAGAGTAAAGAACCTATCATACCTCGATAGAGCTTACTATCAACTAACTTACTCTTCTCATCCTTGCATAGGACAGTATCAGTACCCATGGGGGTGATATTGGTTTGCAATCTACCATGCTGAATTTCTTTAACATTTCCTTGGTGTACTTAGACTGACTTATAAAGATGCCATTCTTACCTTGCTTGATTTGAAGTCCAAGGAAGAAGTTGAGTTCACCCATCATAGACATTTCGAACTCAGTTTGCATCTGTTGGCTAAATTCTTTGCACAAAGATTCGTCAGTAGCACCAAAAATTATATCATCTACATATATCTGTGCAAGTAGGGTATGTTTACCCTTTTTCTTAATAAACAAGGTTGTGTCAGCTTTTCCCCTGACATAGTTCCTGGTCAGCAGGAAGTTGGTCAACCTCTCATACCAAGCTCTTGGAGCTTGCTTTAGGCCGTACAGGGCCTTTTTGAGTTTATAAACGTGGTTTGGAAATTTTGGATCTTCAAACCCAGGAGGTTGATTAACATATACCTCTTCGTTTATAAAGCCATTAAGAAATGCACTTTTCACATCCATTTGATATAGTTTAAAATTCATATAACTAGCATAGGCACACAATATACGTATAGCTTCTAATCTAGCAACAGGAGCAAATGTTTCTCCATAGTCTACCCTCTTGCTGACTATAGCCTTGGGCTACAAGTCGAGCTTTGTTTCTAATCACATTTCCATGCTCATCTAGCTTATTTCTAAAGACCCACTTGGTTGCTATGGGCTTTTGATTCCTAGGTTTAGGTACTAAATCCCATACCTCATTTCTGGTAAATTGGTCAAGCTCTTCTTGCTACTCAGAGAAGTTGTGGTCAATACCACTGATTACACAGAATTCATCAAACTGTTGGTTTTTGAATTCTCCACCATTGTCGCTTCTAATGTGAGCTACTCTTAGGTCTTTGTTATTTTCAAGCTTTTTGATCAATGTGGTAAACATCTCAAAGGTTTCATCCTTGCTACTCAGCAAGATGATCCAAGTGTACCGAGAGAAATCATCTACAATAACCAAGGAAAATTTCTTACCTCCCAAGCTGAATGGCTGGATAGGTCCGAAAAGATCCAAGTGTAGTAATTCCAATGGTCTTTTGGTTGAGACAATATTTTTGCTATGAAATGACTTTTTAGTTTGTTTGCCTTGCTGACAAGCTTTACACAGTTGATCTTTTTCAAACTTTAATTTGGGTAATCCCTCAACTAATTGCTTTCTAACTAATTTGGCAAGAAGGTCCATGCTGACATGCCCAAGTCTTCTATGCCATAGCCAGGAGTTGTCCTCTTTAGGCACTAAGCATATGTTTTTAGAAAACTGTTTTTCTAAGTTTAACATGTATACATTTTCTACACGAGGGGCAGTTAAAATTAACTCATTTGTATTTCCCTCGAGTATTTTCCCTCGAGTATTTGACACTTAGTATCATCAAATACAACCCTTCTGCCGCTCTTGCAAAGCTGGGCTACACTCAGCAGATTGTATTTGAGACCTTTAACTAAGGAGACAGACTCAATAGTTGGGTTACCTCCGATAGTACCTGAGCCGACTATCTTACCCTTCTTGTTGTCTCCAAAGCTTACACTTCCACCTCGTTTAAGCTCTAGTGTGATGAACTGAGTTTCATCACCTGTCATATGCCTTGAGCATGCGCTGTCTATATACCATAGTTTTGACTTCTCCACGCATGTCAAGCTGACCTGCATTTTAAACTATTCATTTTTAGGTACCCAATTCCTTTTGGGTCCTTTCTTGTTAGTGTAAACAGGTGCAAAGTCATATTTTAACTTGTGACGACATACTTTTATGGTGTGGCTTGGCTTACCACAGAAATCACAAAAAGGTACCCTTTGTGGGTTGAACTGAGTATGGTCAGCATTATTGTGTTGGGCATGCCAACATACTTTTGTGGTATGCCCTTTTCTTCCGCAGAATTCACATTGGACAGTCCGCTTGTTATGCCAACACACATCCTTTGTGTGTCCCCTTTTTCCACAACACTCACATTGAGTGAATTGCTTATGCTGACTAGTATTTGCGTACTCATCATGGGGTTTATTTCTATTTGAGCCCTTCCCTTGACTCTGTAACATTGTGATATCCTTTCTAAGTTTCTTTGACTCAGATTGAACCTCCGTGACAACCTTATGTAAGATTTGCATGTTGGTATGCAAGTCAGAGTTGTCCTGGAGAAGATATCGGAGGTCACTCAGCTTGACCTCTTCAATCTCATCACAGCGCCTGCTGAGTGCCTTAATCTTTTTATTACATTTTTTGGTTAGTGTATATAAGTCACTCAGGGCATTTACCATTTCGTTTCTAAGTAAGGGTAAGGATGTTACCTCATTGCTGTGATCCTCCTGGTCAGTTTCATCAGAAAGGTCAGCTTGCTCAGATTGGGATCGGTCAGCTCCATCATCCGCCATAAAGCATATGTTGGCTGTTTCATTTTGCTCAGCTTCAGATGATGTTGATTCGTCATTGTCACTCCATGTGGCTACCATAGCCTTTTTGCTTCCCTTCTTCTCTTTCTTGAGATTGGGACAGCTTGACTTGATATGCCCAGTTTGATGACACTCAAAACATGTGACAGACTTCGAGCTGTCCTTCTTGTACTTGTCACTTGACTCAGCTTTATACTTATCATTTCTTCTAAATGACCTTTTGCTGTTTCTATCATTTCTCCTGAACAGCTTTTTCATCTTTCTGGTGAACATGGCCAATTCCTCATCATCAGTTGACTCCGCTTTAGTTGAGTCAGCTTTCATGACAAGTGACTTTTGTTTCTTGTCTTCTGATTTTTCTTTCTCTTTGGCTTTAAAGTTTTTCATAGAGATTTCATGGGTCATCAGGGATCCGATCAACTCATCATATTTGTAGGTAGTCAAGTCTTGGGCTTCTTCTACAGCTGTTTTCTTTGCTTGCCAGCTCTTGGGCAGACTTCTCAGAATTTTCTTCACCTGTTCTTCTTCAGTGAAGTTCTTTCCAAGCCTTTTTAGCTCATTTATAATGTTTGTGAACCTTGCGTTCATTTCTGAGATGTCTTCATTCTCCTTCATTTCAAACAGCTCGTAGAGTCTCATATGTTGATTGACTTTAGACTCCTTAACTTTGCTTGTGCCTTCATAGGTTACTTCAAGCTTCTTCCAAATCTCTTGTGCTGACTCGCAACCTGAAATCTTATTGTATTCTGCAGCATCTAACGCACAGTGAAGCATGTTTATAGCCGAAGCATTATTTTGTAATTTTCTGAGGTCATCCTCTGTCCACTCAGCCTCACTTTTAACAATTTTCTCATCGTTAACAGTTTTGTATGGCACATGTGGACCTTGAACAATTGCAAGCCATGCACTCATGTTTGTGGCTTGAATAAAGTTTTTCATCCTATTCTTCCAGAATGTATAATTTGACCCAAAGAATAGGGGAGGTCTAGTGATTGATAGTCCCTCAGGGAGTATCTGTGTTGTTTGGTTTCCTGGAAGGAACCGAGTGCTATTCTCACCCATTTTTAGGGATCAGCTCAAGATTGTTAAATCTTTGAGTAGTGAGCTTAGGCTCTGATACCACTTGTTGGTCCCTGGTAATTAGTTCCAAGGGGGGGTTAGGAACTAATTTAACTTTTTCGCGTTTTAATTAAGCTGACTGGAAGTTATTTTGAGAATTTATTAACTTAGCCTTTGGTCAGCTTGGTGAGATATACCTCAGGACAGCTTTAGTCAGATGTTGACCAAAGTTGTTTTCTTGAGAGTTAAGAATTGACACTCTTGGAGGTCAGCTTCTAACTCAGCACCACTTACTTACTCAAGATCAGCTTAAGCAATTTATATATGCTGAGTAAATAAAGCAAACAACACATGTAATTATAAGAGAGAGCTTAGAGATTACTCAGTATCACTTATCCTGGTTCGGCCTCTCTGCCTACGTCTAGTCCCCAGAGTCCTCCGGGCTTTTTGAATCCAATACTGAGCTCTTTAAAGGTAGAGCACAAACCAATTACAAGGCAGTTGAATATGCAAGAGTACCTTCCTCTATTCGTCTACTCAACTCCTACTAAGTGCTACAACCCAGCACCTAGATTTCTCTACCACTGAAATGCTTACAGCCAAGCACTTAGCTTAACACTCTCAATATTCCTATTGATCACAGACTTGTTCTTTTTGAACTAAAGAACACTTTAGATGATTACAAATCAATCTAGCATTTACACATAGAATAGAAAAGTTGGTGTAAGATCCTTTTTGTATTTGAGTGCTTTTGAAACTTTCTCTCTTGTATTTTTCTTTCGATGCTTCAGTAATGATCCAAGTTCATCGATTGTCCTTTTATAGAAGGAAATCTGTAGATTTGATCGTTTTGAAATGTCTTAGCCGTTAACACCAAAACGGCTCTTTTGGGGAACAATTTCTGGACAGCTTCAGACTGCACCGCCATTCCCTTTCTCTGTTTTCTTCAGGCGTCAGGTTTGTCTTCTAGCGTCTGGTTTGTCTTTTTGTACTAGTTGTCTGTTTCCAATAATCCAACGTCCCATGACTCTTGGAATTAGTCTTTTAGGTTTCTTCGAGGTTCCAATTATTGGTGCAGAAGATTGGCAGACTTTGTCCTTTAGTGAACGGATCCTTTATGCTGTCCTGACCGTCACTCAGCTTCGTTTGTTCTCTTCGAGTATTCAACATTCATGCTGAGTTCCTTCTAGGTCAGCTCCGTTTTAACCGCTTTGAAGAAATCTTCAACTTTAGTCAGCTTCGTTTTGCTTCTGAATTTTACTCCACTCAGCTTCCAGTCTGTCATGCTGAGTTCCGTTCTACTCAGCTTTGCTTGTACTGTCTTTTGTCCTATCTTTACTTTATATATTTTTGCACTCAATATTTAACAAACATATTAGTACAATTAAATCAAAGCATCTAAATTTAATTGCCTCTTAATCATGGATGATTTTGTCAAATCAAAATCTTGTGGAAAGGTGTTTCAACATTCACAACATGAATATTAGATCCAAAAATCAGCAATCATCACCATATAAACAGATAATAGTGCAAACACCATTTTCATATTTTATAGAAGATGCATTTATCACTTTCATTCATCTCAAAGCCATTTGAAATAATCAGATTGTCAAAAATTTCATGACGTTGCTTAGGTGCTTATTTTAGACCATATAAAGACTTGTTTAACTTACACATTTTATTGGTTTGCTACAAAGCCCTCGTGTTGATCCATATAGACATCTTCTTCCAATTCATCATCCATTTGATGTACAACAAGATTATGTACAGAAGAAATTGCAATCAAAACACGAATAGATGTAATTCTAGTGACAGGTGTCAAAGAAATCTACATCCTCTCTTTGTCTAAATCCTTTAGCTACAAGGCACGCTTTGTACTTATCAACTGAACCATCGGGTTTCAGTTTCTCTTTAAGGACCCATTTATAACCTATTGGTTTGCAACCTTGTAGTAAGTCTACTAAGTGCCAAGTCATGTTTGATTCTAGTGAGTCCATTTCATGATTGATGGCTTCTTGCCGTAAATCAACATCTAAAGAGGTAAGGGATTCTTCGAGGGTAAGTGGATCATTCTCTACTGTGAATGCATAAAAGTCAGGACTAAAGTCTTTAGAGACTTTAGGTCTCTTACTTCTTCTAAGTTTAGATTCTCCACTCTCATTATGCACTATAGGTCCAACAACAACATACATGTTACTAGATGATCCATCCCATTATTTCTCAAGTTAAAAGAAAATCTATCTTTATAAAAATCAGCATCATTTGATTCCAAAATAACATGTGCATTCAAATAATAGAACCTATATGTTTTACTATTCATAACATACCCAATAAAAACACATGCATACGCCCTATTAGCAAGTTTGACTCTTTTAGGGTAAGGAATTCTAACATAAGCCAAACAGCTCCAAGTTCTAAAATCCCATAAGGAGAGATTTTACTTTTTGACAACAACAGCGGGTATAGGTTAGTTCGCTTGTATCTTATTTATCTACTTTGTGATTCTGCTTTGTGTTCTCCAATTTTCATTGTTTTTTATAAAATGGCTAGTTAATTGGGTTGTACTCGTTTGGAGTTTATTCTTATATTTGCTAATAATAAGTTTTATCTGTTAAGTTACTTGTAATTTCTCTCTTCCATCTCAGATTTATATGCCTCGACTCAAAGTGTCTAACCTCCAATTAAGATGAATCTGAGCTTTTATGTTCATAATTTGTAGAGGCGGAGCCAGCCCGGAGATCGGGTGGCTCTGATTCTCCAGATGTCGGCTCCAACCCTGAGTAGTATCGGGTCGGTACTTGATAGCCTCCTAACTTTAGTTTATCTTTCTATATTTATAGTGTAATTTTAATATTTTAAAATGGTTGATTTGGTTAAGTAGTATCTTTCATAATGCAAGAGGTCATGGGCTCAAATCTTTTTTTTTTTAAATTCCTCTAAATCAATTTTTTAACTTCTAAGACTAAAAGAAAATAGAGTTTTTTCAATGAAGGTGTAAGCAAATGGTTTGAGCATAGTTGTTAAAGTTGAGCCTCACTCTTAGGGATGGCAATGGGTAGTGCTAATCTAAACTCTTACCCATTTATTTTTTAATTACCCGTCCTTTTACCCTAACGGGTATACTTTTTGCATCTCATATCCATCCAATTTAATTCGTGAGTATCCGCGGATACCCTTACCCTTTAAGAATCAATAAATAAAACAAAAAAAATATTACAAATTTAACAATGTATAAATTTAATAAATCATCCATCTAAAAATTGAACAAATTGAACATTAATCAATAAGAATAAAGTAGCTTAGTTGTATCACTAAATGATTGGAGAACAAAAGGTCGGGGTTTAAATCTCATATCTTACATCTAAAAAACAATAATATTTTTTAATATATACAAGAGTTATGACGGATAACGGGTACCGGATACCCTGGAGGTATTCCCATATCCGTCTCATACCCTTTTATACAGGGTACGGCCATTGTCATCCCAACTCACTCTAGGTTCAAGGGAGTGAATCTTGATTGTAGAAAGCAAGGCCCTATTTAAAAGGCTTTCCACTTATGCGCTTCACCTGGGCTTATAGCGTGAATCAATGCACGCCTCTGTTTTTAGATTTATTTTCTTTTTTCATTATTTTATATAAAATAAATATTCTCAACACTAATCTAATTTAAATAAAATTAATTTTAAATTTTTATTTATATAAGAATATCAACACATGTAACTAAATATAGAATGATTAGACATGAGTCTAGCCTTTGTTTGGGGGTTTGGAGGTGAGAGTTAAAGGAAGTAATGGAAAGAAAATGGAATTGATGGGAATGAAAGTTAAAAATTAACTTTGTTTTGGAGCTTATAGAATGTAAACGAGGTTAAATGTTTAACTTCGTTTGTAAGTTTAAATATAAAGGGGAATGAAAGTTAAATTTACTCTGCAGAGATAAAAAAAAAAATTAAAAAACTTTACATTACTCTCATTGATCCCCAATTTGAAGATTAGAATTTGGAAGTTAAATGAAGTAAATATTTAACTTCCATTAATCTTCGTTTACTTCCAAAAAATAAGTCCAAAATAATAGGGTTAATACAATATTTGCCTCTGTATTTTTGCGGAAAAACAGATTTACCCTTAAATCAAATAAACCCACAAAACTATCCCTAAATTTTCCATAAACTTGCAATTATACCATAATCTGACGGAGCTGCTAAACGGCGATGACATCAAACCTTCTTGTCTCCAAAAAAATTGGAACGACAATCAAAATTCATTTGGTTTCTTATTGTTTTCTATTGCTATTACTTTTGGATTAATTATGAGGTTTAGACGCCATTTTATTAGGTTGATTGAGGTTTTATGAAAATGAATTTTAACCAATCTGTTCTTCTAACTTGCTTTTAATCGAAATTGAATGTGCATATTTTTTTCTGTTTGTGATTGGTTGTTCTTTTCTGAAGTTTTTCTGGAGATAAGAAGGTTTGATGTCATCGCTGTTTAACAGCTCCGTCAGATTAGGGTATAATTGCAGGTTTATGGAAAATTCAGGGATAGTTTTGTAGGTTTATTTAATTTAAGGGTAAATCTGTTTTTCCGAGAAAACATAAGGACAAATATGTGTATTAATCCAAAATAATATTAACTTGATATTTAATTTTATATTATTTTCATTTATTTCCATTAACCCCTCCCAAACAAAGACATAAAAATATCCCCTCCCGTGAAGAACACACCTATCAATTTAGGTTGAATAGTTATTTGCAGGACAGATTAATAGGGCAATTCCCCCACTAAAAAAAAAAAAAAAAAAAATGAACCCTGAATTATATTGCCTCCATTTGCAGGGGGCGTATCTGCAATGGGAGCAACGGAGAGCACTTGCCCACTGAAATCTAAAAAGAAGATAAAAAGAAAAAAAAACCCTTATATATATTGTTTTTGAGTTTGCCCCCACCAAAACTTCCATTGCTATCGGCGAAGTTAGACGTTGCTGCACTTCAACTTTCTCGCAAGGTAGAAGAAGGTAAGTACATTAGGTTTTAATTTTTTCTATTAAGGGGAAAGGGTCGTTTTGCGCAGACAAATTAAATAAAATCCCTAACCTTTCCCACTCCAGCACATCAGGCAGCAGACACAAAGTTTCTCCACTATTTCTTTCTCGATCTCTATCTGTCACCAATCTCTAACCCCCTCTCCTTCAATTACGAATTCCCCAGAAACCTAATCTCTTTCACTCTCTCCGTGGTTTGTCTCACTCTTTCAAACCATAATTCTTCTCTCTCACTTCACTTCCAACCAGGAGGAACGATAAGGTTGAATTGAACTCTGCTTCTTCTATCATTCATCTAGTTTCGTTACTTTTCTTATTTGCTTATTATGAATTATGAATTCCTACCATTAAACTCTTCCTTTAATTCTTTAATTCTTAGCCTTTATCTGTGAGTTAGGAGGTTAAAGAGCCGAGAGTTAGAGCATTCTATTATGGGAAGCAATGGAAACGTTACCTTGTTTGGGAGTTGATGGAATGTAAACAAGGTAAACTATTAAAAAGTTTACATTACTTAATGGGTGTAAACTATTACTCTCACTCTCAACAATAAGTTTCCAAACAATGTTAATTTAAAAGTTTACATTTTATTATTTGGGTTCACTTCCATTAATCTGCTCCCAAACAAGGGCTTAATTGCTATTTTGCTGTTAATTCTTACTTTAAGTATGAATTCCTGTTTTGTTGCTTTTAGTTAGTTTGTATCAGGTTTCCTAGTTATGAATTCCTAGTTTGTTTGCTTTTAGTCATGTATCCTGCCCTTTAGTGCTTAAGCAATTTAACTACTTATATGCTTAAGCTTAATTAAATAAGTCCCTTGCCCTTTTAGTGCTACTGTCTGCAAAATTTCAAGAACTAATGAGGTTATGACTCTTGAAGACTTTAAATTAAAGAAAACACATTAAGACTATTTTCTAATATGTTTAACTAAATTATTTTGTAATATATTGCTAATTGAATGAGGGCGAGCCTTGGCGCAACGGTAAAACGTTGTTGCCGTGTGACCTGAGGTCACGGGTTCGAGTCTTAGGAGCGGCCTCTTGCCAATTAAATTGGCAAGGGAAGGCTTGCCCCCAATACACCCTTGTGGTGGGACCCCTCCCCGGACCCTCGCTCAGCGGGGACGCGTAATGCGACCGGGCCGCCCTTTTATATTGCTAATTGAAATGACTACTTTCTAATATATTGTAATTGAAATTATTTATTTATGTTGTTATTGGTTTTTTGTACAACTTTTTTTACACTGCATATATAAACCCCAACTACCTACAAAACATGGATCCGTCCCTGGGTGTGCCTGCTGCTGTTGATGTATCAAAATAGGCATTAAAATATCTGCCTTGGAACTTTTGAGAGAATATCTGGCGATGTGTTTTGACTCTGTAGCTTGAAAATGAATGGTATTCTCTGCATCAAGGAATCTTATCTTATATAGATATTGAGAATACAATCAAAGAAATAAAATGATGATGTCTCTGTTCTCGTGTATTTTGTCCTTATTAAGATGTGAATTTCAGCTTGAGCAAACAAGAACCTTGTTTGATATGGTAGATGTGAATGTCTTGTATGTAAATGCTACTCCTTGAACAATTCTTGAACTGCTTATCCAATAAGCTATATGTAATGTATTCTAATATTTTATGTTCCTATGTAAAGGAATGAGCCGATCACAGGGACAAAAACGAAAACAGCCAGAGTCAGATTCTCCAGCTCAATCTCTGACGGAACATGAGCGTACACTCTATGATGTGATAAGAAGCAAGCAAGACATGGGAATCTGGACCCGAGACATGAAGCGAGAAACTAACCTTCCAGACAATGTGGTAAATAAATCATTGAAGGTGCTTCAGGCAAAAAGTTTGATAAAAGAGGTGGTTAACATTCAAAATAAGGGGAGGAAACATTACATGGCAACGGAATTTCAGCCTTCAAAAGAAATATCTGGAGGAACATGGTATGTTGAAGGAAGCCTTGATACAGAGTTCATAAAGCTTCTGAAAGAGCTGTGCAAGAAGCAAATATATAAGCTGAAAGTTGCTACACTGGAAGGTGTTACTGATTCCATCAAAAGGAGTGGAGTCTTTAATACGGAATTAACAAAACAACAAATCGACGAGATCGTAAGAGCGTTGGTGTTGGATAATGAGATCATAGAAGTGAAGAGTAATGGGATGGGTGAGTTCTCTTGTATACCAATTGGCAAAGTTTGCTATAAATGCGTTAGCAAGGGAAGCATCGGAGGGGATCCCAGAGTCGGGGCGATGGCTTCAATACCGTGTGGAGTTTGTCCAAGGATAAGTCAATGCACACCTGATGGAATTATATCTCCACAAACTTGTTCCTACTATAGCAAGTGGTTGGAGTTTTAACTTAATTGCACTCAGCCTATGGCCTGATTTTGCACCGGTTTAATGGCCAAAAGTTTTCATTTTATGTATACAATTTGATATTGAAATTTAGGTGATTGATCACTTAGAATAGCTCTTTGATTTCTTGTTTTGTTTGGTAGATTGGGAACTTAGGTGATTATGTCTTGTCATTCAGATGAAGATTAATTTATGAATGGTTGACCATTTTAGCGCAGAGTCCATTAAGAGGGAAAATTATAGTGGTTCGGGTTCAATGGTCATTATCACTAATAACCGATAAGGTGGTGTGTATTTTTTTTTTTTTTATTTGCATGGATGGATGATTCTTTAGCCTGGTAATTCATTATTATACAACTCCGACCAAGTCACCAGATTTAATCCCGTTTTTTCTCCTGAAATGTACGTGACAAAGGTGCCCAATAGAAGCTGCTACAAAGATCCATCAGGGTTATGACCCATACCTGCTCAGATATTGATATTCAAGACACAGGAAATCAAATTGTAGTGCAAGCATCATACATAACGGATTTCTAGGCTGATTATTGATTATCATCACATGCAGCTAAAAAAAGCTTAAATATTCATCATTATCTTTAACAACAGATAATCAAAACTTAATACTGTGTTTTGTTTAAAAATTAAAAAAACATATCAATCTATTTGCAAACTTTTAAACCAAATATATGTGTTTACAAATAGGGCAAACCACGTGTATTATTTTTATAATTTTCCCTAGAATGAACCCAATCTTTGATGCAAATTAGCATTTTTACTAGAGACAAAACAATCAAAATGAAGAAAAAACTTCACTGAGTTTTTCTCAGTTTCCTGAGGTATAGATACTCATGAATCATTTCCATCAGCTCAGAGTAAATAAACATTACATTTTAACGGCCTACATGACTTGAAACAAATAATTTAATCAGCTCATATAAGTAACACAAACAAATGACCATGTTGATGTCTAACCAAAAAGCAAAGAATCAGATTAGACACTGAGTCTGAAACAATCAATAGAATTTGCCAAATTATTATAGTCAAGACTCGATTTCTGTTTATAGCAGCATTTAGGTATATCAGCAAGTCTGAACACATAATGTTATTTTCATACATTAACCATTCTCAGCATGTGTCAGTCCAATTTGTGGTACAGGAAACAGCAGTTTTGATCAAGAAGGCCAATTAACCAGGTCCGGACTAGTGATGGAAGAGGGCATTTTCCTCTCGATTGCATTTGGATGCTCCTGACATGTATTACACATTATGTGAATACTTTAGACCCAATTTGGATCCAATTGATAGTTATAAACTCTCGATTTGGTCATTGTCTGACCTATTTCTAGACTTAGGCTCTGTTCTTTATTGCTGAAAAAAACTGAACTGAACTGAATTGAACTGAATACTGCTGAATACAGAACTGAACTGAATTTAACTGAATACTACTGAACTTAACTGAATACTACCGAACTAAACAATAATGATAATATTAGACTTTAAAATAATTTAATTGATAATATTGGACATTAATAAACTTATAATAATAATAATGATGGTTCTAATAAATTTAATAATATCAATAATAAATAAATAAATATATTATTAAAGATAAAACTAAATTGAATATCAAATAAAAGCTCGGCTTGATAAAATTTTGGCTCGATAAAAGCCTATAAAATTAAATAAAAATGAGTCTAATTTAAATTAAAAATACAAATTACATACAAACACAAATTTACATATAATTTAAAGCCTATGAAATCAAATACAAATTTTTATATGAATACAAACTCTTAACTTTTTTATTCTAATTAAGGGTTAAAGTGTAAAAATATCCCTAACGTTTTGGGTCATAGGTAATTTTACCCCTAACATCTAAAATGGTGCAATTTTATCCCTAACATTGATAAATTCGATAAATTTGAGTGCAATTCCTAATTTTTAAATATGGAAGCATACTTTAGTTTTAATTTTTTTATTAAACGATATATACTTTAATAAACTATCATTTCTTGACTATCGTTTCTTAACTTTTATCTAATTTATAGATAATGATAAACTATAAATAATAATAATAATAAATAATAATAAATTAAATAATAATTATTATTATAATAAATTATATATAAATAATTATAATATAATAAATAAGGATAAATTACTGAATACTGAAACTGAACTGATTGTTACTGAAATTAAGTGATAAAGAACAGGACCTTATAAGATTTCTAGAAGCTTTCCCCCAAACATTATCATGGGTTTCTGTACTAACCAGAACCAATGTTATCAGGCTCGGACCGGACCGGCCGGTCCGAGCCTGTCCGAGTATTTGCATGGTGGAAAAACCGGTGAGACCCGGGATTGGACCGGGACCCGGTGTGACCCCGGGTCTGAAGACATGGTGAGAAAAATTAAGGCGAGGTCAAGCCAAGGGACCCTATTTCGGTACGGCATTCGCGTCGCCCACGTCGTGCGGGTGCGCCCCTAACCCAACAGTTAATCGATTGCACCCCCCCTGCGCGTGAGAGAGCATTTTCCCTAGTAATTAGTTAAAGGCTTGTAAATATCATTTACTTATAAACTAGTTAAGTTTCTCCTTTCTTTCCTATATGGGATGTGAATGTTTAATTTCCTTTTAACTTCTTCCAAACAATTTTAAGGTGTTCACTTTGAGCATCAACTTCTCATTCATCACTTGTCCTTTTTGAGTTTATAATATATTTTTAAAAAGATCTCATGACATATAATACGTTGATATGTTTGAATTTGACATATAATACGTTAATTAACAAAAAATAACAAACCAAATGTTATTTATAATTTATTTTGGATATATATAATGTATAAAATTAATTTTAAATTAGTTATATATATTTAATATATGTAAATATTATTTATTTATTTATTACGTCATCCGGTTCGACCAATCCGAGCCATCCGGTCCGACCAAGTGACCCGTGATCCAGTTACCAATCCGGTTTGATGTCCGGTCCGGTTCTGATAACATTGACCAGAAGAAGGTTTTCATTACTGGGATCTTATCTCTTGGTGCCTACAGTTAGGAAGAAGGAAATGGAAAGAAAAAGCTACATATGGAAATGGAAAAAATTCCATGGATTAGAACAAAATACCATAGTTGCAACATTTATCCCATATATAACAGTGTAAGGATACCCATGAAATAATATATAAAATCATAAATTACAAGAATCAAAATTTCAAAAATGCAACAATAATGAAATACTAAAACTAAACAATAAGTTATTTCCTTAAGCAGTGACTAGTTTATTCAATTGAAGGTATTAAATCTCAAGGATTCACATATATAGTTCTGCTTTTAAATGAAGAACACTAGTCTAATTACGAAATGACAATTTCCATACAATTCCTTAAGTTCAGCTACTAGCAATTATTTATTAGGGGAAACAACACTCAAAATTGGAGCAATCCAACAAGTAATTAAGAACCCCATTACATTTTAACTAAGCTCAAGAGCAGAAAACACAAATGAATGATGAAAATTAAAAAATGACCTGTTCAACAGCACCCTTTTGGCGTGCAGAAGCAATGAAGTGTGATTATGATAGCCACCAGGGGAGGGGAGGGGAGGGGGCAGGGCTAATGGAGAATAAGAAGGAAAGATAGAAAGCAACAACTCACTTAGCTCTTTTACTTGAATTGTAGGATAACAAGTAGAGAATCATCACATTCAAGTTGTGGTTCTAATACTTGGACCATGACCATCTCATCTGAAGCCAAGCCATAATAAAAACAGATAATAATTAGGGTAAAGTTCAAATAAAACCCATGTGGTTTCACTAATAATTTTCAGATAAAGGACTGTGGTTTACTTTTTGTCAAAACGAGGACTGAGGTTTTCAAATTTAGCAAAATAAGGACTTTTTCGATTAACACTATTAAAATCACCCTTGACGACTTCAAAAATGACATATTTTAAAAACTACTAATATTCTAAGCAACTTTAATTCTTCAACTTTTTTATTTCGAGATTATTTAGATGATATCTGGTAAGGAGAGAGAAAGGTAATGTTTAGAGAGAGAAAGTTCCAAAAAATATGATTTTCTAAAATCGAAAATGTAGTTCCATAGAAAATATGGCATTGAACAACTTTAATTCTTGAAAATTTTCATTTTCAGGTCGTTAAAGATAGCTTTAATAGCATTATTAAAAGTGTGAAACCTCAATCCTCATTTTGACAAAAAGTAAACCATAGTCCTTTATCTGAAAATTAGTGAAACCACATGGGTTTTATTTGAACTTTACCCTAATAATTAACATTATTGAGCGAGTCACAAGTGAAAATGCAAAAATGATCACGCAGCGCTAGCATAACTGAGAAAAAGCAGATGCAGGACTTGGATTTGTCTTCATTATCAGTCTAAAGTTAAAACAAAGCCCTATAAGCTTACTGAATGTGTGTGCATCATAAAATACTATTCAGTAAACACAGTCCTAACTTGTCTATATTAGATATTATTCCATGAACCAAACCGCACCTAAAAGTATCAGCTGTTCAGAACAATACTGGAAACTAGTAGTTTTGCCATACTAGCAGTTGAAAGAATCTCAAGCATTTGCTTTATATTGGAAAATTTAGCTCAAAACTTCTATTATGTCGTAGAATCCTGTATCCTGAACATTTAAACAGGACATCATATTCTATACAGTAATTAGGATTGCAATGCTTTTACTAATTTGGATTAGATGTGAAAGTGTTTAGAATAAGGATTAAAACAGACAAAATAATTGATAGAGTTGCTTATGAAGCTGTCATAAGCCGAAACCTCATCATTCTCAAATCCTAATGGTTCCCTATTCACCACTCATATCCTATTTCACTCACCACCAACAGAAAATAACGCAGCATAACGACAGCATACATTCTAGCAAAAGAATCAAAATATCATAGTATAACTTTATTTATCCAATCCAAATTGAAAATCCTGCTTGTGAACACCACTGATTATAGGGGAAAGAGATAAGATAGGTGCTTCATTCAATACAGGCACTTGAAACAGAATGTGAGAATTATCATGAGAATTTAGTCTTGCAAATTTACTATATATTGCTTCAAAGGATTTTATTTGTGGCATTAACTTATGATCAACATATCCAACCTGATTCCCAGAGCTACATACATACTCATAAAAGAAATACAAATAATAACCTCCTAAGTAGAAATAAAAAGATTAACAACCAAAGAACATTCATGACACATGAATCCCTTCAAAATTAAAAAGCAGTGGCTCATAAAATCTAACCAAGGAACTAGGAAATGTAGCTAATAAAAGCTGGAATTCTTAATTTCCCACTAATGAAGTGCATTCATGACACTAAAGTTTGTCCTATACATCTATTTACTATTACTGCAACAAGTAAATAAATTAAAAGAATTAATTGAAAGTAATAGATAATCACAATCTAAGATGAATATCAAATTAAAGACCGAAATTGCAAAGCCCACTGACAGATAATGATAAGAACAGAGAATCCTCAGAAATCAAACCATTACAGCAACTTAGTTCAAAGATGCACACAACCCCAAATTTCAGAAGATTAACAAGTGTTATTTAACAAGTGCTAATATAACTAAAGCCAAAGACAGAGTTATTTAACAAATGAATTCCTGGCTCACCTTATCAAATCAAGGTCTGCCGTAGAATTTGAGAAACCTAAAGTAGCGAATCATTTGACGAAATCTAGTCTTCTTTCTGCTCTTCATTTACTGAATTTGAGAAACCTGCACAATTGATCAGAATCATTCAGTAAAAATTTCACTTCGATATTGTAAACATTTACACAATTGATCTGTTTAAAAATCCACCGTACAAGGACTCTTTTTTATATGGGCTGTCCAAATGGACTTCTTTACATAAAGCCCATGGGGCGGTTTTAAAAAAGGCCACAATTAAAAGGCTGCTAAAGCCTTCTTTTTTTTGTAGTGTCCTAAGTTAACGTAACACTGATAACAGTTGAGGAAGCGAACATTACCTTCAACTCTGGCAACCCAATAACGCATGCACATTCAACAAACATGTTCTACTCAAGTTACCAAATAGCCAGCCTTATTGCTGCAGCAAGAATTCCACCAGTAGCATCAATTACAATAGCACGCTATACCACCCACATGTATCTCAAGAAAACCATTTCCATATTCAAGCACATACTCTTCCCATATTACTTCTACATATATAATATATAAATACTGAAAATACAAAAATTTAAAACCCTGATGTTGGAATTCATTCAAAGAATTATACCTATGTGTTACTTGGAGAGATGCTGCTTTTCGTACAAATATATATATATATATGAAAATAGAATTTAAGAGAAAGGGGAGGCAGTTAATTATTGTAATTTGACCTACAAAAAGGTATATACAACAAGAGTGATCAAAGAACACCATCCAAACAAGTCTGATCATAACAAAGGTAACGCCCAAGGATTTCTTTCATACAATAAAGCCAGCCCTGTTCATCATAAACGGGCAGATGGGAAAATCTGACCTCTTAACTTCACCCTTCCTCTTATAGGTCCGGTCTCCCAGTTGTACATTCTACAGATCTCAAATCGCACACCCGAAGTGCTTCCTTCCTTCTCTCCAAGTGGCAGCTCTGCGTATTGATGGGCACCTTTTCTATGACCTGGAAGACTAGTTACTGCAAATCCTCTAAATACTCATCGTTTCTTTGTAGCCGTAGTTTTATGCATCTCGAGCAGCTTATCAAGGTTTGTTAGGAACCAATCTTCCTCTTTTTGGGCATACAGCCTCTGATGCACAGAGTCTACATATATGCTAATGTTACCGTATCCATAAATCTGGTGACCATTATATGTTCTGCCAGGTTTAGGCTTAAATAGCAAGCCATGATGCTGAGCATGGGCTTCTACCACTTCTTTCAAAGTCATCTCCAGACCAGCAGACGTACCATCTGTATGAGTAGTACTTCCTGTGGCTGCTTGCTGCTGAGAATGAGCTGTAGCTCTCTGCTGAGCCTCAAACTGCTTTTGCTCCTGTGCCCTAAGATAACTAAGGTTCTCCCTCAAGCCAGGTTGAAGCACTTCCATGCCTTCAAGTGCCCGGTCAATCATGTTGAGACCAAGCGTAAATTGATACCTAATATTTTCATGTGCCTGTAGCTCTGGTGGAAGGAGTCCCTTCCATCCTATGTACCATTGATGAACCTCCTGTAAGTTTGGATTTGAACACAACCAATGATACAAAACCTGCAGCCACTTGACAAAGAAAAACCTTTCCATCAGATCGACCATTAGATGAATTGGAATGGCACAAGTCCATGCCATAACCCAGTTAAAATGGTCAAGATTCTGACGAGCAGGGTTTATCTGGAACTCTTGTAATGCAAGCTCCAACTTCGGAAGTATAAATCTGCGCATAAGACTTTCCCAACTGCCTGCATCAAACACTGTTCTCCATGGTGACAGGATAGCAAAAGCAGATGAATCACTTGCATGCCAATCACCAAGAACCATACTCAGCTTCATACGGATCTTCTCATACAAATATTCCAATTTTTGTCCCAACTGAGGCAGCCATGGATGCACCCAAACATGAATTGGGATAGTTTCCCGACGAGGATCCCACGTCTCCACAGCTCGAGACAATTTTGGCAGGACAACAATATCCAATATATTCTGGATAACTACTGCAGGTAGTAACTTTTCCCAAGTCTCCAAAAATTTAAGCATTGGTTCAGGATCCCTAGGCTCCCAAGTATTAATACCAGATATTCTTACCGCAGGAACAACTACTTCTGACACTAACTGTGCATAAGGTGTAGCCACACTCCATATATCATTACTGTCCTCGTCCTGCAAGACATTCTTCCATAATTCTACCACTTCGAATCCATGGAATGGTTTTCGGAGAGGATCCCACTCCTGAAATATTCTAATAAACAAAGGCAAAGCAAATGAACAGGCAATTGATGACAAGTTGCAAAGCTTGTAATCATCTGCAAACTCCCTTCGCAACCCTATAAAATAGTTGGCTAATAGATCCAAAGTCAAGTTTCCAGAGGAATTTTGTTCCTCAATGTGGCTCAACAAGTTCATGATCTCCTCCATGTTATCCAGTTGTTTCTTCTGGCGTGATGCCTCTAGATCCAATTTCTCCTTCTCCTTTTGCAAGCTAATAGCTGTTTCCCTCTCATTTCTCAAATCTCTATCGATTTTCTGAATATCAAGCTCTACCATGTCAACAATCAACCTGACATTGTGCTGAAGTTCTGGCATTGGAATATCATTTTCCCTAGCTTCCTCTTCAGCATTCAGATTCTCCAGATTTGTCAAAACTCTCACCTGTGGACCGCGCATATCAAGCACCTTCTGTACAACTTCAAAACCCTGTTCCTCCTTCTGTGCTAACAGCTCCTCGGCTGTTATATACTCCTCTTGCTTCTTCTTCTTCCCCCTCATCCATAGCCTCTGCTTTGCTTTTCCCGTAGTTTGACTCTGAATTTGGCTTTGATTCGTGCTCTTCTTTTCTTCCTCTACTAGAGCTAACTTAGCTGAAGCTTCTTTAAAATCGTTGAACCCAATACCCATATTAGTTGGCCTTTTCTTTGCTTCAATAGGGGCTACAATCCCTTGAGCATTCTTCCCCAATCCTCCTCCTGCATAACCCATTTTCTCCAGCAACCTCATCCCAATTCCTTTTGTATGCTTCTCAAACTCCCCAACATCGCCAGCTTTCAATTCCTTCTTTTTCCCTCCTCCCTTCTCTTTCTTCTCCAATCTCTCCTTCTCCCTCTTCTGTGCGCCTTCTTTTATCCTCCTACCAAACTCACTCGGCAAGAAAATATCCTCCTCATCTTCCTCGCCGCCGTCGTCACTCCTTTTAACCCCACTATTAAACCCTAAGCCCATCCCTGATCCCGACCCTAAACCAGGCCTGTCATTGTCCTTGACAAACATATTCTCAGGCTCCTCTTTTTCGATTTCCTGGTTTGGCATTATGGTACCTGTTGAGACGAAATTGACAGGCTTAGTAAGGTCAGCCTTCCGCCCGAAATCGCGATCCTTTTTACGCTTTCGGCCGCTGCCGCCTTCATCATCAGAATCGGAATAGTCTGCAAAAACCCCATAAAGAACGTCATCTTTGGTTTGCTTCCTTTTCTCTTTGCGGCTCCGGTAATAAAACTCGCCATTAATCCATTGGCTATCCTCGAAATCATTCTCCATGCCAAATCTCTCCATGTCCTGGTAATCATCCATCTTGACTTTGTAATCTCCAATGACAAAAAAATTTCTTCAATCTCTACTGAGTTGTGTATGCCTGATAATTTTAGAGGAAACAAATTGGAAGACGAAACCCCTAAATCCTAATCCCTAATCCGAACTAAACAAAGAGGAAAATGGGCCTCCAGTCCACTACCGACTCTTTTACGGAAAAACTAGTAGTATAAAATTAGTGTAATGTGCGGGATTTAGAATACATTATAATTTATAGCATTTTTTTATAATTAATTTATTAGTAGTGTTCTATCAAAGTAAGTTGCTGTTTGATAAAACTAAAAATTAAATGCTAAAAAAATAAATACTGAATTTTAAGGGTTGAATATTATAAGTGCTGAAAATATTGAATGATATAACTTTTATAAAAATATTAGTAGATACTGTTTAACTTAAAACGTTAAGTTAATATCAAAATAAGTGATTTTTAACTTAATTAACCAATTTAAGTGGTGGATAAACAATCGTTATCAAACGCACTTAAATTAAATATATGATTAACATTTTAATTTAAGCAATTAAGTGGTTTATCAAACAAGGCGTGTTCTTGGATTTCTTCATTCACCTTATATCTCGATTTATTTCGAATCCCGTAAATGAGATTTAAAACATCTTAAACTTAAATTTAATAAACCTATGTCTAATGGTTTATTTGGATGCTATGGTATATTGGAGTAACCAATTAGAGGACACTATATCATTAATCATAATTTAACTTTTTTTTAGATTAAACTATTATTTTTGTATTTTATTGTGTTGGTTTATTATTTTCTAACATATCAAATATTCATATTTGCGAACGAGGGGAGCTATGGAGCTGGCACTGTTATCCGAGACAGTGTGGATGCGTTTCTACAAGGCTTAAGCATGCATTCGATAGGCTCAGTGACAGACAAAATGGCAGAGGCGTTGGTATTAAAAAATAGCATGGAGTGGTGTGTGGTTTCGGGTCACCGACACATCATGTTTGAATCAAGCGCAAAAGAGGTAGTCGAGAGTATGTACACGGCGTAGGAACTTGACTGAGTATGGTAGGGTTTTAGAAGATATAAGATTAATTCTTAACCATCCACAATTTTTCGTAGTTTTCGTTTCAAGGTTAGCGAACGAAGCGGCCCATGTCTTGGTACGGCGCGCTCGGTCCTATGCTAATTCTTTTATTCATTCAACTAGGGGCGGAACCAGGGGGGTCGGGGGGGGGGGGGGGGTCCAGCCCCGGCCAGCCGCCCGAGAATTGAGAAAAAAAAATTTAGTAATGGTGTCTCGTAATATTTTGGAGAGATTATATTGACTCTATGTAGTATTGTATAAATGTTCAAAGGTAGATGAGATGGTTAAAGATACTTGCTTTTATTTGAGAGGTCATGTGTTCAATTCCCTTCAACCTCATTTTATTTTAAAAAATTTTATTTTTAAATGGACTCTTTATTTTTATTTTCTTAACACTTTTGAATTCATTTTTAATATGTCTTTACCATTAAAAAAAAATAAACATATTTAATATTCAATTAGTTCAATGCTAGTTTTCTAAAAAAATGATAATATTTTTACAGTTTTAATGCGTTGGAGGCTAAAAAAATTTTGCTCAGCCCTACTTTGCAAAATTTACCGTCAACCGCACAGTTAATTTCGAATTTTTTTTAACGTTTTGAATTTTTTTATTGATATGTTTAAGCCTCGAGTCATTCGGGGTCCTGGTTCCGCCACTGCATTCAACTATTCCTATAATTCTAGAGAGCAACCTATTTAGGGATGCCTCTTTCCGTTCATAATAAAGCATTTTTTCCTCAAAAAAAAAATATTGATATTTTTATTTTTACTCTTGTCATATATCAGTTATTGTTTTTCTATTTCGGTTTATTTATTGCTTTATCTATTCCACTTTATAAATTATTCTACTAAGTTAGTTTTTTCTCAAATATTAGTGGTTCTAATTTTTCAAAAATTTAAACATTAAATTTTTGTTTTGGTCCATGCAATTTTTAACATTCTAAGACTTGTTCTCCAACTATTATATTGTGAGCGAATTTTTTATTAGTTAACCAATATAATTCATTAATTTGATTATATATTAATTGTACTTCTTAATTTGTGTGAAATACCTTAGAATGACTTATATAATGGAATAAAGAGACTATTAGTTATAGTATTATTTAAGGTAAATAATTATAAGGTCTTTATCTCAGATCCATTCAGAGAAGAGATGTACACCTTGTAGGTTGGAGCAGGCCTAATGATAGGGTGGTTAAATTAAATAAAGATGGTTCCTGCCTTAGCGATGGGAAGATTGCCGCTGGAGGTGTTCTCAGAGATTCGAGGGGTGCCTGGCTGTCTGGGTTCACACAGAATCTAGGATTGGGCTCCTCCTTCTCTGCTGAGCTCTGTGGTATTCTCTCTGCTATCAAGTTAGCCAAAAGACTGGGTATAAGGAGGCTTTTTGTGGAATCTGATAACTTGGAGGCCATCAATATGATCTCTGATAATCATGTTATTTGTCTTAATAGCAGCAACCTTATCAAAGCTATCAAGCGGCTTTCCTCGTCCTTTGATTCCCTACAGTTCAGCCACATTTTCAGAGAGCAAAATCGAGTGGCGGATCGCTTGGCGGCAGCTGGTCACGAGGGGATGCTTGGCGTCACTCCTCTTTCTGACCCTCCGATTTATCTTTCTTCCCTGCTTATTGAGGATAGGATTGGGATTAGCTTTCCTAGGCTAATCCCAGGTTAGTTGTCTTTGTCTGTTTGTTTTTTTCTTCCTGTTTCTACCAAAAAAAAAACACACTAGTAAGTCCATCATATTATTCTAAAGTCCTTAAGTTTTATTTTATTCAATTCTTTAATCTTTCCATTTATTTTTGTAAATAAAAGTTCAAAATTGCCCCTAGTTATATACATAAAAAAATCTATTTTTAGTGTCAAAATTAATCTAAATATTTTAATAAACATTTTGAACTACATATGCTCCGAAATTAATATACTTGAGAAAATGTATTATTTATTTTCTTAAATTTTAATTATTTATTTCTTTATTTTTGAATATAATATATTTAAACTAAAATTAAATATTATTATTATTATTTTAAAAATCATATTTTTTTTTGTTCTTCTTTCCTAAAATTTATTAGATATGTAAACAATTATTTTTTACAATATTATAGTCTTACTCCTATTTTGATAATATTTGAAATATTTTTCATTCATTTTTTTGTTAATAAATTTTACGTTATTAAATTAAAGTTCTATAACTATATAAAATTTATAAATCAATCATTTTATATTGAAGATATTGTGATTATATAAGAAAAAAAAAGAAAAAATAAATGTTTTATAAAACATAGAATAAAGGGTAACTTTGGTATTTTAAAATTTATTTAAGACCATTGACTCAAGCATAAGAACTAAGGAGTTACCAAAAGCAAAAAACGGGAGGACTATATAATTATTTCTAAAAACAGATG
The DNA here is from genome assembly GCF_963576675.1 of Euphorbia lathyris. NCBI lineage: Eukaryota > Viridiplantae > Streptophyta > Magnoliopsida > Malpighiales > Euphorbiaceae > Euphorbia > Euphorbia lathyris. Next base: position 66,462,539 of record NC_088912.1, on the reverse strand, counting down.
GACTAAGTAGTATATTAGGTAAAAACATAGGGACCTTATAATTATTTACCCTGTTATTTATATCTTCCAAATACGTTCCTTTTCTTTTTGAATTTGGTTTTTGACACTTTTTCTGTTTGTTTAACTGGTTTTCCAGTTTTCCTAAAATTGGGAAATTGGAAATATATTCACACATTAATGATACTCTTGATTTTCTTCGTTATTTTCTAATTTCCATTGTCGTTTTTTTGTTTTCACAAAATTTTCAAAATTCTCATTGTGGATTCGGTAGAATTTGGTGTCTGTTCTTTGTAACTGCTAATCAGTTTGTTCCGTGAAAAGTCAAAGGGATACAGTTGTTTTTTCAATTTCTAATTCCTTTATTTTCACACGTGTCTCTTCTTTTCTCCTAATTTTTCAGTTTGGTGTGTTGTTTTTCATTCTCAAATTCTATTTCAAAAATTTGTTGTAGCAATTGTATCAGTTTGGTTTGGGTGGTTGTTTTTCAAGTTCACACTATCATCTAAAGGTATGTTTTTCTTTAACTACTTATTTTCATTCCAAAATCTAAATCAGTAAAGGATATATATACTAGTATGAGAAAATGATTCTGTAAATTATTTTTTATGTTTTTGGAAACTGCATTTTATTTTTAACTTAGATTGTGGAAGTTAAAATGTTGTTTCAATTCATAATTCAAAAAAGTTCATCATGTTTCTAATCTTTTGTTCCATTTTTTAGTTTTTGGGTTTTTCATATGACAATGCCTATCAACTTTCAATTTTGGATGTGGCAGAGAACGTATTACCAAACAAATAATTCAAAGAAACTCGTATAAGGTACTTAATTGATCTAGTGAATTTGTCATTTTTGTTGTGAATGGGGAAAAAGAAAATAGTGTTGTTCGTGAATTGGTTGAATCTACATGAACGATTACACATTAAGAAGTAAGCAAAAGCAATACTGAGTTAATGGGCTTTCATATCGAGACGGGGGATGTTTTGAATTTTGCAAAGCTATGGAGTCACACTAAATCGACGAAGTTCAATAATAGGAACTGTTTTTTTAGTTATGATGTCTTTCCGGTATTTAAGTTAATTGTTTTATTGTAATTTTACAAAATAAATTTATTGTAAAACCATAAGCTTACAGCTTAAAGAGTTACTTCCTTTAATGAAATAGATTAATCCTTTGACAATTCTATTAACATTGGCTGAAAATATGTATAGGATTTGCTAGCTATGAATAGCTAAAATCAAGTCTATAATTATGTAGTCAAACCTACAATTATGTAGTCAATCCTATAATTATAGTGATATACCATAAAAACAAAATATGTCAACTCTATAAAATATTGACATAATCTAATACACCCCCGTAGCCGAAGTGGGAGGAGGATGAACGTTGAGACTAGCTCTGAAATCTTTAAATAGTTGAATCGGTAGACCCTTATTGAATATGTTGGCAATTTGATGACACGAGGGAATATGCAATACGCAAACGTGGCCACGGGCTACTATTTCACGGACGAGATATATGTCCATCTTAATGTGCATTGTCTGTTGGCATTGGATTAGATTGCCGAAAATGTAGATAACACTAACATTGTCACAATACACCAATGTAGATTTGATAAGGGGACAATGAAGTTCTAAGTAAAAATTGTGAAGCAACATGTTTCAAAAACTACATTTGCCACACCTCGGCTTCAACACTAAAGCGAGATAGAGTGGGTTGTCGTTTGAAGAACCAATAAATTAAATTATCCCCAAGATAGACACAATAGCCCAAGGTGGGCATCCACCCTAGTCTACGTTAGTGTAGGAAATGAGCTTGTTAAGTGAAGTGAGATAGATATGGAGACTAAAATCAATTGTACCTTTAACATATCGAATGATTCATTTCAAGGAAGTCATGTTCTGTGTCTATGGATCATGCATGAATAAACAAACATGTTGAACTACATAAGAAATATCAGGTCGTGTCAAAGTCAAATATTAAAGAGCACCGGCAAGACGACGATACTCTATGGGATCATGCTACGGGTTACCAGAAAATAAGTTAAGTTTAGATTCGGTGTCGACCCGTGTAGGCGAGGGTTTACAAAAAGACATATCGTCTCTGTCAATATTTCTGTGATATAAGTCCTTTGAGAAAGAAAAAGGTTGTCAGAGTTTCTGGTAATAGAGATACCTAGAAAATAACTAAGAGGTCTTAAGTCCTTCCATGGCAAATTCAAAGCCAAGCTTGGACAGAGTAACAGAGAATAATTGAAGAGGCAGTGATAATTATATCATTCATCTAAAGAAGAATGTATGTGATCTCATTATGATGACGATAAATGAATAAAGAGTGATCACACAGACTGTGAGAGAAGCCTAAAGTAGCCATAAAATTTCCAAACCGCTAGTACTAAGCTTGGAGGGCTTGCTTAAGCCCATAGAGAGATTTCTTGAGTAAGCACATATAATTAGGGTGGGTGGAATTGCGGAAACTAGGAGGCCGATGTATATAGACTATTTGATGAAGATCCTCATAAAAAAAAGCATTCTTCACATCCAGCTGATGAAGACACCAAGACTTAGATAGAGTAATATTGAGTACTGCCTGAATGGTAGCTGGTTTGACAACAGAAATGGGCACCATTACCAACTAGGCATGCCTTATGTCATGCAAATGACCCATTAGAGTTTAACTTATGCTTGAACAGACAAAAACTTGGAATAACATTAACATTAGACGGACGGCACCAAGTCTCGCGTCTTATTTTCAATAAGAGCGTGGTGTTCATCTTTCATAGCCAATTTCCAATTTTGACCGCGTAATGCATAGATTGAAATTTGTGGGCAAAGGTGAAATTTGTTGTTGAGTATAGGAGGTAAGATTGAGAATGTTGCAGGATTTAAAATATCATGTTATGCACGAGTTCATATTTGAGAGAGTGTGAGGGAGAAGGTGACGGGTTGGTCAATGCATGGGAATTGGGTGATGGGGTAGCGTCATTTGCAAATGGAGTGGCAACATGAGGGAGTTGTAGAGATAAAGGTCATACAAGCGTTGGATGTGTGTGGTTGGTAAAAGGTGGTTGAAGTTGGAGAGAGGCATGAGTTGTTTGGTGTGGAGTGTGAGATGGTAAAAGTGTGTCGGAGGTGGGTGCGATTAGTATGGTTGGTGGAGGTTGGGTAGGTGTTAGGGCATGAGTTGGTGGCATGTGGGATAAAGGTAGATCATAAAGACCTGAATCTAAAAACTCATACAAAGAAGCCTATAATTATGGTGATATACCATAAATACAAAATATGTCAACTCTACAAAATATTGACATAATCTAATATTCAATACCAAAGTAAAAAGCATGTAATTACATTAAATTTAATATATGATAAGTTGATTCAAGTTGATTCAAGTTGTATCGTTATCTCATTGATAATAGATACCTACTGAAAAACAACAAGAATAGGAAATCAATGCACAAAATCATAAGTGTAGACCAAATGAATACTCAAATGGGAGATCATAATTTTTGTGTATAAACCGCCTCTTTATAAGCATACCTCTTAAAGTTCTAATCGATGCATCGAACATTCAATCTTGAAAATTCTATTATTTTCTTGTTCTCAAAGTCTTCCGTTTATTACTTTTGGTTTAGTGTTCGTCCTAACAGCAATTATTTTTAGTGTTCATCTCAATATGCAACTGTGTTTGTCTAATTCGTGTAAAACACTTCACATTTTTTCTATCCTTCTTTTGAAAAATAAATCATAAGTGCTTCTATTTTCCTGTTATTTAACGTTGATTCACCTTCTAAGTTTAAAGTTAATGTCTGAAAATTATATAATTTGTTGTTGGCAAAATGAACCAATTCAGACAAAAAGAGTAATGACTTTAGTATTGTATTTCTGGATGCCCCAGGGGCTACTTCTATTTGATTAAACACTATTTTAAACAGAAAATTCTACAAAAGTCATATCATATAATCAACATTAGAGCATCCATAGTGGTAAGTAACAACCACTTCCACATCATCAAAATTAACACCCTATAATCACACATTATTAGATATACTTGTTACTCAATTAGCATACAATTAATAACTTATTACCAACAACATAATTAATTCAATACTAATCATTAATACCATAATTAATTCTTTCTCTGTAAAATAATTGTTTGCTTAGACAAAAACCCACCGGCCATCCTTCTCCTCCCTTTCTTCTCTTCTATTTCTTTTTTTCTATTTGTCTTCAAGCCTTCATCTCTTTTGCGGATCTACTTTGAGGAGGAAGAAGGAAATTCCTTCTTCCTCATCTCAACGGGTTAGGTTTACTGTTTTTTATTGTATTTTCTTTAATCAGTGTTTATATATTTTATTGGATTTCTTTTATCCGTTTGAATTGTATTTCTCTCAATTATTCTGCTATTTATACCTTTTTCGGATTTAGCAAGAGCGAAAACGATTTATTTTATACGTGGATTAATATATCTACGTGGTTGCAATAAAAGAAATGACTCAGATCCCAATGTTCGGAAGGGCCTAAATGATGAAGATTCGATTGCAGTTACTTTTCTACGGAATTTGATTTCCATGAAGTATATGTATTTTTGTTTTTCTGTATGTTTTATGCCTTTTATGGTCTTTTATGCTCTTTGTAGTCGTTTTGGTCCCATTGTTGATTTTGTAAGATTTTTTACCTTTTTCATTTCTTGTTGTAATCGTTCTTTTCGTATCTAATGAAGTTATAAGTATTTTCATCAAAAAAAATATGTATTATTATTTCAATAAAATTAAATAAATAATTATTATGTGATTAATTATGTATTAATTGAATAAAAAATAATTAGAAGAACACTCTTGAAATAATTATTATTAATGGATTAAAACACGAGTTACATATGATAAAATAACATAATATTTTACGAGAATCGTGCATTAAGGTTGGTAACTCTAAAATGTTACCATATATGTTTGACCAGATCAAGTTTGCAATTCATATGGATGACTCCACTGCGGAGCTGTAGATCCCGTGTGAGGTAATCCGCAAAATCAATAGCAGGTCCTTGTCGAAGGTCTTCAATGTCGGCTGGTTCATATACTTCTAGAGGATAGATCCTGGAGTAGACGTGTCACGCATCTGATACCAGACTAATATATAGGGGTACACATGGACCAATGAGACAGCCTTACTCATAAGAGTAATCGGCATTCACACGTGGCCCAGCCAAATAGAGTCTTAAAGAGAACACATACAATGTCCCTCATTTCTTGGTGGAATAAGCAGAACATAACGTGTCCTTAAACGTAGCCGCTATTGACTCACCCATTAAGAAAGTGTCATGTGGCCACCCACTAAAATATAGAGCAGTGCTTGAATCTACTATAAACAACATTAAAAAGGTACTGACTCATTCATTCTTCTAGCTCACCTAAGCTCATATACTCTTCACTAACTTAGGTTTGGGAGTGGAGTCATCGGGTTCTGGCCCTTTCCATGACTACTTTTTTTGTCTTATCAGACAATTAGTGAGTCCAGCAAGCTCGGTTTGGAAATCATCGCATCACCTAGAATGATATAGGCTTCAACTTATTTAAATCTCCACTTTGCTCTATCATATAGGATTTAGAGGCTAATTATGTCATTGTGAGCAAATTTAGATGGTTAATAAGACATGAGTAAATTAAAATTTTCGCCAAGGGCCATAATGTATTAAGCCTGAATAATTTTATACTACATGGATGGTTGATTAGTGAGGTAACTGAGATTACTAGACTTCCACTTCTACAAAGAGATGCAAGCGAATATGGTATTGGAATGCTAAGTTGCAACCAATAATTGGATTGATATTACTTTTGAGGTAACGTTTTATTTTTGGTTTCCTCAAGGAAAGGTTGTCGAAACGACTTAGTAATTGGAATTTTCGGTTCCTATCATCTGTTGGGAAGGAGGTTCTTTTGAAATCTGTAGCTCAGGCACTCCCTATGTTATGTATGAGCACGTTTATGCTGCCTAAATCTACTTGTGATGAGCTATAGAAAATGATGAATTCATTTTGGTGGGGTACAAAGGAAGATGGGAGTAGTCAGATCCACTAGTTTGATTGGAACCGATTGTGTGAAAAGAAAAGCTCGGGTGGGATGGGATTTCGTGAACTGAGGGAGTTCAATTTGGCCATATTAGGGAAGCAAGGTTAGAAGCTGATTAATGAGCTTGACACTTTAGTGAGTCGCATGTTTAAAGCTAAATATTACCCTAGAGGAACTTTCTTATCCTCCAAATTAGGCATTAACCCCAGTTTTGTTTGGAGAAGTGTTTGCAATTCTATTAATCTGTTGAAAGAAGGGTTGAGGTGGTGTATTGGAAGAGGGGATCAGGTTGTAGCCCACCAAGAGACATAGATATGGAATCATTAGAGATTATGGTCTGAACTGGTTGAGAATTTGGCAGGTAGAGAAATACTGGTGGGCGAACTATTTATTCTAGGAACTAGAGTATGGGATCGTGGTAAACTAGAGACGTACTTTAGTGAGATCACTGCAAAGGCTATTAGTAGGATGGTTATTCCTTACTCTACCAACGATGATAGATTAATCTGGCATTACACAAGGGATGGAGTGTACTCATCCAAATCAGGATACAAATTGCAAGCAGAAGATCATGCTACTATAAGTGAAGAGGAAGGGTGGAAAGTGTTGTGGAAGCAAGAATTACCACCGAAGCTGAAGCTATTTGTGTGGAAACTAATGACAGGAATTTTACCGTTACGCCCTACACTTGCTAGTAGAAGAGTTCCTATATCAATTAGTTGCCTTTCTTTGCCCAAATGATGTTGAGCATGGTTGGCATTTGTTTGCTGGTTGTACCTTTGCAAAATAATGTTGGCAGGCTGTTGATTTACCACCCCTCGGGGAAGAATGGGAATATATTGAAGATTGGGCATTACAAATGCTAGCCTCCTCTCCTGATCATGAAATTCAAAAAAGCATTGTTGTTCTGTGGGCCATTTGGCATGCCAGGAACAATATTCTATGGCAACAAACAGTAAGTAGACCTGCTAAAACAATTGCTTTGGCTGTCTGGTATGTAGAAGAGTGGCAGTAGGCACAAAGATCAAAGAAGCGCGGTAGTGAAGATGTTGTGCCGAGGGAGGTGTTCCTGGGAGTAGTGGTGGAGGTGTGGGAGTCGATGGGGAGAATAGGCAAATGAGGCCCGTTGGTGGAACTAACATCTACTGTTTTGCAGGTACTTTGGTGGACGTTGCTGACAGCACCATTAATTCTTCTAATCGCCAGAACATCAGGGAGCTGGTGCGTTGGGAGACAGGAGAATTATCGGCAAGGGCTATGGCGGGAGACATCTGCTACGATGCTGGGACAATTGACATAGAATAGCCACAAGAAGTCGAGCTAGACACTGGGAATCCCGAGCAACGATCACAAGAGCGAGCAGAAACCCAATCTGAGCATCAACAGTGGCGCTTACTAGTTCGGGAGGGTCATTGTGATGGGAGCACTGCTGATAGAAGGAATCTGCATCGAGCAGTTGAACGACAGCACTCTGACAGGTATCGGACGGGACGCCCACTGCTGGTTTAGCAAAATAATTGATCAACTTCTGGTAGCTCGTGGTCGTCAATAGAAGCACGTAGGAGAGGACTTCCCCCCACGGGAACAGCAGTGAACGGCAACAACAAGATAGGTGGAAGCCACTGATGCGAGTAAAAAGAGCAAATTTATGAGGATGATCACTCATGGAAAAGAGCTTCAAAGTTTTAGTTTTCAACCAGAAATGGAAGAAACAGGCAGAAATTACAGTTCAAGAAGGAATCCTCACGAACAGCCTTTCAGTAGAACAGAACAGCTTAAATAACGGCATTAACGGGTCATTTGGAAGGAAAATGGATAAACGCGCGGGTCGAGCAAGCTACAGGAGAGAGAAAGAGAGAAAAACGTGGAAAGCAAGATAGCTTCCCATCTTGCGCCAAGTGTAGGAGGATTGTTTACTTGTTATTGTTTTTACCATTTTGTGACTTTTTACCCTTGTAATTAGGGTTGATGTAAGGGGAGTATAAATAGAAGGAATATTATTGTAATAGGTACCTCGGCATTACCGCCACCACTAGTTTTTATTTTCCGTTGGAAGAATGTTTTTGGAAAGAACAAGTTGTTCACTCATGACAATGAGTGAGTAGTTCTTCTGCAGGCCTAGCCAGCCATTTAAACGGCGGCTGTAAGTATCTTTTATCAATGAATGAAGTATTTTTATCCATGATCGAGTGTTATTAGCATGCTTAAAGAATAGATTAAGATCGAGTCTATTTTATGGTTACCAAGGATGACACGACGGTGCTCCGACGTAATGGAAACAGCTAATCGGCATATGTTGTAGTGGACGGACACGAAAACTACCACATATTGGGGTTTCTTTATGAATGCTCTCTGTTACTTAATGCTTGTTTGTATGTTAGCACAAGGACATTTGGTTAATGTTACTTACTTAGTATCTTTGGAAATGGGACACCGGACCTTAGTGACCGATGAGGGAGAGACCCAACTCAGGAATATAGATCTACTTCATTTAGCGATAAAAGTTAGGCACAGTTGTTCGTTAGGCGTATGGCTAGATCTGTGCTTGTTCATCTTGGATTCATTTATTTCATTATTCGCTTGTTTTTGTTTATGTTAAGATCCCACACATTATTCATCCATTCAAGAATCATATCTAACACTTAAGGTAACTTGTTCTTCTTACTAGAGTCCAATCCCTGTGGAATACGACACTTGGTCTTGCTAAATACTACATCCGACCTAGTGCACTTGCTAGCGTCCATATTTAACACACCAGCCGCCTCCATGTGACGCCGTCAAATGCATTTTAGACGCAACCATGTTCGTGAATGAAGGAATAATAGGTGCTGGTGCGGTTATTCAGGATTGCACAGGGACATTTCTTTAGGGATATACTAAACATGCATTAGGAGAGGTCTCAGCAAAAATGGCAAAGCCCTCGCACTAAACGAGAGCATTGGTTGGGTCTTGTCACTTGGTTATAGTTCTGTTATTTTTGAGTCAGATGCTAAGACGGTCATTGATTCTGTTCTGGCACAACGAAAGGATTTAACAGAATATGGTCAAATCATTAGAGATATTAGAGAGTTATTTATTACCCATCCTAGATTTTGGGTGAAGTTTGTTTCAAGGTTAGCGAACGGTGTTGCTTATGCTTTGGCACGCAATACATGTTCCTATGCTAATTCTTTTTTGCATAGTCTTAGTCATGCATTCATTCGAAGCATTCTACCCTAGGATGTATTCTTTAATAAAGTGTTTTTATCTTCAAAAAAAAAAAAAAAAAAAAGTGGTGAACTAAATTACCGGTATCTTGCATTGCATGGATAATGTGCAAAATAATGAATGAAAGTAAAGTAATATTATTTGATTGAATTGGACTTCTCATCTGTAACCCCCCAAAAAAAATAGAAAAAGAAAAACGTGGGTTTGCCTTTAAACTATAATTGGGGTTTGATAATTTAAGCATGCAATGCATACACAAACAAATAAAATTATGGCTTTCCTCCTCAATAAAACTGCCCCATGCTGCAATTTGTCTACAATTGGCCACCTTCTGTCCACTCTCCACCAAACCCCCAATTACCAGGGAAATAAAGCAAAACTTATTATTGTTATTATTATTATTGACCTTTTGAACCAATTAGGTTTGGTTTAAATTGTTAAAAATTTCAAGTCCATTAAGTTAAAGAGTTCGAATTCAAATCCCAAACTACACATTTTGATTTTAATTGTTAAAAATTTCAAGTCCGTTAAGAAACCCACTTAAAAGGTAACTAACTTGTCTTTAACGTATTAATCTAATTTATTTGAACGTATTATTTAGCTCAAAACTCGTTCAAGTCCATAAATAAATAATTTATTAGTTCCATTTTTTTTTTTATCTAACATACTATTTGGTCACTTTATTTTGAAAAATACATTATAAGATGCTATCTTTTGTCAATATTAACTATTTAGTCATTTTGTCTATTTTTTAGATTGTTAACCGAACATATATCCTAGCTTTCAAGACAGTCATAGTAAATACAAAATGGTCATATTAATCTGTTATTTTCTATATGTCTGTTTATGTCAAATAGAATTGTTAAAAATCTAGAAAAAAAATAGACAGAAAGACCATGTTTTTCAAAACCAGTGGACTAAACAGTGTGTGATGCAAAAAAAATGGACTAATAAATTATTTACCCTAAAAAGAATTGAATTTAAAATTTATCTCAAAATCCAAATATCGATCAGCCTTTATATATTGTATATATTTTTTCATACCTAGATTATAATCCTTATTATGTTGTTAATTTTTTTTTTTAATTTAAAAGTTTATTGGTTGAATTTTATTATATTATAACCCGGGTTAGGTTTTTGTTTGTTTGTTTTTTTTCTTCCCTTCTTACCAAAAAAAAAAAAAATTAACTAAATTTTAATTTGTAGCATTTTTATGATTTATAATTGGAAAAATTACAAAACTAGGTCAAATGGGAGGCTCATTTACATATTAAACCTATTTACTCAACCTACTACATATCTAGACTGATTTTGTGTGACTTTCCCATAATACCCTCAATATTTACGCGTGTCTCGTCCCCTCCCGTCTGACTTCGCAAATTCCATATTATGCGAAGCCTGCGAAGCTAATGTTCATAATAATTGATGAATTTAGTTCGCATATGCGAAGCCTGCGAAGCTATAGTTTGATTTATTTGATGAATTTAATTCGCGTATGCGAAGCCTGGATATGTTTTGTAGCTAATTCGCGAAGTGGTATATAACAAAAAATGACAAACAACAAAGGATTCTAACATTATCAAAATTTACAATAAGATTGCCACAATAAACTCTTAACAAATCATCTCATAATACATAGGCTACTATTCACTAAGATTGCCACAATAAACTCCTAACAAATCACTTCATTACACATAGGCTATTATGAACCACAGAGGGATGGACGTGTCCCACAGTGTAGACTCTTATTCACAACTGACGGTTGAAAGTCCAGGCGTTTTCGAATGGATGTCTCTCATGGCACCCTAACACGCCGGCTTCCAGGAATGAATATTACGTATTCAACCACCTTCAGAAAAATTTAATCGTGTTAGTCAGAAAAAAAGGAAGATTTGGCTTCGCGAAACGACGATTCGCTAAGTATGCGAACATAAATGTGCAAGGAATGTGACGCTCTGACTTCGCGAAACAATGATTTCGCGGAGTCTGCGAGGAGAAATGTGACGCTCTGGCTTCGCGAAACGCTGAATTCGCGGAGTCTGCGAGAGAAATTTATCGAATTACCTCGCAAACTTCGCATAATCAGCGTTTCGCGAAGTGAAATCGATAAATTTCTCCCCGAAGACCTCGCGATAACCGCATATGCTAAGTGGATTTATGGGGGAAAACGCAGAAAAAACACCATATACTTACATTTTTTGATGAACCCAATATGATAAACTGGGAAAAACGATGAAAATAACGTAGAATCACCATTTTTTCGAACGAGCAGGAAATGGAAGATGAAGAACCATGACTTCGTTTTCTAGGATTAGGAAGTTGCAGAATCAAGAGATGAAGAGAGGAAGAAGAGAAATTCATTGTGATTTGGAGAAATGAACCAGATTTCGTAGAATTTAAAGGAAGATAGGAAGATCAAAAGTCTTGGAATCATTAATGGAGGAGCTGCCACCGTTTCGCGCAACCAAGGAGAAGAGGAGAGAGAACGTTCGCGTAAGGGAGGAAGTGGGAAGGTTAGGGGTATTATGGGAAAGTCACATAAAACCAGTCTAGATATGTAGTAGGTTGAGTAAATGGGTTTAATATGTAAATGGGCCTCCCATTTGACCTAGTTTTGTAATTTTCCCTTTATAATTATATAGTTTAATATATTTATATTAATCGGGTGGGTTGAGTTGAGTTGAATTTTGGAATTATAATTCTTTTAGGGGGCGTTTGGTTCGGGGTCTTTAGGAATGGGAATGGGAATGGGAGAGTTTCATTCTCTTTGTTCTTGTTTGTTTAACAAAAAAATTCATTCCTTTACCCATTTTAGATTATAGGATTACCTCACTTTAAGTTAACCCATTACCCCAAATCTTGTAGGGAATTGGATTCGCTTTCCTAATTTTTTGTTCTTTTTATTTTATCGAACCACAAATCTCTGAAATTTATGAAATTCCAGGATTTCTGAATTTCTGAAATTTTTGAAATTCCAAAATTTTCAAAAAGTCCAAAATTTTTGAAATTTCTAAAATTTCAGAATTTTAAAAATTTTAGAATTTTTGAAATTCCAGAATTTCTGGATTCTGGAATTCTAGAATTTTCAAAATTCCAGAATTTTTGAACTTCCAAAATTTCTAGAATTTCAAAACTTTTAAATTCAAGTTCCAAAATTTCTAGAATTTAATAATTTTTGAAGTTCAAGAATTGTTTGAAATTCTAGAAATCTGAAAGTTCAAAAATTCAAGAGGTTTGAAATTGCATTCCCTTTCCTAAACATAACCAAACACATAGAGGAATCAATGCTTATTCCTTTTCTTTCCTTTGGTTTTCCTTTCTCCATTCCTTTTCCCTTACCTCATGTGAACCAAACGCCCCTTAGTCTAACCTAACTCAATCTGAAACCCTGATTTGAATATTATTCTCTTAGCCTGAGCTGAGTTAGGACATAAACAGAGATCCATTCCAAAGTAACTTTAGTATACTTGATTGGAAATGAAACCCTTTACAAAAATTGGTGTGAAACATATTAATGAGATTTATTTAAAAAAAGAAATTATTATAAATTATGGAAATATTCCGAAAAGAGGCCTCTGGAATGAGAGGAAATGAAAAGACAGATGTATCCTTGTTTGCAGTATATAAAGGTATGCGAGTCGAATTCATAAGTCACAAAACACAGAAAACAAAAGAATCTCTTAGTGGTTTTAATTTGAGGAAGATGAGCAAAGGAAGGGCAATAACATTTTTGGGGTTGTTAGCCTTGCTATTCAGCCTTTCAGAATGTAGGCCAATCAACAATCTGCCTCAGACATTCACATCCTTCAAGGTCAAGAATACTACACAGAGTGTGGGGAGAGGGTGTAGTTACACAGTAGAAATTGTTACAAGCTGTTCATCACCCAGGTCCACAAGTGATGAAATAAGTCTTGTGTTCGGAGATGCATATGAAAATGAGGTAATGAATGAATTATAACCATGTGACAAAATTTGAATGTATATGTTATGTTATGCAGAAGAATAATTAAGTAATATGAAATGGAATGAATGCAGGTGTATATTCATAGACTGAATGATCCATATTCATCGACATTTGATAGATGCTCACAAGACACATTTGACATATCAAATGGACCATGTGTGAACGATATTTGCTACCTGTACGTGAAAAGGAGTGGCTATGATGGTTGGAAACCAGAAACAATAACAGTCTACGGATATTCAACAAGAACTATCACTTTCACATATAACCATTTCGTACCAGATGATGTTTGGTATGGCTTCGATTTTTGTGATTATTCTTCTTCTGCTGTCTCAGCTTCTTCTTCCACTGCTTGACTTTCATCTCTTTCTTTCTTCTACTCTATTGTATAAGAATAACAGCAAGCTCTCTTTCTTTATTAGAGTTTGCCTTGCTTTCTTCATATTATAATATTAATTAATATTCCTTTTTCTTGTCTTTTACCGCTTCTTTTCTCATGATATTATGCTTTCATCTACAAATTTTTAAATCCGTCCGAGTAATTGAGGATTGTAGGGTATTCTTAAAAGAATTAGTAGCTTGTTCTATTTCTTTTGTTAAGCGTTTGGCGAATGTGGTAGCTCATGCTCTTGCTAAAGCTGTCTGTTCCAAGTCTGTTCGCACTGAGTGGGACTGCCCACCTTCATTTGTTGATTTGTTAAACAATGATTCTTAATAAATAGCTTTATTTCAAAAAAAAAGAATCTACAAATTTTTAATTATCAATTAAAACCCAAAATGCTTATTCCACAAATCCTCTCACGTACGGAAAAATACATTGTTTCTCTTATTATTAATTTAATTAATAATTATCAATAATTAAATATCAAGAATTTTAAGCACAAACAGATATATATATGAGAAATATACCATATATTATTATCAACCATTGTCAAGATCAATTGTTTATTAAATAAAAACATTCAATAAATTCGGTGGAGAGACTTTATTTTATTTTCATTTCACAAAACTAAAAGTGATTTTGAAATATCAAATAAAAATTCCATTTTCCTCATAGACATCACCCTTACAATGATGACATTTATAATATTTCTCACTTGTGTTTTTCTTGACTTTTCTAAACTTTTCTTCTCTCCCTTCTTTTTGTTTATTCTTCTTCCTCTTCTCTTGTTCAAACACTCATTTTTCGTTTATTAATATATTGCGGATTTGTCAATTCTTAGGCCACGGGTACTCACCCCGTCCAAGTTCTGTCTCGGCCCAATTTCTATCAAAAAAAATATTTGAATTAATTACATAAGTCGAAGATCCCTATATTACGCAAAATATTATATACCTTTAAATTAATTTTATAATTGATAATTTAAATATTATATTGGTATTATAATTTCTTTTATTATTTTTTACCAATAATTTTTGCAGTATTGTTACTTTATTTTTTAATAAAGTCATAATAATGAATAACTTTTTATACTATTAAAAATAAAAATATATGTGTTGGCGATATTTTTGAAGTATCCCAATTTTCAATCTTGATACGCGTTTGCGGGGATTAAAAATGGTAAAAAATAATGTGGGCGTGTCAGAGAAGCTAATTATCAAAGAGTAAAATGGTAATTGAATAAAATAAATAAATATAGTGTCTGAATTACTTGAATTCTAAACGAAAAACGATTGACGACTGTTACAATGACTAAAAATAAAAACAACAGTCTTGGGCCCCAACGTTACTTGACAGGTCAGTCGGAAAAATAATTTTTTAAGATAAATACTAAAAATAAAAAGCAATAAAACGACACAAAGATATAAATTTTTTTGTTTTCTTTTATATATATATATATTTTTTTTTTGGTAGGGAAAAGAAAAATAAAAAACAAAACACCACAACACACTAGTTCGGGATTAGCCGAGGAAAGCTAACTCTCACATTATCTTCAAAAAGCAAAGACAACATGAACTCAGGGGAGAAGAGAAAGTAGACATGCCCAAGGCCCTTTCATGGCCCTCCGCAGCAAGCCGATCCGCCACCCGATTTTGTTCTCTGTAAACATGGAAAAAATTGACAGTATCGAAAGTGGAGCAAATTCTTCTAATTGCTTTAACTAAATTCTGGCTCCCCAAACACAGAGTCCTTTTATCCGAAATCATATTAACCGCTTCGAGATTGTCTGACTCCACGAGCAGCTTTCTAATTCCCAGATCCTCTGTCATCCTAAGTCCTGAAAAGATACCCTAGAGTTCTGCAATAAACGAAGAATCCAAGCCCAGATTCTCAGAAAAAATCCAACAACCAAGCACCTCCTGCATCTCTCAAAACACCACCAGCAGCAATTCTCCCGTTCTCTTTACACGACCCATCGGTATTCAACTTCACCACCCCCTCACCTGGTCTTCCCCAACCTAACAGATGAACAACCGCCCCTTGGTTAGACCCGGCCAAACTATCTACCTTAAAATTTTCATTTATTATTTTAATTTTTCTGAAGAAGAACTCCAGCATATTAGGAATGAAAACAGTTCCCTCTCCAAACACCTCTACATTCCTCCAATGCCAAATTTGGTGGTAGACCACAACAAACAAAATTACTCCATGCTCGAGTCCAGCCAACAGCTTCCCTTCAATACCCTTTCTGAACCAGTCTTGTTCCGAATAGGAAAAGAAGGCAGAAAGACACTCTCCAGTCAGAACTTTTCTCCACACGGCCGCACTACCAACACAATCTCTAAGAACATGGCAACTAGATTCTGCATGAGCTTTACATCTACTACAAACATCAGAGTCCACCAAATGGCGTCAATTTCTTTCAACATTCGTCAGGAGCCTATTCTTAGCACAAAGCCAAAGAAAACTCCTAATACGATAACGCACCTTCAAGGACCAAATAACCTTCCAAAGATTCGAAGGGGGAGCATCCAGATCGCGATTAAAGGCCTCATTCGCGGATTTACAAGAATAAGCATCGTTATTAGTAAACGCCCAATAGTGAGTATCGCCATCTTCCTCCAAACTACTAACTTTAACTCCCTGGATTCTCAGGAGAGTTTCAAGATAAAAAAACGATCAAATTTAGACTAATCCCACGCCCCATCCTCAGCCACAACATCCGTAATTCTCCAATTTAGCAGCTCCGGTGATGGAGGAACAGTACAAATCTCCAACAAAGGTCGCTTCCCTAACCAGACATTATTCCAAAAACTAATCAATCTACCATTACCAACCGACCAACCAATACCAGTGCAGAACTCTGAAAAGACCGCATTAACCCCTTTCCATAAAAAGGAACAGACCTGAATTTTTTCCTTATGCTCCCCAAAAATCCTATCATTCCTATACTTCCCGCATAGGAGCCGGACCCACAACGCAGACGGAGATTGCCACATCCTCCAAAGGAGTTTCATTAACAACACTTTATTATTATCCCTAGCCTGTCTAATCCCAAGGCCACCCATATTTTTAGGTTGACAAACCTCCTTCCAAGGAACAAGATGAATTTTCCTTCCCTCCTTTGAGTCCCCTCATAGGAAGCGCCGATTAACTTTATCTAACCCATTAAGCACTGGTTCAGGAAGACGATAAGCTTGCATAATATGATTAGGAGCCGCGCAATTTCGACTGAATCAAAGTAAGACGACCCGCAAGAGAAAGCGATTTCGCTTTCCAATTAGCACACTTACTATTAATTTTGTCAAATACATCCTTGAAAGATGCTTTAGACACTCTCTCACTATGGAGCGGAATCCCAAGATATTTTCCCAAAGATTTAGTAAGAGGAATGCCCGACATCTCACTCAACCGTCTACAGAGACTTTGCTCCATATTATTAGAACACATCATCCGAGACTTTTGGATGTTAACTTTTTGCCCTGAAGCAAAGCAAAAGCAATTGAGGATATCCATAATCACACCAATTTGCTCCTCACTCCCTTCGATAAAAATAATCACATCATTCGCAAAGAACAAGTGTGTCATCGGGGGCAAAACTTGTTAATGGACACGGGATGGAATCTCCTAATGACCACAACCTCCTATATAAGGTGAGTCAACCTCTCCATAGAAATAAGGAACAAGAAAGGGCTCATAGGGTCACCCTGACGAATGCCTCAAGAATGAGTAAAATCATCCGACATATCCCCATTTATTATAACTTGAAACACTGAAGAAGTAATACAAACCTCAATTAACCTCCTCTAATCCTCCGGGATCCCAGCTAACCTCAGACACTCAAGAAGAAAACTCCAGTTAAGATGATCATAGGCTTTCTC
Organism: Euphorbia lathyris; assembly: GCF_963576675.1. Classification (NCBI taxonomy): domain Eukaryota; kingdom Viridiplantae; phylum Streptophyta; class Magnoliopsida; order Malpighiales; family Euphorbiaceae; genus Euphorbia; species Euphorbia lathyris. Next base: position 66,445,044 of record NC_088912.1, on the reverse strand, counting down.
CAGATTAAGTTTTAAAGCCACAACACCATGCTTCCCCTTTTTAACTTTCATCGAATGAACCATTTCCTATGCAATAATGACATTATCCACCATCTGTCTATCAGGCACAAAACTGTTGAAACACCTTTCCACATAATTTTGATTTGACAAAATTGTTTAAGTATAATTAAAAACATATTCTAAACACACTAAGTTTAAATGCTTTGATTTATTCTACTAATGTGTTTGTTCAATGTTGAGTTAAAACTGTTTATAAGACACAAAGTTTAAAAGGCCCAAAGCCCAATACGGAAGTCAAAGCCCAAGTCAAACAGTTGAAGGCAACTCGACCCGCGTATGTCAAAACGCTGTCGTTATGTACAAAACGCAGCTCAGCGGAAGAAGGATCTAGAAGACCTTCGTGGAACAACTTCGGGACGAAGCTGCTGAGTTGATTCGACAAAGAGTACAAGACAGCAGCTGGCTAAGAACAACTTCCAGACAAAGTGTTTCCACTTTGGGTAAAGTTCAAACGACACAGAATGCTGTCTAGTTGACCTTACCATAAATGAAGAGACATTCTGCCGAGCTGACCAAAAGCTGACCGAGGACAGAAGATACTCAAATCTGATTGGTCGAGAGCTTTGAGCAAGACATGATGACAACGACAGGAAGCCGTTTCCCTCCAACGGTTATTTCGAAATGCGAAATGACCGATGCCTCAGACGTCTCTATAAATAGAGCCCTTCAGTTGCTTCATTCAACACAGAACTTGGTCAAGCCATTACGCTGACCAAATCTCTACGCAAAGTTCTGCAAGAAAAAGCAAAGCAATCTTACACTAAATTTCATATCTTTTGTGTAAAAGTCTAGAGTGATTATTCAATCATCTAAGGTGTCTTAGCAATCATTGTTTAGGACAAACACTTATCATTTCTAGAGATTAGAAAGGAGAGGCTGAGTACTCGGTTATAGTACTCAGCGAGAGATTAGGATTGAGTAGAGGTATAGAGGAAGGTACTCTTGTTATACTCAGTTGCTAAGATTGTAAAAGGTTTGATGCTCTACCGTTAAAGAGCTCAGTAGAGAATTCGAAATCTCGAAACGTGTTCCGGGGACAAGACGTAGGCTTGGAGGCCGAACCTGGATAAATCTGCTGAGTAACATATTTCTAACCTTAAACTCCTTTATATATTTATTGCTTGCTTAAACAAAAACTGACCAAGTAAAGAGGTCAAGCTGAGTTATGCGCATTGAATATCTGAGCTTAGGAATAGACTCTAAGTGCTATCTCCTGACTCAAGTAAAGAAACTGACCTAGTCACTAGTTGACTAAGCCAGTATCTTGCTATTCACTCAACGCCGCTGTTAAAACATTTTTCTCACGAAAAAGAAGTCTGCCCTAACTTAAATTTTTTAAATAGTTCCTAACCCCCCCCCCTGGAACTATACTTGTAACATTATAAGGGACCAACAAGTGGTATCAGAGCTTAAAAGCTCACTGTAAAAGGTTTAACCACCTTGAGCTGATCCCCACTATGGGCGAAAACAGCACTCGGTTTCTCCCAGGAAACCAAACAACTCAGATCTTACCTGAGGGGCTGTCCATTACTCGGCCTCCCTTATTCTTCGAGTCTAACTATACCTTCTGGAAGAATAGGATGAAAAATTTCATTCAGGCTACAAATATGAGTTGCTAGCTATCCATAGTCCAAGGTCCATTTGTACCTGTCAAAGTTGTGGCTGGCCCAACAGTTGTTAAAGCTGAGGCCAAATGGACAGAGGATGATCTCAAGAAGCTACAAAATCATGCTTCGGCTATAAATATGCTTCACTGTGCGCTCGATGCTGCAGAATATAATAAAATCTCAGGTTGTGAGTCGGTGCAAGAGATCTGGAAGAAGTTGGAGGTCACCTACGAATGAACCAATAAAGTAAAGGAGTCCAAGGTGAACCAGCAGATGAGACTGTACGAGCTGTTCGAAATGAACAATAATGAGGGAATATCTGATGCAAGGTTTACAAACATCATAAATGAGCTCAAGAGACTTGGGAAGATCTTCACTGAGGAAGAACAAGTCAAAAAGATACTCAGGAGTCTTCCTAAAGACTGGCAAGCAAAGAAGACCGCTGTTGAGGAAGCTCAGGACTTAACCACCTACAAATACGATGAACTCATCGGCTCACTGCTGACCCATGAGATATCAATGAAAAACTTCGAGGTGAAGGAAAAGTCTGAAGACAAGAAGCAGAAGTCTCTTGTCATGAAAGCTGACTCCACTGATGGGAGCTCAACAGATGATGAAGAGATGGCTATGTTCACAAGGAAGATGAAAAGGCTGTTCATGAAGAATGACAAATATTCTAAGAAGCCTTACAGAAAGTTTGATAAGTATAAAGCTGAGTCCAGTGACAGCAAATACAAGAAGGACAACTCAAAGCCCATTACATGCTTTGAATGTCATCAAACGGGCCATATCAAGTCAAGCTGCCCCACGCTGAGGAAAGATAAGAAGAACGGCAAAAAGGCAATGGTGGCAACATGGAGCGATAGTGATGAGTCTTTATCAACAGAAGCTGAGGCCTGACGCGATCTCGCGCGGTTGTGGAGCGAGGCCGATCTTAGGGATAAGTCTACCCCGTCGTTATTAAGTAATAAATTCTGGTTAAGTCCAGGTTATTGTCCACAGGATTTATTTCTGCAAGTATCGAGTTACTTGGTTTCAGGTGTTATCTAGGCTTAGGGGGTTTTGAGTTGGTTTTTCTAAGTTAATCTACTCCTAGGTTGAATTATACTATTCCTAGCTAAGTTATCTGATTCTAACTAAGTTATTCTACGCCTAATTAAGTTACTCTACCCCTAATTAAGTTAAACTACTCCTAAGTGATCTTTTACCAATGCAATTATCCGAAGGAACATAAAGGGATACGATGATAATGAAAATAGATTATTTAAGCAATTGAATTAAAACCTAAGTCACTTGTGTCCGAGGCGATTAACCCGACCTATCCTCCTAAAGTTCCTAGTTCGTGATTCCCTTGTAAGTCCGAAACTAGCTCTAAGGCTCAGCAATTTGGGCTTAATCTTCTATAGGGTCGTCAATCCTATAGGCACTGACTAGGTCAGATTCAGCTCGCAATATGTGCCAACTTGATTTTGGGATTATCAAATGAGTTAAACCAATCAGACAAAGCGTAAGACAAAGATTAAAGCATTAAAACAATTGAATGAACAAGAACTATAATATATATCAAAGATGAAAGTATTGTCACGAAGTTACAATGAGCCTAGGATTCATAACATGTATCAGAGGCTAGACAGAATATAAACGAAGAAAAATCCCTTTCAGGGAACCTGTCTACCAATGCAGGCGTCTTCCTAGGACTTAAGGATGGAGCTTGAGCAATCCTCGGTGAACGGAGCTTCGGAGGTGTCTTCAATGGAGGTTTGAAGGATATGGAGGAGGTGGAGAGGATTTCTCAAGATGAAGAAGAGCTAAGAAAATTACAAAGATGAAAAAAGATACTAATTTACATTGGAAAAACTCTATTTATAGGCGTGGCTCGGCCCTCTTTTTGACCTATTTTCATGTCCTTATGTAGGTAGGAAGTCGTGGGGTCCGTCGTGGCATCGTGGGGGCAGAATTGGTCTTTTTGACCAATTCCCGCAGGTCTGCTCGTCGAGCAGGGCGAGCTGCTCGGCAAGCAGGCCTCTGGCGGTCTGCTCGGCGAGTAGGCATCCTGCTCGCCCGAGCAGGCCTCCAAAGGCCTGCTCGGCGAGCAGGCATGGCCTACGGAGGCTCGCTCATCGAGCATTCTTGCCCGGTATGCCCCCGCGTGCTTGCCGAATGCCGTCGATGCCTTTTTCGTCTGAACTTATACCTGCGCATGTACAGAAACTCCAGATAACATTAGTCCAAAGGCTAAATTGACCCGCCAATCGCTTATTTTGAGCAAACGCTTCGTTTGGTGCGACTTTTGACGGACCAATTAGCTTCAAAAGATAATGGAATTATACTATGTATGCTATTTTGGCCGTAATTGCCTAAATTGGTCATAAAACGAACCTAAACAACGAAAAATAAATAAAACGTTTCCAATTCCTAACTAACTCACACAAAAGCATTTAAATGCGAGAAATGCTCGCTTATTAACTAAATAATGCTAAAACCCGTCCTAAAACCGTACCCAAAGATAGGGGTTTTTGACCCCTATCAAGGCCACCGAGTCAGCAAAGATATGTGTTAAGCCCAAAATATACCTAAAATATCATTAATATTTATATCATTTTTATTACAAATTCATGTTATTTATATCTGTTTAGATTACTTTTACTTTCGAATATCTTTCTTTCTTGCAAGGTGCCTGAATATTTGGTAAAATCCAAATAGGAACGAAAAAGGATCAAAAACAGAAGAAAAACCCTACAAAAGGAGTCAAAGACGAATTAAATCGAAAGCGCCAAGTCGAGGACATGAACGAAAGCAAGAAGTAAGGAAACCTGCCGGGCCGCGACAGTGGATCCTCAACCCACGGCCGCGACACGCGTGGTTTAACTATTTCTCCCCTTCGTCCGTCGCTCAGCTCAGTGCTACGTCATTCACGGCCGCGGATTACCATCCTCGGTAAGTGCAGAAAATTTACAAAGAGCATTTTACACATGCTGAAAATCCAAGAAACGCGTTCGTTCAAGTGGATAAAGACGTCCTTTCACAACGGACACGACTCTAAACTAAGGAACACATCACTTCAAACACAACCCTTCAACACCTATAAATAAAGAGTTGATATGGAGAGAAAGGGTTGATATGAAATGTTATAATATAGATATAGAATCAGAGCGTAGAACTTATGTCTAAGTTCTAAGTAAAACATTTCGAAAGTTAGAAGTTCGATTCTGTAAAAAGCAATATGATGTACACACATTGTTTATAGTATAATTACAAACACAGTAGCGTTTAGATTCAGTCTTATTAGTTTACATTTTGGTAGAGGCCGTCCGCATCCCTATAACGAAGATACAATGAGAAGATTGAGTAGAGGATCCGCCCCGGAGTCTGACAAACTCTAACGAAGCCCAAGGGAAGAATTGACAACCTTTCACTTGCAATCGTCAAAAGTTTCCATGCTTTCTGTTCTCTATAAACTTGTTTCAATTTATATTTCATCTAATAAAGTTGGTTCTCTTCAATTCATTTTTAAGTAGCACTTATGGTAACCAATCCACTAAAGTGAGTTCTGGTGTTTTCATTAAAACGTAGTTAAATTCAAAATCATTACAAGGAAACTTTGTTGAACAACCTAAACAAGTTGGTACTTTTAATGTTAAAGATTAGTACCAGGTTGATTAGGGCACGATACTTTGGATTAAGATCGAAAGCAGTTCAAAGCCCAATACATTGAAGGAGCTTATGATATTACATTTTCATAATGTACAAAGTTTAAAGTTGATTTCTTTGCTTAATGTAAATGAATACATTTAATCCTCTTTTCTAAAAAGAACTAAGCGTTCCTGTTTTGTAAAATTCATCCCTAAATCAGAAGACATTTCTAACAATCGATTTATTCTAAATATAAAATCTTATTCCTGCATTTTCAAATACTCAAAGTTCACAAATTCAATTAAACAAATTTCCTAAATTCAATTAAACAATTTTCACTTTTTATTTACATTTAATAAATCTAACAAGTTCGAAATTAATAATTCAAAAATAAGTTTTTCGTTAAAAAACGTATCTCTGTGGGATCGATATTTTTATTACTACAAGCGAAACCGTGCACTTGCGGAAATCGCTCAACAATATGCTTCATGGCTGACGAACTTGCTGAGCCGTGCGTCTCTGAGCATGCTGACCCCTCCATTGCATCTGATGATGAGGAGCAATCAAATGAGGTAATATCACTTTTCCAGCTCAGAAACGAAATGGGTAATGCCCTAAGTGACCTCTATACACTTGTCAAAAAGTGTAATAAGAAAATTAGAGCACTCAGCAGGCGCTGTTACGAGGTTGAAGAGGTCAAGCTAAGTGACCTCAGATTCCTTCTTCAGGACAACTCAACTTTGCATGATAACATGGAGATCATACATAAGTCTGTCTCTGAAGTCCAATCAGATTCAAAGAAACTGAGAAAGGACGTCACAAATATCCAGAACCAACTAAAGGTTCAAAACAAAAGAAATATTCCTCTGAATGCTCAGTACCGAAGTACTGGTCAGCGGAGATGGAATCCCCAGCGGAATGTCCAGTGTGACTTCTGTGGGAAGAAAGGACACACTGCAAAGGTGTGCTGGCACGCTCAGCACTGGGGTGCTGACCAGTCAGTGAAAAATCCTAAACGGACGGTCAGATGTGACTTCTGTGGAAAGAATGGCCATACTGTCCAAGTATGCCGCCATAAAATAAAATATGATGCTTTACCTGTTGAACCTAACAAGCAAGGACCCAAAAAGAATTGGGTACCTAAAAGTAACTAGTTACAATGCAGGTAAGCCTGAGGTGTGCTGAGAAGTCAAAGATGTGGTATATTGACAGCGCATGCTCGAGGCACATGACTGGTGATGAAACTCAATTCATCACGTTTGAGCGTAAACGAGGAGGAAGCGTAAGTTTTGGAGACAACAAAAAGGGTAAGATAGTAGGGTCAGGAACCATCGGAGGTAATCCTACTATTGAGTCAGTCTCCCTAGTTAGCGGACTCAAATATAACTTACTCAGCGTAGCTCAGCTATGTGACAATGGGAGAAAAGTTATATTTGATGCTACTAGATGTAAAATATACGAGGGAAAAACAAATGAGTTAATTTTAACTGCCCCTCGGATTGATAATGTCTTTATGCTAGACTTAGAGAAAAAGTTTTCAAAAACTGTATGCTTAGTTTCAAAGGAAGAAAATTCCTGGCTATGGCACAGGAGACTTGGTCATGTAAGCATGGACCTCCTGGCCAAATTAGCAAGAAAGCAATTGGTTGAGGGACTGCTTGAACTTAGATTTGAAAACATCAATTATGCCACGCTTGCCAAGCTGGAAAACAAACCAAACAATCTTTTCATAGTAAAAATGTTGTCTCAACTAAGCGTCCGTTAGAGTTACTACACTTGGATCTCTTCGGTCCAGTCCAGCCGCTGAGTCTGGATGGAAGAAGATTTTCCTTGGTCATTGTAGATGACTTCTCTCGGTACACTTGGGTCATCTTGCTGAGTAGCAAGGATGAGACCTTTGAGACATTTTCAAATTTGGTTAGAAAACTTGAAAATGACAAAGACCTAAAATTGGCTCACATCCGAAGTGATAATGGTGGAGAATTCAAAAACCAATAGTTTGTTGAATTCTGTGAAGCCAGCGGCATTGACCATAATTTTTCTACTCCTAGAACACCTCAACAAAATGGGGTTGTTGAAAGGAAGAACAGAACCTTGGTTGAAATAGCCAGGACAATGCTGAGTGAGCATAGGCTTCCAAAGTATTTTTGGGGAGAGGCTGTTAACACAACGTGCTATATTCTTAATAGGGCTCTTGTTAGACCTATACTAAAGAAAACCCCCTACGAACTTTGGAAAGGACGAAAGCCCAACATTGGATACTTTCGTGCCTTTGGCTGTAAATGTTTTATTTTAAATACTAAAGATAGCCTGGCTAAATTTGACTCAAAAGCTGATGAAGCTATCTTTTTAGGCTACTCAACAAACAGCAAAGCATACAGAGTTTTCAATAAACGAACTCAAGTTTTAGAAGAGTCAGTACATGTTGAGTTCGACGAAACTAACCCTGTAGGAAGATATCTGCCGCTGACCGAGGATGATCCACACTCAGCACCCGCTGATCAAGATACAGCCGCTGAGTCATTCCCTCAAGGGCTGACCAAAGGTAAAATTGAACCAAATAATATTTTCACTGACCAGTCTTCACCTGCAGAGATTGTTGAAACACAGACAGCACAAGACATCAATCTACCCAAAGAGATAAGGATTCCAAGAGGGCACTCAGAGAGTGCAATCCTTGATGCCGCTGAGAATACCCTGATGACAAGAAACCAACTCAGGAGGTACCTCAGCAATGTAGCCTTCGTCTCAGTCCAGGAACCTAAGAACTTCGCTGGTGCTGAGGAAGATGAATTCTGGATGAGCGTTGTTAGACGAGGTGCCGCGGCCTAATCTCCCGGGCGGACCGGGGGGTGGACAACCTCATGGCGACGTAAGCGGTGATTGGCGCCGAAAGCAACCAATCGTGGAATCAAGCTGCTCGGCAGGACCGGAGCTCGGAGATATGGAAGAGTCGCCACCCACGAATGGGAAAATGAACACCGATCCCTTGCGGGAGACCGGTGTGGGTTCGGGAAACTTAGGTACGAGACGAGAAGGCTAGCTCCTTTCCGGAGAAAGGCTACTAGGCACCCCGACATCGCCCGGTTATGAACCACCGGCCTCCTACTCAGCATGTTAGGCGATAACGGACTAATCGTATACTTCTTTAAGTTTAAAATTCATTTGAAACCCTTTTCTTTCTCTTTGTAGAAACCGTTTTGAGCATATATTATTGAAAAGAAACATCAGTAAAGAATCACCCATTTATGTTTATACATACACAGAAAGGGGGAAGAAAGAAGTGATTTATTTACACCCGTATTAAATGTGATGTTGTGTGTTCATTCTACATTAACTTATTTCCCCCAAAACGAGTTCATTTACATGGTTCGCACCTTAATCGCCGTTGGAACGATTTAGGTGCGTTTTAAAACCCCGTTTGATGAAATTTACCCGAATCGCCGTTGGAACGACTCGAGTATTTGAAAAACGTTTGAGATAAAAACCTTTTAATGAGAAAACATGGTTTAAACATACAAGTCAATTTTATTTTGTACAAATTCTTTGAGAAAATGATTCAAAACTCTATTATTCACAAAGAAAACGATTTTAATTACAATGATCATTTAATCCGCCTTTGGAACAGATTAAGGTTTTAAAACGTGGTGTTTTGAGAAACGATTTGAAATATTAACAAGAATGACTCTATTTATTTACATTAGAAATCTAAAAACTCATTAGTTTAAATAATTCAATTGAAACTCTCTTTTTGTGATTTATTTTCCCCACTTATTTAATGGACTCTTTACTAATTATAATTACCATAATAAACCACCATCCATACTCAAACAAAGTCCACTTGAGACATGGACCCATGATTAAGCCCAAAAGAATAAAGAAAGCAATTCTAACATATATATATATATTTAAATCAAAAATAGAATATGAAAATAAAAGTTAATACAAAAGGAACTATATGTATATAAAAATAATAGGTACAATATATCTATACTTTGAAAATGTGAAAATAGTAAGTAAATCCTATAACTAAGAAAATAACATTTACCCAAAAATAATTTCATTCAATAATCAAGATAACCCAAATATCCCAAAACTATATATATGTATACATAACTAATATAGTTTTAAATATCAAAAATGACACATATTAACATTTATCCATTATTTCTCAAAATATCAAGTAACTAATATTCAAAACATAGCCTAAATCAATAAAAAGGAAATACATATATATATACTTATACTCATATTGTAAAATAGAATAAAAATGATATACAAATATTCTAAAATAAATATATATGCTAAAGTTCTAAAATAATTTAAAAAACATATATTACGTAATTATACATATATATACTAAGGATCAAAAGCTTAAAAGTTAAGAAAAAGGGACTGAAATGGCATTTTTCACATTTTGGCAGATTTACCGATGGAAAATCCGTTGGTAAACAGCATTTAGTGACAGAATTGATAAATTACAGCAGCACTCCTAAATGTTTTCAGATTTATTCAACAGCTTTAATTAAATCTAATTCAATCGTTTTGGATTTCCGAACTACCAAAAATGGATCATAGTCGAAAACGGAAGTTCCTAAAACGACGTTTTTATTTTAAAACATTATTTGGAAATTTCTTTTAAATTAAAATGTTATGATTACAACGTTTTTGATACCCGAACTACCTTTTTATCGGATCACGGTTCGTATTGGGATATCAAAACGAGGTTTTTTATTTTAAAACAAAACCGAATTTTATTCAACACGAAACGAAAATTAAATAAATACGCTAATTAAATAAAATGTGACAAAATAAATAAATGACTAAATGAATAAAAAACTATAGCATAAAAATAGAAGAAGAGAATAAATTAAATAAAATAAAGAGTCTAGTCCTCGGATAATACCTTGAATTCGGTATCTGACAGTTGAAGCCGATTGATTCCACGAACCGCGAGCTTCCATTTTTTATGAAAAATTTAATAAAAATTGAACTTAGGGAATTTGGAGATTTTCAATTTTTAGGAAAAAAAATGTTTTCTCCTAAAAAAATCAACTTCTTCTCTCTAGAAAAAATATTCTAGTGTGAGAAGCTCTCCCTCTCTCTCCCCTTTTTTCTTTTCCTCCTCCTTTTTTTTATGGGGATCCGTGCCTTTTATAGGCAAACGGGTCCCCGGACCAATGGGCGACGCCCAAAAGAAATTGGGCGTCGCCCATTGGGGTTGGGCGGCCGCCCAACATTTGTTGGGCGATCGCCCAACAATCGTTGGGCGATCGCCCAACAATCGTTGGGCGATCGCCCAACGGCGTTGGGCGAGCGCCCAACGCTAGGTTGGGCGCCCGCGCCCAACTTCCGTCGGGCGTTCGCCCGACATGGTTGGGCGCCCGCCCGACGGCCCTCGGACCCGTGCCACCGGACCCGGGCATTGCTCGGACGTCGAGAGCGTGCCACTTGCGGTGCGTCCGACGGACGCCGAGCGCACGTCCCGCACCGCCGGGTGGGCGTTCGACCATTGTCGTCCGCGTGCCGGATGCCGCTAAGCACCCACGCCGTGCCGCTAATTTTCCTTCGCTTATTATTCTTTATATATTTTTCAAAACTTCCAGAATCAATCGCTTCAACCGTCTTGTTTTCAGGTTTTCATCACAGGTCCTCCGACTCGGTGTCTATAGTTGCCCCTACTTTTCTATTTTGACAGTGATGTGTGTGTTTCGAAAATGTTTTTTTGCTAACGCAACACATGCAATGTAAAACATATAAAAGTAAAAGACACGTAAAGAGTAGGAGGGAGCATACCTGACCTTTGCGCTGCGCGCTCCGGCGTTGTTCTCTGATTTCTTCAGACTCTGCTTTGGGTTGCACCATGCTGCCTCTGAATCGGCTGCTGGCGAATGTTTTTCTCTCGGAATCTAGCGTACGTTGACTATGGGTAAGAATGGCTCGAAAGCAACCTCGGTCGCGGACCGTAGGTAAGATGGCTAAAAAGCTACCTCGATCGTGAACCGTAGGTAAGATGGCTAAAAAGCTACCTCGGTCGTGAACCGTAGGTAAGATGGCTAAAAAGCTACCTCGGTCGTGAACCGTATGTAAGATGGCTAAAAAGCTACCTCGGTCGTGAACCGTAGGTAAGATGGCTAAAAAGCTACCTCGGTCGTGAACCGTAGGTAAGATGGCTAAAAAGCTACCTCGGTCGTGAACCGTAGGTAAGATGGCTAAAAAGCTACCTCGGTCGTGAACCGTAGGTAAGATGGCTAAAAAGCTACCTCGGTCGTGAACCGTAGGTAAGATGGCTAAAAAGCAGAAAAGTTCTTTCTAACGATTCTGGATTCTTTTAAAACACCATTGTCTGGAGCTAGTGTCTCGGAGGTTTAATGGGAACGTGTTTTGGTCTGGAATGATATAGACTAACGATTGTTTTTCTGTTGACTGTCGTCTGTACTTTGACTGGTGTCACTGTTCTGTAAAAATTGGTTGTTGTCCGGAGTTCATATCTTGACAGTATTGGTTGCTGTCTGGGAGAAATGCAGGCTGAAACGGACTGCAAATCGGAGGTCTGTGCACCTGGTAATTAATTATTTACTTTTTACCTTTATGTCAAATCGTACTTTTTCACTATTTACGGGAATGCCATTCCCTTTTCCTATATAAGGTGGTGGGGTTTCATTTCAACCCCACACCTTCTCTCTCCTCTTTCTCTCACTAGACTTCAATTTGGATTATTCTCGGGATGGATTTAGATGAATGGGATGGCACTAGAGGCATGGACGAGGTTTACGTAAACCTGGATAGAGTGGATAGCTTTCACGACCCTACAACGCATTTGAGCAGGACACGCTGCAACGAGGTAAGTAATTTCTCACTTTTATTCGATTCGAACTCTAGGCTTTAACATTCCTATACGAACATGATTTGCATGCTAACCCTTAGACTGCCTTAGAGGACTTTAGCTAGAAAATGTGAATTCCTTTATTTACAAGTAACACTCGTTTATTTTTGTAAGAATGCACGCTATATGCATGTGAATAGTGACACTACGAATTTATGCATGCTAACAGTAAAAATGACGTGTATAGTGAAGACGTGAATAGTGCACGTGAATAGTAAAACGTGAATAGTGTACGTGAATAGTAAAAATGTGAATAGTGCAGACTTAGCTAATGCACGTGAATAGTTAAAAAAACGTGAATAGTAAAAATGTGAATAGTAAAAACTTAGCTAATGCACGTGAATAGTGCACATGAATAGTAAAAACGTGAATAGTGTGCGTGAATAGTGAAAACGTGAATAGTAAAAACTTAACTAATGCACGTGAATAGTGAAGCCTAATCTATGCTCCTCGTCACCGCAGACGAGGGTGGATTAAAGAATTGACTAAACCTTACGTGAATGACCCTACAAGAGAGATTTTTACAGAAAATTGGTCCTAACTGACCGGATGTCTCTAGGTTAGAAAATGAAAGAATACCTAGTCTTAACGCGTTCTTATCAATTGCATGCTTTAGGAGCCGTATTTAAATTTTCTTATCTTGTTCCTTTTTAGTTCATTGAGATTTCGGGGACCACTGCCGAGGTTCACTCGTGGTATGATAGGCTAGGCGCCGCGGCGAGAGCCCGCGTGCGTGAGTTGGGCTTCGAGCCCTTTATTGCAGCGCTGCCCCGCACCAATGGGGTATGCGATCCTTTTGGCCTACGGGCCTTGTGTGAGCGGTGGGTTGATTCGACCCACACTTTCCACCTTTCCTTTGGGGAGATGGCTATCTCGCCTCGAGATTTTTCGCTATTGACCGGATTGCGAGGGAGCAACACTCCCGTCCCTTTCCATTTTGGTATGATGCGACCGCGGGTCGACCCTGTTAGGCTTGCTGCCTTGATTGGACCGGGAGTTCGTCTATGCGCCAAGTCTACTCCGGCGAAGTTTGTTTCCACCGCGAGCCTCTTGAGTAGACGAAATTTTTGCGAGACTGATGATACCGACTTGTCGGTTCGTAGCTTCTTGGTATATGCTCTGAGGTAGACGATTTTCCGCACGAAGGGCGGGAAGGTACATGCGGGCCTCATTCAGGCGCTCAGCGATTTGGATGCAGCGGCTTCCTACGATTGGGCGGGGGCAGGCTTAGCCTTTCTTTACAAGTTTTTGGATCTGACTTGCCGGAAGCGCAAGGACTTCGGTGGTTATACCTTTGCTCTGCTGGTACGTGACGCCTTCTTGACTTATCTGTCTTATCTTCTTCGCATTTTTCACACTCCTAGTCCTCGTTTTTACCGCAGGTGTGGGCGTATAAGAGACACATCCTTCCCAGCCGGTCTCGATCTCGACCGAGAGTACTGAGGCCGCCTTTCATGACTCAGTGGAGGGATTTTGACTTGAGCGCCGAGAGGAGTCGGACAGTGTCGCGGCTTCTGGATCGGATCGACTCGCTGACCCTCACACAGGTAGATTTTGCCTAATCATGCTTGGTTTTTTGTTTGAGTCTTTCTGACTTTCTCTTTGTGCATTTTTTTAGATTAAGTTCCGATGGGACGACCTCGACTTCGGCCCTGGTTATACATATGTATCGATGATCTAGGAGCAGCAGTGTGTGCTCACCGGCCCCTGTGTGCGGGCGTGGTATTTAGGGGATCAAGGCATCATCGGAGTTAGGGACGCTCACTGGACGCCGGGCGAAATCCCCGTCTCTATGTTCGCGGTGCGGACCCTACCACTATCGGTCATTCGTCGGGACCTGACCCGTTGGTATGTTGGTAGAGCGGTGTGGATTCACGCCGGGGGCCGTGAGCCTTACTTGTCTACTTTGCTGAGCGCGAGGGATGCCCCGACGGCGGCGATGGAGGTGGATCCGGTGGCGGATGTATTTTCGAGGGAGGCTGTCGCGGCAGTCTTTGGTCAGGAGGAGGTCCCGGTAAGTGATTCCATTCCCTTTTTATTTTACCCCTTTTATTCATGAGATGTTCAGAGGTTTTATGGTGTGTTTTGTTTGCAGGAGGGATCCTGGAGGAGTGCCCACTTATCTGATTTCTTCGACGGCACCCGGGCTCAGACGCCAGTGTGCGAGCAGCCCTACTATGTTGGCGAGTCCTTCGGCGCTGCCCGACCGGAGAGGTCTTTCCTAGGCGTGCCTATACCAGACTATGGGAGAGATTATGCTACGATCTGCTATGACGAGTCCGGGGCACCTTACGCGGGATTTGAGGCGGCCCCTCCTATCTTCTCCTCGAGGGTCCCGTTTGATCCCTCGGACGCTTCTCTGACCACGAGAGAGACTTGTACGGATTACGTGGGGCTGTCTGGTTATCTCTGAGACCGCCTCAGCTTGCGCTGCACCGATCACCTGGTATGTATCATTACTGTACTTTAGTGTAGTGAAATGTATGCATGTATGTATGATTTATGTTTTTGCCTATGCTGCCTTTTATCTGTTCTTTTTTTTTCTTTTTCTGTAGAGTGATCTGCATGCCCACGAGCGGAGACAGAGCGAGCTAGTGCGGGAAGCTGATGCCCGAGTTGGTCATGTGTATCAAGAGAGGAACGACCAATGGTCGGGGATGATGCGACGGGATACCGAGGGTCGCCTTGCCGTCGAGGAGAGGGCGCATGATGAGTCGATCAGACGCCTTGCTGCAGAGGAGAGAGCACGAGCTGCTGATGAGAGAGCATGAGTTTCTGATGAGAGAGCGCGAGTTTCTGATGAGAGAGCGCGTGCTGCCGAGGAGGCACTATCTGTGGAGCGGGCATCACACCTGAGAGATTTTGAGAACTATTGGGACTTTCCTCCGTATTAGGCTCGTTATGTATTGCTTTGTAGCTTTCATTATCGCTTTGTAGCTTTCATTGTTGCTTTGTAGCTTTTATTAGGGTTTCTCCGATGTATAGCTGATGTATAGGGAGTGGGGTGGATAGTAGGTAGGCTTCTTGTGAAAAGTAGGACAAGAAATGTATAACCCGTGATTCATATTACCATGCATTCGGTAGATTATAATGATTCCAATCATTCTCGTCAAATATATTCATGCCTCTATTTATTTACAAACAACAGAAATACTTAGTCTCTTATACATTGTTTTTGTAATTGCTCAAGTTATAACTATTGTTACCAGGACCCGCCTTTCGGTTTTCGGATCCCGGCGATTTTTCTCCTCCCCTTTTACTATCTCGGAATTTTTAAATGAGTGCCCTCTCGGGTTTTCACCCATTGGGATTTCCCTTATTATTGCATAGGTCGCCCTTTGCGGGTTTTCAACCCATCCGGAATTTTTCTTTATTTTATTTTATTTTTTTTTTTTACGAAAAGTATTTCTTAAGCCTATCCAGGTTGGTAGGTTCGGAGAATTCCATGCCGTCCATTGTGGTTAACTTCACTGCTCCTTTGCTAAGTATCTTCTTTACGACGAATGGTCCTTCCCAGTTAGGCCTGAACTTCCCCCTCGGGTCGGTGTGCGTCACACGGATCTGTTTCAGCACCAAATCTCCTTCTTTGATAGGGCTGGTCTTGACTTTTTTATTGAAAGCCCGAGCCATCCTTCTTTGATATAATTGTATATGGTAAAGGGCTTCCATCCTTTTCTCATCAACTAAAGCCAACTGCTCATATCGCCTCTTCACCCATTCCGTTTCGGGAATTTCTGCCTCCACTGCGATTCTCAACGATCGTTTTTCGATCTCAATCGGCAGGACTGCTTCTGTTCCGTATACCAAGGAGAATGGCGTTGCCCCAGTCGAGGTTCTGATTGTCGTGCGATAAGCCCACAACGCGAGTGGGAGGTGCTCATGCCAGTTCCGATGTGATTCCACCGTCTTTACGAGAATCCTTTTAAGGTTCTTATTAGCTGCTTCTACTGCCCCATTAGCCTGTGGACGGTACGGAGAAGACCTGTGATGTTCAATGCCATATTCTCGGAAAAGATTCCTTACTTCCCCCTGAAACTGGACTCCGTTATCCGTGATCATGTGATGAGGCACTCCGAACCTGGTGATCAAGTGTTTTTCAATGAACTTTCTCATCTGCTTGGATCCCAGTTAAACGACTCTGCTTCTACCCATTTGGTGAAATAATCGATGGCGACTGCAATAAACTTATGTCCATTTGAAGCATTAGGCCTTACTTCGCCGATGATGTCAATGCCCCAGGCAGCGAATGGCCAAATAGGTGCTAGCACACGTAGTTCCATGGCCGTAAGATGACTGCAATCGCCGTGGATTTGACAATCGTGACATTTCTTTGCATACTCGTTACAATCTCTTTCCATGGTGAGCCAATAGAAGCCTTGTCTGATAATTTTCTTAGCTAGTACTGCTCCTCCCATATGGGCTCCACAAATTCCCGAATGTACTGATTCCATTGCCTCGCGGGCTTCTCCCGCATCCAAGCATCTGAGTTGTAATCCATCAATGTGCCTTTTGTAAAGCAAGTCGTTGTGGATGACGAACTGACGAGCTAGCCTTCTAATCACAGCTTGATCCCTAGGTTCTGACTCTGCCGGATATGTCCTATCTTTCATGAAGTTCACGATATCGAAATACCATGGTTTTTCATCTGTCCCTAACAGCATTACGTCCTCGTAACATGGTTTGTGAGATCTTCTCAATACCAACGGCTTCGAAGCAAGGTTCCGGGGGTTGTCCCAAACTGACACTAAAGTATCTAAGGCATCCGCCGCCTGGTTCTGTGCTCGAGGAATATGATAGAAACGACATTCCTTGAATCTTTGTGCCAACCCTTCTAGCTGATCTAGATATGGACGTAGTCTTTCTTCTCTTACCTCCTAGTTTCCTTGTGCCTGTTCAATGATCAACTTTGAGTCCCCCCAGATTTCGACATATGACGCTCCCAGTGCCGCTAATGACTCTAAGCCATAAATGCACGCTTCGTACTCAGCCATATTATTGGTGAGAGGGAAGGATAACTTCTTGGCCATCGGGATCCTTTCTCCTTCCGGTGAGGTAAGTAGTACTCCTACTCCGGCTCCATTCGAATTAACTGCTCCGTCGAAGAACATTTTCCACGGTATAACTTCGATTGCGTTCAAGTGCTCATCGGGGAAATCATAACTTATCTCTTCTTCCTCTGCATTCAGGGGCTGGTTGGCCAGAAATTCTGCCACGGCCCTCCCTTTGATAACCTTCTTCGTCACATATTCAATGTCAAACTCGGATAAAAGCAACAACCATCTGGCTAACTTCCCCGTCAAGGATGGAGTTCGGTATAGATACTTCACGGGGTCCATCCGAGAAATAATGATCACTTTATACGATTGGAAATAGTGTCGCAGTTTCTTTGTCAACCATACTACTGCCACACATGTCTTTTCGATCATGTTGTACTTGAGCTCGTACTCCATGAACTTCTTACTCAAATAATACACCGCGTGCTCCACACCGGTGTCTCCCTCTTGAGCCAACATTGCCCCAATAGATTGCTCCTCAATTGCTACATAGAGGAGAAGCGGCTTTCCCAGTTTAGGCGGTCTCAGCACTGGCGGATTAGACAAATAGCTCCGGACGCTCTCCAAAGCTTGCTGACACTTATCATTCCAAACAGCGGGTTGGTCTTTCCTTAGCAACTTAAAGATTGGCTCGCAGATTGCGGTGAGTCTTGCTATGAACCGACTGATATACTGAACCTGCCCCAGAAACCCTCTCACTTCCTTCTTATTTCTCGGCGCCGGCATCTCCTGTATGGCCTTCACTTTATCAGGATCCACCTCGATTCCCTTATTTCTGATTACATAGCCTAAGATTTTCCCCGACGAAACGCCGAAAAAGCACTTCTTCGGGTTTAGCCTTAGCTTGAATTCTGCGATTCGGGCCAAAAACTTCTCGAGCGCGGCAAAATGCCCTTCTCTTGTCTCTGATTTGACCATCATATCATCCACGTAGACTTCTACCTCTTTATGTATCATATCATGGAACAGTGCTGTGGCCATTCTCTGGTAAGTTGCCCCGGCGTTTTTCAAACCAAACGGCATTACCCTGTAACAGTACGTCCCCCACTCAGTTGTGAACGAGGTTTTCGCTTTGTGCTTTTCGGCCATCTGAACTTGCATGTAGCCCATGAAACCGTCCACATTCGTGTGTAATACACTTGACGCTGCGCTGTCGATCAATACGTCGATATGAGGTAATGCGAACTCATCCTTGGGGCATGCCTTGTTAAGATCTCTGTAATCAACGCACATTCTCACTTTGCCGTCCTTCTTTGCGATGGGCACCACATTTGCGACCCAAAGGGGATAGTCGATTACTTCGATGAATCCTGCTTCTAACTGTTTCTTGACCTCCTCTCTAATCTTATCTGCCCATTCTGGTCTCATACGTCGGAGCTTCTGCTTTACGGGCTTCGCTTCAGGGGTAAGTTGGAATGCGGTGGGTTACGATTGATTGATCAATTCCAGGCATGTCTTCGTACGTCCAAGCGAATACAATTTCGTATTTTTTAATTATTCTCTCAAATTCTTTTCTCTCTTCAATAGTTAATGCTTGAGCAATTTGTATAAGTTGAGGATTTTCATCCGTACCAAGATTGAAAGTTGACATTTCTATTGTATTGATTTCAAATGTAGGCATGTTATATGAATGAGAATGCATGGAATGATCATAATCGACATCAAGCAAGTAAGCAAAATCAGAATTCATTTCATTGATAGCATGGGTGATTACATCATCTGACTCAAACAAAGCAGTAATACAATTTTCATCATTAGGGCCTTCGGACTTCTCGTGAATTTTGGAGGTACTAGGCTCATCTCCCGCTCCCGCAGTCGCTTCGATGGTGATGACCTGCTCCTCGGCATTTAAATCCAGCATCATGATCTCCTCGACAAAGCAGCTCGCCTTTCCTTTGCCCCAGTCGGCAACATCATTGAAGATTTCGAACCCTGGCAGAATCTTCCCTTCCGTGCTAGTCCATGCCTCGGGGGTTCCTGAATATGCCTTCCCATGCCCCTCGCTCACAAAATACTTCCTCAAGCCTACTTTTCCTTCAGCACTCTCATTGGACGGACTCCCCTGCTCATATCCCAAACCTCTCCGGGTTTTCTGACTCTTAAAATCCGGAAATTCTGGCAACCCCTGATGGTGTGCTCCTAAACCCATTCCCAGGATGAAACCTCCCTTCATCATTTTCACCACATCGGTGGTCATGCTCGACTCGTAAATCCCGGAGACTTGGAATCCGGAGAAAAGTTGAGGCTCAATTCCCAGTGCTGCCACCGAACTCAATTTCTCAGCTCTAATTGTTACTATCTCCTCCCCGAAGGGGAATTTAATCATTTGGTGGAGCGTGGAGGGCACACCTCCTAACTTATGGAACCAAGGGCGTCCCAACAGCACAGCAAAAGTTACCGGGATATCCAACACCGTGAACTCAGTTTCTTCCTCGTGCGGCCCCACTTTCAACTTGGCCTTGAAGACTCCTTCAATGTGCCTACGGCTGTCGTCATATGCTCTAATCACTGTTTCAGAGGCTGTCAAGTCTCCTCTTTCCACTCCCAACTTCAACAAGAGTTTCAATGGACAAACATTAATGGCCGATCCATCATCGACCATCACACAGCTAGTCTTTTTCCCGTTAATTTCCGCTCGGATATACAATGGCTTATTATGAGCCTTCCCCTCTTCTGGGAGATCCTCGTCGGTAAATGTGATCTCAGTCTTCTTTCGAGCCATAATTGCCCCTACTAGCGCTGCCGGCTCAGTATCGGTGGAAATAACCAAATTCTGCAACTCCTTCATCAGGTTCTCACGATGGTACTTAGAATGGCATAAAACTTCCCAGACTGTAGACTTAGCTTGCGTCTTCTTCAACTGCTCAAGAACTTGGTCATCGGGCTTAGGAGCCGACCCTTCTCCAATCTCAGTCTCTACCATTGGTGCCTTCCCCTCGGCCACACGACCTGATCTCTTCATTACCACAATTTTCGGCTCATCATCCGATTCATCCCAAATGTTAATAGGAACCCTTCGATTGGCATCCTCCTCGTCCGAGGAACTCTCCCAAATGTCCACGACCATTAAATCCATGACGTGAGGAACACTCGGATTCAGGAAAAAGGGATCCGCCGATCCGTACAAAGCCCAACCTATCAACTCATCATAATCACGGAGGGACACCCGGCTCATCCTCCTTGCGGCCAACGGAATAGCACCTCGTTGTATCCACATAAGCTGCACCTTATCACTCATTGTCTCATTACACTGCTCATAACGGTGCCTCCACCTTCTAGCATAATCCACAAAATGTTCCTCGGGGAATTGCCTAATCCTGTCCAGACCATCCAGGGATCCCGTCCATGGAATGTACATTTCATATCTCGCCACAAAGGCATTTCGGAGCGGTATCCAATGACCCATCTCCTCCTCTGATAGACCCTGATGCCACAATAAGGCTTCACCCATCAAGGTTTCCGGAAAATGTTCATGCAACTCACACTGCAGAAATCCGGCGTCATACATATGATTGCGAAATATCCTCGCATGCTCCACAGGATCCTGGTATCCACCATACCTAGGCATTGCTAACACCGCATCAGGTGTTTGGTAAGACGGGGAGTCAGGGGTTTGCTCTGCCAGCATCCATACTGTATACTCCTTGATAAATCTTTTCGTCATTGCTGCCCAATCGGTCTTAACATACATCGGCAGCGACATGTACCACATTAACAGTTCACCCATCAACGAATTACAAAACAAGCTAGTGATCTCTTCTTCTTTAAAACCCAAGGGTGCCATAGCCGACAAGTAAAAATGAAGGTGTTCCATAGGATCCTTATTGCCATTATACTTGCTAACCCTCGGTAGCGGACGCTTGATAGGTCCAATCTGCATTGCGAAGCGCTCTGCGGCCCTGTCCTCGGCTCTTTGGTACTTTTCTAAGAATAAATCTGATAATTGATCCCCAATCATGCTTGCAAGGGTCGGGTAATGAGTGGAACCATTCCAAAGGCTCGCCTATCAGCGAATGGTGAAACCACTGAGCAATCTCATCCACCCCGAAGGATTCGACAAACATATCGCGCATATATTCACGCAAGTGCACCTCGGGGTCTCTTCCTCCACTAAACAAACCCAAATCTGGCACAATAGTCCGAGACGACCCTTCTCTGGTCTCTTCAGCACTATCCTCATCATACGGTGCTCCACCATCCGAGCCTTCATCCATTAGTTCATCCTCTCGTTCCTCACCCAAGAAGGACACATACAGACCTTTTCCCACATTGCTTTTTTCGACGGAGTCCAACAACTCCTCTACATCTTCCTCAAAGGATTCCATCACTACAGTTTCTGTCAAACCAGCTCCGATCATGCTCACCTTATGATTAGGCAATGGATTGCGCCTAACGGAAGGGTTTGCTGAAGAAAGATCAGCTATCTTCTTCTCCTCAATCAAATCTTGGATTTCGTGTTTCAGCCTCTCGTAATTCTCAATCGTATGTCCATAACTGCTGTGGAACTCACAGTACCCTCTAGCCTGAATCTGCGGAGTAGGTTGAGCTTTGTTATACGGGGTAAGGGCTTTCAATAATCCCTTTTTCTGTAGACGCTCGAAGACTTTAGCATAGGTCTGATCGAACTTGGCGAACCGCCTCTTTTCAATAGCATTCAGATCAACCACTTTCACTGCTGCGGATTCCGTACTCGCGCTAGGCCCTCCGGCACTATATCCAGACTTCATCCACTTGGTATAAGCTTTCTTCGGCTCCCCATCACCTTCGACAGTCAAGGCACAACTATACATCTGATTGAAATCCGTAAACGACATATACCGCAACTCATTCTTGATATACGGCAACGTGTTGCCAACCACCATTCGGAACTGATCCTGCTCGAGCGGCTTTTATTTCATCACTGCGGCCTTAGCCCTCCATCTTTTCATAAAATCAGAAAAGGATTCCCCAGCCTGCTGCTTAGTGCTCTCTAATTCTTTCAAAGTGACCTCCAGCATGGTGTTAAAGCTATACTGAGCGATGAACGACTTTGCTAATTCCTTCCAATCCCTCTTTGTTACCATCGGCAATGCATGAAATCATGTGAGGGCAGCCCCCTCTAGATAGGTGTTAAACAGCCCCAGGACTTGATCCTCAGTCAGGATCGTGTGCTTCATCACAGCAACATACTGATTCATGTGAGCGGTGGGATCTCCAGTTCCATCGAACTTTTTCATGTCGGGGAGCCGAAACTTCAAAGGCAAAGCTGTTGCCGATAAACAATTCTTCAAGTTATAAAAGTCCTGACTCCCGGAACTTCCTCCACGTAAGTCCTGCACTTCCTGTGTGATGTGTTGCTTCCACTCCTCTTCCTTAGCTTTCTCTTTCTTTAACTGTTTTCGGATATAATCCTGATAATCCTCCTCATTCCCAAAGCGAGGCCCATCGTTCACCTCATTCTCAGCACGCTTACTACCACTCTTGTTGTCCTTCAGTGCTAACTCAGCTAGCTGGGCCAAGATTGCGGCCAGCTGATCATTAATATTGTTCACAGAATTCTCCAATTCAGCCACCTTCTCATCGGTCGCAGACATACTGACGGAAGACTGAGTATACCCAGACGAAGATGATTTAGAAGCCACAACTACTGATTCCGAACTGTCTACTCATAACTGATCAAACTGTCTGACAAGCCGATTACTCTCGGGAAACCACAACCGCTTAATGATGACGTCTGCGCGAACGGTATCCATTAGTATGTATGCATGATTCGTGGTGTGTGCGTTTATTTATTTACGATTATAAGATAGGAAGAACAAACGTTAGTTCTATTTACATGTATCACAACATCTCTCTTCCACCCTTATTCCTCCACACACTCGTCGGTCCAGGTCTCTTTTCTAGGATTTTGGTTTTTGGCTCACATTGCGGTCCAGTGGACGCGTGATGCCGTTGATTATTGCGGGAAATTAAATCATTCATCAGACAACACAGTTCATTTTGACGTATCCACGTTTGGTGACTAAGAAATCGACCAAGTTGGATTGTCCTTTCAGAATAACTCGTCTTTTGTCCTTTCGCGAGATGCATTAATTCGGGTTTTGACTCCCTTTGAGCGCATCTCAGTTTTTAGACGTGGTTCGAGTTATTCTTCTAGTTCAATCGTTCGTTATTGTCGATGACTCGTTCCCTTTTGTTCGCGTGGGTTCGTGTCTCGATTTTGGATTACAAAGGGATCTTTTGGATCTATCGAGAGACGTAACCACATGTTTATTTAGTGATGGAATCACTTTTGGATTTTATTTTAGGGAACGGACTCATCGCGTAACGCGTTTGTTCTTAGCGTCGAGGATCCGTTTGCTCATTTTAGCTACGTGAAAAAGACGGCGAGTCTTATTTTGAGCGCACGGTAACCTTTCGGCTAGCAACAGTTCGTTGTTCTTCCCAATCCACGGGATATATCATCTTAGTGTGGTTATATAAAATCAACGTTTCGTTGAATCACATGCTTATTCAAAGCGAGGATATCACCGTTTTCTTTCCTTTAGGCGCGAATTTAAGCAAACACGTATATCGGGCCATATTTCTTGCAGTTTTGGTAACGGTCGAAATGATCGAGTCGTTAGTCAAAACCCACAGTCTCGTCCATATGGTGCAATTATATGGTTTGGCTTAATTCGGCTTCGAGATTTTAAACGGGGTATACACTCGTCCGAGGCACGTATTCAACGACATTGGTTTATTTTCTTTAACTACCCTCGGGATTGATATATATCCTAGTCTCGGAATGATTTTGGTCGATTAGTTCATTTTTCTTTTCTTTTATTTTCTTAGTCACCTTTACGGACACATCCATTTCTCTTAAGAACGACACGAGGCATAACGTAAAAGCTCGTCTTTCATTCGGAAGGGACGGGCTACTTGTGCAAAACTTTTCACCTTATGACAGGGTCGTTCAGGACAGAAATGTTCTTCGTTTTCGTTTCGTCTTGATCTCGTTTTATCCCAATTTATTTAAAGAATATGAATAACGGCTACTGTTAATATAGTCTTTTGTATCGAAATGTAACTATCCTTAACATCGAACCGATTCATACTAATACGTGCTTACGTCATAACGCATTTCTTGAACACGTGCCTTCATCGGGACACCGAAAGGGACAAGGCGGGTCGCACATGTTCATTCATACGAGATAACTAAGTCGTCTTTAGTTCAAATCGTTTCGATGTTTTAGGGTAATTAGTATGTCGATTCATGAGTATATATTAACGCATCGTCTCATTTTCTTTACATACTTTAGGATTAGACACGTATCATGGCGGTTTGAAAACACGAACTGATTCATTTATCACATCAAAAATAGTAACAGGTAATCCTATGGAAACTTCTAAGGCTACTATATGCTGACACGGCTGACCGCGGGACCTCACAGGACCGCACAGATTCGCCCCTAACGAATGGATGGGGACCCTCTGGCGCCTTACTGTAAGGGGGAACTTACGCTAGCCTCTTTCGAGCGACGAATGGACTCTCGCTAGAGGTTTCGCGGAAATTACCCAAAGGGTTTGCAATAATGCACATGAATGCATACGAAAAGAAGTAAAACGATCCGTCCCCGTTAAGGGCTTAATACACGCCTTCCGGAATCAAATTTCTCGCTTCCCCAGTAGAGTCGCCACTTGTTAGACGAGGTGCCGCGGCCTAATCTCCCGGGCGGACCGGGGGGTGGACAACCTCATGGCGACGTAAGCGGTGATTGGCGCCGAAAGCAACCAATCGTGGAATCAAGCTGCTCGGCAGGACCGGAGCTCGGAGATATGGAAGAGTCGCCACCCACGAATGGGAAAATGAACACCGATCCCTTGCGGGAGACCGGTGTGGGTTCGGGAAACTTAGGTACGAGACGAGAAGGCTAGCTCCTTTCCGGAGAAAGGCTACTAGGCACCCCGACATCGCCCGGTTATGAACCACCGGCCTCCTACTCAGCATGTTAGGCGATAACGGACTAATCGTATACTTCTTTAAGTTTAAAATTCATTTGAAACCCTTTTCTTTCTCTTTGTAGAAACCGTTTTGAGCATATATTATTGAAAAGAAACATCAGTAAAGAATCACCCATTTATGTTTATACATACACAGAAAGGGGGAAGAAAGAAGTGATTTATTTACACCCGTATTAAATGTGATGTTGTGTGTTCATTCTACATTAACTTATTTCCCCCAAAACGAGTTCATTTACATGGTTCGCACCTTAATCGCCGTTGGAACGATTTAGGTGCGTTTTAAAACCCCGTTTGATGAAATTTACCCGAATCGCCGTTGGAACGACTCGAGTATTTGAAAAACGTTTGAGATAAAAACCTTTTAATGAGAAAACATGGTTTAAACATACAAGTCAATTTTATTTTGTACAAATTCTTTGAGAAAATGATTCAAAACTCTATTATTCACAAAGAAAACGATTTTAATTACAATGATCATTTAATCCGCCTTTGGAACAGATTAAGGTTTTAAAACGTGGTGTTTTGAGAAACGATTTGAAATATTAACAAGAATGACTCTATTTATTTACATTAGAAATCTAAAAACTCATTAGTTTAAATAATTCAATTGAAACTCTCTTTTTGTGATTTATTTTCCCCACTTATTTAATGGACTCTTTACTAATTATAATTACCATAATAAACCACCATCCATACTCAAACAAAGTCCACTTGAGACATGGACCCATGATTAAGCCCAAAAGAATAAAGAAAGCAATTCTAACATATATATATATATTTAAATCAAAAATAGAATATGAAAATAAAAGTTAATACAAAAGGAACTATATGTATATAAAAATAATAGGTACAATATATCTATACTTTGAAAATGTGAAAATAGTAAGTAAATCCTATAACTAAGAAAATAACATTTACCCAAAAATAATTTCATTCAATAATCAAGATAACCCAAATATCCCAAAACTATATATATGTATACATAACTAATATAGTTTTAAATATCAAAAATGACACATATTAACATTTATCCATTATTTCTCAAAATATCAAGTAACTAATATTCAAAACATAGCCTAAATCAATAAAAAGGAAATACATATATATATACTTATACTCATATTGTAAAATAGAATAAAAATGATATACAAATATTCTAAAATAAATATATATGCTAAAGTTCTAAAATAATTTAAAAAACATATATTACGTAATTATACATATATATACTAAGGATCAAAAGCTTAAAAGTTAAGAAAAAGGGACTGAAATGGCATTTTTCACATTTTGGCAGATTTACCGATGGAAAATCCGTTGGTAAACAGCATTTAGTGACAGAATTGATAAATTACAGCAGCACTCCTAAATGTTTTCAGATTTATTCAACAGCTTTAATTAAATCTAATTCAATCGTTTTGGATTTCCGAACTACCAAAAATGGATCATAGTCGAAAACGGAAGTTCCTAAAACGACGTTTTTATTTTAAAACATTATTTGGAAATTTCTTTTAAATTAAAATGTTATGATTACAACGTTTTTGATACCCGAACTACCTTTTTATCGGATCACGGTTCGTATTGGGATATCAAAACGAGGTTTTTTATTTTAAAACAAAACCGAATTTTATTCAACACGAAACGAAAATTAAATAAATACGCTAATTAAATAAAATGTGACAAAATAAATAAATGACTAAATGAATAAAAAACTATAGCATAAAAATAGAAGAAGAGAATAAATTAAATAAAATAAAGAGTCTAGTCCTCGGATAATACCTTGAATTCGGTATCTGACAGTTGAAGCCGATTGATTCCACGAACCGCGAGCTTCCATTTTTTATGAAAAATTTAATAAAAATTGAACTTAGGGAATTTGGAGATTTTCAATTTTTAGGAAAAAAAATGTTTTCTCCTAAAAAAATCAACTTCTTCTCTCTAGAAAAAATATTCTAGTGTGAGAAGCTCTCCCTCTCTCTCCCCTTTTTTCTTTTCCTCCTCCTTTTTTTTATGGGGATCCGTGCCTTTTATAGGCAAACGGGTCCCCGGACCAATGGGCGACGCCCAAAAGAAATTGGGCGTCGCCCATTGGGGTTGGGCGGCCGCCCAACATTTGTTGGGCGATCGCCCAACAATCGTTGGGCGATCGCCCAACAATCGTTGGGCGATCGCCCAACGGCGTTGGGCGAGCGCCCAACGCTAGGTTGGGCGCCCGCGCCCAACTTCCGTCGGGCGTTCGCCCGACATGGTTGGGCGCCCGCCCGACGGCCCTCGGACCCGTGCCACCGGACCCGGGCATTGCTCGGACGTCGAGAGCGTGCCACTTGCGGTGCGTCCGACGGACGCCGAGCGCACGTCCCGCACCGCCGGGTGGGCGTTCGACCATTGTCGTCCGCGTGTCGGATGCCGCTAAGCACCCACGCCGTGCCGCTAATTTTCCTTCGCTTATTATTCTTTATATTGGGCGTCGCCCATTGAGGTTGGGCGGCCGCCCAACCTACTGTTGGGCTACCGCCCAACCTTGTTGGGCGGCCGCCCAACATTTGTTGGGCGATCGCCCAACAATCGTTGGGCGATCGCCCAACGGCGTTGGGCGCCCGCGCCCAACCTCCGTCGGGCGTTCGCCCGACGTGATTGGGCGCCCGCCCGACGGCCCTCGGGGCGTGCCTCGAGCCATCGGGCTTGCGCACCCTACGGCCGTCGAGCGCGCGTCCTGCGCCGTCGGACGCTCACACGTCGCGGCCGCCGAACGCGCGCTTCGCGCTACCGGGCACGTGCGCTCAGCGGCCCACGAGAGCTCGCCCCGTGCCACCGGACCCGGGCATTGCTCGGACGTCGAGAGCGTGCCACTTGCGGTGCGTCCGACGGACGCCGAGCGCACGTCCCGTGTCGCCGAGCGGGCGTTCGACCATTGTCGTCCGCGTGCCGGATGCCGCTAAGCACCCGCGCCGTGCCGCTAATTTTCCTTCGCTTATTATTCTTTATATATTTTTCAAAACTTCCGGAATCAATCGCTTCAACCGTCTTGTTTTCAGGTTTTCATCACAGGTCCTCCAACTCGGTGTCTACAAGCGCAATGCAAGAGGAACTTGACCAATTCAGAAGAAACGATGTATGGGAGCTAGTGCCACATCCAAGGAGTTAGAAGACCATTGTAACAAGATAGGTCTTCCGCAACAAGCTGGATGAGCAAGGAAACGTAGTCAGGAACAAAGCAAGACTTGTAGCTCAAGGCTACAGTCAGTAAGAAGGTATTGACTACGGTGAGACCTTTGCCCCAGTGGCAAGGCTAGAGGCTATTAGGATTTTATGTGCATATGCATCTTACATGAACTTTAAACTGTTTCAAATGGATATTAAGAGTGCATTCCTTAATGGAGTTATAAATGAGGAAGTTTATGTTAATCAACCTCCAGGGTTTGAGGATCCTAAATTCCCAAACCACGTTTATAAACTCAAAAAGGCTTTGTACGGCCTCAAGCAAGCACCACGTGCTTGGTATGAGAGGCTGACCATTTTCCTGCTGACTAGAAACTATGTCAGGGGCAAAGATGATACAACCTTATTCATTAAGAGAAAGGGTAAAGATACCCTGCTGGCTCAAATATATGTTGATGATATTATTTTCGGTGCTACTAATGAGTCAATGTGCAAGGAATTTAGCAAGCAAATGCAGACTGAGTTTGAAATATCTATGATGGGAGAACTCAACTTCTTCCTTGGACTTCAAATCAAACAAGGAAAGAATGGCATCTTCATCAGTCAAGCTAAATATGCCAAGGAGATATTGAAGAAATATGATCTTGAAAATTGCAAGCCAATATCCACTCCTATGGGCACTGACACTGTCCTCTGCGCTGACGAGAATGGTAAGTCGGTAGACAGCAAATTATATCGAGGTATGATAGGCTCTCTACTTTACTTAACAGCAAGTAGACCGGACATTCAGTTCTCAGTATGCTACTGTGCTAGATATCAATCTAACCCTAAGGAATCTCATTACATAGCTGTAAAAAGAATCCTTAGATATTTGCAAAGCTCAGTGAACGCAGGTTTATGGTATCCCAACACTCATGGCTTTACACTCGTTGGATACACTAACGCTGACTATGGTCGAGACAAGCTAGAACGGAAAAGCACCTCTGGAGGATGTCATTTCTTAGGAAGCTGTCTTGTATCCTGGTTCAGCAAGAAGCAGGCGTCAGTAGCCTTGTCTACAAATGAAGCTGAGTACATTGCTATTGGTCACTGTGTTGCTCAAGTCCTATGGATTAAGCAACAGCTTGAAGACTATGGTGTTCAAACAAAGACAATTGAGGTCAAATGCGACAATAAAAGTGCAATTGATCTATCAAAGAACCCAATTCAACACAGCAGAATGAAGCATGTCAGCATAAGACATCACTTCATTAGAGACCATGTACTCAAGGGTGAGATAAAGCTGACCTACGTCCCAATGGATGAGCAGCTTGCGGATATCTTCACAAAGCCATTGGCTCCTGAATAGTTCAGCATACTGAGAGAAGCCATTGGTATGTTTAATCATCTTCAGTAAATTCCTGTTCTAAAATGTAAATTTATGCTGAGTGAATTACTATGCTGAATGATTTATGCAAATGCATGCTGAGTGATTGTTATGCTGAGTACTTAACGCAAAATACATATCAATACTGAGTAAATATGCACACCGAGTAGTAATCTCAAACTGTCAAATCATCCTTTTATATACTACTGACCACTCAGAATATTAAACGCTTAGTATTCTAAACGCTGAGTGTTAGATCCGTTGCATTAAATGCAAAAGCACGCGAATAGCCACCTAGAATGACGTATGCGCCGAATGTGTCATAAAAGCCAGGATCTTTGTCGGTTGACAATCCCAAGGCAAAACTGACACATGGATTCGATAAGATCCACTCTTCACCGCTATAAATAATGGGTAAATCCCCATTTTTTATTTTCTTTACACTTACCGAATTCTTTGGCAAAGCATTCTCTCTCTAAAAACTCTCAAAGCTTCCCAATCTTGTTCTGAAACTATGACTAAAGTTTCCGTTAACATCTCCGGTGCCGGTCACCCTAAGACCAGCTCCGATGAACCCTCCAGGAAAACTACTGTGCCTGAAACCACCAAGGTCACTACGCCGAGCAAAGGCAAAGCTGGCCAAGCTACCTCCTCTAAGGGAAAGCCGACCAAGGCCAGAACCTATACCAAGGTATTTGAAGACATTAGCGAATGGAAAGTAGACTTCTCACGATGGGTTTCTGAGGCCTTCATGACATCCGAGCAACCCTTCTGCGAATGGATATCGAAGAATGGCTGGACAGAGCTGTTCTCCATTAGAGATCACACCTATCCTGACCTAGTAAGGGAGTTCTACCACAATCTCCGAGTTGTTGATGATAACCAGGACTATCTGGTAACTGTGGTAGAGGAAAAGACCATTTTCATAAACCCTACTTATCTCGCTAACTTGCTGAAGTTAAAGAATGAGGGAACAAAACTGAGGCGATCTGGAGATTATGAAGGTACTGGGTACGATACCACCTTCTGTAAACCCTATGGCCACTCTGTAGAAGTCTCAAGTACCTCAATGGGTCAGCACCAAAAGATGGCTCACTATCTGTTGACCTACTTCATTTATCCCAAGATCAACTGCACCACCTCAGCAACGAATTTTGAGCAATGCTTCATATGGCATATGCTGACATACAAGCCGATCAACATGCCAGTATTCTTGATTGCTGGCTTCCTAAGGAGCACTGGAACTCTCAGGCTGGGATCGCTCATCACCAGGATCCTCTTAGATCATCAAATTGATCTATCTGAGGAAACTAAGGCTAGAGGATCTGAGATAACCGCTGCTTCGCTGAGGGCTTTGAAGTTCAATCAGCCACTAAAGAAAGGAAAAGCTGCTGGTGAACAACAAGCTGAGGAAACAGCTCCAAAGCAAAGCAAAAGGACAAAGGCTCCAGCTGCCCGCAAGAGGAAAGCTGTTGGGACTCCTTCAAAGAAGGTTGAGCCTCAGGCCAAGAAGCCTAAGTCAGCTGCTGAACCAGGTCAGGAGAGACCTAAGTCAGCTGAGAAAAGGAGCAGGCAAGATGAGCCTGAAATTGAGGAAAGAACATATGCTGATGAGCAACCTCAAAAGAAGCAGAAGTCTTCTACACTGACTCCTATTCATGCTATCCCTACTGACGTAGTTGTTCTTGGTGATTCTCACTACACACAGTGTCTAGGAACTGAAGCTGAGCATCAAGAAGATGATGTGCATCTGGATGATCAGTTCATTGCACAAGTTGAGGAAGAGTTAGATGGCGATAGTGAAGAAGATGAAGAACAAGAAGAAGCAAGCGGTCAGGATGACGCTGAGCACGCTGAGAAGATAGCTAGTGAGGTTGGAGCTGAGCCAACCAATACTGGTTGGCTGCTGGAAATGAACAAGAACCTGACCAACCCAACGTTGATCAAGAACAAGAACAAGCTGACCAGCTTAATGCTGATCAAGAAGAAACTTCCTCCTCAGGAGAGTCTATTCAAGATGACACTCCTCCTCGAAGAAGAAGATTAGTTAAGGCAAGTCAGAAGTCTGACATCGTCCCTCCTGTTCAGAAACCAACTGTCCCTGACTTTGTTATCCAGAAGCCGACCCAAGACCCTTCTAAACTCGAGCTGAAATTTTTCAGAAAACAATCATCTTCTACTCCATCGGCTTCCCTTGAAAAGCAAGCCTCTGTTTCTTCACCAAAGGAACACGCCGACTTGAATGCTTCTGCTAACTCTACAAGCCAAGTGGAGCCAATTCCCGTCAATGTTGTTACTACAAGCATTGTGCTGACTCAGGACATTCCGGCTACAGTCAGCACAGACAGCATTCGGATTACTTCTTCTCCAATCAACACTTCTGCCGATCAATCAGCTTTACCTGAGACTCAAGTGCAGATTGGAAACACACTTCCAGTCACTGACCACGTTATACCCTTGACTCCTCTTCCAACCGGTCATACTGAGGAAGCTAGGCAAGTTCATGAAGGCTCTCTCAGCTACTTACATGCCACCGAGTCTGGTAAAAGAACCATCGACTCGGTGCAAACATTGATTAAAGACCTTCATCAAATTACTCCACCTGCTGCTGGGTCTTCTACTGTTGAGACAACTCAGCTCTCCCAAGTAACTTAGCTTCTCAATGAAGTTAAGGGACTCAAGGATTTGCTGAGTGTCATAGTCTCCATTCAAGCACAGCAACCTAAGCAGGATTCTATCACAAAGTTGGCTGAGCTCCAGCTGACAATTGTTCAACACCTCAACACTCTTCAAGGTCAAGTTCAGACCATGTCAGCTGCGAACACGCGATATGCCACTTCTGATGAAGTTAAAATGCTCTTTGCTCAGCTTCACACCGAGCAAATCAAGACCAACGAGCAAATGGTCTCCTATTCTCAATGCTCAGTGGAGCAAATTGGTGAGGCTGTTCAACTGTTGAACTTGAACAAACAAGAGATGGACACTGACACCATGAAGCAAAATGAAATACTGTCTATCACCAGACAAACTTTCAACCATGTACGTCACAGCAATATTCAGCGTCAATACTACGACACATCCTTACTGAAGACATTTCATCAAGTCGTTGCTGGTCTGTCCGAAGCACTTACCTGGATAGGTAAATCTCAAGCTTTCATAGTAAGCATGATCAGCGCTGCTGAACTTAATATACCTGCAGAGGTCTCAGATGATGGAGTTGCTATTTTTGATGGTGTCAATGAAAGCGCTGATAGACTTAAGGCGCTGTCCACAGAACTGACCCGAGCCGTCTTAACCGACGCTTTTAGGATTCCTCCTCCCGATGCTGACAAAACGGGGGAGAAAGAACAAGCTAGAATACAGCATGAGCATAGTCAGTCCAAGCAAAAGAAAAAGAAATAGAAATTAGGCTAGCTCAGTTATGCTAAGTTTGTAGTCTCTATGTTTATGCTTATCTTTTGTTGTATATGCTGACTACTTCTAGTAATATCAATACTTGCATCTTTTTATCCAAAACCTGAGTTATGAGTTATTATCTATGATGCTGTGTATTAAGTCATTATGTATCTTCAATTACATCAGCTATGGTTAATGCTTATAAAACTTATTGATTGAACCTAATGCTGATAACATGTTTGACATTGACTTGTATGTTTATATAACACTGTCTTATAAAACTCATTGAACAAAAAATTACTCAGCGCCCTCTGAATGTTAAAACTTCCACTTAAACACTGAGTAAAATAGAATATGTTCCATGAGCTGACCTATATCTGAAAATTGACCTTAGACTTACTCGATTAAACCTTCAAATGTTTAAAGAAAAACTAAGTCAGTAGCTCAACCCTGACGGGGGAGTTTGCTAAGTTATATTAGGTCAACTATCATGGGGGAGCTCAATACTGAGTTCTTCGCTGAATAGTTTTGCCAACATCAAAATGGGGGAGTTTGTTGAAACACCTTTCCACATAATTTTGATTTGACAAAATTGTTTAAGTATAATTAAAAACATATTCTAAACACACTAAGTTTAAATGCTTTGATTTATTCTACTAATGTGTTTGTTCAATGTTGAGTTAAAACTGTTTATAAGACAAAAAGTTTAAAAGGCCCAAAGCCCAATACGGAAGTCAAAGCCCAAGTCAAACAGTTGAAGGCAACTTGGCCCGCGTATGTCAAAACATTGTCGTTATGTACAAAACGCAGCTCAGCAGAAGAAGGATCTAGAAGACCTTCGTGGAACAACTTTGGGATGAAGCTGCTGAGTTGATTCGACAAAGAGTACAAGACAGCAGCTGGCTAAGAACAACTTCCAGACAAAGTATTTCCACTTTGGGTAAAGTTCAGACGACACAAAATGCTGTCTAGTTGACCTTACCATAAATGAAGAGACATTCTGCCGAGCTGACCAAAAGCTGACCGAGGACAGAAGATACTCAAATCTGATTGGCCGAGAGCTCTGAGCAAGACAGGATGACAACGATTGGAAGCCGTTTCCCTCCAACGGTTATTTCGAAATTCGAAATGACCGATGCCTCAGACGTCTTTATAAATAGAGCCCTTCAGTTGCTTCATTCAACACAGAACTTGATCAAGCCATTACGCTGACCAAATCTCTACGCAAAGTTCTGCAAGAAAAAGCAAAGCAATTTTACACTAAATTTCATATCTTTTGTGTAAAAGTCTAGAGTGATTATTCAATCATCTAAGGTGTCTTAGCAATCATTGTTTAGGACAAACACTTATCATTTCTAGAGATTAGAAAGGAGAGACTGAGTACTCGGTTATAGTACTCAGCGAGAGATTAGGATTGAGTAGAGGTATAGAGGAAGGTACTCTTGTTATACTCAGTTGCTAAGATTGTAAAAGGTTTGATGCTCTACCGTTAAAGAGCTCAGTAGAGAATTCGAAATCTCGGAACATGTTTCGGGGACAGGACGTAGGCTTGGTGGCCGAACCTGGATAAATCTGCTGAGTAACATATTTCTAACCTTAAACTCCTTTATATATTTATTGCTTGCTTAAACAAAAACTGACCAAGTAAAGAGGTCAAGCTGAGTTGTGCGCATTGAATATCTGAGCTCAGGAATAGATTCTAAGTGTTATCTCCTGACTCAAGTAAAGAAACTGACCTAGTCACTAGTTGACTAAGCCAGTATCTTGCTATTCACTCAGCGCCGTTGTTAAAACCTTTTTCTCACGAAAAAGAAGTCTGCCCTAACTTAAAATTTTTAAATAGTTCCTAACCCCCCCTTGGAACTATACTTGTAACATTATAAGGGACCAACAAAAACTACCTTGATTCTGGCTGATAATATCCGGGAGAATACAACGGAGTATATTAGCCACAATTTTAGTGACAGTCTTATAAAGAACATTGCACAAACTAATCGGCCTCAGTTGTAAGAAAGAAGAAGGATTCTCCACTTTAGGTATCAGAACAAGGAGGGTTTTATTAACCAGCCTAATATCCTCATAACCTTTAAAAACCCCTTCGATAAAACTGCAGACCCCATCCTTAATCGTTACCCAATGTTTGTGATAGAAGCCAATCGGAAGCCCATCAATACCCGGAGCTTTGGTATCCCCGATACTAAAGATAGTCTGGCCAATCTCTTTATAATTAATCGGGTGAAAAGTTTCTAGAATCTTCTCCTCACTAACCGAAGGAAAAGTAACCCTCGTCTGAGCTCTTTCCAACTCCACTTGATCCTCCCGAAACAAGTCTTTATAGAAATCCAAGGCCAATTGACGAATCTCCGCTTCCTTATATACCTACTCTCCATTAGGATTTTTGATAGCTTCAATCCGATTTTTTTGCCTTTTAATAACCGTAGAAAGATGGAAATACCTAGTATTTCGATCTCCGTCCTTAACCCAAGCTTTCCTCGATTTTTGGAACTAAAGCAACTCTTCTTAGCGCAACACAGCTTCCAACTCATTCTGAAGAGATCTGAGTAAACAATTCAAACTATGGTCATGCCTGATTTCCAAGGAATGTTGGATACCAGCAGTCCTACTCAGAATTTTATGCTTCCTTCTAATAATGTGGCCAAAAACATTCTTATTCCAGCCCACAACTTTGCTTTTAAAACCATATGTAGCTTGTAAAACGTTAGACTGAGGCTTCCAACTATCATGAACAAAAATTTTGAACTCCGGGTGAGTTTCCCAAGCCACCAAATACCGAAAAGGTCTCACCCCTTTAGGATGAGGAGCTCTAGCCAGTCTGAATAAGATGGGACAATGATCAGAATGACGGAATGGAAGATTCAGCACTGCCGCCTCCGGGAACCGACTACGAGCCATGATATTAGCATAAACTTTGTCTAGATGAACAAACGTGCTATTACTTATCCATGTAAATTTATGACCAGCCGCGCCAAGGTTTGACACCCCACATAAATCCATATTCTGTTTATGGTTCAGACAACGATTAATATAATGATTACCTCCACCTCTTTGATCGCTCATAAGAGAAATATCATTAAAATCATCAGTAATAAACCAAGCATCCATAATTCCAGCACTCAGACTATATAAAACCTCCCAAAGCCGTTTACGATTAGTGAGGATATGATCAGCATACACAACGGTGAGAAAGAAAGGGTCTTTTCCAGGACATGTGACTTTACAGTGAATAAATTGCTTATCCATACTCACGATGTCGAAATGAATTAGATCAGGCTTCCAGAAAAGCTAAATACCACCCGCACGGCCAATAGCCTCCGATCGTACACACTTCGAGCTTCTAAATTTCTTAACTACATCATCCGCTTTAGCTCCACTGATCTTAGTCTCCAGTAAAGCAAAGCAACAAGGGTTAAACTATTTAATTAAATCATTTACATGGAGATGGGTAGCCTTGCTTGCCGCTCCTCTGACATTCCACACAAATAAATCCATCAACAAGGAGGGAGACAAAGCAGATCCGCCCCTTAGGCCAGATATTTATTAGGGGCTCCTATGAGCCTAGAAGAGGTCTCTGCCGACCCCCGTTTCTCTAATATTCCAAAGGAATTTTGGTTATTCTTATGAGTGTCTTCAAGTTTTTTCATACTCATCTTGTTAATTCCCATAGCCTTAACATTCATGGATTCATTGGTAGCTTTAGGGATAACACCATCCATATTCCTTTCAGCCTCCTGCATAATTTGAATCTAATGGCATCCCTGGACCTCTTCTTTATTTTCAAAAAGGGGATTTACTGCATCAACATTTTTCACCAAAAATTCTGCGGGTTCCAAGTCTGGCATACCCAAATTTAACTGCTCAGGAGGTGATCCAGGATCTTCAACCAAGCACTAATTTCTTTTATCCATAGGTGGAACCCCAAATCTCGACCCTGTACTGAAGTCCATAGGGCTAATAGCAAGCTCTTTTGCCTTCAGGCGAGAAATATCCTTGCTACCATTACCAGTTTGTATCGAAATCTGTTCTTTATTGATGTCAGACGAAATACTTTGGGTTGCAGACACACGAGTCCTCCGTCTCCCAGATCTCCTAGCAACCATCCAAGGGCCAAAATTATTACCATCCCCCTGGATACCATCTCTCCTAACCTCAACAAGTTCCTGCAAACCCTCATTCACCTTTTTCTTATTAGGACAACCTTCATAAGTATGTCCAAACATCCCACATTCATATCATATATTATGGATTCTCTCATACTCAATATAATAAATGGTATGTTGTAAGCAAAATTTCGACAATAGGGGTTTAGATAGGTCAATATCAATACACACTCTAGCAAATTTCCCCCTTTCTGCCCAAATAGTCGCCTTATCCACATGGTGAACTTTACCCACAAGCCCACCAATTTTCTTCAAGAAAGTTTCATTATAATATTCAATCGGAAGCCCCGAAAATCTCACCCAAGTTAAAATTCTATTCACAGAACAGTCTCTTGGATTAAAGTTAGGAACCCATGTCCTTAAGGCCAAAATATGATTTGAAATAATACATGGGCGCCCATTAATAACAGCTTCATAGTCCTCGGCCTTAGTGAATTTAATCACATAATATTCATTTTCCAAATCAGTGATACTGACTCTTCCTTTTTTTGCCCACTGAGCCTCAATCCTTTGGGCAAAGTATTTGAAACCAATTCTCTTCCCCAGAACCGTCATAATTAAAAACAATTTCCATTTTGAACGCAGTGATCGTTTATCAGCAAAGGAATAGCGAATCACAGGGCACAACGAATCATCCTGCTCCTCATCTTCAACATCTGAATCCGACATAATATCATCCAAACCTCCCTCCTCAGGACATCCGTTCATGGAATTCACCTCCTCCACCACGCCCATCACAGTATCTTTCCAAGAAGTCTTCCTTCCACATGGAGACTGTGAAGGGAAATTAAGGCTAAGGTATAGCAGCGGAAATATAAAAATTTTAGCCTATTTCCTTTTAACCATATGATCCGTTAATCGTTATTTCATATAAAGAGGGATAAGAAGGAATACCTTTCGATGAACAATCTACCGTTGTTAAAGAAGCGCCCACAATTCTTCTCCGAGATTCCAACCACAAAGTATAACACGGTGAGGTTAAGATGAAATCAACCCTTATGAGATGCAACCAAAATAGATTGCCTCTAATTAACCAACACAAGATCAAAGAGAAAAGGAGATGAATGAGATTAATCAATTGACGGAAGCCGTATGAATTCTTGTCCACGAACTAGGGGATGCGAATTCACTCTCTCTCTTTTAATGTAGGTTTCGAAAATCACATAAAGGGGAGTTAGGAGGCTTAGTCGAAATTCTCATAAGGAGGGGGTATATGTAGTCGCTTGTATCTAAACCCTAGTTAGATAGGAATAGGTTACTTAATAGGAATTCCATTCGGAATAGGATTCCTAATTATTATCTTATAATATATCAAATACATTTAGGATAATAATAAATAACCTAATTGGATAATAATAATAGGAGTATATTAATCTAATTAAAACTCCTAATTTAATTATCTCTTAATTAATTTAATTCACAAACCTAATCAAATTAGGATTAATGGAATTAAAATAATTCCTTATTTCTATATATAAATTTCGGCCCCCTCCATTTAAACGGGCCTTACTGGGCTCAATTGGGCTTCCATCTATTAATCACATCCATCTCTCTTTTGGTTCCAAGTCTTATGTGTGATCCATTAGGTTCTTACTACTTCTGGCCGTATGCAACTATTAAATTAATTTCTTCAATAATTATATTTAATCCTTGCATAACGGAATGATGTACTGAGTATGTTATTGGCAAGTCTGTAATCATTCCCCCAGAGTCCGTTAAGAAGACAGGTTGATTCTGTCGTTAACCCTTCCGTATTAGTTACAGTATAATTCGATCCTTTATCAACTATATCCTTGAACTGAATCTTATGACTATGGGTGATGTCAAGTCACATATAGCGAGACGTTCGTTTTACTTGTACAAGCCGAGTCAACTCAAATAGATAGGTTAAGTGAAATCTGTATTTCTACTCTTAAGCTATCACCTTGCAAAGATTTAGAGTCGAGTCTTCCACAAGCGATCCTTGGATATATCTCCCATTAATCGGGAGTGATAAATGCTCAATCCAATG
The DNA here is from genome assembly GCF_963576675.1 of Euphorbia lathyris. Taxonomy (NCBI): domain Eukaryota; kingdom Viridiplantae; phylum Streptophyta; class Magnoliopsida; order Malpighiales; family Euphorbiaceae; genus Euphorbia; species Euphorbia lathyris. Next base: position 66,405,714 of record NC_088912.1, on the reverse strand, counting down.
TATAACTACCCTGACATTACCTCCTGTGACACCCAACCTTTGCAGTTCACACCCCAGAGTCATCTCTGTTAAGGATCGTGGGACCACAGGATCAAAGTCTCACATTCAGTAATTCAGGATGACCAATTAACATTCCTTTGAGTCTGAGGATTACTTATACCTATTAATACCAATGAGATGAACATGTGACAAGGATGAATCTACCCATCCTGTTATCTCAAATCAGATCCCCAATCCTAATGAACGACGTTTCATCGGATCTATGTAACTGTCCAGATATCTATATATATGAAGCTTGTGAGATCAGCTTTCTGTCGGACAGAAGACATTGTTACATACAAGTATCAACAGTGATATATCAATCCTAAACATATCACTTGACTTGGGGTGGTTTTAAGTTTATTAGTTTATTATAAAGTTTTGTCTCACTTCATGCTTGTATGAACACTTTATAATCACTTTAAACAAACTTACGGATTTCCTTTTATTAGACTTTATTTAGTGCTTAAAAGGGATTGCCTTTATATAGTTATAAAACATATATCTCATTAAAACAAATGATATAAAGAACAATTCATTTACATTAAGTTTGTATCCTGCAACAATTGACTATAAGACACTAAACCCCAACAGACTGCACAGAAAAATTAACGGATTGAGAGTCGTCAATCGGATCGATGGTCATCCCTCTCGCCAAATTCAAACCTCTGCCTTCCACTAGATATTGATTTTGTAAGTATTTTTCAATGCTGTTTTGTATTATAAATAAGAATAAAGCATGAAAATTACAACTTAAAAAATAATAACTTTAAAACTAGAAATATAAATAAGTCGTCAAAAACGATATGTACGAGATTAAATAAAATTAACCGATCTCTTTGACGTTGTTGAGATGCGTGAAAATGAGAACTGGAACTCCGAAAACTCGTCTCGGGGGCTGTTGTGATGTCTGGGTAATTCTGGATGAACTTGGAGCAATTCAAAGAGTTTAGGGACTTGACCAGCAATTTACCACAAGATCAACAGCAAGTCTGGGACTAAAATGCTTGCATAGGTCTTTTGGGCTCGATTTCTGGAGCTGTAGAGGTCGGATTGGAACGAAACAAATGCTAATATTTAAGTTAGTGTGCAAAGGAAGGCCCTGAAACTAGAATTTCAGAAAAATACAGAGTAACGGAGTCAGAATAAATTATTGAAATTGGCTAGAACATAATAGTTGTTTGATGGTTGAAAAAATAAAAACTTGATTCTGTTTCGTGGAGGGTGTTTTAAGGACGATTAAGAATGTTGTAGGGAGCCGTTTTTTACAAAATAAAAATTGAGAATTCGAGAACTGATGTCAATAAGGAGATTAAAATTAATTTGGGATAAAATTATTGGCTAACAAACTGGAAACATTTGGAAAACGGCTCACCATAAAAGTTGCTTGATGAATTCTTCAATGATGAAAAATTCAAAAGCTTGTTTCTGGGTCTTTTTAATTGATTGAGATCAATAAAAAGTTTATAAACATGATTTAGAATAGGTGTGAAAATTAAGAATGACTCAAAAATGGGGTTTTGATGATCTCGGTTGCACGAAAAATGCTTAAAGCTTTGAAGAAAATAACAATGGTGAAATTCGTTCTAAACTAAGAGAGCTTGAATTAAGGATTGGGTAATGATCTTACTGACTTAACTAAGTGATTACAAAAAACGGTTTGGGAATTGATTGAGTAAACTAAGAGAATTTCAGATTTGACGTTTCTGAAAATTAGAAGCTTTATTGAAGAACTTGAGATTGAAGAACGAATTCTGGAAATTGAAAGCTTGCTTAAACTAATTAGATGCTAAAGAGCGATTTCTACGAACCTAAGGATTGATAAAATGGCCGATTTTGACAAGGAATTTGATAGACAAATTGGTTTATTGTGTTTGATTGATTTGAGTGGGATTTGGGAAATAAGGATTTGAGCTCATTTTATAGTTTTTTGAGCAACAAATTCCATATTAGTGGCCCTTAAATTTCTCATACATGATTCTCATTACCTTCTCATAAGTTAAAGAAAGAACATGAGTGAGTTATGAGCTAGTAGAATGGAGTTTAATGCCATGAAACACGTTCCTGAAATGTGTAGACAAGTTCAAACTTGTTTTTCAGCACTAGTGCTCTTTGAAAAATTCTACCGGCTTCGTTACAGCTCCATTTTGCTCCGTTTTTTACATTCCGGAAAGCTAACATCCGAAAATTTCTGAAACAAATACTGGTCGTCCGATATTTCACTGTTTCGGGGTCCTTTTTATCGTCAAAGTTGCTGGACGAGTTGCTGAAAAAATGGTGCAATTTTTCCCCTGATTTTTATTCTTTCTTTTTCTTTTCTTTTTTATTTCTGTTTTCTTTTTTATAATGATCTTTTGATATCATTTTCTATTTTTTTTATCACATTTTTATTTTATTGAAAAATGAATTTAATTAAAACAAATTAACTATAGAGTAAAAATTATAACCTATGCTAAAACACAGAAATTAAATTACCCCCAAACAATTGTCCCCCTATTTTATGTGTAAAGGATTTGGAAAAAACTTTGCACATAAAATAAGTCTTTGAAAAATAACCCCCCAACTTTCTAATTTCAAAACATTTGGCCCCAATTTCTTTCATATTTTCACTTAACTCTTTTCTTCTCTCAATAGAACTCTCCCACCTAAACACTTCCTCTTCTTCTATTTTCATCAAATATGTTTCTCTCGCTCTCAAACCCAGTGAAAATCGAAAAACTCATCTAGCATCAAGGCAACACAATTCCAAGCTTCAAGACCAAGAATCAATCACAAATAGGTGAGTTCTTCTTCTTTTGTCCCTTTATTTACTTATTTTCCATGAAACTTCATAGTTTGAGAAGCTTGCATTTGTGAAAAAAATGGCTATGGATACCCATTTCGGGTTTTGATAAACCCTTTGCTTTTTCTTATGACTTTCTTGTAGAAATCTGTGATTAGGCTTCTAGGATCATAGTGGGAAGCTAGAATTTGGTTTGGCATGTGTGTTTGCTGGTTTTTGGTTTCAATATTTGTGAAAAAATGGAGGTCCGGCTATGGGTATTTTCGGTTCGTGAAATCCGAATTTGAAGGTGTTGGTGGTGTTTAGATTACGTGTATAAGCTTTAAAAACTGATTTGGAACCAAATGATTTGTGAAAATCGATTTTGCCGATTTCCTCCATTGATGGCAGGAGCTCGACCGAATTTCCCATGTTTTTCATCTCTTTTTTTCTTTTGCTTACCTGAATCTTCTTTTGTAATGATTTTTTTATTATTGATTGATCAACATTTGGTAAAAACAAACGCAAATGAATGAGGTTGCGAACCGCATTTTGACGAATTTAATCGTATTTCTGACAGCTTCCTCATCACGTGCTTGTATGGTTTCTCCCGGCTCATGGCTTGGAATGAAACTCACTGAGGTAAAATTCATATGAACATTGATGTTGCAACTTCACAAATTGTGTGATGGAAGTTTTTCTCCTTTTGATACTCTCTTGAAATTTCTTTCTTCAATTTGCAGGACATGCTCATATCGTGTGGACCTACGGCTGAGTCTGATACACTGCTGCCTCCTCCATTTCCGCTTGCAAATGATCAGGATTTAGCTTTAAACGTCAATACTCGAGAGCTCCATTCAACCAATAAGTCCCTCGTTTTCCCTCGCTACTTTAAAGAGTGGAATGATCTCATTAAGAGGATCGAAGGTAGTTACTCAACCGCTTAGGAACGTATGGACATAGCTAGTCTCGTTTATTTGTCGCTTCATGAGATTACCATGGTTGCCATAGTATTAGAGGGTGCTCTAAATTTTTGGTCGTCTCATTGTAACTCTTTGATTCTATCTCTCGGGCCTATGTCTATTACCTTAAGAGATGTGGTGGCAATTACCGGGCTGCCGATTTTTGGAGATGAAGTTCTGAGTCGGGTTACATGTGAAGCTTTCCCGAATGTGATAGGAAAGGGTTCGAGAACCTATACTGCCATGATAACCAATCTTGCAAATAAGGAAAATTTTACCGAAGATAATCATCTGGTTTTCGTTTGGATTCTCTTGAGCCAATGGGTTTTCGAGCCCATAGGATGTTCTCCCACTTTGGAAGTGCTCGTGATTGCTAAGGCCTTAGTGATGGGGCAGAAACTCACCTTAGGAATGATGCTACTGGCCAACACTTATCACCATTTGTCCATTGTAGTGACAAATCATCCATTTTCCAAGTTGAATGGCGGCTTGTGGCTCCTCCAGCTCTGGCTCTTTGCTTATTCCCTCATTTGTCAACAGGAAATTATAGGCTCGAGTCTCAATTTCTACCACTCTTCTAACTTGAGTTTGAAAGAGGTGTTTCGCTATTTCTGGACCAGGATCCATTCATCTCTCAATGACTTGCTCATTTGCTCAACTCGGAGTGATTCATACTTGCCCCCATGTGTCAGGACTTTCTTTCATGTTGCTAGTAAATAAGACCGCCAGTAGTGTAAACTGTTTTGCTTGACACGAAAGCTGCATTACGATACGTCTAAGACCCGAAGTTCGAGAACGTCGGCTACCGGGACGGTCTTATATGCTCCTTGCTTATGGGCTCGATAATTTGGCTTGTTCCAAGGCATTTCTGGGCCTTTGACATTTCCTTCTAGTCAAGAAAGGCACGGGGCAAGTGAGGATAACATCTTGGCTGCTCTAGGAGAGGTTGAGACGGGTGTGGAGAGATCTAATGGGATAAATTTTCTTTATCCGGATTATCCGAGTTTTGATTCTTGGTGGAGCACTGTCTTTAACTCGTGTATGCCTTCCACTGGTAAACTTCTAAATTCTTAAGCTCTCTTTATTTTCCTTATTCTGTTACTCACCTTTAATTTTTCTTTTCATCATTTTTGCTTTTTTGACTTTTTAATTTTTTCAATTTCATCCTTCTATTCTAAAAATTCTCTTTTATTGTTGGTTATGTTGATGAATCTCAAATTTGTTGCTGATTTTTCTTGATGCTCCTGATTTTTAATCCTATTTTTTTTATTTGTTGTATATGCCGAAATCTACTGCACCTTTTTTTTTAAATGTTGCTGTCCCGTTTATGTGTATTCCATGATGCTGAAATTTTGTCGATTGTGGCTTGCTTGTTGATGCCAAAAAATGTTTGTGTCTGGTATTTGTTTTTTTTCGACTTGACTTGAATTTTTTGAAATCAAATTTTTGTTGTTTCAACTAAAGAACAACTGCTGCCATTTTCTTTTTGCACTGCTATTAGCCCGAAATTGCAAAATTGATTTGGCTCCTCTTCCTTGATAAATAGAGATGCAAAAAATAAAAAAATGTTGCTGAAATTTAACCAATCCATTAGTTAATTTGCAACTCTATTTTTTTATGTTGATTATTTTCTTCAGCTGCTCAATTTGGATTTAATTGAATTGATATTTTTCCCTTTTTCTTTTTCAGGAATCGTGTTTGGCCGATGTTCGTCTTGATCCGGTTGAGCTTCAAGTCGAGAATCCATTTGATAATATGGATCTCTCATTTATGACAAAACCTATCCCCCCAACGTCTTTGAGTTTGGGTGCCACCCGTGACGCTTATGGTGTTATCTCGGATCTGATGGCGATTCGGCTGAGTAGTTGGAAAGGCGATCAAGTGGAGAGGGCCACAGCTAGCTTTTTTGTGTTGATCTCGGCGACCACCGATCCGGTTGAGGATGCTAACTTGACCACTTTGAAGGATAAGATGATTTTTACTTTCGGTTCTTATTTCGAGAAGAATATGTTGGCGGCTCAACCTTTTCAAACCAAAATTGGTTTAGCCGAAGTTAACAAGTACAAGAAGCAATATGCCAAGCTTCAAGAAAATCAATCACAAGATCGAGATCGGATAGAGGCTCTTCTAGTCAAGAGGACTCGACTGGCGGAATTGGAGCAAGAAATGGTCATGATAAGAGCCAAGTGTGATAAGTTGGTGAGGTCTGGGGCTGATTATAGGGACACTTTGAGGCAGGTTCAAGGCGAAATGCAAAAAGAAAAGGATCGGTTGACTAGTCAAGTGGCTGTGATGCGGACTTGGCACGAGGAGGGCGAGGCGCGCCATCGGTCAGCCATGGCCATTTGTGATGAGTGGCACCGTGAGTCTCGAGTCGACATCATTTTATTATTATCTTCTCTCCTAAAGCCTTGATTTATTTTTGCTTATTACCGATAAATTTTCATCAGGTGTTTTAGTGATTGCTTTATTTTTTATCTTTTTTTTGCACAACTCTTTTCTTATTCCTCTTTTTTATTTCTATTTTATTTTATTTGGGACATGTAAACGGACTTTGGATTATTTCATTTACTTCTTTTTGTCATGTCATTTTTCACATTCCTATATATTTAAAACAAATTCGAACAGATGCTTGATTGTATCCTAGTATACTAATTATGCTAAAGATGTTAATTAATTAAACAAGAAAACTAACAGTAAACAAAAAAATGATAACAGCAAAAACAAAAAGGATTAAACCATACTTAGTACCTCATTGAATGTTAACATTCGAGTCGTGTCCGATTTCGCGCATTTTATTCGTTATTCATTCCCAAATTCACTATGTCCCACATTGTTTGAAAATACTTTTTCAAGTATCTCCCATTAATGTATCTCCGATGAGGCTCTCCGTCTAGACCTTTTAGCCAATATGCATTACTCGGTAAGACTTTATGAACTTAGAACGGTCCTTCCCAATTAGGCGACCACTTGCCTAATTCCGGATCTTTAGCACCAATTGGTAAAACCAATTTCCATACCAAATCACCTTCTTAGAAAGTTTTCTTTTTTACCTTTTTATTATAAACATCTGAAAACTTATTCTTTTGCACGAGAATATTATCGAGAGCTTTTTGACGTTCGTAGTCCACATCTTCTAACTCCATGATCATGGCTTGTAAATAATTATCGGGTTCGAGCTCGTGTTGCAGCATAACACGCAGCGAAGGTACTACAACTTCAGGTGGTAAAACTGCCTCATGACCAAACGTTAGGAAAAAAGGACTTCCCCATTAAAAAAAAGGAAAAAGGACTTACCCCAGTAGCTCGCGTTTTGGACATTCTCATTGCCTAGAGTGTCTCGGATAGAATGGTATGCCAATCTCTCGGATTCTCTTCGATCATCTTCTCGAGGATTCCGATGAGAATTTTATTTGACGCTTCGGCTTATCCATTTGCTTGTGCGTAGAATGGCGTCAAATGGATCAACTTAATCCTGTATTCATCCATGAAGTTTTTCAACTCTTCACCTCGGAATGCTAGTCCTTGATATATAGTGATTGACTCCGGGATACCGAAATGGTGGATTAAAATCTCTTTGATAAAGCGAATTACATCCTTTTGATCAACTTTCTTCATTGGTAAGGCCTCGACCCACTTGGAAAAATAATCCATTGCTACTATGATGAAGCAATGCCCTTTTGACGAAGCTGGAAATATTTTCCCAATTAAATCGATTACCCAACCTCGAAATGGCCAAAGCTTAATTACCAAAAGCAATTATTCAGCAGGAACACATTGAACTTGGACGTACTTTTGACATTTCTTGCAAACTTTTGCATATGTCATGTAATCTTTTAAAATCGTAGGCCAAAAATACCCATGCCTATTGATGAGCCATCGTATCCTTCTTCCTGATTGATGTGCACCGTATACGCCTTCGTGGACTTGCTTTATTACCTCCATTAATCTTGGAAATCTGAGGCATTTTAACAACATCCCATCGTAGCTCTTCCGATACAAATCACCTGACAAAAGCATATAATTTTGAGCTTGAACTCGAAGTGAATACTTCACTTTGTTGGACGGGTTCTCAAGGTAGTCGATGAATGGCTTCCTCCAATCTTGGGCCAAATTAGCGTCAAGGTTAAATGACTCGAGTTAGATCTTTCTTTCGGAGATTGACGGGTGGCCTTGACGTTTGATGAGAATTATTTTGTACATGGTATCCCTCGAAATTCTCATCCCTAAAGCAATTTGAGCGAGCTCGTCATGTAACATCCCCAAAACCCTAACATATGAGTCTTCTCACATTCATATATGTTTTCATGATTGAACACATACATTTTAGATTCATCTCATTGTCATTGGAAGTTTTGTATGCATAATGCGATTACCGTGCGATTAGGAGGCGATTAGTGTGTCGTTAAGATGTAACGATTGGTTAATTGAGTTAGGACTTAAATGAATGAACAAACATGACCTTAATTGATTAAATCAGACTTATGGAGGGCTGGAAATGAAGTTTGTGATCAAGCACCTCAGTAAGCATGAGGTGTCACCCAATGTAAGACAAAATACACCTCTTTCATACCCTAAACCTCTCCAAAGAAAACTCTTCCATTTTCAAGCCAAACAAGTCAAGTTAGGAAGCATAATAGGTGATAGACACAAGTTGAAGGTTAATATGTTGTTTTAGCTTGTTTTCTATGAGTTTGAGATTCTGAAATACCTAGGTATGATCATAGGATTTGTTGTGGATGAGTTATAATTGAGTTTGTTGAGTTTTGGTGTTGTTTAAAGTGGTTATAGGATGTCTAAATGAAAGATATGTATCAAGTAGGAGCTATAACTCTTTGGACCTTCACTATTTCTTTACACATTTCGACGATTAGCCAAGCGAATAAGTAAACTTCAATGTGGATTTGTTGTGCGAAGAGTGCGTTATGACCCGTGGTCGCCTTCCTGGTGGGGGCGGCTCCTCCGTTGTGGGTAAATGGGTAACCTGACTATACGAACCTAAATCAAGGCTGCTCAGTAGTAGTAAGGGTGGTAAGATCGGAGCTTTTTGTAGTGCTAGCAGAATGCAAGTGAATGAATCCCATCCCCTAGCGAGTGAAGTGCTTACCACCCCTTTCTCTAAAGGGGCACGCTAGCGCTTTACTAATATAAAAGAATCGCTCCCGTTATACATTATATATAATAATATAGGAAAGTCAAGGGGGCTAAGAAGCTAGCAGTTGCTTGCTGTCTACTTCACGAGCTCACGGCCCCGTTTTGTAACTTCCCTTCTTTCGTTCATCCACGAGGCTGTAAAAAGAGAGAAAGGGGTGGCTATCTAGTGGGAGTTGTTTCAGTTGTATGCCACAAGGTCCCTATAGACAAGGGGACAAGTGAATCATCCCTTTTTGGCGTAGGCAGCCCTCTACCATCCATCCTATTGCATTTCATCGTCTCGTATACATGATATAGATTTAAAAGAAAGATATCATGCATTTATATTCAAAGTATGAATCAAAATATATAAATATGATATACCGGATTTTGTTAATGTATTTATTGCAATAGTTTAACTTTCTACAAGAAAAAAAAATCTAGAATGTGTACATTAATAAAACAAACATAATTATTCATGCTAGAAGACATGTTTGATAAAAAAAAAAGAGATAAAAAAGCTACAAACAATATGATAAATAGACTTCTACAAAGTTTGGCATGACCAAATGTCAAAATCTTTAAGCATTATTTGGAGTCTATCATTTTTCATATTCATAATATCAGTGGTGGAGCCATAAGCTAAAGGTTGGAGGAACTAGACCGTGGACAACAAAAAAAAAATTAAATGCTACTCCAACATATTATAAAAAGGGATATGATGCAAAAATACTGTAACGTTTACATGCAGGAGTAATTTTACCCCTTTTCTTTTGGTAGGAAATGGAAAGAAAAAACAAACAAAACAAACCCACAAACTAGCCCAGGATTAGCCTAGGGAAGCTAACCCCCACAAGATCATCTGATAGTAAAGAAAGGAGGAACTCCGGTGAACGTGAGAATGTTGAGACCCCCAACAAACTCACATGGCCCTCTGCAGCAAGGCAGTCGGCAACCCTGTTCTGCTCTCTGAAAACATGTCCAAAGAAGATGGACTCGAAGAAAGGACATAATCTTTTGATCCCTTTCACTAAATTTTGGTTACCCAAACATAAAGCCTTGTTATTAGAGATGAAATTAACCGCCTTAAGGTTATCAGATTCCACCAGAAGTCTTTTCACACCCAGACTCTTAGCAAGCCTAATCCCAGAGAAAATCCCCCAGAGCTCGGCAGTGAAAGAAGAGCCCACTCCTAGATTCTGAGCAAAGCCAGACACCCAGGCACCACCCTCGTCTCTTAAAACACCACCAGCCGTAATTCTACCGTCTCCAAGACACGAGCCATCAGTATTCAGCTTTACAATCCCCTCCCTAAGTCTACTCCATCCCACTAGATGAATCACATTCCTCTGGATAGCACCAAAAGAACTATTCTCCCTGAAGCTATTGATAATAGTATTGATTTTTTTTAAGAAAAAAGCAAGCAAATTAGGAAAGATAAAAGGTCCTTCACCAAAAATCTCAGCATTTCTCCAATGCCACAGCTGGTGACAGACAACTGCAAATAGGATAGCACCGTGCTCAAGCTCAGGCAATAACAAACCCCTAACACCATCTATAAACCAATCCTGATTAGGATATGTCAAGAACTTAGGGAGCAGATGGACTGGCAGAATTTCCTTCCACACCTTCAAACTCTTCACACAATCTCTAAGCACATGGCAGATAGTTTCTGCCTGAGTTCTGCATCTGCTACAAGTATCCGCCTCCACTAAATGGCGTCTTTTCCTTTCCACATTCGTAAGCAACCTGGCTTTTGCTCCAAGCCACAAGAAGCTCCTTATGCGATAGGGAACTTTATCAAGTTAGGTTAATGTAAGACATCATTATACAACATACACATTTTGTTCGTTATTCTACACTAATTGCATATCCGTTTCCAAAAATTTAAGCATCTTGTTCCTAAATAAAATAAAAACAAACAAACGGAATTAAAATAAATTAGAAATCCCTAAATTAGAACTCTCACAAAAAAATCTCAATTTAGTAATCTCTAATTTAAAAATCATAAAACTAAACCTAAAATAAACAATAAAAAATAGAAAACTTACTTGGATGTTTGAAGTTGCAAGTTGAGTGAAAATTCAATCCTAAATTCAATTGAACCCTCAAAATATCACATTCAATTCAATTCAATTCAAAATCACATTCAAAATGTTACATTCAATTCAATCCTAAATTCAATTGAATCCTCAAAATATCACATTCAATTCAATTCAAAATATCACATTCAACTCAATTCTAAATTCAATTGAATCCTCAAAATATCACATTCAATTCAATAATTTCAATCAATTCAATAAACTTTAAAATCAAAACCTCTAAATATCATCAATTCAATTAGAGACCCTAACTATCATATTATCAATTCAATTTAATAAAAAAATCTTAGGGTTAAAACCCTAAAATCAAAATCTTTAATTAAAAATTTACATCTCTATCTCTCTTTCCCAACTTCCAGCGGCGAAGGCAGTAGAATTCTCCTCACTGGCAGCGACGAACGGTGGCATCGGGTTCTTGAACGGCGGTGGCAACCTCTTGTTGAAACACCTTTCCACATGATTTTGATTTGACAAAATTATTTAAGTTAATCCCATGATTAAGACAATTAAATTTAAGTGCTTTGATTTAATTGTACTAATGTGTTTGTTCAATGTTAAGTATATTAATAAATGAGAACATGAATAAAAAGTAAGACAGAACGAAGTCAGCATGATCCACAGAAGCTGAGTAGAACACAACTCAGCATCATAGAAGAAAAGTTTTCTTCAGAACAAACGCTTGAAGACGAAGCTGACCGAAGAAGCTGAGTAGAACGTAACTCAGCCTCGTCAAAGATAAAGATCGAAGGCAACGTCAATTAAGTCAAGCTGAGTGTTCGACAGGATAGCACCAATGATCCGTTAACTAGAAGACAAAGCCCGACAAAGGTCTGCACCAATTCAGAAGCCTCGGAATTACGCCAAGAGACCTTTTTGAGACGCATGGATCACCTGGCGTTTTGCAAGAAGACAAACCTGGCGCTAGAAGACGAAACTGGCAAGCCTGGTAACTGCAAATTTTAGACGACAGGATTGGCCTGCAAATCTGTATGCTGACCAATGAATGATGCAAGAAGACCGTTTGAATTAAACGGATATGTCCGAATTCAAATGATTGAAGCATCAGATTTTACTATAAAAGGACAAGTTCATCACTTGGATCCTTTGCCGATTTACAAAAAGAAAAAGCAAGTAAAGACAAAAGAAAATCATCACAATAGTGAAAATCCAAAAGAGAAGCTGTCTGATTAGAAAAAGCAATTTCTTACACCCAAATCGAATCTCTGTTTAAAAGTCTAGAGTGAATTTGTATTCATCTAAAGTGTTCTTCATCTAGAAAGAACAAATTTGTATCAATTGTAAAGATTGAGAGAGTGGTGCTGAGTACTCGGTCTTAGTACTCAGCGGTAGAGAAAATCTGAGTGTTCGGTTATAACACTCAGTAGGATTGAGTAGACGAATAGAGGACAATACTCTTGCATACTCAATTGCTTTGTAAACGGTTTGTGCTCTACCTTTAAAGAGCTCAGTAGTGGATTGAAAAAGCCCGGAAGGATTCTGGGGACTGGACGTAGGCGGTGAGGCCGAACCAGGATAAGACTGCTGAGTAATCTCTAACCCTTCTCTTGATATATATATATGTGTATGTGTTGCTTGCTTAAATTACCCAGTATATAATTTGTATAAACTGGCGCTGAGTAATCAGAGTGCTGAGTTGGAAGCTGATCTAAGTGTTATTTTCCAACTCACAAGTGAAACAGCTCTAGTCAGCCTCTGACTAAAGCTGTCTTGCATCGCGCTCAACCTTGCTGACCAAAACTGAGTAAAGTTATTTAAAGAATTAAATTAAGTCAGCATAATTAAGCGAAAAAGTTACATTAGTTCCTAACCTCCCATTGGAACTAATCCTATTACATTACACGGGACCAACACCTCTCCTATGGCACAAAGCAGGAGCAAATCATGAATGGTGGAGAATGGAGGCAAAGAAATATAATTGCTGCACAAATTAAATTAAATGAAGGGCAATGAAGTCATTTTCCCAAAAATTAAAAACCCTAATATAAAACTAAAACGACGTCATTTTACCTAAAAACTAAAAAAATAAATTAAAATTACAGCCCATCTCCATCTTCTGCATCGCCATGGCTGGGGGGCTCCCAACCATGGCGGTTTCTGCTCACACTAGGGGCAGAGCACCCTTATTGTGGGTTTTCTAGAGCCGACCCCCCTAGCTCTGCCCCTGCATAATATTATGAACAAGTAATGAATTGGGGATATAAAATTATTATGGTTAAGTTTGCCGCCATGCTAAAATTACTAGAACCGTGAAGTAGCAAATCTATAGTATAAAGAGAAAACTAAAGTCACAATACCAAAAATTGCAAGAATCTTTACGTGAACAAAAAGCAAGTTCCAAATCTCAGCATCGTTCAAAGTCTGTCATTTCTCTAAGGACTCGAGAAATCATGAACATGAGTCACATGTAGGACGGAGATGATAACAAATGGCTTCAAGATAATTGAAGAAGACCATTGCATCTACACGAAATGTTCTGAATGGAAATTTAGCATATTTTCACCAGTGGCCTCAACTAAAAATCAAAGAGAATAAAAAACCATTAAAAAAGGGAGAAAGAAGAAGGAAGGCAACTCATAACTATGCGATAATAATTAAGGAAGTTTGTATCTTCTTCTTTAGTTAGGGGCACAAGAACATCCTCACCCCTTTCTCGCCTCTACAACTTTTGTTTTCTTAGTCACCGGCTCAACTGGTTCCTCATCTACCACTAGTGGCCTATTCTTCTTCCTTTTACATAAGGGGTCATTAAAGTAGACAGGGGAAACCCTTATTCCCCTTAGGATCCTTTAATTCTTAGGAGCCACCTCTTCAACTATTGGTGCATAATCTGTCTGAGTTGTAGGCTACTCCTTAACAACTAGCCTCTCTTACTGCCTGTTTGGACCACTTCCCCAACATCAACAACTCGGTATTGGCTCTTCCTTCTACAACATTCTCCCTTAGGATTGAATAATCATGCCCAAGAGACGAAGAAATCGTATGCATTTCCACTTCCATCTGTTCAACAACATTAACAATACAAGAAGCGCCTACCTCAACACTAGACATAAGGGCGAAAACAAAAAGAGTCTCAGGTTCGATGTTCTCCTTGGTTGCCTAAAGAACAACTTTGACATTAATCTCATTAACTACAAGAGGGATAAGATCAACAACGTTCACTTTAGCAACAATGAGGTCAACACCATCATTCTCTTCCTCCGGATTAGCCTCTTCTAGAGCATGAAGACGGCTTAACATGAGGGAAGGAACATACATTTTGTTAATACCCGGTTTTGATAATTAAACTGCTAAATTTGAAGATAAGTTATTATATTTTAATTAATCAAATTAAGCCTTAGATAAATTTATTCCAAGATTATATCTAAATAAAACACTTATATTATACAAATTATTTTTTAGTACACTACAAAGTTTAAAATATCCTTTCACTAAAAAATAATTTTGCATGTATGAAAGTGTAGCTTAAAAGATGTATCCATTCTTTAATACCTTTATATATATATATATATTTAAATGAAATAAAGCTTTATGATATTAACCCAACATACATGATCATTTGATATATTTTCTACATTTTGGGTTGATATTATTAAGTACTTTCATGTATATATTCGGCCAAATGAAGAGCGAATTAAGCTTATAAATGAATCATCAATTCATCCAAATTAAAGTTGACTATTATGCATGAATTATTTTTTCATAATAAAGATTCTTCAAATCATAAACTATTCATCACTTGATTTTGTTGCTGGAAGGAGGGGGGGGGGTATTATGTTAAGATTGACTTGTTAATAATTAATCATTCAACATTTGAAAAAGCAATTTATTTATCAAGCTAACTTGAATTACTCCATACAAAGATCAAGTTAAAGTTGAAGCTATCTTACGTCCAAATTACCCCACACATCAAAATCAAATGGACGAGTAACCTATATTCGACCAAAGTAGAAGGAAGAAGAAATCAATGATCAAAATGATGATTTCTCCATCAAAAGTAATTAGCAAAATTCCAAATCAGTCCCTGTAAATTCAAACAGATATATATCACTCATTTGGCTATAATGAACCAAATCACTCATTTGTTGAAAGGAAAAATATTAGAAAGTGAAGAAAGAAAGAATACTCCATTGTTGTGTGAAAGTTCATAGTGTAATCTTCCATATTTTCCTTCCTAGTAAGCTTGAAAGACGAAGAGTGATTAGAATTTCTTTTTTATCATTCTATCATTTGTAAGAAAGATCAAGTGTGTAACTTGAGTCTTTGTTTTTCAATAGTTCATTGAAAAGTGTAGGTTCTTAAACATTCGTAAGCTTAAGGTTCTAAGTTTCTCAATTTAGCTTGTAGAAAAATTAAGGGTGGGTTTCTCAAACACTTAAGAAGTTTGAGAGAAGTGAATATTGGGGAGATATTTACTTAGATAGCTTTTAGATTGTAAAAGCTCTGCATACTTGATTTTTGCACAGTAAAAGAATCATAGTGGAAAATCTCGAAAGGTTCTCTCAAGGACAGGACATATGTCGTAGTTGCCAAACCTGTATAAATCGTTGTGACTAAGCTTCTCTATCCATACTCTTTTAATTACTGTCTTTTTATTTTATCCACAAATATTTAACTGTGATAATTTTTCTTATATTTTCTTAAAAACATTTTTCAAAAGACTATATTAAATCTTTTTCACTAAAAATATTTAATTTGCACATCCATTTAATTTCGTAAATATTTTCAACTGTGCAAATTAATTATATTAAGCACAAATTTATTTAAATGAAAAGATAAAATTTAAAAGGGTAATAAATACTACTCGCCCCCTCTAGTATTTATATTGTCATATTGAGTCAACACATGTTAACAAAAGTATGCACACCCAAAATTGAAAAGGAAAGGAAGTTAAAATTCTAATCACCTTTATTGAGCTTCTGGTAGTCATTGGTATCTTTATAGTTAATCGTCCCCTTTCTATTGAGAAGGGTCGAAGGAATATTCGCTCGAACCATCTCCAACATGGTAAGATAATTCCACTAAACGGAACATTCGATCAAGAGCTTAAAACTGACCTCTTCCTCTTCGGTCAAATAGTAAAGTATAAATAAGGAGTTAGATGTTGGGGACTGAAACACTGATTTTTGCCATCAGTAATTCCTCCACAGGAAAATAAAAGTAGGGCATTCACCATATAAATGTTAATGGGACTGTTACTGGTGATGCTGAGCTAATTAAAGATATATCTTGAATTACTACACTAGTCTTTTTTGTAGCAGATAACCTTGGATCTGGGGTTTTAAACTGTTTCTCTAGTGAGGAGGAGAACATTAAGCAATATACAACCCTGAACCTGAGCTTAATGGTGAGTTGACTAGAAATGCTTTCATAGAATGAAAGGTATTGGCTGAATTGAGAACCAAATTCAATTGTACTATTAGTCGATTGGGCTATGGAGGAGTGGACACCATAATTGTTAGTCGTCGTCGTTCTAAATGATCTGTTTCTATTGGAGGATTGAGTACCATCAACGTCAATAAAAGCCATTAATAGGAATTTGATTTTGAGCACGGAATGTGTTAGTTGAATCAAGAACCAAATAAAGTTACGCCATCAGTTGATTGGAATATGAAGGATTGAACAACATAATTGGTAGCCATCGTCGTTCTAGATGAATTGCTATTAGTGGATGATTGAGTATTGTTAGCGGCAGTAGAAGCCATTGGTAGGAGTTCGATTTTGAAAATGGAAACTAGCGAAAAAAATTAGATTTTAATAGAATTACAGTTTTAATACCATGTTAAGGAACCATTTTAACCAAAATTTTAAGCTGGTTAGTTAAGACTCAATATTAACTTTTTGTTTATATAATTTATGACAATCCCAACGGATTACTGGAAGAAAATTTCTGTCAATAATCACCAATCCATTAATCGATTTTTTCTGTGACATATGAAGGGGTCTATCCTGCCACATATCAACAACTCAAGTTGTCAATAATTTCATGTTGGCCCACATAGTCGTAACTTGTGGGTAATATGCTATTTTACTACATTATATCACATCCAATTTACTACCTTTATTATTAAGGATCAGACTCATCTTAAACATTTTTTTGGGACCTGTGTTAAATATAAAAGTTAACAATGAATATGTTTTAAAAAATTATACACAACTTTAATCTGGTCAAAGACTAAAGATATTGTGTTTTTGACAATATCTATAATTCGGTCTCCATAATAATAAAAAATTAGGCCCTCATAATTCGAGTCTTGTTAAGAATGGAAGGTAATCTAACATATCAAAAGTTAAGGGTAAATGTGACTATATAATAATAATAAAAATGCTAAAATGTAAACAAATATCAAATACAACAATAAAGTTTTTGAGAAAAAATAAATTGGGCCCTCCTAATTGTATGAGAGCCATTGATGCTGTCCAAGAAGATCTAATATGAGTTATATCGATATCTAAGGGCAAGAAATCAGACAACATACTTATTCCTTCACCGAGATTAAATTTATGCATGAAGCTCGAGACTACAATAGAGCAGCACATGAACTAGCTCAATGGGGCATTCCATTAATTCGCCACAGATTTTCTTTGGGACTTATCCTCAATTCCTCACAAAGTGTATCAATTGTGATGTTCATTTTCTTTTAACTTGTACCAGTACTACTGCAGTTCTTTTGAATTAATGCAAGTTTCTGTGTTTTATCAAAAAATAATTTATTTTTGAGTTAGCATGTAAATTCTAACTCTAAGGGCATGTTTGATAACTAGTTTCAACACTTAGAATTAATAGTTTAAGTGTTTATTGAGTTTAAACGCCTTTGATAACACAACTTAAATATTTTAGTTAAATTACAGAATCACTTAGGTGTCGTTTGATAAAACTATAAATTAAGTGTTGAAAAAATAAATACTGAATTTTAAGTACTAAATATTATAAGTGCTGAAAATATTGAATGATATAATTATTATAAAAATATTAGTTGATAATGTTTAACCTAGAATGTTAAGTTAAATATTTCGACTTACCAAAATAAGTGTTTTTTTTAACTTAATTTACTAATTTAAAGCCCCGTTTGTTTGAGGGAAAATATTGTGTTCTGGAAAATTTTATGCAGGGAAAATATTATGCAGGAAAATAAAATATTTTCATGTGTTTGGCAACAACACTGAAAAGTATTTTCCGACGTTTGGCTACAATACTAGAAAATATTTTCCCACCACTAAATATAGATTTTTTATTATTTTCAATTGTATATTAAAACACAAAAAATATGTAGAGACGTGGAAAACTGTGAAAACGTAAAAAATAGAAAAAAATGTAAAAAAACTCATGAAAACAAGAAAATGTAAAAAAAATACGAAACACAAAAAACGTGAAAAGATGTGGAAAACACGAAAACGTTAAAACACGAAAACAGAAAAACGTGAAAAACACAAAAAAAATTATAAAAATTTATTAAAAACACAAAAAGTGGAAAAATGCGAAAATTACGAAAAGGAAAAAAATATTAAAAACATGGAAAAAAGTTGAAAAACACAAAAATGTGAAAAAAATAAATATAAAAACACGAAAACATTTTTTCACATTTTCGGTATTTTTTGTATGTTTTCTCGTGTTATCAACGCTATTATGTTTTTTTGCACTTTTTCTTCTTTTTTTTTGTGTTTTCACGTTTAGCTTTTCGGTTTTCGGTTTTTCCCTTTTTCAAGTTTTCCTTTTTTTGCGTTTTTTATTTTTCGCATTTTGTTACTTTTTCGTGTTATTCACGTTTTTTTCATGTTTTTCGTATTTTTCACGTTTTTGTGTTTTTTACGTTTTCGTGTTTTGTTTGCATTTTTCGTCTTTTCATGTTTATCTTGTTTTTCACGTATTGTCACGTTTTTTGTGTTTTAGCATTTTTTGCGTTTTCGTGTTTTTCGTATTTTTTCACGTTTTTGTATTTTTTATGTTTTTGTATTTTTCGTATTTTGTCATTTTTTCGTGTTCATTTTTTGTGCCTTTTCAAGTGTTTGTTTGTTTTTTGCGTTTTTGTATTTTTCGTATTTGTTCACATTTTTATGTTTTTTGCGAGTTTTTTTTGTCATATTCTCGTGTTTTGTAACGTTTTCATATTATTTATATTTTTCGTGTTTCATATTTTTACATTTTTTAACGTTTTTCCAATATTTCTCTGAACGCGTATGTTTTGGGGAAAATGTTTTACCCTTTTGAAAAGGGTAAAACATTTTCCCTTACTTCTTCATTGCTTTTCCATTGACTTGCAACTTATTTTCCTTTGTTTGATAAAGCACTTAATTGCTTAAATTAAAATGTTAAGCACTTATTTAATTTAAGTGCGTTTGATAACAGTTGTTTTTTCACTACTTAAATTAGTTAATTAAGTTAAAAACCACTTATTTTGATAAGTCAAGATATTTAACTTATCATTTTAAGTTAAACATTATCAACTCATACTTTTTTAAAAATTAAATCATTCAATATTTTCAGCACTTATAATATTCAGCACTTAAAATTTAGTACTTATTTTTTCAGCACTTAATTTTCAGTTTTATCAAACATCACCTTATTTTCCTGTCCAAACAAACACTGGAAAATTGGAAAAATATTTTCCTGCAGAATATTTTCCCCTAAACAAACGGGGCCTAAGTGATGAAGAAATAATTGTTATCAAACACACTTAATTAAATAAGTGCTTAATATTTTAATTTAATTCATTAAGTGGGTTATCAAACAAGGTCTTATTCTGGTAAGTTAACTTAAAATTTTAAGTTGAACATTATTAACTAATATTTTTAAATTCAATACTTATTTTTGGTATTTATCAAAAAGTTATATCATTTAATACTTTCACCATTTATAATATTTAGTACTTATTTTTTCAGCACTTAATTTTAAGTTTTATCAAACCTCATCTAACTACCAAAAATTTAATGTTAACTTCCCATTAACTTAATTATAGAAATTCTAACAAAATACTAACTCATTAAATTTAGGTTAAATTTATACTATTATGTTAATGGGTTGTGTACACATTTACTTAGGAGTCATAATTCATAGCATACAAGAAATTTAATGATAAAAGACTTCTGTAATAGAAGCATTAATTACATATGAAATTTTCGTAATAGGAAGAAGTATTTAATTTAATAGATACTATATTAAAGTAAAGTAACTAGTTTTTGGCCCGTGCGATGCACGGATTTATCTTAAGCATATAAATATTAAAATTTTATTATAATTTAATAATTAAAAATTAATGATATAAAAATGTTATCTAAATTAAATTTTATTATTTTATATTTATATTTTCTTTAAATATTATAATATATTAAATTAATTTGATTAATGTATATGAGGTAGTTTTTTTTAAAAGAATATAAAGTAGTTTTAATTATCAAGTAGAGTTAATTTCAAATAATTATAAAATACATATATTTTATTTTCTTTATTATGTATTATCAATATATGAGGTATGTTTGAAACATATCAGATAATTTTAACTACCGTCACATAATTTCAACCAAATCGAAGACCTGTATATGGAAAGTTATTATTTATAAATATTAATATATTTAGCAATAAGTAAGGACTATCACATTGTTTCAGGATGATAATTTTTTTTGATAATGATGAAAATATAATAGGTTATAAGTTATAATTCACTCTATAAATACAATTGTTTCAATAATGTAAGGAAATTCGTTATTTTTGGATGAAGTTTCATTACAATAGAAGAACTTCAACCATTACTCAATTTAACACGACTTGTTTGTAATCAAATAAAAGCATGACTGATAAATATCAGTAAAAAAAGGTAGAACTACATCAATCAAACCAAAAGAGAAAAATAATTTAAAAATAATGTCAAATGTTGCAAATAATATTAGATAATCATATTTTTAATTATCAACCCAAAGATAGTTGATGGCTTGTACATATTAATACATCCAAATATCGATCATTTAGAAAAAGTACAGATTTGGCTAATAAACAATCTACATATAGCTAAATATAGATTTTCCAATATGCATAAACTTGCACACATTGTTGAAATCCTTTATGATTAAAGTTCAAAATAGTTTAGCCTTAAAAACAGCTATGGAACCAACAGAAGATTTTCTTGTTCTTCCCTTAGCCCATGTTGTATAGTTAATCAGGAATGTGAAGTCTCGGGTCTCAAATCACGCTTCTGTATATTGGATAAACAACCATTGGACAATATTGGTGATGCTCACTGCTCGCATATGGAATAACAAATACAAAAAGTTTATCAATCAATGCAAAACTTTTGTTCAAGAGTTGAAGATGATAATAACAAAAATAATGATGAAAAAATAACAGAAATGATCCAAAAACATCTATGGTTCTTTTCACTCTAACTAAAAAAAAGGTCCAAATATATTACAGATCTATCAACCTTCAATGTAATAATAACATTTACAAATTTCTTATCCTTTTGAATGGAATCTCATATACAGAAGCGAAACATTCATCCCATTTTTTACATGATCACTTGAAAATTTAATAATCTGTATATATGAAAACTTCAACTTCTGAAATTTAATAATCTGTATATATTTCAGATACGCGATTCATTCTTTGTCATCTTCTTAGTTTGAAAATTCAAACTCAAGCCAACATATGCACAACCTGAAATGCAACAAACACATTTCAGATAAATAAAATAACTCTAAATACAACTAAAATGCAAGTCTTCAAATGATCAATAAGACGCATTCATTATAACATAAATTTACTTGAATTCCCCTTATTCGGTGTATGTTGCCAATACAGTCGTGTTCAAGAAGATCAGGCAGGTAAAAAATAACCAATTCTCAAATTTAAATTAAAAAGAAAAAAAAGGTTTACTGTGTAAATTGATTAGAAACATGATCAAAACATTGATTGAACAACATGTAAATTGAGTTAAAAAGAAGGTGAACAATACGTTTAGGAAAATTACAACAGAAACAAATTAAAAGATGATGGGTTAGAGTGCACTTAGAGAATAAAAAAACATATACAATAAAATTCATGTTAACTAAGAAAAAAAATGCCGCAAAAACAAATCATACATCATAACAACCCTAAACAAAACTATAAACATCTTGGGAATATACCTTCTTTATAGACTACAAAGGAGAAATTGCAGAAACATCAATAACCTGCAGAAGAATAAAAAAACAACCACATAAACTCATTTGAAATAGAATAAGACTGATTTCTTGCTAGACTTCCCCATAATTGACAAAAATAGCAAACAATTGAGATCGAATAAGACTGAAAGAAAGAGAAGAGGAACCGCTGCCTCTGCTAAACCCTAGATAATTTGATGAAGTAGGGTTTTGAGGGATAAGAAAGATGCCGAAGCTAATATTTATATTGGTGTCCTCATGAGTGCGATGATTCGGTGTGCCTCTGCTCAGCCGTTTTTGATTAAGAAGTCCATGCTCATCTCCAACACTTTCAGATAAGCACCCAGCGAGATAACAATCTTCAATGTTTATCAATTTGAATTTTTTTATTAATTGAAAAATAAGTTAATTTAAAAAATAAGTAATTTTTTAGTATTTCTTTTGTACAGGAAACAATAACAACTTTCTTTTTGTTACAATAGTAATATTATATAAATTTCTATAGATTATTGGAAATTGTTTGATAGTATATGTTGCAGTGCAGGCTAGAATATTTATCACATTAAATCATATATATATTTAATCCATAAATCCTATTCAATTTCAATCGTGATAAACCCATTAAATCTATAAATTTACATTAAAATATGATCACCATCTATAGTTTTACATTAAAATTGGATAAGATTCATAGATAAGATTCATAGTTTTACACTAAAGTTAATATATTATATTTTATATTATATTTTTTATCAGTAAAAAAAGGAGGAAGTGACACCTCAGCTCCATCGTTACTGTTATATATTATATATAGATATGCAGAGAATTAGAGAGATTTTAGGGACTAATTTAAATTATGTAGAACTTTTAGATATAGATATGCAGAGAATTAGAGAGATTTTAGGGATTAATTTAAATTATGTAGAACGTTTAGATATAGATATGCAGAGAATTAGAGAGATTTTAGGGATTAATTTAAATTCTGTAAAACTCTTAGATATAGTACGGATAAAATAATATTTTTATAAATAAATATAATAATATAACTAAAGTTAATATATTATATTTTTTATCAGTAAAAAAGGAGGAAGTGACACCTCAGCTCCGTCGTTACTGTTTTATATTATATATAGATAGATATGCAGAGAATTGGAGAGATTTTAGGGACTAATTTAAATTATGTAGAACTTTTAGATATAGATATGCAGAGAATTAGAGATATTTTAGGGATTAATTTAAATTCTGTAAAACTCTTAGATATAGTACGGATAAAATAATATTTTTATAAATAAATATAATAATATAACTAAAGTTAATATATTATATTTTTTATCAGTAAAAAAGGAGGAAGTGACACCTCAGCTCCGTCGTTACTGTTTTATATTATATATAGATAGATATGCAGAGAATTGGAGAGATTTTAGGGACTAATTTAAATTATGTAGAACTTTTAGATATATATATGCAGAGAATTAGAGATATTTTAGGGATTAATTTAAATTATGTATAACTTTTAGATATAGATATGCAGAGAATTAGAGAGATTTTAGGGATTAATTTAAATTATGTAGAACTCTTAGATATAGTACGGATAAAATAATCTTTTTATAAATAAAAATAATAATATAATTAAAGTTAATATATTATATTTTTTATCAGTAAAAAAGGAGGAAGTGACACCTCAGCTCCATCGTTACTGTTTTATATTATATATAGATATAGATATGCAGAGAATTAGAGAGATTTTAGGGACTAATTTAAATTATGTAGAACTTTTAGATATAGATATGCAGAGAATTAGATAGATTTTAGGGATTGATTTAAATTATGTAGAATGTTTAGATATAGATATGCAGAGAATTAGAGAGATTTTATGGATTAATTTAAATTCTGTAGAGCTCTTAGATATAGTACGGATAAAATAATATTTTTATAAATAAATATAATAATATAACTAAAGTTAATATATTATATTTATTATCAGTAAAAAAAGAGAAAATGACACCTCGGCTCAGTCGTTACTGTTTTATATTATATATAGATATGCAGAGAATTGGAGAGATTTTAGGGACTAATTTAAATTATGTAGAACTTTTAGATATAGATATGCAGAGAATTAGAGATATTTTAGGGATTAATTTAAATTATGTAGAACTTTTAGATATAGATATGTAGAGAATTAGAGAGATTTTAGGGATTAATTTAGGGCCCGTTTGTTTTACCTACTGTTTGCTGTTGCTGTTTGCTGTTACGGTTTGCTGTTTGGTGTTGCTGTTTGCTGTTGAAAAAAGCTGTTTTTCCAAAAAGCAGAGATTCTCTGCTTTTGTAAAAGGCTGCTTTTCAGGTGTAAAAGGCAAACAGGAGATCACTAACCAAACACTTAATGCTGCTTTTCAACTGTAAAAAGCAAATAGGAGAAGTCTAACCAAACACCTAAAACTCTGCCTTTTAAAATGAAAAGGCAAACAGAAGGTGAAAAGTATGTAAACAAACACCCCCTTAAATTATGTAGATCTCTTAAATATAACTAAAGTTAATATATTATATTTTTTATTATATTTTTTATCAGTAAAAAAGGAGGAAGTGACACCTCAGCTCCATCGTTACTGTTTTATATTATATATAGATATGCAGAGAATTAGAGAGATTTTAGGGACTAATTTAAATTATGTAGAACTTTTAGATATATATATGCAGAGAATTAGAGAGATTTTAGGGATTAATTTAAATTATGTAGAACTCTTAGATACAGTACGGATAAAATAATCTTTTTATAAATAAATATAATAATATAACTAAAGTTAATATATTATATTTTTTATTATATTTTTTATCAGTAAAAAAGGAGGAAGGGACACCTCAGCTCCATCGTTACTGTTTTATATTATATATAGATATAGATATGCAGAGAATTAGAGAGATTTTAGGGACTAATTTAAATTATGTAGAACTTTTAGATATAGATATGCAGAGAATTAGAGAGATTTTAGGGACTAATTTAAATTATGTAGAACTTTTAGATATAGATATGCAGAGAATTAGAGAGATTTTAGGGATTAATTTAAATTATGTAGAACGTTTAGATATAGATATGCAGAGAATTAGAGAGATTTTAGGGATTAATTTAAATTCTGTAGAACTCTTAGATATAGTACGGATAAAATAATCTTTTTATAAATATATAATAATATAACTAAAGTTAATATATTATATTTTTTATCCGTAAAAAAGGAGGAAGTGACACATCAGCTCCGTCGTTACTGTTTTATATTATATATAGATTATATATAGATATGCAGAGAATTGGAGAGATTTTAGGGACTAATTTAAATTATGTAGAACTTTTAGATATAGATATGCAGAGAATTAGAGATATTTTAGGGATTAATTTAAATTATGTATAACTTTTAGATATAGATATGCAGAGAATTAGAGAGATTTTAGGGATTAATTTAAATTATGTAGAACTCTTAGATACAGTACGGATAAAATAATCTTTTTATAAATAAATATAATAATATAATTAAAGTTAATATATTATATTTTTTATCAGTAAAAAAGGAGGAAGTGACACCCCAGCTTCATCGTTACTGTTTTATATTATATATAGATTTTTTATCAGTAAAAAAGGAGGAAGTGACACCTCAGCTCTATCGTTACTGTTTTATATTATATATAGATATATAGATATGCAGAGAATTAGAGAGATTTTAGGAACTAATTTAAATTATGTAGAACTTTTAGATATAGATATGCAGAAAATTAGAGAGATTTTAAGGATTAATTTAAATTATATAGAACTCTTAAATATAATACGGATAAAATAATCTTTTTATAAATAAATATAATAATATAACTAAAGTTAATATATTATATTTTTTTTTATATTTTTTACAACTAAAAAAGAAGGAAGTGACACCTCAGCTCCATCATTACTGTTTTATATTATATATAGAATATATAAATTCATTGAACAAGCTTTAATTCACTCGGTTTGGGTTTCTATCTGGATAGATTCTATTCTATTCTATTATCCAGATAGGTTTTAGCAACTGTAACTTTCTACTTCATATTAAAAGAAAAAAATATCTGTATCGATTCCCCACTATTATACAAAACAGAAAAACACAAACACTCATATCTCAAACCCACTTGGAAGGTCAATTTCGTCTTTCTCTATCTGCGATATCTTATATCTTCTTCCTTCACGAACTCCTCAAAACCCTAGCTGGCTTCCTCCAAACTCTTTCTCTCCCCCTCACTTTTTATTTATTTTTGTATAATTTTTAAATTTTGTTTCGTTTTAAATCTTTTTAGCGCTTAAGCTCAATACTCCACTTGTGTTTCTTAAATCCTAAGGTAAGCTCGCAGCTTTTACAAGGAACTATGTTTCTCTCAACTTCTGTGATTCCCAAATCCCCAACCCTAAAAATTAGCTCTTATCACTGTTTATTTGCTTCTCTACAGGTCAAATGGGAGAAGTGAAAGACAACGACGCTTACGAGGAGGAGCTGCTCGACTATGAGGAGGAGGACGAGAAGGCCCCTGATTCCGTCTCCGCTAAGACCGCAGAATCTGCTAAGAAGTATGTGCTTATTATTTTTTGCTATTTTGAGAGCGTGGCTTAATTTTATAAAAATAAATTTAAAAGCTTTTTTCATCTCTTCTTTCTGTGTTTTTTTATTCTCTGTGTTGTATTTATTTGCTCTTGTTATGATTTTGTGTGTGAAAAAGAACTTCGAACGAAGTGTGTTGACTATAATCTGGTCTAGATATATCTTCTGGTTTATTGAATTGCTTATATATATTTTTTTAGGGAAACTGTTCATTCTCTGAAAATTTACTTTGCTTTTATTTTGTTTATTTTTGGGTGTGTAATGCTAATTGTCTAAATACTTAAAACTTTCTAAATTTTGGTTTTCTCTGAATTTATATTTTGAACAAGTTTGATACACATTAAATCAATTTTTTTGAATGAATGAATATTATTTAATGGCCTGTAAACATGTTTGTCTGTATCTTCTATATATACAACTATATTCTAAGTCAGGTTCTAGTAACGCCTTATTACAACATTGGGTCATACTCAATAATTCTTGATAATTCATTTTCTAATTTATTGGGAATATCCAGGATGGTGCATATCAGAAAGATCTATTCATTTGGTTCTGATGCTGTTGACTCTGAGGTTTTTTTGGTTGCTACTTGTTATTATATCTGGGATAAAGGAGGGCTGGACATGCTTGTATTGGTGTTTTACTATAGTGCTACATATTTATGATTTTCCCTTCAAAAGTAGTTTTGTGTTTAAATTTTTTCTTGGCCTTTAAAAATGGATTGATTTTTTTCTATTTGTTTGTGGTTGGAAGTCATTATTTGTCTGTGATTGCAAGTTCTTTTGTATTGATTTCATATATACTCTACATAATGCAGGGGTTATGTCGGGATTCACAGTTCGGGATTCAGAGACTTCCTTTTGAAGCCAGAGCTTCTACGAGCCATTGTAGATTCTGGATTTGAACATCCTTCAGAAGGCAAATTCTTTCTTTTTATTTTCTTATGGCTCTTTACACTATATTGCATTCTTTTATATCAAGTTGGATGGACTGGATGTAGTCATTCCCCTTGTCCATTAGAGGGCTTCATCAGTTGGCCTTTTCTTCTTTCTACTTACTGCTAGGTCACTTTTTTTTTTGACCGAGCAGATCTGTTTGCTTAATTTTCATTTTCTAATTTGGATGAATTGCATGGTTAGTTGTTTCACGCTAGCATTTAATGGATTCTTGATTGGGCCAACTGTATTTTGAATGGACTTTTTGAATATTAGTTTGAAGCAAATATATTTATCCGCCGGAGCCACTTTTTTACCTTGTTAATATGTTCTCTCTTTCCTTCAATGAAGGCACACCCTTGTTTTTGTTGATTTTCTTAGCTAGGTAATTTTTTTTGGGAGACCCTTGGTTGTGGAATTTGTAAAGAGTCTTGGGTTTTGAAGAAAAATGGTATTGCTTTTGTTTATGTCATCAAAACTGTTCTTTAATTTTTTATATCTTTTAGTTGTATGGCATGCCGGACCATTAATTATGAAGGAAGTTTACATGATTTACCCTTTGACCCACCCTACTACCCAAGGCGGGGAGCCTCAAGCATTAGAGAACATTTTTTTCTCAATGATATGCCCAACACACTGCATCTAAACTGTTTTGTTATATTAATATGATGTGAACAGTGTAGAAGACTTGTACAAGCAGTAGATAAATTAGCATATTAACTATTAAGTAATCACTATACTTAAAGCAAGTACCATCACTGCTCAGACCTTGTTGCAATCATGGTAAGTTCTCTAGTTAACATTTAGGTTGAGTTTGGATTAAGACTGTCTTTTCTGAATTGCTTCCGCATGATATCTTCAAAATCATTTCCCTTTAATTTGAAATGTTGTTATAAATACAGTTTCATAATGATCATTGAACCATTTGATCAGTAATCGGGCTACCAGCAAAAATTAACTCATTAAATGCCCAATGTACCAACTAAGACTCAAAAGTTTTTGACTTCTCTACATTTTGCTGCTTTTTCGTTCCCTATTACCACATGTGCGATCTGTATAAATTACTCTTCCATTCAATCAAGATTGTCATCCCTGCTAAATTGGTTCTTCGCTCTCTTCAACTAATTATTATTATTATTATTATTATTGTTTTTCTGTCGAAAGTTGAATTGATGCTACCATATTAAAGTGTTTATGTATGTTTTTTTCTCAATTGGATATCATATTATGAGCAACTGTGCCCTTGAATGAGAGAGTCGGAATGCTGCTGAGAAGTTTCATGCTTGCAACTGTGCATTTCTTTTTCTTTTTTTTGACGTATTCTATTTTATGTTTTACAGGTAATTATCACTAACTATTTGCTGAAAGTCATAATTCCAGCAAGAAACATTGTCTTCATAAACCTTTCCTATAAAAGGAACTGGAAGGTCTTTATACTTACTGAGGATTCTTCCACTGAGATTTTGTTTCCTTCACCAGTTCAACATGAGTGCATCCCTCAAGCTATCTTAACAATGGATGTCATTTGCCAAGCAAAATCTGGGATGGGGAAGACAGCTGTCTTTGTTTTATCTACTCTGCAGCAGATTGACCCTGTAGCAGGTCAAGTGGCTGCTCTTGTTCTTTGCCATACAAGAGAGTTAGCATATCAGGTATTATCTCCTAGTCTTGATATGTTGAGTAACTGACATATATTCTTATTCTTGGGTTTCAATATTCTTTTCTGAGTTGTAAGCATTAATTCCTTTGTGTTTATGTAGATATGCCATGAATTTGAGAGATTCAGCACCTATTTGCCTGATGTCAAGGTTGCTGTCTTTTATGGTGGTGTCAATGTCAAGGTGCACAAGGATATACTGAAAAATGAATGCCCTCATATTGTTGTTGGAACTCCTGGTAGAATATTAGCACTAGCGAGAGAGAAAGAACTCAGTTTGAAGAATGTGAAACATTTTATACTAGATGAGTGTGACAAGATGCTTGAATCACTTGGTATGTTGCTAGCGGTTTGGTCTCTTTCACTTGTATAATATTACACAATGCTTGTTACTAATATTTTTCTATCTGCCTGTATCTTTTCCAGACATGAGGAGAGATGTGCAGGAGATATTCAAGATGACTCCTCATGACAAGCAAGTTATGATGTTTTCAGCAACACTTAGCAAGGAGATTCGTCCTATTTGCAAGAAATTTATGCAAGATGTAATGCTGTCTTACTGCATAACAATATAAGATCAGTGTGTCTTGTTCAATTTGTTGCTTGTGTCTTATATGTTGGCATCTACCCTATTTTGAGCTTTTGGTGCAAGGCAAACAAAATAATTGTAGTGGAGCCATTATATGGCATTGCTTGGGTAATTCCAGCAACATTGTCTCGCTGATTCCTTTTCTTTTTATGTTTGATTCTTACAGCCCATGGAGATTTATGTAGACGATGAAGCCAAATTGACACTACATGGTCTTGTACAGGTAATTAATTATAGCATTAGACACATTGAAGTTGGGTCTTGTTTATCCACATTTTTTTGTGCTCTTCTTTCCATAATATTATTTTTGGTTTGCAGCACTACATTAAATTGACAGAGTTGGAGAAGAATCGGAAGCTGAATGACCTACTTGATGCCTTGGATTTCAATCAAGTTGTCATTTTTGTCAAAAGTGTGAACAGAGCAGCTGAGCTGAACAGGTTATTGGTGGAGTGCAACTTCCCTTCTATATGTATCCACTCTGGAATGTCTCAGGAAGAAAGGTATCGAGAAAGGAATATTGAGAGAGTTTTTGAAGTACTTTCATAGATATTTGATGA
Organism: Euphorbia lathyris; assembly: GCF_963576675.1. Taxonomy (NCBI): domain Eukaryota; kingdom Viridiplantae; phylum Streptophyta; class Magnoliopsida; order Malpighiales; family Euphorbiaceae; genus Euphorbia; species Euphorbia lathyris. The sequence goes on along the minus strand of NC_088912.1, from coordinate 66,375,209 downwards.
TGGCTTCCAATGATAAGATAAAGCATGTTAAGAAAGAACAAAAAACAACCCATCTAACCCAATATAAACTTTGTAAAACTAAAACTCAATTCCTGCAGAAAACTATATATTATCTAAGTATAGCAGGGCCCATACTTACTGGAATAATCATTACTATAATAAGTGAAGCAAGTGCTTATCTTTGGGGGTCTATCTCATATAGTTTCTCTTGATATACTTTGGATGCTCAAAAGGTATCTCCAAGTATTGTTCCTGTCCAATGCACAGTGGATTCAACTCAGTTGCACTTATTGTCCGCTGGCAAGCTCATTCTCCATCCTCATCTTGTGGGAATCATAAAGTAGCTGATGATAAGTGCAACTCGTCTATCCTGGTACAGCAGTAGAGGCAGAAGTGCTGCTAACACTCTGCTCTTTCTACCATTGGTTGTCATATCATTCATGGCCCATGATTTTTTTTTTTTTTTTTTTTTGTGCACTGCATACAAGTTTCATTTTGTTCTGTTTCATGTCACTTGTTTAGGCTTTTTGAATGTTGAATCAATTTTTTGATCTGAAATGAACATGAGTTGGCTATCTGGAGTTGGATGAGGTGGGAAACTTTGAAGTCGTAAAGCTAGAGATTGTCAGTCAGTTTATAAAGTGTCTAAGCAATAAATGGTGTTCCAAATTGATTTAGATTTGATGTTGTAAAAGTCACGTGTCTATGTAAGAAATGGTGTTCCAAATTGTCACCATTTGATTGCTTGTTGATGGGGATGACATTGATTTTTTGGCCTTATTCAGAAGTCCGAGCCTTGGCGCAACGGTAAACGTTGTTGTCGTGTGACCAAGAGGTCACGGGTTCAAGTCTTAGGAGCGGCCTCTTGCCAAATAAATTGGCAGGGGAAGGCTTGCCCCCAGTACACCCTTGTGGTGGGACCCCTCCCCGGACCCTTGTTCAGCGGGGACGCGTAGTGCACCGGGCTGCCCTTTATTCAGAAGTCCGAACATATGTATTTTGTATTTTCTGAATGTAATTGAGTAATGGGCTTCGTTTAGAGCTTCAATGAAATTTGGACCCGATGTTTCTGCTGGAATTGCAATTTTGGGGTGTAGATGTCATGCATAATATATTCAATATCTTTTCATTGATGTCATTGAACTCTGGCTTCTAAATCAAAATTTCATGCATAATATATGCAATATCTTTTCATTGATGTCATTTACTCTGGATTCTAAATCAAAAATTATTTGAAACTAGTACACAAAGTCTATTAATGCACAAGAATTTGAGAGTGGTTGCAATGGCTGTCATGTGAAATGAACTAGTTCTGCGTATAAATTTCATGTGCATCACAGCATTGTGTCCGGACACTGTCTATGTGCTAGATAAGAATATTTTGAAACGTGCGTTTGACAATTCTATGCTCTGATTAGTTAGGAGATTAATGACCATTTGGACACAATAAGCAACTGGAAGTTGCAACAGTGCCTTTATTTGAATGAGTTTAGCTGCTTGAGGGTATGCTTGTTTGCAGGCATTAACGGGATATCTACTTGTGGTTAACAATGTAAACACATTCTTGTCTTTATTATTATTATTATTTTGTTCTTTTTCTCCTGTAAAAGATTTCATGGCCATGCATTTGATTAAATATTGGATTGTATACTGAATTAGAGGTGTCTAACCACACTGAGCACTGTTATGGGCAGGTTATGAAGGAATTCAAAAGAATTCATTGAAGCTGTAAACTTGATGTTGACATAGACATTAGCTTAATACTTCTAGACTTAAATACTTGGCATATTTGTTTCATTTTTTTGTACATCCTTTTACTCCCCCCATACACTACAAAATTTCAGTTCTTATATCTTTTATTCTTAATAATATTTTGGTCCATTGAAAGTTGACTTTTGACTTGTCTGTTTAATATCCAAATTATTTATGCATTATCTATAATTGCCAATAAAACAGACAAGGATGAATATGAGTATAGAAATTGGAAATTTCACATGCTATATGAGTTTTTATTTCTGATATTCTGTGGCTACTGTGTTTTAAAGGTTGACTCGTTATAAGAGTTTCAAGGAGGGGCATAAGCGAATTCTAGTAGCGACGGATTTGGTTGGTAGAGGAATTGATATTGAACGTGTGAACATTGTTATCAACTATGACATGCCAGATTCTGCTGATACTTACCTGCACAGGGTATGCCTGCATATGCATTCTTACAGATGATGATGGATTATTGGAATTAATACACTTTTGGAATGATCTTGATTTGTTAAACTAAATTTCGAATTGTTATGACAATGGCAGGTGGGAAGAGCTGGTAGATTTGGTACCAAGGGTCTGGCAATTACATTTGTTTCATCTGCATCTGATTCTGATGTTCTAAATCAGGTTACTTGTTCTTCCTCTAATTTGGGAGTGCTAATTGATGGCTGTTTCAAACCTTTGAAGCTGCTTGCTGATCTGAAAAGCTCCATTTTGGAGCCTTATTCTTGTCAAAGGATAGTTAGATTTTATTGTAGTTAGATCTTATTGTTTTTTCAAAACTTGGTGATTAAATTTTACTTCCTCAAAAATTAATTAAATTTTTTATTTATCATAAAAAACAAGTGAAAAATATTTTAATGAAAAGTAAAACTAGGTACAAATCATTCATATGTAACATGATCTTATTTTCTTAGAAATATTGAACTTTTATGTACACTAATAAATTAAGAAAAAAGCATAACATATATGATTTATTATACCATGAATTGTTATTAAACACATGAGCAATAATGGTATTTTTGTGAAATGTAGAGGCAGCCCTTTCTTTCTATAATATTAAGTAAATCTTAAATGACATCATAATGGTTTCAGGTTCAAGCAAGGTTTGAGGTGGATATAAAGGAGCTTCCTGAGCAGATTGATACTTCCACATACAGTAAGAACCGATGCAATTTTCCTCTGTTCATTGTTCTCTACATAACATCCAATATAGTGTCTAGATGTAGTGAACTTGGCAGAACTGAAATTTGCAGTTTGCTTTTCAATGTGAATTAGTTAGTTCCTTTCTAACTTGGCTTCCAGAAAGGAATCTCCAAGTTCAGTCTCTTCAAGCAGAGAAAAATATTCTTAGTTACTGGAGTGTGCATATCTTCCCTTGTTCATTGAATTATATTGTTAAACTTTTCTAGGATTTCCAGTTAAATGTTTGTTGTGCTCAGATGCTTTTGCTATTGTTTTTTTTCTTTAATAAGGTATATGGTAACTGAATGTTTCTGATATGACATGTAGTGCCATCATGATGGACATGAGCATTAATATTGATGTGGGTGTGGAGAGCTCGAAGCGATGGATACCAGAGAGAGAGAGAGAGATTCAAGTGAAGGTGAAGTTTAATTGCTATCTTTTAATATGTAGTAGAGCGAGTGTATTTTGAATGGAGGTAGAATTGTTGTTCATGTAGCTGAGACCCATATTACATTTTGGTAGAGTGTACTTTATTGTTCACTTTTAGGCAGGCTTGTTTAAAATTTAACAGAAATTGTGTTTAGCTTGTTAAGATTAAGTTTGACATTGGCTCACGAGTCCAGACCACGTATATTACTTTAAAATTTTGACTGTATTAAAGTTAGAGCTTCAATAGGCGTACCTTTATGAGAACCTTGTATGCTCTTGCTCTTTCACCTATTAGTGTTATTTGTAATTGCTATTCTTGAAGATGATGGATGAAGCAGATTTATGGTCATTGAACCAATTGTGCATAAAAAGTAACCATAACTATATAATAAACATGCTTATACGAGGAAATAAAGTAATGTTCATAACTTCATCAAAGTTGCTTTGAAAGGAAAATCTACAAAGGTATTTGCAAATGTATGTTTTTTTTGGAGAAGTAAAAAATCACGTGCTTTCATGGATTTGCAAAAACGAATGAGATATTTGTTGGTCTAGTACATCTGCCCTGCAGTCCCGTGACTGATTCTTCATATTTTAAAAATGTTTTTTTTTTTTTGTTTTAATTCTTTCAACTGTGGTTGAAGTGATTGATTAACTCCTAAAATTCTACAAGGCAGTGTAAGTGATATTTATGTATAGGCTTGTAATAAAGTCAAGTTGAGCTTTTGGCTTGTTTAGGCTCGACTCGGCATAAGGTTAACGAGTATGAGCTGTAGCTTGGTGTGAGTTCAAATTTGTGTTCAAGCTTGGTTTGTTCACAATCTACTTCGTTTATCTTGGTCATGAGTTTAGCTTGGGAGTAACTTGTTTATTTTGTTTATGAGTTTGCTCGCAAGCTAACTTGTTTATCTTTTTCATGAGCTTAGCTTGTGAGCAGTTCATTTGTTTTGTTTACGCCGTTTGCTCATGAGGAGTTTATTTATTTTGTTTGTGAGCAAATTGGGCCAAGTTTGTTATTAAGCGTGTGATAATAAAAATGAACAAATAAAAAATATAAATAAAACATAAAAAATCCATTACCTAATCGTCTAGAAATCATTTGCGCATCATTGAATCAAAATCAAATTGTCTAATATAAAGTGATCATTTTAGAACTGTTATTTTTTATAATTTAACTATTTCCAACTCAGGAAGCAACTCTCACCTCTCTTCTCACTGCCGCGGAACTCTTATTTAATTTTTGAGGGAGGTTCTTCCGCGGTTGTTTATCTCACTGGTCAGAGGGAATTTGTATTTCTGATTCTGAGCCTTCTGTACCAGTGTGCTGGTTAGTCTCACGTGGTTCGGTCTTCCTCCTATCATTTGTTCCTGATGAAGATTTAAAAGAAAGAGGTCTCTCTAAGGTGAAATCACGGAGCTGGTTGAAGTCTTCTGATCGGGGTAGTCATCTGAAACTCATCGATCTAGTTTTCTAAGGTTAAAGGCCAGGTATAGCATACACCAGCCTAGCTCTATCGATGCAACAACACACCGTTTTAAATTTCAGTTCCAATTTTTTTTGGGTTCGCAACACGCCTGTCTAGATTCCAGTTCTGAATTTTATTGGTTTCCAATTTTTAGATTCCAGTTCTGAATTTTATTGGTTTCCAATTTTGAATTTTCTGCTTATGTAATTTTTAGTTCTCTGGATTGTTTGTTAAATGATATTCCTTAATGCATAATAATTAAGAAATGTAATTGATTTTAATTAAAAGAATTTGTTACTTGTATTAGTTGCATCAACTACTAATTATCTATTCCCAATATAAAAAAGTAATTTTAATAAGACTACATTTGGTAAAATGTAATTAATCGTGTATGGTATGTCATGTATTATGGAACAATTTTTTTAGAAAGACATCTATTATGAAAGAATGGAGTAATTTTTTATTTTTTGGATTTATTATTGAAGGATGATGAATGTTAATGATCATATTTTGACTTAATTTAGTAAAATTCTAGATTATTTTAATTTTATGTTTCTCTTAATATCAAAAGCAATATAGATTATACATTTTAATTATATTTCACGTAAATTTGGAAATTTGGAAGTACGAAAATGTACATTATAAACCACGACGGTTTTATGAAGATGTAAGATGGTTCCATAAAAAAAAAAAAAGATCTACAGATAAAAAGAGATTTTAATTTCATATTTAATTTTTTTTGAAAGAAAACTAAATATTAAATTAAGGGTTAATTATAAATAACTATCCTGTGATTTGATCGATTTACGATGTGGTACATGTGGTATTTTTTTTTTGCAAACACAACCATATGGTTGCAAAATTTTACATGTTTTTTTTACTTTGCCAAATTTGGCCGATAATGACTTCGAAATAAAAAATTTCAAGAGCTAATGATATTTAAGCAACTTTAATTCTTCAACTTTTTAGGTTTAAGGTCATTTAGGTGGTGTTTTTGATGAGAGAGAAAGATAATGTTTAGAGAGAGAAAACTCCAAAAATGATGATTTTGAAAAATTAAGAATACGGTTCCATAGTAAATATGATACCAAACAAGTTTAATTCTTGAAAATTTTCATTTCGAAGTCGTTATCGGTCAAATTTGACAAAGTAAAAAAAACATGTAAAATTTTGCAACCATAGGGTTGTGTTTGCAAAAAAAAAAAAAAAAAAATACCACAGGTACCACATCGCAAATCGGCCAAACCACATGATAGTTATTTGTAATTAACCCTTAAATTAATTATTTATTTATTTTTAACTAATATAAATGGTTCCATAGTGGGAACAGAGAACCGTCACTTGATCAATGGTGTTTATCTGTAGATGGTTTTTAATTTTGAGTTCTTATGAATTAAAAAAGTGATTTTAGTTTACAGGTGTCACTATATGAATGAAGGGTCTTCTTATGAGTTGGAGATCCGGGACCCTGTATAAAATCCTCCAAATACGAGTTCTTATATTAAGCATCCGGTTTTCCATGTCATTTGGAGGACCCCCAATTCACATTTGGACACGTGTATTGTGACCCGCTTAATAATTAAAATAGTTGTGTCTCTTATAATATATGTGAGTCCATATTACACATAACAAAATATGCATGGAAAGTCCTCTATTTAACATGGAGAACCAGATATTTTTAGTAATTCTCCCCCCAAACACACTTGTCGGATGATAATTCCACATCGACAGTGAATTCCTTTCACCTCTTAATGCGCAACTAAGTTTTATGGTCTAAAAGGTTTATTTATTAATAGGATATTTTTGTTAAAAAAAATCTGCTTGTCCCAAATCCGATGTTGTCACTCTAAAAAATGTCGTATTTTCCTTGTATGGATCTACTGGTCTAAAAAATGTATTTTTTTAAAAGAAATAACGGCTATTAATTGGAATCAGCAAGAAGAATATAAAAAAGAAATAAAGGTGACTGATCCATTCTCCGCGAACATAAATAGAAACCACAGCTCGAGCAAGACAATGAGTCGCAGAATTCGCTGAACGTTTTGACATAGGATATTGAGACATTGTTTAATGCTCGAATTAACGAAATACAATCGGAAATAACATGAAACAAATAGGAAAGCTGAAATGATGATTGTCTAATTGCTTGAACCACAGAGAGACAATCAGATCGAACAACCACATTGCTATAATTATTAGTTTTGATCCAGGATAGAGCTTCCCGCAGTGCAATGGCTTCTGCTAAGACTAGATCATATAATCCATCAAATGATGCGTAGAAGGCATAAACACAAGAATCATTGTGATCCCGAAGGAGAAAACCATACGAATAGTACCCATTTTCCTGGAAAACTCCTGCATCGAAGTCGCACCCTAGCTGGCCGAATTCAGGCTTCTGCCAACAGGAGTTGCTATTAGGCACTATAATCCCCCTTGTCGTTCGTCCGAATTGTGTAGAATTCCATGTGGCTAGTTCTTGTTGAGCTAATTCAAAAATTTTTGCGACCTGATCTGACTGTTGTTGCCAGATGACCTTCTTCTGATTTCGCCATATTGCCTAAACAACACTAGAAATTTCAGCCAGCGTTACCCCCGACACCCCTTGCCAGTACCGTAGCAAACCCGTTGAGGAATATGAGTATCATTGAAATGGAATTCCCAGACTCGCTTTACTGTCTCATATGTTAAAATCGCGCGGTGCTAGTCTTTCCTAAGGGTTTTTGCATGCCGGGCAAAAATTTGCAAAAGAGTTGTCTCCAAACCAGGTTAGTCACGATAGGAAGACATTGGAAAACTAACCTTTAGACAAAGTTCTTAATTTTAGAAGCAACATGTATATCTTAGAGTTTTTTCCAGTTGACTGAAAGATTTGCCACAAATTCTGAATTATTGGAAATAGATAACTTATAGCCCATTCGAACCGTATATATTCCTTTCGTATCAAAGTTACGGGCCCAACCGCCAGCTCTAAACATATCCTGTCATAGAATGGAGTAAATAAGACGCTGATCCTTTGGGTTAAATACAAAAGCAACGAGCTCCCTATTCATGCAGCCCGTGTTAGATAGCAAAGTCTGGACCCTCTCGTTTTCTAGTGTCAGATCCGACAGGCTCTCAGTAAATGAGTGTACTGTGTCAAGTAACCAATGGTCACTCTATATTTCAGTGGTGGCTTCGTTACCTATCTTCCATCGTATACCTTGAACCAATAGTTCCATGCCTTTCAATATGCTACACTAAGTGAAGGATGGATTATGCCCAAGCTCCGCTATAAGAAAGTGAGAGGAAGGATAATACCTGTCCTTGAGAACCCGCACTACTAGTGATTTCGAATCCTGTAGGATCCACCATCCTTGTATGACTAATAGTGCAACGTTAAAGTCTCTGAGATTGCGAAAACCCATACCTCCCTAAGCCTTTGACATGCATAAATGTTTCCAATTCTTCCAATGAATCCCCTCTCCAGAATTGTCCGAGATTTTCCACCAGAAGTGACTTAACATGCCATTGATTTTACTCCCGTTACCAAGATCTCAACAACTACTATCTCTAGACCATTGAGGTCTTGAAAATAAGATCCCATGGATGGGTTTCTTCTCTAGTTTTCCTCCTAAAGTAGGCCATCTTATCCTCACACTTCTGCTAATACTTCATAGTTTTCTATGAAATTCCATGCCTTGGAACTAGTGTTGTCAATTATTTGGGGATTCCCCATCCCCGTTGGAGACCTACCCTGTTGGGGATGAGGAATCCCCATTTGGGATCCCCATGAGGTGGGGATGGTGTTTATATTGCATTCGATAATCGGGGATGGGGGGAGGGTTATAAGTGTCCCATCCCCGTCCCCATCCTAATCCCCGCCCCCAAATGTCCCCAACGGTCCTCGACCAAATACTCGAATATAGAAAAAAAACTTAAGAAATATATATTATTAATCTATTTTGGACTTGTTTTTATTTTATGCTTTGAAACTTTGTTTGTAATTGTTTAGTTAATTTTCTATGTCTAGTAGTTTATGACTTTATATGTCCCTGGAATAGTAGTTTATGACTAAAAAAAATTATATACTACAAGAAAAAAAATAAAAAAATAAAAAACTTAAACAAGGTTGGGGTTTCCCTATTGATAATTCGGGGACGGGGAATCCCTGATAGACCAGTGGTCGGGGATGGTTAATGCAATCCCCACTTCGCCCCATACCGTTTACAACCCTACTTGGAACTTCTTCCCGAGTTTGATGTCCAATCCTCTCCATTGCATCCTTACAAATTCATTTTCTGGTAAGAAAACTTCATATCTACTTCTCATCCTCTTGAACCAAGAGATAAAAGCATGTGTTGATTCTCCGCTTCTTTGTGTGACTCGAGACAACTCCTCCACATAAACTTCTGATTCAGCTCGAAAGAATTGTGTATGGAACTGTCTTTCCATCTATTTCCAAGAATATATAGAGTTTTTAGGAAAAGAAGAATACCAAGAAAAGGCCACAATATTGAGAGAATTTGGGAACATGTGCAACTTTAGGTAATCAAAATTAGGCCAATTCACTAATTTTCCATATTGAATGGTGAAATGAGACACATGCTCCATAGTTGATTGTTTGTGTTCTCCTGAGAATAAGATGAATTCAGCAATCCGAGATCCATGAGGATAAGGATTCTCTCGATCAATCTCTAAAGGGTACGACTTATGAAATTCCAGCCTTCCAATTTCCTTTAAGCCTAGACCATAAATTTTCTGCACCATCTTCATAACTGCTTCCATGATCAGCTATTGTAGGGTTGAACTAATATTGGTGTGGTGGTATTAGAGCGCATGCATAAGGTTTTGGTAGTGCCATCGACGACCTAGTAGCGGCTCGATATCCTCTGGAAATGCCCCTCGATTATTGTACTAGTATTGGTTCCTCATGGCAGTAGGTTGAGTGCTTGGGCTTGTATGGCCCTGAATACAAACGACAAATGTAGGAGGACTGCTACCCACCTGGGAACAACCTAAATTTCCACCGTTTTGTGATTTTGTAGCATGATCCCTATTGGAAGGGGTTTGGATGTTTTCAGCACATGCCCTGCTCCTAGTTTTTCCAATTCCAATCTCACCTGCATGTTCTAGTGCTGGTCTTCTTTGGTAGTTTGATAGGGGTTGAGTTGTTGGAAGCGACATTGGACTTAGGTAAGTCTTTCTTGCTACCTCTTTCTTGCTACCTCTTATAGCAATTTGAATCAGCTGATCCATCTTATGGTCAAGCCATCCACCAACATCATCATCATCATTTCTCCTAAAACTTTGAAGCCTTTGTTGAAACACAATTTCCATATAGATTTTGATTATGAAAAAAATATTTTTTTTAAATTTATATCTCCATAATTAATAACACATTAAAAGATAAAAATGATTTATTTATACTAATGTGTTTGATTAATTATAAGCAAAAGTTCAAAGATAATTAAATTGGGCTGTAAGCCTTAATCCAAGCCCATCATCAAGAAGATTTGTGAATCAAAAGCTTAAGCCAAAATCATAGAAGGATCCAGAAGTTCTCCAGCCAGCTCTAAATCAAGAGAGCTCCGGAAGACAAGAATTAAGCCACGCTTGACAAGATCAACAGACGATCAATAGAGACAGAGTTGACATGCACACAACTGTTAATTGCCCATACCTGATAAGGAAAGTTTTAGAACAATAGACGGCCTGTCTCCTGGTCAACCTGAAAACTTTACCTGATTTGGTTAGACCAAGGAGACTGACTCCGACCAACTCTGTATAACAGCACAACAGACAAACCAACTGACAAAAGATAAAAGATGATTGGCTATTGGCACTGGCCTCTAGAAAGTGAAAACGACAGCTGCACGTTTTCCCTCTCAACGATTATTTTGAAATTCGAAATGACCTCTACCTCAAGTGTCAACTATAAAAGGCCTCTCATTTTGCAACCTTGGAACACACACGAAAGAGAACGACCTTCAACGCAAAAGCTCTGAGTGATTATCTATTGAAGTTCCAAAGAGCAAAGCAAAAGGCAAGTACTGCTTTACACACACACTTTCATAATTCTTGTGTAATCTTTTCTTTCAGTTCATTCAAAGTGTTCTTAGATTAGAACAAAAATTATCAATTTTCTAGAATAGCTCGGAAGCTCTGTTTGTTCGGTATTTAGCAAACAGAGGTAGATAGTTAGTCGGAGTGTAGAATTATAGAGGAATGTACTCTATAATTGACTCAACTATTGTAAGGGTTTGTGCTCTACCAGAAAAAGCTCAGTAGTGGATTAAAGCTCGGAAGACGAATTCCGAGGACTGGATGTAGGCAGGAGTCCGAACCAGGATAAATCTGCTGAGTATCATTTTCTAACTCTTATTCCGTATATTTGCTTGCTCATTATTTTTGGAACTGTTAAACTAACCAGAGTATTATCTCTAACGTGCAAAGTTCGGAAGCTCTCTGAGTGTTGTTCTCCGAATCAAGGACATAAGTAATATTAGTTACTAATTAACTAACATTGCCTCTGAACCTCTACATCTGCACTTTGATTTGTGCTGTGTGTTGTGAGAAACGTTTTTGGACGTACAAAAGTTTTAAATCCTTAATAGTTCCATTAACTCCTCATCTGGAACTAATTCTCACATAACTAAAGGACCAACAAAACTAGTTTAAGCTAGATAGACATTGAAAATTATGGAAATTGTCGAGGATTTATAGATTCCAGGTCTATAGTTTGATATCTGGATTGATTATTAGGATTGTAAAATGACTCATAGCCCTCTATTTATGATAAGAATGTATAAAGTCGTGGAATGTAACAATATAGTATGTTGCCTAGACTTACCCGGAATCGGGCTCCACATTCTTTACCAAAAAAATAAAATAAAAAGAAATAAAAATTTACCAGAAATCAGTATAAAAAACCACCTAAAGGGGAAAAGAGATTGATTGAGGAATGGAAAAAAATAAAAACAACCGAATAGAATTAAGAAAACAAAATATGAAAAGATAAGAAGTTTGTCTAAAAAAAAAAAAGAAGAAAACTAATTGCATTTCATTTTTGTAAAAAATGTGCATAATTCCATATATATATATATTACATATGAAAAATTCTTAGTGATTCATTGGATTTGAATTACAGATCCACATGAATGAGTAATACTAAAAATGAATAATAATTAAATAAATATCTATCTAATGAAGAACAGAATCATCTCTACATTCTGTTTCCTCAAATGGCCATTTCAAATTTATATATAATACCATTAATTTTCATGGCCATCTGTATCTATTATATTTTGTATTGAAATGAATGAGGTAAGAAAATATTAAATTCTTGTATTTCTCATTAAGGAAAAACTTACATAACTAACTATTACATTTATACCTTGATGTAGGTGTATTCCCCAAGTAAACTTAGTGTGCAAGCATAAAAGGGACAAGTGGCTTAATCATAGCCATTCATCATGATCAATATGATGAATAGTTGTGATGACTTAAAGGAAAAATTGTATGTGGGTGATTCTATGATAGCTGGATGAAGCTCTTCTAGAATCCTCTATTGTGGTGATATTACTAAGTTACCCTTAGGCCTTTGTGTAAAGACTAAAAAGGGCCCTTGAGCAATTATTAAGTCTTGGGAACTACTTGTACTTTACTTCATTTATCTCTTACCGAGATTCTTCTTCGGAACACCAAAGGTCTCCTCTCCTCCTTCTTCACTTCGACTTCCATCAACATGCAAACCCTAGAAACTGTATCTCTGGTTTTCTTCTTACTGTAATAGCCTCCCTCAAACTAGACTTGATAGGGATTCTTCAAGCCAAGTTTGTCCAGAAGAAAACGGAGCTGTGGTGAATGCTGGGCCTTCGTGAATAAGTTTGCGAGTTGTAATGCGGAGGAGATCGACATGAGGCGGATAAGACCGCCTTGAACACGTTCACGGATCACATGGCAATCTATATCGATATGCTTTGTGCGTTCGTGAAAAACTGGGTTTTGTGCGATATGCATGGCGAATGTGTTATCGCAGAAGAGAAGAGATGCTGTGGTTGGAGGAAGATGAAGATCTTTGAGGAGATTCCGGATCCAATGTATCTCGCAAGAAGTAGACGCCATGGCTCTGTATTCGGCTTCAGAGGACGAACGGGAAACAGTGTTCTGTTTCTTCGATCTCCATGAGATGAGAGAGGTGCCGAGGAAGACGGCGTAGCCGGTGATTGACTTACGAGTCTCCGGGCAAGTGGCCCAATCGGAGTCGGTGAAAGCCTGAAGCTGTAGATCGTTGCATGCAGAGAAGAAAAGACCCAAACCAACTGTCCCCTTAAGGTATCTCAGAATTCTGTGAACTCTATTTTGGTCATCAGTATTTGGTTGGTTAAGATGCTGTGAAAGCTGGTTTACAATGTATGAAATGTCTGGCCTTGTGTGTGTGAGGTATAATAGTTTGCCTATTATTTTTCTGTAAGATGTGATATCAGGGATGGTAGTTGTGTTTGGGGGTGGTTTATGATTTGGTAATGCTGGTGAGGGTGCTGGTTTACAGTCTAGAAACTCCATTTCTTGTAAAAGCTCTAACACGTATTTTCTTTGTGACATGTGCATGCCTTGTTTGTTGCGAGCAAACTCGAAACCGAGGAAGTAATGGAGGTTACCGAGATCCTTGATGCTAAAAGATGTGTCAAGATGTTGTTTTGCAAGATTGATTGTTTGCATGTTGCTCCCTGTCAAAATAACATCATCGACATAGATAAGTAAGATGGTACTGTGTTCACCTTCATGCTTGGTGAAAAGAGATGGATCAGTAGAGGACTGAGTGAACCCCATGTGCCGGACGGTGGCTGTGAGCTTGGCATTCCATTGTCGGCCTGCTTGTCGAAGACCATAAAGAGACTTGTTGAGCTTGCAAACTTGTTGTGGATTGGTTGATCTCATTCCTGGAGGTAGTTGCATGTACACGTCTTCATTGAGATCTCCGTGTAAGTAAGCATTGTCTATGTCTAGTTGGTGTATATGCCATTCTTTTGAGATTGCAACTGCTAATACTGTTCTCATAGTGGTGAACTTTGCTACAGGTGCAAAGGTAGCATTAAAGTCCACTCCTTCTTGCTGTGAATAGCCTTTGGCTACTAGGCGAGCTTTGAAATGGGCAATGCTCCCATCGGCGTTGTGTTTGATCTTGTACACCCACCGGCACCCTATGGGCTTCTTCCCTCTAGGTAATGTTGTTATATCCCATGTGTGATTCGCTTCTAATGCACTAAGCTCCCTTTGCATAGCTTGTTGCCAGTTCTCGTCTGATTTGGCTTCTGTGTAGCTTGCAGGTTCTTTGTGACATGTAAGATTGAGGGAGAAAACACGCTTGGCAGGGGATAATCTTTCATAAGAGAGGTGCTTTGAGAGACCATGCGGTGAATGGGTGAGACAAGGCAAGGCAGAGCCTTTGATTAAGGCCAGGTGGTAATCCTTTAAATATGATGGTGGTTGTCTAGCTCGTTGAGGCCTGCCTGTTGCATTTTGTGTTTGCTTGGTTGTAACATGTGTGTTGATGCCTGTTGTGATATCTTCTGTGCCTTGATTCTTAATTGCCTGTGTGATATCTACTTGCTGCACTATATCTTGAAATGTATGATCCTCTTCTGTGTCAATTCATCGTCTTGCATGGGTGTCATGTGCAGGATGTCTAATTCTTCCTCACTGCAGTGTGATGTGATTGCTGTTTGATTGTTGAAAGGAAAATGTTGCTAAAAAAACTTGGCATTCCTGGAAAAGAAAACAACGTTAGTTGTTAAATTTAATAACTTGAAGCCTTTGGTGCCATGTCTGTAGCCTAGGAAGATGCATTTAATTGCTCTGTCTGTGAATTTGGTCTTATGCCGGTCAAGTGACGAGGCGTAAGCCAAACAACCAAAAACTTTGAGATCTTCTAGGCTGCCTGGTTCACCGTATATGCATTCATAAGGTGTCTGTCCTTGAATTGGTGTAGAGGGTAACCTATTTATAAGATAAACAGCATGACTGACTGCCTCTGTCCAGTATTCTTTGGGTAAACCACTTTGTAACATGAGCGCTCTTGTAGTGTTCATGATATCAAGGTGTTTTCTTTTGACCCTTCCGTTCTGTTGTGGTGTCTCCGGGCAAGAAGTTTGATGGGTAATACCGTTTGTGGCATAGAACTCCTTCATGATGAACTCTGGCCCGTTATCTGTTCTGATTGATTTCACATTTGTGTCAAATTGGGTATTGATATATTTGCAAAACAGCTGCAGGGCAGTGCTTGCTTCACCCTTGTTTTGCATTAATGTAATCCATGTGTACCTGCTATGGTCATCAAGTATGGTCAAGAAGTAATGTTTGTTGGCGTGTGACTCTTTTACTGGACCCCAAATGTCTGCATGAATTAAGTCAAAACATTTCTTTGCTATGCTATGACTTAAAGAAAATGGTTGTTTTCTCTGTTTTGCTCTTTGACAAACGTCACATGGTATTGATTTGAAGGAATCAAAATCATTACAAGAGAGGTTAAGGCCTTTTAATCGCTCGTAAGAGGGATGGCCAAAACGTAAATGCCACATATCGGCTTTGATTGAAAAAACAGAATGAAAACTAGGCACTGGGTATTCCAAGTAATAGAGGCCTTCACGCTCTCTAGCCAAGCCAATCTTCTTCCAACTTGTTGTGTCCTGTATTGTACATACTGAACCCGTTATTACTATGCATAATTTCCCTGTATCAACAGTTTGCTGGTTGAGATCAAGTTATAATCAAAAGCAGGTATACATAATACATTGTGCAGAATGAGCTGTGGGCTAAGAATCACTGTGCCTATGTATTGAGCTTTGACCCTTTCCCCATTTGGCAAATTTACCCAACATTGGTCTATTTCTGTATATGAACTGTATGATCTAGTATCACAAATGATGTGATCAGTGGCTCCGGTGTCTATTATCCAACATGATGAAAAAGAGTTAGGATTTAGGGTTTTACCAGAACCTTCTCCCTTAAAGAAGGTGTTGACACTCTTCCTGAGGCCGGAGCTTTTCCGGAAAGCTTCTGTGGCAATAGGGAAACCAGTGTGTTGTATTGCTCTTTGGTGAGGGAGAATGGTTCTGTGTTCGTCTGCCTGTTATCCTCCTCTCCTGAGTCCGCACAATCCCTGTTCTGGTTTATTGCAGCATTTGCTTTCGGTTGATTTGTTCTGAAAGGACCTCCCTTGTTCCTATTGCCATAGTTCGGTGGGTACCCATGCTTCTTGAAGCATATCTCCTCTGTATGACCTGTATTGCCACAATACGTGCACAATGATGAGTTTTTGCCATTTGTTTTTCTATTGTTGTACCTTGAGTTGCCCGGCTTGTTGTTTTGTCTGTTCTGAGCATTAGTGAAACCTGCGAATATACTGCTTTCATCCCCTTCGTTGTTCTTGACAGGTACAAGGCCTATTTGGCGTTCATGTTGGGTTGCCAGGGCAAAAGCTTTGTTGAGAGATGGCAAGGGTTCAATCAACAAGATCTGCGAACAGATCGTGGAGTAAGAGTCATTCAAGCCTTGGAGGAAGGTGATGACTTGATCCACATCTTGCTGGTCACGGAGGGTCTTGAAAGCATCGCAGCTGCACACCTGCCTGCAAGTGCACTTGGGCATTGGCCTGAGATTCATGAGCTCATCATACAGAATCTTCAAACAGGTATAGTAATCTGAAACACTTCCATTTCCTTGTTTAAGATTATGGATTTCTCTACGTAGCTCTAGGATTCTGATTGAATCCGTTTGTGCAAAACGTTCTCGCAGATCTGCCCAGACTTGGTCTGCTTTATCGAGCCACATAATGCTCCGGGCAATGGATGGAGACAACGCGTGGTGAATCCATGACATCACCATGTTATTGCACCTTTCCCACTAGTTATACATTGGGTCATTGAGTGCCGGAGCTTGGATGGTGCCATCGACGAAGGAAAACTTGTTCTTCGACATCAAAGCCACCTTAACAGCTCTTGACCACTGGTGGTAATTTGGTCCGGTGAGGGCCTGCGATGCCAATGCCAAGGAGGGGGTCTCATTTTGCGGCAGATGATAGGGGCTGCTAGAGGTTATCAAAGGTGCAGCCATGGTGGTTTAAAGGTGGAACCTTCAAAACAATAATTGCTCTGATACCATATTGAAATGAATGAGGTAAGAAAATATTAAATTCTTGTATTTCTCATTAAGGAAAAACTTACATAACTAACTATTACATTTATACCTTGATGTAGGTGTATTCCCCAAGTAAACTTAGTGTGCAAGCATAAAAGGGACAAGTGGCTTAATCATAGCCATTCATCATGATCAATATGATGAATGGTTGTGATAACTTAAAGGAAAACTTGTATGTGGGTGATTCTATGATAGCTGGATGAAGCTCTTCTAGAATCTTCTATTGTGGTGATATTACTAAGTTACCCTTAGGCCTTTGTGTAAAGACTAAAAAGGGCCCTTGAGCAATTATTAAGTCTTGGGAACTACTTGTACTTTACTTCATTTATCTCTTACCGAGATTCTTCTTCGGAACACCAAAGGTCTCCTCTCCTCCTTCTTCACTTTGACTTCCATCAACATGCAAACCCTAGAAACTGTATCTCTGGTTTTCTTCTTACTGTAATATTTTGCATTCATATATATATATATATATATATATATATATATATTCTAAAAACACTAAAAAATGGAAAACTAATTTCAGTGACTATTACATTTCTAAATACAATAAAATAATAAACGAACCAAAAAAAAAAAAAACACAATAAAATAATAAATATAATATTACATATAAAACTACAAAAATTTGTACTTGATAAATAATTAGCATAAAATTATTTATATCACTAAAATATCTTTCAATTGTGCATAAATTCACCCAAAACATAACGATTCAAGACTATATATATCTGAAATTGAAAGGAATTTAGATATTGTTGTCCATTAGTAGATATTATTCCCATATCAAGACCATAAAACTTGTTATAAATACATACATACATATATTCAACCTCAAATCATTACATTAGTTTGTTTTGGATATTCATAGTTAGCCTTAGCCTGTAAAAATGGTGAGATTAATTTCCATCTCTCGTTACTTAGAATCCGAATTTGAATTTGACCCCTTTTGTTTTGAATCTTTGCAGATCAATCCTTACACAGTATTCATGGTATTGTGTGTGGTTGCATTTAGGGAGGTCGGAGCTGGAATAATAATAGATGTAATGAATTATGGGGCTGTTGGAGATGGAATAACAGACGATTCCCGACATTTTACTTAATTACCACCAGCCATACATTAATTTTTCAATATAGTAATATATATATATATATAGGCGTTGATGAAGGCATGGTCAGCAGCATGTGAGTCCACAGGAGATATTGTTTTAGTACTTCCATCAGGAAAGACATTTCTTTTGAAGCCTCTCAAGTTTAATGGTCCATGCAACTCCTTTAACATTCGTTTTCTGGTAATTTTAATTCATTTCTTTTTTAATTGTTTTTTAAAATAATAATAAGATTGTAATTCGTATATGTATATATATAGGTTCATGGAAATATAGTAGCACCAA
This sequence comes from Euphorbia lathyris, assembly GCF_963576675.1. Lineage (NCBI taxonomy): Eukaryota > Viridiplantae > Streptophyta > Magnoliopsida > Malpighiales > Euphorbiaceae > Euphorbia > Euphorbia lathyris. Next base: position 66,356,797 of record NC_088912.1, on the reverse strand, counting down.
GTAAAATATCAGATTGGACAACTCCTTATACGGGTGGCTGGATTGTGTTCAGAAGAGTAAACGGACTTACTGTGGCTGGACATGCTCAGATTGATGGCCAAGGTTCCCAATGGTGGAAATGGGCTCTGGTAACTAACTCAACTCAATATATCTAACTTCATTTTATCTGGTCCGTCATCGTTCAGATAAATTAAATTTTTATACTAATAATTTTAATATATATGCAGGCTAATAGTTGTGAGCGACCTACGGTAAGGCAAAGACTTATTTAAAGAAAAAGAAGAAAATTCTCTATCTTATTTCCTGAAAAGTATTGTTTTAATTTGTTGATAGGGGTTGAGATTTAGTAATTGTCTGAATCTTACAGTACATGCATGGATTGAGAGTAATAAACAGTCCAGCGAGGTTTTTATCAGTATCGGGCTGCCATAATGTAGTAATATCAAGCCTTACAATTATTAATCCTGAAACAAGCCCTAATACAGATGGCATAGATATCAGTCGCTCCACTAATATTCAAGTCAGGAACTGTTACATTTCCACAGGTATGTTTTACTAATTTTTATATAATTTCTTTTAGTATTAATTGATTCTCTAATGCGTATATATTTATATATAAATACAATACAGGTGATGATTGTATTGCAATTATTTCTGGGTGCTCCTTTATCAACATTACTGGAGTTTCATGCATTCAAGGTCATGGCATAAGGTTTGCCAGTCACTTTTCTTTTACTCTAATATTGTATTAAACGGCTTAATATTGGATCATGTTACAAACTTTAACCAAATTACCACTACTAGAAAATGTTGATTTTCTGCGAAATATTCTGACGGAAATATTTCCGTCAGAAATTACTGACGGAATTCCGTACTAAAGAGTACCGTCAGACTTGCTGACGGAGATTTTACGACGGATCGAAATTTCCGTCTAAATTCATGGCGGGAAAGATTCCCGCCATTCTTCTGACGGAATTTCCCGACGGAATATATTCCGTCAGACGCTTTGATGTATATGACGGAAATCTCTTCCGTCGAAGTGTGTACGGATATTGTGACGGATGTTCCATCAGAACTTTATTTTCTTGTTTTCACATTAATATACTTTTACATTTTTAACCAAAAATCATATAATTTCAACTTAAATATTTATTTTTTATTTCGGTTATACATATATTTACAAAAATAAATATTTCTCTTTGAAATTATTTCTTATTTTTGAAATGTAAAATAATTTTTATTGATAAAAAAAATTACATTAATCTATTATTTTTCTGAGATACATTAATCTATTATTTTTCTGAGATAAAGTGTAAAAATACTCTAATATTTATAGTCAAGGACAATTTTATCTCTTACGTTTAAAACTGTACAGTTTTACTCCAACATCAATAAATTTGATCAATTTCAGACATTGTTATAAAATACATATGTTTTGTTACTTATTCTGTGTCATCGTATATCTGTTGGTTCTAAAAAAATATTTCATATTTTTTATCATTTAATAATATAATTGAAGGCTAATATTTTAAATTCGGTGAAATATTTAATTTTTTTCTAACTCGTACAAAATACAATATATTTTTTAATTTTATTTATAAATCTAATCATATGTTTGTGATCTGTTACTATTTAGTGATAAACCGACGTACGTTTGAAATGTTGATAACAAAAACTCATGACTGAGAAGACAGTTTGATAAATTATTTATCAAATTGATCCAAGTTATCAACGTTAGGGATAATATTGCTCTTGACTACCAACGTTAGGAGTAAAATTACTCCTGGCCGTAAACATTAGGGGTATTTTTACACCTTATGCCTAAAAATATAAAAAGACATGCATTGATTGTAATATTAACCCGATACTTGATGATCAGATACTTTCCTTAATAATCAATGGCTATTAACATGAAAATCATATTACAAAACTTAATTTTCAATATGTCATTATTTTCTATATATCACAAATAATATATGATTTTATGTCATAATTTATAAATTTTGCACCTTAATTCATAAATTATAAATCTTAAAAAAATATATCTTAGACCCTTGATTCATAAAACATAATTCTTAAAATATATAAAAAAAATAATAATTTTCATAATTTGATATTATTTAAATTAGTACTTTGATATAATTGTAATTAATTTTTAAAATATGAATTTGTGTGTAAATTTTCTAATAATGAATTCTTAAAAAGGCCAAAACCCCGAGATAAATCACTTGGGCCTTAGAGAAGCCTTGACAATCTGTTGAATAAAACAGGGCAAAAACGTCATTTTCACTTATGAGATTAGATCTGGATCATTGATTCATTCTTTGATCGGATGATCCCAATTAAAACCCTAATTTCTTCCATATAAAAACTTCATTTACTATCTCCATCTTATTCTTTCCGCCTCTCTCTCAATTTTACCGTAAATCGCAAATCAGACTCTCGTTCTCTCTCGACCCAACTTCTTCCTCTTCCTTTTCATGCGATCGACGCCACCCCTATCTTTATTTTATTGAAAGGTTTGTGAAGAAAAAACATAGACGGGAAAGGTCTTGAGAAGGAAGAGCATGAGAAGAATTTTGAAATGGCGAGGACAAAACCTTGAGCTTCGGCTTCATGAAATTGCTGAAGATGAGGTTCGAATTTCTCCTTTATGCATAATCAAAACAGCAAGATAGCATTTTTGTTCCATATATTATCATTATATTATCATTGATGAACTGTAGGACGCAGGTAGTTTATAAATGGGATTCCTAAATCTTCAGATGGAAAGGAGACACCTTTGCGGTTGGAGCAACTGAGAGGTGAAACTCAAACATTTAATATATATTCACTTCATTTTCTATGTATTTCTCAAAAATAACTTAAAGCCCTGGCATACATCTGTAATTGTGTAATTGTGGTTTGCTTGTTATTTTAAAAATTATGTTTTCTTGAAGAAAGACAATTAATCTGGTCTCTTTCTCTTAGTCTGCTGCTTTAGTTGAATCATAGGTAGTCAATATTTTTTTTCTAATGTTCCTAATTTTAGTTTAAAAATTCAGGGATGGGAGTGTTTCTGCTGGATGAACATGGAACAACAGAAGATGCAACTTACCGAATGATTAACATGTATTGGTTTTATCTTAAACTTACCTTATTATATTTTAAAATGACCATATGTTACCATCGGTATACAACACTTTTAAGCATATTTTTATATATGGATATGAGTAGTTTGAAAGGCGAGGACTCTTTGGAGTTGCAACATTGACTTGTGAATTTTTCTTGATACATTTCATGTTATCAAAATTAGATCTAAGGATGATGAAGAATCATTTACGATCTCCTATCCTATATAATTGAATGATTATACATTCTTTTTTAGATGTGAGCTTCATATGATACTTGAATAGTTGGTGATTGATATGCAATATAAATAAAATGAGGTTTGGATGTTAATGGTAGATTGGTATGATAAGGATTTATGACTATGAGGTTTGGATTTTTTTGTGTGGTAATCAGCTACATCAATTGAGTATACTATTATACTGATGTAATTACCATGAACTCAATTACTAGTTGCTCATCAGCCAAAACTGTCTCTTTCCCATTTGAAGGTAGTTCCTACATTTTTTGTTCACAAGAAGATAGATTTTTTTGTTCTTTTAGCATTTAAATTTGAAAGTGCATTTATTTAGGGAAGAGAGGGAGAGATGAAAAGAAATTCAAGGAGATTAATGATAGGATCAACAGCTCCAACTTGCACATACAATGAATGTAGAGAGGATGCATATACAAATGTAGAGCTGAGCAAGTTCCAGTTGAAGGAAATGACCCAATTAATAGTCCTTATCACTATAAATGTGTTTGTCATAGGTGATTTTTTATTATTACTATTTTCTTTCTATTTTATGATTGGTATGTATGTCATAATTTGTTGATGTAGCTTCCACTGGATGCATAAATTTTGGCCACTTTCTATTTCTTGAGGTAGATTTTTGCTATGTAACTTCAGTTATAGAATTAATTTTAAGTTGTAATTTACAGGATGTTTATTGAAGGATGAGGGCTATAACCCTAAAGTAGGATTTAAGAGAATTCATGAAAAAGACTAGTTCATCTTTCATTGACAGACTACAGAGCTCATCCAGTGGCCTCAAAATGAGGTAAACTTCCATATAGAATTAATATAGATTTTTTTTTAAAGTTTTGTAGTTATGGCTAATAATTTTGTTTTTGTTTTTTTTGGTTAAAATGAATTAGGTGCCACAGAAAAGATCAGCAGCATACAACAGATGGGAGTATATATTTATGGGGCTTGAGAGAAGGGTAAATGCATACCTGACTCGCCCCACACCCCTAATTTTGTGCTTGTCATTTTGAGTATAATCAATACTTATAAAACAAAGAAGAATTGAAACAGCTCTTTCATTTATTACATTAATGATTGTAAGAGGTTATTAGATGAAAGGTATTGAGAAATATATGGTCATGTTGACACTTAGATTAGTTTGGTGTTGTAATAATTTTAGATTAGAATGTGTATATGATGAATTTGTATTATATAATCAATTAAAAATAGTGTTTTATAATTATTGTTATTTTGGAGGTATATCATTCTTGTATGTATAGATGTGTATTATATGATATTTCAATTGGTATAACCAAATAAAAAATAATTTTTTTAATAAAAAGAATATCCTGATGGAATTCTGTCGTAAAATATGTTCTGACGGATTTAGAGCATTCGGATGGTTTAATCCGGACGTTTATTCCGTCATACTATTTGATGGAAAAACGTCTGTAATTCCATCACAAGATGTGACGTATAATTCCGTCTGCATTTCCGTCAGCATCTCTGACGGAATTCCGTCTGCAATCCGTCAGGAGGATCCGTCATAGAAAACGTCACAAACATTTGCGTTGACTGATTCACAGTCGTTTTCAATCCGTCAGAAATTCCGTGACTAAAGACATTTTGTGACGGAAATAGTATGATTTCTGATGTCCGTCAGAGATCAGGTATTTTCTAGTAGTGTAAAAAAGGGCGGCCCGGTCGCATTACGCGTCCCCGCTGAGCGAGGGTCCGGGGAGGGGTCCCACCACAAGGGTGTACTGGGGGCAAGCCTTCCCTTGTCAATTTTCTAGTAGTGTACAAACACATAAATATACTAATCAATAAATGATATATTAATTTAACAAACCAAATTGTACATATAAATAATTGAAAAAAGATAAAAAAAAGTAAAGGTCTATTGTAGGATATCAATTCATTTTGATAAATGAACTGACACGATATATGAGCATTAAACAAAATTTATATCTATTACCGCGATTAATTAAACGTAATAAATATAGATAAAAAAAATAACATGATCCAATTATTTATATTATTTTTAGGAGGTGGACTAAAAATCTTTCGCTTGGAGATGCTCTTAATCTATTACAGTATATTGTTTGACCCACCATGTGCTGCAATTTCATCCTAGGGTTACTAGGATTGAACCCTCAACCAACGGATTTTTCCATACAATACATTGAAAAATGGGTTATGGTTTCGAGTATGGGTAAATATTAGGCGGTCCCGCATCATACAAATATTCTCTAGTAGTCTTTAACCATTTATTTATTTTTGGAAAGATGGGATTTACAATATAACAAAATTATATATGTTAATAATGTTTGGTAGTATTGGAAGCCTAGGACATAATGGAAAGAATGGAACGGTGGAAGAAGTACATGTCAAGCGTTGTAAGTTTGGTTCGAGTACAAATGGTGCCCGTATTAAAGCATGGCAGGTATAATTACTAAAATGGCATGCATGCACCATATCATGTACTGTATTTAGCTCTTTTATCTAAGTATTTTGTTAATCTCAGGGAGGAACAGGGTTTGTTAAAAAGGTGTCATTTGAGTATATTACACTCTCCAATACTTCCAATCCCATCATTATTGATCAATTTTACTGCCCTGGGGGCGGCTGTCATAATCAGGTATATATATATATGTTCAAATCTTATATGTTACTTAATTTACTGACTTGGAATTTTGTATGTTCTTTGGAAGACGAATGCAGTGAAAATAAGTGACGTATTGTTCACTAGAATTCGAGGCACTTCCTTCACACAAACAGCAGTAAATCTAGCGTGCAGTGAGACTGTAGGTTGCTCCAATATTTTACTATCTAATATCAACATCACTTCTTCAGATCCTCGAAACCACAACGTTATATCTTATTGTCTTAATGCCCATGGTTCATCTTCCAGTTCTACTCCTCAAGTTCCATGCTTATTGCCTTAAATTACTCTATAAATGTGCACAGATGTAAATTCAGATTGTAATTGTAACTTTCTTTTAATAAAATATAATGCGCAATTCAAAGTAGATCGATGCACCCAATTATTTTATTGATATTGACAAGAAAAAAGAACTAGAGCTTAGTACAATCAGTTGGAATGAAAGACACAGTACTTTTGTGAAGATCATACCCAACCAGAAAGTCAATCTGAGCTAAATTTCCAAAGATAGAAATATCATTAGAAGGTACGATGGTGAAGCAGATCAAGTCATTAGCTACTTGGGCAAATGTGTTGAAATGCTGTAACTCCACATCAGCATTAGTGAAATGAGCAGTAATTATAGGAAACTCAATATGAAGCTGTCTGTAACAAATGCTGAATATTCCATTGGGGTCACTAACACGTTCTGCTTTAACAGATTCATCTATTACCGATTCCAATTGGTTGAAGAATTCTGAATCCAGAAACGTTAATGTTGTCCCTGAATCAATTATGATGTTACCCTCTTCATTATTTCCATTAATCAATGACTTACTGTAACTCAATCTCTTATTTCCAACACTTATTGCTTCTAGTGTCAGGAAATAAAAGGTTTCAGGTTGTTTGGAAACAAGAGGAGTTGAAACCTTAGTATCCCAGCTTGAAATAGGAACCTCATCTGCACCAAATGTTATCTTACTTGTACTCGAACTCGAATTGGATTCGCCTAATGTGGGTACTAAACAGTAGGAAAACTTGCCTCCGATTTGAGAACTCAACTGAGAAATAAGAGACATGGAGCCACCTCCAAGGCCAATTATACCAGAACCTGAATCATCAAAAGAACCACCATTTCGGGTTCCACAGCCGAAAGCAATTGGCTGAGGAATACTACTATTGCTTGAATTGGAACCGATGCCGAATGTTTCAGTGGCAAGATGTCCGTTTGTAAAGGAATGATCTCCATACGAGTAGCTGTATCCGCAGCTCTTGTCGTAGCCTTGAGCAGCACAAGAACGAGCTTCACTATCCAGTTTATTGCAATATGTAGTACCGCATAACACACCAGTGTAGCTTGAAGATTGGCGGGGATCGAAGATTGGGGATTTCTGCTTGTAACAGAGGTCACAGGGCTGGCATTGAATCCAAATGAGATCACTGCCTGTATCAGCAATTGCTAAGACTTCAAGTTGTGGAGTTCCAATGAAAATCCTGATGAAATATTCACCTCCTCCAGCGATAATATCAGATTGAAATACTTTGTTAGAGAATGAATTTGGTTTGGTGAGAGTGTTGGCACGTGATATGGAACGACGGAAGGATTTTTGCAAGCGATTGAAGTATGTAATTTGAGGGTTGTAAAGTGGAGAAATGGGGGAATCACGGTGAATGAGAGTTGCTTTGATACTTAAAGCACCATTGATGTTGGCTTGCACTGCCAAAAGAGTGGCTAGGATTGAAGTAATGAAGAGAGAAAGATGAAGATTGGAAATGGAAGCCATTGTATTGTTTGGGATGCGATGATGATGATGGTGAAAATTAAGCAAACAGGCAAGTATTTATAGGAACAACAAAATGAGAAAAAGGTGAAGGGTCAATATGGAAGATGAATGAATGAATATTAATTTATAACTGCTCTTCGGACATTAATTTACATCAGTTCATTGTTTTAAATTTTAATGATTAATTAGTGAGTGGAGATTTGTTTTGCAGGTGCAGCTAGTAGATTATTAGGTAATTGATGGGTTCAATAAACGTTTCAGATAGTAGTAAACTAGAAAGGTCGGCACAGTGCATGGTTTTATTTAGTAGTATTAAATTTAAAATAACTATAATTAGTAATATTCAGACCGCAAGTTGTAATGTTGTTTTATATTCTGATTATTATATCAATTCATAGTATATGTAATTATTACTATTAGTCATCAATTTTACGAAAAACTACAACTTGTAAATTAAACAACGAATCTTCTAATCTAATCATATAATTTAGGCTTAAAGCACTTTTTGACCCCTGATCTATCTAAAATTTGTACATTTGGCCCATGACCTATTATTTGGTCATATTTGGTCCATAACCTATCAAATTAGATAAAATCCAACCCATATTGAATGAAAAATTAACTCTGTTGGAAAATTAACGACAGTAACCAATACAAAAATGACACATGACACTTAAATAAAATTAATTTTCACTCTATTGGAATACTAGAAAAAGTTTTTAGGATTTTTTTACTGTGTAAAATAGTTACTGTTGCCATCTCCAGTTGAAAATTAATTTTATTTATATGTCATGTGCCGTTTTTGTATTGGTGACTGCTGTTAATTTTCCATTCAATATGGGTTGAATTTTATCTAATTTGATAGGTCATGGGCCAAATACGACCAAATAATAGGTCAGGGGCCAAATGCACAAATTTTGAATAGACCAGGGGCCAAAAAGTGCTTTAAGCCTATAATTTACTCGTAATTACAGGAAAATTTTAAAGTACTTCTGTAATAAAATTTTCAATCAATTAATTCAAAACATGTATATATATTTTTTTGTTTCTACCAATCATCATGTACATGTAAGTATTCAAAACAACTACACTTAAAATTTTGAAATACTTCTACAGCATTTACCTTCTACAAATAAAAGAGAGTTCAATTTTTTTGTTATGTATAATATTTTTTTTGTTATCTCAAAATGAGCCTGCTCTCCAAAATGTCCTTAATCACATATGTTGATACTTTAATTATCTATTTTCATACATCATTGGCAAAATTTAAAATTGACTCAAAGGGAAGACTCCGATTTGTTTAAATCATTTCAACTCATACCATTAAACCAGACACGTAATATTTTTTTTCTAAAAATATCCTTAATATATATATATAACTAACAATACTACAAAAATACCTTTAGGTATTTTTATTCAAACTTCATCTCCAACATCACTAACAAGAATTAATTCAATCTCTTGTTGATTTCAAATCCATGTAAGTTTTTGTTGATTTTAAATACATTATAATCGATTGTAATTCTAGATTAGTTGAAGTAGTCTGAAGTTAATTCTAAGTTAGTTATACGTAAGTGTTATTCGCAATTAGTGAACTTAACATAGTTTTCGGTGGTTCACAAATCGCCAATTGTGAGCCACCTTGCTAAATTGCGAACTATCTTTTATCATTCTCATTTTGTATAAAATTTTGATCCAATTTCGAAGTAACTATCTGATTTAATGCTTCACAATTAACAAAATGCGAACTAAATCTGCGAAACTTACAATTCGCAATTTATATAAAATTGAATTGACTGTCAAAATACGAATAGTTGATTTCAATGAATTTCACTTAGTTTCATTTAATTTCACAATTGTGAACTACGTATTCTATATCTTTGTTTAATATGATATGATTCTTATAGGAATTTAACAATGAATTTTGCTCATTTAAGTAGAAGTATGTCCATAGAGTTTGTTATTTGTTTGATCTCGTGGAAAGGCCAATGGAGAAAAGTTGCACGTACCATGACATACGTGGGTGGTGAATCGAAGTTATTCAGGTTTCAATAAAAATCAAGTAAGAGATGTTAAAAAGAGAGAATTTACATTGTAAGTGTTGATTGAACCCCATTTGACCTTAAGTATGTATGTCCATGCAAGTAAAAGAGGGTCCAAACAATGATCTTGGAAAAGTAGTATCTATTGTAGATCGCAATGATGTACAATGCTTGTTAGAGTGTTGATGGAAGCCTATGTGATCCTACTATATGTTGAATTGATACCACGAATAATAGATGCATAGATACCGCGATGTTGTAAGGAAGAGAATGTTGAGACGAGTAGCCCCTACAATACACGTCCAACTGTTAGATCAATCAATTAGTGATCCATTTATTGAGCAGATGACACATGAAGATATATAACATCGAGAATGATGATGTTGGAGATACATTTATTCTTAAAACACAACCAATTGATAAAGTTATTCCCAAAATAAATACACGAATTGTCCATGTCTCATCAAATATATCTATGGGCCAGTTTTAGAAATTTTCAAGCATCATCCTCGTAGAAAGACGATTAATTGGTGGATCAATCCTCATGTAATTGGAATCTTTGGAAATTGTGGTGGTTAATAAGGGTGTTGTTTAGTAGTTGAGGTTGGGCTTTTGTAGAGGTTTGTTTGTATAGATTGTATTCTCTCTCTGCTATAATTGTGTTTTTTGTTTTCTGTTTGGTGGATTGTGGGTTTTATTTCTTTGCTTTCCCTTGCTGGTGATATTAACATGTGACTTTTATAAGTATAATTACGTCAAATAATAATTTGAATGATGTTAAATCATGTAAATTGTTAAATTATTTCTAATATATTTTAAGGATAATTTTTATAATTTAAGGGTCTAGGATATATTTGTTAAATTTAAAATTTATGAATTGAAATCCATAATTTATAAATTATGGTATAAAAGCATACTATATTTATATTTATGATATTAAAAAATTAGTGACATATTAAAAATTAGAAAAAATTACAAAAATAAACCCTGTGGTTTCACTCGTTTTCAATCATAAATTATATGGTTTAAATTTTTTCAAACAAGTACATGTGTTACTTTCCGTTAGCAAACACATTTCAAACTAATTAACGGTATTAAAAAAGTCAAAATCAAAATTCAAAGGGTAAATAGTTATTTTTATCCTTATATTTATTTATTTTATAAATTAACCACATTATTATCAAATTATTACAAACAAACCTCAAAACAAAACCAAATAAACAAACTCACGGTATCCTCATCTCCATTTCTCTTTCTCTTTGATCTATTTTCATTCTCTCCCTGAATACACACTCTGTTTTTTTCTATGGGTTTGGAGTGAAAATGTATACAAAACTAACAAAAGTATGGCATGCATGTTTTTCTAATCTTCTTCTCTTCTCCGATCTGTAACCATCTCAGGAGCTTCCAAATAACACCAGGAATAATATGGCGATAAAAAAACTTGTGTAATATCATCAAAGACATTCTGAGAAGCACCTGGAGATTCCATGGATCTTTAGGATCCATACCAAACACTAAAATACAAATATGATCGATCATTTTCCAATTTGCAGGTATTACCCAAAAGCGAGAATAAACATTCTGAAATCTTTTGGTGCAAAGAGGTGTGTATGGCAAGCTCAAACCTCTTGTATTTCAACAAAGAATGAATCATATTCCTTTGAATTCTCCATCTATCAGAATCGACGGTGAAAATTCCATCTCCGATGTAATCGAAGATCTAGTTAAAGTCAGGGCCTTTAGGATAATTAGAGAAGTTTTACTGAAAGTGTGGTTAACATTCATAGGATCACTAGTGATGAGAAAGCCCATGGAGGAGAACCATGGATCTTTAATTAAAAATGCAGCCTAATTAGTCTTGTTCTCGGTTTCCGCTTCTCTCGTCTATATTCTCTATCAATCAATTATTCTTTGGGAAATTTACATATAAATTCACATCTGAAAAACTATCTACAGTTATGTCAAATTCTAATTTTTAATTATGTCAAACTAATAAAATAATTACTTTTAATCTATTTTAAGAATTGGAATTTATAAATTATGGATCTAGGATATATTGTTTAGGACTAGGTTTTATGAATTAGAGCTTAGAATTTTTAAATTAGAGTGTAAAATCATATTTTTATTTATTATATATGGAAAATAATGATGTATTTAGAATTAAGTTTGACAATCTGATTTAGTTGTAATTTTATATTTAATTATAATATTAATGTAGGAAGCCCTTATTCTCTTCTATACATTTTCACACCAAAATCATAGAAAAATGAACGTAACAACATGGTAGCTATTTGTAAATGAGTGAACATTATGCAAGTGCATCCCTAACCTGATTGTATTTGGACTGCATCCCCTACACATGAAAGAATCTTTCCCCTAGTCATTAGTTAAATTCATGTAAAAGCTCTTTATTTATAACTAGTGAAAATTCTTATTTCTTTCTTATGTGAGATGTGGAAGCTTAATTTCTTTTTATTATCTTCAAAACATTTCATGTGCACTTTGAGTATCGATTTTCTATTCATCAATTATCCGTTTTGAGTTTATAATATACCGTTAAAAAGATCCCCTGAATAAATTGACATATTTCATGTTATTCTAAACTCCATTTATCCGTTATATTTTTAAGCCTAAAACTGACAAAAAAAAAATAATAATAATAAACCAAAATTTATTTATAATTTGTTTTGGATATAGATAATCTAGAAAACTAATTTTAAATTAATTATGTATATATATTTAATATATATGAATATTATTGATTTAATTATTACGTCATCCGGTCCGACCAATTCGAGCCATCCGATCCAACCAAGTGACCCATGACCCCTCTATAAATCTGGTTTCATGTCCAATCCGGTTCTGATAACATCGTTATTAACAAAGAGAAAATCGAAACATGTTCACTTTGATAACATGACACGTTGAGCTTCTGATTTTGGTGATGTGGTACAATAGAATGTTCACTTTTGGTTACATGACATGTTGACCTGATAACATAACCTCGTTTGTTGCCAAAAAAAAATATTGGGTAGGTAGATATTTTTTTGATATTTTTTTGATGTTTGAGTAAAACATTTTAGAAGCTGCTCATTTCTTCTTACAATTTTAAAAGGGGGTTGTTAAACCCAGCCCCAATTTCCCACCTCTAGCCCCGTGAAAGGACGAAAATACCATTTGAGGCTTTGAGATGGGAAGTGGAGGAAAAAGACCTCTCCCGGCACGCGGGCGTGAGGTAATCACGCCTCACCCTGTGGTGAGGCGTGATTACCTCACACCCGCATGAATAAATCCAAAAAAATTTGTTGATGATTGTGGTTAACTCGAATTATCCTTTAGAAATAAAAATTACGACATTTTAACTCGGATTACCCTTTAACAAATAAAATTTAACAACATAAATATTAAAATAAAAATCAATAAACATAAAAGAGTACATATAATATCAAAAGTGTTAAAATGTATAAAGTTCTACTAAAATAATTTAGTTCGCCCGACGCCACGCGTCCATAAACTCATCCATCTCCCTCTTAATGAGTTATAAAAGTATACTAAAGTTATAAAACTATACTAAAACTATTAAATTATACTAAAGTTATACTAAAATTATACTAAAGTTATACTAAAATTATACTAAAGTTATACTAAAACTATTAAATTATACTAAAATTATACTAAACTATACTAAAGTTATAAAATTATTTTTTTTGAATGAAGGTTGGGACGCGCAGACAGGCCGGACATCCCAACTAGGTTGGCACCTCCTGCACAGCCTACAACCCGAATTTATTAATAAAAAAAGAAAAGAGAATACAGAGGGGGAGGAAGCAAAAGAAAAATAGAAAAAAAGAGCAGAAAAATTATGTAACACGAACGTGAGCTACATTGCATAGATCATCGAAAACGAAACTCTGACAGGAGGACGGCGCCGCTACCCACCATAATTTGGCTTCTGCTGATTGTCCAATGTTTACAAGGCAGTCAGCAGCTCGATTTCCTTCCCTGAAGATGTGGGAAGCTTTCCAGGTCATTCCTGATAGTTTCTAAAGACAGGAAAGCCATTCTTTTTTGATCCGCCAAGGAACATCACTGGATAGCTTGTTTAGAAGAGTAACAACATAGATGGAGTCCGATTCAATCCACAGAGACTTCTAGTTCCTGTCCCAAGCCTCACCGACTGCCATAATAATAGCCTGCATTTCCGCAATAATAGCAGTAGAATTCTGCAGTGGAGCCGCAAAGCAGCCAAGCACAAAACCCCTATGATTTCGGAAAATGCCTCCTGCACCAGCTCTTCCGTTAGAACTCGAGGCACCGTCCGAGTTGATTTTGAGCCAGTTAATCGCGACGGAAGCCCACGTACGACTCTGAAATTCGGTTCAGGCGGCGGGCGTTGACGAGCAACAGTGGTCACAGCAAATTCTTGAATAAGGCGTAGCAACCTGTAGTTAATTATTTGGATTGAAGGGAAGTCTTGATCAAAGATTGCCCGATTTCTGATAAACCAGATATACCAGACACAAGTAACAACAGAGAAGAGCCAACGCTTTCTGCCTCGCCTACTAATCTGAACATTTCTGATCTGATTACAGAAATTCGTCAAGGAGAATGTCGGACATCTTACCGAATTATCACAGCAGACAATCCTCCATAGTCCTGCAGAAACTCGATAATTGAAGAACAGATGCTCCAAGGTTTCTCCATTTTCTTTACACAGCTCGCAACGTTGCGCCAGGTAGAAGCCTCTGGAACGCAACTTATCTTGGACCGGTAAACCTCCATGTAATAATAACTAGCAGGTGAGTGCTCTTCGAGGAGGGATAAAGGGATTCCAAATCATCTTACTCCAAGTAACTGCTTCCCTCTGATGCCAGTTACTATAAACTACTTTGACCATAAGTGTTCCTGACTCCGCGGGTTTCCATATGCAGCAATCATCGGTGCCAAAACTGTCAATTTGCCTGATGTTATCCTGAATATAAACAGGAAGGAAGTCCAGATTAGCCCAATTACCATTCTCTCGGAGTTCATACAAAGGCTTGAAGAGATTAGCTTGGGATCTTTTTGGAATGTTCAGCTGATCCGCTACAGCAGGAACGATCCATTTTGAAGTCCAAAAATTCAAGTTGGATCCTTCCCCGAACCACCAAACCGAATCACTCGTGACAATTCCGTACATAGATTTCAAAGAACACCAAACAGTTGAGTTAATAATGAAGCGCTTCTCCAAACCTGAGGCGTCCATGAATCTGTTTCTAAGTAGGGAAATTATGAATCCGTTCCCATGCAATAAATCCCAACAAAGCTTAGCCATGAGAGCCAAATTAAAAAGTTTAAGATCTTTTATACCCAGCCCTCCATGCCCAATGTTCATACAGCAGATGCTCCACGGTACCGTGATGAACTTTCGCCGATCCTTATCCCCAGTCCAGAGAAAATTACGGATAGCCTTGTTGACTCTCTTAATTAGTCCACATGGCCATTTGTAGATCATGAACGAGTGAACAAGAGCACCAGTCAATGATGATTTGATTAAGGTAAGCCGTCAGCCATTGATAGAGACTGACCTCTCTAGAGATTGAAAAGGTTGAGGAATTTGTCAGTAAGCGGCTGCAGGTGCCGTGTTCAGGGAGCGCCTTGGAACAACGGAACACCGAGATAAGTGATGGGAAGAGACACAATCTTAATTCCCAGAATTTCAGCCAAGCGACTTTTCCGAGAAGCGGTAGTATGATTTCCAAATATAGCCTGAGATTTGTCCCAGTTAACCGCCTGACCAGACATTGATTCGTATAAATCAAAAAGCTCTTTAATGCACCTCATATTTCTTAGCGAAGCCCTGTAGAATAGCAACATATCGTCAGCATAGAGGAGATGAGAGGGAAAACCAACATCCTTGGTATATCCCATAGGTAGAAGCCTTCCATCTTCAACCAATTTGGAGATCCATCTGCCCAGAAAGTCTTCAGCCAGCCCAAAGAGAGTGGAGGAGAGAGGATCACCCTGCCTGACACCACAAGAGCAGCTAAAGAAACCTTTAATACCACCCCCAATAGAGATTGACATTCTAGCGGATCTTAATATCTCCAGAATCCAGTTCCTGAACTTGAGAGAGAAGCCAAAGAAATCAAGAACAGCTAGCAAGAAGTTTTAGTCTAAGGTGTCAAAGGCCTTCCTGATGTCTATTTTTAGAGCCAAATTACCCCCAAAGCATTTCTTTTTGAGCAAGTTGACACCCTCAGATGCTGCAGCTATGCATTGGTGAATGCTTCTGCCAGAAATGAAGCCAAACTAATTATCAGATGTAATTCTGGCTGTAATAGGTGCAATTCTGTTTGAAAGAATTCTAGAGATGATCTTGTAGTTGAAATTTCCCATTGCTACCGGTCTGAATTGATGAACCTCATTGGCACCCTCAATCTTGGGAATAAGAGAAATGATGCTCGAGTTCATTCCAGGAAGCATGTAACCAGTGTCAAAGAAACTGAGGACCATCCTGCACACATCGGGACCTACAATATCCCAGCAATGTTGGTAGAACACCCCTCCGAACCCATCTGGCCCAGGTGAACTGTCTCTGTTCATATTGAACACTGCATCCCGAATCATAGAAAAGCTCGGCCGCCTTGTGAGATCCTCATTGTCAAGGTCAGTCACACTGCATGGAATGACAGAATCAATTGCATCATAATTTATCTGCCTTACGCTGCTAGTGAAGAGTGTCTCATAGTAATTGACCATATGTTGCCCAATCGTCCTTTCATCATGCACGATGGCGTTGTCAATTAGGAGGCTATCCGGCAAGGATTGAACCTTTCTGATTTTTGCCGAGCGCTGGAAGAAGGAAGAGTTCCGATCCCTGACATTAAGCCATTTTTCTCTACTTTTATCCCTGAGAAGCATTTCTTGTCTGAGCAACTGAATCTCAAGATCACGTTGTGCATCATTCTCCTGAGCAATACGGATGTCGTTTAGGCCTTCTCTGGAAATAAGAGCATGTACTTCTTCCAGCTTCTTCAAAGCAGCGACAATGTTGTTTTCCACTCTCCCAAAGACTTCAAGATTCCAGGTTCTGAGCTTAGGTCGAAGAGATTTGAGCTTATGACAAAGCAGCAGAGCTGGTGGCAGCGAGAGAGAGCAGGAAGCCCAGTGATCAACAACAAGCTTGTGTAATGAATCATAAGTGGTCCACATGGAGTAGAATCAAAATCTTCCCTTACGGGCAGCCCTATTGAAACATGAGAGAAGAATCGGGCAATGATCCGATTTCGTTCGAGGGAGAACCAAGCAAAGAATTCTGTCCCAGCCGCCAATGAAAGCTTTTAGGCTCTGATACCACTTGTTGGTCCCTTATAACGTAACAAGTATAGTTCCAAAGGGGGGGGATAGGAACTATTTTAAAATTTGTTCGTTTAGGCTGACTTCTTTTTCTTTATGAAGAGAATTACACAGCGCGCTGAGTGATTTTAAGACACTAGCTTAGTCAACTAGTGACTAAGTCAGCTTCTTTCCTTAAGTCAGGAGATAGCACTTGAGTCTATTCCTGAACTCATATACTCAATGCACACAACTCAGCGTGACCTCTTTACTTAGTCAGTTTTCAAGCAAGCAATATATATATCAAAGGAGTTTAAGGCTAGAGAGATGTTACTCAGCAGATTTATCCAGGTTCGGCCTCTATGCCTACGTCCTGTCCCCGGAACACGTTTTGAGCTTTCGAATTCTCTACTGAGCTATTTAAAGGTAGAGCACCAAACCTTTTACAACCAGAAGCTGAGTATAACAAGAGTACCTTCCTCTATACCCCTACTCACTCCTATTCTATCACTAAGTACTATAACCGAGTACTCAGCCTTTCCTTTCTATACTTCTAGAAATGATAATGAGATTGTCCTAAACAACAATTGCTAAGACACTTTAGATGATTGGAAATCACTCTAGACTTTTACACAAAAGTATGGAAATTGGTGTAAGGTATTTGCTTTGCTTTTCTCACAGATTCTTCGAGTATGAATTTGGTCAGCGTGATTGCTAGTTGAAGATCTGCATCGATTGAAGCAAATGGATGGCCTTTATATAGTGACACTTGAGACACCTGGTCATTTCGAATTTTGAAATAACCGTTGGAGGGAAACGGCTTCCTATCGTTGTCACTCTGTGCGTGCTCAGCGTCGTTGGCCAATAGAATTCTTGCATCTTCTGTCTTCGTCAGTCTTTGGCAGAATGTTTCACCATTTATGGAAAATTCCACGAGACAGCTTTCTGTGCCTTCTGAACTTTACCCAAAGTAGAAATACTTAGTCTAGAAGTTGAACATTTTCTGCCGCTGTCCTGACTGCTTTGTCGTCCAACTCAGCAGCTTCATCTTGAAGCTTTTGCCACGAAGGCTTCTCGATCCTTCTCTTGCTGAGTCGTCGTTTTAGTTGATACGGCTCCGTTTTGGAATCTTTTGGGCCGAATGATATTGATATGTTGACTTGGACTTGACTTCCACTTAATGGGCCTTTGGTCTTTTTATTCTCAATGTCTTATATACAATTAAACTCAACATTGAACAAACACATTAGTGTAATAAATCAAAGCTTATTAAATTTAATGTGTTAGAATATTTTTACTTAAATAATTTTGTCAAATCAAAATCATGTGGAAAGGTGTTTCAACAAACTCCCCCATTTTGATGTTGGCAAAAATATTCAGTCGAAGAACTCAGTGTTGAGCTCCCCCATGATAGTTGACCTAAAGTAATTAACTCCCCCGTAAGGGTTGAGCTACTGACTTAGTTTTACTCTAAACATTTCAAGGTTTAATTGAATAAGTCTAAGGTCAGTTTTCAGAGATAGGTCAGCTCATGGAACATATTCTATTTAACTCAGTTTTACGCGGAAGGTTTTAACTATCAGAGAGCGCTGAGTATGATTTGTTCAATGAGTTTTAGTTAAATCGACATATAAGAAGTGGTCAACATGCATGATCAACATAGCAGTCATATCATCAAATAATATGGACAGTAAAGCACAAATGATTCAATGAAGATGCGTTTTTAACAAATTATATTAATTACTTAAGTAAGCATCACATATAGGTAGTCATTTCGAAAGAGATAGAGATGCATATAATTTGTTTTAAGTCAGCACAACAGAGTTAACAAAAAGAACAGATATAGAGTTTCAAAAGACAACAGCTAGCTATCCTATTCAATATAAGCTACGCTACTTTTGTTTGCCCTTGCCCTTCTGTTGCTGACTACCTGAAGCTTGCTGAGTTCTTGGGGCTTGATCTTTCTCCCCCTTTTTGCCATCATCAGGTTTGGAAATGAAGGTTGAGTCATTGGCATCTTGAGCG
The DNA here is from genome assembly GCF_963576675.1 of Euphorbia lathyris. Classification (NCBI taxonomy): domain Eukaryota; kingdom Viridiplantae; phylum Streptophyta; class Magnoliopsida; order Malpighiales; family Euphorbiaceae; genus Euphorbia; species Euphorbia lathyris. The sequence continues at coordinate 66,337,648 of NC_088912.1, read as the reverse complement.
AGACGTTGAGAAAATGCCTTTAGCTTTTTTGAGCTTTCATTCATTCCGTCGAAGATGGGAACGCCATCATCGATAATGTCTCGAGGAATACCGATAGATGCGGCACTCAGCATGCTTAACACAACGGCTTGAGACTTGCCAATCCAGTGCATAGTGTCAGTGAGGATTACAAAAGCTTGATGAAACATCTTGAGGAGAGATGAATCATAATACTCACGCTGATCCTGGATTTTGCGCACATCGCTGTAGATGGCTCGAGAATACTTCAGAATCTCGTTCGTTTTAAGCTCGTCAGTGGCCATCTCTTGCCTATTCAAGTTCAGCAGACGCACAACCTCAGAAATTTGCTCAATGGAGCATTGGGAGGAGGTGGAAAGCTGATGATTCGTTTTCTCTTGCTTAGTGTGAAGTTGGCGAAAAAGATGTTGGACTTCGGCAGAAGTGGCATATGCTGAGTTCGCAGCTGACAGTTGATGAAATTCCTGTTGAAGAGAATTCATATGGTTGACAATGGTCAGCTAGAGTTCGGCCAGTTTCAGTATAGAGTCCTGCCGGGGCTGTTGAGATTGCAGTGTAGTTATAACACTCAGAAGGTCCTTCATACCTTTAATCTCGGTGAGAAGCTGAGTGATAGATGAGAGCGAAGTTGGCTCAACAGAACTGGATTCAGCGGCATTGGTACTTGATTTTTGGAGGTCCTGGATGAGAGCTTGAGTTGAGTCAACAATGCGCCTACCAGACTCAGAGGCAATGTTGTAGTTAAAAGATCCATCCAGTGTTGGCCTTGATGCCGGAAGTGGAGTAGAACCGAGTAGGGGCAATGTTTGGTTCTGCTCGACATTGGTCGGCCCAGCATTGTCAGTTGAGGTTGAATGATTCTGATTCTGCACATTTGCTTGGGGAAGTGGAGGATCGGCAAAAAGAGTTCCTTGCACGGTGTCAGGCTGAAGCTGACTTGGTGATGGAATTGGAGGAAGTTCAGCATCCACCTGGGCAGGAAATTCCTTGTCTTGCTCAACAGTTTGAGGAGCGGAATCTTCGAGCAATTGCTCGGCATTGCTTGGATTTGCGGAGGCATTCAAGTCGGCATGTTCCTTTGGAGAAACAGAGGCTTGATTTTCTAATTGCCCTTGGTCAGACTCAGGAGGGTTGGAGAAGTATTTGAGATGTACCTCAGTAAGGTCAGTGATTTCATCTATCAGCGGGGAGTCTCCCATTAGGTCAATGACCGGTTTTCGAACGACGCTCTTCTTTCTGAGTCTTTTAAGCTTTGGAGGAGTGGGATCACAAGTAATGGACTCGATAGAGTCATTAGGTGAGTTTTCCCCTTGAGCAACATGAGTAGTTTCTGTGTGCTCAGCTTCTTCTTCTTCAACCAACTCAGTGTTGATTGGTTCAAACTGCTCATCCTCAGTAGTTTCTTCAGTGTCATCCTGACCACTGTCTTCCTCATCTGACTCATCATCCAGTGCATCTTCTTCAGACTGGTCATCCAACTCTTCCTCATCAAGCTGATCGCCTACTTGATCTTGATCGTGTTCTTCCTCAGCCTGTTGCTCAGCGTCAATTCCTTGACTTTGTGCATAGTGAGAGTTAGGAGGAACGACGATGTTAGTCGGTATGGCTTTGATGGGTCTTAACTCAAAGTTGAGCTTCCTATTCTTCTTTTTGCTCAGCGGTTGCTCTTCAATGTCGTCCCTTTCCTCTGTCTCAGGCTCAGCTTCCCTAGGTCGTTTCGAAGCTGATCTAGATACACCCGGACTTTGCTGAGTTTGAGGTTGTGTTCCGGTATATACAACTTTGATCCTCTTTGGGGCAGAGGCAGCTCCTTTAGAGGTGCTTTGCACAGCTTTCCTCTTTCGTTGTGTTCTGCTCTTGCGAATCACAACCCCCTCAGTGTTTGCCCCCTCAGCATTCTGTTCAGCTTCCCCCTTTCCTTCCTTCGGCACAATTGGTAGGTCATATGCCAAACCAAACAGGGCAGCAGCTGTTATTTCAGTTCCCTGAATTCGAATCTCTAAAACCGTATCTACCTTGTGATCCTGGAGGATTCGAGTGATGAAGGAGCCCAGCCTAAGGGTTCCTGTACTTCGTAAAAACCCACCGATGATGAAAACAGGTATATTGATCGGCGTGTAGGTCAGCATGTGCCATATGAAGCACTGCTCGAAGTTGGTTGCTGAGTTGGTGCAGTTTATTTTGGGGTAGAGGAAATTTGTCAGTATATAATGGGCCATCTTTTGATGCTGACCCATGGACGTGCTCGAGATTTCACCTTTGTGACCCTCAGGTTTGCAGAAGGTCTTAACGTAGTCGGTTTTGTCATGATCACCTGACTTACGAAGTATAGCTCCTTCGTTCTTTAACTTGAACAGTGAGGCAAGGTACGCTGGGGTGATGGAGATGTTCTTTCCTCGAACATTAGTGGCTAGGTAGTTCCTGTCATCTTTGGCGACCTTCAGGTTGGCGTAAAATTCGCGTACCAACTCAGGGTAAGTATACTCACGAACTGAGAACAGCTCGGTCCAGCCATTTTTCTTGATCCACTCGCAAAAAGGTTGCTCGGCATCCACGAATCCGGGTGAGAACCAACGAGATTGATCAATCTTCCACCCCTCACACTCTCAAAGACTTTAGTGTAGGTGCGTTGTTCGACTTTCTTACCCTTGTCCTTCGTCTGCTATTTCCCTTTGCAAGAAGTAGCTAGGACAGCTTGAGCTTTCTTGCTCGGCGTAGCAGCTGTAGTGGGATTACGCTGGGTAGGAGAAGTGGGATTGTCATCGGAGCGATTTTGGGAGTGACCGGCACCGGAGATGTTCATAGAGATTTTTGTCATATTCTCAGTGAGGTTTTAGAGAGTTTGGGAATATTTTGAGAGAGAAATATAAATGCCAAAGATTTCTAAGCGTAAAGAGATCATAGTGGGAATACATCCACTATTTATAGAGGTATTAAGTCGATCCAAGACGTTGCGTTGTCAATTTGACATCGAGATTCTCAATCGACAAAGATTCTGGCATTTATGACATATACGGCGCATGTCTTTTCTAATTATAGCCTATACGTCATCCTAGGTGGCTATTGAATTCGCGTGTTTTGCATTAAAGTTTGCAACGGCTCTTTACTCAGTGTTAAGAATTTCAAGCGTTTAAAGTTCTGAGTAGTCAGTGTTGTGCAAAGGAATGGTTCTTATGCTTAGTAGGTCAGCTTGATATGATCACTTAGCATATATTTATCTACTTAGCAAGTAATAGCATAAATCATTCAGCATGGTAATTCCCTCAGCATTTTGAATATATATTTATGACTGGAATTTACTGAAGAGGATTAAACATACCAATGGCTTCTCTCAGTATGCTGAATTGCTCACGAGCTAGTGGCTTCGTGAAGATATCCGCAAGCTGCTCATCCGTTGGGACATAGGTCAGCTTGATCTCACCCTTGAGTACATGATCTCTAATGAAGTGATGTCTGATGCTGACATGCTTCATCCTGCTGTGCTGGATTGGGTTCTTTGATAGATCAATTGCACTTTTATTATCACATTTGACCTCAATTGTCTTTGTTAGAACGCCATAGTCTTCAAGCTGTTGCTTAATCCATAGGACTTGAGCAACACAGCTTCCAGCAGCAATGTACTCAGCTTCAGTGGTTGACAGAGCTACTGACGCCTGCTTCTTGCTGAACCAGGATACAAGACAGCTCCCTAAGAAGTGGCATCCTCCAGAGGTGCTTTTTCGTTCAAGCTTGTCTCGTCCATAGTCAGCGTCAGTGTATCCAACGAGTGTGAAATCATGAGTGTTGGGATACCATAAACCTGCATTCACTGAGCTTTGCAAATATCTAAGGATCCTTTTTACAGCTATGTAATGAGATTCCTTAGGGTTAGATTGATATCTAGCACAATAGCATACCGAGAACTGAATGTCCGGTCTACTCGCTGTTAAGTAAAGTAGAGAGCCTATCATATCTCGATACAATTTGCTGTCTACCGACTTACCATTCTCGTCAGCGCATAGGACAGTTGTAGATGAAGCCTACCTCAACAGGCTTTCACCCGCGGGAGGTCCGCCATGACTACTACGGTGCTGTTTGGACTCGAGGTCCACTAGAGAAAACGACTAGCTCGGTAGGGCCGGTGTCGGAGAAAGAGTTGCCACCCGGATTTTAGGTCCGAGAATGTTACTGAGATTCCTTGCGGGAAGCAAGTGGGTTCGGGAAGTTAGGTACACTTGGGGAAGGTTAATATCTCCTCGAAAGGAAATATTAAGCACCCCCAAAATCGCCCGGTGAACCCACCAGCCTCCTACTTAGCATTTCTAAATACAATCAGGCTATTAATAACTCTTTTAAGCTTTTTAAATTCGTTTTGAATATGATTTCTTTGGAAAAAAATCATTTTTTACGTGTCATATTGCACAATTATATACAAAAGAAAATAAACAACAAAATATTACAACTCCAAAAGCAATGAAATAGGTACAAAATTAAATACAATTACATCCGGGCATTCCCGGGTCTTCAATCCGCACCAAAATAATGTTTCTCCATACTCATATCAACCAAAATAAAAGATTAGAAGCAAATAACATAGTTGTACAATTAGTTATGGTGTAAAAATGGACAAAGTACTAAATTGAATAAACTTAAAAAGTTTATTTAAGGGCCTAATTGAAAGAAAGTGGAAAACTTTAAATTAAGGACCTAAGTGAATAAAATATAAAGTTCCAAAATAGGGACTAGAATGAATAAAAGTAAAAGTTCTAAATTAGGGACTAGAGTGAATAAAATGAAAAGTTCTAAATTAGGGATTAGAATGAATAAAATGAAACGTTCTAAATTAGGGACTAGAGTGAATAAAATAAAAGTTATTAGGTTAGAAATAAAAATAAATAGAAAAGAAAGATTTATTATAACTATTGGTGTCTGAACGATCATGAGATAAAATTTATATCGAGTTAATTCGTTTATCCCAAATCATTGTTATGAACGAAAAGAACCAATTAGATCAATAATATTAACTCGTAATATTATTAATATTAGATTCAAAAATAAAAGTAAAAAAAAGCAGATTAATTGAATAAAGGAAGAAAGCTCAAAACAAATGATTTAACTGGTAAATCATTGCTTTAGGGTTAAATTAAATCAATTTAAGGATCAAATATATACAGAAAATATATTTGATAGCCTATTGACAATAAAAATCAACAATGAAAGAATAAAATCAGAAGGGAGGAGAACAATCTACATTTCAGAGTATCAAATATAAAATAATAGACAGGATTTGTCCCTCAGAAACCTTTACCTAGGTTGTGGGATGATTAGAAAAATCACAAATAATGGAACACGGATGATGAACGCAAAAAACTAGAATTTATTCGGAGTGATTCGGTGGAATTTCGGCTATTTTCTGTCTAATTTTCGTCCTCCTATCCCCCCTCCTTAAAGCTGTGTAAAGGCTGCTATTTATAGGCTAGAATTAGGGTTTCGGATCAATTTTGAGATTAATTAAATGAGACAGGGGTTAAAAGGGAATTTTGGGCATTAGGTTTGTGAAAAAACCCTAAAAAGGAGCAAGGGGGCGAGCTGGGCCTGCTGCTGGGCGAGCTGGGCCTGCTGCTGGGCCCTGCGCGCGGCCCAGCGGCCAGCAGCAAGAGTCCAGCCGCACCGACGGATTACCGACGGTATTTCCGTCGGTAATCCGCCCCAGCATTTGTTTTATATGAAAATGATCTTATCGATCTCCGATTTTGACGATTCTTGTTCCGTTGGACTCGTTTTGACGAGACGGACATTTTTGTGTCTAATGGGCTAAGGCTAAAAATGACCCGAACTAAGGTTATTGTCCATTTTATCCCGAATTTCACCTAAAAACTTCAACTAGTCACAGATTCTTCGTTAGACCTCCGAATTGAGTCCGGAAAAGTGCGTTATGACACTCTCGGGGGACATGACTCACTAAGATATCCTAAAATTCAATTTGGTTCTCTGAAAACTTTGGTTTTGGATGAAAGATGGTTGACTTTGACTTTCTAACGAGGGATTTTTCCGTGATCCATTTCTGATCATATTTCCAATCATCTTTAAAAGGTTTTCATCACAGGGCTACGACTCCAGTGTCTACAACAGTATCCGTGCCCATAGGAGTAGATATTGGCTTGCAGTTTTCAAGATCATATTTCTTCAATATCTCCTTGGCATATTTAGTTTGACTTATGAAGATGTCATTTTTCCCTTGTTTGATTTGAAGTCCAAGGAAGAAGTTGAGTTCTCCCATCATTGACATTTCAAACTCAGTTTGCATCTGCTTGCTAAATTCCTTGCACATTGACTCGTTAGTGGCACCAAAAATAATGTCATCCACATAAATCTGAGCCAGCAGGGTATCTTTACCCTTCCTCTTAATGAATAAGGTTGTATCAGCTTTGCCTCTGACGTAATTTCTAGTCAGCAAGAAACTGGTCAGCCTCTCATACCAATCACGTGGTGCTTGCTCGAGGCCGTACAGAGCCTTTTTGAGTTTATAAACGTGGTTTGGAAACTTAGGGTCCTCAAACCCTGGAGGTTGATTAACATAAACTTCCTCGTTTATAACTCCATTAAGAAATGCACTCTTAACATCCATTTGAAATAATTTAAAGTTCATATAAGATGCATATGCACATAAAATTCGAATAGCCTCTAGTCTTGCCATTGGGGTAAAGGTCTCACCGTAGTCAATACCTTCTTGCTGACTGTAGCCCTGAGCTACAAGTCTTGCTTTGTTTCTGACCACGTTCCCTTGTTCATCCAGCTTGTTGCGGAAGACCCATCTTGTTCCTATGGTCTTCTGACTCCTTGGATGTGGCACTAACTCCCATACATCATTTCTTCTGAATTGATCAAGTTCTTCTTGCATTGCACTCATCCAGAATTCATCGTGCTCAGCTTCAGCGAAATTCTTTGGTTCCTGAACTGAGACGAATGCTACGTTGCTGAGGTATCTCCTGAGTTGATTTCTTGTCATCAGGGTATTCTCAACGGCATCAAGAATAGCACTCTCAGTGTCCTCTTGGAATTCTTATCTCCTTTGGTAGGTTGATGTCTTGCGCTGACTGTGTTTCAACAATCTCTGCACGAGTAGACTGGTCAGTGAAAATAATTTTAGGTTCACTTTTACCTTTAGTTAGCCCTTGAGGGAATAACTCAGCGGCTGGTTCTTGACCAGCGGGTACTGAGTGTGGATCATCCTCGGTCAGCGGCTGGTATCTACCTGCAGGGTTAGTTTCGTCGAACTCAACATGTACTGACTCTTCTAGAACTTGAGTTCGTTTATTGAAAACTCTGTATGCTTTGTTGTTTGTTGAGTAGCCTAAAAAGATAGCTTCATCAGCTTTTGACTCAAACTTAGCTAAGCTATCTTTGGTATTTAAGATAAAACATTTACAGCCAAAGACACGAAAGTATCCAATGTTGGGCTTTCGTCCTTTCCAAAGTTCGTAGGGGTTTTTCTTTAGTATAGGTCTAACTAGAGCCCTATTAAGAATGTAGCACGCTGTGTTAACAGCTTCTCCAAAGTACTTTAGAAGCCTATGCTCACTCAGCATTGTCCTGACAATTTCAACCAAGGTTCTGTTCTTCCTTTCAACAACCCCATTTTGTTGAGGCGTTCTAGGAGCAGAGAAATTATGGTCAATGCCGTTGGTTTCACAGAATTCAACAAACTGTTGATTCTTGAATTCTCCACCATTATCACTTCGGATGTGACCTAACTTAAGGTTTTTATCATTTTCAAGTTTTCTTACCAAATTTGAAAATGTCTCAAAGGTTTCATCCTTGCTACTCAGCAAGATGATCCAAGTGTACCGAGAAAAGTCATCTACAATGACCAAGGAAAATCTTCTTCCACCCAAGCTCAGCGGCTGGACTGGACCGAAGAGATCCAAGTGTAGTAACTCTAATGGACGCTTAGTTGAGACAATGTTTTTACTATGAAAAGATTGTTTGGTTTGTTTTCCAGCTTGGCAAGCGTGGCATAGTTGATCTTTTTCAAATTTAAGTTCTGGCAGACCCTCAACCAATTGCTTTCTTGCTAATTTGGCTAGGAGGTCCATGCTTACATGACCAAGTCTCCTGTGCCATAGCCAGGAATTTTCTTCCTTTGACACTAAGCATACAGTTTTTGAAAACTTCTTTTCTAAGTTCAGCATGAAGACATTATCAATACGAGGGGCAGTTAAAATTAACTCATTTGTTTTACCCTCGAATATTTTACATCCAGTGTCATCAAATATAACTTTTCTCCCATTGTCACATAGCTGAGCTACGCTGAGTAAGTTATATTTGAGTCCGCTGACTAGGGAGACAGACTCAATAGTAGGATTACCACCAACGGTTCCTGACCCTACTATCTTACCCTTTTTGTTGTCTCCAAAACTTACGCTTCCTCCTCGTTTACGCTCAAACGTGATGAACTGAGTTTCATCACCAGTCATATACCTCGAGCATGCGCTGTCAATGTACCACATCTTTGACTTCTCAGCACACTTCAGGCTTACCTGCAATATAGCTAGTTGCTTTTAGGTACCCAATTCTTTTTGGGTCCTTGCTTGTTAGGTTCAACAGGTAAAGCATCATATTTTATTTTATGACGACATACTTGGACAGTATGTCCATTCTTTCCACAGAAGTCACAGCTGACCTTCCGTTTAGGATGTCTCACTGACTGGTCAGCACCCCAGTGCTGAGCGTGCCAGCACACCTTTGTGGTGTGTCCTTTCTTCCCACAGAAGTCACACTGGACATTCCGCTGAGGATTCCATCTCTGCTGACTAGTAATTCGGTACTCAGTGTTCAGAGGATTATTTCTTTTATTCGGAACCTTAAGTTGGTTCTGAATTGATGTGACGTCCTTCCTCAGTTTCTTAGAATCTGATTGGACCTCAGAGATAAACTTTTGCATAATGCCTATGTTACTATGCAAATCTGAGTTGTCCTGAAGAAGATATCGAAGGTCACTCAGTTTAACCTCCTCAACCTCGTCACATCGCCTGCTGAGTGCTCTAACCTTTTTATTACACTTTTTGACAAGTGTGTAGATGTCACTCAGGGCATTAACCATTTCATTTCTGAGCAAGGGTAGTGATATTACCTCAATTGAATGTTCCTCATCGTCAGATGCAATGGAGGGGTCAGCATGCTCAGAAACACATGGCTTAGCAAGTTCATCAGCCATGAAACAAATCTTTGCTGACTCAATGGCATCAGCTTCAGATGATGATGAATCATCACTATCACTCCAGGTTGCCACCATTGCCTTCTTGCCGTTCTTCCTTTCTTTCCTCAGCGAGGGACAGCTTGACTTGATATGGCCAGTTTGATGACATTCAAAGCATGTAATGGGCTTTGAGATGTCCTTCTTGTACTTGCTGTCACTGGAGTCAGCTTTGTACTTATCAAACTTCTTGTAAGGCTTCTTAGAATATTTGTCATTCTTTTTTAACAGCCTTTTCATCTTTCTGGTAAACATAGTCATCTCTTCATCGTCTGTTGAGCTCCCATCAGTGGAGTCAGCTTTCATGACAAGAGACTTTTGCTTCTTGTCTTCAGACTTTTCCTTCACCTCGAAATTCTTCATTGAGATCTCATGGGTCAGCAGTGAGCCAATGAGTTCATCGTATTTATAGGTGGTTAAATCTTGAGCTTCCTCAACAGCAGTCTTCTTCGCTTGCCAGCTTTTAGGAAGACTCATAAGAATCTTCTTGACTTGTTCTTCCTCAGTGAAGATCTTCCCAAGTCTCTTGAGCTCGTTGATGATGTTTGTGAATCTTGCATTCATGTCTGAGATCCCTTCATCATCGTTCATTTCGAACAGCTCGTACAATCTCATATGCTGGTTCACCTTGGACTCTTTCACCTTGTTGGTTCCTTCGTAGGTGACCTCCAGCTTCTTCCAGATCTCCTGCGCTGACTCACAACCTGAAATCTTGTTGTATTCTGCAGCATCTAGTGCACAGTGAAACATGTTTATAGCCGAAGCATGATTTTGTAGCTTCTTGAGATCATCCTCTGTCCATCTGGTCTCACATTTGACAACTGTTTGGCCATCAATAGATAGCCATGCACTCATATTTGTAGCCTGAATGAAATTTTTCATCCTATTCTTCTAGAAGGTATAGTTAGACCCGAAGAATAGGGGAGACCGAGTTATGGACAAACCCTCAGGCAAAATCTGAGTTGTCAGATTTCCTGGGAGAAACCGAGTGCTGTTTTCAGCCATAGTGGGGATCAGCTCAAGGTAGTTAAACCTTGCACAGTGAGCTTTTAGGCTCTGATACCACTTGTTGGTCCCTTATAACGTAACAAGTATAGTTCCAAAGGGGGGGGGGATAGGAACTATTTTAAAATTTGTTCGTTTAGGCTAACTTCTTTTTCTTTATGAAGAGAATTACACAGCGCGCTGAGTGATTTTAAGACACTAGCTTAGTCAACCAGTGACTAAGTCAGCTTCTTTCCTTGAGTCAGGAGATAGCACTTGAGTCTATTCCTAAACTCAGATACTCAATGCACACAACTCAGCATGACCTCTTTACTTAGTCAGTTTTCAAGCAAGCAATATATATATCAAAGGAATTTAAGGTTAGAGAGATGTTACTCAGCAGATTTATCCAGGTTCGGCCTCTATGCCTACGTCCTGTCCCCGGAACACGTTCCGAGCTTTCGAATTCTCTACTGAGCTCTTTAAAGGTAGAGCACCAAACCTTTTACAACCAGAAGCTGAGTATAACAAGAGTACCTTCCTCTATACCTCTACTCACTCATATTCTATCACTAAGTACTATAACCGAGTACTCAGCCTTTCCTTTCTATACTTCTAGAAATGATAATGAGATTGTCCTAAACAACAATTGCTAAGACACTTTAGATGATTGGAAATCACTCTAGACTTTTACACAAAAGTATGGAAATTGGTGTAAGGTATTTGCTTTGCTTTTCTCACAGATTCTTCGAGTATGAATTTGGTCAGCGTGATTGCTAGTTGAAGATCTGGATCGATTGAAGCAAATGGATGGCCTTTATATAGTGACATTTGAGACACCTGGTCATTTCGAATTTCAAAATAACCGTTGGAGGGAAACGGCTTCCTGTCATTGTCACTCTGTGCGTGCTCAGCGTCGTTGGCCAATAGAATTCTTGCATCTTCTGTCTTCGTCAGCCTTTGGCAGAATGTTTCGCCATTTATGGAAAAGTCCACGAGACAGCTTTCTGTGCCTTCTGAACTTTACCCAAAGTAGAAATACTTAGTCTAGAAGTTGAACATTCCTGCCGCTGTCCTGACTGCTTTGTCGTCCAACTCAGCAGCTTCATCCTGAAGCTTTTGCCACGAAGGCTTCTCGATCCTTCTCTTACTGAGTCGTCGTTTTAGTTGATACGGCTCCGTTTTGGAATCTTTTGGGCCGAATGATATTGATATGTTGACTTGGGCTTGACTTCCACTTAATAGGCCTTTGGTCTTTTTATTCTCAATGTCTTATATACAATTAAACTCAACATTGAACAAACACATTAGTGTAATAAATCAAAGCTTATTAAATTTAATGTGTTAGAATATTTTTACTTAAATAATTTTGTCAAATCAAAATCATGTGGAAAGGTGTTTCAACACCCCCTACAGTTCCAGTACAGACAGATCATGTAAAAGTGCTATTCGATCGAGCACGACCCTTCAACCGGGCATCGATAGATTTAGCTTTGGATTTTTTCCTGGCAGTAATCCACTGACTTCCTTCAGCAGCGTAGTCAAATTTATTCTGCTTTTAGATCTAAGCAAATGTTCATTCCATTCAAGAGATTCAGAAAGAAAGTTTACCTCCATATCCGGCGATTTAATGCATGTACCCTTAGTTTCAGCGTCAGAGCGCAGCTCATCATCATCTACTGATGCTTTAGAGCCAGAATTATCTACCAGAACTTCCTTCCTTTTGGACGCTGATTTGTGCAGAATAATTTGCAAAGGATTATCCGTCATCGCATTTTCTGCATCACTAGAAACCTCCGTACAACGGTCATCATCCCTCGCTTGATTCTCCTTTGCCATGCCATCCGAGGAGGGCGTGTTCCTTTCAAATGCATTCCCCTGCTTTTTATTTTTTGAGCTCCAACGAGTTTCAGCATTAGAGTTGCGCCGGCACTGGGCAGATGTATGACCAATGGAAGAACACGTACCACAAATCTCAGGCAGATTCTCATAATCCAAATAAACCCACTGCTTGTGATTAGTCGTGTCTAATCTAAGTTCAGATTGAAGCTCACTAGATAAGTCAATATCAACTAAGACCCTTGCATAATGTCCAAATTCACCATTTACAGTATTGTGATCAAATCGAATAGGAACTCCCACCGCTCTAGCAATACTGGCGATAATTCTGGTGTCCCAAAATTCCCAAGGCAAGTTGTAAATACGAACCCATACCTGAGCCGATGTGTTTTTGTGCAGATCAGGGCTGAAACCCGGTGTCCATGGCGAGAATCTAATGATGCCAGGTTTCAGAGCAATGGACCCAAGGCCCCAAATAGATTGGAGGGCACTTTCAGTTGGCATGATAATTTGATAAAATCCTTTCCCCATGGATATCAATTGCCAGTCGAATTTCCGCTTCCGAACTTGATTCAGTTTCTGCTTGAGTTCAGCATGTTTCCATGGACGATCTCCTCTGCTCAGTGTAACACGACCAATCACCGAGTACTGAACCGTCTTAATTCTCTCCTTATAAATATCTTGAGGAATACGAACCGCCTTGAAACCTCCCTCCTCAGAAATGAGTGGCTGCGATGGTGACGGATTCGCGGTATTCTTGACACCTCCCTTTACAGCCTCTGCAAACGATGGTTTTTTCCTGGGAGTCGAAGAGGAGAATTTTGCGAAAGCTTTCCGATCGAATAGATGTGCAATAGCAAACGGCGAGTCGCCGGTTGCCGGAGAAGAAGGCTTCGCCATGGTTTTAGGTCAGAGAAGAAACACCGCCATCCAGAAGAATCATGTCGTTTTCTATACTAATTATGGAAATTAAGAGTTTCAAAAAGTTATAAAATTATACTAAAGTTATAAAATTATACTTTGATTATACTAAAAAATACCTGTACTCGCAAAGCGACCTCCTATGCGCTGGGTCGGCTGTCTAACCGGGGTCGACTGCTCATCGATATCCTCACCCGTGCGATCATGTGCAGCTGCAGACTGTCGCAGTACCTGGGCTACCACATCCAGGTAGTCCTCCACAGAATCGCTATCACGCTATCTGTCACCAAAATCCGTCGCCCCCTCTGATCCATGAATATCGGGCTGATCCACAATCGGCCCCCTCCTCACCTGCTCCGTCGCAGCCCCTCTCCGCCTACGAGTAGATATATCAATACCACGCAATCTCGTATGCCGTGGTGTATCATCCTCGTCGTCCATATCTAGACGACGGGATGGATTTCCCACCCCTAGTAGGCTGTTCCGTCTACAAAAAATTACACTAAGTTAATCTAAAATTGTAACATATAAATTACACTAAATTAATTTAAATGTAAATATAATTTAAAATAAAAAAATAAAACACCCTCGGGCGTATGAACATCACACCCGAACCACTGGTCGGACGTATGAACATCACGTCCGACCTATGGTTCGGGCGTTTGAACATCACGCCCGACCTATGGTGCGGGCATGTGGCTATCACGCCCGCACCACTGGTCGGGCGTGATGTTCTTACGCCGGAACCACAGGTCGGGCGTGATGTTCATACGCCCGACTGCGATTCCGGCGATTTTTGAAAAGATCCCACAGATTTCAAATCGAAGCGAAAATCAACGAAATAAAACCGTAAATCTTACCATTTTCGCTTTCCCTTTACGACCTCTATCACCATCCATGATTTGGTTCAAAAATTAGTCCGGATTTGATCGAAGAGTGTATAGGGTTCTTGAAAGGTTTTGTCTTTTTTCAATTTTTGTGCAAAAGGTAGTTCGGTCAATTCTCGAGGCTAGAGGTAGGAATTTGTGGCTAGATACAGTAATTCACTTTTAAAAACAACAATCATTTACTATTTTTTCTAATTTTTGGTGTTGTAGACAAGTATTGAAAAATATTTTATTTTCCAACAAAAATTTGGCCAAAATTTTTCAAGACACTATTTTTCAGCAAACAAACATGTCCTTAGTATTAGTAAGAAAAAAATTCTAACTGTGTAAAACATTTCTTTAAAAATAAAATAAAATTACATTCATCATGATTTATTTTTATTTACTTTACATTTCCCTAAAAATATATCCAAAATTGCATATTTTATTTTCCTCCCTAATTTATATATATTATTTCCCGCGGGTAGACGAATAGTACATAGGAAGAAAAAAATAAACAAAATGCCAAAAAGTGATATAGCTAGAGAAATACCGAACATAACGACATCCAACCAAGATTGATGGTTTACCGTTGAAAGCCATATGTTTGAATTCGCCCTTATTCTCTCTCTTTTGTCTTCTCCGACTATCCTCTTCACCCGTTTCCGATGGGCAAGAGGCCGCCATATTCAGATATTGAATCGGGGGCCTACCGCAAATGTCCACCGCCACCGCCTCCACCACCACCCCCATCGACGGAGAGATATCGCTCGTGGCTAGTGCCTCTCATATTCGCCGTGAATATAACCATGTTTGTTTACACTATGTATGTCAATGATTGTCCTGCAAAAACAGGACCAGATAGATGTCTTTTCTATGATTATTTAGGCAGATATTCCTTCCAACCACTCACCGAAAATCCAGTTCTTGGGCCCTCCATTACTACGTAATTCATAATTCCCATCCTCAATCATTTTATCAACATTCAGTTTCTTTTCTTTTTTTTTTTTTAAAAACTTGTTGTGTTGACAGGCTGCATAATTTAGGAGCACTTGATCCAATAGCAATAGTGAATGAAGGTGAAACATGGCGATTCTTTTCTTGCGTGTGGCTTCATGCTGGAGTTGCCCATCTTTTTGCAAACATGACCAGTCTTCTGTTTATAGGAATCCGCCTCGAGGAAGAATTTGGATTCTGTAAGAATTTACCATAACTTATGTGTTCAAGGTTTTTGGGGCATTATTTTATCTATTGATACTAAACTACTAAATATGGCAGTGAGAATAGGAGCATTGTATCTGATATCTGGATTTGGGGGAAGCTTGATGTCTTCTTTGAATACAAAGCCAAATATATCAGTCGGAGCATCCGGTGCACTTCTCGGACTTCTCGGATGCATGCTTTCCGAGCTCTTAATCAACTGGACAATCTATGTAAATAAGGTAACGGGCAGCTGCAATTTTACGAGTCTTAAACTATAGATGTTGCAGAAAGGAATTTTTCTAACCTTGTATAATTCAGTGTGCAGCGATTTCCAGCCTGCTCTTGATCATTGCGCTTAATCTGGCACTCGGTCTCGTCCCTCGTGTTGATAATTCAGCTCATATGGGAGGGTTTTTCTCAGGATTTCTTCTTGGTTTCATCCTTCTAATGCGTCCTCAATACGGATATGTAAGCCGCAATAAAGTACCTGCAGGATATTATGTCAAAAGGAAACCTAAGCACAAGTGCTATCAATATATACTGTTTATTGCAGCATTGATTGTTCTAATTACCTGGTAACTAACTCCAAGTTTCTTAGTACTCAAACAATATTTGAATGTGCCAATTTGAGTGAATATTTCTGATTTTTGCAGGTATATATGGGGTTTGATCACCTTATTCAGTGGCCATAGATTTCCTAACCCTACTGGACGCACTAGCTAGTTTTACATGGGATCAACAACAGAATATTAGATGTAGGATTGTAGACATTTATGTGTGTAAGCAATGAATGATAACATATCTCCTTCGCTGGCCAGTCACCCTTTAATTCGAACCAGAAGCTTTTTCAATATTGGCTGGAGAAGCTTTTGTTACCTTTTACATGGAAATATAGTAAATATTTTTCTGGTTTAAACTGCTATTAGCATTCAAAACACCAACTCCGTGATCTTGCTTTGACTTCAATGTGCTAGCTACTCATTATTTACACAATTGAACGGAAGCTTCTTGCAGGCTCAAGCAGCCAAATGTATCATATCTCTTATCCTCAACAAATTTCTCTTCTTCAATAAAAGCCAAATGTAACAGATGCAATACTAGTAAGGGTGTGTCATAATCGTTTTATTTGATCTATGTATCCCACATAATTATATATGATATAAAAGCAACGAAAATGATATTTGTATCAAATGGATCGTCTCTGTAAATTGTGTTGTCATGTGTGAGTTTGGCAGCCCTAACAGTATCCATATCCAAATTTTTCTTCTGCGGTTGTCTATTATCTTTGTTGCAGCAATATATCACAAATTATATTACATATTTTAAGAATTGGAGTTTCCTCCAACAGGATAACGAAACTAACAAAACAAGATCCTATTCTTGTGTACTATACAACATGCACATGAGTGCAATGACCGAGTTTCAATCATAATAAACCTCACATGATTCTGAACGACCAAAAATTGTATAACGGTTGTTGGCAACATTGTCATAAGCAAAATCCCTTATGAACCTGTCACCATCAAAAACATATTAACACATGATTGAACATTGCTTCACATGCTTGTTTTGGACAAAGAAAGGGATAACTTACAGAGGTATGAATTGCAGGAAAAATGCGAGCTGGGGAAAAGGCAAATTAATGTATTCCATTATCTTCAACACAGCATCCGACTTGATATGTGATCTGTGATCCAACACCATGTCTTAGTTTTCCTCATCCTATCCTTTTTGTGAAATAACTAACATCATTTTCAAGGAAACTACAGCCACCAACCAGTTGTGGGAAATTGATAATTTAAGCTCGTGAATAATAGGCGAAAATCGCCATTTTTAATGTCTTATCCCCAAAAGTATAGAAATGCAGAATCCTCAACAACTCAAGATTATAGCACCGGATCCAGATATCATTACAACAGCTTATATTTTCAACATCTCCTTCTGCACTCTATTTCTCCACTTTTTTCCATGATAGATTAAACCAAGGAGATGAAGAATTCTACAACAATAGGAAAAGCTATTTCTCCATATGGCATGCTAGAAAGTAGAGTGATCTAGCTTTTCTCTTAGAGAAAAATATGATAAATAATAGAAATCATTTCACATTTTCTTTTTCTTTGTCAAATACAGTGATCAGGTGGACTTTTTGAAATCGAACTCAAAATAAACAATTAGAATCTATAATTCAAACCTTTCCTTTTCGACAAGCACCACGCTTGATATATCATCAGGAGCTCTCCCCGACCTCTGGAGCAGCTTTTGACCCGCCTCACTCTGGAGAGCTTCATATCTTATTCTCCTGTAATGGAAGAACAAAACAAGAAAGAGGGGAGCTTAGAATTGGGAAAATAAAACCCAAAAAAAAATGTTGCATTACAATATGCAACTATAACAGGGTCCAAACAAAAATCACTGTGCAATTAACAATCTCCTTTTCATTTTATCGAATAAATCACTTGATCGATTCTGTTAAGATAATAAATATTAATTTATTATTGTAAGGAGTTAATTGTTATTAGGAGTTAACTTTGTATTAGTAAGTTAATTGTAAATTCATGGATTCTAAATCCTTCGCTAGGTTCCTTGATTGTATATAAATAGGGATTATTTTATCAATAAAGTAAGTGATGAGGGCATCAATAAGGAAGTTGGGAATTCATTGAAACAGTTCTCACAAACAGCAATCCATTGTGTGACCTCATGAGCATCAGAGGAGAAATGCAGTCAAAGCACCCACGCGACGTGTTAGACATCTACACGATGTGTGGCCATAAAACTGAGATTCAGCTTCTTTTCCATTAACTTACACGAGATGATGTTTCCCACACAGTGTGTGGGTTTTCGGATTTTCAACCACACGGCATGTGGCCTGACTTAATCAACAAGTTCTTCAATTCAGCATGCTGTCCTAATTACAATCCTGCCACCCCTTATTTACAGTTTTTGCCATTATGTTATTTACTATTCTACCATTAGTTTACTTTGTGTCCATTTTAGCTCTATTGCACTTAAGTTATGTTAGTAGTGCTTTAGGGGTTTTAAGGTCTTTTACAGCCTAGGGTTTAAGGGTTTAAGGTCTTAGCATTGAAGGAGGAGTCACAATTGAGTTTGGGAAGTTGGAAGAGCTATCGAAGGATGGGGAGTGAAGGTTCATCAATGAATCGGGAACCACCGAGGCTTTTAAATAAGGGAAAACAAGTGCCGAGTTCAAGTGGGGTTAAGGCTCCTAATGTTGTGAGAGCATCACGGGAGATGTGAACCATTGAGGGGAGCAACACCACCTCCTAAAAACTCTAACACCTATGTCAAACCGGCAAGTGTTTTTGATACAATGAGCCGCGGCATTGTTCTAATGAGTGTCCCAAGAGAATAAATCCTAATGTGGTACAGAGGTATGAAGATGGCTATGATGATGATGATGGAGTGTACTGTGAATCTCTTGAGGATGAGGACAATGGGGAGTTCGATGAGACTCATGTCATACGTCATATATGTTGTGAGGAGATTACTTGTGTTCAACCGGATTGAAGAGGATCAACGGAACCAATTGTTCCAAACTCGATGTTTAGTGTAAGAAGAGAAATGTGATGCCTCTCATTCATGTACTTGTTTGTGTTCCAATTCTGTTTGTAAAGTGATGCCTCCCATTCCTGTACTTGTTTTGCTGCAAAGAAAGTTTATGATTCTCACAATGCTGATCGGTTGGTTCCATTCCGCATGAGCCTCTAGGATGAATATGCTAATGTTAGGCATCAATTATTTTTGTTAGATCTGCTGACAAATATTCATAAAGCTTATTCTATGGTTCAGAATATGGAAAAGCAGAGGGAAGTTCTTTCTGAGAACTCCAATATGGTGATTGCAGTGTTTCTGGTCCTAAGTCAAGCACTACCTATGCTGCCTCTTCTTCTAGCAGAGGCAAGAAACAAGATTCCGAAAATAAATCTGATCGCTTTTGTACTCATTGTGACAAATCTAGTCATGAGAAGTAGACTTGCTTCAAGCTACATGGATATCTTGACAAGTTCCAGGATTTTAAGAAGAAATCACAACCTCATTTATTTCTTCTACTCCCATTTCTACTACTGCTACTCCTACTCCTTCCCTCAAATCTATTCCTTCTCCTACAATCCCTACTTCTACTCCAATATAATTTATACCTTCCCTTTTGTCACCTTCTCTTTCTCCCCTCATTTCTCCACCTAATCCCTTGTCTGTCTCATCCTGTCATGATATTTCTCCTCCCCCGATTCATTCGAATGTTTCATTACCTCTACCTTCTTCCCCAACCCCTCTTCATGTGATCGACCCATTAAAACTCGTATATGGCTTCAAGACTTTGTTGCTCATACTGTTACTACCTCTTCATGGAAAAATTCCGTGGCTAGTGAGTTACAGGCTTTGGAGGATAATTACACTTGGGATTTACTTCCTTCCTAAAGGGAAAAAGGTTATTTCTATTAAATGGGTTTTTTAGTATTAAACGAAAACCTAATGGGTTTGTTGAATGTTATAAAGGGTACACTAAGGCTCAACTGGGTCAAGTTTGTAAACTTTGCAAATCATTATATCGTCTTAAGCAAGCTGGGTGTCAGTGGAATAAAGAGTTTACTACTATGATTATCTCTTTTGGTCATTGTCTTTTTACATGTAGTTACAATGACGTTTTTCTTATTCTCATTCTCATTGTCTACTTAGATGATGTTCTTATCACAGACAGTTCTGAAACTTCTATCATGGATGTTAAAACATATCTTCATGCTCTTTTTACTATTAAAATCTTGATCATGCTAAGTATTTCCTTGAGATTGAGTCACCCAGAGATAAGAATGGTTTATTCTTATCTCAACTGAAATACATTCCTGACTTGTTTTCTAAAGGCTGGCCTTAGTCAGGCTAATTCCTCTCCTTGTCCTATTCAATCCGGTATAAATCTAGATCCGTCTTTCGGCTCGATATGTCCTCAACCTGATCAGTATAGACGATTTGTAGGGAAATTACTCTACCTTAATTCTACACGTCCTGATATTGGCTTCGCTGTTCAACAGCTTAATCAATTTATGCATAATCCTTGTTCTCATTATATGAATGCTGTTTTCTTTCTTATTCGATATCTCAAAGATACAATGCGTTATGATTTATCATGTAGTTCTATTAATGATTTTCGATTATCCGTATATTGCGATGCTGATTAGGGATGTTGTAAAGAAACTCGGTGATCTGTTAGTAGCTATTGTAATTATTTTTTTTTGGATAATTCTCTTATTTTTTGAAAAGACAATAAGCAACCCAATGTGACCCGCTCTTCTGACGAGGCCGAGTACCGCTGAATGGCTACTACTTGTGAGCTTAATTTGATATCTTATTTTTTAAAAGTTTTTAAGGTTTCACTTTCTTTTTCTATACAATTTATTGTGATAGTGAAACTACTATACATATTGTCTCTAATCTAGGTTTTTCATGAACAAACTAAACATTTAGATATTGATTGTCATCTTGTCACTGAACATCTTACATCAGATTTTCTTGCTACTTCACATGTTTCTACTAAGCTACAGTTAGCTGATATTTTAACCAAACATTTATTTGCTCCTCATCTTATTATTTTTTCTTCCAAGATGGGACTTGTTTCTTCCGGGTCTCTATCTTGAAGGGGTATTAAGATCATCAATGTTAATTGTAATTAGAGAATTAACTTTGTATTAGGGAATTAATTGTAAATTCATGAATTCTAGATCTTTCTATGTTACTTAATTGTATCTAAGTTGAGCTTTACAATTTTAATTTTGTACAGATTCAGTCTGGATGGAGTTAAATTACCATATTGAAACCAAATTGCATAAGTATGACGAATACGGATATAATTATGGAAGAAAAGCAAAAATCAAATACTGACCTATTACGATCATTGTCGCGTACAAACCTTACTCCTCCATTGCAGAGGTTGCAAACACCTACCATATCATAAATAAACTCAATTTCAGTAATCCTCAACAGAGGAAATGGAAAAATGTGTTGTTGACAGTGTTTTACCATCGAACAGCATGATGGGCCTGGAATCTCTATCGAAAAAGCTATTAGTTGCCTCGACGGTTTGGAGTGTAGGAGTGTCCACATAATTTCTCGGAGGAGGAGATAGAGTAGCGAACGCAGCCATTCTGCGTGTAACTAGGGGAGTCGGTAATCGCACACATCCGCCTGGCCCTGGAGTAAGAAGCGCCATTGAAGAATACAAATTTGAGCTATTGGTTGGTTAAAATGATAGCTGTGAACTCAAGGGAGGCTTGTTGTGCTTATGTGGAACTGAAGAGACCACTAATATCTCAAAAATCAAAATTGCTAATTTAATTAATCCTTTCTTTTTGCTACATCAAATTCTAGTTTTGGTGTATTTATCATTTGATTTTCATTTCAACACATTCAATATTTTTTTTTTGTCATGTATCAAAGTCTTTTTGCTACATCAAGTCTTTTATAATAGTAATAAAAAAATAGCTTTATCTTTGTTTAAAGGGATAAAAAAATACATCAAATATTTACATCCATAACCAATTTTACTCATAATATATGGTGCAAATTTAGCTCCAAGTTGTCATCTAATAGCAATTGTACCATTAACATTAAATTGGATCAATTTAAGAAATAATTCATCAAACTGTCGTTTTAATCATGAATTTTATTATCCACGCTTTACATATGAGTCATTTTATCACTTATTGATTAGATGTAAAAAAAATTTTAAAAAATTAAAAAATATATTGTCCATTGTACGAGTTGGACAAAAAAATTTAAAATATTTCACCGAATTTATAAATATTAATATCAAATTCTATTAATTTTTGGTTCGTAAGTGTATCCACCGCCGACAGCAGTGGCTATTCACAGAAAATATGATTTTTTTTAAAAACAAACTGATATGCAATTGGTGCAGAATAAAGAACAACAAATCTGTGTTATATAATAATGTCTGAAATTAATCCAATTTGACAACGTTGTGGGTAAAATTGCTCTTTGTTGAAACACATTTCCACATAATTTTGATTTGACAAAATTGTTTAAGTATAATTAAAAACATATTCTAAACACACTAAGTTTAAATGCTTTGATTTATTCTACTAATGTGTTTATTCAATGTTGAGTTAAATTGTTTATAAGACATAAGGATTAAAAGGCCCAAGCCTAATACAACAGTCAAAGCCCAAGTCAAACAGTTCAATACAACTCGGTCCGCGTTTATCAAAACGATGTCGCTGTGTACCAAAACGAAACTCAGCAAGAGAAGGATCTAGAAGACCTTCAGGGAACAACTTCGGAACGAAGCTGCTGAGTTGGTTCGACAAAGCGTACAAGACAGCAGCTGGCTAAGAAAAACTTCCAGACAAAGTATTTCTACTTTGGGTAAAGTTCAAACGACACAGTATGCTGTCCAGTTGACTTTACCATAAAAGGAGAGACATTCTGCCGAGCTGACCAAAAGCTGACCGAGGACAGAAGATACACAAATCTAATTGGCCGAGAGCTCTGAGCAAGTCAGGATGACAACGACAGGAAGCCGTTTCCCTCCAACGGTTATTTCGAATTTCGAAATGACCGATGCCTCAAGACGTCTCTATAAATAGTGCCATCAGAAGCTTCATTCAATACAGAACTTGATCAAGCCATTACGCTGACCAAATTTCTACGCAAGTTCTGCAAGCAAAAAGCAAAGCAAATCTTAAACTACAGTTCATATATTTGTGTAAAAGTCTAGAGTGATTATTCAATCATCTAAGGTGTCTTAGCAATCATTGTTTAGGACAAACACTTATCATTTCTAGAGATTAGAAAGGAGAGGCTGAGTACTCGGTTATAGTACTCAACGAGAGATTAGGATTGAGTAGAGGTATAGAGGAAGGTACTCTTGTTATACTCAGTTGCTAAGATTGTAAAAGGTTTGAGGCTCTACCTTTAAAGAGCTCAGTAGACGATTCGAAATATCGGAACGTGTTCCGGGGACAGGACGTAGGCTTAGAAGAAGCCGAACCTGGATAAATCTGCTGAGTAACGTATTTCTTACCTTAAACTCCTTATATATATTGCTTGCTTAAATAACCAAAAAAACTGACCAAGTAAAGAGGTCAAGCTGAGTTGTGCGCATCAAACATCTGAGCTCAGGAATAGACTTTAAGTGCTATCTCCTGACTCAAGTCAAGAAACTGACCTAGTCATCAGTTGACTAAGCCAGTATCTTACTGATTACTCAGCGCCGCTGTTAAAACCTTTTCTCTTGAGAAAAGAAGTCTGCCCTAAATCTTTAAAAAGTTTAAATAGTTCCTAACCCCCCCTTGGAACTATACTTGTAACGTTATAAGGGACCAACAAGTGGTATCAGAGCCTAAAAGCTCACTGTAAAAGGTTTAACAACCTTGAGCTGATCCACACTATGGGCGAAAACAGTACTCGGTTTCTCCCAGGAAACCAAACAACTCAGATATTGCCTGAGGGGCTGTCCATCACTCGGCCTCCCCTATTCTTCGGGTCTAACTATACCTTCTGGAAGAATAGGATGAAAAATTTCATTCAGGCTACAAATATGAGTGCCTATCTATCTATAGTGCAAGGCTCATTTGTACCTGTCGAAGTTGTGGCTGGCCAAACAGTTGTAAAAGCTGAGGCCAAATGGACAGAGGATGATCTCAAGAAGCTTCAAAATCACGCTTCGGCTATTAATATGCTTCACTGTGCGCTCGATGCTGCAGAATATAATAAAATCTCAGGTTGTGAGTCGGCGCAAGAGATCTGGAAGAAGCTGGAGGTCACCTACGAAGGAACCAATAAAGTAAAGGAGTCCAAGGTGAACCAGCAGATGAGACTGTACGAGCTTTTCGAGATGAACAATGATGAGGCGATATCTGACATGAATGCAAGATTTACCAACATCATAAATGAGCTCAAGAGACTTGGGAAGATCTTCACTGAGGAAGAACAAGTCAAAAAGATACTCAGGAGTCTTCCTAAAGACTGGCAAGCAAAGAAGACCGCTGTTGAAGAAGCTCAGGACTTAACCACCTACAAATACGACGAACTCATCGGCTCGTTGCTGACCCATGAGATATCGATGAAAAACTTCGAGGTGAAGGAAAAGTCTGAAGACAAAAATCAGAAATCTCTTGTCATGAAAGCTGACTCCACTGAAGGGAGCTCAACAAATGATGAGGAGATGGCTATGTTCACAAGGAAGATGAAAAGGCTATTCAGGAAAAATGACAAATATTCTAAGAAGCCTTACAGAAAGTTTGATAAGTATAAAGCTGACTCCAGCGACAGCAAATACAAGAAAGACAACTCAAAGCCTATTACATGCTTTGAATGTCATCAAACTGGCCACATAAAGTCAAGCTGCCCCACGCTGAGGAAAGATAAGAAGAACGGTAAAAAGGCAATGGTGGCTACATGGAGCGACAATGATGAGTCTTCATCAACAGAAGCTGAGGCCACCGAGTCAGCGAAGATATGCTTCATGGCTGACGAACTTGCTGAGCCGTGCGTTTC
Source organism: Euphorbia lathyris (assembly GCF_963576675.1). Classification (NCBI taxonomy): domain Eukaryota; kingdom Viridiplantae; phylum Streptophyta; class Magnoliopsida; order Malpighiales; family Euphorbiaceae; genus Euphorbia; species Euphorbia lathyris. The sequence continues at coordinate 66,313,051 of NC_088912.1, read as the reverse complement.
TGAGCATACTGACCCCTCCGTTGCATCTGAAGATGAGGAGCAATCAAATGAGGTAATACCACTTTCCCAGCTCAAAAACGAAATGGGTAATGCCTTGAGTGATCTCTATACACTTATCAAAAAGTGTAATAAGAAAATTAGAGCACTCAGCAGGCGCTGTGACGAGGTTGAAGAGGTCAAGCTGAGTGACCTCAGATACCTTCTTCAGGATAACTCAATGTTGCATGATAACATGAAGATCATACATGAGTCTGTCTCTGAAGTCCAATCAGTTTCAAAGAAACTGAGAAAGGACGTCACAACTATCCAGAACCAATTAAAGGTTCCAAATAAAAGAAACATTCCTCTGAGAACTCAGTACCAAGGTACTCAGCAGAGATGGAATCCCCAGCGGAATGTCCAGTGTGACTTCTGTGGGAAGAAAGGTCACACCACAAAGGTGTGCTGGCATGCTCAGCACTGGGGTGCTGACCAGTCAGTGAGACAACCTAAACAGAAGGTCAGCTGTGACTTCTGTGGAAAGAATGGCCATACTGTCCATGTATGTCGCCATAAAATAAAGTATGATACTTTACCTGTTGCACCTAACAAGCAAGGACCCAAAAAGAATTGGGTACCTAAAAGTAACTAGTTACACGCAGGTAAGCCTGAGATGTGCTGAGAAGTCAAAGATGTGGTATATTGACAGTGCATGCTCAAGGCATATGACCGATGATGAAACTCAGTTCATCATATTTGAGCGTAAACGAGGAGGAAGTGTAAGTTTTGGAGACAACAAAAAGGGTAAGATAGTAGGGTCAGGAACCATTGGAGGTAACCCCACTATTGAGTCAGTCTCCCTAGTCAGCGGACTCAAATATAACTTACTCAGCGTAGCTCAGCTATGTGACAATGGGAGAAAAGTTATATTTGATGCTACTGGATGTAAAATATACGAGGGTAAAACAAATGAGTTAATCTTAACTGCCCCTCGCATAGATAATGTCTTTATGCTAGACTTAAAGAAAAAGTTTTCAAAAACTGTATGCTTAGTATCAAAGGAAGAAAATACCTGGCTATGGCACATGAGACTTGGTCATGTAAGCATGGACCTCCTGGCCAAATTAGCAAGAAAGCAATTGGTTGAGGGACTGCCTGAACTTAAATTTGAAAAAGATCAATTATGCCACGCTTGCCAAGCTGGAAAACAAACCAAACAATCTTTTCATAGCAAAAACATTGTCTCAACTAAGCGTCCGTTAGAGTTACTACACTTGGATCTCTTCGGTCCAGTCCAGCCGCTGAGTCTGGGTGGAAGAAGATTTTCCTTGGTCATTGTAGATGACTTCTCTCGGTACACTTGGGTCATCTTGCTGAGTAGCAAGGATGAGACCTTTGAGACATTTTCAAATTTGGTTAGAAAAATTGAAAATGATAAAGACCTAAAATTGGCTCACATCCGAAGTGATAATGGTGGAGAATTCAAAAACCAAAAGTTTGTTGAATTCTGTGAAGCCAGCGGCATTGACCATAATTTTTCTGCTCCTAGAACACCTCAACAAAATGGGGTTGTAGAAAGGAAGAACAGAACTCTGGTTGAAATAGCCAGGACAATGCTGGATGAGCATAGGCTTCCAAAGTATTTTTGGGGAGAGGCTGTTAACACAGCGTGCTATATTCTTAATAGGGCTCTAGTTAGACCTATACTCAAGAAAACCCCCTATGAACTTTGGAAAGGAAGAAAGCCCAATATTGGATACTTTCGTGCCTTTGGCTGTAAATGTTTTATTTTAAATACCAAAGATAGCTTAGCAAAGTTTGATTCAAAAGCTGATGAGGCTATCTTTCTAGGCTACTCAACAAACAGCAAAGCATACAGAGTTTTTAATAAACGAACTCAAGTTTTAGAAGAGTCAGTACATGTTGAGTTCGACGAAACTAACCCTGCAGGTAGATACCAGCCACTGACCGAGGATGATCCACACTCAGTAACCGCTGACCAAGAACCAGCTGCTGAGTCATTCACTAAAAGGCTGACCAAGAGTAAGAGTGAACCTAAGATTACTTTCACTGATCGGTCTACTTCTGCAGAGATTGTTGAAACACAGACAGCACAAGACATAAATCTACCGAAAGAGATAAGGATTCCAAGAGGACACTCAGAGAGTGCAATCCTTGATTCTGCTGGGAATACCCTGATGACAAGGAATCAACTCAGGAGGTACCTCAGCAATGTAGCCTTCGTCTCAGTACAGGAACCTAAAAACTTCGCTGATGCTGAGGAAGATGAATTCTGGATGAGCGCAATGCAAGAGGAACTCGATCAATTCAAAAGAAATGATGTATGGGAACTAGTGCCACATCCAAGGAGTCAGAAGACCATTGGAACAAGATGGGTCTTCCGCAACAAAATGGATGAGCAAGGAAATATAGTCAGTAACAAAGTAAGGCTTGTAGCTCAGGGCTACAGTCAGCAAGAAGGTATTGACTACGGTGAGACCTTTGCCCCAGTGGCAAGGCTAGAAGCTATTAGGATCTTATGTGCATATGCATCTTACATGAACTTTAAATTATTCCAAATGGATGTTAAGAGTGCATTTCTTAATGGAGTTATAAACGAGGAAGTTTATGTTAATCAACCTCCAGGGTTTGAGGATCCAAAATTCCCAAACCACCTTTATAAACTCAAAAAGGCTCTGTACGGCCTCAAGCAAGCACCACGTGCTTGGTATGAGAGGCTGACCAGTTTCCTGCTGACTAGAAATTATGTCAGGGGCAAAGCTGATACAACCTTATTCATTAAGAAAAAGGGTAAAGATACCCTGCTGGCTCAAATATATGTTGATGATATAATATTTGGTGCAACTAACGAATCAATGTGCAAGGAATTTAGCAAACAAATGCAGACTGAGTTTGAAATGTCGATGATGGGAGAACTCAACTTCTTCCTCGGACTTCAAATAAAACAAGGAAAGAATGCCATCTTCATCAGTCAAGCTAAATATGCCAAGGAGATATTAAAGAAATATGACTTGGAAAATTGCAAGCCAATATCCACTCCTATGGGCACTGACACTGTCCTCTGCACTGACGAGAATGGTAAGTCAGTAGACAGCAAATTGTATTGAGGTATGATAGGCTCTCTACTTTACTTAACAGCCAGTAGACCGGACATTCAGTTCTCAGTATGCTACTGTGCTAGATATCAATCTAACCCTAAGGAATCTCATTACATAGCTGTAAAAAGAATCCTTAGATACTTGCAAAGCTCAGTGAACGCAGGTTTATGGTATCCCAACACACATGGCTTTACACTCGTTGGATACACTGATGCTGACTATGGTCGAGACAAGCTAGAACGGAAAAGCACCTCTGGAGGATGTCATTTCTTAGGAAGCTGTCTTGTATCTTGGTTCAGCAAGAAGCAGGCGTCAGTAGCCTTGTCTACCACTGAAGCTGAGTACATTGCTGCTGGTCACTGTGTTGCTCAAGTCTTATGGATTAAGCAACAGCTTGAAGACTATGGTGTTCAAACAAAGACAATTGAGGTCAAATGCGACAACAAAAGTGCAATTGATCTATCAAAGAACCCAATTCAACACAGCAGAATGAAGCATATCAGCATAAGGCATCACTTCATTCGAGACCATGTACTCAAAGGTGAGATAAAGCTGATCTACGTCCCAACGGATGAGCAGCTTGCGGATATCTTCACAAAGCCACTGGCTCATGAACAATTCAGCATACTGAGAGAAGCCATTGGTATGTTTAATCCTCTTCAGTAAATACTTGTTCTATAATGTGAATTCATGCTGAGTGAGTTACTATGCTGAATGATTTATGCAAATGCATGCTGAGTGATTGTTATGCTGAGCACTTAACACAAAATACACATCAATACTGAGTCAATATGCACACTGAGTAGTAATCTTAAACTGAGATATCATTCTTTCATACTACTGACCACTCAGAATTCAAAACGCTTAGTATTCTAAACGCTGAGTGTTAGATCCGTTGCACTTAATGCTTAAACACGCGAATAGTCACCTAGGATGACGTATGCGCCGAATGTGTCATAAAAGCCAGGATTTTTGTCGGTTGACAATCCCAAGGCAAAACTGACACATGGATTCGTTAAGATCCACACTTCACCGCTATAAATAATGGGTAAATCCCCATTGTTATCTTCTTTACGTCTACCGAATTTTAAGGCAAAGAGCTTTCTCTCTAAAAAAATCTCAAAGCTTCCCAAACGCATTCTTCAACTATGACTAAAGTTTCATTCAACGTTTCCGGTGCCGGCCATCCTAAGCCCAGCTCCGATGAAACCTCCAGGCAAACCTCTGTGCCGGAATCTACCAAGGTCACTACTCCGAGCAAAGGAAAAACTGGCCAAACCTCCTCTGGTAAAGGAAAGCCTGACAAAGTCAGGACCTATTCAAAGGTCTTCAAAAACGTCCGAGAATGGAAGGTTGAGCCCTCAAGATGGGTATCTGAAGCCTTCATACAATCCGAACAACCCTTCTGTGAGTGGATTTCACAGAATGGATGGACTGGGCTATTTTCGATTAGGGATCCCACCTATCCTAACCTTGTAAAGGAGTTTTACCACAACCTTCGCGTTGCCGATGATAACCAGGACTACTTGGTAACCGTGGTGAAAAAGAAAACCATCTTCATCAACCCTCTCTATCTAGGGAATCTGCTCAAGTTAAAAACTGAGGGAGCAAGGCTAAGGAGATCTGGAGATCAGGATGGTACTGGGTACGAGGTCAACTTCTGTAAACCTGAAGGCCACTCAGGAGAAGTGTCCAGTTCCTCCATGGGTCAGCACCAGAAGATGGCTCATTATCTGCTGAGTTATTTTATCTATCCCAAGATTAACTGCACCACCTCAGCAACAAACTTCGAGCAATGCTTCATCTGGCATATGCTGACGTACAAACCGATCAACATGCCAGTATTCCTCATTGCTGGCTTCCTAAGGAGTTCCGGAACTCTAAGGCTAGGATCACTCATCACCAGGATCCTCATTGATCATCAGATAGACCTGACTGATGAAGTAAAAGCTAAAGGATCCGAGATCACAGCAGCTTCACTGAGAGCGTTGAAGTTCGGTCAGCCTCTGAAGAAAGGAAAAGCTGCTGCTGCTACTGCTGCTGGACAAGCTGAGGAAACAGTTGTTTCGCAGAAAGGGAAAAGAACTAAGGCCCCCGCTTCTCGTAAGAGGAAAGCTGTTGAGACTCCTTCACATGATACTGAGTCTCCAGCTAAGAGGCAAAAGTCAGCTGGTACTAAGGGACAGGAGAGACCTAAGTCAGCTGATAAACGAAGCAGGCAAGATGAGCCTGAAACTGAGGACAGAACTGATCCTGATGTGCAACCTCAGAAGAAGCACAAGTCTTCTACACTGACTCCCCTCGATGCTATCCCTACTGACATTGTTGTGCCTGGTGACTCTCACTACACACAGTGTTTAGGAACTATGTCTGAGGAACAAGAAGAAGAGGTGCATCTGGACGACCAGTTTATTGCACAAGTTGAAGAAGAACTAGATGGTGATAGTTCAGAAGATGACGAAGAAGAAGAGGCCAGCGGTCAGGATGACGCTGAGGATAATGAGGAGACAACCAGTGAGGTTGAAGCTGAGCAAGCCAATACTGTGTTGGCTGCTGGAGAAGAACAAGAACTTGACCAACACAATGTTGATCAAATCCAAGAGCAAGCTGACCAGCTAAATACTGAGCAAGAAGAAACTTCTCCATCTCACTCAGGCGAATCTATTCTGGCTGACAATCCTCCTCGCAAAAGAAGATTGGTTAAAGCAAGTGAAAAGACAGTCAGTGAGCCTCCTGTACAACCACCAACTCTTCCTGACTTCGTTATTCAAAAGCCAACCCAGGACCCTTCTGCAGTTAAGCTAAAAAATTTCAAACGACAACAACCTCCTACTGCATCGGCATCTATAGAAAAGCAATCCTCTGTTTCTTCTCAACAGGAACATGCCGACTTAAGTGCTTCCGCCACCTCAACAAGTCAGGTTGAGGCGATTACTATCAATGCTGTCCATCCAAGCATTGTGCTGACTCCAAATGTATCTGCCCCCGTCAGCACCGACAGTATTCGAATTTCTACTTCTCCACTCAACAACTCTGTCGATCAATCAACCCTACCAGAATCTCAAGTGCAGATTGGAACAACACTACCAGTCACTGACCACGTCATTCCTCTAACTCCTCTTCCCACCGGTCATACTGATGCAACTGGAAAACTGAATGAAGGTTCTTTAAGCTACATGAATGTCACTGAGTCTAGCAAACGCATCATCGACTCAGTACAAACCTTGATCAAAGACCTTCAACAATCGTCTACTCCTGCTGCTGAGTCTTCTAATGTAGAGACTACTCAGCTTTCCCAAGTAACTCAGCTTCTGAACGAAGTTAAGGGATTTAAGGACTTGCTAAGTATCATCATCTCCTATCAAACACAGCAAGCTAAGCAGGATTCCATTGCAAAGCTGGCTGAGATCCAGCTGACAACTGTTCAACACTTACACGCTCTACAACAACAAGTTCAGACCTTGTCAGCTGTGAACACACGCTACGCTACCTCTGATGAAGTCAAGATGCTCTTTGCTCAGCTTCACACCGAGCAAATCAAAACCAACGAGCAAATGGCTTCTTATTCTCAGTGCTCAGTGGAGCAAATTGGTGAAGCTGTTCGATTGCTGAATCTGGACAAGCAAGAGATGGATACTGACGCTATGAAACAGAATGAAATGTTGTCCATCGCCAGACAAACCTTCAATCACATTCGTCACAGCAATGTTCAACGTCAATACTATGACACCTACTTACTCAAGACATTCCATCAAGTCATTGCAGGTCTGACTGATGCACTTACATGGATAGGCAAAGCTGAAGCCTTCACTATTAGCATGATCAGCGCTGCTGAGCTTAAAATACCCACCGAGGTTTCAAAAAGTGGTGTGGCTATTTTTGATGGTGTCAATGAAAGTGCCGAACGACTTAAAGCGCTGTCCACAGAACTGACCAGAGTCGTCTTAACCGACGCCTTTAGGATTCCTCCTCCCGATGCTGACAAAACGGGGGAGAAAGCACAAGCGAGAACACAGCATGAGTCTAGTCAGTTTGAACAGAAGAAAAAGAAATAGACACAGGCTAGCTCAGTATAGGCTAAGTATGTATGTATGTAGTCTCTATGCCTGTCTCAAATTTTTGTCTTGTTGTAAACACTGACTACCTACATTAAATATCAATACTTGCATCTTATGTTCAAACTCTGAGTTATGAATTATTTTTATACGATGCTGTGTATTATGTCATTATGTATCTTCAATTGAATCAGCCTTGTTTAAATGCTTATAAAAATCATTGATTGAACCAAATGCTGATAACATGTTTGACATTGACTTACATGTAGTCTTATTAAACTCATTGAACACAACAAATTACTCAGCGCCCTCTGAATGATAAAACCTTCCGCTCAATACTGAGTAAAATAGAATATGTTCCATGAGCTGACCTATATCTGAAAACTGACCTTAGACTTACTTGGTCAAACCTTTAAATGTTTAGAGTAAAACTAAGTCAGTAGCTCAACCCTTACGAGGGAGTTTGCTAAGTTATATTAGGTCAACTATCATGGGGGAGCTCAACACTGAGTTCCTCACTGAATAGTTTTGCCAACATCAAAATGGGGGAGTTTGTTGAAACACCTTTCCACATAATTTTGATTTGACAAAATTGTTTAAGTATAATTAAAAACATATTCTAAACACACTAAGTTTAAATGCTTTGATTTATTCTACTAATGTGTTTGTTCAATGTTGAGTTAAATTGTTTATAAGACATAAGGATTAAAAGGCCCAAGCCTAATACAACAGTCAAAGCCCAAGTCAAACAGTTCAATACAACTCGGCCCGCGTTTATCAAAACGATGTCGCTGTGTACCAAAACGCAACTCAGCAAGAGAAGGATCTAGAAGACCTTCAGGGAACAACTTCGGAATGAAGCTGCTGAGTTGGTTCGACAAAGCGTACAAGACAGCAGCTGGCTAAGGAAAACTTCCAGACAAAGTATTTCTACTTTGGGTAAAGTTTAGACGACACAGTATGCTGTCCAGTTGACTTTACCATAAAAGGAGAGACATTCTGCCGAGCTGACCAAAAGCTGACCGAGGACAGAAGATACACAAATCTGATTGGCCGAGAGCTCTGAGCAAGTCAGGATGACAACGACAGGAAGCCGTTTCCCTCCAACGGTTATTTCGAATTTCGAAATGACCGATGCCTCAAGACGTCTCTATAAATAGTGCCATCAGAAGCTTCATTCAATACAGAACTTGATCAAGCCATTACGCTGACCAAATTTCTACGCAAGTTCTGCAAGCAAAAAGCAAAGCAAATCTTACACTACAGTTCATATATTTGTGTAAAAGTCTAGAGTGATTATTCAATCATCTAAGGTGTCTTAGCAATCATTGTTTAGGACAAACACTTATCATTTCTAGAGATTAGAAAGGAGAGGCTGAGTACTCGGTTATAGTACTCAACGAGAGATTAAGATTGAGTAGAGGTATAGAGGAAGGTACTCTTGTTATACTCAGTTGCTAAGATTGTAAAAGGTTTGAGGCTCTACCTTTAAAGAGCTCAGTAGAGGATTCGAAATCTCGAAACGTGTTCCGGGGACAGGACGTAGGCTTAGAAGAAGCCGAACCTGGATAAATCTGCTGAGTAACGTATTTCTTACCTTAAACTCCTTATATATATTGCTTGCTTAAATAACCAAAAAAACTGACCAAGTAAAGAGGTCAAGCTGAGTTGTGCGCATCGAACATCTGAGCTCAGGAATAGACTTTAAGTGCTATCTCCTGACTCAAGTCAAGAAACTGACCTAGTCACCAGTTGACTAAGCCAGTATCTTACTGATTACTCAGCGCCGCTGTTAAAACCTTTTCTCTTGAGAAAAGAAGTCTGCCCTAAATCTTTAAAAAGTTTAAATAGTTCCTAACCCCCCCCCCCCTTTGGAACTATACTTGTAACGTTATAAGGGACCAACACTCTTGACTATCAACGTTATGGGTACAATTGCACCATTTTAGACATTATTGGTAAAATTCCTCCTAATTGTAAATGTTAATGGTATTTTTTCACCTTATCCTTTAGAAGTATTTTTACACCTTATCCCTTATTTAAAAGTTGCATCTTTTTTAAAGATTGCAGTTTTCATTTTAAGAGTAGAAAAAAAAATATGTGTAACACGAATTATAAAAAAAATTGTAAAAACATTATTTTAACATGAAATAAGCAATGTTTTTTTTACCTAAAATAGATATTCACATCCAATTAATTTGACAATTAGACATTTAATGTGAATAGTGATAAAAAAAACCTTGAGATTTTATTATTTTGGTGGATTTGGATTATAGGTCTCTTTATCTTTCTTTCAGAAAAAAAAAATCTCTTACCTTTCATTTTAAAACATTAATTTTTTCTTACAAAAAAATACCTCTCAAACTCTCAAACCGACGAGGCATCGACCCCCATCTCGACCTTGGGTATCCATTGGACCCGAACCATCAGGAAAATCTTTTGCAAGAAAGCGCTCACACACAATATTGGCACCAAGATCATCTACCTACTACACTAAGGAACCTATAAATGCCTCTAGAACAGTCCACACAATGGGTAATTTCTTTTCTCTCTAACGCTTACACTTTCTCTCTTTTGGAAATTCTATTTCTAACTTGATCGTCGGAGTGTCTCCAAAGAACCGCTTCCAGCACAGGTGGGACATCCGCAAGTAGTAGGATCGACTCCTCAACAACTGCTTTTCCAATATTTTTATAAAAAGCTATTTTCACGTATAAAAGACAAACAAAATGTATCTAACTAAACATCTAAAACTCTATCTTTTAGAGTGAAAATGCAAACAATAGGAGAAAATTGAGTAAATAAACACCTCTTAAGGTACTGGATATAAAAAAAATCAAATTTGAACATAAGTCTTATATAGTTTGATAAAACTGAAAATTAAATTCTGAAAAAACAAGTACCGAACTTAAAGTGTTTGATATTATAAACGTTGAAAGTATTAAATAGTGTATTTATTTGATAAACATTAGAAATAAATACTAAATTCATAAATAATAGTTGATAATGTTCAATTTAAAATTTTAAGTAAATATTTTTACTTATTGAATTTTAACTTAATCAAATAATTTAAATGGCTATTAAAGTTATCAAATACACTTAAACTAAATAAGTGTTTAATATATTAATTTAAGTAATTTTTTATTTTATCGAACATGGTCTTAATAAATTTTTAGTTTTAACATATTGAAAATAATTTTTTATACATGTGATGTTGTTATAGAAAACTATAAATTTCAGATTGTAAAAATACAATTTTAGAATAGGAAAAATTACAAAATTGGGTCAAATTAGAGACGTATTTACATATTTAGACCATTTACCCAACCCATTATCTATTTAGACTATATGTTTGTGACTTTTCCAAAATACCCTTCATATATATATATAACACTTAGAAATTTTGTAGTCTTTCTTCTTTCTCCCTTCCGTCTGACTTCGCAAATTTCTTTATATGCAAAGTCTGCAAAGACAATATTGATTAAGAACATGAAATTGACTTTGCAAATTTTGCAATATGCGAAATCTGCGAATGTAAAAATACTTAAGGACATGAAATTTACTTTGCATATTTCGCAATATACGAAGCCTGAGGAGGTAATACTAATTCGCATAATTACTTTTACTTCGCATATTTCGCAATATGCAAAGTAAAAGTCATGATTTTAAGCAGTATTATCTTCACAGCCTTCACAAATTACGAAATATGCAAAGTGATATGTAACATTCAAATCATAACAACAAGATTGCAACAATAATTGTAACATTATCAAAATTTACAACAAGATTGCAACAATAATAACGTTAAAATCATAATATTATCAAAATTTACAATAAAATTGCAACAATAATTCAAACCCTAAACCCTAAATCCCAAAAGCAGAAGGAACTAGATAATATTATCAAAATTTACAATAAAATTGCAACAATAATTCAAACCTTAAACCCTAAATCCCAAAAGTAGAAGGAACTAGAAGCAAGAAAAATCGACGGAATAAACGTCCTTTTGGGATGAGAAATAGAACCCAAAGGGTGTCATACAGAATTAATAGCCTTTGAGATGATAATGGTGATTTTTCTTTTCTCTTCAAGAAAGAATCCAAGAAAAATCGGTAGATTCACCATCCCAATCACCCCTCAATGTGATTGATGCTTTTGTATTCAAGCTAAATGAGTACTTGAAGTTGATGTTTTGTATTCAACCACCATCACAAAAATTAAGTCGTGCTAGCAAGAAAATGACGTTTTGACTTCGCGAAAAAAGATTACGCGAAGTCTGCAAAGAGAAAATTAACACAGAAGAACGTTTTCTTTTTTTGCGAAGTCAAAACGTCATTTTCAATCTATTTTTTCTCGCAGACCTTCACAAAACTCATTTCGCGAAGTGATTTTCTGGAAAAAAGATGAAGATTAAACAATAAATATTTACATTATTTCTGCCTTTTACCATTGAAATCGACAATAATTATATTATAAACGCATAAAGACGAAGAATAACGTCGAATAACAATGCATTCGATTGACACAAAAGGAAAGAAACCAAGAGACAAAAAGAAACTGGAAGATGAAGAATCATGGTTTAATTTTCTAGAAACATGAAGATGAAGAATCAAGAGATAAAAAGAGGAAGATGAGACAGAAACGGTGATGAAGAAATTGGTGCAGATTTCGCAATATAAAGGAAGAGATGAAGATGAAAGGTCTGGAGAAGGGGAAAGGGACACCGTAGATAGGAAGAGGAAGGGGAAAGTGAAGATGAAAGGTTTGAGGTATTTTGAAATAGTCACAAAAATATAGTCTACATAGATAGTAGATTGGGTAAGTAGTCTAAATATATAAATAAGTCTCCTATTTGACCCAATTTTATAAATTTCCCTTTAGAATAATATGACTAAAAATAATTAATAATGTTAAGTGTCAAAATAAAATATAAAAAACTTAATCCAACAAAATCGAAATGCTGAGGGAGGTAATGGTATTTTTGCCAAAAGTTTTATTAGAGGGCAGCTGCTTTTGCGCCCATTCTACACAACAAGAGCAGGTAAGAACAAACAAACCCCTGAAAAACCCTTTTGATGTTTTTCTCCCTTGAATTCAAATAGTTGAAATCGAAGTCCACAAATTCATTAAGCCTGAAAAACTCATCTAAACTTGATTTTTCTCATGTCTAAAACTCTCCTTTCTCGCATAAAACCCCTTCACCACCCAGAACCCACTTCTTCTCGCTTTCCCTTTACACCCCAAGTCAAAAAACTCGTCAAAGATACCATTCAAATCATCAGAACCGATCCACAATGGCAAGACTCTCTTGATATACCATATGGGGAGACCGAGACCCTACTTTCAGAGGTTGCGCACTTCCTGTTTGATCAAATTCATGACCCAGAATTGGGTCTAAAGTTCTTCCATTGGGCATCAAAGCAATCGTCCCTTAATGGGTTTGCTTGTTCTTCACTTTTGAAGCTCTTAGGAAGATACAGAGTGTTTGAAGAGATCGATACTTTGTTGAACACAATGAAATCCAAGGATATCATACCTACAACCGAAGCTTTAAGTTTTGTCATTCGCATTTATGCGGATTCTGGGTTGGTCCATAAGGCTCTTGAATTATATCATTATGTTATTGATGCTCATAATTGTGTGCCTGAAGTATTTGCTTGCAATTCGTTGCTTTATATGCTAGTGCAGCAAAAGAAATTTGAGGTTGCACATAAAGTGTATGATGAAATGAATGATAGAAATGGTGGTGTTGATAATTATACTGTCTGTATTATGATAAACGGCTTATGCAAGGAAGGTAGGGTAGAGGAAGGTAGGAAGCTGATCGAGGAGCTATGGGGAAAGGGTTGTGTCCCTAATATTGTGTTTTATAACACTCTAATTGATGGATTTTGCAAGAAAGGTGATACAGAAAGGGCTAATTTGCTTTTCAAGGAATTGAAAATAAAGGGTTTTTTACCTAATGTGAAGACTTTTGGAGCTTTGGTATATGCATTTTGTAAGGTTGGTGATTTTAAGGCAGTTGATACGCTTTTGTTGGAAATGAAGGAGAGAGGTATAGCTAAAACTGTTCATATTTTTAATACTATCATGGATGCTCAAATTAGGCATGGTTGTCAAATGGAACCTGCTCAAGCATTGAGATGGATAAGCGAGAGTGGTTGTGAACCTGATATGGCAACTTTTAATTCTTTGATTAGCCATTCATGTAGAGCTGGGAAAATTAATGAAGCTGAAGAACTTCTACAACAGGCAGTAAAAAGAGGATTAGAACCGAATAATTACAGTTATACCCCTCTAATGCATCTATACTGCAAACATGGGGATCATGCTAAGGCCTCAACTATGCTCGTTGAGATGTCGGAAAGAGGATATACACTTGACTTGGTTACTTATGGATCACTTGTCCATGGGCTTGTTGTTGCAGGGGAAGTTGATGTTGCATTAACAGTTCGAGATAAAATGGTGGAGAGGGGGGTGTTGCCTGATGCACATATATATAATGTTCTGATGAGTGGACTTTGCAAGAAAGGGAGGCTTCCTGCTGCCAAGCTCCTTCTCGTGGAGATGCTTGATGGAAATGTAGCCCCTGATGCATTTGGGATGGCCACATTGATTGATGGATATATAAGGCACGGTCATCTTGATGAGGCCAAGAAACTCTTCCATCTCACTATTGAAAAGGGTAAAGACCCTGGTGTTGTAGGGTATAATACCATGATAAAGGGTTATTGCAAATCTGGAATGATGAATGATGCGCTGTTATTCTTTAAACGAATGACAAGTGAGCTTCGTTCTCCAGATGAGTTTACGTATTCCACTATCATAGATGGCTATATGAAGCAGAAAGACTTGAATGGAGCTCTGAAATTTTTTGGATTGATGGTGAAACGAGCTTGCAAACCAAATCTGGTAACATATACCTGTCTAATTAGTGGATTTTGTCATCACGGAGACTTCAGGATGGCTGAAAAAACTTTGCAAGAGATGCGGTCTTGTGGATTTGAGCCAAATGTAGTAACATACACTATACTTATCGGTTCCTTTTGTAAGCAGGGTAAACTCACAAAAGCTTGCTCCTTTTTTGAGCAAATGTTATTAGACAAATGCGTTCCGAACGATGTTACCTTCAATTATTTGATTAATGGTTTAACAAATAATATTTGGTTTTGTGAAAAATGTAAGTTTGAACAGAATGAGAACTCTATAGTCCTGGAATTTTTCGGAATGATGATATCAGATGGATGGGATCACAGAGCTGCTGCCCATAATTCTATTCTCATCTGCCTCTGCAGACATAACATGGTGAAATCTGCTTTCCGATTACGTGATAAAATGATTAGCAAGGGTTTCCCTCCCGATTCTGTTTCTTTTGTAGCATTGCTACATGGTCTTCGTGTGGAAGGAAGGTTACAGGACTGGAACAATATCATCTCCTGTAATTTGAACGAGCAAGAATTGCGAACTGCTGTCAAGTACTCTGATAAATTAGACCAGTTCCTCTATCAAGGGAAAACTTCAGAGGCCTCTCTTATTGTGCATTCCTTGGTTGAACAGTTCAAGCTCCATATCCAAGATGTGGATGACCTTAAAATCTCATCAAGATAGGATTGAGATGGACGTTTGAAAACCTGACCTTTGCTATAGTCTCGTCAAGAGGTGGGGCTAGTAATGCTTCAGGACACATATCAGTACCTTGACGAGGGTCTACTGGAAAATGCTTCCACATATGGTTCATTTTCCTTATGTACAGTTATCTGTTTCTGAAGATGATGCTACCCAGCATAATGTGGCATGAGCATTTGCAGTTAAATATTTATACAGGGCACGCATATGATGTGTGAGGAGAGATCGACTTTTAGAAGGAATCATTTTTGCGCTATGGTATGGAGTTGAACACCAGGCAAGTGCAGCAGTTACATATATTGTGTACAGAATGTTGTATGTATTAGTCAACAAGGCATAGGGACATGTCTTTCCTTATATGGAGGTATGCAACAGCACCAGAATATCATTTTTGTGCATCTTTGAATTTGATGCAGCTCAGAGAGAGAAGAGATCCCCTGCATCAGTTCCGTACAGAGACACATAATGTGGATTTGCTTTTACTAACATGTAAGTTCATTGACAAATTTGATGTATTCATCCAATAGAATTGGACTAGACTGTAACTGTGCTGAGGAATTTTTGGAATATTGTGACTACCTTTTTCTTCTTTCTACTTTGGCAGGTAAATTGATTTTTCTACCTGTAGGGTGTGAAATGGCAGCAAATGCATCCTTGGACACAAGGGAGAACTTGGAGTTGTCCCATAATCCTTCTCACTGCATTAACATCTTGTTGGCAATTGATCCTCTCTGTTGCCATCATTTGGTAGCTACAAATATTAGCAAGAAAATGAATGAAAAACACTCGAGGAACTATTTGATTTACTCAACACCATTTCTTTGCTGCAGCCATTCTTTTCACTTTTGTATTAAGTTTGGTTTAAGTAATCCAAGCTTAGTTATAATGTTGATTTTAGAATACCTATAGTTTGTATAACTGAAACCAAGTTTCAACTATCTTATTAAGAGCAATATTCATACATATGTACAGAGGATCACAAGATGTTGCAGCGACAATATACACAAATATTTCTCTACTTGTTAAAACCATACAATCTCCTGTACCTACATTCTGATTAGTACGATAGTTTCTTGATGAGTTGCTTACAAGTATACAAGTATACAAATCTGCTTAAGTTTTATTTGAACTAGGAATTGAAGCTTTTCTTTTTCAGATAAATTATAAGAGTTATAATTTGAATTTCTGTCTCTACTAGAGTAATCCAAGAAAAGTTATAGTTTGACGTTGTTTCCTACTTCAACAATTTGCAGCAGTACTTCATACTAGTACCTTCTGTTGACCCAAATCTTCGCAAGGTAACAAGAAATATTCGATATTCCGATACAAAAGAAACTAAAAACACATGGTCAAACCAGTCCAAAACTCAGAAAATTGAGGTTACAATTTGAATTCACAAAAGCAGTCGGGCAAGGCAGATCCTCTTCCCATGACAAAATCTTCTTTATGAGCTGTCCACAAGGCTTTCATTAATTCCTTCCCCTTCAATCCCTGAAAAGTCAACTCTGCAAAAGCTCTTCGGCTTAAGAATAGGGTTTTATATAAACCCTTATAAGCTCGCATGGCAGAAACCATCTTGTCCATGTTACCGAAATATGTAGCCATATACGAATCACTGTTAATAGACACATAATAATCCAAGGCAGCTTTTGTGTTTCCATGCATGCTTGAGAAATCTTCACTGCTAAGAAGGGCAGATTTTTTAAAAACATTGGTATACACAGATGTTAACCCTTCAAGTTCCATCAGGCCATCCCCAGCCGCAAGATATATATTTGTGTTTGTGGGAATAGAAAGTGCCTGAAGTATTAGTGCAGTCTCATTAGGTGTGAGGGGACACTTGCCCCGTTCTCTCCATGTACGGGCCAACTCTCCAGTCCATGGTTTTCTATCTCCCCTTGCAGCTTCAATGGCTTTTATAGAGACAGGAGAAAGGGCCGAGTATTCACATTGGCTGTATGCTACCATATCAGGTTCAAATCGAAGGTGAAGTGACAGGAAGGGTTTTGGTATAGCTTCCAGAAGCTCCGAGGCTTTCTTTTCCAGTGATCTTGTGAGGCGTAATGCACTATAACAAGCTTGACAAAGTGCAGCTTTCGCATACTGAGGATACCTACAAAAACGAATCAAGTATTGGCATTTCAGTATGACCCGTGACATGAACTTCATATCTTGTGAGAATTCCCATACAGTATTATATCATCTGGACATTTATGGCCATCAGAAGCAATCTATGAGACAATAAAATTGGGTAAAGTTCCAAGGAATAATGGCATGGATGTGACATCAAGCATAAACACAAAACCTCAGTGCCCTACCTATCCCGTCTTTGGCTTGCTGCTGGAGTAATTGAAATATAATGATGCTCCAATAGTGATGGAAGAACACTTTCGATGTAATCAAATTGGCCTTTGCGTTTGCTACAGTCTACGTGAAATGGTTCTTTTGATGCAACCACGGGTGGCAATTCTTTGACAACTCTAACAAAGCCCTTTAATTGTTGAATGAAATAATCTACATCAAATACATCTGCAAAACCGCTGAGGTAAAACTAATGAGTTATATATCAAAATGGTTAATAAATAAGAATCAAAACACATCAACGTAACCAAAAGAAAAACGAAAAAGAAAAAAAAAATTAATAAACCTGAACCTTTTTAACTATATAACTTTATATCAAATATATCAGTTTCAGAATATTTCCTTTAAGAGAATACTATCTAAGTTCCAAACGAGCAGTATACAGTAAGCTATAGACAACTTCTGAAAAGCGTAAGCTTTTAAAGATAAGACAACACAAAGGAGTTCTAGTTCATGTTTAAACCTCTGAAACTAGACTTCATTTTGAACCATATAAAAGGAATGAGAAACAGTGAATTCACAGTTACAATCTACTTGGAATCTTTTGACTATTTCATCAAAACAAGAAAAGCAAACTGCTCTGCCTAAAAGTGAAAAATGTTGTGAACTTCTTCTAATAGCAAAAGATATATATATATACTCAAATGACAACAGCATAAACCATGTTCCAATATTCAACCCAAATTATGAAGAGATCAAAGTTTAGGAGGTTAAATATATGAATAGTTACCTCGATTCATTCCAATATGAAGCTACTTCAAACTTTGGCAAAGCAAGAGTTGCATTTAGCAAACGGGCAATACCAACACCATCACAGAACTGCACACATCATCAAAGAGCAGTTTAGCACAACCGTATGTACCATCAAGCATTTCACTAGGACATAAACATCTACAAATACTGACATCTCTTCTCATCTGATTGAGGCCACCATAGCAATCCACACGGATAAATCCATTACTTTTTGCTGGCAAAACTGCAGGATTTCAACAAAAACCAAATGCAATTGTCTGCAATGAAAACCAATTAAAATTTGACTCAGAATAAAAAAGTTAAGGAGCATTATTTTTAACCCAAACCAATTCCTATTTGGCGCCACAAACACAATCTAGATCTCTTCTAAAGCACTAGAGTTGTTCCCAATTGCATAACAGGGCAAAAGATGGATGGATTTGTTACATATACTTACAGTCCTTGGAACTACACAAATTAACTACAGTAAAGCAGGGTACGGAAAAATGAAAAGTTCTCATCAATAACTTGCATCTCCATGGGCAGTGTTGAATTCTTTTATCCAAGTAATAAGATTGTTAGAACCCAGCTAAAGAAAATGAAGCAACAAAAAAGAGATACAGCCGGACAAAACGAACCGCAAAAATAGATATATCGATCAATTTAGTTTAAGCTCATGTTTCAACTCAACCTGTTCTAATTGACGATTCACATACGCACAAAGCCACATAAAAAAGCAATCGAGAGAAACTGAAAAATTGGTACCAGTAAGATGTCCTTGAAGCCACCATTTGCAAGGCCTCCACTCTATAAGCCTTTTAACACTCCATATATGCAAATCCCCTCTACTTTAGAAAAATTGAAAGCGTCTAAGTGACTTCTCCATTACCAAAAAAATAAACCAGATTTGCTACAAAGGAAATGAATTCAATGAAAGTACAACTAAGAAAGATCTAACACAGCAAATATCTGTACTTACGACGAGAAATCTGAAGAAGGAACCAAGGTCGAAGAAAATGAAGAAGGAGAGAGCAAAATGACGGCGAGAAAGAGAGAGAGTGTGAAGACGGCGATGAACAATGGCTTCACGGAGACAGCAATCATTTGAACCAAAAAAATTCGATTATTCAGATACAATGTCTTAATCAAAGGGAAGTTTGTAGTTTATAGGGTTCCTGAGATGTAAGGAATGCTGAATTAGAACGCGCGAAAAAGATATGCAGGAGATTGCTTGCGGGCTGCGCAGTTGGGTCAATCTGGGGAATTTATAAAAGTAAACCTTCAAAAATTCGATCTATGTTTTTTGAACAAAAAAAAAAAAAAAATGTTCTAGCTAAAATTAGTGGTTTTCATGGCTCGCTGGTAACACATCTCCAACCCATTTCATCAAAAATTTTTTTTTTTTTAGAAACAGGAAAGGAAGAAAAAACAAACAAAGAACAACTAACCTCGGATTAGCCTAAAAAAGCTAACCCCAATTCTATCCTCTAAAAGAAGAGAAGAGAGAAAGATAGGGGATCAGAAAGGGTAGTAACATCTAACATCCCCTCATGGTCTGCCGCAGCCAAGCGATCCACAACTCGGTTCTGCTCTCTGAAAATGTGACTGAACTCTAAGATCTCAAAAGAAGAGCACAGCCTTTTAATAGCTTTGATAAGGTTGCAGCTATTAAGACCAATAGCATGATTATCAGAAATCATTTTGATGGCATTCATGTTATTAGACTCCACAGATAGTCTCTTAACGCCCAGTCTTTTAGCAAGCTTGATACAAGAGAGAATACCCCAGAGCTCCGCAGAGAAGGAAGAGCCCAACCCCAAATTCTTGGTGAACCCAGAAAGCCAGGCGCCTCCCGCATCTCTAAGAACACCTCCGGCAGCAATCTTACCATTGATGAGGCAGGAGCCATCAGTATTCAACTTCACAACCCCATCTCTCGGCCTGCTCCATCCCACGAGATGGACGTCACTAGACCTGTCCATGGGCCGGGCTGGGCCGGGCTCGGGCCGGGCCAGTCAGGTTTTTAAGTAAAAATGCTTAGCCCAAGCCCAGCCCAGCCACAATTAATTTAGGCGGGCTCGGGCCGGGCTGGGCTCGGGCTTAAAAATCAAATCTCGAGCCCAACCCATATAAGCCCACCTAAATATATATATATATAATTATTAATTATAAAAAAATAAATATTATACTTAAAAATAAATATTTAATATATAAATATATATTTATTAATTAATATTAATAAGCGGGTCGGGCTGGGCCGGTCCGTGTTATTTTTATTAATCCCAAGCCTGCCCAAAAAATAGGCGGGCTTTGGCGGGCCTGGGCCGCGCTGGGCCGATGAACAATTTTTATTGTCCAAACCCGGTCCAAGGGACACGGGCCTGGGAGGGCCGAGCGGGTACCCGGGCCCGTGGACAGGTCTAGACGTCACTAATCTGGGTAGACTTGGCAAGGGAATCCCCTTTAAAACTCTCAATAATAGAGGGGAGTTTTTTCGAGAAGAATTCAGCAAAGTTTAGAATAAACACAGTTTTATTACCAAAAATCTCCTTGTTTCTCCACTTCCAAATTTGGTGACAGATGATAGCAAAGAAAATGTCACCATGCTCCATGTAAGCCAGTAATTTTCCACTAATACCATCAGAGAACCAGTCATTTACAGAGTGGGCCATGAAGGAAGAGAAAATATGATGTGGGAGAATTTTCTTCCAAACCTCTTTACTCTTAGAGCAATCCCTAAGAGCATGGCATAAGGTCTCATCATAGCCTCTGCATCTACTGCAAGCTCCTGAGTCCGCCAAATGCCGTCTGTGCCTATCCGAATTAGTAAGCAACCTGTCCTTAACTCCCAGCCACAGGAAACTCCTAATACGGTAAGGGACTTTGAGGGCCCAAATGGACTTCCAAACATCCGAGGGAGGATCGGACCTGTTGAGGGTAAAAGCTTCAAAGGCAGATTTGCAAGAATAAACTCCATTATTAGTCAGCGCCCAACAATGCCTATCCATGTCTTCCTCTTGATTACTAACCTTCACTCCCCGAATTCTAAGGAGAGTCTCCAGGCTAAAGAAGGTATCAAACTTTGACCAGATCCAGTCCCCCTCAGAGTCCACCACATCGGCAATCCTCCAGTTACGGATATCACTAGGCGGGGGGGAGTTACTCACCTCTACTAACGGTTTATCCCCAATCCAGGTGTCAAACCAGAAACTAATGGTCTTACCATTACCCACCTCCAGACCAACCCCCAAGCAGAACTCTGCAAACACGGCACTAAGCCCTTTCCAGAGGAAGGAACAATTGACAACTCTCTCCTTTGGGCCCTCGAAGATTTTGTCTTTCCGATACTTACCACAAAGAAGGTGAACTCAAAGAGAGGAGGGGCATTGCCACATACGCCAAAGGAGTTTCATTAATAAAACTTTATTATTGTCCTTAGCTTTCCTAATGCCCAGACCACCATAATCTTTCGGCTGACAAACCTCACTCCAAGGCACTAGATGGATCTTTCTTCCCTCCGCAGCTTCCCCCCACAGGAACCTACGGTTAATCTTATCAAGATCATTAAGCACAGGATCCGGAAGCTGACAAGCCTGCATAATGTGATTGGGAGCTGCACAATTAACTGATTGAATTAACGTGAGGCGGCCAGCGAGAGAAAGAGTCCTAGCTTTCACGTGGCACACTTCGTATTGGCTTTATCCAAAGTATCTTTAAAGGATACTTTAGACACTCTCTCACTGTTGTTTTTTTTTCTATCTGTTTTAATGTTTTTCTCCCATCCATTTCCTAATGTTTTCTCTCCAAACACAAGATTTTTTTAAATAATAATATTATAAAACAAAATATACAATAACTATATTTATATATAAAAAAATAAGCAAAAAAAATAAAAAAAATAAGAAAATAACAATAAAATATTATTGAATGTTGCATCAATTTTTTTGACCTAATATCAAATTTGATGAAAAAAATTGTATTCATCAAAATAAGAATACAGTTTGATGATGGGTTGGAGAATCAACTATAATCAAATCTCATTCTCAATATCAATTTGATGTTGGATTGAAGATGGATGAAAAAGAAGTTTGAAAGAACTTATTGGTTCAAACATGTAATCCTTCGTCTTTGGTTGTGATAATTTTCAAAGCAAGGTCATTTTCTAATGGTGGCTTTCCGGATGCGTCTATTAGCTCTAATTTGAGTTTTATTTAGAAGAGTCTTCATGTGGCGATCCCTATCCTTAAAGCTGGCTGCAGTCTTAAATTGGGAACTGGTAATAGCCTTAACCTCTGGTCTAGTTCCTGGCTACCAGACGTTAGGAACCTGTTCATCGAAACTCCAATTATTGAGGATATGGGGGATGCCTATGTGAGTGACCTTTGGAATGAGTCTCATTCTGGCTGGAATAACAACTACTGAACTTTTTTCTTTTGAGGGATTGAATGACCATCCTCCAAATCCATCCTTCTAATTGCCCTCGTGAAGAAGGGTGGTTCTGATTCCTGGATAAATCTGGCAGGTATTTGATAAAGAGCGGATTTAGACTCATAAACAATTTGTCTTGTTCGTTTGGCCCTGTGCAACCCTAGTGGAAGAATTATGATCGGCCAAGGTTACCGCCAAGATGAAGGACCTCTACTGGATGACCATTTCCAGCTGCTTGCCATCCTGAAGGCTTTTATGTTTAGAGGTGTTGATATTGTTCCTATTTATCCATGTTGTGCCCATTACTCTGAAGACTATCTTCACGCGTTGGTGACGTGCATGACGACAACACATGTCTAGTCTGTCTCTCCTCTTGGCAGGCCTCGGTCTGACTGCTAAACTTAAAAAATTGGGCTGTGAATTTTCTGCTGAAGTCGATAGTCGGGGCTATTGAAATTGTGTTGCCAGTGACTTGGGGGGTTTCAAGAAACATGAAACTTCTAGTGTGGCAGAATTCACCTATTCCCATTATTGTTGTTCTAAACTTGGCGGTGTCTTCAATGATGGACTGGCAGGATGCTCAAATGCATATTTCCCTTATTTACCCAAATGCCACCGCCCCTTAATCATCTGCTTCTTGGTCCCCTCCCCTAGCTGAAATGTAATTTTGATGCCCCTTATTCTCCTTATGCTTACGTTCGAGGAGTTGGGAGTGTGATTCAAGACTCAAGTGGACGTTTTTGGGAGCTTTTTCTTCGTCTCACTCTGGTGGTTGGTATGTTTTTAGGCTGGAGTTTTCAGTTTTAGAGAAGCTCTTAGATGATCCAAGATGCTCCTCCTCGATAAGATTTTGTTCAAATCAAACAACCAACTTATTGTGAATGCTAATCTAGAAAACTTGTTTCTCTTGTCTTATGTCGGTAGCCTTATTGAAGATTGCAGGGAGTTCTCGAAAACTTTTAATTTTGTGTTCATTTCTTTTGCACGTAGATAATTGAACCACGATGCCCACTTGTTAGCCCGAGTAGTTGACAGACCCTTATTGACGTCCGACCAATGCTTTTGATAAAAAAAATAGCAGGGATTTTATCGACTCTAGACGCCTAAGTAGCGACAATGTCGAACATAGATTCCTTCACCTCTCTATAAGACACAGTATCAAAAGTCATCCTTAAATCCTTCCGATTCAGCTGGGGAAAGCAATTAACGGTGACCAGCCCGCTATGAGCCAAGAAACCTAAAAGGAAAAGATTAATTTTTAATGTCATGTTCTTCATCTAACCATGTTCTATGATCATATTTGATGGCCTCAATGTGATTTTGCTGACATCGAATAATGGTAGAGAGGTGAAAGTATCTAGTGTTTGTCACCTTAAGAAATCCAAGTCTTCCTAGACTTCCGATACCAAAAAAGATCCTCATGCAACAGAGTTCTCTCAATCTCGACCTGAAGGGAACACAAGAATATCACTACTAGAAAATTGTCAAACTATGACGGAATATTGACGGAATTATTTCCGTGACAAAGCTTAGACGGATTTCTGTAACTAAGTGTTCCGTCAAAGTTTGAGACGGAAATTTCAGACAGGATGAAATTTTCCGTCAAAATGAACTAGCGGGAGAATTCCCACGGTCATGCGTGACGGAATGCGAGACGAAAATTATTCCGTCATAGTGCGTCGACGTTTTTAGAGACATTTTTATAAAAAAACATAGATTATTAGAATATTATACAAATAACTAGCCTAGTTTTGTAATTATATGATTTTATATTTTTTTATATTAATATATTTTAGTTTAAATTATATTCATATTTAGTATATTTATATGATATATAAAATGAATATTCATTTAAATGCATTATTAGTATTAAAAAACATTGTATTGACGGAATTTCGTTTGAGATTTTTTATTTATGACGGAATAAAAATTCTAACGTTTATTTCCATTTTTGTGATCCGTCATAATTTTGTGACGTAAAAACATTAGTGAATAACGTAAGGATGTCCTAACGTTTATTTCCGTTTTTGTGATCAGTCATAATTTTGTGACGTAAAAGCATTAGTGAATGACGTAACGTTTTTTTCGTCCAGAATTTCGACTCCACTGCTGACGGAATTCCGTCACCGGTCCGTCAGAAAATTCTATCATAAAAAACGTATGCGAAATCTGCGCCGATCGATATAACCACAGTTAATTTCCGTCACTAAAATAATTTAGTGATGGAATTAGGCGATTTATGACGAAATTTTCCATCATAGTTTGATAATTTTTTAGAAGTGTATCAAAGTGTTGTCATCAGAATGGATTACCAAGCTCCACTCCACACCAGCAATAAGATTAAGAAAGAGTCCTTTTCCAGGCAATAATATTATCAAAAACATTCTTATTCCAGGCCGACACCTCAACTTAAAAATTATTGGCCGCATCAATCAGATTAGAAGCAGGGTTCCATCTAATACTGAAAGGTAAAAGGTCGGAATCAATCTCACTTCTTATGGCTCTAGAAAAATGAGACGGCTCTAGTAAGATAGTCTACGCACTCATTCTGTCATATGTTTTGATTGAATTGATTTGTTGAAGTTAATTGCAATAAATGTATACGACTAGTTGCGATAAAAACCTAATGAGTCACACTAAGAATTAATACCGAAGGACAAAATGGTAATTGAAAATTGTTCTAATTTTAAGAAAAGAAAATTAGAGGGGCCGGAAATTACACTATGATAACTTGTGGAAAAATCCTTGATCAGAGCACTTCCCTGTGAGGCGCCGTTGGGATCGGCCGGGGACACTCCGATGCCAAAGTCAGTAATATTTCTGAGAATAAACTGTAAGCACAAAAGTAGAGAATCAGTAAGTGTACCTTTGATCCTAGGAAGCTGGGGTATTTATATAGGTTTTTGTAACCTTCACCATTAATGGGGAAGCAGGTGAAGAGTCGTGTCATTACTCGTCTTTAATTGCTATCAATTCTCCATTAATCCCAGTATTTAGCATTGAAACCCTCAGAGTTGAGGTATTCGAACAGTCAAGTCTTTATTCCCCTTTAATGGCTATTAATTGTCATTTAATTGTATTTATTCCCATTCATGGATGGTAATAAAGGCGCCTTTTCGTATTCTTTGATCCGTCAAGGCGTATGAATGCTTTCCTTGAGAGCTATGGCGGGTCTCCACTACTCGCTCTCATCGGGCGTATCTCGCAATGGTCCACGTGGTGTGGCATAATGATAGAAACTCCTTCCTTTTCTCCATTATTTGCATATTCACCCTTGCATTAATCCTGTAATAATTGTCATTAATTCCATATTAATCATGCATAAATATCTCTTTTAGAAGGAATAATGGTTTGCCATTATTTCTATTAATTTTCCCTTATTTCTTATTCAAGAATAATTTGGGTTGTTATCAGAAGCCCCCCTAAAGGTATAAAAAGCTCTTTAGGGCTGTCTAAATGGTGTTTTATTTTTCTATATTGGAGGAAAGTGGACCCGCCCTAGATGGGGTATCACTTTGTCCTATCTTTGAGGAAAGTGGACCCGCCCTAGATTGGATCATATATAGATATAATGCACTTTTAGGGATTTTTTCTTCTTCGTGGATAGGTGGCCAACCGTATCGATTGTTAGCCTCTAGGGGCTTTTTGAGAGCTATATTTCTTTTAGAAAGGGAATAGCCCGCCCTTTATGGGACCATTTGTTCCTACCGCATAGGATTATGATTCGCCTCAGGGACTTCTTTTCTTCAGTTCTGCCATGTTGAGGAGAATGACCCGCCCTTAGGGATCAGTAAGAATGATCAGCCATTTAGGGACTTTTGTGTATTTTGTGGGGGGTTTTGACACTCTAGGCATTTGCTTTTTTAGCTTTTACTCATTTTCCAAAGTGTTTTACTTTGCATTTGTGAAGGCGAGACTTCGTTATTTCTATGATGAAGATGAGGATTCATTACTTCGATGAAGACGAGGCTTCATTGTTTAGTTGAAGATGAGGCTTCATTATTTGGATGAAGACGAGGCTTCATTACTTGGATGAAGACGAGGCTTCATTATTTGGAGATGAAGACAAGGCTTCATTACTTGGATGAAGACGAGGCTTCATTATTTGGAGATGAAGACGAGGCTTCATTACTTGGAGATGAAGAGGAGGCTTCATTATTTGGATGAAGACGAGGCTTCATTACTTGGAGATGAAGACGAGGCTTCATTATTTGGAGATGAAGACAAGGCTTCATTACTTGGATGAAGACGAGGCTTCATTATTTGGAGATGAAGACGAGGCTTCATTACTTGGATGAAGACGAGGCTTCATTATTTGGAGATGAAGACTAGGCTTCATTACTTGGATGAAGACGAGGCTTCATTATTTGGAGATGAAGACTAGGCTTCATTACTTGGATGAAGACGAGGCTTCATTGATTTGGATGAACCCTTTTCTTTTTAGAACTATTTTTACTAATGCATTATATTTTTTAGCAAGTAACTTTTTAGAATCTGGTTTAGGATTTCTCCGATTGTTTAGGGTAGGTGGCCAACCGTACCCCAATGTGTGAACCTTTGTGAAGGATAGAAGCTTTTATTCCTGGTGAGGAAGTTAAGCTGCCTTAGGCGATCGATTTGCTTCCTATCTTTGAGGTGAATCGATCCGCCGCCAGGTCTTGAGACTCTTCTTTGGGAAGAGTATTTGAGAGTGTAAAGTTCTCATGTCTGAGAAATGTTTTAACTCTGTCTCTGACGGCGACCAATCGTTTCCTATCTTTGAGGTAGATCGATCCGCCGCTGAGATTATTGTTCTCCTATCTTTGAGGAGAAAGTTTAGGGTGTAATTTTCTCATATTTGAGATAATTTTAACCCGCTTTTGATGGTGACCAATATTTTTCCTGTCTTTGAGGAGAGAGTTAAGCTCATTTGAAAGCTTTTGAGGGTCTGTGTTTCTTATCTTTGTGGAAAGGGGATCCGCCCGTGATGGGGATCAATTGTCCTATCTTTGAGGTAATTGATCCGTCTGTGGAAATTTTCATTCGCCAGCCACTGGGCGTATATCACCTCTTTGATTACATCTGCCTTCTTCAGCTTTGCTATTTCTTCTTCTATAGAATTTGGAAAGATATAGAACAAAACTAGGCAAATGAATATAAGAAGTATGGCGAGAAAGAATAAATTATAAAATATAGGATACTATAACAGTTTAATGCACATATAAGAATACGTAAAAATACTGATTTTTAGACCCATGGTTCCGTCTTTGCTGAGCAACTGCATTTGCATCTTCCATGATGTTTAACTTATGAGTAATCACACCTGGGCTTACTCTTGTGAGGATCTCATTCTTCCATGCAAACACGCTTTCAGACTCAATGATAACTTTCGTAACATCCTCCTTGATCTCAGGTTTTAATCCTTTGGCGATCCGCACCCGCTTTCCATCAGCAATAAGGAACATTTTCGTGTCGCCCAAAGTTGTAGTGACAAGTTCATCTTCCTCGCCTTGGTCATCTTTGAATTGTGGGCATATCGATAGCGACGCCAAGTAGGTCTCTTGAACCACCTTTTGGCTCCCGCTAATCATTATTCCTCCTTTGCTGGTGGGAATGTACATTGCCAGACGGCGGATGGAAATTAGGGCTACAACCTCTGAGATGAATGGCCGCCCAAGAATGATGTTATAAGCTAATTGTCCATCCGTAATAGAGAACTCCAGATCACCAATCCACGCTTGATCATCATCCGCTAGCTTGCATTCCAAAGTTACCTGGCCCTTGGTTCGGATAGTGTGACCTGTCACTCCCATGATGTCAACAATGGTTGTTTCTATTTGGATCGGATCAACCTTTAGTTTGGCGAATGCACCTCTGGTGATGACATTGAAAGAATTGCCCGTGTCTACCATTACTCGCTTCATTTCATCTCTCATCCTTCAATCGTCATTGTTACTACCAATGCATATGTATGTGGAGAGATTACTGGACCTATTTCTGCAAAAGGGGCAATTGAGGGATGTTTTATCTAGAGTGGATATTTTTGCTTTTTTCATGGGTGGCTGATACACTAGTCCATCTGCTTGTCATTTTGTTATTTGTTATTCTGGACAAATCTATCTAGTTTTCCAGCTCCCAGCAAGCTTCAAAATTTGGTGGCCATTTCTTCTATGGAACTTGTAATACGTCTTGGCGTTCCTTCCAACGGTTACATGGTCCCCTCCTTTGGGTTCGGGATATGTAATGTCCCGTTTATATTGACTCTTCTCCTTTGTATTATGGCAAGTTGGAAGCTTTAAACATTTTGTCCGCCTCGTACCCCAGGATCCGCACTGTGAATGGCGAATTCCTGTTAACTGGATGGCATATCTTTCCGCATTATTCTCTTGTCTATCTATAGCAGCATACACTCGCCTCTCAATCTCATCATCCGTGTGTTCAATTTTGAATTGTGGTGGTGAAGCCAGCTCTTGATCTTGATCTTGATCATGTTGAGATTATGATTGGAACTACGGTTTGACACAGATGGATATTGTCACAACCGCTGGAGCCATTTTATTTAGCTTCAAATATCTTGTCTCCGCATCCTTCAACATTTTGCTAACATAATAGATGGGGAACTGTTGACCTTCTTCTTCTTGAATAACCACGGTGCACATAGCTTTATCCATGACAGATAGATACAAATGTAGGTCTCCCCTTCAAATTGGTCTGCTCATCAAGGGTGGTTCTGCTAGGAATTGTTTTGTACCTTGAAATGCTTGTTGAAAATCTTCCTAGTACGATGATCCGCCCGTTCAACCTCTGGATCTTTCTCACCCTTTGTGGGGCTTTCATTTAGGCGCTCTTTTCACCTTTCTCCTTGCAGGGCTTTTATTTAGTCGCTCTTTTCGCCATTTGCCTCGTAGGGCTTTTACTTTATCTGGATTTGCTCTAACTCCTCTTTGGCTAATGATGTAGTCAATGAATTTTTCTGAAGTGACTCCGAATATACACTTCTCTGGATTGAGCTTTATTTTTCATGCCAGTGTTTGGCGCTTGTTACAGTATTAGTGATTCCCTTGTACTTATGGGTTAGTACTAAAAGAACTCCAGAAGTGGGGCATATCCTGTCCATTATTAAAAGATTGTGGTAAGGCATAAAAACTATATTCACTTACCTTGGGGATCAATGGCTTGATCCATGGAACTGACTTCATAGTGAAAGACTATTTGCATTGACCTTTGTTGGCAAATATCATGTACGATGCAATGTCTCTTTATGGAATTCTTAGTTCATCTTGGAATCAATTTAGTAATTCCTTTACGTTGGTCCCTGACTCTAGAATGAACTTAGTCAAAGGATAAAACCGAGTAAATATTATATGTCAAACAAATTCAAAATAGAATTTTATTCATGATTGTGTTAATAATACCACATATAACGATCATAACCATAAAGATATCTTACATAGTTGCTATTTACTTGCAATCAATATTGTGCATCCATGCATTAATGACATTCAGAGATTATTAATGCCTTGTTTGGATGAAGTGTAATTAAACTAATATAGTTATATATGAAATTACTCTTATATCATTTCATTTGTATAAATAAAATAAATACAAAGGGTAATTTTGGAAGAAAAATACATGTACCATGATTTTCCTCCAATTTAGGATGTAAGGAAAATTGCTCAAAATTCATCATCATCTACCTTCATATACTACCATCCAAACAATCTCTAAGAAACTTTCATGTATATCCTAAGAATTTTGCATAAATTAGTGTTCTGATCCGAAACTGACTTGCACTATTTTGTAGTTAGTTAAGGACATGAAAATTTTGTTTATCCAATTTGGTAATTCATCAACCCATAATGGCCTTAATAGTTAGGGACAATTATAGGATAATCACAAATAGACTCAATATTTTCAAGTCTCTTATGTTGGTAACAGAAATTCTGACAATGTCAGATAAACAGTTTTTATTATGAATAAACACATCCTTGTAAAAA
This sequence comes from Euphorbia lathyris, assembly GCF_963576675.1. NCBI lineage: Eukaryota > Viridiplantae > Streptophyta > Magnoliopsida > Malpighiales > Euphorbiaceae > Euphorbia > Euphorbia lathyris. Next base: position 66,282,775 of record NC_088912.1, on the reverse strand, counting down.
AGGGAATGAAATAACTGTTTGACAAAACAATATTAAAAAATATGAATTTCTGATATTAAAAGTACTATATATGAGAAAAGCCATACATCGATGGTGAATTGTATAAGAAAAACCAAATATTATTTTTGTAATTTCTTCTAATAGTTATATGCATGTTCATCCAAAAGACTGGTCAAACCTAAATTATCTATAATTACACGAGCCTTTTATGATATCTTAATATTAAGTGATAAAATCACCTTGAATGGATGAAATTTTTTTAAAATTCAAAGATTACGGATCTTATACATGCATCTTGTACTAATTCAATGATAATGACATATTATACTCGTCATGCATAAAAATATAAGGCATATTGAGCATGCAAGATTTAATGAAAGATTTGTGTCTATTACTTTATCTTTCACAATTTATTAGATTTATCATAATAACATGTAATGATATTCATAGCACTTTATAAGAGTGAGGGATCTCAATTTTCTTTAATTAAAAATGGAATAAGAAAGGGGAGGAAACTTATCTTTTTCATCATAAAGTTCCAGATTTAATGTAGAAAACTCTTTCCCACCAATATATGGAGAATTGTATCTTTGGATAAATTTGTTGTACTGATTGAGCCAAGGTTTGAGATTGTGATTTCTATTCCGTTGACTCTATTGTTTTGTTCTTTGTGAAACTCTATACAATCAAGATTTTGTGATCTTCTGTTTGTTAGAGATCCACGTTCACCGCACCAATTGATAACTTGTGGAAAAATCCTTGATCGGAGCACTTCCCTGTGAGGCGCCGTTGGGATCGGCCGGGGACACTCCGATGCCAAAGTCAGTAATATTTCTGAGAATAAACTGTAAGCACAAAAGTAGAGAATCAGTAAGTGTACCTTTGATCCTAGGAAGCTGGGGTATTTATATAGGTTTTTGTAACCTTCAGCATTAATGGGGAAGCAGGTGAAGAGTCGTGTCATTACTCGTCTTTAATTGCTATCAATTCTCCATTAATCCCAGTATTTAGCATTGAAACCCTCAGAGTTGAGGTATTCGAACAATCAAGTCTTTATTCTCCTTTAATGGCTATTAATTACCATTTAATTGTATTTATTCCCATTCATGGATGGTAATAAAGGCGTCTTTTCGTATTCTTTGATCCGTCAAGGCGTATGTACGCTCTCCTTGAGAGCTATGGCGGGTCTCCACTACTCGCTCTCATCGGGCGTATCTCGTTATGGCGTATCTCGCCATGGTCCACGTGGTGTGGCATAATGATAGAAACTCCTTTCTTTTCTCCATTATTTGCATATTCACCCCTGCATTAATCCTGTAATAATTGTCATTAATTCCATATTAATCATGCATAAATATCTCTTTTAGAAGGAATAATGGTTTGCCATTATTGCTATTAATTTTCCCTTATTCCTTATTCAAGAATAATTTGGGTTGTTATCACACTATTAAGTAGGATAGATTATTTGATTGATTTATATTATAACTATAAATAAATCAATTAAATTAATTATAGTCTTAAAAGGAAATATAAATTCTAATGTGATTTAGAATTATAATATTAATATATATATATATATATATATATAAAATAGAATTAGTAATTTTATTTTCTATTAAGTTAACCTAATGTGATTAGAATACTTATTAATTAATTAAATCTAATGGAATTAGAAGTGTAATTAAAAAAATAAAACCTATAAATATCCTATAGGGTATTTCGGCCAACCCTACTCCAAAGGGGTCAACTTTTCTATGATTTTCAACACAAAATTACTTATCTCGTCCATTCATTCATTTCTTAGTTCGTGTGGATACCGTTGGAGGAGTTCTATTCGTGATTGCTAAACAATGTTGATTAGTATGTAGAAAATATTGGGTTGATCTAGTTTGTTGAGTATATTAGAAGATCTTTGAGAGCACGTCGTTTGCAACAATAGATAGATCTTCGTTAAAGTATTTAAGGTTAACATATTTATGATATGAAATAACGATTAACGGGTTCTATGTGATAAGAAAATAGAAAAATTTTAGTTTTTCTGTTGTGCCTACGCATGATTTCAAATTAGTTGGGTACAATGATAATGATTGGGCCGGTGACAAAGATTACTGAAAAAGTACAACTGGTTTTGTATATTTTCTGGGTAACACGATATTCACATAGAGTTCAAAGAAGCAACCGATCGTAGTATTATCTACACGTGAAGCTAAATATGTCGATGCAACATCATGTGTCTGTCATATAATATGTATCCGAAGATTGTTAAAGGAATTTCAAATGGCATAACGAGATTTAATAAAGATTTTTATCGATAATAAGTCTGTTGTCTTGTCTAGCAAAGAATCAAATGAGGTGATACTAAAGTACGTGAACACATAAGATCTAATTACATATATTTTCATGAAGCCGCTGAAATTTGATGCGTTCAGTCAATTGTGAGCTCATATGTGATTCACAGAAAATTAAGTGTAAAAAGGCAATGCTAAAATTAATAAATTTAATTTTATAAAAAAATAATAATATGTGAAGCTTCACGTGATAAGGGTCATGTTCTTTTGACGCATGACAAATTAAATTAATTGAGTTGGTAAGAAAAAAAAACAAAAGTCAATGCATAACTATTGGTAAGAGGTGTAAAATTAAGATTAAGAGAATATAGTCTTGGATTGATGCACGTTGTGGTAGAAGGAATAGTTAGAATATGTGGTTTTTATAAGTTAGTATATGGGCAACAATAATCCTCTATTAGAGCTAGTTGTATTAAGTTTTGTGTTGTCGAAAAAAAAAAACGAGTGTGCTTAATAAAAAGTTTCCACCGAAATTATTATAATGTGAGTTTAAATTTTATTTTTTTATGTTGATATTTTACGCACAAATTATCTTCCAGTACAAATTAAATATATCGATTTCCTATTTCCTCCGATAACTATAGATGTATATTAATTATGTTAACTTCTAAGATTTTCCATTTTCAATGATTTTAATTAGAGTGTATACTAAGAAAGATTTCAATGAAATGGAGATGAAAATTTTGATTTTTGGATAATAAAACAAATAAAAATTCTTGATTTTATTGTATCCATGTTCTCTATTTATAAATAGTTGTTTTTTGAGGTCTTGATATTAAAGTGTTTCTTTCTTTAATTTTTGGTATATCACTTAGCTATGTTAAAATTACTAGTTATGCATGTTTTTTTGTTTGTTTTAATCTCTATTATTATTATTTTTAAATCTCGTTTTTTATATTATATTTCATAGAAATGGCACATTTGACCTTCTTCTTATAATAAGGTCCATGCTACTTCATGTGGCAAGGTTTTCGATGAAAGTAAGTTTCCATATAGGTGGAATGAAAATGCCTAATATGAGTGAGCTCGCCAGCTCAAATCTTCATGCTCCTTCTTTAATTTTTATATGCATCTTCTACTCCCAGCAACCATGTATAGTTTTCAACGTGCTGAATTAATTTGTGAATACACTACTTTATAGTATTTTGGTATCTTTATGTAGAACTTATGTATCGTGATCGCTGCTTTGTGACATTATATTCTATCAAATGCAATGAAATATTTATATTCGAAGTTTTATTCAATACTTTTTTTTTATTAGAGGGATTCTCTTAACCAATAATCCTAATACAAACACGATTTTAATGCTTACCTCTTGTATAGCAGAACCTATTGGGAAGATAAATAACATAAGAATAGAATCAACCACGATCTCGTATCACCGGTCATGAATCACCCCACATAGATATTAGTCACGAGGTGAGAACGATGGATCCATGAACTAAAGCAGACGTTAGAGACAGAGGGAGGGTGGCGCGGGATGAGGGAGAGACACAAGAGAATTGTGTATTGTCTAGGATCAACTCTTCTTAATTATAGTTAAGTGACTATCTATTTATAGCCTTGGTTTAGCTTATAAAAATCTAACTCTAATCCTCCATCTTTTTGGATGGGCTTGGCCTGATTCCATTTTGCTTGGGTTATTTATTCGGTCCATAACCTGAATAAATCATAACATCTCCCACTTGCACGTAATGGAACATATTCTAAACATCGTCTTAATCTCATCCATACTATAACAAATAGTTCATGTGACTAGCATACTATCCAGAGCTCTAGTGCTTTATAGTCGTTGAAACATATAGCTTCTTGATATGCATGTATGAAATTTGGGAATATATACTCGTTGAAGATATATAATCTTTATATTTGAACATGGATTGTCCCTGGTGTATGAATTATCGTAGATTTTACATCACATCCACTATAATGATTTTGATCTGTACAGTTCTTCTGCTCTTCATAAATATGCACATATGCATAAGTGTCAGGACAAAGAAACACAGAAACTCTTAAGATGTGAACTTGATGGATATCTTTCCCTCTTACTTTATCCTTTACATCATAGCTTATCCATTTGGGTTCTTTTATTTTATTAGAAATAGCATAATAGGAAAATGCAAGATCGTCCATTTTCCATCTTGTGATTAGCAAAACACACATGGTATGAAACACAATGTTTTTAAAACCGAATCAGACTGGTCGGTTTAACTTGTTCAATCGGTTCAATCGTGAACCAACCATCTATTCGGTCTGATTATACATATTTGGGATTAATAATATTGACCCACTATAAATATGAATAAACGGGTAAATCAGAACAACCTTGGTTTAGTAACCAAACCAACTACACTATGCCATTTTTGTTTAAGGCAAGCACCCTTTGCTTTTTTATATACAACTTTTTGACCACTTTCTTTCTTTTTAACCAACTTGCGATGTGGGATTCTTTACTATAGCTAAAACATTAAACATTATGAAATCTATATCTATATATAATATAAAACAGTAACGATGGAGCTGAGCTGCCACTTCCTCATTTTTTACTGATAAAAAATAAAATAAAATATACAATATATTAATTTTAACCTATATATAATATAAAACAGTAACGATGGAGCTGAGGTGTCACTTCCTCCTTTTTTTTACTGATAAAAAATAAAATAAAATATATAATATATTAATTTTAATTATATTATTATATTTATCTATAAAAAGATAGATTTTATCCGTACTACATCTAAGAGTTTTACAGAATTTAAATTAATCCCTAAAATCTCTCTAATTCTCTACGTATCTATATATAATACAAAACAGTAACGATGGAGCTGATGTGTCACTTCCTCCTTTTTTGCTGATAAAAAGTAAAATAAAATATATAATATATAGATTTTAATTATATTATTATATTTATCTATAAAAAGATAGATTTTATTCGTACTACATTTAAGAGTTTTACAAAATTTAAATTAATCCTTAAAATCTCTCTAATTTTTTGCATATATATATATATATATATATATATATATATAATATAGAAGGGTAATTAATTTATTAGTCCCTATATTTTGACAAAAGACACTGTTTAGTCCCTGTATTTTCAAAAACACACGGTAAAGTCCCTAACGTTTTTCTCGGTGAATTGTTTAGTCCCTAACGTTTTTCTCGGTGAACTGTTTAGTCCCTACCGTTAGACTCTCATGAAGATTCTGTTAGTCAATTTGGATTTGCATTCTTCTTTTCCTTTATTTTCCTTTCTTTTAAATTCTAATGCATCTGAAATCAACTTTAAGTGTTATTCTTCTTGATTTTCTTCTTAATCGTTCAAGTTCGTAAGCATTGGGTCTGTTCTTTTTATTGTTCTCCATACAAATAGCTTCTTCTTCTAAATTGGATTTCCTCTTCTGAAGTTTGAAGGTAAATAGTAAAGGATAATTTAGTCATTTTCGAAGTTATAAACGATAAAAAAATCTAACAAACAGACGGAAGGACTAAACAGTTCACTGAGAAAAAGGTTATGGACCTTACCATGTGTTTTTAAAAATACATGGACTAAACAATGTGTTTTGTCAAAATATAGGGACTAATAAATTAATTACCCAATATAAAACAGTAACAATTGAGCTGAGGTGTCACTTCCTCATTTTTTGCTGATAAAAAGTAAAATAAAATATATAATATTTTAATTATATTATTATATGTATCTATAAAAAGATAGATTTTATCCGTACTACATCTAAGAGTTTTACATAATTTAAATTAATCCCTAAAATCTCTATAATTCTCTGCATATCTATATATAATATAAAAGAGTAACGATGGAGCTGAGTTGTCACTTCCTCCTTTTTTGCTGATAAAAATATATAATATAATATATAATATATTAATTTTTAATTATATTATTATATTTATCTATAAAAAATATTATTTAAAGTAAATGTGAAAATAAAATAATAAAATTTAATTTATAGAGTATCTTTATATCATTAAATGTTATTATTATATTATATTTTTGAATTTTAAGATGAATCCCTGCATCGCACGGGCTAAAAACTAGTATAATATAAAACACTAACGATGAAGCTGAGGTGTCATTTCCTCCTTTTTTACTGATAAAAAACATAATATAATATATAATATTTTTATTGTAATTATATTATTATATTTATCTATAAAAAGATTATTTTATCCGTACTATATCTAAGAGTTCTACAGAATTTAAATTAATCCATAAAATCTCTCTAATTCTCTACATATCTAAATATAATATAAAACACTAACGATGGAGCTGAGGTGTCACTTCCTCCTTTTTTACTGATAAAAAACATAATATAATATATAATATTTTAATTTTAATTATATTATTATATTTATCTATAAAAAGATTATTTTATCCGTACTATATCTAAGAGTTCTACATAATTTAAATTAATACCTAAAATCTCTCTAATTCTCTGCATATCTATATCTAAAAGTTCTACATAATTTAAATTAATCCCTAAAATCTCTCTAATTCTCTACATAACTATATATAATATAAAACACTAACGATGGAGCTGAGGTGTCACTTCCTCCTTTTTTACTGATAAAAAACATAATATAATATATAATATTTTTATTGTAATTATATTATTATATTTATCTATAAAAAGATTATTTTATCCGTACTATATCTAAGAGTTCTACAAAATTTAAATTAATCCCTAAAATCTCTCTAATTCTCTACATATCTATATATATATAATATAAAACACTAACGATGGAGCTGAGGTGTCACTTACTCCTTTTTTACTGATAAAAAACATAATATAATATATAATATTTTAATTTTAATTATATTATTATATTTATCTATAAAAAGAATATTTTATCCGTACTATATCTAAGAGTTCTACATAATTTAAATTAATACCTAAACTCTCTCTAATTCTCTGCATATCTATATCTAAAAGTTCTACATAATTTAAATTAATCCCTAAAATCTCACTAATTCTCTACATATCTATATATAATATAAAACACTAACGATGGAGCTGAGGTGTCACTTCCTCCTTTTTTACGGATAAAAAACATAATATAAATTATAATATTTTAATTATATTATTATATTTATCTATAAAAAGATTATTTTATCCGTACTATATCTAAGAGTTCTACAGAATTTAAATTAATCGCAAAAATCTCTCTAATTCTCTACATATCTATATATAATATAAAACACTAACGATGGAGCTGAGGTGTCACTTCCTCCTTTTTTACTTATAAAAAACATAATATAATATATAATATTTTAATTTTAATTATATTATTATATTTATCTATAAAAAGATTATTTTATCCGTACTATATCTAAGAGTTCTACAGAATTTAAATTAATCCCTAAAATCTCTCTAATTCTATACATATCTATATCTATATATAATATAAAACACTAACGATGGAGCTGATGTGTCACTTACTCCTTTTTTATTGATAAAAAATATAATATAATATATAATATTTTTATTGTAATTATATTATTTTATTTATCTATAAAAAGATTATTTTATCCGTACTATATCTAAGAGTTCTACAGAATTTAAATTAATCCCTAAAATCTCTCTAATTCTCTACATATCTATATATATATAATATAAAACACTAACGATGGAGCTAGGGGTGTCATTTCCTCCTTTTTTACTGATACAAAACATAATATAATATATAATATTTTAATTTAAATTATATTATTATATTTATCTATAAAAAGATTATTTTATCCGTACTATATCTAAGAGTTCTACATAATTTAAATTAATACCTAAAATCTCTCTAATTCTTTGCATATCTATATCTAAAAGTTCTACATAATTTAATTTAATCCCTAAAATCTCTCTAATTCTCTACATATCTATATATAATATAAAACACTCACGATGGAGCTGAGGTGTCACTTCCTCCTTTTTTACTGATAAAAAACAATATTTTTATTGTAATTATATTATTATATTTATCTATAAAAAGATTATTTTATCCGTACTATATCTAAGAGTTCTACAAAATTTAAATTAATCCCTAAAATCTCTCTAATTCTCTACATATCTATATATATAATATAAAACACTAACGATGGAGCTGAGGTGTCACTTCCTCCTTTTTTACTAATAAAAAACATAATATAATATATAATATTTTAATTTTAATTATATTATTATATTTATATATAAAAAGAATATTTTATCCGTACTATATCTAAGAGTTCTACATAATTTAAATTAATACCTAAACTCTCTCTAATTCTCTGCATATCTATATCTAAAAGTTCTACCTAATTTAAATTAATCCCTAAAATCTCTCTAATTCTCTACATATCTATATATAATATAAAACACTAACGATGGAGCTGAGGTGTCACTTCCTCCTTTTTTACTGATAAAAAACATAATATAATATATAATATTTTTATTGTAATTATATTATTATATTTATCTATAAAAAGATTATTTTATCCGTACTATATCTAAGAGTTCTACAAAATTTAAATTAATCCCTAAAATCTCTCTAATTCTCTACATATCTATATATATAATATAAAACACTAACGATGGAGCTGAGGTGTCACTTCCTCCTTTTTTACTGATAAAAAACATAATATAATATATAATATTTTAATTTTAATTATATTATTATATTTATATATAAAAAGATTATTTTATCCGTACTATATCTAAGAGTTCTACATAATTTAAATTAATACCTAAACTCTCTCTAATTCTCTGCATATCTATATCTAAAAGTTCTACCTAATTTAAATTAATCCCTAAAATCTCTCTAATTCTCTACATATCTATATATAATATAAAACACTAACGATGGAGCTGAGGTGTCACTTCCTCCTTTTTTACTGATAAAAAACATAATATAATATATAATATTTTTATTGTAATTATATTATTATATTTATCTATAAAAAGATTATTTTATCCGTACTATATCTAAGAGTTCTACATAATTTAAATTAATACCTAAACTCTCTCTAATTCTCTGCATATCTATATCTAAAAGTTCTACATAATTTAATTTAATCCCTAAAATCTCTCTAATTCTCTACATATCTATATATAATATAAAACACTCACGATGGAGCTGAGGTGTCACTTCCTCCTTTTTTACTGATAAAAAACAATATTTTTATTGTAATTATATTATTATATTTATCTATAAAAAGATTATTTTATCCGTACTATATCTAAGAGTTCTACAAAATTTAAATTAATCCCTAAAATCTCTCTAATTCTCTACATATCTATATATATAATATAAAACACTAACGATGGAGCTGAGGTGTCACTTCCTCCTTTTTTACTAATAAAAAACATAATATAATATATAATATTTTAATTTTAATTATATTATTATATTTATATATAAAAAGAATATTTTATCCGTACTATATCTAAGAGTTCTACATAATTTAAATTAATACCTAAACTCTCTCTAATTCTCTGCATATCTATATCTAAAAGTTCTACCTAATTTAAATTAATCCCTAAAATCTCTCTAATTCTCTACATATCTATATATAATATAAAACACTAACGATGGAGCTGAGGTGTCACTTCCTCCTTTTTTACTGATAAAAAACATAATATAATATATAATATTTTTATTGTAATTATATTATTATATTTATCTATAAAAAGATTATTTTATCCGTACTATATCTAAGAGTTCTACAAAATTTAAATTAATCCCTAAAATCTCTCTAATTCTCTACATATCTATATATATAATATAAAACACTAACGATGGAGCTGAGGTGTCACTTCCTCCTTTTTTACTGATAAAAAACATAATATAATATATAATATTTTAATTTTAATTATATTATTATATTTATATATAAAAAGATTATTTTATCCGTACTATATCTAAGAGTTCTACATAATTTAAATTAATACCTAAACTCTCTCTAATTCTCTGCATATCTATATCTAAAAGTTCTACCTAATTTAAATTAATCCCTAAAATCTCTCTAATTCTCTACATATCTATATATAATATAAAACACTAACGATGGAGCTGAGGTGTCACTTCCTCCTTTTTTACTGATAAAAAACATAATATAATATATAATATTTTTATTGTAATTATATTATTATATTTATCTATAAAAAGATTATTTTATCCGTACTATATCTAAGAGTTCTACAAAATTTAAATTAATCCCTAAAATCTCTCTAATTCTATACATATCTATATATATATAATATAAAACACTAACGATGGAGCTGAGGTGTCACTTCCTCCTTTTTTACTGATAAAAAACATAATATAATATATAATATTTTAATTTTAATTATATTATTATATTTATCTATAAAAAGAATATTTTATCCGTACTATATCGAAGAGTTCTACATAATTTAAATTAATACCTAAACTCTCTCTAATTCTCTGCATATCTATATCTAAAAGTTCTACCTAATTTAAATTAATCCCTAAAATCTCTCTAATTCTCTACATATCTATATATAATATAAAACACTAACGATGGAGCTGAGGTGTCACTTCCTCCTTTTTTACTGATAAAAAACATAATATAATATATAATATTTTAATTTTAATTATATTACTATATTTATCTATAAAAAGATTATTTTATCCGTACTATATCTAAGAGTTCTACAGAATTTAAATTAATCCCTAAAATCTCTCTAATTCTCTACATATCTATATATAATATAAAACACTAACGATGGAGCTGAGGTGTCACTTACTCCTTTTTTACTGATAAAAAACATAATATAATATATAATATTTTAATTTTAATTATATTATTATATTTATCTATAAAAAGAATATTTTATCCGTACTATATCTAAGAGTTCTACATAATTTAAATTAATACCTAAACTCTCTCTAATTCTCTGCATATCTATATCTAAAAGTTCTACATAATTTAAATTAATCCCTAAAATCTCACTAATTCTCTACATATCTATATATAATATAAAACACTAACGATGGAGCTGAGGTGTCACTTCCTCCTTTTTTACGGATAAAAAACATAATATAAATTATAATATTTTAATTTTAATTATATTATTATATTATTATATTTATCTATAAAAAGATTATTTTATCCGTACTATATCTAAGAGTTCTACAGAATTTAAATTAATCGCAAAAATCTCTCTAATTCTCTACATATCTATATATAATATAAAACACTAACGATGGAGCTGAGGTGTCACTTCCTCCTTTTTTACTTATAAAAACATAATATAATATATAATATTTTAATTTTAATTATATTATTATATTTATCTATAAAAAGATTATTTTATCCGTACTATATCTAAGAGTTCTACAGAATTTAAATTAATCCCTAAAATCTCTCTAATTCTATACATATCTATATCTATATATAATATAAAACACTAACGATGGAGCTGATGTGTCACTTACTCCTTTTTTATTGATAAAAAATATAATATAATATATAATATTTTTATTGTAATTATATTATTTTATTTATCTATAAAAAGATTATTTTATCCGTACTATATCTAAGAGTTCTACATAATTTAAATTAATCCCTAAAATCTCTATAATTCTCTACATATCTATATATATATATAATATAAAACACTAACGATGGAGCTAGGGGTGTCATTTCCTCCTTTTTTACTGATACAAAACATAATATAATATATAATATTTAAATTTAAATTATATTATTATATTTATCTATAAAAAGATTATTTTATCCGTACTATATCTAAGAGTTCTACATAATTTAAATTAATACCTAAAATCTCTCTAATTCTCTGCATATCTATATCTAAAAGTTCTACATAATTCAATTTAATCCCTAAAATCTCTCTAATTCTCTACATATCTATATATAATATAAAACACTCACGATGGAGCTGAGGTGTCACTTCCTCCTTTTTTACTGATAAAAAACAATATTTTTATTGTAATTATATTATTATATTTATCTATAAAAAGATTATTTTATCCGTACTATATCTAAGAGTTCTACAAAATTTAAATTAATCCCTAAAATCTCTCTAATTCTCTACATATCTATATATATAATATAAAACACTAACGATGGAGCTGAGGTGTCACTTCCTCCTTTTTTACTAATAAAAAACATAATATAATATATAATATTTTAATTTTAATTATATTATTATATTTATATATAAAAAGAATATTTTATCCGTACTATATCTAAGAGTTCTACATAATTTAAATTAATACCTAAACTCTCTCTAATTCTCTGCATATCTATATCTAAAAGTTCTACCTAATTTAAATTAATCCCTAAAATCTCTCTAATTCTCTACATATCTATATATAATATAAAACACTAACGATGGAGCTGAGGTGTCACTTCCTCCTTTTTTACTGATAAAAAACATAATATAATATATAATATTTTTATTGTAATTATATTATTATATTTATCTATAAAAAGATTATTTTATCCGTACTATATCTAAGAGTTCTACAAAATTTAAATTAATCCCTAAAATCTCTCTAATTCTCTACATATCTATATATATAATATAAAACACTAACGATGGAGCTGAGGTGTCACTTCCTCCTTTTTTACTGATAAAAAACATAATATAATATATAATATTTTAATTTTAATTATATTATTATATTTATATATAAAAAGATTATTTTATCCGTACTATATCTAAGAGTTCTACATAATTTAAATTAATACCTAAACTCTCTCTAATTCTCTGCATATCTATATCTAAAAGTTCTACCTAATTTAAATTAATCCCTAAAATCTCTCTAATTCTCTACATATCTATATATAATATAAAACACTAACGATGGAGCTGAGGTGTCACTTCCTCCTTTTTTACTGATAAAAAACATAATATAATATATAATATTTTTATTGTAATTATATTATTATATTTATCTATAAAAAGATTATTTTATCCGTACTATATCTAAGAGTTCTACATAATTTAAATTAATACCTAAACTCTCTCTAATTCTCTGCATATCTATATCTAAAAGTTCTACATAATTTAATTTAATCCCTAAAATCTCTCTAATTCTCTACATATCTATATATAATATAAAACACTCACGATGGAGCTGAGGTGTCACTTCCTCCTTTTTTACTGATAAAAAACAATATTTTTATTGTAATTATATTATTATATTTATCTATAAAAAGATTATTTTATCCGTACTATATCTAAGAGTTCTACAAAATTTAAATTAATCCCTAAAATCTCTCTAATTCTCTACATATCTATATATATAATATAAAACACTAACGATGGAGCTGAGGTGTCACTTCCTCCTTTTTTACTAATAAAAAACATAATATAATATATAATATTTTAATTTTAATTATATTATTATATTTATATATAAAAAGAATATTTTATCCGTACTATATCTAAGAGTTCTACATAATTTAAATTAATACCTAAACTCTCTCTAATTCTCTGCATATCTATATCTAAAAGTTCTACCTAATTTAAATTAATCCCTAAAATCTCTCTAATTCTCTACATATCTATATATAATATAAAACACTAACGATGGAGCTGAGGTGTCACTTCCTCCTTTTTTACTGATAAAAAACATAATATAATATATAATATTTTTATTGTAATTATATTATTATATTTATCTATAAAAAGATTATTTTATCCGTACTATATCTAAGAGTTCTACAAAATTTAAATTAATCCCTAAAATCTCTCTAATTCTCTACATATCTATATATATAATATAAAACACTAACGATGGAGCTGAGGTGTCACTTCCTCCTTTTTTACTGATAAAAAACATAATATAATATATAATATTTTAATTTTAATTATATTATTATATTTATATATAAAAAGATTATTTTATCCGTACTATATCTAAGAGTTCTACATAATTTAAATTAATACCTAAACTCTCTCTAATTCTCTGCATATCTATATCTAAAAGTTCTACCTAATTTAAATTAATCCCTAAAATCTCTCTAATTCTCTACATATCTATATATAATATAAAACACTAACGATGGAGCTGAGATGTCACTTCCTCCTTTTTTACTGATAAAAAACATAATATAATATATAATATTTTTATTGTAATTATATTATTATATTTATCTATAAAAAGATTATTTTATCCGTACTATATCTAAGAGTTCTACAAAATTTAAATTAATCCCTAAAATCTCTCTAATTCTATACATATCTATATATATATAATATAAAACACTAACGATGGAGCTGAGGTGTCACTTCCTCCTTTTTTACTGATAAAAAACATAATATAATATATAATATTTTAATTTTAATTATATTATTATATTTATCTATAAAAAGAATATTTTATCCGTACTATATCGAAGAGTTCTACATAATTTAAATTAATACCTAAACTCTCTCTAATTCTCTGCATATCTATATCTAAAAGTTCTACCTAATTTAAATTAATCCCTAAAATCTCTCTAATTCTCTACATATCTATATATAATATAAAACACTAACGATGGAGCTGAGGTGTCACTTCCTCCTTTTTTACTGATAAAAAACATAATATAATATATAATATTTTAATTTTAATTATATTACTATATTTATCTATAAAAAGATTATTTTATCCGTACTATATCTAAGAGTTCTACAGAATTTAAATTAATCCCTAAAATCTCTCTAATTCTCTACATATCTATATATAATATAAAACACTAACGATGGAGCTGAGGTGTCACTTACTCCTTTTTTACTGATAAAAAACATAATATAATATATAATATTTTAATTTTAATTATATTATTATATTTATCTATAAAAAGAATATTTTATCCGTACTATATCTAAGAGTTCTACATAATTTAAATTAATACCTAAACTCTCTCTAATTCTCTGCATATCTATATCTAAAAGTTCTACATAATTTAAATTAATCCCTAAAATCTCACTAATTCTCTACATATCTATATATAATATAAAACACTAACGATGGAGCTGAGGTGTCACTTCCTCCTTTTTTACGGATAAAAAACATAATATAAATTATAATATTTTAATTTTAATTATATTATTATATTATTATATTTATCTATAAAAAGATTATTTTATGCGTACTATATCTAAGAGTTCTACAGAATTTAAATTAATCGCAAAAATCTCTCTAATTCTCTACATATCTATATATAATATAAAACACTAACGATGGAGCTGAGGTGTCACTTCCTCCTTTTTTACTTATAAAAACATAATATAATATATAATATTTTAATTTTAATTATATTATTATATTTATCTATAAAAAGATTATTTTATCCGTACTATATCTAAGAGTTCTACAGAATTTAAATTAATCCCTAAAATCTCTCTAATTCTATACATATCTATATCTATATATAATATAAAACACTAACGATGGAGCTGATGTGTCACTTACTCCTTTTTTATTGATAAAAAATATAATATAATATATAATATTTTTATTGTAATTATATTATTTTATTTATCAATAAAAAGATTATTTTATCCGTACTATATCTAAGAGTTCTACATAATTTAAATTAATCCCTAAAATCTCTCTAATTCTCTACATATCTATATATATATAATATAAAACACTAACGATGGAGCTAGGGGTGTCATTTCCTCCTTTTTTACTGATACAAAACATAATATAATATATAATATTTTAATTTAAATTATATTATTATATTTATCTATAAAAGATTATTTTATCCGTACTATATCTAAGAGTTCTACATAATTTAAATTAATACCTAAAATCTCTCTAATTCTCTGCATATCTATATCTAAAAGTTCTACATAATTTAATTTAATCCCTAAAATCTCTCTAATTCTCTACATATCTATATATAATATAAAACACTCACGATGGAGCTGAGGTGTCACTTCCTCCTTTTTTACTGATAAAAAACAATATTTTTATTGTAATTATATTATTATATTTATCTATAAAAAGATTATTTTATCCGTACTATATCTAAGAGTTCTACAAAATTTAAATTAATCCCTAAAATCTCTCTAATTCTCTACATATCTATATATATAATATAAAACACTAACGATGGAGCTGAGGTGTCACTTCCTCCTTTTTTACTAATAAAAAACATAATATAATATATAATATTTTAATTTTAATTATATTATTATATTTATATATAAAAAGAATATTTTATCCGTACTATATCTAAGAGTTCTACATAATTTAAATTAATACTTAAACTCTCTCTAATTCTCTGCATATCTATATCTAAAAGTTCTACATAATTTAAATTAATCCCTAAAATCTCTCTAATTCTCTACATATCTATATATAATATAAAACACTAACGATGGAGCTGAGGTGTCACTTACTCCTTTTTTATTGATAAAAAACATAATAAAATATATAATATTTTTATTGTAATTATATTATTTTATTTATCTATAAAAAGATTATTTTATCCGTACTATATCTAAGAGTTCTACAGAATTTAAATTAATCCCTAAAATCTCTCTAATTCTCTACATATCTATATATATAATATAAAACACTAACGATTGAGCTGGGGTGTCACTTCCTCCTTTTTTACTGATAAAAAACATAATATAATATATAATATTTTAATTTTAATTATATTATTATATTTATCTATAAAAAGATTATTTTATCCGTACTATATCTAAGAGTTCTACATAATTTAAATTAATACCTAAACTCTCTCTAATTCTCTGCATATCTATATCTAAAAGTTCTACATAATTTAAATTAATCCCTAAAATCTCTCTAATTCTCTACATATCTATATATAATATAAAACACTAACGATGGAGCTGAGGTGTCACTTCCTCCTTTTTTACTGATAAAAAACATAATATAATATATAATATTTTAATTTTAATTATATTATTATATTATTATATTTATCTATAAAAAGATTATTTTATCCGTACTATATCTAAGAGTTCTACAGAATTTAAATTAATCCCTAAAATCTCTCTAATTCTCTACATATCTATATATAATATAAAACACTAACGATGGAGCTGAGGTGTCACTTCCTCCTTTTTTACTGATAAAAAACATAATATAATATATAATATTTTAAT
Source organism: Euphorbia lathyris (assembly GCF_963576675.1). Lineage (NCBI taxonomy): Eukaryota > Viridiplantae > Streptophyta > Magnoliopsida > Malpighiales > Euphorbiaceae > Euphorbia > Euphorbia lathyris. The sequence goes on along the minus strand of NC_088912.1, from coordinate 66,265,311 downwards.
TTTAATTATATTATTATATTTATCTATAAAAAGATTATTTTATCCGTACTATATCTAAGAGTTCTACATAATTTAAATTAATAACTAAAATCTCTCTAATTCTCTGCATATCTATATCTAAGAGTTCTACAGAATTTAAATTAATCCCTAAAATCTCTCTAATTCTCTACATATCTATATATAATATAAAACACTAACGATGGAGCTGAGGTGTCACTTCCTCCTTTTTTACTGATAAAAAACATAATATAATATATAATATTTTAATTTTAATTATATTATTATATTTATCTATAAAAAGATTATTTTATCTGTATTATATCTAAGAGTTCTACAGAATTTAAATTAATCCCTAAAATCTCTCTAATTCTCTGCATATCTATATCTAAGAGTTCTACAAAATTTAAATTAATCCCTAAAATCTCTCAAATTCTCTACATATCTATATATATAATATAAAACACTAACGATGGAGCTGAGGTGTCACTTCCTCCTTTTTTACTGATAAAAAACATAATATAATATATAATATTTTAATTTTAATTATATTATTATATTTATCTATAAAAAGATTATTTTATCCGTACTATATCTAAGAGTTCTACATAATTTAAATTAATACCTAAAATCTCTCTAATTCTCTGCATATCTATATCTAAAAGTTCTATATAATTTAAATTAATCCCTAAAATCTCTCTAATTCTCTACATATCTATATATAATATAAAACACTAACGATGGAGCTGAGGTGTCACTTTCTCCTTTTTTACTGATAAAAAACATAATATAATATATAATATTTTTATTGTAATTATATTATTATATTTATCTATAAAAAGATTATTTTATCCGTACTATATCTAAGAGTTCTACAAAATTTAAATTAATCCCTAAAATCTCTCAAATTCTCTACATATCTATATATATAATATAAAACACTAACGATGGAGCTGAGGTGTCACTTCCTCCTTTTTTACTGATAAAAAACATAATATAATATATAATATTTTAATTTTAATTATATTATTATATTTATCTATAAAAAGATTATTTTATCCGTACTATATCTAAGAGTTCTACAGAATTTAAATTAATACCTAAAATCTCTCTAATTCTCTGCATATCTATATCTAAAAGTTCTACATAATTTAAATTAATCCCTAAAATCTCTCTAATTCTCTAAATATATATATATATATATAGATATAAAACAGTAACGATGGAGCTGAGGTGTAACTTCCTCATTTTTTACTAATAAAATATATAATATAATATATAATATATTAATTTTAATTATATTATTATATTTATCTATAAAAAGATTATTTTATCTCTATTATATCTAAGAGTTCTACAGAATTTAAATTAATCCCTAAAATCTCTCTAATTCTCTGCATATCTATATCTAAGAGTTCTACAGAATTTAAATTAATCCCTAAAATCTCTCTAATTCTCTACATATCTATATATAATATAAAACACTAACGATGGAGCTGAGGTGTCACTTCCTCCTTTTTTACTGATAAAAAACATAATATAATATATAATATTTTAATTTTAATTATATTATTATATTTATCTATAAAAAGATTATTTTATCCGTACTATATCTAAGAGTTCTACGTAATTTAAATTAATACCTAAAATCTCTCTAATTCTCTGCATATCTATATCTAAAAGTTCTATATAATTTAAATTAATCCCTAAAATCTCTCTAATTCTCTACATATCTATATATAATATAAAACACTAACGATGGAGCTGAGGTGTCACTTTCTCCTTTTTTACTGATAAAAAACATAATATAATATATAATATTTTTATTGTAATTATATTATTATATTTATCTATAAAAAGATTATTTTATCCGTACTATATCTAAGAGTTCTACAAAATTTAAATTAATCCCTAAAATCTCTCAAATTCTCTACATATCTATATATATAATATAAAACACTAACGATGGAGCTGAGGTGTCACTTCCTCCTTTTTTACTGATAAAAAACATAATATAATATATAATATTTTAATTTTAATTATATTATTATATTTATCTATAAAAAGATTATTTTATCCGTACTATATCTAAGAGTTCTACATAATTTAAATTAATACCTAAACTCTCTCTAATTCTCTGCATATCTATATCTAAAAGTTCTACATAATTTAAATTAATCCCTAAAATCTCTCTAATTCTCTACATATCTATATATAATATAAAACACTAACGATGGAGCTGAGGTGTCACTTCCTCCTTTTTTACTGATAAAAAACATAATATAATATATAATATTTTAATTATATTATTATATTTATCTATAAAAAGATTATTTTATCCGTACTATATCTAAGAGTTCTACAGAATTTAAATTAATCCCTAAAATCTCTCTAATTCTCTACATATCTATATATAATATAAAACACTAACGATGGAGCTGAGGTGTCACTTCCTCCTTTTTTACTGATAAAAAACATAATATAATATATAATATTTTAATTTTAATTCAATTATTATATTTATCTATAAAAAGATTATTTTATCCGTACTATATCTAAGAGTTCTACAGAATTTAAATTAATCCCTAAAATCTCTCTAATTCTCTGCATATCTATATCTAAAAGTTCTACATAATTTAAATTAATCCCTAAAATCTCTCTAATTCTCTAAATATATATATATATATATATAGATATAAAACAGTAACGATGGAGCCGAGGTGTAACTTCCTCATTTTTTACTAATAAAATATATAATATAATATATAATATATTAATTTTAATTATATTATTATATTTATCTATAAAAAGATTATTTTATCTGTATTATATCTAAGAGTTCTACAGAATTTAAATTAATCCCTAAAATCTCTCTAATTCTCTGCATATCTATATCTAAGAGTTCTACAGAATTTAAATTAATCCCTAAAATCTCTCTAATTCTCTACATATCTATATATAATATAAAACACTAACGATGGAGCTGAGGTGTCACTTCCTCCTTTTTTACTGATAAAAAACATAATATAATATATAATATTTTAATTTTAATTATATTATTATATTTATCTATAAAAAGATTATTTTATCCGTACTATATCTAAGAGTTCTACAAAATTTAAATTAATCCCTAAAATCTCTCTAATTCTCTACATATCTATATATATAATATAAAACACTAACGATGGAGCTGAGGTGTCACTTCCTCATTTTTTACTGATAAAAAAACATAATATAATATATAATATTTTAATTTTAATTATATTATTATATTTATATATAAAAAGATTATTTTATCCGTACTATATCTAAGAGTTCTACATAATTTAAATTAATACCTAAACTCTCTCTAATTCTCTGCATATCTATATCTAAAAGTTCTACCTAATTTAAATTAATCCCTAAAATCTCTCTAATTCTCTACATATCTATATATAATATAAAACACTAACGATGGAGCTGAGGTGTCACTTCCTCCTTTTTTACTGATAAAAAACATAATATAATATATAATATTTTTATTGTAATTATATTATTATATTTATCTATAAAAAGATTATTTTATCCGTACTATATCTAAGAGTTCTACAAAATTTAAATTAATCCCTAAAATCTCTCTAATTCTCTACATATCTATATATATATAATATAAAACACTAACGATGGAGCTGAGGTGTCACTTCCTCCTTTTTTACTGATAAAAAACATAATATAATATATAATATTTTAATTTTAATTATATTATTATATTTATCTATAAATAGAATATTTTATCCGTACTATATCTAAGAGTTCTACATAATTTAAATTAATACCTAAACTCTCTCTAATTCTCTGCATATCTATATCTAAAAGTTCTACATAATTTAAATTAATCCCTAAAATCTCTCTAATTCTCTACATATCTATATATAACATAAAACACTAACGATGGAGCTGAGGTGTCACTTCCTCCTTTTTTACTGATAAAAAACATAATATAATATATAATATTTTAATTTTAATTATATTATTATATTCATCTATAAAAAGATTATTTTATCCGTACTATATCTAAGAGTTCTACAGAATTTAAATTAATCGCTAAAATCTTTCTAATTCTCTACATATCTATATATAATATAAAACACTAACGATGGAGCTGAGGTGTCACTTCCTCCTTTTTTACTTATAAAAAACATAATATAATATATAATATTTTAATTTTAATTATATTATTATATTTATCTATAAAAAGATTATTTTATCCGTACTATATCTAAGAGTTCTACAGAATTTAAATTAATCCCTAAAATCTCTCTAATTCTATACATATCTATATCTATATATAATATAAAACACTAACGATGGAGCTGATGTGTCACTTACTCCTTTTTTATTGATAAAAAACATAATATAATATATAATATTTTTATTGTAATTATATTATTTTATTTATCTATAAAAAGATTATTTTATCCGTACTATATCTAAGAGTTCTACAGAATTTAAATTAATCCCTAAAATCTCTCTAATTCTCTACATATCTATATATATAATATAAAACACTAACGATGGAGCTGGGGTGTCACTTCCTCCTTTTTTACTGATACAAAACATAATATAATATATAATATTTTAATTTTAATTCTATTATTATATTTATCTATAAAAAGATTATTTTATCCGTACTATATCTAAAAGTTCTACAGAATTTAAATTAATCGCTAAAATCTCTCTAATTCTCTGCATATCTATATCTAAAAGTTCTACCTAATTTAAATTAATCCCTAAAATCTCTCTAATTCTCTACATATCTATATATATAATATAAAACACTAACGATGGAGCTGAGGTGTCACTTCCTCCTTTTTTACTGATAAAAAACATAATATAATATATAATATTTTTATTGTAATTATATTATTATATTTATCTATAAAAAGATTATTTTATCCGTACTATATCTAAGAGTTCTACAAAATTTAAATTAATTCCTAAAATCTCTCTAATTCTCTACATATCTATATATATATAATATAAAACACTAACGATGGAGCTGAGTTGTCACTTCCTCCTTTTTTACTGATAAAAAACATAATATAATATATAATATTTTAATTTTAATTATATTATTATATTTATCTATAAAAAGAATATTTTATCCGTACTATATCTAAGAGTTCTACATAATTTAAATTAATACCTAAACTCTCTCTAATTCTCTGCATATCTATATCTAAAAGTTCTACATAATTTAAATTAATCCCTAAAATCTCACTAATTCTCTACATATCTATATATAATATAAAACACTGACGATGGAGCTGAGGTGTCACTTCCTCCTTTTTTACGGATAAAAAACATAATATAAATTATAATATTTTAATTTTAATTATATTATTATATTATTATATTTATCGATAAAAAGATTATTTTATCCGTACTATATCTAAGAGTTCTACAGAATTTAAATTAATCGCAAAAATCTCTCTAATTCTCTACATATCTATATATAATATAAAACATTAACGATGGAGCTGAGGTGTCACTTCCTCCTTTTTTACTTATAAAAAACATAATATAATATATAATATTTTAATTTTAATTATATTATTATATTTATCTATAAAAAGATTATTTTATCCGTACTATATCTAAGAGTTCTACAGAATTTAAATTAATCCCTAAAATCTCTCTAATTCTATACATATCTATATCTAAAAGTTCTACATAATTTAAATTAATCCCTAAAATCTCACTAATTCTCTACATATCTATATATAATATAAAACACTGACGATGGAGCTGAGGTGTCACTTCCTCCTTTTTTACGGATAAAAAACATAATATAAATTATAATATTTTAATTTTAATTATATTATTATATTATTATATTTATCGATAAAAAGATTATTTTATCCGTACTATATCTAAGAGTTCTACAGAATTTAAATTAATCGCAAAAATCTCTCTAATTCTCTACATATCTATATATAATATAAAACATTAACGATGGAGCTGAGGTGTCACTTCCTCCTTTTTTACTTATAAAAAACATAATATAATATATAATATTTTAATTTTAATTATATTATTATATTTATCTATAAAAAGATTATTTTATCCGTACTATATCTAAGAGTTCTACAGAATTTAAATTAATCCCTAAAATCTCTCTAATTCTATACATATCTATATCTATATATAATATAAAACACTAACGATGGAGCTGATGTGTCACTTACTCCTTTTTTATTGATAAAAAATATAATATAATATATAATATTTTTATTGTAATTATATTATTTTATTTATCTATAAAAAGATTATTTTATCCGTACTATATCTAAGAGTTCTACATAATTTAAATTAATCCCTAAAATCTCTATAATTCTCTACATATCTATATATATATATAATATAAAACACTAACGATGGAGCTAGGGGTGTCATTTCCTCCTTTTTTACTGATACAAAACATAATATAATATATAATATTTTAATTTAAATTATATTATTATATTTATCTATAAAAAGATTATTTTATCCGTACTATATCTAAGAGTTCTACATAATTTAAATTAATACCTAAAATCTCTCTAATTCTCTGCATATCTATATCTAAAAGTTCTACATAATTCAATTTAATCCCTAAAATCTCTCTAATTCTCTACATATCTATATATAATATAAAACACTCACGATGGAGCTGAGGTGTCACTTCCTCCTTTTTTACTGATAAAAAACAATATTTTTATTGTAATTATATTATTATATTTATCTATAAAAAGATTATTTTATCCGTACTATATCTAAGAGTTCTACAAAATTTAAATTAATCCCTAAAATCTCTCTAATTCTCTACATATCTATATATATAATATAAAACACTAACGATGGAGCTGAGGTGTCACTTCCTCCTTTTTTACTAATAAAAAACATAATATAATATATAATATTTTAATTTTAATTATATTATTATATTTATATATAAAAAGAATATTTTATCCGTACTATATCTAAGAGTTCTACATAATTTAAATTAATACCTAAACTCTCTCTAATTCTCTGCATATCTATATCTAAAAGTTCTACCTAATTTAAATTAATCCCTAAAATCTCTCTAATTCTCTACATATCTATATATAATATAAAACACTAACGATGGAGCTGAGGTGTCACTTCCTCCTTTTTTACTGATAAAAAACATAATATAATATATAATATTTTTATTGTAATTATATTATTATATTTATCTATAAAAAGATTATTTTATCCGTACTATATCTAAGAGTTCTACAAAATTTAAATTAATCCCTAAAATCTCTCTAATTCTCTACATATCTATATATATAATATAAAACACTAACGATGGAGCTGAGGTGTCACTTCCTCCTTTTTTACTGATAAAAAACATAATATAATATATAATATTTTAATTTTAATTATATTATTATATTTATATATAAAAAGATTATTTTATCCGTACTATATCTAAGAGTTCTACATAATTTAAATTAATACCTAAACTCTCTCTAATTCTCTGCATATCTATATCTAAAAGTTCTACCTAATTTAAATTAATCCCTAAAATCTCTCTAATTCTCTACATATCTATATATAATATAAAACACTAACGATGGAGCTGAGGTGTCACTTCCTCCTTTTTTACTGATAAAAAACATAATATAATATATAATATTTTTATTGTAATTATATTATTATATTTATCTATAAAAAGATTATTTTATCCGTACTATATCTAAGAGTTCTACATAATTTAAATTAATACCTAAACTCTCTCTAATTCTCTGCATATCTATATCTAAAAGTTCTACATAATTTAATTTAATCCCTAAAATCTCTCTAATTCTCTACATATCTATATATAATATAAAACACTCACGATGGAGCTGAGGTGTCACTTCCTCCTTTTTTACTGATAAAAAACAATATTTTTATTGTAATTATATTATTATATTTATCTATAAAAAGATTATTTTATCCGTACTATATCTAAGAGTTCTACAAAATTTAAATTAATCCCTAAAATCTCTATAATTCTCTACATATCTATATATATAATATAAAACACTAACGATGGAGCTGAGGTGTCACTTCCTCCTTTTTTACTAATAAAAAACATAATATAATATATAATATTTTAATTTTAATTATATTATTATATTTATATATAAAAAGAATATTTTATCCGTACTATATCTAAGAGTTCTACATAATTTAAATTAATACCTAAACTCTCTCTAATTCTCTGCATATCTATATCTAAAAGTTCTACCTAATTTAAATTAATCCCTAAAATCTCTCTAATTCTCTACATATCTATATATAATATAAAACACTAACGATGGAGCTGAGGTGTCACTTCCTCCTTTTTTACTGATAAAAAACATAATATAATATATAATATTTTTATTGTAATTATATTATTATATTTATCTATAAAAAGATTATTTTATCCGTACTATATCTAAGAGTTCTACAAAATTTAAATTAATCCCTAAAATCTCTCTAATTCTCTACATATCTATATATATAATATAAAACACTAACGATGGAGCTGAGGTGTCACTTCCTCCTTTTTTACTGATAAAAAACATAATATAATATATAATATTTTAATTTTAATTATATTATTATATTTATATATAAAAAGATTATTTTATCCGTACTATATCTAAGAGTTCTACATAATTTAAATTAATACCTAAACTCTCTCTAATTCTCTGCATATCTATATCTAAAAGTTCTACCTAATTTAAATTAATCCCTAAAATCTCTCTAATTCTCTACATATCTATATATAATATAAAACACTAACGATGGAGCTGAGGTGTCACTTCCTCCTTTTTTACTGATAAAAAACATAATATAATATATAATATTTTTATTGTAATTATATTATTATATTTATCTATAAAAAGATTATTTTATCCGTACTATATCTAAGAGTTCTACAAAATTTAAATTAATCCCTAAAATCTCTCTAATTCTATACATATCTATATATATATAATATAAAACACTAACGATGGAGCTGAGGTGTCACTTCCTCCTTTTTTACTGATAAAAAACATAATATAATATATAATATTTTAATTTTAATTATATTATTATATTTATCTATAAAAAGAATATTTTATCCGTACTATATCGAAGAGTTCTACATAATTTAAATTAATACCTAAACTCTCTCTAATTCTCTGCATATCTATATCTAAAAGTTCTACCTAATTTAAATTAATCCCTAAAATCTCTCTAATTCTCTACATATCTATATATAATATAAAACACTAACGATGGAGCTGAGGTGTCACTTCCTCCTTTTTTACTGATAAAAAACATAATATAATATATAATATTTTAATTTTAATTATATTACTATATTTATCTATAAAAAGATTATTTTATCCGTACTATATCTAAGAGTTCTACAGAATTTAAATTAATCCCTAAAATCTCTCTAATTCTCTACATATCTATATATAATATAAAACACTAACGATGGAGCTGAGGTGTCACTTACTCCTTTTTTACTGATAAAAAACATAATATAATATATAATATTTTAATTTTAATTATATTATTATATTTATCTATAAAAAGAATATTTTATCCGTACTATATCTAAGAGTTCTACATAATTTAAATTAATACCTAAACTCTCTCTAATTCTCTGCATATCTATATCTAAAAGTTCTACATAATTTAAATTAATCCCTAAAATCTCACTAATTCTCTACATATCTATATATAATATAAAACACTAACGATGGAGCTGAGGTGTCACTTCCTCCTTTTTTACGGATAAAAAACATAATATAAATTATAATATTTTAATTTTAATTATATTATTATATTATTATATTTATCTATAAAAAGATTATTTTATCCGTACTATATCTAAGAGTTCTACAGAATTTAAATTAATCCCTAAAATCTCTCTAATTCTCTACATATCTATATATAATATAAAACACTAACGATGGAGCTGAGGTGTCACTTCCTCCTTTTTTACTTATAAAAACATAATATAATATATAATATTTTAATTTTAATTATATTATTATATTTATCTATAAAAAGATTATTTTATCCGTACTATATCTAAGAGTTCTACAGAATTTAAATTAATCCCTAAAATCTCTCTAATTCTATACATATCTATATCTATATATAATATAAAACACTAACGATGGAGCTGATGTGTCACTTACTCCTTTTTTATTGATAAAAAATATAATATAATATATAATATTTTTATTGTAATTATATTATTTTATTTATCAATAAAAAGATTATTTTATCCGTACTATATCTAAGAGTTCTACATAATTTAAATTAATCCCTAAAATCTCTCTAATTCTCTACATATCTATATATATATAATATAAAACACTAACGATGGAGCTAGGGGTGTCATTTCCTCCTTTTTTACTGATACAAAACATAATATAATATATAATATTTTAATTTATATTATATTATTATATTTATCTATAAAAGATTATTTTATCCGTATTATATCTAAGAGTTCTACATAATTTAAATTAATACCTAAAATCTCTCTAATTCTCTGCATATCTATATCTAAAAGTTCTACATAATTTAATTTAATCCCTAAAATCTCTCTAATTCTCTACATATCTATATATAATATAAAACACTCACGATGGAGCTGAGGTGTCACTTCCTCCTTTTTTACTGATAAAAAACAATATTTTTATTGTAATTATATTATTATATTTATCTATAAAAAGATTATTTTATCCGTACTATATCTAAGAGTTCTACAAAATTTAAATTAATCCCTAAAATCTCTCTAATTCTCTACATATCTATATATATAATATAAAACACTAACGATGGAGCTGAGGTGTCACTTCCTCCTTTTTTACTAATAAAAAACATAATATAATATATAATATTTTAATTTTAATTATATTATTATATTTATATATAAAAAGAATATTTTATCCGTACTATATCTAAGAGTTCTACATAATTTAAATTAATACCTAAACTCTCTCTAATTCTCTGCATATCTATATCTAAAAGTTCTACATAATTTAAATTAATCCCTAAAATCTCTCTAATTCTCTACATATCTATATATAATATAAAACACTAACGATGGAGCTGAGGTGTCACTTACTCCTTTTTTATTGATAAAAAACATAATAAAATATATAATATTTTTATTGTAATTATATTATTTTATTTATCTATAAAAAGATTATTTTATCCGTACTATATCTAAGAGTTCTACAGAATTTAAATTAATCCCTAAAATCTCTCTAATTCTCTACATATCTATATATATAATATAAAACACTAACGATTGAGCTGGGGTGTCACTTCCTCCTTTTTTACTGATAAAAAACATAATATAATATATAATATTTTAATTTTAATTATATTATTATATTTATCTATAAAAAGATTATTTTATCCGTACTATATCTAAGAGTTCTACATAATTTAAATTAATACCTAAACTCTCTCTAATTCTCTGCATATCTATATCTAAAAGTTCTACATAATTTAAATTAATCCCTAAAATCTCTCTAATTCTCTACATATCTATATATAATATAAAACACTAACGATGGAGCTGAGGTGTCACTTCCTCCTTTTTTACTGATAAAAAACATAATATAATATATAATATTTTAATTTTAATTATATTATTATATTATTATATTTATCTATAAAAAGATTATTTTATCCGTACTATATCTAAGAGTTCTACAGAATTTAAATTAATCCCTAAAATCTCTCTAATTCTCTACATATCTATATATAATATAAAACACTAACGATGGAGCTGAGGTGTCACTTCCTCCTTTTTTACTGATAAAAAACATAATATAATATATAATATTTTAATTTTAATTATATTATTATATTTATCTATAAAAAGATTATTTTATCCGTACTATATCTAAGAGTTCTACATAATTTAAATTAATAACTAAAATCTCTCTAATTCTCTGCATATCTATATCTAAGAGTTCTACAGAATTTAAATTAATCCCTAAAATCTCTCTAATTCTCTACATATCTATATATAATATAAAACACTAACGATGGAGCTGAGGTGTCACTTCCTCCTTTTTTACTGATAAAAAACATAATATAATATATAATATTTTAATTTTAATTATATTATTATATTTATCTATAAAAAGATTATTTTATCTGTATTATATCTAAGAGTTCTACAGAATTTAAATTAATCCCTAAAATCTCTCTAATTCTCTGCATATCTATATCTAAGAGTTCTACAAAATTTAAATTAATCCCTAAAATCTCTCAAATTCTCTACATATCTATATATATAATATAAAACACTAACGATGGAGCTGAGGTGTCACTTCCTCCTTTTTTACTGATAAAAAACATAATATAATATATAATATTTTAATTTTAATTATATTATTATATTTATCTATAAAAAGATTATTTTATCCGTACTATATCTAAGAGTTCTACATAATTTAAATTAATACCTAAAATCTCTCTAATTCTCTGCATATCTATATCTAAAAGTTCTATATAATTTAAATTAATCCCTAAAATCTCTCTAATTCTCTACATATCTATATATAATATAAAACACTAACGATGGAGCTGAGGTGTCACTTTCTCCTTTTTTACTGATAAAAAACATAATATAATATATAATATTTTTATTGTAATTATATTATTATATTTATCTATAAAAAGATTATTTTATCCGTACTATATCTAAGAGTTCTACAAAATTTAAATTAATCCCTAAAATCTCTCAAATTCTCTACATATCTATATATATAATATAAAACACTAACGATGGAGCTGAGGTGTCACTTCCTCCTTTTTTACTGATAAAAAACATAATATAATATATAATATTTTAATTTTAATTATATTATTATATTTATCTATAAAAAGATTATTTTATCCGTACTATATCTAAGAGTTCTACAGAATTTAAATTAATACCTAAAATCTCTCTAATTCTCTGCATATCTATATCTAAAAGTTCTACATAATTTAAATTAATCCCTAAAATCTCTCTAATTCTCTAAATATATATATATATATAGATATAAAACAGTAACGATGGAGCTGAGGTGTAACTTCCTCATTTTTTACTAATAAAATATATAATATAATATATAATATATTAATTTTAATTATATTATTATATTTATCTATAAAAAGATTATTTTATCTCTATTATATCTAAGAGTTCTACAGAATTTAAATTAATCCCTAAAATCTCTCTAATTCTCTGCATATCTATATCTAAGAGTTCTACAGAATTTAAATTAATCCCTAAAATCTCTCTAATTCTCTACATATCTATATATAATATAAAACACTAACGATGGAGCTGAGGTGTCACTTCCTCCTTTTTTACTGATAAAAAACATAATATAATATATAATATTTTAATTTTAATTATATTATTATATTTATCTATAAAAAGATTATTTTATCCGTACTATATCTAAGAGTTCTACGTAATTTAAATTAATACCTAAAATCTCTCTAATTCTCTGCATATCTATATCTAAAAGTTCTATATAATTTAAATTAATCCCTAAAATCTCTCTAATTCTCTACATATCTATATATAATATAAAACACTAACGATGGAGCTGAGGTGTCACTTTCTCCTTTTTTACTGATAAAAAACATAATATAATATATAATATTTTTATTGTAATTATATTATTATATTTATCTATAAAAAGATTATTTTATCCGTACTATATCTAAGAGTTCTACAAAATTTAAATTAATCCCTAAAATCTCTCAAATTCTCTACATATCTATATATATAATATAAAACACTAACGATGGAGCTGAGGTGTCACTTCCTCCTTTTTTACTGATAAAAAACATAATATAATATATAATATTTTAATTTTAATTATATTATTATATTTATCTATAAAAAGATTATTTTATCCGTACTATATCTAAGAGTTCTACATAATTTAAATTAATACCTAAACTCTCTCTAATTCTCTGCATATCTATATCTAAAAGTTCTACATAATTTAAATTAATCCCTAAAATCTCTCTAATTCTCTACATATCTATATATAATATAAAACACTAACGATGGAGCTGAGGTGTCACTTCCTCCTTTTTTACTGATAAAAAACATAATATAATATATAATATTTTAATTATATTATTATATTTATCTATAAAAAGATTATTTTATCCGTACTATATCTAAGAGTTCTACAGAATTTAAATTAATCCCTAAAATCTCTCTAATTCTCTACATATCTATATATAATATAAAACACTAACGATGGAGCTGAGGTGTCACTTCCTCCTTTTTTACTGATAAAAAACATAATATAATATATAATATTTTAATTTTAATTCAATTATTATATTTATCTATAAAAAGATTATTTTATCCGTACTATATCTAAGAGTTCTACAGAATTTAAATTAATCCCTAAAATCTCTCTAATTCTCTGCATATCTATATCTAAAAGTTCTACATAATTTAAATTAATCCCTAAAATCTCTCTAATTCTCTAAATATATATATATATATATATAGATATAAAACAGTAACGATGGAGCCGAGGTGTAACTTCCTCATTTTTTACTAATAAAATATATAATATAATATATAATATATTAATTTTAATTATATTATTATATTTATCTATAAAAAGATTATTTTATCTGTATTATATCTAAGAGTTCTACAGAATTTAAATTAATCCCTAAAATCTCTCTAATTCTCTGCATATCTATATCTAAGAGTTCTACAGAATTTAAATTAATCCCTAAAATCTCTCTAATTCTCTACATATCTATATATAATATAAAACACTAACGATGGAGCTGAGGTGTCACTTCCTCCTTTTTTACTGATAAAAAACATAATATAATATATAATATTTTAATTTTAATTATATTATTATATTTATCTATAAAAAGATTATTTTATCCGTACTATATCTAAGAGTTCTACAAAATTTAAATTAATCCCTAAAATCTCTCTAATTCTCTACATATCTATATATATAATATAAAACACTAACGATGGAGCTGAGGTGTCACTTCCTCCTTTTTTACTGATAAAAAAACATAATATAATATATAATATTTTAATTTTAATTATATTATTATATTTATATATAAAAAGATTATTTTATCCGTACTATATCTAAGAGTTCTACATAATTTAAATTAATACCTAAACTCTCTCTAATTCTCTGCATATCTATATCTAAAAGTTCTACCTAATTTAAATTAATCCCTAAAATCTCTCTAATTCTCTACATATCTATATATAATATAAAACACTAACGATGGAGCTGAGGTGTCACTTCCTCCTTTTTTACTGATAAAAAACATAATATAATATATAATATTTTTATTGTAATTATATTATTATATTTATCTATAAAAAGATTATTTTATCCGTACTATATCTAAGAGTTCTACAAAATTTAAATTAATCCCTAAAATCTCTCTAATTCTCTACATATCTATATATATATAATATAAAACACTAACGATGGAGCTGAGGTGTCACTTCCTCCTTTTTTACTGATAAAAAACATAATATAATATATAATATTTTAATTTTAATTATATTATTATATTTATCTATAAATAGAATATTTTATCCGTACTATATCTAAGAGTTCTACATAATTTAAATTAATACCTAAACTCTCTCTAATTCTCTGCATATCTATATCTAAAAGTTCTACATAATTTAAATTAATCCCTAAAATCTCTCTAATTCTCTACATATCTATATATAACATAAAACACTAACGATGGAGCTGAGGTGTCACTTCCTCCTTTTTTACTGATAAAAAACATAATATAATATATAATATTTTAATTTTAATTATATTATTATATTCATCTATAAAAAGATTATTTTATCCGTACTATATCTAAGAGTTCTACAGAATTTAAATTAATCGCTAAAATCTTTCTAATTCTCTACATATCTATATATAATATAAAACACTAACGATGGAACTGAGGTGTCACTTCCTCCTTTTTTACTTATAAAAAACATAATATAATATATAATATTTTAATTTTAATTATATTATTATATTTATCTATAAAAAGATTATTTTATCCGTACTATATCTAAGAGTTCTACAGAATTTAAATTAATCCCTAAAATCTCTCTAATTCTATACATATCTATATCTATATATAATATAAAACACTAACGATGGAGCTGATGTGTCACTTACTCCTTTTTTATTGATAAAAAACATAATATAATATATAATATTTTTATTGTAATTATATTATTTTATTTATCTATAAAAAGATTATTTTATCCGTACTATATCTAAGAGTTCTACAGAATTTAAATTAATCCCTAAAATCTCTCTAATTCTCTACATATCTATATATATAATATAAAACACTAACGATGGAGCTGGGGTGTCACTTCCTCCTTTTTTACTGATACAAAACATAATATAATATATAATATTTTAATTTTAATTCTATTATTATATTTATCTATAAAAAGATTATTTTATCCGTACTATATCTAAAAGTTCTACAGAATTTAAATTAATCGCTAAAATCTCTCTAATTCTCTGCATATCTATATCTAAAAGTTCTACCTAATTTAAATTAATCCCTAAAATCTCTCTAATTCTCTACATATCTATATATATAATATAAAACACTAACGATGGAGCTGAGGTGTCACTTCCTCCTTTTTTACTGATAAAAAACATAATATAATATATAATATTTTTATTGTAATTATATTATTATATTTATCTATAAAAAGATTATTTTATCCGTACTATATCTAAGAGTTCTACAAAATTTAAATTAATTCCTAAAATCTCTCTAATTCTCTACATATCTATATATATATAATATAAAACACTAACGATGGAGCTGAGTTGTCACTTACTCCTTTTTTACTGATAAAAAACATAATATAATATATAATATTTTAATTTTAATTATATTATTATATTTATCTATAAAAAGAATATTTTATCCGTACTATATCTAAGAGTTCTACATAATTTAAATTAATACCTAAACTCTCTCTAATTCTCTGCATATCTATATCTAAAAGTTCTACATAATTTAAATTAATCCCTAAAATCTCACTAATTCTCTACATATCTATATATAATATAAAACACTAACGATGGAGCTGAGGTGTCACTTCCTCCTTTTTTACGGATAAAAAACATAATATAAATTATAATATTTTAATTTTAATTATATTATTATATTATTATATTTATCGATAAAAAGATTATTTTATCCGTACTATATCTAAGAGTTCTACAGAATTTAAATTAATCGCAAAAATCTCTCTAATTCTCTACATATCTATATATAATATAAAACATTAACGATGGAGCTGAGGTGTCACTTCCTCCTTTTTTACTTATAAAAAACATAATATAATATATAATATTTTAATTTTAATTATATTATTATATTTATCTATAAAAAGATTATTTTATCCGTACTATATCTAAGAGTTCTACAGAATTTAAATTAATCCCTAAAATCTCTCTAATTCTATACATATCTATATCTATATATAATATAAAACACTAACGATGGAGCTGATGTGTCACTTACTCCTTTTTTATTGATAAAAAATATAATATAATATATAATATTTTTATTGTAATTATATTATTTTATTTATCTATAAAAAGATTATTTTATCCGTACTATATCTAAGAGTTCTACAGAATTTAAATTAATCCCTAAAATCTCTCTAATTCTCTACATATCTATATATATATAATATAAAACACTAACGATGGAGCTAGGGGTGTCATTTCCTCCTTTTTTACTGATAAAAAACATAATATAATATATAATATTTTTATTGTAATTATATTATTATATTTATCTATAAAAAGATTATTTTATCCGTACTATATCTAAGAGTTCTACAGAATTTAAATTAATCCATAAAATCTCTCTAATTCTCTACATATCTAAATATAATATAAAACACTAACGATGGAGCTGAGGTGTCACTTCCTCCTTTTTTACTGATAAAAAACATAATATAATATATAATATTTTAATTTTAATTATATTATTATATTTATCTATAAAAAGATTATTTTATCCGTACTATATCTAAGAGTTCTACAGAATTTAAATTAATCCATAAAATCTCTCTAATTCTCTACATATCTAAATATAATATAAAACACTAACGATGGAGCTGAGGTGTCACTTCCTCCTTTTTTACTGATAAAAAACATAATATAATATATAATATTTTAATTTTAATTATATTATTATATTTATCTATAAAAAGATTATTTTATCCGTATTATATCTAAGAGTTCTACATAATTTAAATTAATACCTAAAATCTCTCTAATTCTCTGCATATCTATATCTAAAAGTTCTACATAATTTAAATTAATCCCTAAAATCTCTCTAATTCTCTACATATCTATATATAATATAAAACACTAACGATGGAGCTGAGGTGTCACTTCCTCCTTTTTTACTGATAAAAAACATAATATAATATATAATATTTTTATTGTAATTATATTATTATATTTATCTATAAAAAGATTATTTTATCCGTACTATATCTAAGAGTTCTACAAAATTTAAATTAATTCCTAAAATCTCTCTAATTCACTACATATCTATATATATATAATATAAAACACTAACGATGGAGCTGAGGTGTCACTTGCTCCTTTTTTACTGATAAAAAACATAATATAATATATAATATTTTAATTTTAATTATATTATTATATTTATCTATAAAAAGAATATTTTATCCGTACTATATCTAAGAGTTCTACATAATTTAAATTAATACCTAAACTCTCTCTAATTCTCTGCATATCTATATCTAAAAGTTCTACATAATTTAAATTAATCCCTAAAATCTCACTAATTCTCTACATATCTATATATAATATAAAACACTAACGATGGAGCTGAGGTGTCACTTCCTCCTTTTTTACGGATAAAAAACATAATATAAATTATAATATTTTAATTTTAATTATATTATTATATTATTATATTTATCTATAAAAAGATTATTTTATCCGTACTATATCTAAGAGTTCTACAGAATTTAAATTAATCGCAAAAATCTCTCTAATTCTCTACATATCTATATATAATATAAAACACTAACGATGGAGCTGAGGTGTCACTTCCTCCTTTTTTACTTATAAAAAACATAATATAATATATAATATTTTAATTTTAATTATATTATTATATTTATCTATAAAAAGATTATTTTATCCGTACTATATCTAAGAGTTCTACAGAATTTAAATTAATACCTAAAATCTCTCTAATTCTATACATATCTATATCTATATATAATATAAAACACTAACGATGGAGCTGAGGTGTCACTTACTCCTTTTTTATTGATAAAAAATATAATATAATATATAATATTATTATTGTAATTATATTATTTTATTTATCTATAAAAAGATTATTTTATCCGTACTATATCTAAGAGTTCTACAGAATTTAAATTAATCCCTAAAATCTCTCTAATTCTCTACATATCTATATATATATAATATAAAACACTAACGATGGAGCTAGGGGTGTCATTTCCTCCTTTTTTACTGATACAAAACATAATATAATATATAATATTTTAATTTAAATTATATTATTATATTTATCTATAAAAAGATTATTTTATCCGTACTATATCTAAGAGTTCTACATAATTTAAATTAATACCTAAAATCTCTCTAATTCTCTGCATATCTATATCTAAAAGTTCTACATAATTTAATTTAATCCCTAAAATCTCTCTAATTCTCTACATATCTATATATAATATAAAACACTCACGATGGAGCTGAGGTGTCACTTCCTCCTTTTTTACTGATAAAAAACAATATTTTTATTGTAATTATATTATTATATTTATCTATAAAAAGATTATTTTATCCGTACTATATCTAAGAGTTCTACAGAATTTAAATTAATCCCTAAAATCTCTCTAATTCTCTACATATCTATATATATAATATAAAACACTAACGATGGAGCTGGGGTGTCACTTCCTCCTTTTTTACTGATACAAAACATAATATAATATATAATATTTTAATTTTAATTATATTATTATATTTATCTATAAAAAGATTATTTTATCCGTACTATATCTAAGAGTTCTACAAAATTTAAATTAATCCCTAAAATCTCTCTAATTCTCTACATATCTATATATATAATATAAAACACTAACGATGGAGCTGAGGTGTCACTTCCTCCTTTTTTACTGATAAAAAAACATAATATAATATATAATATTTTAATTTTAATTATATTATTATATTTATATATAAAAAGATTATTTTATCCGTACTATATCTAAGAGTTCTACATAATTTAAATTAATACCTAAACTCTCTCTAATTCTCTGCATATCTATATCTAAAAGTTCTACCTAATTTAAATTAATCCCTAAAATCTCTCTAATTCTCTACATATCTATATATAATATAAAACACTAACGATGGAGCTGAGGTGTCACTTCCTCCTTTTTTACTGATAAAAAACATAATATAATATATAATATTTTTATTGTAATTATATTATTATATTTATCTATAAAAAGATTATTTTATCCGTACTATATCTAAGAGTTCTACAAAATTTAAATTAATCCCTAAAATCTCTCTAATTCTCTACATATCTATATATATATAATATAAAACACTAACGATGGAGCTGAGGTGTCACTTCCTCCTTTTTTACTGATAAAAAACATAATATAATATATAATATTTTAATTTTAATTATATTATTATATTTATCTATAAATAGAATATTTTATCCGTACTATATCTAAGAGTTCTACATAATTTAAATTAATACCTAAACTCTCTCTAATTCTCTGCATATCTATATCTAAAAGTTCTACATAATTTAAATTAATCCCTAAAATCTCTCTAATTCTCTACATATCTATATATAACATAAAACACTAACGATGGAGCTGAGGTGTCACTTCCTCCTTTTTTACTGATAAAAAACATAATATAATATATAATATTTTAATTTTAATTATATTATTATATTCATCTATAAAAAGATTATTTTATCCGTACTATATCTAAGAGTTCTACAGAATTTAAATTAATCGCTAAAATCTTTCTAATTCTCTACATATCTATATATAATATAAAACACTAACGATGGAGCTGAGGTGTCACTTCCTCCTTTTTTACTTATAAAAAACATAATATAATATATAATATTTTAATTTTAATTATATTATTATATTTATCTATAAAAAGATTATTTTATCCGTACTATATCTAAGAGTTCTACAGAATTTAAATTAATCCCTAAAATCTCTCTAATTCTATACATATCTATATCTATATATAATATAAAACACTAACGATGGAGCTGATGTGTCACTTACTCCTTTTTTATTGATAAAAAACATAATATAATATATAATATTTTTATTGTAATTATATTATTTTATTTATCTATAAAAAGATTATTTTATCCGTACTATATCTAAGAGTTCTACATAATTTAAATTAATACCTAAACTCTCTCTAATTCTCTGCATATCTATATCTAAAAGTTCTACATAATTTAAATTAATCCCTAAAATCTCTCTAATTCTCTACATATCTATATATATAATATAAAACACTAACGATGGAGCTGGGGTGTCACTTCCTCCTTTTTTACTGATACAAAACATAATATAATATATAATATTTTAATTTTAATTATATTATTATATTTATCTATAAAAAGATTATTTTATCCGTACTATATCTAAGAGTTCTACAAAATTTAAATTAATCCCTAAAATCTCTCTAATTCTCTACATATCTATATATATAATATAAAACACTAACGATGGAGCTGAGGTGTCACTTCCTCCTTTTTTACTGATAAAAAAACATAATATAATATATAATATTTTAATTTTAATTATATTATTATATTTATATATAAAAAGATTATTTTATCCGTACTATATCTAAGAGTTCTACATAATTTAAATTAATACCTAAACTCTCTCTAATTCTCTGCATATCTATATCTAAAAGTTCTACCTAATTTAAATTAATCCCTAAAATCTCTCTAATTCTCTACATATCTATATATAATATAAAACACTAACGATGGAGCTGAGGTGTCACTTCCTCCTTTTTTACTGATAAAAAACATAATATAATATATAATATTTTTATTGTAATTATATTATTATATTTATCTATAAAAAGATTATTTTATCCGTACTATATCTAAGAGTTCTACAAAATTTAAATTAATCCCTAAAATCTCTCTAATTCTCTACATATCTATATATATATAATATAAAACACTAACGATGGAGCTGAGGTGTCACTTCCTCCTTTTTTACTGATAAAAAACATAATATAATATATAATATTTTAATTTTAATTATATTATTATATTTATCTATAAATAGAATATTTTATCCGTACTATATCTAAGAGTTCTACATAATTTAAATTAATACCTAAACTCTCTCTAATTCTCTGCATATCTATATCTAAAAGTTCTACATAATTTAAATTAATCCCTAAAATCTCTCTAATTCTCTACATATCTATATATAACATAAAACACTAACGATGGAGCTGAGGTGTCACTTCCTCCTTTTTTACTGATAAAAAACATAATATAATATATAATATTTTAATTTTAATTATATTATTATATTCATCTATAAAAAGATTATTTTATCCGTACTATATCTAAGAGTTCTACAGAATTTAAATTAATCGCTAAAATCTTTCTAATTCTCTACATATCTATATATAATATAAAACACTAACGATGGAGCTGAGGTGTCACTTCCTCCTTTTTTACTTATAAAAAACATAATATAATATATAATATTTTAATTTTAATTATATTATTATATTTATCTATAAAAAGATTATTTTATCCGTACTATATCTAAGAGTTCTACAGAATTTAAATTAATCCCTAAAATCTCTCTAATTCTATACATATCTATATCTATATATAATATAAAACACTAACGATGGAGCTGATGTGTCACTTACTCCTTTTTTATTGATAAAAAACATAATATAATATATAATATTTTTATTGTAATTATATTATTTTATTTATCTATAAAAAGATTATTTTATCCGTACTATATCTAAGAGTTCTACAGAATTTAAATTAATCCCTAAAATCTCTCTAATTCTCTACATATCTATATATATAATATAAAACACTAACGATGGAGCTGGGGTGTCACTTCCTCCTTTTTTACTGATACAAAACATAATATAATATATAATATTTTAATTTTAATTCTATTATTATATTTATCTATAAAAAGATTATTTTATCCGTACTATATCTAAAAGTTCTACAGAATTTAAATTAATCGCTAAAATCTCTCTAATTCTCTGCATATCTATATATAATATAAAACACTAACGATGGAGCTGAGGTGTCACTTCCTCCTTTTTTACTTATAAAAAACATAATATAATATATAATGTTTTAATTTTAATTATATTATTTTATTTATCTATAAAAAGATTATTTTATCCGTACTATATCTAAGAGTTCTACAGAATTTAAATTAATACCTAAAATCTCTCTAATTCTATACATATCTATATCTATATATAATATAAAACACTAACGATGGAGCTGAGGTGTCACTTACTCCTTTTTTATTGATAAAAAATATAATATAATATATAATATTTTTATTGTAATTATATTATTTTATTTATCTATAAAAAGATTATTTTATCCGTACTATATCTAAGAGTTCTACAGAATTTAAATTGATCCCTAAAATCTCTCTAATTCTCTACATATCTATATATATATAATATAAAACACTAACGATTGAGCTGGGGTGTCACTTCCTCCTTTTTTACTGATACAAAACATAATATAATATATAATATTTTAATTTTAATTATATTATTATATTTATCTATAAAAAGATTATTTTATCCGTACTATATCTAAGAGTTCTACATAATTTAAATTAATACCTAAAATCTCTCTAATTCTCTGCATATCTATATCTAAAAGTTCTACATAATTTAATTTAATCCCTAAAATCTCTCTAATTCTCTACATATCTATATATAATATAAAACACTAACGATGGAGCTGAGGTGTCACTTCCTCCTTTTTTACTGATAAAAAACAATATTTTTATTGTAATTATATTATTATATTTATCTATAAAAAGATTATTTTATCCGTACTATATCTAAGAGTTCTACAAAATTTAAATTAATCCCTAAAATCTCTCTAATTCTCTACATATCTATATATATAATATAAAACACTAACGATGGAGCTGAGGTGTCACTTCCTCCTTTTTTACTGATAAAAAAACATAATATAATATATAATATTTTAATTTTAATTATATTATTATATTTATATATAAAAAGATTATTTTATCCGTACTATATCTAAGAGTTCTACATAATTTAAATTAATACCTAAACTCTCTCTAATTCTCTGCATATCTATATCTAAAAGTTCTACCTAATTTAAATTAATCCCTAAAATCTCTCTAATTCTCTACATATCTATATATAATATAAAACACTAACGATGGAGCTGAGGTGTCACTTCCTCCTTTTTTACTGATAAAAAACATAATATAATATATAATATTTTTATTGTAATTATATTATTATATTTATCTATAAAAAGATTATTTTATCCGTACTATATCTAAGAGTTCTACAAAATTTAAATTAATCCCTAAAATCTCTCTAATTCTCTACATATATATATATATATAATATAAAACACTAACGATGGAGCTGAGGTGTCACTTCCTCCTTTTTTACTGATAAAAAACATAATATAATATATAATATTTTAATTTTAATTATATTATTATATTTATCTATAAAAAGAATATTTTATCCGTACTATATCTAAGAGTTCTACATAATTTAAATTAATACCTAAACTCTCTCTAATTCTCTGCATATCTATATCTAAAAGTTCTACCTAATTTAAATTAATCCCTAAAATCTCTCTAATTCTCTACATATCTATATATAATATAAAACACTAACGATGGAGCTGAGGTGTCACTTCCTCCTTTTTTACTGATAAAAAACATAATATAATATATAATATTTTTATTGTAATTATATTATTATATTTATCTATAAAAAAGATTATTTTATCCGTACTATATCTAAGAGTTCTACAGAATTTAAATTAATCGCTAAAATCTCTCTAATTCTCTACATATCTATATATAATATAAAACACTAACGATGGAGCTGAGGTGTCACTTCCTCCTTTTTTACTTATAAAAAACATAATATAATATATAATATTTTAATTTTAATTATATTATTATATTTATCTATAAAAAGATTATTTTATCCGTACTATATCTAAGAGTTCTACAGAATTTAAATTAATACCTAAAATCTCTCTAATTCTATACATATCTATATCTATATATAATATAAAACACTAACGATGGAGCTGAGGTGTCACTTACTCCTTTTTTATTGATAAAAAATATAATATAATATATAATATTTTTATTGTAATTATATTATTTTATTTATCTATAAAAAGATTATTTTATCCGTACTATATCTAAGAGTTCTACAGAATTTAAATTGATCCCTAAAATCTCTCTAATTCTCTACATATCTATATATATATAATATAAAACACTAACGATTGAGCTGGGGTGTCACTTCCTCCTTTTTTACTGATACAAAACATAATATAATATATAATATTTTAATTTTAATTATATTATTATATTTATCTATAAAAAGATTATTTTATCCGTACTATATCTAAGAGTTCTACATAATTTAAATTAATACCTAAAATCTCTCTAATTCTCTGCATATCTATATCTAAAAGTTCTACATAATTTAATTTAATCCCTAAAATCTCTCTAATTCTCTACATATCTATATATAATATAAAACACTAACGATGGAGCTGAGGTGTCACTTCCTCCTTTTTTACTGATAAAAAACAATATTTTTATTGTAATTATATTATTATATTTATCTATAAAAAGATTATTTTATCCGTACTATATCTAAGAGTTCTACAAAATTTAAATTAATCCCTAAAATCTCTCTAATTCTCTACATATCTATATATATAATATAAAACACTAACGATGGAGCTGAGGTGTCACTTCCTCCTTTTTTACTGATAAAAAAACATAATATAATATATAATATTTTAATTTTAATTATATTATTATATTTATATATAAAAAGATTATTTTATCCGTACTATATCTAAGAGTTCTACATAATTTAAATTAATACCTAAACTCTCTCTAATTCTCTGCATATCTATATCTAAAAGTTCTACCTAATTTAAATTAATCCCTAAAATCTCTCTAATTCTCTACATATCTATATATAATATAAAACACTAACGATGGAGCTGAGGTGTCACTTCCTCCTTTTTTACTGATAAAAAACATAATATAATATATAATATTTTTATTGTAATTATATTATTATATTTATCTATAAAAAGATTATTTTATCCGTACTATATCTAAGAGTTCTACAAAATTTAAATTAATCCCTAAAATCTCTCTAATTCTCTACATATATATATATATATAATATAAAACACTAACGATGGAGCTGAGGTGTCACTTCCTCCTTTTTTACTGATAAAAAACATAATATAATATATAATATTTTAATTTTAATTATATTATTATATTTATCTATAAAAAGAATATTTTATCCGTACTATATCTAAGAGTTCTACATAATTTAAATTAATACCTAAACTCTCTCTAATTCTCTGCATATCTATATCTAAAAGTTCTACCTAATTTAAATTAATCCCTAAAATCTCTCTAATTCTCTACATATCTATATATAATATAAAACACTAACGATGGAGCTGAGGTGTCACTTCCTCCTTTTTTACTGATAAAAAACATAATATAATATATAATATTTTTATTGTAATTATATTATTATATTTATCTATAAAAAAGATTATTTTATCCGTACTATATCTAAGAGTTCTACAGAATTTAAATTAATCGCTAAAATCTCTCTAATTCTCTACATATCTATATATAATATAAAACACTAACGATGGAGCTGAGGTGTCACTTCCTCCTTTTTTACTTATAAAAAACATAATATAATATATAATATTTTAATTTTAATTATATTATTATATTTATCTATAAAAAGATTATTTTATCCGTACTATATCTAAGAGTTCTACAGAATTTAAATTAATCCCTAAAATCTCTCTAATTCTATACATATCTATATCTATATATAATATAAAACACTAACGATGGAGCTGATGTGTCACTTACTCCTTTTTTATTGATAAAAAACATAATATAATATATAATATTTTTATTGTAATTATATTATTTTATTTATCTATAAAAAGATTATTTTATCCGTACTATATCTAAGAGTTCTACAGAATTTAAATTAATCCCTAAAATCTCTCTAATTCTCTACATATCTATATATATAATATAAAACACTAACGATGGAGCTGGGGTGTCACTTCCTCCTTTTTTACTGATACAAAACATAATATAATATATAATATTTTAATTTTAATTCTATTATTATATTTATCTATAAAAAGATTATTTTATCCGTACTATATCTAAAAGTTCTACAGAATTTAAATTAATCGCTAAAATCTCTCTAATTCTCTGCATATCTATATATAATATAAAACACTAACGATGGAGCTGAGGTGTCACTTCCTCCTTTTTTACTTATAAAAAACATAATATAATATATAATGTTTTAATTTTAATTATATTATTATATTTATCTATAAAAAGATTATTTTATCCGTACTATATCTAAGAGTTCTACAGAATTTAAATTAATCCCTAAAATCTCTCTAATTCTATACATATCTATATCTATATATAATATAAAACACTAACGATGGAGCTGAGGTGTCACTTACTCCTTTTTTATTGATAAAAAACATAATAAAATATATAATATTTTTATTGTAATTATATTATTTTATTTATCTATAAAAAGATTATTTTATCCGTACTATATCTAAGAGTTCTACAGAATTTAAATTAATCCCTAAAATCTCTCTAATTCTCTACATATCTATATATATAATATAAAACACTAACGATGGAGCTGGGGTGTCACTTCCTCCTTTTTTACTGATACAAAACATAATATAATATATAATATTTTAATTTTAATTCTATTATTATATTTATCTATAAAAAGATTATTTTATCCGTACTATATCTAAAAGTTCTACAGAATTTAAATTAATCGCTAAAATCTCTCTAATTCTCTGCATATCTATATATAATATAAAACACTAACGATGGAGCTGAGGTGTCACTTCCTCCTTTTTTACTTATAAAAAACATAATATAATATATAATGTTTTAATTTTAATTATATTATTATATTTATCTATAAAAAGATTATTTTATCCGTACTATATCTAAGAGTTCTACAGAATTTAAATTAATCCCTAAAATCTCTCTAATTCTATACATATCTATATCTATATATAATATAAAACACTAACGATGGAGCTGAGGTGTCACTTACTCCTTTTTTATTGATAAAAAACATAATAAAATATATAATATTTTTATTGTAATTATATTATTTTATTTATCTATAAAAATATTATTTTATCCGTACTATATCTAAGAGTTCTACAGAATTTAAATTAATCCCTAAAATCTCTCTAATTCTCTACATATCTATATATATAATATAAAACACTAACGATGGAGCTGGGGTGTCACTTCCTCCTTTTTTACTGATACAAAACATAATATAATATATAATATTTTAATTTTAATTATATTATTATATTTATCTATAAAAAGATTATTTTATCCGTACTATATCTAAGAGTTCTACATAATTTAAATTAATACCTAAAATCTCTCTAATTCTCTGCATATCTATATCTAAAAGTTCTACATAATTTAATTTAATCCCTAAAATCTCTCTAATTCTCTACATATCTATATATAATATAAAACACTAACGATGGAGCTGAGGTGTCACTTCCTCCTTTTTTACTGATAAAAAACAATATTTTTATTGTAATTATATTATTATATTTATCTATAAAAAGATTATTTTATCCGTACTATATCTAAGAGTTCTACAAAATTTAAATTAATCCCTAAAATCTCTCTAATTCTCTACATATCTATATATATAATATAAAACACTAACGATGGAGCTGAGGTGTCACTTCCTCCTTTTTTACTGATAAAAAAACATAATATAATATATAATATTTTAATTTTAATTATATTATTATATTTATATATAAAAAGATTATTTTATCCGTACTATATCTAAGAGTTCTACATAATTTAAATTAATACCTAAACTCTCTCTAATTCTCTGCATATCTATATCTAAAAGTTCTACCTAATTTAAATTAATCCCTAAAATCTCTCTAATTCTCTACATATCTATATATAATATAAAACACTAACGATGGAGCTGAGGTGTCACTTCCTCCTTTTTTACTGATAAAAAACATAATATAATATATAATATTTTTATTGTAATTATATTATTATATTTATCTATAAAAAGATTATTTTATCCGTACTATATCTAAGAGTTCTACAAAATTTAAATTAATCCCTAAAATCTCTCTAATTCTCTACATATATATATATATATAATATAAAACACTAACGATGGAGCTGAGGTGTCACTTCCTCCTTTTTTGCTGATAAAAAACATAATATAATATATAATATTTTAATTTTAATTATATTATTATATTTATCTATAAAAAGAATATTTTATCCGTACTATATCTAAGAGTTCTACATAATTTAAATTAATACCTAAACTCTCTCTAATTCTCTGCATATCTATATCTAAAAGTTCTACATAATTTAAATTAATCCCTAAAATCTCTCTAATTCTCTACATATCTATATATAATATAAAACACTAACGATGGAGCTGAGGTGTCACTTCCTCCTTTTTTACTGATAAAAAACATAATATAATATATAATATTTTAATTTTAATTATATTATTACATTTATCTATAAAAAGATTATTTTATCCGTACTATATCTAAGAGTTCTACAGAATTTAAATTAATCGCTAAAATCTCTCTAATTCTCTACATATCTATATATAATATAAAACACTAACGATGGAGCTGAGGTGTCACTTCCTCCTTTTTTACTTATAAAAAACATAATATAATATATAATATTTTAATTTTAATTATATTATTATATTTATCTATAAAAAGATTATTTTATCCGTACTATATCTAAGAGTTCTACAAAATTTAAATTAATCCCTAAAATCTCTCTAATTCTCTACATATCTATATATATAATATAAAACACTAACGATGGAGCTGAGGTGTCACTTCCTCCTTTTTTACTGATAAAAAAACATAATATAATATATAATATTTTAATTTTAATTATATTATTATATTTATATATAAAAAGATTATTTTATCCGTACTATATCTAAGAGTTCTACATAATTTAAATTAATACCTAAACTCTCTCTAATTCTCTGCATATCTATATCTAAAAGTTCTACCTAATTTAAATTAATCCCTAAAATCTCTCTAATTCTCTACATATCTATATATAATATAAAACACTAACGATGGAGCTGAGGTGTCACTTCCTCCTTTTTTACTGATAAAAAACATAATATAATATATAATATTTTTATTGTAATTATATTATTATATTTATCTATAAAAAGATTATTTTATCCGTACTATATCTAAGAGTTCTACAAAATTTAAATTAATCCCTAAAATCTCTCTAATTCTCTACATATATATATATATATAATATAAAACATTAACGATGGAGCTGAGGTGTCACTTCCTCCTTTTTTGCTGATAAAAAACATAATATAATATATAATATTTTAATTTTAATTATATTATTATATTTATCTATAAAAAGATTATTTTATCCGTACTATATCTAAGAGTTCTACAGAATTTAAATTAATCGCTAAAATCTCTCTAATTCTCTACATATCTATATATAATATAAAACACTAACGATGGAGCTGAGGTGTCACTTCCTCCTTTTTTACTTATAAAAAACATAATATAATATATAATATTTTAATTTTAATTATATTATTATATTTATCTATAAAAAGATTATTTTATCCGTACTATATCTAAGAGTTCTACAAAATTTAAATTAATCCCTAAAATCTCTCTAATTCTCTACATATCTATATATATAATATAAAACACTAACGATGGAGCTGAGGTGTCACTTCCTCCTTTTTTACTGATAAAAAAACATAATATAATATATAATATTTTAATTTTAATTATATTATTATATTTATATATAAAAAGATTATTTTATCCGTACTATATCTAAGAGTTCTACATAATTTAAATTAATACCTAAACTCTCTCTAATTCTCTGCATATCTATATCTAAAAGTTCTACCTAATTTAAATTAATCCCTAAAATCTCTCTAATTCTCTACATATCTATATATAATATAAAACACTAACGATGGAGCTGAGGTGTCACTTCCTCCTTTTTTACTGATAAAAAACATAATATAATATATAATATTTTTATTGTAATTATATTATTATATTTATCTATAAAAAGATTATTTTATCCGTACTATATCTAAGAGTTCTACAAAATTTAAATTAATCCCTAAAATCTCTCTAATTCTCTACATATATATATATATATAATATAAAACATTAACGATGGAGCTGAGGTGTCACTTCCTCCTTTTTTGCTGATAAAAAACATAATATAATATATAATATTTTAATTTTAATTATATTATTATATTTATCTATAAAAAGAATATTTTATCCGTACTATATCTAAGAGTTCTACATAATTTAAATTAATACCTAAACTCTCTCTAATTCTCTGCATATCTATCTAAAAGTTCTACATAATTTAAATTAATCCCTAAAATCTCTCTAATTCTCTACATATCTATATATAATATAAAACACTAACGATGGAGCTGAGGTGTCACTTCCTCCTTTTTTACTGATAAAAAACATAATATAATATATAATATTTTAATTTTAATTATATTATTATATTTAACTATAAAAAGATTATTTTATCCGTACTATATCTAAGAGTTCTACAGAATTTAAATTAATCGCTAAAATCTCTCTAATTCTCTACATATCTTTATATAATATAAAACACTAACGATGGAGCTGAGGTGTCACTTCCTCCTTTTTTACTTATAAAAAACATAATATAATATATAATATTTTAATTTTAATTATATTATTATATTTATCTATAAAAAGATTATTTTATCCGTACTATATCTAAGAGTTCTACAGAATTTAAATTAATCCCTAAAATCTCTCTAATTCTATACATATCTATATCTATATATAATATAAAACACTAACGATGGAGCTGATGTGTCACTTACTCCTTTTTTATTGATAAAAAACATAATATAATATATAATATTTTTATTGTAATTATATTATTTTATTTATCTATAAAAAGATTATTTTATCCGTACTATATCTAAGAGTTCTACAGAATTTAAATTAATCCCTAAAATCTCTCTAATTCTCTACATATCTATATATAATATAAAACACTAACGATGGAGCTGAGGTGTCACTTCCTCCTTTTTTACTGATAAAAAACATAATATAATATATAATATTTTAATTTAAATTATATTATTATATTTATCTATAAAAAGATTATTTTATCCGTACTATATCTAAGAGTTCTACATAATTTAAATTAATACCTAAAATCTCTCTAATTCTCTGCATATCTATATCTAAAAGTTCTACATAATTTAATTTAATCCCTAAAATCTCTCTAATTCTCTACATATCTATATATAATATAAAACACTCACGATGGAGCTGAGGTGTCACTTCCTCCTTTTTTACTGATAAAAAACAATATTTTTATTGTAATTATATTATTATATTTATCTATAAAAAGATTATTTTATCCGTACTATATCTAAGAGTTCTACAAAATTTAAATTAATCCCTAAAATCTCTCTAATTCTCTACATATCTATATATATAATATAAAACACTAACGATGGAGCTGAGGTGTCACTTCCTCCTTTTTTACTAATAAAAAACATAATATAATATATAATATTTTAATTTTAATTATATTATTATATTTATATATAAAAAGAATATTTTATCCGTACTATATCTAAGAGTTCTACATAATTTAAATTAATACCTAAACTCTCTCTAATTCTCTGCATATCTATATCTAAAAGTTCTACCTAATTTAAATTAATCCCTAAAATCTCTCTAATTCTCTACATATCTATATATAATATAAAACACTAACGATGGAGCTGAGGTGTCACTTCCTCCTTTTTTACTGATAAAAAACATAATATAATATATAATATTTTAATTTTAATTATATTATTATATTTATCTATAAAAAGAATATTTTATCCGTACTATATCTAAGAGTTCTACATAATTTAAATTAATACCTAAACTCTCTCTAATTCTCTGCATATCTATATCTAAAAGTTCTACATAATTTAAATTAATCCCTAAAATCTCTCTAATTCTCTACATATCTATATATAATATAAAACACTAACGATGGAGCTGAGGTGTCACTTACTCCTTTTTTATTGATAAAAAACATAATAAAATATATAATATTTTTATTGTAATTATATTATTTTATTTATCTATAAAAAGATTATTTTATCCGTACTATATCTAAGAGTTCTACAGAATTTAAATTAATCCCTAAAATCTCTCTAATTCTCTACATATCTATATATATAATATAAAACACTAACGATTGAGCTGGGGTGTCACTTCCTCCTTTTTTACTGATAAAAAACATAATATAATATATAATATTTTAATTTTAATTATATTATTATATTTATCTATAAAAAGATTATTTTATCCGTACTATATCTAAGAGTTCTACATAATTTAAATTAATACCTAAACTCTCTCTAATTCTCTGCATATCTATATCTAAAAGTTCTACATAATTTAAATTAATCCCTAAAATCTCTCTAATTCTCTACATATCTATATATAATATAAAACACTAACGATGGAGCTGAGGTGTCACTTCCTCCTTTTTTACTGATAAAAAACATAATATAATATATAATATTTTAATTTTAATTATATTATTATATTATTATATTTATCTATAAAAAGATTATTTTATCCGTACTATATCTAAGAGTTCTACAGAATTTAAATTAATCCCTAAAATCTCTCTAATTCTCTACATATCTATATATAATATAAAACACTAACGATGGAGCTGAGGTGTCACTTCCTCCTTTTTTACTGATAAAAAACATAATATAATATATAATATTTTAATTTTAATTATATTATTATATTTATCTATAAAAAGATTATTTTATCCGTACTATATCTAAGAGTTCTACATAATTTAAATTAATAACTAAAATCTCTCTAATTCTCTGCATATCTATATCTAAGAGTTCTACAGAATTTAAATTAATCCCTAAAATCTCTCTAATTCTCTACATATCTATATATAATATAAAACACTAACGATGGAGCTGAGGTGTCACTTCCTCCTTTTTTACTGATAAAAAACATAATATAATATATAATATTTTAATTTTAATTATATTATTATATTTATCGATAAAAAGATTATTTTATCTGTATTATATCTAAGAGTTCTACAGAATTTAAATTAATCCCTAAAATCTCTCTAATTCTCTGCATATCTATATCTAAGAGTTCTACAAAATTTAAATTAATCCCTAAAATCTCTCAAATTCTCTACATATCTATATATATAATATAAAACACTAACGATGGAGCTGAGGTGTCACTTCCTCCTTTTTTACTGATAAAAAACATAATATAATATATAATATTTTAATTTTAATTATATTATTATATTTATCTATAAAAAGATTATTTTATCCGTACTATATCTAAGAGTTCTACATAATTTAAATTAATACCTAAAATCTCTCTAATTCTCTGCATATCTATATCTAAAAGTTCTATATAATTTAAATTAATCCCTAAAATCTCTCTAATTCTCTACATATCTATATATAATATAAAACACTAACGATGGAGCTGAGGTGTCACTTTCTCCTTTTTTACTGATAAAAAACATAATATAATATATAATATTTTTATTGTAATTATATTATTATATTTATCTATAAAAAGATTATTTTATCCGTACTATATCTAAGAGTTCTACAAAATTTAAATTAATCCCTAAAATCTCTCTAATTCTCTACATATCTATATATATATAATATAAAACACTAACGATGGAGCTGAGGTGTCACTTCCTCCTTTTTTACTGATAAAAAACATAATATAATATATAATATTTTAATTTTAATTATATTATTATATTTATCTATAAAAAGAATATTTTATCCGTACTATATCTAAGAGTTCTACATAATTTAAATTAATACCTAAACTCTCTCTAATTCTCTGCATATCTATATCTAAAAGTTCTACATAATTTAAATTAATCCCTAAAATCTCTCTAATTCTCTACATATCTATATATAATATAAAACACTAACGATGGAGCTGAGGTGTCACTTCCTCCTTTTTTACTGATAAAAAACATAATATAATATATAATATTTTTATTGTAATTATATTATTATATTTATCTATAAAAAGATTATTTTATCTGTACTATATCTAAGAGTTCTACAAAATTTAAATTAATCCCTAAAATCTCTCTAATTCTCTACATATCTATATATATATAATATAAAACACTAACGATGGAGCTGAGGTGTCACTTCCTCCTTTTTTACTGATAAAAAACATAATATAATATATAATATTTTAATTTTAATTATATTATTATATTTATCTATAAAAAGAATATTTTATCCGTACTATATCTAAGAGTTCTACATAATTTAAATTAATACCTAAACTCTCTCTAATTCTCTGCATATCTATATCTAAAAGTTCTACATAATTTAAATTAATCCCTAAAATCTCTCTAATTCTCTACATATCTATATATAATATAAAACACTAACGATGAAGCTGAGGTGTCACTTCCTCCTTTTTTACTGATAAAAAACATAATATAATATATAATATTTTTATTGTAATTATATTATTATATTTATCTATAAAAAGATTATTTTATCCGTACTATATCTAAGAGTTCTACAAAATTTAAATTAATCCCTAAAATCTCTCTAATTCTCTACATATCTATATATATATAATATAAAACACTAACGATGGAGCTGAGGTGTCACTTCCTCCTTTTTTACTGATAAAAAACATAATATAATATATAATATTTTAATTTTAATTATATTATTATATTTATCTATAAAAAGAATATTTTATCCGTACTATATCTAAGAGTTCTACATAATTTAAATTAATACCTAAACTCTTTCTAATTCTCTGCATATCTATATCTAAAAGTTCTACATAATTTAAATTAATCCCTAAAATCTCTCTAATTCTCTACATATCTATATATAATATAAAACACTAACGATGGAGCTGAGGTGTCACTTACTCCTTTTTTATTGATAAAAAACATAATAAAATATATAATATTTTTATTGTAATTATATTATTTTATTTATCTATAAAAAGATTATTTTATCCGTACTATATCTAAGAGTTCTACAGAATTTAAATTAATCCCTAAAATCTCTCTAATTCTCTACATATCTATATATATAATATAAAACACTAACGATTGAGCTGGGGTGTCACTTCCTCCTTTTTTACTGATACAAAACATAATATAATATATAATATTTTAATTTTAATTATATTATTATATTTATCTATAAAAAGATTATTTTATCCGTACTATATCTAAGAGTTCTACATAATTTAAATTAATACCTAAAATCTCTCTAATTCTCTGCATATCTATATCTAAAAGTTCTACATAATTTAATTTAATCCCTGAAATCTCTCTAATTCTCTACATATCTATATATAATATAAAACACTAACGATGGAGCTGAGGTGTCACTTCCTCCTTTTTTACTGATAAAAAACAATATTTTTATTGTAATTATATTATTATATTTATCTATAAAAAGATTATTTTATCCGTACTATATCTAAGAGTTCTACAAAATTTAAATTAATCCCTAAAATCTCTCTAATTCTCTACATATCTATATATATAATATAAAACACTAACGATGGAGCTGAGGTGTCACTTCCTCCTTTTTTACTGATAAAAAAACATAATATAATATATAATATTTTTATTGTAATTATATTATTATATTTATCTATAAAAAGATTATTTTATCCGTACTATATCTAAGAGTTCTACAAAATTTAAATTAATCCCTAAAATCTCTCTAATTCTCTACATATCTATATATATAATATAAAACACTAACGATGGAGCTGAGGTGTCACTTCCTCCTTTTTTACTGATAAAAAAACATAATATAATATATAATATTTTAATTTAAATTATATTATTATATTTATCTATAAAAAGATTATTTTATCCGTACTATATCTAAGAGTTCTACATAATTTAAATTAATACCTAAAATCTCTCTAATTCTCTGCATATCTATATCTAAAAGTTCTACATAATTTAATTTAATCCCTAAAATCTCTCTAATTCTCTACATATCTATATATAATATAAAACACTCACGATGGAGCTGAGGTGTCACTTCCTCCTTTTTTACTGATAAAAAACAATATTTTTATTGTAATTATATTATTATATTTATCTATAAAAAGATTATTTTATCCGTACTATATCTAAGAGTTCTACAAAATTTAAATTAATCCCTAAAATCTCTCTAATTCTCTACATATCTATATATATAATATAAAACACTAACGATGGAGCTGAGGTGTCACTTCCTCCTTTTTTACTAATAAAAAACATAATATAATATATAATATTTTAATTTTAATTATATTATTATATTTATATATAAAAAGAATATTTTATCCGTACTATATCTAAGAGTTCTACATAATTTAAATTAATACCTAAACTCTCTCTAATTCTCTGCATATCTATATCTAAAAGTTCTACCTAATTTAAATTAATCCCTAAAATCTCTCTAATTCTCTACATATCTATATATAATATAAAACACTAACGATGGAGCTGAGGTGTCACTTCCTCCTTTTTTACTGATAAAAAACATAATATAATATATAATATTTTTATTGTAATTATATTATTATATTTATCTATAAAAAGATTATTTTATCCGTACTATATCTAAGAGTTCTACAAAATTTAAATTAATCCCTAAAATCTCTCTAATTCTCTACATATCTATATATATAATATAAAACACTAACGATGGAGCTGAGGTGTCACTTCCTCCTTTTTTACTGATAAAAAACATAATATAATATATAATATTTTAATTTTAATTATATTATTTTATTTATATATAAAAAGATTATTTTATCCGTACTATATCTAAGAGTTCTACATAATTTAAATTAATACCTAAACTCTCTCTAATTCTCTGCATATCTATATCTAAAAGTTCTACCTAATTTAAATTAATCCCTAAAATCTCTCTAATTCTCTACATATCTATATATAATATAAAACACTAACGATGGAGAGTTTAGATAAATATATTATTATTATATTTATCTATAAAAAGATTATTTTATCCGTACTATATCTAAGAGTTCTACAAAATTTAAATTAATCCCTAAAATCTCTCTAATTCTCTACATATCTATATATATAATATAAAACACTAACGATGGAGCTGAGGTGTCACTTCCTCCTTTTTTACTGATAAAAAACATAATATAATATATAATATTTTAATTTTAATTATATTATTATATTTATATATAAAAAGATTATTTTATCCGTACTATATCTAAGAGTTCTACATAATTTAAATTAATACCTAAACTCTCTCTAATTCTCTGCATATCTATATCTAAAAGTTCTACCTAATTTAAATTAATCCCTAAAATCTCTCTAATTCTCTACATATCTATATATAATATAAAACACTAACGATGGAGCTGAGGTGTCACTTCCTCCTTTTTTACTGATAAAAAACATAATATAATATATAATATTTTTATTGTAATTATATTATTATATTTATCTATAAAAAGATTATTTTATCCGTACTATATCTAAGAGTTCTACAAAATTTAAATTAATCCCTAAAATCTCTTTAATTCTATACATATCTATATATATATAATATAAAACACTAACGATGGAGCTGAGGTGTCACTTCCTCCTTTTTTACTGATAAAAAACATAATATAATATATAATATTTTAATTTTAATTATATTATTATATTTATCTATAAAAAGAATATTTTATCCGTACTATATCGAAGAGTTCTACATAATTTAAATTAATACCTAAACTCTCTCTAATTCTCTGCATATCTATATCTAAAAGTTCTACCTAATTTAAATTAATCCCTAAAATCTCTCTAATTCTCTACATATCTATATATAATATAAAACACTAACGATGGAGCTGAGGTGTCACTTCCTCCTTTTTTACTGATAAAAAACATAATATAATATATAATATTTTAATTTTAATTATATTACTATATTTATCTATAAAAAGATTATTTTATCCGTACTATATCTAAGAGTTCTACAGAATTTAAATTAATCCCTAAAATCTCTCTAATTCTCTACATATCTATATATATATAATATAAAACACTAA
The DNA here is from genome assembly GCF_963576675.1 of Euphorbia lathyris. NCBI lineage: Eukaryota > Viridiplantae > Streptophyta > Magnoliopsida > Malpighiales > Euphorbiaceae > Euphorbia > Euphorbia lathyris. The sequence continues at coordinate 66,225,510 of NC_088912.1, read as the reverse complement.
CGATGGAGCTGAGGTGTCACTTCCTCCTTTTTTACTGATAAAAAACATAATATAATATATAATATTTTAATTTTAATTATATTATTATATTTATCTATAAAAAGAATATTTTATCCGTACTATATCTAAGAGTTCTACATAATTTAAATTAATACCTAAACTCTTTCTAATTCTCTGCATATCTATATCTAAAAGTTCTACATAATTTAAATTAATCCCTAAAATCTCTCTAATTCTCTACATATCTATATATAATATAAAACACTAACGATGGAGCTGAGGTGTCACTTACTCCTTTTTTATTGATAAAAAACATAATAAAATATATAATATTTTTATTGTAATTATATTATTTTATTTATCTATAAAAAGATTATTTTATCCGTACTATATCTAAGAGTTCTACAGAATTTAAATTAATCCCTAAAATCTCTCTAATTCTCTACATATCTATATATATAATATAAAACACTAACGATTGAGCTGGGGTGTCACTTCCTCCTTTTTTACTGATACAAAACATAATATAATATATAATATTTTAATTTTAATTATATTATTATATTTATCTATAAAAAGATTATTTTATCCGTACTATATCTAAGAGTTCTACATAATTTAAATTAATACCTAAAATCTCTCTAATTCTCTGCATATCTATATCTAAAAGTTCTACATAATTTAATTTAATCCCTGAAATCTCTCTAATTCTCTACATATCTATATATAATATAAAACACTAACGATGGAGCTGAGGTGTCACTTCCTCCTTTTTTACTGATAAAAAACAATATTTTTATTGTAATTATATTATTATATTTATCTATAAAAAGATTATTTTATCCGTACTATATCTAAGAGTTCTACAAAATTTAAATTAATCCCTAAAATCTCTCTAATTCTCTACATATCTATATATATAATATAAAACACTAACGATGGAGCTGAGGTGTCACTTCCTCCTTTTTTACTGATAAAAAAACATAATATAATATATAATATTTTAATTTTAATTATATTATTATATTTATATATAAAAAGATTATTTTATCCGTACTATATCTAAGAGTTCTACAAAATTTAAATTAATCCCTAAAATCTCTCTAATTCTCTACATATCTATATATATAATATAAAACACTAACGATGGAGCTGAGGTGTCACTTCCTCCTTTTTTACTGATAAAAAAACATAATATAATATATAATATTTTAATTTAAATTATATTATTATATTTATCTATAAAAAGAATATTTTATCCGTACTATATCTAAGAGTTCTACATAATTTAAATTAATAACTAAACTCTTTCTAATTCTCTGCATATCTATATCTAAAAGTTCTACATAATTTAAATTAATCCCTAAAATCTCTCTAATTCTCTACATATCTATATATAATATAAAACACTAACGATGGAGCTGAGGTGTCACTTACTCCTTTTTTATTGATAAAAAACATAATAAAATATATAATATTTTTATTGTAATTATATTATTTTATTTATCTATAAAAAGATTATTTTATCCGTACTATATCTAAGAGTTCTACAGAATTTAAATTAATCCCTAAAATCTCTCTAATTCTCTACATATCTATATATATAATATAAAACACTAACGATTGAGCTGGGGTGTCACTTCCTCCTTTTTTACTGATACAAAACATAATATAATATATAATATTTTAATTTTAATTATATTATTATATTTATCTATAAAAAGATTATTTTATCCGTACTATATCTAAGAGTTCTACATAATTTAAATTAATACCTAAAATCTCTCTAATTCTCTGCATATCTATATCTAAAAGTTCTACATAATTTAATTTAATCCCTGAAATCTCTCTAATTCTCTACATATCTATATATAATATAAAACACTAACGATGGAGCTGAGGTGTCACTTCCTCCTTTTTTACTGATAAAAAACAATATTTTTATTGTAATTATATTATTATATTTATCTATAAAAAGATTATTTTATCCGTACTATATCTAAGAGTTCTACAAAATTTAAATTAATCCCTAAAATCTCTCTAATTCTCTACATATCTATATATATAATATAAAACACTAACGATGGAGCTGAGGTGTCACTTCCTCCTTTTTTACTGATAAAAAAACATAATATAATATATAATATTTTAATTTTAATTATATTATTATATTTATATATAAAAAGATTATTTTATCCGTACTATATCTAAGAGTTCTACAAAATTTAAATTAATCCCTAAAATCTCTCTAATTCTCTACATATCTATATATATAATATAAAACACTAACGATGGAGCTGAGGTGTCACTTCCTCCTTTTTTACTGATAAAAAAACATAATATAATATATAATATTTTAATTTAAATTATATTATTATATTTATCTATAAAAAGATTATTTTATCCGTACTATATCTAAGAGTTCTACATAATTTAAATTAATACCTAAAATCTCTCTAATTCTCTGCATATCTATATCTAAAAGTTCTACATAATTTAATTTAATCCCTAAAATCTCTCTAATTCTCTACATATCTATATATAATATAAAACACTCACGATGGAGCTGAGGTGTCACTTCCTCCTTTTTTACTGATAAAAAACAATATTTTTATTGTAATTATATTATTATATTTATCTATAAAAAGATTATTTTATCCGTACTATATCTAAGAGTTCTACAAAATTTAAATTAATCCCTAAAATCTCTCTAATTCTCTACATATCTATATATATAATATAAAACACTAACGATGGAGCTGAGGTGTCACTTCCTCCTTTTTTACTAATAAAAAACATAATATAATATATAATATTTTAATTTTAATTATATTATTATATTTATATATAAAAAGAATATTTTATCCGTACTATATCTAAGAGTTCTACATAATTTAAATTAATACCTAAACTCTCTCTAATTCTCTGCATATCTATATCTAAAAGTTCTACCTAATTTAAATTAATCCTTAAAATCTCTCTAATTCTCTACATATCTATATATAATATAAAACACTAACGATGGAGCTGAGGTGTCACTTCCTCCTTTTTTACTGATAAAAAACATAATATAATATATAATATTTTTATTGTAATTATATTATTATATTTATCTATAAAAAGATTATTTTATCCGTACTATATCTAAGAGTTCTACATAATTTAAATTAATACCTAAACTCTCTCTAATTCTCTGCATATCTATATCTAAAAGTTCTACATAATTTAAATTAATCCCTAAAATCTCTCTAATTCTCTACATATCTATATATAATATAAAACACTAACGATGGAGCTGAGGTGTCACTTCCTCCTTTTTTACTGATAAAAAACATAATATAATATATAATATTTTTATTGTAATTATATTATTATATTTATCTATAAAAAGATTATTTTATCCGTACTATATCTAAGAGTTCTACATAATTTAAATTAATACCTAAACTCTCTCTAATTCTCTGCATATCTATATCTAAAAGTTCTACATAATTTAAATTAATCCCTAAAATCTCTCTAATTCTCTACATATCTATATATAATATAAAACACTAACGATGGAGCTGAGGTGTCACTTACTCCTTTTTTATTGATAAAAAACATAATAAAATATATAATATTTTTATTGTAATTATATTATTTTATTTATCTATAAAAAGATTATTTTATCCGTACTATATCTAAGAGTTCTACAGAATTTAAATTAATCCCTAAAATCTCTCTAATTCTCTACATATCTATATATATAATATAAAACACTAACGATTGAGCTGGGGTGTCACTTCCTCCTTTTTTACTGATACAAAACATAATATAATATATAATATTTTAATTTTAATTATATTATTATATTTATCTATAAAAAGATTATTTTATCCGTACTATATCTAAGAGTTCTACATAATTTAAATTAATACCTAAAATCTCTCTAATTCTCTGCATATCTATATCTAAAAGTTCTACATAATTTAATTTAATCCCTGAAATCTCTCTAATTCTCTACATATCTATATATAATATAAAACACTAACGATGGAGCTGAGGTGTCACTTCCTCCTTTTTTACTGATAAAAAACAATATTTTTATTGTAATTATATTATTATATTTATCTATAAAAAGATTATTTTATCCGTACTATATCTAAGAGTTCTACAAAATTTAAATTAATCCCTAAAATCTCTCTAATTCTCTACATATCTATATATATAATATAAAACACTAACGATGGAGCTGAGGTGTCACTTCCTCCTTTTTTACTGATAAAAAAACATAATATAATATATAATATTTTTATTGTAATTATATTATTATATTTATCTATAAAAAGATTATTTTATCCGTACTATATCTAAGAGTTCTACAAAATTTAAATTAATCCCTAAAATCTCTCTAATTCTCTACATATCTATATATATAATATAAAACACTAACGATGGAGCTGAGGTGTCACTTCCTCCTTTTTTACTGATAAAAAAACATAATATAATATATAATATTTTAATTTAAATTATATTATTATATTTATCTATAAAAAGATTATTTTATCCGTACTATATCTAAGAGTTCTACATAATTTAAATTAATACCTAAAATCTCTCTAATTCTCTGCATATCTATATCTAAAAGTTCTACATAATTTAATTTAATCCCTAAAATCTCTCTAATTCTCTACATATCTATATATAATATAAAACACTCACGATGGAGCTGAGGTGTCACTTCCTCCTTTTTTACTGATAAAAAACAATATTTTTATTGTAATTATATTATTATATTTATCTATAAAAAGATTATTTTATCCGTACTATATCTAAGAGTTCTACAAAATTTAAATTAATCCCTAAAATCTCTCTAATTCTCTACATATCTATATATATAATATAAAACACTAACGATGGAGCTGAGGTGTCACTTCCTCCTTTTTTACTAATAAAAAACATAATATAATATATAATATTTTAATTTTAATTATATTATTATATTTATATATAAAAAGAATATTTTATCCGTACTATATCTAAGAGTTCTACATAATTTAAATTAATACCTAAACTCTCTCTAATTCTCTGCATATCTATATCTAAAAGTTCTACCTAATTTAAATTAATCCCTAAAATCTCTCTAATTCTCTACATATCTATATATAATATAAAACACTAACGATGGAGCTGAGGTGTCACTTCCTCCTTTTTTACTGATAAAAAACATAATATAATATATAATATTTTTATTGTAATTATATTATTATATTTATCTATAAAAAGATTATTTTATCCGTACTATATCTAAGAGTTCTACATAATTTAAATTAATACCTAAAATCTCTCTAATTCTCTGCATATCTATATCTAAAAGTTCTACATAATTTAATTTAATCCCTGAAATCTCTCTAATTCTCTACATATCTATATATAATATAAAACACTAACGATGGAGCTGAGGTGTCACTTCCTCCTTTTTTACTGATAAAAAACAATATTTTTATTGTAATTATATTATTATATTTATCTATAAAAAGATTATTTTATCCGTACTATATCTAAGAGTTCTACAAAATTTAAATTAATCCCTAAAATCTCTCTAATTCTCTACATATCTATATATATAATATAAAACACTAACGATGGAGCTGAGGTGTCACTTCCTCCTTTTTTACTGATAAAAAAACATAATATAATATATAATATTTTTATTGTAATTATATTATTATATTTATCTATAAAAAGATTATTTTATCCGTACTATATCTAAGAGTTCTACAAAATTTAAATTAATCCCTAAAATCTCTCTAATTCTCTACATATCTATATATATAATATAAAACACTAACGATGGAGCTGAGGTGTCACTTCCTCCTTTTTTACTGATAAAAAAACATAATATAATATATAATATTTTAATTTAAATTATATTATTATATTTATCTATAAAAAGATTATTTTATCCGTACTATATCTAAGAGTTCTACATAATTTAAATTAATACCTAAAATCTCTCTAATTCTCTGCATATCTATATCTAAAAGTTCTACATAATTTAATTTAATCCCTAAAATCTCTCTAATTCTCTACATATCTATATATAATATAAAACACTCACGATGGAGCTGAGGTGTCACTTCCTCCTTTTTTACTGATAAAAAACAATATTTTTATTGTAATTATATTATTATATTTATCTATAAAAAGATTATTTTATCCGTACTATATCTAAGAGTTCTACAAAATTTAAATTAATCCCTAAAATCTCTCTAATTCTCTACATATCTATATATATAATATAAAACACTAACGATGGAGCTGAGGTGTCACTTCCTCCTTTTTTACTAATAAAAAACATAATATAATATATAATATTTTAATTTTAATTATATTATTATATTTATATATAAAAAGAATATTTTATCCGTACTATATCTAAGAGTTCTACATAATTTAAATTAATACCTAAACTCTCTCTAATTCTCTGCATATCTATATCTAAAAGTTCTACCTAATTTAAATTAATCCCTAAAATCTCTCTAATTCTCTACATATCTATATATAATATAAAACACTAACGATGGAGCTGAGGTGTCACTTCCTCCTTTTTTACTGATAAAAAACATAATATAATATATAATATTTTTATTGTAATTATATTATTATATTTATCTATAAAAAGATTATTTTATCCGTACTATATCTAAGAGTTCTACAAAATTTAAATTAATCCCTAAAATCTCTCTAATTCTCTACATATCTATATATATAATATAAAACACTAACGATGGAGCTGAGGTGTCACTTCCTCCTTTTTTACTGATAAAAAACATAATATAATATATAATATTTTAATTTTAATTATATTATTTTATTTATATATAAAAAGATTATTTTATCCGTACTATATCTAAGAGTTCTACATAATTTAAATTAATACCTAAACTCTCTCTAATTCTCTGCATATCTATATCTAAAAGTTCTACCTAATTTAAATTAATCCCTAAAATCTCTCTAATTCTCTACATATCTATATATAATATAAAACACTAACGATGGAGAGTTTAGATAAATATATTATTATTATATTTATCTATAAAAAGATTATTTTATCCGTACTATATCTAAGAGTTCTACAAAATTTAAATTAATCCCTAAAATCTCTCTAATTCTCTACATATCTATATATATAATATAAAACACTAACGATGGAGCTGAGGTGTCACTTCCTCCTTTTTTACTGATAAAAAACATAATATAATATATAATATTTTAATTTTAATTATATTATTATATTTATATATAAAAAGATTATTTTATCCGTACTATATCTAAGAGTTCTACATAATTTAAATTAATACCTAAACTCTCTCTAATTCTCTGCATATCTATATCTAAAAGTTCTACCTAATTTAAATTAATCCCTAAAATCTCTCTAATTCTCTACATATCTATATATAATATAAAACACTAACGATGGAGCTGAGGTGTCACTTCCTCCTTTTTTACTGATAAAAAACATAATATAATATATAATATTTTTATTGTAATTATATTATTATATTTATCTATAAAAAGATTATTTTATCCGTACTATATCTAAGAGTTCTACAAAATTTAAATTAATCCCTAAAATCTCTTTAATTCTATACATATCTATATATATATAATATAAAACACTAACGATGGAGCTGAGGTGTCACTTCCTCCTTTTTTACTGATAAAAAACATAATATAATATATAATATTTTAATTTTAATTATATTATTATATTTATCTATAAAAAGAATATTTTATCCGTACTATATCGAAGAGTTCTACATAATTTAAATTAATACCTAAACTCTCTCTAATTCTCTGCATATCTATATCTAAAAGTTCTACCTAATTTAAATTAATCCCTAAAATCTCTCTAATTCTCTACATATCTATATATAATATAAAACACTAACGATGGAGCTGAGGTGTCACTTCCTCCTTTTTTACTGATAAAAAACATAATATAATATATAATATTTTAATTTTAATTATATTACTATATTTATCTATAAAAAGATTATTTTATCCGTACTATATCTAAGAGTTCTACAGAATTTAAATTAATCCCTAAAATCTCTCTAATTCTCTACATATCTATATATAATATAAAACACTAACGATGGAGCTGAGGTGTCACTTACTCCTTTTTTACTGATAAAAAACATAATATAATATATAATATTTTAATTTTAATTATATTATTATATTTATCTATAAAAAGAATATTTTATCCGTACTATATCTAAGAGTTCTACATAATTTAAATTAATACCTAAACTCTCTCTAATTCTCTGCATATCTATATCTAAAAGTTCTACATAATTTAAATTAATCCCTAAAATCTCACTAATTCTCTACATATCTATATATAATATAAAACACTAACGATGGAGCTGAGGTGTCACTTCCTCCTTTTTTACGGATAAAAAACATAATATAAATTATAATATTTTAATTTTAATTATATTATTATATTATTATATTTATCTATAAAAAGATTATTTTATCCGTACTATATCTAAGAGTTCTACATAATTTAAATTAATAACTAAAATCTCTCTAATTCTCTGCATATCTATATCTAAGAGTTCTACAGAATTTAAATTAATCCCTAAAATCTCTCTAATTCTCTACATATCTATATATAATATAAAACACTAACGATGGAGCTGAGGTGTCACTTCCTCCTTTTTTACTGATAAAAAACATAATATAATATATAATATTTTAATTTTAATTATATTATTATATTTATCGATAAAAAGATTATTTTATCTGTATTATATCTAAGAGTTCTACAGAATTTAAATTAATCCCTAAAATCTCTCTAATTCTCTGCATATCTATATCTAAGAGTTCTACAAAATTTAAATTAATCCCTAAAATCTCTCAAATTCTCTACATATCTATATATATAATATAAAACACTAACGATGGAGCTGAGGTGTCACTTCCTCCTTTTTTACTGATAAAAAACATAATATAATATATAATATTTTAATTTTAATTATATTATTATATTTATCTATAAAAAGATTATTTTATCCGTACTATATCTAAGAGTTCTACATAATTTAAATTAATACCTAAAATCTCTCTAATTCTCTGCATATCTATATCTAAAAGTTCTATATAATTTAAATTAATCCCTAAAATCTCTCTAATTCTCTACATATCTATATATAATATAAAACACTAACGATGGAGCTGAGGTGTCACTTTCTCCTTTTTTACTGATAAAAAACATAATATAATATATAATATTTTTATTGTAATTATATTATTATATTTATCTATAAAAAGATTATTTTATCCGTACTATATCTAAGAGTTCTACAAAATTTAAATTAATCCCTAAAATCTCTCAAATTCTCTACATATCTATATATATAATATAAAACACTAACGATGGAGCTGAGGTGTCACTTCCTCCTTTTTTACTGATAAAAAACATAATATAATATATAATATTTTAATTTTAATTATATTATTATATTTATCTATAAAAAGATTATTTTATCCGTACTATATCTAAGAGTTCTACAGAATTTAAATTAATACCTAAAATCTCTCTAATTCTCTGCATATCTATATCTAAAAGTTCTACATAATTTAAATTAATCCCTAAAATCTCTCTAATTCTCTAAATATATATATTGATATAAAACAGTAACGATGGAGCTCAGGTGTAACTTCCTCATTTTTTACTAATAAAATATATAATATAATATATAATATATTAATTTTAATTATATTATTAAATTTATCTATAAAAAGATTATTTTATCTCTATTATATCTAAGAGTTCTATAGAATTTAAATTAATCCCTAAAATCTCTCTAATTCTCTGCATATCTATATCTAAGAGTTCTACAGAATTTAAATTAATCCCTAAAATCTCTCTAATTCTCTACATATCTATATATAATATAAAACACTAACGATGGAGCTGAGGTGTCACTTCCTCCTTTTTTACTGATAAAAAACATAATATAATATATAATATTTTAATTTTAATTATATTATTATATTTATCTATAAAAAGATTATTTTATCCGTACTATATCTAAGAGTTCTACGTAATTTAAATTAATACCTAAAATCTCTCTAATTCTCTGCATATCTATATCTAAAAGTTCTATATAATTTAAATTAATCCCTAAAATCTCTCTAATTCTCTACATATCTATATATAATATAAAACACTAACGATGGAGCTGAGGTGTCACTTCCTCCTTTTTTACTGATAAAAAACATAATATAATATATAATATTTTAATTTTAATTATATTATTATATTTATCTATAAAAAGATTATTTTATCCGTACTATATCTAAGAGTTCTACAGAATTTAAATTAATACCTAAAATCTCTCTAATTCTCTGCATATCTATATCTAAAAGTTCTACATAATTTAAATTAATCCCTAAAATCTCTCTAATTCTCTAAATATATATATTGATATAAAACAGTAACGATGGAGCTCAGGTGTAACTTCCTCATTTTTTACTAATAAAATATATAATATAATATATAATATATTAATTTTAATTATATTATTAAATTTATCTATAAAAAGATTATTTTATCTCTATTATATCTAAGAGTTCTATAGAATTTAAATTAATCCCTAAAATCTCTCTAATTCTCTGCATATCTATATCTAAGAGTTCTACAGAATTTAAATTAATCCCTAAAATCTCTCTAATTCTCTACATATCTATATATAATATAAAACACTAACGATGGAGCTGAGGTGTCACTTCCTCCTTTTTTACTGATAAAAAACATAATATAATATATAATATTTTAATTTTAATTATATTATTATATTTATCTATAAAAAGATTATTTTATCCGTACTATATCTAAGAGTTCTACGTAATTTAAATTAATACCTAAAATCTCTCTAATTCTCTGCATATCTATATCTAAAAGTTCTATATAATTTAAATTAATCCCTAAAATCTCTCTAATTCTCTACATATCTATATATAATATAAAACACTAACGATGGAGCTGAGGTGTCACTTTCTCCTTTTTTACTGATAAAAAACATAATATAATATATAATATTTTTATTGTAATTATATTATTATATTTATCTATAAAAAGATTATTTTATCCGTACTATATCTAAGAGTTCTACAAAATTTAAATTAATCCCTAAAATCTCTCAAATTCTCTACATATCTATATATATAATATAAAACACTAACGATGGAGCTGAGGTGTCACTTCCTCCTTTTTTACTGATAAAAAACATAATATAATATATAATATTTTAATTTTAATTATATTATTATATTTATCTATAAAAAGATTATTTTATCCGTACTATATCTAAGAGTTCTACATAATTTAAATTAATACCTAAACTCTCTCTAATTCTCTGCATATCTATATCTAAAAGTTCTACATAATTTAAATTAATCCCTAAAATCTCTCTAATTCTCTACATATCTATATATAATATAAAACACTAACGATGGAGCTGAGGTGTCACTTCCTCCTTTTTTACTGATAAAAAACATAATATAATATATAATATTTTAATTATATTATTATATTTATCTATAAAAAGATTATTTTATCCGTACTATATCTAAGAGTTCTACAGAATTTAAATTAATCCCTAAAATCTCTCTAATTCTCTACATATCTATATATAATATAAAACACTAACGATGGAGCTGAGGTGTCAATTCCTCCTTTTTTACTGATAAAAAACATAATATAATATATAATATTTTAATTTTAATTCAATTATTATATTTATCTATAAAAAGATTATTTTATCCGTACTATATCTAAGAATTCTACAGAATTTAAATTAATCCCTAAAATCTCTCTAATTCTCTGCATATCTATATCTAAAAGTTCTACATAATTTAAATTAATCCCTAAAATCTCTCTAATTCTCTAAATATATATATATATATATATATAGATATAAAACAGTAACGATGGAGCCGAGGTGTAACTTCCTCATTTTTTACTAATAAAATATATAATATAATATATAATATATTAATTTTAATTATATTATTATATTTATCTATAAAAAGATTATTTTATCTCTATTATATCTAAGAGTTCTACAGAATTTAAATTAATCCCTAAAATCTCTCTAATTCTCTGCATATCTATATCTAAGAGTTCTACAGAATTTAAATTAATCCCTAAAATCTCTCTAATTCTCTACATATCTATATATAATATAAAACACTAACGATGGAGCTGAGGTGTCACTTCCTCCTTTTTTACTGATAAAAAACATAATATAATATATAATATTTTTATTGTAATTATATTATTATATTTATCTATAAAAAAGATTATTTTATCCGTACTATATCTAAGAGTTCTACAGAATTTAAATTAATCCCTAAAATCTCTCTAATTCTCTACATATCTATATATAATATAAAACACTAACGATGGAGCTGAGGTGTCACTTCCTCCTTTTTTACTGATAAAAAACATAATATAATATATAATATTTTTATTGTAATTATATTATTATATTTATCTATAAAAAGATTATTTTATCCGTACTATATCTAAGAGTTCTACAAAATTTAAATTAATTCCTAAAATCTCTCTAATTCTCTACATATCTATATATATATAATATAAAACACTAACGATGGAGCTGAGTTGTCACTTACTCCTTTTTTACTGATAAAAAACATAATATAATATATAATATTTTAATTTTAATTATATTATTATATTTATCTATAAAAAGAATATTTTATCCGTACTATATCTAAGAGTTCTACATAATTTAAATTAATACCTAAACTCTCTCTAATTCTCTGCATATCAATATCTAAAAGTTCTACATAATTTAAATTAATCCCTAAAATCTCACTAATTCTCTACATATCTATATATAATATAAAACACTAACGATGGAGCTGAGGTGTCACTTCCTCCTTTTTTACGGATAAAAAACATAATATAAATTATAATATTTTAATTTTAATTATATTATTATATTATTATATTTATCGATAAAAAGATTATTTTATCCGTACTATATCTAAGAGTTCTACAGAATTTAAATTAATCGCAAAAATCTCTCTAATTCTCTACATATCTATATATAATATAAAACATTAACGATGGAGCTGAGGTGTCACTTCCTCCTTTTTTACTTATAAAAAACATAATATAATATATAATATTTTAATTTTAATTATATTATTATATTTATCTATAAAAAGATTATTTTATCCGTACTATATCTAAGAGTTCTACAGAATTTAAATTAATCCCTAAAATCTCTCTAATTCTATACATATCTATATCTATATATAATATAAAACACTAACGATGGAGCTGATGTGTCACTTACTCCTTTTTTATTGATAAAAAATATAATATAATATATAATATTTTTATTGTAATTATATTATTTTATTTATCTATAAAAAGATTATTTTATCCGTACTATATCTAAAAGTTCTACAGAATTTAAATTAATCCCTAAAATCTCTCTAATTCTCTACATATCTATATATATATAATATAAAACACTAACGATGGAGCTAGGGGTGTCATTTCCTCCTTTTTTACTGATAAAAAACATAATATAATATATAATATTTTTATTGTAATTATATTATTATATTTATCTATAAAAAGATTATTTTATCCGTACTATATCTAAGAGTTCTACAGAATTTAAATTAATCCATAAAATCTCTCTAATTCTCTACATATCTAAATATAATATAAAACACTAACGATGGAGCTGAGGTGTCACTTCCTCCTTTTTTACTGATAAAAAACATAATATAATATATAATATTTTAATTTTAATTATATTATTATATTTATCTATAAAAAGATTATTTTATCCGTACTATATCTAAGAGTTCTACAGAATTTAAATTAATCCATAAAATCTCTCTAATTCTCTACATATCTAAATATAATATAAAACACTAACGATGGAGCTGAGGTGTCACTTCCTCCTTTTTTACTGATAAAAAACATAATATAATATATAATATTTTAATTTTAATTATATTATTATATTTATCTATAAAAAGATTATTTTATCCGTATTATATCTAAGAGTTCTACATAATTTAAATTAATACCTAAAATCTCTCTAATTCTCTGCATATCTATATCTAAAAGTTCTACATAATTTAAATTAATCCCTAAAATCTCTCTAATTCTCTACATATCTATATATAATATAAAACACTAACGATGGAGCTGAGGTGTCACTTCCTCCTTTTTTACTGATAAAAAACATAATATAATATATAATATTTTTATTGTAATTATATTATTATATTTATCTATAAAAAGATTATTTTATCCGTACTATATCTAAGAGTTCTACAAAATTTAAATTAATTCCTAAAATCTCTCTAATTCTCTACATATCTATATATATATAATATAAAACACTAACGATGGAGCTGAGGTGTCACTTGCTCCTTTTTTACTGATAAAAAACATAATATAATATATAATATTTTAATTTTAATTATATTATTATATTTATCTATAAAAAGAATATTTTATCCGTACTATATCTAAGAGTTCTACATAATTTAAATTAATACCTAAACTCTCTCTAATTCTCTGCATATCTATATCTAAAAGTTCTACATAATTTAAATTAATCCCTAAAATCTCACTAATTCTCTACATATCTATATATAATATAAAACACTAACGATGGAGCTGAGGTGTCACTTCCTCCTTTTTTACGGATAAAAAACATAATATAAATTATAATATTTTAATTTTAATTATATTATTATATTATTATATTTATCTATAAAAAGATTATTTTATCCGTACTATATCTAAGAGTTCTACAGAATTTAAATTAATCGCAAAAATCTCTCTAATTCTCTACATATCTATATATAATATAAAACACTAACGATGGAGCTGAGGTGTCACTTCCTCCTTTTTTACTTATAAAAAACATAATATAATATATAATATTTTAATTTTAATTATATTATTATATTTATCTATAAAAAGATTATTTTATCCGTACTATATCTAAGAGTTCTACAGAATTTAAATTAATACCTAAAATCTCTCTAATTCTATACATATCTATATCTATATATAATATAAAACACTAACGATGGAGCTGAGGTGTCACTTACTCCTTTTTTATTGATAAAAAATATAATATAATATATAATATTTTTATTGTAATTATATTATTTTATTTATCTATAAAAAGATTATTTTATCCGTACTATATCTAAGAGTTCTACAGAATTTAAATTAATCCCTAAAATCTCTCTAATTCTCTACATATCTATATATATATAATATAAAACACTAACGATGGAGCTAGGGGTGTCATTTCCTCCTTTTTTACTGATACAAAACATAATATAATATATAATATTTTAATTTAAATTATATTATTATATTTATCTATAAAAAGATTATTTTATCCGTACTATATCTAAGAGTTCTACATAATTTAAATTAATACCTAAAATCTCTCTAATTCTCTGCATATCTATATCTAAAAGTTCTACATAATTTAATTTAATCCCTAAAATCTCTCTAATTCTCTACATATCTATATATAATATAAAACACTCACGATGGAGCTGAGGTGTCACTTCCTCCTTTTTTACTGATAAAAAACAATATTTTTATTGTAATTATATTATTATATTTATCTATAAAAAGATTATTTTATCCGTACTATATCTAAGAGTTCTACAGAATTTAAATTAATCCCTAAAATCTCTCTAATTCTCTACATATCTATATATATAATATAAAACACTAACGATGGAGCTGGGGTGTCACTTCCTCCTTTTTTACTGATACAAAACATAATATAATATATAATATTTTAATTTTAATTATATTATTATATTTATCTATAAAAAGATTATTTTATCCGTACTATATCTAAGAGTTCTACAAAATTTAAATTAATCCCTAAAATCTCTCTAATTCTCTACATATCTATATATATAATATAAAACACTAACGATGGAGCTGAGGTGTCACTTCCTCCTTTTTTACTGATAAAAAAACATAATATAATATATAATATTTTAATTTTAATTATATTATTATATTTATATATAAAAAGATTATTTTATCCGTACTATATCTAAGAGTTCTACATAATTTAAATTAATACCTAAACTCTCTCTAATTCTCTGCATATCTATATCTAAAAGTTCTACCTAATTTAAATTAATCCCTAAAATCTCTCTAATTCTCTACATATCTATATATAATATAAAACACTAACGATGGAGCTGAGGTGTCACTTCCTCCTTTTTTACTGATAAAAAACATAATATAATATATAATATTTTTATTGTAATTATATTATTATATTTATCTATAAAAAGATTATTTTATCCGTACTATATCTAAGAGTTCTACAAAATTTAAATTAATCCCTAAAATCTCTCTAATTCTCTACATATCTATATATATATAATATAAAACACTAACGATGGAGCTGAGGTGTCACTTCCTCCTTTTTTACTGATAAAAAACATAATATAATATATAATATTTTAATTTTAATTATATTATTATATTTATCTATAAATAGAATATTTTATCCGTACTATATCTAAGAGTTCTACATAATTTAAATTAATACCTAAACTCTCTCTAATTCTCTGCATATCTATATCTAAAAGTTCTACATAATTTAAATTAATCCCTAAAATCTCTCTAATTCTCTACATATCTATATATAACATAAAACACTAACGATGGAGCTGAGGTGTCACTTCCTCCTTTTTTACTGATAAAAAACATAATATAATATATAATATTTTAATTTTAATTATATTATTATATTCATCTATAAAAAGATTATTTTATCCGTACTATATCTAAAAGTTCTACAGAATTTAAATTAATCGCTAAAATCTTTCTAATTCTCTACATATCTATATATATAATATAAAACACTAACGATGGAGCTGAGGTGTCACTTCCTCCTTTTTTACTGATAAAAAACATAATATAATATATAATATTTTAATTTTAATTATATTATTATATTTATCTATAAAAAGAATATTTTATCCGTACTATATCTAAGAGTTCTACATAATTTAAATTAATACCTAAATTCTCTCTAATTCTCTGCATATCTATATCTAAAAGTTCTACATAATTTAAATTAATCCCTAAAATCTCTCTAATTCTCTACATATCTATATATAATATAAAACACTAACGATGGAGCTGAGGTGTCACTTCCTCCTTTTTTACTGATAAAAAACATAATATAATATATAATATTTTAATTTTAATTATATTATTATATTATTATATTTATCTATAAAAAGATTATTTTATCCGTACTATATCTAAGAGTTCTACAGAATTTAAATTAATCGCTAAAATCTCTCTAATTCTCTACATATCTATATATAATATAAAACACTAACGATGGAGCTGAGGTGTCACTTCCTCCTTTTTTACTTATAAAAAACATAATATAATATATAATATTTTAATTTTAATTATATTATTATATTTATATATAAAAAGATTATTTTATCCGTACTATATCTAAGAGTTCTACATAATTTAAATTAATACCTAAACTCTCTCTAATTCTCTGCATATCTATATCTAAAAGTTCTACCTAATTTAAATTAATCCCTAAAATCTCTCTAATTCTCTACATATCTATATATAATATAAAACACTAACGATGGAGCTGAGGTGTCACTTCCTCCTTTTTTACTGATAAAAAACATAATATAATATATAATATTTTTATTGTAATTATATTATTATATTTATCTATAAAAAGATTATTTTATCCGTACTATATCTAAGAGTTCTACAAAATTTAAATTAATCCCTAAAATCTCTCTAATTCTCTACATATCTATATATATATAATATAAAACACTAACGATGGAGCTGAGGTGTCACTTCCTCCTTTTTTACTGATAAAAAACATAATATAATATATAATATTTTAATTTTAATTATATTATTATATTTATCTATAAAAAGAATATTTTATCCGTACTATATCTAAGAGTTCTACATAATTTAAATTAATACCTAAACTCTCTCTAATTCTCTGCATATCTATATCTAAAAGTTCTACATAATTTAAATTAATCCCTAAAATCTCTCTAATTCTCTACATATCTATATATAATATAAAACACTAACGATGGAGCTGAGGTGTCACTTCCTCCTTTTTTACTGATAAAAAACATAATATAATATATAATATTTTTATTGTAATTATATTATTATATTTATCTATAAAAAGATTATTTTATCCGTACTATATCTAAGAGTTCTACAAAATTTAAATTAATCCCTAAAATCTCTCTAATTCTCTACATATCTATATATATATAATATAAAACACTAACGATGGAGCTGAGGTGTCACTTCCTCCTTTTTATATCTATATATATATAATATAAAACACTAACGATGGAGCTGAGGTGTCACTTCCTCCTTTTTTACTGATAAAAAACATAATATAATATATAATATTTTAATTTTAATTATATTATTATATTTATCTATAAAAAGAATATTTTATCCGTACTATATCTAAGAGTTCTACATAATTTAAATTAATACCTAAACTCTCTCTAATTCTCTGCATATCTATATCTAAAAGTTCTACATAATTTAAATTAATCCCTAAAATCTCTCTAATTCTCTACATATCTATATATAATATAAAACACTAACGATGGAGCTGAGGTGTCACTTCCTCCTTTTTTACTGATAAAAAACATAATATAATATATAATATTTTAATTTTAATTATATTATTATATTTATCTATAAAAAGAATATTTTATCCGTACTATATCTAAGAGTTCTACATAATTTAAATTAATACCTAAACTCTCTCTAATTCTCTGCATATCTATATCTAAAAGTTCTACATAATTTAAATTAATCCCTAAAATCTCTCTAATTCTCTACATATCTATATATAATATAAAACACTAACGATGGAGCTGAGGTGTCACTTCCTCCTTTTTTACTGATAAAAAACATAATATAATATATAATATTTTTATTGTAATTATATTATTATATTTATCTATAAAAAGATTATTTTATCCGTACTATATCTAAGAGTTCTACAGAATTTAAATTAATCCCTAAAATCTCTCTAATTCTCTACATATCTATATATATATAATATAAAACACTAACGATGGAGCTGAGGTGTCACTTCCTCCTTTTTTACTGATAAAAAACATAATATAATATATAATATTTTAATTTTAATTATATTATTATATTTATCTATAAAAAGAATATTTTATCCGTACTATATCTAAGAGTTCTACATAATTTAAATTAATACCTAAACTCTCTCTAATTCTCTGCATATCTATATCTAAAAGTTCTACATAATTTAAATTAATCCCTAAAATCTCTCTAATTCTCTACATATCTATATATAATATAAAACACTAACGATGGAGCTGAGGTGTCACTTCCTCCTTTTTTACTGATAAAAAACATAATATAATATATAATATTTTAATTTTAATTATATTATTATATTATTATATTTATCTATAAAAAGATTATTTTATCCGTACTATATCTAAGAGTTCTACAAAATTTAAATTAATCGCTAAAATCTCTCTAATTCTCTACATATCTATATATAATATAAAACACTAACGATGGAGCTGAGGTGTCACTTCCTCCTTTTTTACTTATAAAAAACATAATATAATATATAATATTTTAATTTTAATTATATTATTATATTTATATATAAAAAGATTATTTTATCCGTACTATATCTAAGAGTTCTACATAATTTAAATTAATACCTAAACTCTCTCTAATTCTCTGCATATCTATATCTAAAAGTTCTACATAATTTAAATTAATCCCTAAAATCTCTCTAATTCTCTACATATCTATATATAATATAAAACACTAACGATGGAGCTGAGGTGTCACTTCCTCCTTTTTTACTGATAAAAAACATAATATAATATATAATATTTTTATTGTAATTATATTATTATATTTATCTATAAAAAGATTATTTTATCCGTACTATATCTAAGAGTTCTACAGAATTTAAATTAATCCCTAAAATCTCTCTAATTCTCTACATATCTATATATATATAATATAAAACACTAACGATGGAGCTGAGGTGTCACTTCCTCCTTTTTTACTGATAAAAAACATAATATAATATATAATATTTTAATTTTAATTATATTATTATATTTATCTATAAAAAGAATATTTTATCCGTACTATATCTAAGAGTTCTACATAATTTAAATTAATACCTAAACTCTTTCTAATTCTCTGCATATCTATATCTAAAAGTTCTACATAATTTAAATTAATCCCTAAAATCTCTCTAATTCTCTACATATCTATATATAATATAAAACACTAACGATGGAGCTGAGGTGTCACTTACTCCTTTTTTATTGATAAAAAACATAATAAAATATATAATATTTTTATTGTAATTATATTATTTTATTTATCTATAAAAAGATTATTTTATCCGTACTATATCTAAGAGTTCTACAGAATTTAAATTAATCCCTAAAATCTCTCTAATTCTCTACATATCTATATATATAATATAAAACACTAACGATTGAGCTGGGGTGTCACTTCCTCCTTTTTTACTGATACAAAACATAATATAATATATAATATTTTAATTTTAATTATATTATTATATTTATATATAAAAAGATTATTTTATCCGTACTATATCTAAGAGTTCTACATAATTTAAATTAATACCTAAACTCTCTCTAATTCTCTGCATATCTATATCTAAAAGTTCTACCTAATTTAAATTAATCCCTAAAATCTCTCTAATTCTCTACATATCTATATATAATATAAAACACTAACGATGGAGCTGAGGTGTCACTTTCTCCTTTTTTACTGATAAAAAACATAATATAATATATAATATTTTTATTGTAATTATATTATTATATTTATCTATAAAAAGATTATTTTATCCGTACTATATCTAAGAGTTCTACAAAATTTAAATTAATCCCTAAAATCTCTCAAATTCTCTACATATCTATATATATAATATAAAACACTAACGATGGAGCTGAGGTGTCACTTCCTCCTTTTTTACTGATAAAAAACATAATATAATATATAATATTTTAATTTTAATTATATTATTATATTTATCTATAAAAAGAATATTTTATCCGTACTATATCTAAGAGTTCTACATAATTTAAATTAATACCTAAACTCTCTCTAATTCTCTGCATATCTATATCTAAAAGTTCTACATAATTTAAATTAATCCCTAAAATCTCTCTAATTCTCTACATATCTATATATAATATAAAACACTAACGATGGAGCTGAGGTGTCACTTCCTCCTTTTTTACTGATAAAAAACATAATATAATATATAATATTTTAATTTTAATTATATTATTATATTATTATATTTATCTATAAAAAGATTATTTTATCCGTACTATATCTAAGAGTTCTACAAAATTTAAATTAATCGCTAAAATCTCTCTAATTCTCTACATATCTATATATAATATAAAACACTAACGATGGAGCTGAGGTGTCACTTCCTCCTTTTTTACTTATAAAAAACATAATATAATATATAATATTTTAATTTTAATTATATTATTATATTTATATATAAAAAGATTATTTTATCCGTACTATATCTAAGAGTTCTACATAATTTAAATTAATACCTAAACTCTCTCTAATTCTCTGCATATCTATATCTAAAAGTTCTACCTAATTTAAATTAATCCCTAAAATCTCTCTAATTCTCTACATATCTATATATAATATAAAACACTAACGATGGAGCTGAGGTGTCACTTCCTCCTTTTTTACTGATAAAAAACATAATATAATATATAATATTTTTATTGTAATTATATTATTATATTTATCTATAAAAAGATTATTTTATCCGTACTATATCTAAGAGTTCTACAAAATTTAAATTAATCCCTAAAATCTCTCTAATTCTCTACATATCTATATATATATAATATAAAACACTAACGATGGAGCTGAGGTGTCACTTCCTCCTTTTTTACTGATAAAAAACATAATATAATATATAATATTTTAATTTTAATTATATTATTATATTTATCTATAAAAAGAATATTTTATCCGTACTATATCTAAGAGTTCTACATAATTTAAATTAATACCTAAACTCTCTCTAATTCTCTGCATATCTATATCTAAAAGTTCTACATAATTTAAATTAATCCCTAAAATCTCTCTAATTCTCTACATATCTATATATAATATAAAACACTAACGATGGAGCTGAGGTGTCACTTCCTCCTTTTTTACTGATAAAAAACATAATATAATATATAATATTTTTATTGTAATTATATTATTATATTTATCTATAAAAAGATTATTTTATCCGTACTATATCTAAGAGTTCTACAAAATTTAAATTAATACCTAAACTCTCTCTAATTCTCTACATATCTATATATATATAATATAAAACACTAACGATGGAGCTGAGGTGTCACTTCCTCCTTTTTTACTGATAAAAAACATAATATAATATATAATATTTTAATTTTAATTATATTATTATATTTATCTATAAAAAGAATATTTTATCCGTACTATATCTAAGAGTTCTACATAATTTAAATTAATACCTAAACTCTCTCTAATTCTCTGCATATCTATATCTAAAAGTTCTACATAATTTAAATTAATCCCTAAAATCTCTCTAATTCTCTACATATCTATATATAATATAAAACACTAACGATGGAGCTGAGGTGTCACTTCCTCCTTTTTTACTGATAAAAAACATAATATAATATATAATATTTTAATTTTAATTATATTATTATATTATTATATTTATCTATAAAAAGATTATTTTATCCGTACTATATCTAAGAGTTCTACAAAATTTAAATTAATCGCTAAAATCTCTCTAATTCTCTACATATCTATATATAATATAAAACACTAACGATGGAGCTGAGGTGTCACTTCCTCCTTTTTTACTTATAAAAAACATAATATAATATATAATATTTTAATTTTAATTATATTATTATATTTATATATAAAAAGATTATTTTATCCGTACTATATCTAAGAGTTCTACATAATTTAAATTAATACCTAAACTCTCTCTAATTCTCTGCATATCTATATCTAAAAGTTCTACCTAATTTAAATTAATCCCTAAAATCTCTCTAATTCTCTACATATCTATATATAATATAAAACACTAACGATGGAGCTGAGGTGTCACTTCCTCCTTTTTTACTGATAAAAAACATAATATAATATATAATATTTTTATTGTAATTATATTATTATATTTATCTATAAAAAGATTATTTTATCCGTACTATATCTAAGAGTTCTACAAAATTTAAATTAATCCCTAAAATCTCTCTAATTCTCTACATATCTATATATATATAATATAAAACACTAACGATGGAGCTGAGGTGTCACTTCCTCCTTTTTTACTGATAAAAAACATAATATAATATATAATATTTTAATTTTAATTATATTATTATATTTATCTATAAAAAGAATATTTTATCCGTACTATATCTAAGAGTTCTACATAATTTAAATTAATACCTAAACTCTCTCTAATTCTCTGCATATCTATATCTAAAAGTTCTACATAATTTAAATTAATCCCTAAAATCTCTCTAATTCTCTACATATCTATATATAATATAAAACACTAACGATGGAGCTGAGGTGTCACTTCCTCCTTTTTTACTGATAAAAAACATAATATAATATATAATATTTTTATTGTAATTATATTATTATATTTATCTATAAAAAGATTATTTTATCCGTACTATATCTAAGAGTTCTACAGAATTTAAATTAATCCCTAAAATCTCTCTAATTCTCTACATATCTATATATAATATAAAACACTAACGATGGAGCTGAGGTGTCACTTCCTCCTTTTTTACTGATAAAAAACATAATATAATATATAATATTTTTATTGTAATTATATTATTATATTTATCTATAAAAAGATTATTTTATCCGTACTATATCTAAGAGTTCTACAAAATTTAAATTAATCCCTAAAATCTCTCTAATTCTCTACATATCTATATATATATAATATAAAACACTAACGATGGAGCTGAGGTGTCACTTCCTCCTTTTTTACTGATAAAAAACATAATATAATATATAATATTTTAATTTTAATTCAATTATTATATTTATCTATAAAAAGATTATTTTATCCGTACTATATCTAAGAGTTCTACATAATTTAAATTAATACCTAAACTCTCTCTAATTCTCTGCATATCTATATCTAAAAGTTCTACCTAATTTAAATTAATCCCTAAAATCTCTCTAATTCTCTACATATCTATATATAATATAAAACACTAACGATGGAGCTGAGGTGTCACTTCCTCCTTTTTTACTGATAAAAAACATAATATAATATATAATATTTTTATTGTAATTATATTATTATATTTATCTATAAAAAGATTATTTTATCCGTACTATATCTAAGAGTTCTACAAAATTTAAATTAATCCCTAAAATCTCTCTAATTCTCTACATATCTATATATATATAATATAAAACACTAACGATGGAGCTGAGGTGTCACTTCCTCCTTTTTTACTGATAAAAAACATAATATAATATATAATATTTTAATTTTAATTATATTATTATATTTATCTATAAAAAGAATATTTTATCCGTACTATATCTAAGAGTTCTACATAATTTAAATTAATACCTAAACTCTCTCTAATTCTCTGCATATCTATATCTAAAAGTTCTACATAATTTAAATTAATCCCTAAAATCTCTCTAATTCTCTACATATCTATATATAATATAAAACACTAACGATGGAGCTGAGGTGTCACTTCCTCCTTTTTTACTGATAAAAAACATAATATAATATATAATATTTTTATTGTAATTATATTATTATATTTATCTATAAAAAGATTATTTTATCCGTACTATATCTAAGAGTTCTACAAAATTTAAATTAATCCCTAAAATCTCTCTAATTCTCTACATATCTATATATATATAATATAAAACACTAACGATGGAGCTGAGGTGTCACTTCCTCCTTTTTTACTGATAAAAAACATAATATAATATATAATATTTTAATTTTAATTATATTATTATATTTATCTATAAAAAGAATATTTTATCCGTACTATATCTAAGAGTTCTACATAATTTAAATTAATACCTAAACTCTTTCTAATTCTCTGCATATCTATATCTAAAAGTTCTACATAATTTAAATTAATCCCTAAAATCTCTCTAATTCTCTACATATCTATATATAATATAAAACACTAACGATGGAGCTGAGGTGTCACTTACTCCTTTTTTATTGATAAAAAACATAATAAAATATATAATATTTTTATTGTAATTATATTATTTTATTTATCTATAAAAAGATTATTTTATCCGTACTATATCTAAGAGTTCTACAGAATTTAAATTAATCCCTAAAATCTCTCTAATTCTCTACATATCTATATATATAATATAAAACACTAACGATTGAGCTGGGGTGTCACTTCCTCCTTTTTTACTGATACAAAACATAATATAATATATAATATTTTAATTTTAATTATATTATTATATTTATATATAAAAAGATTATTTTATCCGTACTATATCTAAGAGTTCTACATAATTTAAATTAATACCTAAACTCTCTCTAATTCTCTGCATATCTATATCTAAAAGTTCTACCTAATTTAAATTAATCCCTAAAATCTCTCTAATTCTCTACATATCTATATATAATATAAAACACTAACGATGGAGCTGAGGTGTCACTTTCTCCTTTTTTACTGATAAAAAACATAATATAATATATAATATTTTTATTGTAATTATATTATTATATTTATCTATAAAAAGATTATTTTATCCGTACTATATCTAAGAGTTCTACAAAATTTAAATTAATCGCTAAAATCTCTCTAATTCTCTACATATCTATATATAATATAAAACACTAACGATGGAGCTGAGGTGTCACTTCCTCCTTTTTTACTTATAAAAAACATAATATAATATATAATATTTTAATTTTAATTATATTATTATATTTATATATAAAAAGATTATTTTATCCGTACTATATCTAAGAGTTCTACATAATTTAAATTAATACCTAAACTCTCTCTAATTCTCTGCATATCTATATCTAAAAGTTCTACCTAATTTAAATTAATCCCTAAAATCTCTCTAATTCTCTACATATCTATATATAATATAAAACACTAACGATGGAGCTGAGGTGTCACTTCCTCCTTTTTTACTGATAAAAAACATAATATAATATATAATATTTTTATTGTAATTATATTATTATATTTATCTATAAAAAGATTATTTTATCCGTACTATATCTAAGAGTTCTACAAAATTTAAATTAATCCCTAAAATCTCTCTAATTCTCTACATATCTATATATATATAATATAAAACACTAACGATGGAGCTGAGGTGTCACTTCCTCCTTTTTTACTGATAAAAAACATAATATAATATATAATATTTTAATTTTAATTATATTATTATATTTATCTATAAAAAGAATATTTTATCCGTACTATATCTAAGAGTTCTACATAATTTAAATTAATACCTAAACTCTCTCTAATTCTCTGCATATCTATATCTAAAAGTTCTACATAATTTAAATTAATCCCTAAAATCTCTCTAATTCTCTACATATCTATATATAATATAAAACACTAACGATGGAGCTGAGGTGTCACTTCCTCCTTTTTTACTGATAAAAAACATAATATAATATATAATATTTTTATTGTAATTATATTATTATATTTATCTATAAAAATATTATTTTATCCGTACTATATCTAAGAGTTCTACAAAATTTAAATTAATCCCTAAAATCTCTCTAATTCTCTACATATCTATATATATATAATATAAAACACTAACGATGGAGCTGAGGTGTCACTTCCTCCTTTTTTACTGATAAAAAACATAATATAATATATAATATTTTAATTTTAATTATATTATTATATTTATCTATAAAAAGAATATTTTATCCGTACTATATCTAAGAGTTCTACATAATTTAAATTAATACCTAAACTCTTTCTAATTCTCTGCATATCTATATCTAAAAGTTCTACATAATTTAAATTAATCCCTAAAATCTCTCTAATTCTCTACATATCTATATATAATATAAAACACTAACGATGGAGCTGAGGTGTCACTTACTCCTTTTTTATTGATAAAAAACATAATAAAATATATAATATTTTTATTGTAATTATATTATTTTATTTATCTATAAAAAGATTATTTTATCCGTACTATATCTAAGAGTTCTACAGAATTTAAATTAATCCCTAAAATCTCTCTAATTCTCTACATATCTATATATATAATATAAAACACTAACGATTGAGCTGGGGTGTCACTTCCTCCTTTTTTACTGATACAAAACATAATATAATATATAATATTTTAATTTTAATTATATTATTATATTTATATATAAAAAGATTATTTTATCCGTACTATATCTAAGAGTTCTACATAATTTAAATTAATACCTAAACTCTCTCTAATTCTCTGCATATCTATATCTAAAAGTTCTACCTAATTTAAATTAATCCCTAAAATCTCTCTAATTCTCTACATATCTATATATAATATAAAACACTAACGATGGAGCTGAGGTGTCACTTTCTCCTTTTTTACTGATAAAAAACATAATATAATATATAATATTTTTATTGTAATTATATTATTATATTTATCTATAAAAAGATTATTTTATCCGTACTATATCTAAGAGTTCTACAAAATTTAAATTAATCGCTAAAATCTCTCTAATTCTCTACATATCTATATATAATATAAAACACTAACGATGGAGCTGAGGTGTCACTTCCTCCTTTTTTACTTATAAAAAACATAATATAATATATAATATTTTAATTTTAATTATATTATTATATTTATATATAAAAAGATTATTTTATCCGTACTATATCTAAGAGTTCTACATAATTTAAATTAATACCTAAACTCTCTCTAATTCTCTGCATATCTATATCTAAAAGTTCTACCTAATTTAAATTAATCCCTAAAATCTCTCTAATTCTCTACATATCTATATATAATATAAAACACTAACGATGGAGCTGAGGTGTCACTTCCTCCTTTTTTACTGATAAAAAACATAATATAATATATAATATTTTTATTGTAATTATATTATTATATTTATCTATAAAAAGATTATTTTATCCGTACTATATCTAAGAGTTCTACAAAATTTAAATTAATCCCTAAAATCTCTCTAATTCTCTACATATCTATATATATATAATATAAAACACTAACGATGGAGCTGAGGTGTCACTTCCTCCTTTTTTACTGATAAAAAACATAATATAATATATAATATTTTAATTTTAATTATATTATTATATTTATCTATAAAAAGAATATTTTATCCGTACTATATCTAAGAGTTCTACATAATTTAAATTAATACCTAAACTCTCTCTAATTCTCTGCATATCTATATCTAAAAGTTCTACATAATTTAAATTAATCCCTAAAATCTCTCTAATTCTCTACATATCTATATATAATATAAAACACTAACGATGGAGCTGAGGTGTCACTTCCTCCTTTTTTACTGATAAAAAACATAATATAATATATAATATTTTTATTGTAATTATATTATTATATTTATCTATAAAAATATTATTTTATCCGTACTATATCTAAGAGTTCTACAAAATTTAAATTAATCCCTAAAATCTCTCTAATTCTCTACATATCTATATATATATAATATAAAACACTAACGATGGAGCTGAGGTGTCACTTCCTCCTTTTTTACTGATAAAAAACATAATATAATATATAATATTTTAATTTTAATTATATTATTATATTTATCTATAAAAAGAATATTTTATCCGTACTATATCTAAGAGTTCTACATAATTTAAATTAATACCTAAACTCTTTCTAATTCTCTGCATATCTATATCTAAAAGTTCTACATAATTTAAATTAATCCCTAAAATCTCTCTAATTCTCTACATATCTATATATAATATAAAACACTAACGATGGAGCTGAGGTGTCACTTACTCCTTTTTTATTGATAAAAAACATAATAAAATATATAATATTTTTATTGTAATTATATTATTTTATTTATCTATAAAAAGATTATTTTATCCGTACTATATCTAAGAGTTCTACAGAATTTAAATTAATCCCTAAAATCTCTCTAATTCTCTACATATCTATATATATAATATAAAACACTAACGATTGAGCTGGGGTGTCACTTCCTCCTTTTTTACTGATACAAAACATAATATAATATATAATATTTTAATTTTAATTATATTATTATATTTATCTATAAAAAGATTATTTTATCCGTACTATATCTAAGAGTTCTACATAATTTAAATTAATACCTAAAATCTCTCTAATTCTCTGCATATCTATATCTAAAAGTTCTACATAATTTAATTTAATCCCTAAAATCTCTCTAATTCTCTACATATCTATATATAATATAAAACACTAACGATGGAGCTGAGGTGTCACTTCCTCCTTTTTTACTGATAAAAAACAATATTTTTATTGTAATTATATTATTATATTTATCTATAAAAAAGATTATTTTATCCGTACTATATCTAAGAGTTCTACAGAATTTAAATTAATCCCTAAAATCTCTCTAATTCTCTACATATCTATATATAATATAAAACACTAACGATGGAGCTGAGGTGTCACTTCCTCCTTTTTTACTGATAAAAAACATAATATAATATATAATATTTTAATTTTAATTATATTATTATATTTATCTATAAAAAGATTATTTTATCCGTACTATATCTAAGAGTTCTACATAATTTAAATTAATACCTAAAATCTCTCTAATTCTCTGCATATCTATATCTAAAAGTTCTATATAATTTAAATTAATCCCTAAAATCTCTCTAATTCTCTACATATCTATATATAATATAAAACACTAACGATGGAGCTGAGGTGTCACTTTCTCCTTTTTTACTGATAAAAAACATAATATAATATATAATATTTTTATTGTAATTATATTATTATATTTATCTATAAAAATATTATTTTATCCGTACTATATCTAAGAGTTCTACAAAATTTAAATTAATCCCTAAAATCTCTCTAATTCTCTACATATCTATATATATATAATATAAAACACTAACGATGGAGCTGAGGTGTCACTTCCTCCTTTTTTACTGATAAAAAACATAATATAATATATAATATTTTAATTTTAATTATATTATTATATTTATCTATAAAAAGAATATTTTATCCGTACTATATCTAAGAGTTCTACATAATTTAAATTAATACCTAAACTCTTTCTAATTCTCTGCATATCTATATCTAAAAGTTCTACATAATTTAAATTAATCCCTAAAATCTCTCTAATTCTCTACATATCTATATATAATATAAAACACTAACGATGGAGCTGAGGTGTCACTTACTCCTTTTTTATTGATAAAAAACATAATAAAATATATAATATTTTTATTGTAATTATATTATTTTATTTATCTATAAAAAGATTATTTTATCCGTACTATATCTAAGAGTTCTACAGAATTTAAATTAATCCCTAAAATCTCTCTAATTCTCTACATATCTATATATATAATATAAAACACTAACGATTGAGCTGGGGTGTCACTTCCTCCTTTTTTACTGATACAAAACATAATATAATATATAATATTTTAATTTTAATTATATTATTATATTTATCTATAAAAAGATTATTTTATCCGTACTATATCTAAGAGTTCTACATAATTTAAATTAATACCTAAAATCTCTCTAATTCTCTGCATATCTATATCTAAAAGTTCTACATAATTTAATTTAATCCCTAAAATCTCTCTAATTCTCTACATATCTATATATAATATAAAACACTAACGATGGAGCTGAGGTGTCACTTCCTCCTTTTTTACTGATAAAAAACAATATTTTTATTGTAATTATATTATTATATTTATCTATAAAAAGATTATTTTATCCGTACTATATCTAAGAGTTCTACAAAATTTAAATTAATCCCTAAAATCTCTCTAATTCTCTACATATCTATATATATAATATAAAACACTAACGATGGAGCTGAGGTGTCACTTCCTCCTTTTTTACTGATAAAAAAACATAATATAATATATAATATTTTAATTTTAATTATATTATTATATTTATATATAAAAAGATTATTTTATCCGTACTATATCTAAGAGTTCTACATAATTTAAATTAATACCTAAACTCTCTCTAATTCTCTGCATATCTATATCTAAAAGTTCTACCTAATTTAAATTAATCCCTAAAATCTCTCTAATTCTCTACATATCTATATATAATATAAAACACTAACGATGGAGCTGAGGTGTCACTTCCTCCTTTTTTACTGATAAAAAACATAATATAATATATAATATTTTAATTTTAATTATATTACTATATTTATCTATAAAAAGATTATTTTATCCGTACTATATCTAAGAGTTCTACAGAATTTAAATTAATCCCTAAAATCTCTCTAATTCTCTACATATCTATATATAATATAAAACACTAACGATGGAGCTGAGGTGTCACTTTCTCCTTTTTTACTGATAAAAAACATAATATAATATATAATATTTTAATTTTAATTCTATTATTATATTTATCTATAAAAAGATTATTTTATCCGTACTATATCTAAGAGTTCTACAGAATTTAAATTAATACCTAAAATCTCTCTAATTCTCTGCATATCTATATCTAAAAGTTCTACATAATTTAAATTAATCCCTAAAATCTCTCTAATTCTCTACATATCTATATATAATATAAAACACTAACGATGGAGCTGAGGTGTCACTTCCTCCTTTTTTACTGATAAAAAACATAATATAATATATAATATTTTTATTGTAATTATATTATTATATTTATCTATAAAAAAGATTATTTTATCCGTACTATATCTAAGAGTTCTACAAAATTTAAATTAATCACTAAAATCTCTCTAATTCTCTACATATCTATATATAATATAAAACACTAACGATGGAGCTGAGGTGTAACTTCCTCCTTTTTTACTGATAAAAAAAATAATATAATATATAATATTTTAATTTTAATTATATTATTATATTTATCTATAAAAAGATTATTTTATCCGTACTATATCTAAGACTTCTACATAATTTAAATTAATACCTAAAATCTCTCTAATTCTCTGCATATCTATATCTAAAAGTTCTATATAATTTAAATTAATCCCTAAAATCTCTCTAATTCTCTACATATCTATATATAATATAAAACACTAACGATGGAGCTGAGGTGTCACTTTCTCCTTTTTTACTGATAAAAAACATAATATAATATATAATATTTTTATTGTAATTATATTATTATATTTATCTATAAAAAGATTATTTTATCCGTACTATATCTAAGAGTTCTACAAAATTTAAATTAATCCCTAAAATCTCTCAAATTCTCTACATATCTATATATATAATATAAAACACTAACGATGGAGCTGAGGTGTCACTTCCTCCTTTTTTACTGATAAAAAACATAATATAATATATAATATTTTAATTTTAATTATATTATTATATTTATCTATAAAAAGATTATTTTATCCGTACTATATCTAAGAGTTCTACATAATTTAAATTAATACCTAAACTCTCTCTAATTCTCTGCATATCTATATCTAAAAGTTCTACATAATTTAAATTAATCCCTAAAATCTCTCTAATTCTCTACATATCTATATATAATATAAAACACTAACGATGGAGCTGAGGTGTCACTTCCTCCTTTTTTACTGATAAAAAACATAATATAATATATAATATTTTAATTATATTATTATATTTATCTATAAAAAGATTATTTTATCCGTACTATATCTAAGAGTTCTACAGAATTTAAATTAATCCCTAAAATCTCTCTAATTCTCTACATATCTATATATAATATAAAACACTAACGATGGAGCTGAGGTGTCACTTCCTCCTTTTTTACTGATAAAAAACATAATATAATATATAATATTTTAATTATATTATTATATTTATCTATAAAAAGATTATTTTATCCGTACTATATCTAAGAGTTCTACAAAATTTAAATTAATCCCTAAAATCTCTCTAATTCTCTACATATCTATATATAATATAAAACACTAACGATGGAGCTGAGGTGTCACTTCCTCCTTTTTTACTGATAAAAAACATAATATAATATATAATATTTTAATTTTAATTCAATTATTATATTTATCTATAAAAAGATTATTTTATCCGTACTATATCTAAGAGTTGTACAGAATTTAAATTAATCCCTAAAATCTCTCTAATTCTCTACATATCTATATATAATATAAAACACTAACGATGGAGCTGAGGTGTCACTTCCTCCTTTTTTACTGATAAAAAACATAATATAATATATAATATTTTAATTTTAATTATATTATTATATTTATCTATAAAAAGATTATTTTATCCGTACTATATCTAAGAGTTCTACATAATTTAAATTAATACCTAAAATCTCTCTAATTCTCTGCATATCTATATCTAAAAGTTCTACATAATTTAAATTAATCCCTAAAATCTCTCTAATTCTCTACATATCTATATATAATATAAAACACTAACGATGGAGCTGAGGTGTCACTTCCTCCTTTTTTACTGATAAAAAACATAATATAATATATAATATTTTTATTGTAATTATATTATTATATTTATCTATAAAAAGATTATTTTATCCGTACTATATCTAAGAGTTCTACAAAATTTAAATTAATCCCTAAAATCTCTCAAATTCTCTACATATCTATATATATAATATAAAACACTAACGATGGAGCTGAGGTGTCACTTCCTCCTTTTTTACTGATAAAAAACATAATATAATATATAATATTTTAATTTTAATTATATTATTATATTTATCTATAAAAAGATTATTTTATCCGTACTATATCTAAGAGTTCTACATAATTTAAATTAATACCTAAACTCTCTCTAATTCTCTGCATATCTATATCTAAAAGTTCTACATAATTTAAATTAATCCCTAAAATCTCTCTAATTCTCTACATATCTATATATAATATAAAACACTAACGATGGAGCTGAGGTGTCACTTCCTCCTTTTTTACTGATAAAAAACATAATATAATATATAATATTTTAATTATATTATTATATTTATCTATAAAAAGATTATTTTATCCGTACTATATCTAAGAGTTCTACAGAATTTAAATTAATCCCTAAAATCTCTCTAATTCTCTACATATCTATATATAATATAAAACACTAACGATGGAGCTGAGGTGTCACTTCCTCCTTTTTTACTGATAAAAAACATAATATAATATATAATATTTTAATTATATTATTATATTTATCTATAAAAAGATTATTTTATCCGTACTATATCTAAGAGTTCTACAAAATTTAAATTAATCCCTAAAATCTCTCTAATTCTCTACATATCTATATATAATATAAAACACTAACGATGGAGCTGAGGTGTCACTTCCTCCTTTTTTACTGATAAAAAACATAATATAATATATAATATTTTAATTTTAATTCAATTATTATATTTATCTATAAAAAGATTATTTTATCCGTACTATATCTAAGAGTTCTACAGAATTTAAATTAATCCCTAAAATCTCTCTAATTCTCTGCATATCTATATCTAAAAGTTCTACATAATTTAAATTAATCCCTAAAATCTCTCTAATTCTCTAAATATATATATATATATATATATATATAAAACCGTAACGATGGAGCCGAGGTGTAACTTCCTCATTTTTTACTAATAAAATATATAATATAATATATAATATATTAATTTTAATTATATTATTATATTTATCTATAAAAAGATTATTTTATCTGTATTATATCTAAGAGTTCTACAGAATTTAAATTAATCTCTAAAATCTCTCTAATTCTCTGCATATCTATATCTAAGAGTTGTACAGAATTTAAATTAATCCCTAAAATCTCTCTAATTCTCTACATATCTATATATAATATAAAACACTAACGATGGAGCTGAGGTGTCACTTCCTCCTTTTTTACTGATAAAAAACATAATATAATATATAATATTTTAATTTTAATTATATTATTATATTTATCTATAAAAAGATTATTTTATCCGTACTATATCTAAGAGTTCTACATAATTTAAATTAATACCTAAAATCTCTCTAATTCTCTGCATATCTATATCTAAAAGTTCTACATAATTTAAATTAATCCCTAAAATCTCTCTAATTCTCTACATATCTATATATAATATAAAACACTAACGATGGAGCTGAGGTGTCACTTCCTCCTTTTTTACTGATAAAAAACATAATATAATATATAATATTTTTATTGTAATTATATTATTATATTTATCTATAAAAAAGATTATTTTATCCGTACTATATCTAAGAGTTCTACAAAATTTAAATTAATCACTAAAATCTCTCTAATTCTCTACATATCTATATATAATATAAAACACTAACGATGGAGCTGAGGTGTAACTTCCTCCTTTTTTACTGATAAAAAAAATAATATAATATATAATATTTTAATTTTAATTATATTATTATATTTATCTATAAAAAGATTATTTTATCCGTACTATATCTAAGACTTCTACATAATTTAAATTAATACCTAAAATCTCTCTAATTCTCTGCATATCTATATCTAAAAGTTCTATATAATTTAAATTAATCCCTAAAATCTCTCTACTCTACATATCTATATATAATATAAAACACTAACGATGGAGCTGAGGTGTCACTTTCTCCTTTTTTACTGATAAAAAACATAATATAATATATAATATTTTTATTGTAATTATATTATTATATTTATCTATAAAAAGATTATTTTATCCGTACTATATCTAAGAGTTCTACAAAATTTAAATTAATCCCTAAAATCTCTCAAATTCTCTACATATCTATATATATAATATAAAACACTAACGATGGAGCTGAGGTGTCACTTCCTCCTTTTTTACTGATAAAAAACATAATATAATATATAATATTTTAATTTTAATTATATTATTATATTTATCTATAAAAAGATTATTTTATCCGTACTATATCTAAGAGTTCTACATAATTTAAATTAATACCTAAACTCTCTCTAATTCTCTGCATATCTATATCTAAAAGTTCTACATAATTTAAATTAATCCCTAAAATCTCTCTAATTCTCTACATATCTATATATAATATAAAACACTAACGATGGAGCTGAGGTGTCACTTCCTCCTTTTTTACTGATAAAAAACATAATATAATATATAATATTTTAATTATATTATTATATTTATCTATAAAAAGATTATTTTATCCGTACTATATCTAAGAGTTCTACAGAATTTAAATTAATCCCTAAAATCTCTCTAATTCTCTACATATCTATATATAATATAAAACACTAACGATGGAGCTGAGGTGTCACTTCCTCCTTTTTTACTGATAAAAAACATAATATAATATATAATATTTTAATTATATTATTATATTTATCTATAAAAAGATTATTTTATCCGTACTATATCTAAGAGTTCTACAAAATTTAAATTAATCCCTAAAATCTCTCTAATTCTCTACATATCTATATATAATATAAAACACTAACGATGGAGCTGAGGTGTCACTTCCTCCTTTTTTACTGATAAAAAACATAATATAATATATAATATTTTAATTTTAATTCAATTATTATATTTATCTATAAAAAGATTATTTTATCCGTACTATATCTAAGAGTTCTACAGAATTTAAATTAATCCCTAAAATCTCTCTAATTCTCTGCATATCTATATCTAAAAGTTCTACATAATTTAAATTAATCCCTAAAATCTCTCTAATTCTCTAAATATATATATATATATATATATATATAAAACCGTAACGATGGAGCCGAGGTGTAACTTCCTCATTTTTTACTAATAAAATATATAATATAATATATAATATATTAATTTTAATTATATTATTATATTTATCTATAAAAAGATTATTTTATCTGTATTATATCTAAGAGTTCTACAGAATTTAAATTAATCTCTAAAATCTCTCTAATTCTCTGCATATCTATATCTAAGAGTTCTACAGAATTTAAATTAATCCCTAAAATCTCTCTAATTCTCTACATATCTATATATAATATAAAACACTAACGATGGAGCTGAGGTGTCACTTCCTCCTTTTTTACTGATAAAAAACATAATATAATATATAATATTTTAATTTTAATTATATTATTATATTTATCTATAAAAAGATTATTTTATCCGTACTATATCTAAGAGTTCTACATAATTTAAATTAATACCTAAAATCTCTCTAATTCTCTGCATATCTATATCTAAAAGTTCTTCATAATTTAAATTAATCCCTAAAATCTCTCTAATTCTCTACATATCTATATATAATATAAAACACTAACGATGGAGCTGAGGTGTCACTTCCTCCTTTTTTACTGATAAAAAACATAATATAATATATAATATTTTTATTGTAATTATATTATTATATTTATCTATAAAAAGATTATTTTATCCGTACTATATCTAAGAGTTCTACAAAATTTAAATTAATCCCTAAAATCTCTCAAATTCTCTACATATCTATATATATAATATAAAACACTAACGATGGAGCTGAGGTGTCACTTCCTCCTTTTTTACTGATAAAAAACATATTATAATATATAATATTTTAATTTTAATTATATTATTATATTTATCTATAAAAAGAATATTTTATCCGTACTATATCTAAGAGTTCTACATAATTTAAATTAATACCTAAACTCTCTCTAATTCTCTGCATATCTATATCTAAAAGTTCTACATAATTTAAATTAATCCCTAAAATCTCTCTAATTCTCTACATATCTATATATAATATAAAACACTAACGATGGAGCTGAGGTGTCACTTCCTCCTTTTTTACTGATAAAAAACATAATATAATATATAATATTTTAATTTTAATTATATTATTATATTTATCTATAAAAAGATTATTTTATCCGTACTATATCTAAGAGTTCTACAGAATTTAAATTAATCGCTAAAATCTCTCTAATTCTCTGCATATCTATATCTAAAAGTTCTACATAATTTAAATTAATCCCTAAAATCTCTCTAATTCTCTACATATCTATATATAATATAAAACACTAACGATGGAGCTGAGGTGTCACTTCCTCCTTTTTTACTGATAAAAAACATAATATAATATATAATATTTTAATTTTAATTATATTATTATATTTATCTATAAAAAGATTATTTTATCCGTACTATATCTAAGAGTTCTACAGAATTTAAATTAATCGCTAAAATCTCTCTAATTCTCTACATATCTATATATAATATAAAACACTAACGATGGAGCTGGGGTGTCACTTCCTCCTTTTTTACTGATACAAAACATAATATAATATATAATATTTTAATTTTAATTATATTATTATATTTATCTATAAAAAGATTATTTTATCCGTACTATATCTAAGAGTTCTACATAATTTAAATTAATACCTAAAATCTCTCTAATTCTCTGCATATCTATATCTAAAAGTTCTACATAATTTAAATTAATCCCTAAAATCTCTCTAATTCTCTACATATCTATATATAATATAAAACACTAACGATGGAGCTGAGGTGTCACTTCCTCCTTTTTTACTGATAAAAAACATAATATAATATATAATATTTTAATTTTAATTATATTATTATATTTATCTATAAAAAGATTATTTTATCCGTACTATATCTAAGAGTTCTACAGAATTTAAATTAATCGCTAAAATCTCTCTAATTCTCTGCATATCTATATCTAAAAGTTCTACATAATTTAAATTAATCCCTAAAATCTCTCTAATTCTCTACATATCTATATATAATATAAAACACTAACGATGGAGCTGAGGTGTCACTTCCTCCTTTTTTACTGATAAAAAACATAATATAATATATAATATTTTAATTTTAATTATATTATTATATTTATCTATAAAAAGATTATTTTATCCGTACTATATCTAAGAGTTCTACAGAATTTAAATTAATCGCTAAAATCTCTCTAATTCTCTACATATCTATATATAATATAAAACACTAACGATGGAGCTGGGGTGTCACTTCCTCCATTTTTACTGATACAAAACATAATATAATATATAATATTTTAATTTTAATTATATTATTATATTTATCTATAAAAAGATTATTTTATCCGTACTATATCTAAGAGTTCTACATAATTTAAATTAATACCTAAAATCTCTCTAATTCTCTGCATATCTATATCTAAAAGTTCTACATAATTTAATTTAATCCCTAAAATCTCTCTAATTCTCTACATATCTATATATAATATAAAACACTAACGATGGAGCTGAGGTGTCACTTCCTCCTTTTTTACTGATAAAAAACAATATTTTTATTGTAATTATATTATTATATTTATCTATAAAAAGATTATTTTATCCGTACTATATCTAAGAGTTCTACAAAATTTAAATTAATCCCTAAAATCTCTCTAATTCTCTACATATCTATATATATAATATAAATCACTAACGATGGAGCTGAGGTGTCACTTCCTCCTTTTTTACTGATAAAAAACATAATATAATATATAATATTTTAATTTTAATTATATTATTATATTTATATATAAAAAGATTATTTTATCCGTACTATATCTAAGAGTTCTACATAATTTAAATTAATACCTAAAATCTCTCTAATTCTCTGCATATCTATATCTAAAAGTTCTACATAATTTAAATTAATCCCTAAAATCTCTCTAATTCTCTACATATCTATATATAATATAAAACACTAACGATGGAGCTGAGGTGTCACTTCCTCCTTTTTTACTGATAAAAAACATAATATAATATATAATATTTTTATTGTAATTATATTATTATATTTATCTATAAAAAGATTATTTTATCCGTACTATATCTAAGAGTTCTACAAAATTTAAATTAATTCCTAAAATCTCTCTAATTCTCTACATATCTATATATATATAATATAAAACACTAACGATGGAGCTGAGGTGTCACTTCCTCCTTTTTTACTGATAAAAAACATAATATAATATATAATATTTTAATTTTAATTATATTATTATATTTATCTATAAAAAGAATATTTTATCCGTACTATATCTAAGAGTTCTACATAATTTAAATTAATACCTAAACTCTCTCTAATTCTCTGCATATCTATATCTAAAAGTTCTACATAATTTAAATTAATCCCTAAAATCTCACTAATTCTCTACATATCTATATATAATATAAAACACTAACGATGGAGCTGAGGTGTCACTTCCTCCTTTTTTACTGATAAAAAACATAATATAATATATAATATTTTAATTTTAATTATATTATTATATTTATCTATAAAAAGAATATTTTATCCGTACTATATCTAAGAGTTCTACATAATTTAAATTAATACCTAAACTCTCTCTAATTCTCTGCATATCTATATCTAAAAGTTCTACATAATTTAAATTAATCCCTAAAATTTCTCTAATTCTCTACATATCTATATATAATATAAAACACTAACGATGGAGCTGAGGTGTCACTTCCTCCTTTTTTACTGATAAAAAACATAATATAATATATAATATTTTAATTTTAATTATATTATTATATTTATCTATAAAAAGATTATTTTATCCGTACTATATCTAAGAGTTCTACAGAATTTAAATTAATCGCTAAAATCTCTCTAATTCTCTACATATCTATATATAATATAAAACACTAACGATGGAGCTGGGGTGTCACTTCCTCCTTTTTTACTGATACAAAACATAATATAATATATAATATTTTAATTTTAATTATATTATTATATTTATCTATAAAAAGATTATTTTATCCGTACTATATCTAAGAGTTCTACATAATTTAAATTAATACCTAAAATCTCTCTAATTCTCTGCATATCTATATCTAAAAGTTCTACATAATTTAATTTAATCCCTAAAATCTCTCTAATTCTCTACATATCTATATATAATATAAAACACTAACGATGGAGCTGAGGTGTCACTTCCTCCTTTTTTACTGATAAAAAACAATATTTTTATTGTAATTATATTATTATATTTATCTATAAAAAGATTATTTTATCCGTACTATATCTAAGAGTTCTACAAAATTTAAATTAATCCCTAAAATCTCTCTAATTCTCTACATATCTATATATATAATATAAATCACTAACGATGGAGCTGAGGTGTCACTTCCTCCTTTTTTACTGATAAAAAACATAATATAATATATAATATTTTAATTTTAATTCTATTATTATATTTATCTATAAAAAGATTATTTTATCCGTACTATATCTAAGAGTTCTACAGAATTTAAATTAATACCTAAAATCTCTCTAATTCTCTGCATATCTATATCTAAAAGTTCTACATAATTTAAATTAATCCCTAAAATCTCTCTAATTCTCTACATATCTATATATAATATAAAACACTAACGATGGAGCTGAGGTGTCACTTCCTCCTTTTTTACTGATAAAAAACATAATATAATATATAATATTTTTATTGTAATTATATTATTATATTTATCTATAAAAAAGATTATTTTATCCGTACTATATCTAAGAGTTCTACAGAATTTAAATTAATCCCTAAAATCTCTCTAATTCTCTACATATCTATATATAATATAAAACACTAACGATGGAGCTGAGGTGTCACTTCCTCCTTTTTTACTGATAAAAAACATAATATAATATATAATATTTTAATTTTAATTATATTATTATATTTATCTATAAAAAGATTATTTTATCCGTACTATATCTAAGAGTTCTACATAATTTAAATTAATACCTAAAATCTCTCTAATTCTCTGCATATCTATATCTAAAAGTTCTATATAATTTAAATTAATCCCTAAAATC
Source organism: Euphorbia lathyris (assembly GCF_963576675.1). Taxonomy (NCBI): domain Eukaryota; kingdom Viridiplantae; phylum Streptophyta; class Magnoliopsida; order Malpighiales; family Euphorbiaceae; genus Euphorbia; species Euphorbia lathyris. The sequence continues at coordinate 66,183,263 of NC_088912.1, read as the reverse complement.
TCTCTAATTCTCTACATATCTATATATAATATAAAACACTAACGATGGAGCTGAGGTGTCACTTTCTCCTTTTTTACTGATAAAAAACATAATATAATATATAATATTTTTATTCTAATTATATTATTATATTTATCTATAAAAAGATTATTTTATCCGTACTATATCTAAGAGTTCTACAAAATTTAAATTAATCCCTAAAATCTCTCAAATTCTCTACATATCTATATATATAATATAAAACACTAACGATGGAGCTGAGGTGTCACTTCCTCCTTTTTTACTGATAAAAAACATAATATAATATATAATATTTTAATTTTAATTATATTATTATATTTATCTATAAAAAGATTATTTTATCCGTACTATATCTAAGAGTTCTACATAATTTAAATTAATACCTAAACTCTCTCTAATTCTCTGCATATCTATATCTAAAAGTTCTACATAATTTAAATTAATCCCTAAAATCTCTCTAATTCTCTACATATCTATATATAATATAAAACACTAACGATGGAGCTGAGGTGTCACTTCCTCCTTTTTTACTGATAAAAAACATAATATAATATATAATATTTTAATTATATTATTATATTTATCTATAAAAAGATTATTTTATCCGTACTATATCTAAGAGTTCTACAGAATTTAAATTAATCCCTAAAATCTCTCTAATTCTCTACATATCTATATATAATATAAAACACTAACGATGGAGCTGGGGTGTCACTTCCTCCTTTTTTACTGATACAAAACATAATATAATATATAATATTTTAATTTTAATTCAATTATTATATTTATCTATAAAAAGATTATTTTATCCGTACTATATCTAAGAGTTCTACAGAATTTAAATTAATCCCTAAAATCTCTCTAATTCTCTGCATATCTATATCTAAAAGTTCTACATAATTTAAATTAATCCCTAAAATCTCTCTAATTCTCTAAATATATATATATATATATATATATATATATATAGATATAAAACACTAACGATGGAGCTGAGGTGTCACTTCCTCCTTTTTTACTGATAAAAAACATAATATAATATATAATATTTTAATTTTAATTATATTATTATATTTATCTATAAAAAGATTATTTTATCCGTACTATATCTAAGAGTTCTACATAATTTAAATTAATACCTAAACTCTCTCTAATTCTCTGCATATCTATATCTAAAAGTTCTACATAATTTAAATTAATCCCTAAAATCTCTCTAATTCTCTACATATCTATATATAATATAAAACACTAACGATGGAGCTGAGGTGTCACTTCCTCCTTTTTTACTGATAAAAAACATAATATAATATATAATATTTTTATTGTAATTATATTATTATATTTATCTATAAAAAAGATTATTTTATCCGTACTATATCTAAGAGTTCTACAGAATTTAAATTAATCCCTAAAATCTCTCTAATTCTCTACATATCTATATATAATATAAAACACTAACGATGGAGCTGAGGTGTCACTTCCTCCTTTTTTACTGATAAAAAACATAATATAATATATAATATTTTTATTGTAATTATATTATTATATTTATCTATAAAAAGATTATTTTATCCGTACTATATCTAAGAGTTCTACATAATTTAAATTAATACCTAAAATCTCTCTAATTCTCTGCATATCTATATCTAAAAGTTCTATATAATTTAAATTAATCCCTAAAATCTCTCTAATTCTCTACATATCTATATATAATATAAAACACTAACGATGGAGCTGAGGTGTCACTTTCTCCTTTTTTACTGATAAAAAACATAATATAATATATAATATTTTTATTCTAATTATATTATTATATTTATCTATAAAAAGATTATTTTATCCGTACTATATCTAAGAGTTCTACAAAATTTAAATTAATCCCTAAAATCTCTCAAATTCTCTACATATCTATATATATAATATAAAACACTAACGATGGAGCTGAGGTGTCACTTCCTCCTTTTTTACTGATAAAAAACATAATATAATATATAATATTTTAATTTTAATTATATTATTATATTTATCTATAAAAAGATTATTTTATCCGTACTATATCTAAGAGTTCTACATAATTTAAATTAATACCTAAACTCTCTCTAATTCTCTGCATATCTATATCTAAAAGTTCTACATAATTTAAATTAATCCCTAAAATCTCTCTAATTCTCTACATATCTATATATAATATAAAACACTAACGATGGAGCTGAGGTGTCACTTCCTCCTTTTTTACTGATAAAAAACAATATTTTTATTGTAATTATATTATTATATTTATCTATAAAAAGATTATTTTATCCGTACTATATCTAAGAGTTCTACAAAATTTAAATTAATCCCTAAAATCTCTCTAATTCTCTACATATCTATATATATAATATAAATCACTAACGATGGAGCTGAGGTGTCACTTCCTCCTTTTTTACTGATAAAAAACATAATATAATATATAATATTTTAATTTTAATTATATTATTATATTTATATATAAAAAGATTATTTTATCCGTACTATATCTAAGAGTTCTACATAATTTAAATTAATACCTAAAATCTCTCTAATTCTCTGCATATCTATATCTAAAAGTTCTACATAATTTAAATTAATCCCTAAAATCTCTCTAATTCTCTACATATCTATATATAATATAAAACACTAACGATGGAGCTGAGGTGTCACTTCCTCCTTTTTTACTGATAAAAAACATAATATAATATATAATATTTTTATTGTAATTATATTATTATATTTATCTATAAAAAGATTATTTTATCCGTACTATATCTAAGAGTTCTACAAAATTTAAATTAATTCCTAAAATCTCTCTAATTCTCTACATATCTATATATATATAATATAAAACACTAACGATGGAGCTGAGGTGTCACTTCCTCCTTTTTTACTGATAAAAAACATAATATAATATATAATATTTTAATTTTAATTATATTATTATATTTATCTATAAAAAGAATATTTTATCCGTACTATATCTAAGAGTTCTACATAATTTAAATTAATACCTAAACTCTCTCTAATTCTCTGCATATCTATATCTAAAAGTTCTACATAATTTAAATTAATCCCTAAAATCTCACTAATTCTCTACATATCTATATATAATATAAAACACTAACGATGGAGCTGAGGTGTCACTTCCTCCTTTTTTACTGATAAAAAACATAATATAATATATAATATTTTAATTTTAATTATATTATTATATTTATCTATAAAAAGAATATTTTATCCGTACTATATCTAAGAGTTCTACATAATTTAAATTAATACCTAAACTCTCTCTAATTCTCTGCATATCTATATCTAAAAGTTCTACATAATTTAAATTAATCCCTAAAATCTCTCTAATTCTCTACATATCTATATATAATATAAAACACTAACGATGGAGCTGAGGTGTCACTTCCTCCTTTTTTACTGATAAAAAATATAATATAATATATAATATTTTAATTTTAATTATATTATTATATTTATCTATAAAAAGATTATTTTATCCGTACTATATCTAAGAGTTCTACAGAATTTAAATTAATCGCTAAAATCTCTCTAATTCTCTACATATCTATATATAATATAAAACACTAACGATGGAGCTGGGGTGTCACTTCCTCCTTTTTTACTGATACAAAACATAATATAATATATAATATTTTAATTTTAATTATATTATTATATTTATCTATAAAAAGATTATTTTATCCGTACTATATCTAAGAGTTCTACATAATTTAAATTAATACCTAAAATCTCTCTAATTCTCTGCATATCTATATCTAAAAGTTCTACATAATTTAATTTAATCCCTAAAATCTCTCTAATTCTCTACATATCTATATATAATATAAAACACTAACGATGGAGCTGAGGTGTCACTTCCTCCTTTTTTACTGATAAAAAACAATATTTTTATTGTAATTATATTATTATATTTATCTATAAAAAGATTATTTTATCCGTACTATATCTAAGAGTTCTACAAAATTTAAATTAATCCCTAAAATCTCTCTAATTCTCTACATATCTATATATATAATATAAATCACTAACGATGGAGCTGAGGTGTCACTTCCTCCTTTTTTACTGATAAAAAACATAATATAATATATAATATTTTAATTTTAATTCTATTATTATATTTATCTATAAAAAGATTATTTTATCCGTACTATATCTAAGAGTTCTGCAGAATTTAAATTAATACCTAAAATCTCTCTAATTCTCTGCATATCTATATCTAAAAGTTCTACATAATTTAAATTAATCCCTAAAATCTCTCTAATTCTCTACATATCTATATATAATATAAAACACTAACGATGGAGCTGAGGTGTCACTTCCTCCTTTTTTACTGATAAAAAACATAATATAATATATAATATTTTTATTGTAATTATATTATTATATTTATCTATAAAAAAGATTATTTTATCCGTACTATATCTAAGAGTTCTACAGAATTTAAATTAATCCCTAAAATCTCTCTAATTCTCTACATATCTATATATAATATAAAACACTAACGATGGAGCTGAGGTGTCACTTCCTCCTTTTTTACTGATAAAAAACATAATATAATATATAATATTTTTATTGTAATTATATTATTATATTTATCTATAAAAAGATTATTTTATCCGTACTATATCTAAGAGTTCTACATAATTTAAATTAATACCTAAAATCTCTCTAATTCTCTGCATATCTATATCTAAAAGTTCTATATAATTTAAATTAATCCCTAAAATCTCTCTAATTCTCTACATATCTATATATAATATAAAACACTAACGATGGAGCTGAGGTGTCACTTTCTCCTTTTTTACTGATAAAAAACATAATATAATATATAATATTTTTATTGTAATTATATTATTATATTTATCTATAAAAAGATTATTTTATCCGTACTATATCTAAGAGTTCTACAAAATTTAAATTAATTCCTAAAATCTCTCTAATTCTCTACATATCTATATATATATAATATAAAACACTAACGATGGAGCTGAGGTGTCACTTCCTCCTTTTTTACTGATAAAAAACATAATATAATATATAATATTTTAATTTTAATTATATTATTATATTTATCTATAAAAAGAATATTTTATCCGTACTATATCTAAGAGTTCTACATAATTTAAATTAATACCTAAACTCTCTCTAATTCTCTGCATATCTATATCTAAAAGTTCTACATAATTTAAATTAATCCCTAAAATCTCACTAATTCTCTACATATCTATATATAATATAAAACACTAACGATGGAGCTGAGGTGTCACTTCCTCCTTTTTTACTGATAAAAAACATAATATAATATATAATATTTTAATTTTAATTATATTATTATATTTATCTATAAAAAGATTATTTTATCCGTACTATATCTAAGAGTTCTACAGAATTTAAATTAATCGCTAAAATCTCTCTAATTCTCTACATATCTATATATAATATAAAACACTAACGATGGAGCTGGGGTGTCACTTCCTCCTTTTTTACTGATACAAAACATAATATAATATATAATATTTTAATTTTAATTATATTATTATATTTATCTATAAAAAGATTATTTTATCCGTACTATATCTAAGAGTTCTACATAATTTAAATTAATACCTAAAATCTCTCTAATTCTCTGCATATCTATATCTAAAAGTTCTACATAATTTAATTTAATCCCTAAAATCTCTCTAATTCTCTACATATCTATATATAATATAAAACACTAACGATGGAGCTGAGGTGTCACTTCCTCCTTTTTTACTGATAAAAAACAATATTTTTATTGTAATTATATTATTATATTCATCTATAAAAAGATTATTTTATCCGTACTATATCTAAGAGTTCTACAAAATTTAAATTAATCCCTAAAATCTCTCTAATTCTCTACATATCTATATATATAATATAAATCACTAACGATGGAGCTGAGGTGTCACTTCCTCCTTTTTTACTGATAAAAAACATAATATAATATATAATATTTTAATTTTAATTATATTATTATATTTATATATAAAAAGATTATTTTATCCGTACTATATCTAAGAGTTCTACATAATTTAAATTAATACCTAAAATCTCTCTAATTCTCTGCATATCTATATCTAAAAGTTCTACATAATTTAAATTAATCCCTAAAATCTCTCTAATTCTCTACATATCTATATATAATATAAAACACTAACGATGGAGCTGAGGTGTCACTTCCTCCTTTTTTACTGATAAAAAACATAATATAATATATAATATTTTTATTGTAATTATATTATTATATTTATCTATAAAAAGATTATTTTATCCGTACTATATCTAAGAGTTCTACAAAATTTAAATTAATTCCTAAAATCTCTCTAATTCTCTACATATCTATATATATATAATATAAAACACTAACGATGGAGCTGAGGTGTCACTTCCTCCTTTTTTACTGATAAAAAACATAATATAATATATAATATTTTAATTTTAATTATATTATTATATTTATCTATAAAAAGAATATTTTATCCGTACTATATCTAAGAGTTCTACATAATTTAAATTAATACCTAAACTCTCTCTAATTCTCTGCATATCTATATCTAAAAGTTCTACATAATTTAAATTAATCCCTAAAATCTCACTAATTCTCTACATATCTATATATAATATAAAACACTAACGATGGAGCTGAGGTGTCACTTCCTCCTTTTTTACTGATAAAAAACATAATATAATATATAATATTTTAATTTTAATTATATTATTATATTTATCTATAAAAAGAATATTTTATCCGTACTATATCTAAGAGTTCTACATAATTTAAATTAATACCTAAACTCTCTCTAATTCTCTGCATATCTATATCTAAAAGTTCTACATAATTTAAATTAATCCCTAAAATCTCTCTAATTCTCTACATATCTATATATAATATAAAACACTAACGATGGAGCTGAGGTGTCACTTCCTCCTTTTTTACTGATAAAAAACATAATATAATATATAATATTTTAATTTTAATTATATTATTATATTTATCTATAAAAAGATTATTTTATCCGTACTATATCTAAGAGTTCTACAGAATTTAAATTAATCGCTAAAATCTCTCTAATTCTCTACATATCTATATATAATATAAAACACTAACGATGGAGCTGGGGTGTCACTTCCTCCTTTTTTACTGATACAAAACATAATATAATATATAATATTTTAATTTTAATTATATTATTATATTTATCTATAAAAAGATTATTTTATCCGTACTATATCTAAGAGTTCTACATAATTTAAATTAATACCTAAAATCTCTCTAATTCTCTGCATATCTATATCTAAAAGTTCTACATAATTTAATTTAATCCCTAAAATCTCTCTAATTCTCTACATATCTATATATAATATAAAACACTAACGATGGAGCTGAGGTGTCACTTCCTCCTTTTTTACTGATAAAAAACAATATTTTTATTGTAATTATATTATTATATTTATCTATAAAAAGATTATTTTATCCGTACTATATCTAAGAGTTCTACAAAATTTAAATTAATCCCTAAAATCTCTCTAATTCTCTACATATCTATATATATAATATAAATCACTAACGATGGAGCTGAGGTGTCACTTCCTCCTTTTTTACTGATAAAAAACATAATATAATATATAATATTTTAATTTTAATTCTATTATTATATTTATCTATAAAAAGATTATTTTATCCGTACTATATCTAAGAGTTCTACAGAATTTAAATTAATACCTAAAATCTCTCTAATTCTCTGCATATCTATATCTAAAAGTTCTACATAATTTAAATTAATCCCTAAAATCTCTCTAATTCTCTACATATCTATATATAATATAAAACACTAACGATGGAGCTGAGGTGTCACTTCCTCCTTTTTTACTGATAAAAAACATAATATAATATATAATATTTTTATTGTAATTATATTATTATATTTATCTATAAAAAAGATTATTTTATCCGTACTATATCTAAGAGTTCTACAGAATTTAAATTAATCCCTAAAATCTCTCTAATTCTCTACATATCTATATATAATATAAAACACTAACGATGGAGCTGAGGTGTCACTTCCTCCTTTTTTACTGATAAAAAACATAATATAATATATAATATTTTAATTTTAATTATATTATTATATTTATCTATAAAAAGATTATTTTATCCGTACTATATCTAAGAGTTCTACATAATTTAAATTAATACCTAAAATCTCTCTAATTCTCTGCATATCTATATCTAAAAGTTCTATATAATTTAAATTAATCCCTAAAATCTCTCTAATTCTCTACATATCTATATATAATATAAAACACTAACGATGGAGCTGAGGTGTCACTTTCTCCTTTTTTACTGATAAAAAACATAATATAATATATAATATTTTTATTCTAATTATATTATTATATTTATCTATAAAAAGATTATTTTATCCGTACTATATCTAAGAGTTCTACAAAATTTAAATTAATCCCTAAAATCTCTCAAATTCTCTACATATCTATATATATAATATAAAACACTAACGATGGAGCTGAGGTGTCACTTCCTCCTTTTTTACTGATAAAAAACATAATATAATATATAATATTTTAATTTTAATTATATTATTATATTTATCTATAAAAAGATTATTTTATCCGTACTATATCTAAGAGTTCTACATAATTTAAATTAATACCTAAACTCTCTCTAATTCTCTGCATATCTATATCTAAAAGTTCTACATAATTTAAATTAATCCCTAAAATCTCTCTAATTCTCTACATATCTATATATAATATAAAACACTAACGATGGAGCTGAGGTGTCACTTCCTCCTTTTTTACTGATAAAAAACATAATATAATATATAATATTTTAATTATATTATTATATTTATCTATAAAAAGATTATTTTATCCGTACTATATCTAAGAGTTCTACAGAATTTAAATTAATCCCTAAAATCTCTCTAATTCTCTACATATCTATATATAATATAAAACACTAACGATGGAGCTGGGGTGTCACTTCCTCCTTTTTTACTGATACAAAACATAATATAATATATAATATTTTAATTTTAATTCAATTATTATATTTATCTATAAAAAGATTATTTTATCCGTACTATATCTAAGAGTTCTACAGAATTTAAATTAATCCCTAAAATCTCTCTAATTCTCTGCATATCTATATCTAAAAGTTCTACATAATTTAAATTAATCCCTAAAATCTCTCTAATTCTCTAAATATATATATATATATATATATATATATATATATATATAGATATAAAACACTAACGATGGAGCTGAGGTGTCACTTCCTCCTTTTTTACTGATAAAAAACATAATATAATATATAATATTTTAATTTTAATTATATTATTATATTTATCTATAAAAAGATTATTTTATCCGTACTATATCTAAGAGTTCTACATAATTTAAATTAATACCTAAACTCTCTCTAATTCTCTGCATATCTATATCTAAAAGTTCTACATAATTTAAATTAATCCCTAAAATCTCTCTAATTCTCTACATATCTATATATAATATAAAACACTAACGATGGAGCTGAGGTGTCACTTCCTCCTTTTTTACTGATAAAAAACATAATATAATATATAATATTTTTATTGTAATTATATTATTATATTTATCTATAAAAAAGATTATTTTATCCGTACTATATCTAAGAGTTCTACAGAATTTAAATTAATCCCTAAAATCTCTCTAATTCTCTACATATCTATATATAATATAAAACACTAACGATGGAGCTGAGGTGTCACTTCCTCCTTTTTTACTGATAAAAAACATAATATAATATATAATATTTTTATTGTAATTATATTATTATATTTATCTATAAAAAGATTATTTTATCCGTACTATATCTAAGAGTTCTACATAATTTAAATTAATACCTAAAATCTCTCTAATTCTCTGCATATCTATATCTAAAAGTTCTATATAATTTAAATTAATCCCTAAAATCTCTCTAATTCTCTACATATCTATATATAATATAAAACACTAACGATGGAGCTGAGGTGTCACTTTCTCCTTTTTTACTGATAAAAAACATAATATAATATATAATATTTTTATTCTAATTATATTATTATATTTATCTATAAAAAGATTATTTTATCCGTACTATATCTAAGAGTTCTACAAAATTTAAATTAATCCCTAAAATCTCTCAAATTCTCTACATATCTATATATATAATATAAAACACTAACGATGGAGCTGAGGTGTCACTTCCTCCTTTTTTACTGATAAAAAACATAATATAATATATAATATTTTAATTTTAATTATATTATTATATTTATCTATAAAAAGATTATTTTATCCGTACTATATCTAAGAGTTCTACATAATTTAAATTAATACCTAAACTCTCTCTAATTCTCTGCATATCTATATCTAAAAGTTCTACATAATTTAAATTAATCCCTAAAATCTCTCTAATTCTCTACATATCTATATATAATATAAAACACTAACGATGGAGCTGAGGTGTCACTTCCTCCTTTTTTACTGATAAAAAACAATATTTTTATTGTAATTATATTATTATATTTATCTATAAAAAGATTATTTTATCCGTACTATATCTAAGAGTTCTACAAAATTTAAATTAATCCCTAAAATCTCTCTAATTCTCTACATATCTATATATATAATATAAATCACTAACGATGGAGCTGAGGTGTCACTTCCTCCTTTTTTACTGATAAAAAACATAATATAATATATAATATTTTAATTTTAATTATATTATTATATTTATATATAAAAAGATTATTTTATCCGTACTATATCTAAGAGTTCTACATAATTTAAATTAATACCTAAAATCTCTCTAATTCTCTGCATATCTATATCTAAAAGTTCTACATAATTTAAATTAATCCCTAAAATCTCTCTAATTCTCTACATATCTATATATAATATAAAACACTAACGATGGAGCTGAGGTGTCACTTCCTCCTTTTTTACTGATAAAAAACATAATATAATATATAATATTTTTATTGTAATTATATTATTATATTTATCTATAAAAAGATTATTTTATCCGTACTATATCTAAGAGTTCTACAAAATTTAAATTAATTCCTAAAATCTCTCTAATTCTCTACATATCTATATATATATAATATAAAACACTAACGATGGAGCTGAGGTGTCACTTCCTCCTTTTTTACTGATAAAAAACATAATATAATATATAATATTTTAATTTTAATTATATTATTATATTTATCTATAAAAAGAATATTTTATCCGTACTATATCTAAGAGTTCTACATAATTTAAATTAATACCTAAACTCTCTCTAATTCTCTGCATATCTATATCTAAAAGTTCTACATAATTTAAATTAATCCCTAAAATCTCTCTAATTCTCTACATATCTATATATAATATAAAACACTAACGATGGAGCTGAGGTGTCACTTCCTCCTTTTTTACTGATAAAAAACATAATATAATATATAATATTTTAATTTTAATTATATTATTATATTTATCTATAAAAAGATTATTTTATCCGTACTATATCTAAGAGTTCTACAGAATTTAAATTAATCGCTAAAATCTCTCTAATTCTCTACATATCTATATATAATATAAAACACTAACGATGGAGCTGGGGTGTCACTTCCTCCTTTTTTACTGATACAAAACATAATATAATATATAATATTTTAATTTTAATTATATTATTATATTTATCTATAAAAAGATTATTTTATCCGTACTATATCTAAGAGTTCTACATAATTTAAATTAATACCTAAAATCTCTCTAATTCTCTGCATATCTATATCTAAAAGTTCTACATAATTTAATTTAATCCCTAAAATCTCTCTAATTCTCTACATATCTATATATAATATAAAACACTAACGATGGAGCTGAGGTGTCACTTCCTCCTTTTTTACTGATAAAAAACAATATTTTTATTGTAATTATATTATTATATTTATCTATAAAAAGATTATTTTATCCGTACTATATCTAAGAGTTCTACAAAATTTAAATTAATCCCTAAAATCTCTCTAATTCTCTACATATCTATATATATAATATAAATCACTAACGATGGAGCTGAGGTGTCACTTCCTCCTTTTTTACTGATAAAAAACATAATATAATATATAATATTTTAATTTTAATTCTATTATTATATTTATCTATAAAAAGATTATTTTATCCGTACTATATCTAAGAGTTCTGCAGAATTTAAATTAATACCTAAAATCTCTCTAATTCTCTGCATATCTATATCTAAAAGTTCTACATAATTTAAATTAATCCCTAAAATCTCTCTAATTCTCTACATATCTATATATAATATAAAACACTAACGATGGAGCTGAGGTGTCACTTCCTCCTTTTTTACTGATAAAAAACATAATATAATATATAATATTTTTATTGTAATTATATTATTATATTTATCTATAAAAAAGATTATTTTATCCGTACTATATCTAAGAGTTCTACAGAATTTAAATTAATCCCTAAAATCTCTCTAATTCTCTACATATCTATATATAATATAAAACACTAACGATGGAGCTGAGGTGTCACTTCCTCCTTTTTTACTGATAAAAAACATAATATAATATATAATATTTTTATTGTAATTATATTATTATATTTATCTATAAAAAGATTATTTTATCCGTACTATATCTAAGAGTTCTACATAATTTAAATTAATACCTAAAATCTCTCTAATTCTCTGCATATCTATATCTAAAAGTTCTATATAATTTAAATTAATCCCTAAAATCTCTCTAATTCTCTACATATCTATATATAATATAAAACACTAACGATGGAGCTGAGGTGTCACTTTCTCCTTTTTTACTGATAAAAAACATAATATAATATATAATATTTTTATTGTAATTATATTATTATATTTATCTATAAAAAGATTATTTTATCCGTACTATATCTAAGAGTTCTACAAAATTTAAATTAATTCCTAAAATCTCTCTAATTCTCTACATATCTATATATATATAATATAAAACACTAACGATGGAGCTGAGGTGTCACTTCCTCCTTTTTTACTGATAAAAAACATAATATAATATATAATATTTTAATTTTAATTATATTATTATATTTATCTATAAAAAGAATATTTTATCCGTACTATATCTAAGAGTTCTACATAATTTAAATTAATACCTAAACTCTCTCTAATTCTCTGCATATCTATATCTAAAAGTTCTACATAATTTAAATTAATCCCTAAAATCTCACTAATTCTCTACATATCTATATATAATATAAAACACTAACGATGGAGCTGAGGTGTCACTTCCTCCTTTTTTACTGATAAAAAACATAATATAATATATAATATTTTAATTTTAATTATATTATTATATTTATCTATAAAAAGAATATTTTATCCGTACTATATCTAAGAGTTCTACATAATTTAAATTAATACCTAAACTCTCTCTAATTCTCTGCATATCTATATCTAAAAGTTCTACATAATTTAAATTAATCCCTAAAATCTCTCTAATTCTCTACATATCTATATATAATATAAAACACTAACGATGGAGCTGAGGTGTCACTTCCTCCTTTTTTACTGATAAAAAACATAATATAATATATAATATTTTAATTTTAATTATATTATTATATTTATCTATAAAAAGATTATTTTATCCGTACTATATCTAAGAGTTCTACAGAATTTAAATTAATCGCTAAAATCTCTCTAATTCTCTACATATCTATATATAATATAAAACACTAACGATGGAGCTGGGGTGTCACTTCCTCCTTTTTTACTGATACAAAACATAATATAATATATAATATTTTAATTTTAATTATATTATTATATTTATCTATAAAAAGATTATTTTATCCGTACTATATCTAAGAGTTCTACATAATTTAAATTAATACCTAAAATCTCTCTAATTCTCTGCATATCTATATCTAAAAGTTCTACATAATTTAATTTAATCCCTAAAATCTCTCTAATTCTCTACATATCTATATATAATATAAAACACTAACGATGGAGCTGAGGTGTCACTTCCTCCTTTTTTACTGATAAAAAACAATATTTTTATTGTAATTATATTATTATATTTATCTATAAAAAGATTATTTTATCCGTACTATATCTAAGAGTTCTACAAAATTTAAATTAATCCCTAAAATCTCTCTAATTCTCTACATATCTATATATATAATATAAATCACTAACGATGGAGCTGAGGTGTCACTTCCTCCTTTTTTACTGATAAAAAACATAATATAATATATAATATTTTAATTTTAATTCTATTATTATATTTATCTATAAAAAGATTATTTTATCCGTACTATATCTAAGAGTTCTACAGAATTTAAATTAATACCTAAAATCTCTCTAATTCTCTGCATATCTATATCTAAAAGTTCTACATAATTTAAATTAATCCCTAAAATCTCTCTAATTCTCTACATATCTATATATAATATAAAACACTAACGATGGAGCTGAGGTGTCACTTCCTCCTTTTTTACTGATAAAAAACATAATATAATATATAATATTTTTATTGTAATTATATTATTATATTTATCTATAAAAAAGATTATTTTATCCGTACTATATCTAAGAGTTCTACAGAATTTAAATTAATCCCTAAAATCTCTCTAATTCTCTACATATCTATATATAATATAAAACACTAACGATGGAGCTGAGGTGTCACTTCCTCCTTTTTTACTGATAAAAAACATAATATAATATATAATATTTTAATTTTAATTATATTATTATATTTATCTATAAAAAGATTATTTTATCCGTACTATATCTAAGAGTTCTACATAATTTAAATTAATACCTAAACTCTCTCTAATTCTCTGCATATCTATATCTAAAAGTTCTACATAATTTAAATTAATCCCTAAAATCTCTCTAATTCTCTACATATCTATATATAATATAAAACACTAACGATGGAGCTGAGGTGTCACTTCCTCCTTTTTTACTGATAAAAAACATAATATAATATATAATATTTTTATTGTAATTATATTATTATATTTATCTATAAAAAGATTATTTTATCCGTACTATATCTAAGAGTTCTACAAAATTTAAATTAATTCCTAAAATCTCTCTAATTCTCTACATATCTATATATATATAATATAAAACACTAACGATGGAGCTGAGGTGTCACTTCCTCCTTTTTTACTGATAAAAAACATAATATAATATATAATATTTTAATTTTAATTATATTATTATATTTATCTATAAAAAGAATATTTTATCCGTACTATATCTAAGAGTTCTACATAATTTAAATTAATACCTAAAATCTCTCTAATTCTCTGCATATCTATATCTAAAAGTTCTACATAATTTAAATTAATCCCTAAAATCTCTCTAATTCTCTACATATCTATATATAATATAAAACACTAACGATGGAGCTGAGGTGTCACTTCCTCCTTTTTTACTGATAAAAAACATAATATAATATATAATATTTTTATTCTAATTATATTATTATATTTATCTATAAAAAGATTATTTTATCCGTACTATATCTAAGAGTTCTACAAAATTTAAATTAATCCCTAAAATCTCTCAAATTCTCTACATATCTATATATATAATATAAAACACTAACGATGGAGCTGAGGTGTCACTTCCTCCTTTTTTACTGATAAAAAACATAATATAATATATAATATTTTAATTTTAATTATATTATTATATTTATCTATAAAAAGATTATTTTATCCGTACTATATCTAAGAGTTCTACATAATTTAAATTAATACCTAAACTCTCTCTAATTCTCTGCATATCTATATCTAAAAGTTCTACATAATTTAAATTAATCCCTAAAATCTCTCTAATTCTCTACATATCTATATATAATATAAAACACTAACGATGGAGCTGAGGTGTCACTTCCTCCTTTTTTACTGATAAAAAACATAATATAATATATAATATTTTTATTGTAATTATATTATTATATTTATCTATAAAAAGATTATTTTATCCGTACTATATCTAAGAGTTCTACAAAATTTAAATTAATTCCTAAAATCTCTCTAATTCTCTACATATCTATATATATATAATATAAAACACTAACGATGGAGCTGAGGTGTCACTTCCTCCTTTTTTACTGATAAAAAACATAATATAATATATAATATTTTAATTTTAATTATATTATTATATTTATCTATAAAAAGAATATTTTATCCGTACTATATCTAAGAGTTCTACATAATTTAAATTAATACCTAAACTCTCTCTAATTCTCTGCATATCTATATCTAAAAGTTCTACATAATTTAAATTAATCCCTAAAATCTCACTAATTCTCTACATATCTATATATAATATAAAACACTAACGATGGAGCTGAGGTGTCACTTCCTCCTTTTTTACTGATAAAAAACATAATATAATATATAATATTTTAATTTTAATTATATTATTATATTTATCTATAAAAAGATTATTTTATCCGTACTATATCTAAGAGTTCTACAGAATTTAAATTAATACCTAAAATCTCTCTAATTCTCTGCATATCTATATCTAAAAGTTCTACATAATTTAAATTAATCCCTAAAATCTCTCTAATTCTCTACATATCTATATATAATATAAAACACTAACGATGGAGCTGAGGTGTCACTTCCTCCTTTTTTACTGATAAAAAACATAATATAATATATAATATTTTTATTCTAATTATATTATTATATTTATCTATAAAAAGATTATTTTATCCGTACTATATCTAAGAGTTCTACAAAATTTAAATTAATCCCTAAAATCTCTCAAATTCTCTACATATCTATATATATAATATAAAACACTAACGATGGAGCTGAGGTGTCACTTCCTCCTTTTTTACTGATAAAAAACATAATATAATATATAATATTTTAATTTTAATTATATTATTATATTTATCTATAAAAAGATTATTTTATCCGTACTATATCTAAGAGTTCTACATAATTTAAATTAATACCTAAACTCTCTCTAATTCTCTGCATATCTATATCTAAAAGTTCTACATAATTTAAATTAATCCCTAAAATCTCTCTAATTCTCTACATATCTATATATAATATAAAACACTAACGATGGAGCTGAGGTGTCACTTCCTCCTTTTTTACTGATAAAAAACATAATATAATATATAATATTTTTATTGTAATTATATTATTATATTTATCTATAAAAAGATTATTTTATCCGTACTATATCTAAGAGTTCTACAAAATTTAAATTAATTCCTAAAATCTCTCTAATTCTCTACATATCTATATATATATAATATAAAACACTAACGATGGAGCTGAGGTGTCACTTCCTCCTTTTTTACTGATAAAAAACATAATATAATATATAATATTTTAATTTTAATTATATTATTATATTTATCTATAAAAAGAATATTTTATCCGTACTATATCTAAGAGTTCTACATAATTTAAATTAATACCTAAACTCTCTCTAATTCTCTGCATATCTATATCTAAAAGTTCTACATAATTTAAATTAATCCCTAAAATCTCACTAATTCTCTACATATCTATATATAATATAAAACACTAACGATGGAGCTGAGGTGTCACTTCCTCCTTTTTTACTGATAAAAAACATAATATAATATATAATATTTTAATTTTAATTATATTATTATATTTATCTATAAAAAGAATATTTTATCCGTACTATATCTAAGAGTTCTACATAATTTAAATTAATACCTAAACTCTCTCTAATTCTCTGCATATCTATATCTAAAAGTTCTACATAATTTAAATTAATCCCTAAAATCTCTCTAATTCTCTACATATCTATATATAATATAAAACACTAACGATGGAGCTGAGGTGTCACTTCCTCCTTTTTTACTGATAAAAAACATAATATAATATATAATATTTTAATTTTAATTATATTATTATATTTATCTATAAAAAGATTATTTTATCCGTACTATATCTAAGAGTTCTACAGAATTTAAATTAATCGCTAAAATCTCTCTAATTCTCTACATATCTATATATAATATAAAACACTAACGATGGAGCTGGGGTGTCACTTCCTCCTTTTTTACTGATAAAAAACATAATATAATATATAATATTTTAATTTTAATTATATTATTATATTTATCTATAAAAAGATTATTTTATCCGTACTATATCTAAGAGTTCTACAGAATTTAAATTAATACCTAAAATCTCTCTAATTCTCTGCATATCTATATCTAAAAGTTCTACATAATTTAAATTAATCCCTAAAATCTCTCTAATTCTCTACATATCTATATATAATATAAAACACTAACGATGGAGCTGAGGTGTCACTTCCTCCTTTTTTACTGATAAAAAACATAATATAATATATAATATTTTTATTGTAATTATATTATTATATTTATCTATAAAAAAGATTATTTTATCCGTACTATATCTAAGAGTTCTACAGAATTTAAATTAATCCCTAAAATCTCTCTAATTCTCTACATATCTATATATAATATAAAACACTAACGATGGAGCTGAGGTGTCACTTCCTCCTTTTTTACTGATAAAAAACATAATATAATATATAATATTTTAATTTTAATTATATTATTATATTTATCTATAAAAAGATTATTTTATCCGTACTATATCTAAGAGTTCTACATAATTTAAATTAATACCTAAAATCTCTCTAATTCTCTGCATATCTATATCTAAAAGTTCTATATAATTTAAATTAATCCCTAAAATCTCTCTAATTCTCTACATATCTATATATAATATAAAACACTAACGATGGAGCTGAGGTGTCACTTTCTCCTTTTTTACTGATAAAAAACATAATATAATATATAATATTTTTATTCTAATTATATTATTATATTTATCTATAAAAAGATTATTTTATCCGTACTATATCTAAGAGTTCTACAAAATTTAAATTAATCCCTAAAATCTCTCAAATTCTCTACATATCTATATATATAATATAAAACACTAACGATGGAGCTGAGGTGTCACTTCCTCCTTTTTTACTGATAAAAAACATAATATAATATATAATATTTTAATTTTAATTATATTATTATATTTATCTATAAAAAGATTATTTTATCCGTACTATATCTAAGAGTTCTACATAATTTAAATTAATACCTAAACTCTCTCTAATTCTCTGCATATCTATATCTAAAAGTTCTACATAATTTAAATTAATCCCTAAAATCTCTCTAATTCTCTACATATCTATATATAATATAAAACACTAACGATGGAGCTGAGGTGTCACTTCCTCCTTTTTTACTGATAAAAAACATAATATAATATATAATATTTTAATTATATTATTATATTTATCTATAAAAAGATTATTTTATCCGTACTATATCTAAGAGTTCTACAGAATTTAAATTAATCCCTAAAATCTCTCTAATTCTCTACATATCTATATATAATATAAAACACTAACGATGGAGCTGGGGTGTCACTTCCTCCTTTTTTACTGATACAAAACATAATATAATATATAATATTTTAATTTTAATTCAATTATTATATTTATCTATAAAAAGATTATTTTATCCGTACTATATCTAAGAGTTCTACAGAATTTAAATTAATCCCTAAAATCTCTCTAATTCTCTGCATATCTATATCTAAAAGTTCTACATAATTTAAATTAATCCCTAAAATCTCTCTAATTCTCTAAATATATATATATATATATATATATATATATAGATATAAAACAGTAACGATGGAGCCGAGGTGTAACTTCCTCATTTTTTACTAATAAAATATATAATATAATATATAATATATTAATTTTAATTATATTATTATATTTATCTATAAAAAGATTATTTTATCTGTATTATATCTAAGAGTTCTACAGAATTTAAATTAATCCCTAAAATCTCTCTAATTCTCTGCATATCTATATCTAAGAGTTCTACAGAATTTAAATTAATCCCTAAAATCTCTCTAATTCTCTACATATCTATATATAATATAAAACACTAACGATGGAGCTGAGGTGTCACTTCCTCCTTTTTTACTGATAAAAAACATAATATAATATATAATATTTTAATTTTAATTATATTATTATATTTATCTATAAAAAGATTATTTTATCCGTACTATATCTAAGAGTTCTACATAATTTAAATTAATACCTAAAATCTCTCTAATTCTCTGCATATCTATATCTAAAAGTTCTTCATAATTTAAATTAATCCCTAAAATCTCTCTAATTCTCTACATATCTATATATAATATAAAACACTAACGATGGAGCTGAGGTGTCACTTCCTCATTTTTTACTGATAAAAAACATAATATAATATATAATATTTTTATTGTAATTATATTATTATATTTATCTATAAAAAGATTATTTTATCCGTACTATATCTAAGAGTTCTACAAAATTTAAATTAATCCCTAAAATCTCTCAAATTCTCTACATATCTATATATATAATATAAGACACTAACGATGGAGCTGAGGTGTCACTTCCTCCTTTTTTACTGATAAAAAACATAATATAATATATAATATTTTAATTTTAATTATATTATTATATTTATCTATAAAAAGAATATTTTATCCGTACTATATCTAAGAGTTCTACATAATTTAAATTAATACCTAAACTCTCTCTAATTCTCTGCATATCTATATCTAAAAGTTCTACATAATTTAAATTAATCTCTAAAATCTCTCTAATTCTCGACATATCTATATATAATATAAAACACTAACGATGGAGCTGAGGTGTCACTTCCTCCTTTTTTACTGATAAAAAACATAATATAATATATAATATTTTAATTTTAATTATATTATTATATTTATCTATAAAAAGATTATTTTATCCGTACTATATCTAAGAGTTCTACAGAATTTAAATTAATCGCTAAAATCTCTCTAATTCTCTACATATCTATATATAATATAAAACACTAACGATGGAGCTGGGGTGTCACTTCCTCCTTTTTTACTGATACAAAACATAATATAATATATAATATTTTAATTTTAATTATATTATTATATTCATCTATAAAAAGATTATTTTATCCGTACTATATCTAAGAGTTCTACATAATTTAAATTAATACCTAAAATCTCTCTAATTCTCTGCATATCTATATCTAAAAGTTCTACATAATTTAATTTAATCCCTAAAATCTCTCTAATTCTCTACATATCTATATATAATATAAAACACTAACGATGGAGCTGAGGTGTCACTTCCTCCTTTTTTACTGATAAAAAACAATATTTTTATTGTAATTATATTATTATATTTATCTATAAAAAGATTATTTTATCCGTACTATATCTAAGAGTTCTACAAAATTTAAATTAATCCCTAAAATCTCTCTAATTCTCTACATATCTATATATATAATATAAATCACTAACGATGGAGCTGAGGTGTCACTTCCTCCTTTTTTACTGATAAAAAACATAATATAATATATAATATTTTAATTTTAATTATATTATTATATTTATATATAAAAAGATTATTTTATCCGTACTATATCTAAGAGTTCTACATAATTTAAATTAATACCTAAACTCTCTCTAATTCTCTGCATATCTATATCTAAAAGTTCTACCTAATTTAAATTAATCCCTAAAATCTCTCTAATTCTCTACATATCTATATATAATATAAAACACTAACGATGGAGCTGAGGTGTCACTTCCTCCTTTTTTACTGATAAAAAACATAATATAATATATAATATTTTAATTTTAATTATATTACTATATTTATCTATAAAAAGATTATTTTATCCGTATTATATCTAAGAGTTCTACAGAATTTAAATTAATCCTTAAAATCTCTCTAATTCTCTACATATCTATATATAATATAAAACACTAACGATGGAGCTGAGGTGTCACTTTCTCCTTTTTTACTGATAAAAAACATAATATAATATATAATATTTTAATTTTAATTCTATTATTATATTTATCTATAAAAAGATTATTTTATCCGTATTATATCTAAGAGTTCTACAGAATTTAAATTAATACCTAAAATCTCTCTAATTCTCTGCATATCTATATCTAAAAGTTCTACATAATTTAAATTAATCCCTAAAATCTCTCTAATTCTCTACATATCTATATATAATATAAAACACTAACGATGGAGCTGAGGTGTCACTTCCTCCTTTTTTACTGATAAAAAACATAATATAATATATAATATTTTTATTGTAATTATATTATTATATTTATCTATAAAAAAGATTATTTTATCCGTACTATATCTAAGAGTTCTACAGAATTTAAATTAATCCCTAAAATCTCTCTAATTCTCTACATATCTATATATAATATAAAACACTAACGATGGAGCTGAGGTGTCACTTCCTCCTTTTTTACTGATAAAAAACATAATATAATATATAATATTTTAATTTTAATTATATTATTATATTTATCTATAAAAAGATTATTTTATCCGTACTATATCTAAGAGTTCTACATAATTTAAATTAATACCTAAAATCTCTCTAATTCTCTGCATATCTATATCTAAAAGTTCTATATAATTTAAATTAATCCCTAAAATCTCTCTAATTCTCTACATATCTATATATAATATAAAACACTAACGATGGAGCTGAGGTGTCACTTTCTCCTTTTTTACTGATAAAAAACATAATATAATATATAATATTTTTATTCTAATTATATTATTATATTTATCTATAAAAAGATTATTTTATCCGTACTATATCTAAGAGTTCTACAAAATTTAAATTAATCCCTAAAATCTCTCAAATTCTCTACATATCTATATATATAATATAAAACACTAACGATGGAGCTGAGGTGTCACTTCCTCCTTTTTTACTGATAAAAAACATAATATAATATATAATATTTTAATTTTAATTATATTATTATATTTATCTATAAAAAGATTATTTTATCCGTACTATATCTAAGAGTTCTACATAATTTAAATTAATACCTAAACTCTCTCTAATTCTCTGCATATCTATATCTAAAAGTTCTACATAATTTAAATTAATCCCTAAAATCTCTCTAATTCTCTACATATCTATATATAATATAAAACACTAACGATGGAGCTGAGGTGTCACTTCCTCCTTTTTTACTAATAAAAAACATAATATAATATATAATATGTTAATTATATTATTATATTTATCTATAAAAAGATTATTTTATCCGTACTATATCTAAGAGTTCTACAGAATTTAAATTAATCCCTAAAATCTCTCTAATTCTCTACATATCTATATATAATATAAAACACTAACGATGGAGCTGGGGTGTCACTTCCTCCTTTTTTACTGATACAAAACATAATATAATATATAATATTTTAATTTTAATTCAATTATTATATTTATCTATAAAAAGATTATTTTATCCGTACTATATCTAAGAGTTCTACAGAATTTAAATTAATCCCTAAAATCTCTCTAATTCTCTGCATATCTATATCTAAAAGTTCTACATAATTTAAATTAATCCCTAAAATCTCTCTAATTCTCTAAATATATATATATATATATATAGATATAAAACAGTAACGATGGAGCCGAGGTGTAACTTCCTCATTTTTTACTAATAAAATATATAATATAATATATAATATTTTAATTTTAATTCAATTATTATATTTATCTATAAAAAGATTATTTTATCCGTACTATATCTAAGAGTTCTACAGAATTTAAATTAATCCCTAAAATCTCTCTAATTCTCTGCATATCTATATCTAAGAGTTCTACAGAATTTAAATTAATCCCTAAAATCTCTCTAATTCTCTACATATCTATATATAATATAAAACACTAACGATGGAGCTGAGGTGTCACTTCCTCCTTTTTTACTGATAAAAAACATAATATAATATATAATATTTTAATTTTAATTATATTATTATATTTATCTATAAAAAGATTATTTTATCCGTACTATATCTAAGAGTTCTACATAATTTAAATTAATACCTAAAATCTCTCTAATTCTCTGCATATCTATATCTAAAAGTTCTTCATAATTTAAATTAATCCCTAAAATCTCTCTAATTCTCTACATATCTATATATAATATAAAACACTAACGATGGAGCTGAGGTGTCACTTCCTCCTTTTTTACTGATAAAAAACATAATATAATATATAATATTTTTATTGTAATTATATTATTATATTTATCTATAAAAAGATTATTTTATCCGTACTATATCTAAGAGTTCTACAAAATTTAAATTAATCCCTAAAATCTCTCTAATTCTCTACATATCTATATATATAATATAAAACACTAACGATGGAGCTGAGGTGTCACTTCCTCCTTTTTTACTGATAAAAAACATAATATAATATATAATATTTTAATTTTAATTATATTATTATATTTATCTATAAAAAGATTATTTTATCCGTACTATATCTAAGAGTTCTACATAATTTAAATTAATACCTAAACTCTCTCTAATTCTCTGCATATCTATATCTAAAAGTTCTACATAATTTAAATTAATCCCTAAAATCTCTCTAATTCTCTACATATCTATATATAATATAAAACACTAACGATGGAGCTGAGGTGTCACTTTCTCCTTTTTTACTGATAAAAAACATAATATAATATATAATATTTTAATTTTAATTATATTATTATATTTATCTATAAAAAGATTATTTTATCCGTACTATATCTAAGAGTTCTACATAATTTAAATTAATCCCTAAAATCTCTCTAATTTTCTACATATCTATATATAATATAAAACACTAACGATGGAGCTGAGGTGTCACTTCCTCCTTTTTTACTAATAAAAAACATAATATAATATATAATATTTTAATTTTAATTCAATTATTATATTTATCTATAAAAAGATTATTTTATCCGTACTATATATAAGAGTTTTACAGAATTTAAATTAATCCCTAAAATCTCTCTAATTCTCTGCATATCTATATCTAAAAGTTCTACATAATTTAAATTAATCCCTAAAATCTCTCTAATTCTCTGAATATATATATATATATATATATAAAACAGTAACGATGGAGCTGAGGTGTAACTTCCTCCTTTTTTACTGATAAAATATATAATATAATATATAATATATTAATTTTAATTATATTATTATATTTATCTATAAAAAGATTATTTTATCCGTATTATATCTAAGAGTTCTACAGAATTTAAATTAATCCCTAAAATCTCTCTAATTCTCTGCATATCTATATATATAATATAAAACAATAACGATGGAGCTGAGGTGTCACTTCCTCATTTTTTACTGATAAAAAATATAATATATAATGTATTAATTTTCATTATATTAGTATATTTATCTACAAAAAAAATTATTTAAATTAAATGTGAAAATAAAATAATAATTTTTAATTTATATAGCACCTTTATATCACTAATTGTAATTATTAGATTATATTTTTGTTAATTTTTATATATTAAGATGAATCCGTACATCGCACGGGTCAAAAACTAGTAAAAAGCTTAAAGATCCCATTGAATACAAGTGATTTTAATGAGTCACCTTCTTTATATATACTCATGGTTCCTTAAGTAAAGTTTTGGCAAATAATCATGAACTGTTGTTAATAATACAATCAGTCCCAC
The DNA here is from genome assembly GCF_963576675.1 of Euphorbia lathyris. Lineage (NCBI taxonomy): Eukaryota > Viridiplantae > Streptophyta > Magnoliopsida > Malpighiales > Euphorbiaceae > Euphorbia > Euphorbia lathyris. Next base: position 66,157,439 of record NC_088912.1, on the reverse strand, counting down.
TTAAAATTTTTAACCAAATTCCATTTTTGTTTCCTTTTAGAAAGCATTAGAATCACATAAACAAAAATATATTTCTATCCCATAATTTAAAATCTTATTATGGCACACATTAATAATAAGCTTAATGCATAAATTATTTTCAGTTACTAATTAAATCGAATAATTGTAAATTTTACATATATTTACTTTTACCACAAACAAAAATAAATATTTTTTAATAAAAAACATATAATATCAAATAAAAATAAATAAATTGATAAAATTTAAAGGATATATTATATATATTATTTACGATATCATTTGATTCAACCAATCTGAGTCAGCCGGTTGAACCTATTGACCTCTAATTCAATTGGCTAACCAATTCAACTTTCGATCTGATTTTTAAAACATTGATGAAACATGTGTTATGGTATTCAATTCTTTATTGAAGAGGAGAATGTCTATTATCTTAACACTAAACAGAAGCATAAGTTCAGATGTGCCAAAACATCTAGCTTTAATTTACTACATATAATGGTTTCTTCCAACTTTAGATATGAGGCTTTAAATTATCTCAAACTCGCCTTTTATATTACACTTAATCTGTTTCATACACATGTAGTGTATATGATAATCTTGCACCATGATGAAATTGGTTTTATACCCTATGCAATGCAGCTTCTGTTATTCAACATGCTCTCGAATTGTTCAAAAACAGCCACATCCTTTTATTTGTCACCATGTGACAAAACAAGGGTAAACACTCATGTGTGTGGGCTCATTTTCTGTATAACATGCATTGTATCATATAACAGCGAACATTAACAAAAATAAATAAATATTCACACTCGTGTATTAGAAGTATTAGAGGTAGTAACAGTTAGATGGTTTACGAACTTATTCAACCAAACTGTCTCTTGAACTACTGATAAGTACGATACATACTCGACTTCTATGGTGGATAAAGCTACACACATCTATTTCTTGCTACTCCATGAAATGACACCATTCCCAAGCAAGAATATGTAGCTTGATGTGGACTTCCTTTCATCCAAATAAACAAAAGTGTATCCTCTCAGAGTGAGATCTTTGCCTTAATAACATAGAGAATAGTTTGCAGTTGCTTTAAGATATCTTAATATCTTTTTAACAACTGCCCAATGTGCTTATCCTGGATTGAATTGGTATATGCTTATCATCCCAATTACATGATATATATCGTCTTGTACACAATATAACGTACATTAGACTATCAACGACACTAGCATAAGGAACATTTTTTCATTCGTTCTTTTTCTTTTTGTGTTTATGGACACATATCAGTACTAATGGTGATGTCCTTAGTCATCAGGCTATCTATAGGCTTACAATCACACATGTCGAATTGATTGATGACTTTGTTGACATAAGTCTCTTGAGACAGGGCCAACATGTTCTCCGAACGATCTCTTGAAATCTTAACTCTAAGAATATATGCAGCTTTACCCACATCTTTGATCTAAAAACTTGTACTTAGCCAAGCTTTGATCTGGTTCACAAACCTAATGTCATTTTTTGTTATCAGGATGTCATCAATATATAATGATAAAATGTAATTTTTTTTTTGCTTGAGCATTTAGTGTAGATGCAATGGTCTTCTTCAATCAAATTGAAGTCATCGAGATAATCTTATTATGAAATCGAATATACCATTGTCTAGAAGGTCGTTTAAGGCCATAAATTGATTTATCTAACTTGAAAACCTTTTGTTCACAACCTTGTACGATAAAAGCCATAGACTGTTCCATGTAGATTTCTTCGTACAATTCTCCATTGAGAAAAACAGTCTTCACATCCATCTGATGTAGCTCTAGGTCTAAATTTGCTACTGTAGCTAAGGTTAACCTTATAGATGTAAACCTCACAATAGGTGAGAAGGTCTCCTCAAAGTATTTCTCTTCTTGTTGTATATAGCCTTTAGTAATAAGGCGAGCTGTGTACCTTTTGATACTATTATCAGTCATTCGATACACTTTGAGAACCCACTTGCTCTTAATAGCTTTTCTTCCCTCTATCATGGCCGATCTTGAGATTCGGGAGGCCTATGGGCGAAGTAGTAATCCGATCTTGAGATTCGGGAGGCCTATGGGCGAAGTAGTAATGAGGGCCCTAATAAATAAGTACAAATAAAAAATAAAGTAAAAAATCAATCATGTAACATAAAAATTACTTAAAAATGACATATTTTTATTACACTTAACGAGGAATCTAATAAAAAAATCCAATTTTATATATAAAAAACATAAAAAAAACATTTTATGATCGCATTGAATATCCAATTGCTCATACAAAACATTATCTACGAGCATTTCTAAATGCATAATCACTAAAAATAGTATCTACACCAATATGCTCTAACATATTTCTCTTAATATATAAAATTGTTAAACCATTTAAACTTTCTTGTGATGTTGATGATCTCAAATAGTTTTCAATAATTTTAACTTTAATTTTTTTCCAATAGATACAACAGTGACTGGCAAAATCATTTACAACACTTTCATTTTTGAAAAAACATCATCTGTATTAATATTCAAAAAATTATTATAAGAAAATGTAGTCATAAATTTGTGTGTTATGATTATTTAGGCTTCGGAATTATTTATTATCGTTGTGTCTTTTGAGATTTTAATTTCTGTATTTTTTATATAAAATTATGTTATGCCTAAAGGTGTATATCAAATTATTTAAGCCTAGGATTATTTCTGTAACTGTTGCATCTTTTAGGATTTAATTTCTGTATCATTTAAAAAAACTATTTTTTTTGGGCCCCTACATCCATTGGGTCCTAGGCAGGCGCCCCTCATGCCCATGCCAAAGGATGGCCCTGCCCTCTAGTAGTTCAAAGAGTTTCCAAACTTAGTTGGATCTCATAGAGTCCATTTACTATTGCATTGTTGTAATCTATTTGTCTTTTTTGGACAAGCGAGAGCCTCATTGACATTTCTAGGCTTCGCGTCGTCGTTTTGAGTTACTAAAAACCGAACCATTGACATCATGTTGGTCCCGTGTGATTAGTTCCAAAGGGGGGGTTAGGAACTAATGTAACTTTTTCGTTTAATTATGCTGACTTAATCAATTCTTTAAGTTACTTAGCTTAGTTTAGGTCAGCACGGCCGAGAAATGTAAGACAGCTTTAGTCAGATGCTGACTGGAACTGTTTTACTTGTGAGTTGGGAATTAACACTTGAGGTCAGCTTCCAACTCAGCACCAAGATTACTCAGTGTCAGCTTTTACAATTTATATTCTGAGCAACTTAATCAAGCAACACATATATAGATATATTGAGAGAGAGTTGGAAATTACTCAGCACGACTTATCCTGGTTCGGCCTCTCTGCCTACGTCTAGTCCCTAGAGCTCCTCCGGGCTTTTTCAATCCAATACTGAGCTCTTTAAAGGTAGAGCACAAGCTGTTTACAAGGCAATTGAATATGCAAGAGTACCTTCCTCTATTCGTCTACTCAACTCCTACTGAGCGCTATATCCAAACACTCAGATTCTCTACCGCTGAGTACTTAAAACTGAGTACTCATCACAACTCTCTCAATTTTACAATTGATACAAACTTGTTCTTTCTTAGATGATGAACACTTTAGATGATTACAAAATCAATCTAGCTTTTACACAGAATTGGAAATTTGGTGTAAGATCTTTTTCTTGTTTTGAATGTGCTTTTGTATGTTTCTCTTTTTTCTCTTTTTGTTTTAGCAATCGGTAAAGGATCCAAGAATGAACTTGTCCTTTTATAGTTGAGGTCTGAAGCTCTAATGATTTGAATCTGGAATTATCCGTTGGATTCAAATGGCTCTTTCTTGTGTCATTGTTCTGGTCAGCTTCAGATTTGCAGGCCAATCCTGTCGTCTGAAATTAGCAGGCGACAGGCTTGTCTTATTCCCGCAGGTGCATCTTCTAGTGCCAGTTCGTCTTTTAGCTAACGGACAGTTGACTCATGCATCTTGAAATTGACTCTGTGCGTAATTCCAAGACTTCTGTTATTGGTGCAGACAGATGTCAGATCTTGTCTTTTAACAAACGGATCAATCATGTTGTCCTGACGAACACTCAGCTTGACTTCATTGACGTTGCCTTTGTTCTTTGTTTCTGAGTCATATTCTTACTCAGCTTCCGTGGTCAGCTTCGTTTGCAAGCTTTAGTTTGAAGGAAGACTTTTCTGAGTTGCGTTCCACTCAGCGTTTGTTCTGAAGATGACTTTCCTTCTGTTATGCTGAGTTGCACTCCACTCAGCTTGTGCTGTGTTCTCATGCTGACTTCGTCCTGTCTTACTTTTTGTTTCTGTTTGCATTTATACTTATACTCAACATTGAACAAACATATTAGTACAATTAAATCAAAGCACTTAAATTTAATTGCCTCTTAATCATGGATTAACTTAAATCATTTTGTCAAATCAAAATCATGTGGAAAGGTGTTTCAACAAACTCCCCCATTTTGATGTTGGCAAAATATTTAATTATGGAACTCAGCATTGAGATTCCCCATGATTGAAATCCTTTTATACTTCTGAAGTTACTCCCCCGTAAGGGTTGCATCTATTGACTTAACTTAACTCTAAACCTTCTAAGATTTAATCGAGCAAAATTAGGACATGCCTTTACTGACTTAGTTCAATTCTAGACCTTCCAAGATCTAATTCATATGAGCCTAGGCCAGTTTTCAGAAGAGTTCAATGCTTGAAACATATGTTGACTCAGTTTGATACATAGATAGTTTAGGTATCAGAGTTTATGGAAGGATGTATCAGAGCTAATGTGTACTGAGTATGTTCCTTTTTAATTTTGTTTGTTTGTTCATTTAAGACAGATCAGCACAAAGCACAATAAGTAAGTAAGCATCATATAATATTTATCAGTTTGAATGAAAGATGCATAAATATATAGATGGTCAGCTTTAAACAGGATAGAACACGCCAGATAAAATTACAAGTCAAAAAGCTAAAATTAGCCAATCTATTTCTTCCTATTGACTTGAGCTTGGTGAGCAGGATTAACTTTGCCTTTCCCTTTGGCGGTTCCTTATTGCTGACCTTGATTTCCTGAACCAGATGCTCCTCCCATTTTCTACTGAGTTCCAGCAGCTTGCATTTCTTTCTCCCCCGTTTTGCCAGCATCAGATGAAGGGGGAATAAATGTCTCGCGAAGAACAGCACGAGCTAGTTTGGCTGAGTAGGCTTGGAGTTGACTCGTACTCTCCCGAAGACCGTCGAAGACAGCCATGCCATCGTCTAGAGTGGCAGTAAGGATGTTGGTCCCTTGTTTAGTTGCAAGTATAGTTCCAAGGGGGGGGGGGTTAGGAACTGTTTAAACTTTTTTCGCAATTTAGGCAGACTTCTTTTTCTAAAGAAAAAGGTTTGAACAGCGGCGCTGAGTAAACAGCAAGATACTGGCTTAGTCAACAGGTGACTAGGTCAGTTCCTCAGCTTGAGTCAGGAGATAACACTTGGAGTCTATTCCTGAACTCAGACGTTCAACGCGCACAACTCAACTTGACCTCTTTACTTGGTCAGTTTTGATTATTTAAAGCAAGCAATATAAATTAGGAGTTAAGGTTTAGAAATACTTCACTCAGCAGATTTATCCAGGTTCGGCTTCTTCTAAGCCTACGTCCTGTCCCCGAAACACTTCCGAGATTTCGAATCCTCTACTGAGCTCTTTAAAGGTAGAGCCTCAAACCTTTTACAATATGAGCAATTGAGTATGACAAGAGTACCTTCCTCTATACTTCTACTCAATCCTAATCTCTCCGCTGAGTACTTAAAACCGAGTACTCAGCCTCTCCTTTCTATTTCTAGAAATGATAAGTGTTTTTGTCCTAATACAAAGATGTGCTAAGACACTTTAGACGATTTACAATCACTCTAGACTTTTACACAAATATGAAAATGTAGTGTAAGAAATTTGCTTTGCTTCTTGCTTGCAGAACTTGTAGAGATTTGGTCAGCGTAATGGCTTGATCAAGTTCTGTGTATTGTGAAGCATGTGATGGCACTATTTATAGAGACGTCTGGTCATTCGGTCATTTCGAATTTCGAAATAACCGTTGGAGGGAAACGGCTATATGTCGTTGTCATCCTGACTTGCACAGAGCTCTCGGCCAATCATAATCGTGTATCTTCTGTCCTCGGTCAGCACAGTAGATGGTCTCTCCTTTTATGGTAAAGTCAACTGGACAGCATACTGTGTCGTCTGAACTTTGCCAAAAGAGGAAACACTTTGTCTGGAAGTTTTCCTTTGCCAGCTGCTGTCTTGTACGCTTTGTCGAGACTACTCAGCAGCTTCATCTTGAAGTTGTTCCCGAAGGTCTTCTAGATCCTTCCGATTGCTGAGTTGCGTTTTGAACAAAAACGGCAGCGTCTTGACATACGCGGGCCGAGTGTACTGAGTTGTTTGACTTGCGCCTTGGTTTCCGTATTGGGCTTGGGCCTTCCAATCATTATGACTTATAACATTTATACTCAACATTGAACAAACACATTAGTAGAATAAATCAAAGCATTTAAACTTAGTGTGTTTAGGATATGTGTTATAATTTATATTTAAACAATTTTGTCAAATCAAAATTATGTGGAAAGGTATTTCAACAAACTCCCCCATTTTGATGTTGGCAAAACTATTCAGCAAGGCATTCAGTATGAGCTACCCCATGATAGTTGACCTTATATCATTCAGCAAACTCCCCCGTAAGGGTTGCACTACTGACTTAGTTTTAATTGCATCATTTAAGAATTTAAATGAGTGAGTCTAAGGTCAGTTTTTAGGTGTAGGTCAGCTATATTACATATTCTATTTACTCAGTATTAAGCGGAAGTTTTAGATATACAGAGCGCGCTGAGCAAATTATTGTTCAATGAGTTCTTTATCAGAATGTTTCATAAGATCATAGTATGATGTCAAACATGTTATCAGCATATCATTTAGTCAATAAATATTATAAGTGTTAAGTATGGCTGATGAAGATACAAAGTAACTCAGTACTATAAAAGCATATATCATAACTCAGTATTGAAATCAGGAAATAAAGTATGATATATATATTGAGAGAAGTCAGCAAGTACATAGACAAAAGAAGTAAACTAGACAAAATGGGTTACACAGATGTGGCTTAAGCATGCTAGTCTATCTATTTCTTTTTCTTGCCCTGTGACTGACTTCGCTCGTACTGACGTCGCTCATGCTGAGCTCTGGCAGCTTGCGCTTTCTCCCCCGTTTTGTCAACTTCAGGGAGCTTGAACGCATCGGTTAAGACAGCACGAGAAAGTTCTTGTGAAAGCTCTTTTAGTTTGTCAGCACTTTCGTTCACGCCATCAAAAATGGCAACCCCATCAGCTGAGACTTCTACTGGTATATGAAGATCAGCAGCATTGAGCATATTTACACTGAAGGCTTGAGCTTTGGCTTGCCAGATGAGAGCTTCAGAGAGGCCAGCGAAGACTTGGTGGAATGTCTTCAGAAGTGCTGAGTCATAGTGATGTCGTTGAATATTATTATGACGGATATGGTTGAAGGATTGTTGTGCGAGGGACAGCAATTCATTCTGCTTCAACGCGTCAGTATCCATTTCTTGCTTGTTCAGGTTAAGTAGCCTGACAGCTTCACTGATTTGCTCAACTGAGCACTGACTATAGGACACCATTTGCTCATTTGTCTTGAGTTGCTCAGTATGCAGCTGAGCAAAAAGCATCTTCAGTTCTGAGGAAGTGGTGTAGTCAGTGTTCACAGCAGATAACCTCTGGACTTGCTGATGTAGCGAGTTCAGATGTTGAATTGTGGACAGTTGAATCTCTGCCAACTTGGCAAGTGAGTCTTGCTTTTCTTGCTGGGCTTGAAATGATAAGACGATATTCAGCAGGTCCTTGAGTCCCTTAACTTCGTTGAGAAGTAGAGTGACTTGGGAGAGCTGAGTTGTCTCTGGGAATGAGGATCCAGCAGCAGGTGAAGCAGACTGTTGAAGATCTTGGATGAGAGCTTGCACTGAGTCGATGAGCTTCTTGCCGGACTCAGTGGCATCCCTATGTACATCCGTATGACCAGAAGAGAATGGTGTGAGAGGAGTACCCTGGTGAGTGACAGGATGAGTTTGCTCAATCTGCCCTTGAGATGGAGGAATTGTTGTGTGATCGGCAGAGAGATTGGTTGTAGAGGTGTTAACTCGAACACTGTCTGTGCTGACGGCAGAAGGATGGGGAGTCAGCACCATGCTTGAGGAGACAGCATGAGCAGTGGTCGATTCAACCTGACTGGTTGAAGTAGTGGAAGTATGATGCTCGGCATGTTCCTGTTGAGAAGAAACAGAGGCTTGTTTTTCCAACGGCGTTGTAGTAGAGGAAGTTGAGGGCCGTTTGAAAAATTTTAATTGGACGGTAGAAGGATCCTTTGTTGTCTTGGAGAGGACAAGTTCAGGAATAGATGGTGATTGCAAAGGGGGTTCACTGACCATTTTCTCACTGGCCTTAACCAGCTTTCGCCTTCTACGTGGTCGAGAGGTGTGATGAGCAAGTTCTTTTTCCTCAGTATGGGTCTGGTCAGCTTGATCCACTTGCTCAATTCCAGCAGCTAACTCAGTGTCAGTCTGCACAGCTCCACCAGCTAACCCAGTGTTAGCGTCCTCAGCTTCAATTTCGCTGTCATACTCTTCAGACTCCTCAGCGTCATCCTGACCGCTGGTTTCATCGTCTTCTTCTTCTTCTTCAGTATTATCTCCATCAAGTTCTTCCTCAACTTGGGAGATGAAGTGGTCATCTAACTGGACCTCAGGTTCCTCAGCATCAGTACATTGGCATTGAGTGAAATGAGAATCACCCGATACAATAAAATCTGTCGGCATGACGTCGAGAGGTGCCAGTGTTAAAGACTTCTGCTTCTTCTGAGATAGCTCAGCAGCTTCCTCAGTGTCAGGCTCATCTTGCCTGCTTCTCTTCTCAGCTGACTTTCCAGCTGACCTCTGCCTCTTTGCTGGAGACACAGCATTAGGTGCCTCAGCAGATTTTCTCTTGCGAGAAACTGGGGCCTTAGTTCTTCACCCTTTCTTAGGCTCAGCAATAGTCTCCTCAGTCTGATCAGCTTGGCCAGCAGCAGCAGCAGCTTTTCCTTTCTTCAAGGGCTGTCCAAATTTAAGTGCCCTCAGCGAGGCAGCTGTGATTTCGGTTCCTCTGAAAGATTCCTCACCTTCGAGGTCAATCTTGTGGTCGATGAGGATCCTGGTGATGATTGATCCCAACCTCATTGTACCCGTGCTACGTAGGAACCCAGCAACTAAGAAAACTGGCATGTTGATGGGGGTGTACGTCAGTATGTGCCATATGAAGCACTGTTCAAAGTTGGTTGCTGATGTAGTGCAGTTGATCTTTGGGTAAATGAAATAGCTCAGCAGGTAGTGAGCCATCTTCTGATGCTGTCCCATCGAAGATGCTGAGATCTCTCATGAGTGACCCTCAGGTTTGCAGAAGGTATGGACGTAGTCGGTCTTGTCCTGATCTCCTGACTTTCTCAGCCTTACTCCCTCAGTTTTGAGCTGGAGGAGATTTCCTATGTACAGAGGGTTGATGAAGATGGTTTTCCCTTTTACTTCAGCGATCAGGTAGTCGGCGGAGTCACTGGCAACCTTGAGGTTGTGGTAAAATTCCCTCACTAGGTCAGGATATGTCTCATCCCTGACCGAGAACAGCCCAGTCCATTCATTCTTGGAAATCCACTCAGCAAATGGCTGTTCGTTCTGTACAAAGTGCTCCGAAACCCATCTGGAGGGTTCTACCTTCCATTCACGTACATTGTCGAAGACCTTTGAGTAGGTCCTGATCTTAACAGCTTTCCCTTGGCCAGAGGTTTGGCCAGTTTTACCCTTGCTCGATGTAGAGGGGTTTCGTGAAGGTTCATCGGAGCTGGACTTTTGGTGGCCGGCACCGGAGACGTTGAAGGATAGCTTAGTCATTCTTTTAAGATGGAGAGAATAGAGGTATTTGAGAGAGAGAAATTTGAGTAATTTCTTAGCCTTAAGAATTTGTTAAGCGTAAAGAGTAAAAAATGGGGAAATGCCCATAATTTATAGACAAGTTGAACGGTGTGGATCTTAACCAAATCCATGTGTCAGTTTTGCCTTGGGATCATGTACCGACAAGGATCTTGGCATTTATGACACATTACGGCGAATACGTCATCCTAGGTTATACGCGTGCTTGGCATTTATGCTAACGAATTAATCACTCAGTATTTAGAATGTCAAGCGTTTGATATTCTGAGTGGTTAGTGCATTATTTAAGGATGATTTTAAGTTCAGGTTCTAAACTAATTTACTCAGTGTGCAAGTTTACTCAGTATTGTATATTCAGTCAGTTTCAATGAGATACTCAGCAAACAATAAATCATTCAGCATGTAATTCACTCAGCATTCAATATTCATTTAGCACAGGAATTTACTGAAGAGGATTAAACATACCAATTGCTTCTCTCAGTATGCTGAACTGCTCACGTGCCAGTGGCTTCGTGAAGATATCCGCAAGCTGTTCGTCCGTTGGGACAAGGTCAGCTTAATCTCACCCTTGAGTACATGGTCTCTAATGAAGTGATGTCGGATGCTGACATGCTTCATTCTGCTATGTTGTATTGGGTTCTTGGACAGATCAATTGCACTTTTGTTGTCACATTTGACCTCAATTGTCTTCGTTTGAACACCATAATCTTCAAGTTGTTGCTTGATCCATAGGACTTGAGCAACACAGTGACCAGCAGCAATGTACTCAGCTTCAGTGGTGGACAAGGCTACTGACGCCTGCTTTTTGCTGAACCAGGATACAAGACAGCTTCCTAAAAAGTGGCATCCTCTAGAGGTGCTTTTACGTTCCAGCTTATCTCGTCCATAGTCAGCGTCAGTGTATCCGATAAGTGTAAAATCATGAGTATTTGGATACCACAAACCTGCGTTCACTGAGCTTTGCAAGTATCTAAGGATTCTTTTTACAGCAATGTAATGAGATTCCTTAGGGTTAGATTGATATCTAGCACAGTAGCATACTGAAAACTAATGTCCGGTCTACTGGCTGTTAAGTAAAGTAGAGAGCCTATCATACCTCGATATAACTTGCTGTCTACTGACTTACCATTCTCATCAGCGCAGAGGACAGTGTCAGTGCCCATAGGAGTGGATATTGGCTTGCAATTTTCCAAGTCATATTTCTTTAAGATCTCCTTGGCATATTTTGCTTGACTGATGAAGATGCAATTGTTTCCTTGTTTAATTTGAAGACCGAGGAAGAAGTTGAGTTCTCCCATCATAGACATTTCAAACTCAGTCTGCATTTGTTTGCTAAACTCCTTGCACATTGATTCGTTAGTTGCACCAAATATTATATCATCAACATAAATTTGGGCCAGCAGGGTATCTTTACCTTTTTTCTTAATGAATAAGGTTGTATCAGCTTTGCCCCTGACGTAATTTCTAGTCAACAGGAAACTGGTCAGCCTCTCGTACCAAGCACGTGGTGCTTGCTTGAGGCCGTACAGAGCCTTTTTGAGTTTGTAAACATGGTTTGGGAACTTAGGGTCCTCAAAACCTGGAGGTTGATTTACATAAACCTCCTCGTTTATAACTCCATTAAGAAATGCACTTTTGACATCCATTTGGAATAATTTAAAATTCATGTAAGATGCATATGCACATAATATTCTAATTGCCTCCAGCCTTGCCACTGGGGCAAAGGTCTCACCGTAGTCTATACCTTCTTGCTGACTGTAGCCCTGAGCTACAAGCCTTGCTTTGTTCCTGACTACATTTCCTTGTTCGTCCATCTTGTTCCGATGGTCTTTTGACTCTTTGGATGAGGCACTAACTCCCATACATCATTTCTTCGAAATTGATCGAGCTCCTCTTGCATTGCGTTCATCTAGAATTCATCGTACTCAGCTTCAGCAAAATTCTTCGGTTCTTGTACTGAGACGAAAGCAACATTGCTGAGGTACTTCCTGAGTTGATTCCTCGTCATCAGGGTATTCCCAGCAGAATCAAGGATTGCACTTTCGGAGTGCCCTCTAGGAATCCTTATTTCTTTGGGTAGATTCATGTCTTGTGCTGTTCCTGTTTCAACAATCTCTGCAGAAGTAGATGGGTCAGTAAAAGTAATCTTAGGTTCACTCTTACTCTTGGTCAGCCTTTTCGTGAATGACTCAGTAGCTGGTTCTGAGTCAGCGATGGTTACTGAGTTTGGATCATCTTCGGTCAGCGGCTGGTATCTACCTGTAGGGTCAGTTTCATCGAACTCTACATGTATTGACTCTTCTAAAACTTGAGTTCGCTTATTAAAAACTCTGTATGCTTTGCTGTTTGTTGAGTAGCCCAGAAAGATAGTTTCATCAGCTTTTGAATCAAACTTTGCTAAGCTATCTTTGGTATTTAAAATAAAACATCTACAGCCAAAGGCACGGAAGTATCCAATATTGGGCTTTCGTCCTTTCCAAAGTTCATAGGGGGTTTTCTTGAGTATAGGTCTAACTAGAGCCCTATTAAGAATGTAGCATGCTGTGTTAACAGCCTCTCCCCAAAAATACTTTGGAAGCCTATGCTCATCCAACATTGTCCTGGCTATTTCAACCAGAGTTCTGTTCTTCCTTTCTACAACCCCATTTTGCTGAGGTGTTCTAGGAGCGGAAAAATTGTGGTCAATGCCGCTGGCTTCACAGAATTCAACAAACTTTTGGTTTTTGAATTCTCCACCGTTATCACTACGGATATGAGCTAATTTTAGGTCTTTTTCATTTTCAATTTTTCTAACCAAATTTGAAAATGTCTCAAAGGTCTCATCCTTGCTGGTCAGCAAGATAACCCACGTATACCGAGAGAAATCATCTACAATGACCAAGGAAAATCTTCTTCCACCCAGACTCAGCGGCTGGACTGGACCAAAGAGATCCAAGTGTAGTAATTCTAACGGACGTTTAGTTGAGACAATGTTTTTACTGTGAAAAGATTGTTTGGTTTGTTTTCCAGCTTGGCAAGCGTGGCATAATTGATATTTTTGGAATTTAAGTTCAGGCAGTCCCTCAACCAATTGCTTTCTTGCTAGTTTGGCCAGGAGGTCCATGCTTACATGACCAAGTCTCCTGTGCCATAGCCAGGAATTTTCTTCCTTTGTTACTAAGCACACAGTTTTTGAAAACTTTTTCTCTAAGTCTAGCATAAAGACATTATCTATCCGAGGGGCAGTTAAAATTAACTCATTAGTTTTACCCTCGTATATTTTACATCCAGTAGCATCAAATATAACTTTTCTCCCATTGTCACATAGCTGAGCTACGCTGAGTAAGTTAAATTTGAGTCCGCTGACTAGGGAGACAGATTCAATAGTAGGATTACCTTCGATGGTTCCTGAGCCTACTATCTTACCCTTCTTGTTGTCTCCAAAACTTACACTCCCTCCTCGTTTACGTTCAAACGTGATGAACTGAGTTTCATCACCCGTCATATGCCTTGAGCATGCGCTGTCAATATACCACATCTTTGACTTCTCGGCACATCTCAGGCTTACCTGCATTGTAACTAGTTACTTTTAGGTACCCAATTCTTTTTGGGTCCTGACTTGTTAGGTGCAATAGGTATAACATCATATTTTATTTTATGGCGACATACATGGACAGTATGGCCATTCTTTCCACAGAAGTCACAACTGACCTTCTGTTTAGGGTTTTTTACTGACTTGTCAGCACCCCAGTGCTGAGCGTGCCAGCACACTTTAGTAGTGTGTCCTAACTTCCCACAAAAGTCACACTGGACTTTTCGCTGGGGATTCCATCTCTGCTGAGTACCTTGGTACTGAGTTCTCAGAGGAATGTTATTTTTCTTAGGAACCTTTAGTTGGTTTTGGATGGTTGTGACGTCCTTCCTCAGTTTCTTTAAAACTGTTTGGACTTCAGACACATACTCATGCATGATCTTCATGTTGTCATGCAGAGTCGAGTTGTCCTGAAGAAGGTATCTGAGGTCACTCAGTTTGACCTCTTCCACTTCGTCACAGCGCCTGCTGAGTGCTCTAACCTTTTTATTACACTTCTTAACAAGTGTATAGAGGTCACTCAGGGCATTAACCATATCGTTTCTGAGCTGGAGAAGAGAAATTACCTCATTTGATTGCTCTTCATCATCTGATGCGATGGATGGGTCAGCATGCTCAGAGACGCATGGCTCAGCAAGTTCGTCAGCCATAAAGCATATCTTCGCTGACTCGGTGGCCTCAGTTTTTGTTGATGAAGATTCATCACTGTCACTCCAAGTAGCCACCATTGCCTTCTTCCCACTCTTCTTGTCTTTCCTCAGCGTGGGGCAGTTTGACTTAATATGGCCAGCTTGATGGCACTCAAAGCATGTAATGGGCTTTGAGCTGTCCTTTCTGTATTTGCTGTCGCTTGAGTCAGCCTTATACTTATCAAACTTTTTGTAAGGCTTTTTAGAATATTTGTCGTTCTTCCTGAACAGCCTCTTCATCTTTCTTGTGAACATGGCCATCTCCTCATCATCAGTTGAACTCTCGTCAGTGGAGTCAGCCTTCATGACAAGTGACTTCTGCTTCTTGTCATCAGATTTTTCCTTCACCTTAAAGTTTTTCATGGATATCTCATGGGTCAGCAATGAACCGATGAGTTCGTCATATTTGTAGGTGGTTAAATCCTGAGCTTCCTCAACTGTTGTCTTCTTTGCTTGCCAGTCTTTTGGAAGACTCCTGAGTATCTTTTTGACTTGTTCTTCCTCAGTGAAGATTTTCCCAAGTCTCTTGAGCTCATTAATGATGTTGGTGAACCTTGCGTTCATGTCTGAAATGCCCTCATCATTGTTCATATCGAACAGCTCGTAAAGTCTCATCTGCTGATTCACCTTGGATTCTTTTACTTTGTTTGTTCCCTCGTAGGTGACTTCCAGCTTCTTCCAGATCTCTTGTGCCGACTCACAACCTGAGATTTTGTTATATTCTGCAGCATCGAGCGCACAGTGAAGCATATTGATAGCCGAAGCATGGTTTTGAAGCTTCTTAAGATCATCCTCTGTCCATTTGGCCTCAGCTTTTATAACTGTTTGGCCAGCCACAACCTCAACAGGTACAAACGGCCCTTGGACTATAGATAGCCAGGCACTCATGTTTGTAGCCTGAATGAAGTTTTTCATCCTATTCTTCCAGAAGGTATAGTTTGACCCGAAGAATAGGGGAGGCCTAGTAATAGACAGCCCCTCAGGCAGTATTTGAGTTGTTTGGTTTCCAGGGAGAAACCGAGTGCTGTTTTCGCCCATGGTAGGGATCAGCTCAAGGTTGTTAGACCTTTTAAAGTGAGCTTTTAGGCTCTGATACCACTTGTTGGTCCCTTGTTTAGTTGCAAGTATAGTTCCAAGGGGGGGGGGGGGGTTAGGAACTGTTTAAACTTTTTTCGCAATTTAGGCAGACTTCTTTTTCTAAAGAAAAAGGTTTGAACAGCGGCGCTGAGTAAACAGCAAGATACTGGCTTAGTCAACAGGTGACTAGGTCAGTTCCTCAGCTTGAGTCAGAAGATAGCACTTGGAGTCTATTCCTGAACTCAGACGTTCAACGCGCACAACTCAACTTGACCTCTTTACTTGGTCAGTTTTGATTATTTAAAGCAAGCAATATAAATTAGGAGTTAAGGTTTAGAAATACTTCACTCAGCAGATTTATCCAGATTCGGCTTCTTCTAAGCCTACGTCCTGTCCCCGGAACACTTCCGAGATTTCGAATCCTCTACTGAGCTCTTTAAAGGTAGAGCCTCAAACCTTTTACAATATGAGCAATTGAGTATGACAAGAGTACCTTCCTCTATACTTCTACTCAATCCTAATCTCTCCGCTGAGTACTTAAAACCGAGTACTCAGCCTCTCCTTTCTATTTCTAGAAATGATAAGTGTTTTTGTCCTAATACAAAGATGTGCTAAGACACTTTAGACGATTTACAATCACTCTAGACTTTTATACAAATATGAAAATGTAGTGTAAGAAATTTGCTTTGCTTCTTGCTTGCAGAACTTGTAGAGATTTGGTCAGCGTAATGGCTTGATCAAGTTATGTGTATTGTGAAGCATGTGATGGCACTATTTATAGAGACGTCTGGTCATTCGGTCATTTCGAATTTCGAAATAACCATTGGAGGGAAACGGCTATATGTCGTTGTCATCCTGACTTGCACAGAGCTCTCGGCCAATCATAATCGTGTATCTTCTGTCCTCGGTCAGCACAGCAGATGGTCTCTCCTTTTATGGTAAAGTCAACTGGACAACATACTGTGTCGTCTGAACTTTGCCAAAAGAGGAAACACTTTGTCTGGAAGTTTTCCTTTGCCAGCTGCTGTCTTGTACGCTTTGTCGAGACTACTCAGCAGCTTCATCTTGAAGTTGTTCCCGAAGGTCTTCTAGATCCTTCCGATTGCTGAGTTGCATTTTGAACAAAAACGGCAGCGTCTTGACATACGCGGGCCGAGTGTACTGAGTTGTTTGACTTGGGCCTTGGTTTCCGTATTGGGCTTGGGCCTTCCAATCCTTATGACTTATAACATTTATACTCAATATTGAACAAACACATTAGTAGAATAAATCAAAGCATTTAAACTTAGTGTGTTTAGGATATGTGTTATAATTTATATTTAAACAATTTTGTCAAATCAAAATTATGTGGAAAGGTATTTCAACAAAGGATCCTAATGTTAGCACTCAGCATGCTCAAGAGATACTCCTGGGATTTCCCGATCCAAGTTATGGATTCTGACAGCTTGGCATATGATTGATGATACATTTTGAGCAACGCAGAATTGTAGAACTGACGTTGAGCGTTTGTATGCCGGACATGTTTAAGTGTGGCTTGAGAATACTGCAGAATCTCATTGGTTTTTACTTGGTCAGTATCCATTTCTTCTTTACTCAAGTTGAGTAGGCGAATAGCTTCGCTAATTTGCTCAATGGAACACTAGGAGGAGGAGGAGACTAATTCACGAGTCCCGGTCAGCTCAGAATTTAGCTGGGTGAAAAGCTGATTAACCTTAGCAGAGGTTGCATAGATTGAGTTCGCAGCTGACAAGGTGTTGAGTTGGCCCTGGATAGCATTCATATGATGGACCATTGTCAGTTGGAGTTCAGCCAGCTTCACGAAAGATTCTTGCTTGGGTTGTTGAGATTGAAAAGATGTCATGATACTCAGCAAGTCCTTGAGACTCTTGATTTCAGTTAAAAGCTGAGTGACAGAAGAGAGTTGAGTTGGCTCAACATTGACAGACCCAGCAGCATCGACATTAGAGTGATGAATTTCCTGAAGTAATGCTTGAGCTGAGTCAATGATTCTTCGTCCAGACTCAGTAGCATGCATGTAAGCATAAGATTCATCATGATGTGATTCAGACGCCGAAAATGGAATAGCACCGGATGGAGGAGGTGTTTGGTGCTGTCCAGACTTAGATGTGCCAGCTTGGTCAGCAGCTGGGCTTTTATTCAGATCACCAGCAGGAACTGACTGGCTATCATTCTGTGATAAAATATTTGAAAGAGGAGGATCGGCAGAGATATTGACCTGCTCGGAGTCAGTCTGAAGCTGAGTAGTTAAAATTGATCTTGTTTGAAAACTATACAAATACTTTAACATCAGTATTATTTATATATAATTTTATTTTTATAATTTATTTTTCCATTCCTGAAGTAATGCGAGAGTGTACAAGATTAAGAGCCCATTTATTTTAACTACTGTTTGCGGTTGGAAAAAAAATGTTTTTTCAAAAAAGCAGAGGTTCCATTCTTTTATAAAAGGATATTTTTCAGGTGTAAAAGGCAAACATGAGGTAACTAATCAAACACCTAAAACTTTCAACTTTAAAGTGAAAAGACAAACATGAATATAAAAATGGATAACCAAACACCCCCTAAATAGGAAGCAAAGAAGAGTCATAACGAAAGTACATCCGGAGAGAGAAATAATTAAAAGATAATATAAAGAAGATAAAAAAATATTATTTCTAACAAAAGGAAAGGATGTGCATCGTTTAAAATCCTATCTCGAAGATATGAAATTGGAAGAAATTGGGAAATGTCTGTTTATGAAGAGTTCTTATATTAAACACATCGTCTTTCATGTCACTTAGAGGACCCGCAATTCATATTTGGACATATGTATTGTGACTCGATTAATAATTAAGCTAGTGAAACCTCTCATAATATGTGTAAGTTTATATTATACGTAATAATAATATGTATAAAAGATTCTCCATTTGACATAGAGAACCGAGTGCTTCTAATAATTTCCCGTTTAGAAAAGCCAAGGCAATGGTGATTATGAATGAAGTTAAGTTAGAGAATTACTAATTTTGGAATTGATGGGAATACTGCTACTACATTTGATGGAAGAGAATCATTTATTGGGCCATTAGCCTATTATGTTCCCATTAGATATTTGGGTATGGATTAATTCATTGTTGGCCCATTTTATAATAAATCAATGTTATTTTATTAATTTTAATAAAATGATCGATGTCTTTATAAATTCAAAAAAAAAGTCTATGAAAATTATTCATAAATTTGTAAAATTTACCAGTCATTAAAAGTCAAATAAAAAAAAGTCAAATAAAATATACAGTCATCCCCTTTTAAAGCACATTTTAAAGGTTTTTATTGTTTTTTTAAATCCTAATCCAATACACCCATCTAAAAAGTAGAGCACCTTACACGGCATCGGTGACAGTTACGTATAAAAACATTCCAACTAAAAAAAATAATAATATATAATTTATCCTAAAATTTAATTGGTCTCTAAACTTTTAAAATGTTTCAATAACCCTCTCAACTTACATAAAATATTATGTCAGTTCCTTGAATTTACGTAAAATATAATCAATTAATCACTCAATTGTAAAAAAAAAAAGTAAGTTGAATGCATAAAATGTATTGCATGCTTTTAAAAAAAAGTAAAATGATAAAGATTGGAGTATGTGATTCTAATATCAGAGAAAACAAATTTTACCGTTGAACAAATAAGAACTTCATTTTTAATCTATTATGTGAATTATGTAATAAAAATTTAAAACGCGTAAAACACATCTTTCGTATTTTACTTATTTTTTTTACAACCGGTTGATTAATTAATTATATTTTATATAAGTCCATTTAATATTTTATATAAATTAAGGCAAGTTCAAATTCAGTAATATATTAAGGCCTAAATTTTTTGATTGAAGACGCTAGACAAAATGTCCAAATTTCATTCTTACCATAGCAATTTGTAAGCAAAATTGAAGGCGTAGACTGGGGGCTCGGACCCCTCCGACCGCCGGAACCACTTTAATTCTGGATAGTTTCGGCCTTTCTGTTTTAAAAAAAATTATCGGGATATTGAATTAGTCCCTCAAGATCACCCATTTCTGCCATGGCGGAAACAGGTGGATCACCCATTTCTGCCATGGCAAAACGGGTGGTCCGTTCCGCCATGGCAGAAACGGGTGATCCACCCATTTCCGCCTAGGCAGAAGCAGATCCGTTCCTGCCTAAGGGGAATGGTGTGAATCACCCGTTTAGCCCATTTTAGATAAAAAAAAATTACATATTGATTGGATCGGTTAGTTTTTAGAGACAAATTTCAATTAATGTAAATAGGAACGGTAGTCAGGGGCGGAGCCAGGGGGTAGGAGAGGGTCTCCCGATTCTCCAGCCTCCTCAGAAAACCTCAGGGATGGGGTTTTCTCCCTGGCTCCGCCAGGGGCTGCCATGGCTGGAGGCCCTCCAGCCATGGCAGCTGAAGAAGAAGGTAGATAAGAAATTACAAAGCCCCTGATTATTGAAAGAGAAAGTCTTAGGTGGTGTTGACGGCGGCGGCGCTGGAACATAGAAGAAAGGAAACAGTAGGATAAAAGCAAGAGGAAGATGAAGTGTTTTGTTTTCTAAAATAAATTGAAACTCACGGTTTCATAAAATATATACCTAATATTATCCGGCTACCTTTCTTTTTTCACCCTTTTCTTTAATTTATTTTCAATTTAGTGCTATAACAAAAAAAAATTCAATTTGGCCCTTGATTAAAAAGTGTTAAATTGTGTCAATGTTTGCTTTTGATAAAAAAAAGTTTATTTCTTTATAATGACTTAAACCTATATTGGTACTATTTTCGTACAACTTAAATTGATATTTCTCTAAAAATCATAGGCATTTTTTTGATACTTTACCCATTTTTTTTTATTGATTTTATGAATTTTTTCATTAGATATTTGAGTCCCGGCTCATTTTTGCTTCTGGTTCCGTCACTGGATGGAAAGAGTATTTTGGGCCTTTCCATCTGTTTTAAAAACAACCCAAAACGACGTCGTTTTGGGCTGTTTTTAAAACAGATGGAAAGGCCCAAAATGCCCTTTCCATCTACAACTCTTTTTTATTTCCCACTTTATATCTTACGGGGAAGAAAAAAGCCTTTAGGAAAAATTTCTAAATTACTCCTTATTTTTTGGTAGACGGTCAAGCCCCTCGACCTTTAGGTAATGGCTCCGCCACTGACGGTAGTTATTCGATTTCCTCGACATTCTCGGGTTCATTTTTCATAAATCCAATTTTTGGTTTGGGAGAGAGAATATTAAGTTTTTGAATGGAAAAATGAAAAAGGTAAAAATGTCCAAGAGGAGGCGGTGATAAGTAATTTGGGAGTGGTGAATAGTAAAACTTTTTTTTTTTTTTTTAAATGAGAAATCAATATAAAAACTAGCTACTATTAAGACTTAAACTATCACGGGGCGTTTGGTATTCTATGGGAATATAGATAAGGATAAATGTTGGGATATGGATAATGATAAATGGTTGGGATAAGTATAAAAATATGATAGTCGAGAATTATTATTCAATGTTTGGTATGTGGGATAGGGATGGAGATAAAATAATACATTTTACTATTTTAACCTTATTTAAACTATATAACATTAATTTGAGGGATAAGATGGACTTTTCCATCTTATGAAAATCGCAGCAGCTTATCCCACCTCCTTATACCACTCCTCTCATGGGTATAGGATTTGAGGGATAAAAAGCTTATCTCTCATCCGTCTCACTCTTCTATCTCCTAAACAAACACAGAATAACTTATCTCGTGTTTTTTTTATCTCTATCCCACCTTCTATATCCCTTCTAATAAACATTTTAAATTGATTAATTTTTTTTTTTTTTTTAACAAACATGCGAAATACCGAGAATACATTTAGGCCAGTATTTTATTATTGCGTCTGAAATGACCAGAATAGTATGTAAGATCACTAAAAAAAGTTATGGCTATGTAATGTAATGTAGGTAATATATTTGAATAGAAAAGCGAATAAATAAAATGGAAATAAGAGTGTACTCTTTTTCAATTGATGAATGTGACAGTGTCTGTCATAGTGCATGCTGACTAGGATCAAACTCAATATGACTTGTCTTTCTATCTCTCTCACTCCTTTTATATTTCAACTTAGGCTAATTAATTAAATAAGCTTCAACGGTGGATTAGCTACTCTGATTCCTTATATGTCCCTATCCAATCACATCTCTCTCAAAATTTCAACTTACGTTCATATATATTTGATTACTATAATAGCAACGACAAATGTTTCAGACTAATTTAATTCCTACTTCTTTTATTATCAAACAAATAAAACAAAATATTCCTACTACTTTTCTAATATATGATTGTGACAATTTAAATTGATTTTCATAATAGAACTAAACTTAGGTTGTACTTCTTCTTATGCCCATTCATGATATTGACCTTTATAAACATGGCTTTCACTATACTTATTTAAATTATACATTTTCATAGACATTAACTCTAAAGGATTTCTCTTTTAACTGAAAACCAATTTTTTTAATAGTATACAAGTCCAATGAATTATTTGATTCAATGTTAATTAGATGTCATTTAAGTGATTATTCTCTAATACATGATGAATCTAGAATGAAGTGCCAAAGAAAGGATTGGAGGGTCTTGAGCATCCATTGATTACATGAAAATTCAATTAAATTAACATGTAAATCTTTAAATTTTAGGATAAAAGCACTCAAAAAAATATTTCAATTTAATGAACCTACTCAAATATATAACTTCAGTGAACTCAAAATCCAAATTATGTCACTGTTTATGTTTTTTTTAACTATTAACTTTTCCATCATTCTAAAATAATTACTTTGTATTAATTGGAGTATAATTTTTTTTAATGGAAGATGATAAGGACTAACAGTCTTTGAATAAACAAAGGAAGATTAGGAAAAAAAATCCAAATTATTTTCCTAGACAAAGGTTTATAATAAGCAACCTGACGCATGGAGTGATTTACAAAACTAAAAATACAACAACAACAAAGCTTTAGTCCCGAAATGATTCGGGTCGGCTAACATAAACCATCATATAAAATCGTAAAATCAAGTCGTGTCAGCAACACAAATTCACTCCCTCCACTCCGTCCTATCCACTACTATATTTTCCTCAATTCCCAGTAAACGCATATCACTCTCGATCACCCTCCTCCAAGTTTACTTTGGTCTTCCCCTACCCCTCACCACTACATCCCTTTGCCACTCTTCAGTTCTCCTAACCGGCGCATCAAGCGCTCTACGTCTCACATGGCCAAACCACTTTAGTCGGTTTTCTCTCATTTTATTCTCAATAGATGTGACCCCTACTTTTGTCCTAATTATTTCATTACTCACTCGATCCTTTCTCGTATGACCACACATCCATCTCAACATACGCATCTCCGCCACCGACATCTTATGGATATGACAGTGTTTCACTGCCCAACACTCCGTACCATATAACAATACTGGTCTAATTACCGTGCGGTAGAATTTTTCCTTCAATCTATTAGGCATGCCGGGGTCACAAAGGAAACCCGTAGCACTCTTCCACTTCGACCAACCAGCTTTAAGCCTATGAGCAACATCTCCATCTACTTCTCCATCCGTTTGGATCATAGATCCTAAATACCGGAAGCAATCCGAGGCCTGAACAACTCTCCCATCTAGGGTGATTGTCCCTGCCTCCCTACTCCTATGGCCGTTAAACTTACACTCCAAATATTCTGTCTTACTTCGGCTGAACTTAAAGCCTTTAGATTCTAGAGTTTGTCTCCATAGTTCCAACTTCCTCTCCACTCCTTCTTTCGTCTCATCAACCAACACAATATCATCTGCAAACAGCATGCACCATGGTATACCATCTTGAAGTGAACTTGTTAGTTCATCCATAACGATGGCAAAAAGAAATGGGCTTAGTGCGGAACCCTGATGCACTCCAATCGTAATAGGGAACTCTTCAGTCTTCCCAACACTAGTACGTACACTCGTGCATGCTCCCTCATACATGTCCTTTATGATGTCAATATGTTAAGCCCAAAATATACCTAAAATATCATATATAAATACGTTAAATTTACATTGAAATCGTGCTAATTATATTCATTTAGTTTACTTTTACGTCTTTATTTACTTCTTTGATGCAAGGTACCTAATTATTTGGTTAAATCCAAATAGGAGCTAAAACGGAGCAAAAACGAGGGAAAAACCTAAGTTACGTGCCGAAAATACGTATTAATCAAGGACCGACTCAAGGAGACGAGAAGCAGCCGAAAGACGGGGAAGAATGCCCCTGTCGCGACTGAGATTTTCAGAATCTCAGTCGCGACACGCTGATACCAGTCACCTAGAAATCAAAATTTTCAGCCTTCCTCCGTGCCCCCTGTCGCGACTGAGATTTTCAGAATCTCAGTTGAGACAGCGAAGAATTCTGCACAGTTTTCACATGTTTAAATCCAAAAAAAACGCGTCTGTTCGTTTGGATAAAAGCGACCCTTCACCAGCGGACACGACCCTTCAATTACAACCCTTCACCAACTATAAATAAGTGATCCATTTCAGAAATCAATGTTGTTGGTTAAGTTGGAAAAAATTAGAGAAATTAGAGAGTTGTTATTATGTTGAAGAAACTCTGATTCAGAAAGAGTCAGAAAGTTAGATTTCATTTTTGTATAAACAAACTTGATGTACACAAGTTGTTATTAGATTAGTTATAAACACAGTAGTATTAGTTTAGTTTCAAAGGTTGATCAGAGACAAGTTTTCATTCTGGTAGAGGACCGACCGGTCTCTATTCCGAAGATTCAGCGAGAAGAACTAACGGCTGAAGCGCAAAAGGGTCTGACAAACCTACGGAGTTTGAGGGAAAGATTGACAATCCGGATCTCAAAGATTTCGTCAAAATGCTATCCATGTTTCTTCCTCTCTGTTAACTTGTGAAGATTAACAATTCACTAATAATATATTTATTTTATTCAATACATTCTTTCTGTTGTTATTTTGATATTGTTCTGACAAAATGATTTTCAAAATGATAAATTTGTGTTTTTATTAAAACGTTTTATACAATTATATTTACAAAGAAACTTTGTTGAACACTTGAAAGAATTAGTTTTTACGGATGATATGATCGTGACCGCGGCTTATCGGATATA
This sequence comes from Euphorbia lathyris, assembly GCF_963576675.1. Lineage (NCBI taxonomy): Eukaryota > Viridiplantae > Streptophyta > Magnoliopsida > Malpighiales > Euphorbiaceae > Euphorbia > Euphorbia lathyris. The sequence goes on along the minus strand of NC_088912.1, from coordinate 66,132,925 downwards.
AAATACTAATTTGATTGAGGTAGAAATCTGCTCCGACCCAGAGAGATTTCTACGGTTCAAAGCCATTTAATTGCATAAATTCTTATGTTATTTCATATTCATAATCTTACCAAAGTTATAGTTGCTTTCTTTGCTTAATCGAAAACACATTTTATACCTTTGATTTATTCCAAATACGAAAGCGTTTGTCTTGTAATCAAAATCTTAAGACAGAATCATTCTCTAAGTTCAATATAATATTCTCATCTAATCCTAATTAATCCAAACCAATACAATCAATTAAACGATTTTCTTAAGTTAAACCTAAAGACGTGAATAAAACTGAATTAAAATAAGTTTTAGTTAAAAAGTGTTCCCTGTGGGTTCGATATCTTTTATTACTACAAGCGTATACCGTGCACTTGCGGAAATCGCTCAACACAATATATTTCCGCGAAATGTCTTTCCTTATCAAGGCCCACCAAAGTACTTCCTTTGGTACCTTATCATATGCTTTCTCCAAGTCAATGAAAACCATATGCAAGTCTTTCTTCTTATTTCGATAGTGCTCCATTAATTGTCTCATTAGATGGATGGCTTCCATAGTTGATCTTCCCGGTATAAAGCCAAACTGGTTTTCCGAGATCTTCACCGTCCTCCTTAGCCTTTGTTCGATCACTCGCTCCCAAAGTTTCATAGTGTGACTCATTAATTTGATTCCTCGATAGTTGGCACAATCTTGGACATCGCCTTTGTTCTTACACAAATGGACTAAGATACTTTTCCTCCATTCTGATGGCATCTTATTGTTTCTCCAAATTTTGTTGAAGAACGTCGTCAACCATTCGATTCCTTTCTCTCCCAAACATCTCCAAATCTCAATAGGGATGCCATCAGGTCCTACTGCTTTCTTCAACCTCATCTTATTTAATGCCATTTTGACTTCACCCTTTTGAATTCTCCGCAGGCATTCATGATTTATTATATCATGAGGGATACTTATATCTCCAACATCTTGTCTGCGATCTCCATTAAATAAGTCATCAAAATATGACCTCCATCGTTCCTTGATATCCTTATCTCCAACTAGGACTTTCTAGTCCACATCCTTCACACATTTAACTTTTCCGAGATCTCGCGTCTTCCTATCTCTCATCCGAGCAATTCTATATATGTCTCTTTCCCCTTCTTTCGTATCCAATCTTGTATACAGATCCCGATTCACCTTTGCTCTAGCATCTCATATGACCTTCTTTACTTCCCTTTTAGCCTCTTTGTATTTTTTGTAGTTCTCGTCACTCCTACATTTTTCCAATATTTTATAGGATTCTCGCTTACTTTACTGCTTGTCGTACTTCTTCTGTCCACCAAGATGTGTCCTTACCCGGTGGCATGCTACCTTTAGATTCACCTAAAACTTCCTTCGCTACTTCCCTTATACTATGATCCATCTTAGTCCATATCGAATCTATATCTAAATCCATATTACAAGTTCAAATATCTTTTTTGGTCATCTCATCCACAAATTTTTGTTGATTCTCCCCTTGCAATTTCCACCACTTAATCTTAGTCTCCACTTGTGGTGTTCGTTTCCTTATACATTTCCTACTTCGAAAATTAAGCACCGCTACTCTATGTTGGGTTGTCGTACTCTCACCAGGGATCACCTTACAATCAATATAACTCTTTCTCCAAGCACTCCTTACTAAGAAGAAGTCAATTTGGCTCGCATTACCGCCACTCCGATAAGTCACTAAGTGGGATGTTCTCTTCATAAACCATGTGTTAATGATACTCAAGTCATGTGTTGATGTGAATTCCAAAATATCATTTCTTGCTTCATTCTTATCTCCAAAACCATACCCTCCATGAACACTCTCAAACCCATCTCGCCTAGAACCCACGTGTCCATTAAGATCACCCCTAGTACCATTTTTCATCCCTAGGAACCTGTTGCACCACTTCCTCTAAGTCCTCCCAAAAAACTTGTCTTATAGAGACATCTAATCCTATTTGTGGCGCATATGCACTAATGACATTCACAACCTCATCCCCTATCACTAGCTTAACACTCATAATTCTATCGCTCTTCCTAGACACCGCTACTACATCATCAATATACTCCCGATCAATAAGAATACCTACTCCATTTCTACCCTTATCCTTTCCTGAGTACCAAAGCTTATAACCCCAAGGAGCTACCTCTCTAGCCTTGGCTCCAACCCACTTGGTTTCTTGTAGGCACATTATATTTATTCTCCTCCTCTTCATAACATCTACAATTTCAGCTAATCTTCCTGTAAAAAAACCTATGTTCCATGTCCCAAAGCGTAACCTACTACCATTACCCCTACCCCTACCATTAACGTGGACTAGCTTATTTACCCGCAACCCTTGCATATTTGACACCACGCCCGGGTCCTGGGGTGGCGCGCCGCTTCGGGGCGACGACCTAGCAACCCTTGCACATTTATCACTACACTCAGGTCTAGGAAGTGCAGTGCGTCGCTGAGTAGGGAACGCCCCAACGATATTTATATTGTGGTTCATGTCATAAGATGTGGCTAAGTTTTACGTTGGCCGCCACAAACCTACCGCAACCCTCCTCCTTTGTCCGGGCTTGGAACCGGCTGTAAAGGCCACCAAGTGACCCTCACAGACGGAGTTATTTACAAAACTAAAAATATAAAAAGAAAATGATGAATGTTAACTAAAACTCCAAATATAGTGTGATAGTGTTTATGGATCTAATTCTTATAATTACATCATTTAAGGAACCAAGTGCTTCTAATAATTTGCCTTGTAATAGGAGTTTCGATTGCTTTGTACAAAGAAAAAGGTACTCTATTATGAAGAAATATTAAAAGAGGTACTCTCAGGGGTGGAGCCAGTCCAGAGCCCGGGGGGCAGAAGCCTCCCCGGCCACCAACTCCATCCTTGAGTATCGTTAGTTTTATCTCGTGTAGCCGTCCCTAATATTGGTATATATGTAGTATTATTTCAATAGTTTAAAGTGGTTAAGTTGGTTAAGAGTTTTGTTTTAAGATGAGAGGTCATGGGTTCAAACCACACCAAACTTATTTTTTTATTTTATTTGAACTTTATTTTTTCAATTGGACTCTTTATTGTTTTATTTGAACTTATTTTTATTATATCTATTTTTTTAAGAATTTATTAGCTATAAAAAAATCAACTTCTTACTTTTGAGACTCAATTAACTTAATGTCTAAATTAAATTTTATGAAAAATATAAACAATCTATAGCTAAAAATAAAAAAAAAATGTGAAAATATTATAATTTTTAACCAACATATCAAAACGACAAAGTTTCAGTGTGCTGAAACTTAAAATTTTTTGCCCAGCCCTGGCGGGCTGAATTTCAAAAAATTACTCCTAATAATTAAACTAAAATTAGCCCCCAACTGTCAATTCCCGACTCTGCCACTGGATACTCTATAATTATATTAACCGGGAGCTTCGATTGCTTTGTACAAAGAGGTACTCCAAAGATGTACTCTTTTATGAAGAAATATTAAAATTATATTATTTTGTTTTCATTTTTATAATTTTGAATCATTTGTTTATTAACTAGATGTTCTCTCTTTCTCTAGTTTCTTTCAAATTTATACCACTAACCACTCAATAGAACATATCATCAATATAAAACCAATTTAATAAACTTTCATTCTACTGAAATATTCCCTCCAATAAATAATACTACAACCACTCAATCATATAGGACATACACTAATTAATTTAAGAATATATATTATAACTTTAAAAAAAACCCGCTTGATACATACTAAGCGGTATGAGCATGAAGAGAGTTTATTAAATTCTTCCAAATAGATCATTTCTATTCTGACATTAACCCCCATTGTAAATGCTCTAAGAATGAAGTAGTTTATGCGGAGAGTTTGAAGTAAAAAGAAATGAAGTCAAATCTGCTCTTTTTTATTTTCTCATTTTGCTATTAGTATGTTCTTTGTCTCCAAACTAGTTTTAATCTTATAAACTTCCAATTATGTAGGAGAAATACTCGAGACCTCGAAATCTCAGGAAGTCATTGGTGAGAAAACTAAAGCTTCTAGCTGTAAATGGAAACTTTGTTAGAGTATATATATTATATTATCTTGTTACCTTAAATATATATAGCCTTAGACTCTCCTTCACCGAGACCCATTTCACCCCCACCCCCTCCTTTACAAAACACGCTCTCGGCTTCTCCAAGCCCAAGCCCACCCGACACTACATCCTCCCCTCCTCCACTTGCGGATCATGTTACCTCACCTCAACATTCCCGTCGACCCATTACCCGTAGCCAACGTGGGATTTCCAAACTCAAACGCTTGTTTAACCTTCATACTACCATTAGTAAGTCTCCCTTACCTAAAAATCATGTTTCTGCATTACAATACATAAATTGGAAATTGGCAATGAAAGATAATATAATATATATAATCTAACAAACTTGGTCAAAGTTATCTGTTAACCCTAATATAGTTGAAAGAATGTTATCCTCTTTGGACTTTTGGTCTAACGACTCATTTTGAGCATACTACTGTCTAGATTACTTAAATTCATGAGGATTTGTTTTTTTTTTTTAATACTTGGTTATTTAATATAATGTCCAAGATCCGTCTTTGTTCACATCAAATTGAGAATATTGAATGGTGGTTATTTTTATTGAAGTGAATTATAAAAAAGCAAAAGATAAATTAACAATAAAAAAATATTTTTTTTCATCGTTTAGATGGCGTCTGGACAGTCTAGGCGACGTCGAGGCGGCCTAGCGACTAAAAATCATCTATGATCCAAAAACATGTCTAGAGGAACTAATCGAAGAAAATCAGTGCGAATTTTCGATTTCTAACGTCTAGACGAACCTAAGTAGCATTGGTTTTGAACATTGATTATTATTAGCTTTAAATTGTAGGTTTAGTTTAATCTATATATACACTATTAGTTCGGTTGATTTTATTATAATGGTTAATTTTACTATGGAGTTTACAAGGTGGTTATTATCATAAAATTAATTTTAGTAATAAATAATTTTAGTGATAATTAGAGTAATATAAAAAGTTTGTCCACTCTATCAAAAAAATAAAAAAGAAAAAAAAGTTTGTCGACCAAAGTACAGATGGATATAACCGTTGTTAATTCGTGGTGAAATTTAGAATAAAAAATTATTCAGCAAAGTACTTACAGATATCTGACTTGGTAATACGTCCCTAACCATGTGATGATGAAGAATTTGATGGTTGGTTTTGAGACTAGTAATTTGGTTGCAATATGTATTCTCTAACATAGCACTAAAGTTTGCTATCAATAGTTGGTTTCAGATACTTTGCAACTAGACACTTCGATCAAACGGATCCAGTTGCAAATCCAATCAATAATTTGTATTAGAGTCTGGATTACTGTTCAAATCATCGGTCTCTGATTTGTTCAATACTCGTGTTGTTAATTTTATATATATAAAAAAGGACGTTAGTATGGTGAATTGATGTATTTACTTCTTTTTATTAGTATTATTTCTAGCAATTTTAAATATTTATTTAATTGTAGTTTTTTACTAAAACTTATTCTAGAGAGTTTTTTTTAATATATTTTATTGTTTATTATAATTATTAGTGACTGTGAATGTTAATAAAAAAGATTATGGTTGATAGATTGTTAAAGCACTGAGAGCTTAACGTGTTGAATAGTTTGATTTTCAAGGTTTTGATTTTTCTAAATATACTAGAAGGATACTCATTGCTTCCCTTTGGGAAAAAAACTTGATACATTTAATATATTTAAATTAAACTTAAAAATAGCAAATCTTCATTTAAAAGAAAAATATATAAGTTATTTGATTAATAAGAATAAATTTTAAAGACATAAAACATCCTCACCTTTCGAAGTTATCCAAAAACTGCAACTGTAAACAAATGTTTAAGATTGCTTCACATATTATAAAGAGTCATATAGCTTTAGTAATGTGTGATTTAACACGCCCTCTCATGTCCAATTCATTTGGTCCGTGACGCTAATGTCATTAGGACCCCAATATTGAACCATGACTCTGACAACATGTAAACAAATGTCTAACGCATAAAACAGGTACCTTAGAGAATAAGGATTGCCTCATATATTTAAGGAGCCACGTAGCTCGAATGACCATCTGAATTTCAAAACGTTGAAACTAACTCCCTCAAGTTGCTTACTTGGAGCATGCGATTAAAACATCAAAAAGTTACAACTAAACCCCTAATATCACGCGTTGCCAATCACACACTGCTACGTGACATTTAAGAGGTTATTTGTTCCAAATAAATAAGTTGAGAGGGTTAATTATAATGTTTTGAAATTCATGACCTAGTTGCGGTTTTTAAACAATTTTAAAACATACTAAAAATTATATTTTTAAATTATATAAAAATTAACTTTCAAAAATATATATTTTGAGCAGGTATGTATTATGTATTGAAAATGTTAATCTCTATTGAAGTATTTCACTTTTTTTTGATATACTAAAAGGAAAAGCAGAAGTAGTGGACTTACACACAAGTTGAACTAAAAACTAAGAAGGCTTACACACCAATTGAACCAAAAACTGAGAATGTTACATACGACACCGTCTTATTATTAGGTAGGTAGAGGTATTTAAAATAATTGGAGGGATAAAGGTGTAAATTATTAATGAGGAGAGGAAAGGAAGCCTTTAAAAGGCCATCAAAGATACGTCACCGTTTTGATCCTAGTTAGGTTGGTGCCACAAGCTGAGAGAAATGAGAGGAGGTTATCATGATTGATGACAGGTATATAGGGACAATCCGGGAAAATAAAATCAGAATACAAAGGGTATAAAAGGAAGCAAATTTTAAGGACATAATTGGAAGAAATTGGAAAAATTATGAAATTGGCACTGTTCACTTCGTTCAGCTTTGTATATATAGATAGATAATTTTGTTGGAGTTGCATGTATATTAAGGGTAAATTACACTCATGGTCTCTGAACTTTATCCATTTTTACATTATAGCCACTACACTTCATTTCTTCCCGGTATGGTTACTGAACTTTACACTTTTTTAATATCGGTGGCCACTCAATGCTTCAAAACGACCGTTGACGGCTAAAAATAAAAAATCCAAAGCGTTAATAATATTCTAAGGAACTTTAATTTTTGAAAATTTTCATTTTGAGGTCATTTATGTGTTGTTTGGTTAGGAGAGAGAAAATGAATTTTTAGAGAGAGAAAGCTCCAAAAAATGTGATTTTCGAAAGTAAAAAATGTGGTTTCATGATAAATATCGTCCTGATCAATTTTATTCTTAAATGTTTTCATTTTGAGACCGTTAACGATCGTTAACAGACATTTTGAGAAGTTAGTTAAAATTGAGTGACCATCGATGTTAAAAAGTGTAAAGTTCAATGACCATACGGGAAAGAAATGAAGTTCAGTGGCCATAATGTGAAAATGGATAAAGTTCAGTGGCCATGGGTGTAATTTACCCTGTATATTAATGCACAAGTTCTACCAATCACATTGTCTTACTATACCTAATTAAATTAATTAGTTCTCCATCTACTTCTTGATCTTTTTATTTCGAAAATATTTAAACGGATTAGATATTATTAGAATAATATTTTTTTTTTTGGTAGGTAAAGGAAAGAAAAAAAAAAACAAAAAACCAAAACATTAACTCGGGATTAGCCTGGGAAAGCTAACCCCAACCCGATCCTCAGAAAGCAAGGAATAAAGGAAATCCGAAGGTGACGAGAAGGTAGTGACTCCCAGCATCCTCACCTGTCCCTCAGCAGCAAGGCGGTCAGCAACTTTGTTCTGCTCCCTAAAGACATGCTCAAAGTTGATGGAATCAAATGAAGAACACAACCTTTTGATTCATTTAACTAAATTTTGGTTGCTCAAACATAAGGCCTTCTTTTCAGAGATAATTTTAACTGCTTTAAGGTTATCCGATTCCACCAGAAGATTTTTTAATCCCATATTTTTAGCGAGCCTAAGCCCAGAGAAAATTCCCCAGAGCTCAGCAGAGAAGGAAGATCCCACTCCTAGGTTCTGAGCGAAGCCAGACACCCAATCACCTCCAACGTCTCTCAAGACCCCACTTTCCGCTATCCTACCATTTGACAAACAGGAACCATCAGTATTTAACTTCACAGTTCCTTCCCGGGGTTTGCTCCAGCCCAATAAGTGAACCGCCTTTCTCTGGCAAGTGTTCGGTATACCCTCCTCCTTGAAGCTATTAATAAAGGTATTAATTTTTTTGAGAAAAAAGTAAGTAAATTCGGAAAGATGACTGCCCCTTCTCCAAAGATGTCAGCGTTCCTCCACTGCCAGAGCTGGTGACAAACAACCGCAAAGAGAATAGCACCATGCTCCAGCTCAGGCAAAAGCAAACATTTAACTCCATCTATAAACCAGTCCTGCCCATGATAGTTAAAGAAATTAGTCAGTAAATGGCTCGGAATAATTTCCTTCCACACCTTTTGCTCTTCTCACAATCTCTGAGAGTATGGCAGGTACACTACAAGAAAATATCAGTTTACCTACGACACAATATCGTCGGTAATCATAAGATTTTCATTGGTAATATAAGTTACCGACGACATACAAACGAAACTAATGTCGTAGTCAGATTGCTTGTTGGGAAAATGGTTGCCGACGACAAAATCATTGTCGTTGGCATTAGCGAGAACATGGTTGTTAGTAAGTTGTAAGTGTACAACCATAAGAATCAATTGTTGTTGTTATTGGACACGACATGTGTCGTCGTTAAGTCGTCGTTAATTTTCACATTCAATTTGTCATGAATTTAGAAACATGTGTTGTAGGGAAGTCGTTTGTAATATCATCGTCAAAATGTCGTTGGTAAACTATATATATATATATATATATATATATTATACCTGATAAATCATCAAATTTAAATTTGTATACTATATTAATTTTTCAATAATTCTAGAACTAATAAATAATATCCCGTGCAATAAAATAATTAAAATAATAATTTAAATCATCAAACTAATGAGATAATATATCCAAAATTATTCCAACGTTCTAATAAGGGCTAGAGTTTTGAAAGTGATTACTAAATTATGGCTATATAAATAATATTCCAAAATCACACTAATGCAACAAAAAAAATATACAATGAAGCTAGCAAGAAGACTTTAGAGGTGTAGTTCAAATGCGAAGGATCTTCGATCCTATCATATCATTATAGTTGGCGTTGGGGTTGGGGTTTTCTTCCCATGGCCTGTGTTTTTCTTTCCTTTTCTCTTTTCCTGCATGCTGCTGTAAAGCTCCTAAATACCAAAAAAAAGAAAGAAACAACAGGTCATTCATTATTATGATTAATTTGTTCATTATTACAATTTTCTAACTGTTGGCGTAACTGAGTTTCTTCTACCTGTAGGCATCCATATTTTTCATTCAAATCTTGAACTTATTGCTCTAATTTGAGAAGTATATTCAACAAACGATGGAGGTGCAGAAATCGTGTCGTTGTTATCGCTATATAAACAAGCTATTGATCCACTAATGAACTGTCTACAAATGGTTGAAAAATTAAACATCAAAGCAGAAAAGCACAAACATAAGCTTGGATACCAAAATATAATTGCAAAAAAAAAAAAAAATCAGCAGCATTTCCTAGAATTCAATAAACAAGAAAAATTATCCAAGTCAAGGAAAAAGCAAAGATGAGAATAGCAAAAATAAAATTCTTCAAGGAATTTGTTTATTATAAAGGTACTAAAATAGGTATAAAGTTTTTGGGAAGTACCAATTTAGGCTCCACGTATCAAATAGCACCAAAATAAGATTAACGTTTAAAAAATGTACCAATTTAGGCCTTGATAATTAAACGTCACACGTCATTCATATTATTCCGTTAAGATATTTCAATTGTACATGGAGAGAGAAACCAAAACCTAACAGATTAATATGAATGGCGTGTCACATTTCATTATGAAGCCTAAATTGGTACTCCTTTTTAATCGTTAAACCTGCATTAGGCTCCACTTACAAGTAGCACCAACCAATATAGGTTTATTTTGTACATGGAGCCTAAATTGGTGCTATTTTGTACGTGGAGCCTAAATTAATACTTACCAAAAAAACCGTAAGCCTATTTTGGTACCTTGTCCCCATATCTCGTCACAACTTATATTTCCACAAAATTTCAGATTGTATATGTGAGTTTTTTGGATTATAATACATTAATCATCTTAATGAGAAACGTAGAGCATAGATAGTGTAGTAAATTTTCTTTGGTTTTTAGAATTTAACATCTTTCTTTCTTTAAATTCAATAATAAAGATATTTGATCTAGTACAAAAAAAAAATAAAAAAATCTTAAGAAACAAACTTGAATTCTTACCAAAACTTGTGAGTCAGACAATTGTATCTCTTTCACATTCTGATGTTTATTTCTTTAATATGAAGTCTAATGGTAGCATGAGACCACTAAACCCAGAAACCTGCTTGACAACTTCTTCTTCCATTTCTACAAGCCCTTGACAGAAAGTCTCAATATTGTGTGCCTCACGAAAACCCGAATTCTCTCTGTTCTCTCTGATTCCATCTGTAGATATTGGACCAGGAACATTTGACAGCATCTCGAATCCTTTGCAATCAATGGACACCATGTATGCATCCTGGACAATAGGTAAAACTTCAATAAAAATTAATGCTTCTGATAATAGATAACCAACAAACATGTATACGAAGGCCTGTGACAAAACGAATTATGTTCACTATGGTTCGATCTGAACTACCATCTTGACCTCGTTAGCAGTTAAGGTTTTCTCATATAACTCAACCAGACATCAAAATCAGAAGTATATCATCTTATTAATATGTCACAACCTACTGGTATTAGGAACATGTTATGAAAGGGCATCTTACTCTTGCGTTTACATCCATGTGTATGACACAAAAAAGAACAATGGCTCTATGTCTTACTTCGCTATGATTACTGCCATCGATTAGCTTAGCTGAAAGAGATGCTGCATATGAAATAGTTTTAGATGTTAACTACTTTTTAGATATTAAATTAGTTACAACGTATGTACACTATCGGGCTCAATCAATCGTTTTCAATGATGTCATTCTTACCTAAGGGATCTATTTTCGATCTCTCCATATCTTATAGTTCCACTCCATGAGTTCGTCCATAGCCATCAATCAATGTGCATGAACTGGAAAAATGAATCAGATTTATTGCAACCATGTCATATTCCGTGATGATAACAATTTTAACAATCCCTTAGTCACTAAATTCTCACTCAATAGCACTAGAAAATACAATGCACAATACTTGAATACCTTATATTGAACTTATAAACTCGATTTTTTTCACCTTCAAGTAGCTCGATAAGAATTTCACTTCTTGATGAGGAAATATGACCAGAAGAACTTAATACACCAAAAACTGTATAAGTGGACTCGTTTATCACACTTTGTTCACAGAGTATCACTTCTCGACACTTTTCAGAGCCAACTTAGCCTATAACAAAAATAAAGTAATAGTCAATGTTAACATCCCTTTTTTCCTACGATAAGATTCAGCAATGATATTCTACAGAAAAATAATCATGTGCAGTAAGAAGTCTGATACAATATTTAGATTCTGTCCCAGCAGTTATAAAGATAAGACTTTTGATCATGCTGTAAATACCAGTACATTAAACATAGGTTACTCTATCATTTGAGGATATACTTTCATTTTAATCAATAGTATTTGCAAGCTCTTTTTTCATATTGTTGAAGCATAAGATATAGCAAGAATATATCATTATCTATTTGAATTATCAAAGTTTCAGTCCACGAATAAATACCCCATAAGCAGATTTACAAATCTAGAATTTCATCATTATTAGAAGTTGGGTAAATTTGACAAACCTTTTCATCATTAAGAGCAACAACATCCCCATTCAAAACAACCCTAGCTGGTAACTGGACATCACACCAAATATAGATTAAATAGTTGAATAATACACAATAATGAGTCAAATGCAGCAACAATCTTCTTCACTGACTTAAGTATATTTGCTGGTGGACCTGGAAAGGGACTTCCCACAGACACTGAAGCTCTCTCATCAATGATTGTATTCTACGTGAAAAAAGAAGGAAATCCAAAAGTAATCACTGAACGGCCAATACAAATTCACGATATGAACTTTGTTGGAAGCAAAGATGCAATGTATTTACATCTCATGCATAGTTTATGAAACTGTTCTACTGCATATTAACATCTACTGTTGCATGCTATTTGAGCAAATTTGTCTAAAAGCATATAGAAATAACCCAAAGAAGATTTACTTAACTCATTAATACAATTAAAAGGACACGATAAAAATGAATATCACTGTAAGAAAATGAACACAATAAACAATAAGTCTAGCAAGGATCATACCATTAGAACATTATTAGAAGAGAAAATAGGCAGACATAGTGATTAACTCTGTTTCTTCTCATATTATTTAGTGTCAAAACCATAATGGAAGACAGAAGATGGCATCACTAGAGAGGTAAATTACTTAATTACTACATTATTATTATTATTATTATTATTATTATTATTATTATTATTTCCTTCCATTAGTTAAATTAATTTCATTCAAAGGTAAATAATTAATACGGAAAACAAAATTAAGTATATTAAATTTTTAAATTAATATGCAGGCACCGAACTCCAGTATATTAACACAAAAGTAGAAGAAACACACAAACTTCAGCCATAGCTACAATTATTGAAGTAGAGCCAAAGAATAACAATAAAGATCAAAATGGAAGCTTTTCCTATTTCAGCTTTTCTTCTTAAAAGTAAAAACTATTAAACTGTTCCCAGGAACACAAATTAAGATAATTCAAACAAACACCCAAAAATCATAACCAATAACAACCCAAACATTTTCCCCAATTTAAGCATATCAGTTGAACCCAAAACTATCATTACAACATTATAACAAATACATTACAGCCAAGATTGACCATGAAAATGAAAGCTGAAAATCATGGCCGACAAAGAGAAAAAAGGTGAAAGAAAGAATTTGTACCTGTTGAAGGAAATTAAGGCTAAGGTATAGCAGTGGAAATATAAAAATTTTAGCCTACTTCCTTTTAACCATATGATCCGTTAATCGTTATTTCATATAAAGAGGGATAAGAAGGAATACCTTTCGATGAACAATCTACCGTTGTTAAAGAAGCGCCCACAATTCTTCTCCGAGATTCCAACCACAAAGTTTAATACGGTGAGGCTAAGATGAAATCAACCCTTATGAGATGCAACCAAAATAGATTGCCTCTAATAAACCAACACAAGATCAAAGAGAAAGAGGGATGAATAAGATTAATCAATCGATGGAATGCCGAATTAATTCTTGTCCACGAACTTGGGGAATAGAATTCTTTTTCTCTCTTAATTAAGAAATTTTGAAAATCACTTAAGGGGAGGGATATAGGCTTAGTCGAAATTCATTAGGGGAGGGGTATATATATATTAGCTTGTATCTAAACCCTAGTTAGATAGGAATAGGTTACTTAATAGGAATCCAATTCGGAAAAGGATTCGTAATTATTATCTCACTATATATCTAATATATTTAGGATAATAATAAATAACCTAATTGGATAATAATAGGAGTATATTAATCTAATTAAAACTCCTAACTTAATTATCTCTTAATTAATTTAATTCATAATCCTAATCTAATTAGGATTAATGGAATAAAATTAATTCCTTACTAACATATATAAATTTCGACCCCCTCCTAGTATTTGGGCCTTACTGGGCTTAATTGGGCTTCCATCTATTAATCATATCCATCTCTCTTTTGGTTCCAAGTCTTATGTGTGATCCATTAGGTCCTTACTACTTCTGGCCGTATGCAACCTATTAAACTAATTTCTTCAAGAATTATATTTAATCCCTTGCATAACGGAATGATGTACAGAGTATGTTATTGGCAAGTCCGTAATCATTCCCCCAGAGTCCGTTAAGAAGACAGGTTGATTCTGTCGTTAACCCTTCCGTATTAGTTACGGTATAATACGATCCTTTATCAACTACATCCTTGAACTGAATCTTATGACTATGGGTAATGTCAAGTCACATATAGCGAGACGTTCGTTTTACTTGTTATTGGCCGAGTCAACTCAAAAAGATAGGTTAAGTGAAATTTGTATTTCTACTCTTAAGCTATCACCTTGCAAGGGTTTAGAGTCAAGTCTTCCACAAGCGATCCTTGGATGTATCTCCCATTAATCGGGAGTGATAAATGCTCAATCCAATGTATAACTACCCTGAAATTACTTCCTGTGACACCCAACCTTTGCAGTTCACACCCCAGAGTCATCTCTGTTAAGGATCGTGGGACCACAGGATCAAAGTCTCACATTCAGTAATTCAGGATGACCAATTAACATTCCTTTGAGTCTGAGGATTAGTTATACCTATTAATACCAATGAGATGAACAGTTGACAAGGATGAATCTACCCATCCTGTTATCTCAAGTCGGATCCCCAATCCTAATGAACAACGTTTCACCGGATCTATGTAACTGTCCAGATATCTATATATGTGAAGCTTGTGAGATCAGCTTTCTGTCGGACAGAAGACATTGTTACATACAAGTCTCAACTGTGATATATCAATCATAAATATATCACTTGACTTGGGGTGGTTTTAAGTTTATTAGTTTATTATAAAGTTTTGTCTCACTTCATGCTTGTATGAACACTTTATAATCACTTTAAACAAACTTACAGATTTCCTTTTATTAGACTTTATTTAGTGCTTAAAAGGGATTGCCTTTATATAGTTATAAAACATATATCTCATTAAAACAAATGATATAAAGAACAATTCATTTACAATAAGTTTGTATCCTGCAACAATTGACTATAGGACACAAAACCCCAACATACTCCCACTTGGACTAAAGCCAATTGTTTCTAAAACTTATCCCAGTAGAAGTTAAATGACGATCATGTACTTTCTGGGTTAAAGGCTTTGTCAACGGATCTGCAACGTTGTCCTCTGTAGGTACTCTTTCTATTCTCACATCTCCTCTAGCCACAATCTCTCTAATGATGTGGTATCGCTTTAGGTAGTGCTTGGATGCATTATGAGACCGTGGTTCCTTTGCTTGCGTAATGGCTCCATTGTTATCACAGTACATAGTAATGGGATTGACAATGTCAGGCACCACACCTAGTTCTGTAATGAACTTTCTAATCCAAACTGCTTCCTTTGCTGCTTCCGCATCAGCGATGTACTCTGACTTGGTCGTAGAGAAAGCTACGCTTCCCTGCTTGGAACTTTTCCAACTGACCGTGCCCCCATTTAGGATAAACAGGTATCCTGATTGGGATTTAAAATCATTCTCATCTGTGAGATGACTAGCGTCTGAAAATCCTTGTATTTTCAGATCTCCTTCTCCGTACACTAGAAACATATCTTTAGTTCTTCTCAAGTACTTAAGAATGTTTTTGACGGCAATCCAATGCTCGTCTCCCGGATTCCCTTGGTAACGACTCGTTACAGATAACGCGAACGCTACGTCGGGTCTAGTGCATAGCATAGCATACATAATCGAACCGATCGCGCTGGCGTATGGGACTACAGCCATGCGTCATTTGTCATCATCATTTTTAGGACATTGATGATTGTTTAACTTTACTCCATATACCATGGGTAAGTTACCTCGTTTCGATTCAAGCATGCTAAACTGATTTAGCACATTTTCAATGTATGTAGCCTGTGAAAGACCAAGCAGTCTACACGATCTATCTCTGTAGATCTTTATACCAAGTATATAGGCTGCTTCACCAAGGTCTTTCATTGAGAAGTTACCAGATAACCATATTTTCACTGACTGTAATAGAGCAATGTCATTTCCCATTAACAGTATATCGTCCACATATAGTATGAGAAATGCTATAGAGCTCCCACTTGCTTTCTTGTAAATGCAAGCTTCTTCGCAATTTTGTTCGAAACCAAATTGTTTTATGGTTTCGTCAAAACGCTTGTTCCAGCTTCTAGATGCTTGCTTGAGTCCATAAATGGATCTCTGAAGTTTGCAAACTTTATTTGCATCCTTTGATATGAAACCTTCAGGTTGCATCATGTATACATCCTCAAGCAGGTTTCCGTTTAGGAAAGCTGTTTTCACATCCATTTGCCAAATCTCATAATCAAAATGAGCGGCAATTGCAAGCATGATTCTGATTGATTTGGACATAGCAACGGGAGAGAAGGTTTCATCATAATCAACACCTTGTTTTTGACGATATCCTTTCGCTACCAACCTAGCCTTGTAGGTGCTAACCTTTCCATCCATGTCAGTCTTCTTTTTGAAGATCCATCTGCACCCAATGGGTTTTATCCCTTCGGGTGGATCAACCAAAGTCCAAACTTGGTTAGTATACATGGAATCCATTTCAGAATCCATGGCCTCAAGCCATGCTTTAGAATCTGGACTAGTAAGAGCCTCTTCGTAGTTTTTGGGTTCGTCGTCTAACACGGGAACCTCGTCATTATCTCCCACTAGAAAACCATATCTAACTGGGAGTTCACGAACTCTTCGTGATCTACGAATAGGTGCCACTGGAGTCTCATCTAATGGGACTTCTTCTGGTACCTCGACCGCCTCTGTTGTTTCAGTCGGTGTTTCTTCCTCTTGAACTTCATCGAGTTCAATCACGCTTCCCTTTTGTGTTTCTTCGAGAAACTCTTTCTCTAAGAAGGTTGCGTGTTTGGATACGATTACTTTCTGATCATCTGGATGATAGAAGTAATATCCCATAGTTTCCTTAGGGTATCCGATGAAGAAACATTTATCAGATTTAGAATCTAATTTGTCGGACGCAACGCGTTTGACATATGCTGAACAACCCCATACTCTCATGAAAGAGAACACGGGTTTTCTACCAACGAACAATTCATATGGCGTGGAACTAGCGGATTTAGTTGGTACTCGATTTAGGGTGAAGAGGGCAGTTTCTAAGGCATAGCCCTAGAACGTCTTTGGAAGTAAGGCCATGCTCATCATGGATCGTGCCATATCTAATAGGGTACGGTTTCTCCTCTCGGATACACCATTGTGTTGTGGCGTATAGGGAGGTGTCCATTGTGAGCATATCCCACATTCAGTTAGATAATTCAGAAAATCATCAGAAAGATATTCGCCACCTCGATCAGATCGAAGGGTTTTTATTTTCTTTCCTAATTGATTTTCCACTTCATTCTTGAAGCATTTGAACTTGTCAAAAGCTTCTGATTTGTGCCTCATCAAGTAGATATAACCATAGCGAGTATGGTCATCTATGAAGCTAATGAAGTATCTGAATCCTCCTCTTGCTTGGACTGACATAGGACCACATACATCTGAATGAATGAGTCCTAGAGTGTCTGATACACGCTCACCTTTATTGCTAAAGGGTGTCTTTGTCATTTTACCTTTTAAACATGATTCGCATGTTTCCAATGATTCAGAATCGATTGGATCTATAAGCCCATCTGAATGTAGCTTTTAGTATGCGTCTCTTGTTTATATGACAATCCCACAAGCAAGTTGAATTATATAGCTTATGTCTTTTGGTATCAATTGCGAAAACAGAAATGTAACACATAAATCCCATTTTGTGATATTCCTGAAAAATAGAAAATCCCATCTCTATAAAAATCGCAATGTTTGTTCTTTATCGAAATATAGAACATACCAGATGTTGGAGTACCGGCTTTTTCCCTTCTTGAGGGTAGCTAGGTACACCAAACAGTTTCTTTTCCAATGCCTTTCTTCACCACAGAAGTGGCACTCTCCTTTGGGCTTCTTCACTTCCTTTCCCTTAGTTTTGTTGGGCACGGCTTTCTTACCTTTCTTTATATTGGGCTCAACTGACTTGAGCATATTTGCAAGCTCTTCAAAAGAGGTTTGCAAGTCATTCATCTGATAGTTCATAATGAACTGTGAATAACTCTCTAGGAGGGATTGAAGAATTAAGTCTATGCTCAATTCGTTATCCATCGCAAATCCAATACTAGAAAGTTTGGTAATGTAGCCAATCATCTTGACACAATGTGTCATGACAGATGTGCCCTCTTGCATCCTACTAAGATATAGCATCTTGGATATCTCGTAGCGTTCGCACCTGGTCTGTTTCCCAAACAATTCCTTTAGGTGCATGATGATGGAACAGGCATAGTTGCCTTTGTAATTCCGATGTCATCGATGCAAGTATGATGCATCCGGCATGATCGTCATCAGCCTTGTGCTTCTGATAAGCATCAATTGGGAGCATCATCCTCAGGGATAGGGGGTATCGATGTATCAAATACATACCCTATTTTTTATCGAACTTCAAAACGATTTTGAGGTTACGAAACCAGTCGGTGAAGTTTGAACTATTCAACTTGTTATCGGTAAGTATATTTTGCAGATTGGTGTTAGTCATGATTTTAAGAGTGTTTAATTAAACTTGAGAGTGAGAAAGAGTAAACGTATGTCATTCATTTGCTTTAAAGTATAACAATCTAAAATTATAGGCCTTTTAATTTATTTCAGATTGCTCCCACTATTTTGCCAAATTAATAACCCTCCATATTAATTCGAAGAATTTCACAAATCCTTTAGTGAGCTAGGATCCTAACTCTTGAGATTTCGCCTTGAGTTTACTCAACAAGCTAGTCTCATTCATTAGGTAGATTCATACAATCAATCACATCTTTAATGTGATTCCTAGGTTATTGGGTTACTAACCACATTAGTAACTAATATGCTATTCATATTAATCCCAACCGTTTTGCCCATTAGTTTATGACAACATGAGTTTACTCATCCAATTATCATAATCTAATTTAAGTATTACCCCATATTCATGAAAAATGATTTTCGATAATTCAGGTGTTACCATAAGACCCCGAGCTTGAGTTTACTCAACAACCCAAAGGCCCCCAGTACTGCCGGCTGAATTATAATATTAGGGAGGGGCAACCGATTTTAATAACTTACTTATTTACTTAACTTTTTAATGAGGGATTTTATTTAAGTCTCATAATCTAACTTAGTCTTGATTTGCTTTAGCATACATCAAACATACATACATTCACATACATTGGCGTTATGGACACATTATCTAAATTATTCCGTCGAGCCAAAGACGGAATAAAAGGCCAAACCTAAGGAAATACTAACTATTACATATTTCTATTTAGGTCCTCCGTCTTCTCCATGGCGCCTTGAAATTACATATTAATTTCTATACTACTATAAGAAAACTTCAATTGAATTGAAGGGAATCAGATGAGAGGAGAAATTACAATAGATAGTAGAAAGGCAGGACGCGCATGCCCTATTTCAAAAATACCAAAAGACTAAAAGAGGGTCCAAATATGTCCATAACTCCAAACATGCATAGACTCGATTAAATAAATTTAATTGGTTGATTACATAACCGGCTTATGTAATATTTAGGTTAATCACATTAACTCGTCAAATTAACTTTCATCCAATTTTACTTCTAATCGTTTTGTATCTTTATATTAATCCTTAGATTAATATAACCATATAAAACGTTGATTATGCTCGTCCCATTTATTTTGATTTTAATTCATTTAACACTTTGATTTACATATTTGTAAAAACAAACATTTAAACGAATTATTCATTCGATAATCAAAACAGAAAACTATTAATTTCTGAAACATATATTTACATAAAACGATTTTAAACTTATTTTAAAATCAAGTCGGTATCGGGCCGGGCCCGAGGGCGGGCTGCTGCCGATTGGCAGCAGCCCTTAGGGCACGCGGGGCGCTGCCGCCTTGCGGCAGCGGCGCCCCTGCGCCGCACGCGGCTGCTGCCGCGAGACAGCAGTCGCGTGACAGCGGCCAGTCGCGTCGTGAGGCGCGACTCGGGCTGCTGTCATATATTATATATATATATATATATATATATATATATATATCAGTTCTAAAACAATTTTAAAACGGTTTTCAGAAATAGGATAATCTACAATAGATTTCCGTTTTATCATTTAGAATTAATAAAACTAATTTTATCAACCTAACTATAAAACTAATAGATTTTGTTATAATGATTATCAACCGAAATAATTAAGAACATAAGCATAATCAGTTTTAATTAACAATTAATCAAAACTTTATTTATCTTTAGAATTAATCAATCAATACTATTTGTCAATTAATCCTAACCATAAATATTTATTCAATCCTATTGAAAACTTCTATATTTTCATATATGAAATAACGGATTTAACGATGGCTCTGATACCACTGAAGGAAATTAAGGCTAAGGTATAGCAGCGGAAATATAAAAATTTTAGCCTACTTCCTTTTAACCATAGGATCCGTTAATCGTTATTTCATATAAAGAGGGATAAGAAGGAATACCTTTCGATGAACAATCTACCGTTGTTAAAGAAGCGCCCACAATTCTTCTCCGAGATTCCAACCACAAAGTTTAATATGGTGAGGCTAAGATGAAATCAAACCTTATGAGATGCAACCAAAATAGATTGCCTCTAATAAACCAACACAAGATCAAAGAGAAAGAGGGATGAATAAGATTAATCAATCGATGGAATGCCGAATTAATTCTTGTCCACGAACTTGGGGAATAGAATTCTTTTTCTCTCTTAATTAAGCAATTTCGAAAATCACTTAAGGGGAGGGATATAGGCTTAGTCGAAATTCATTAGGGGAGGGGTATATATATTAGCTTGTATCTAAACCCTAGTTAGATAGGAATAGGTTACTTAATAGGAATCCAATTCGGAAAAGGATTCGTAATTATTATCTCACTATATATCTAATATATTTAGGATAATAATAAATAACCTAATTGGATAATAATAGGAGTATATTAATCTAATTAAAACTCCTAACTTAATTATCTCTTAATTAATTTAATTCATAATCCTAATCTAATTAGGATTAATGGAATAAAATTAATTCCTTACTAACATATATAAATTCCGGCCCCCTCCTAGTATTTGGGCCTTACTGGGCTTAATTGAGCTTCCATCTATTAATCATATTCATCTCTCTTTTGGTTCCAAGTCTTATGTGTGATCCATTAGGTCCTTACTACTTCTGGCCGTATGCAACCTATTAAATTAATTTCTTCAAGAATTATATTTAATCCCTTGCATAACAGAATGATGTACAGAGTATGTTATTGGCAAGTCCGTAATCATTCCCCCAGAGTCCGTTAAGAAGACAGGCTGATTCTGTCGTTAACCCTTCCGTATTAGTTACGGTATAATACGATCCTTTATCAACTACATCCTTGAACTGAATCTTATGACTATGGGTAATGTCAAGTCACATATAGCGAGACGTTCGTTTTACTTGTTATTGGCCGAGTCAACTCAAAAAGATAGGTTAAGTGAAATCTGTATTTCTACTCTTAAGCTATCACCTTGCAAGGGTTTAGAGTCAAGTCTTCCACAAGCGATCCTTGGATGTATCTCCCATTAATCGGGAGTGATAAATGCTCAATCCAATGTATAACTACCCTGAAATTACTTCCTGTGACACCCAACCTTTGCAGTTCACACCCCAGAGTCATCTCTGTTAAGGATCGTGGGACCACAAGATCAAAGTCTCACATTCAGTAATTCAGCCACAAGATCAAAGTCTCACATTCAGTAATTCAGGATGACCAATTAACATTCCTTTGAGTCTGAGGATTAGTTATACCTATTAATACCAATGAGATGAACAGTTGACAAGGATGAATCTACCCATCCTGTTATCTCAAGTCGGATCCCCAATCCTAATGAACAACGTTTCACCGGATCTATGTAACTGTCCAGATATCTATATATGTGAAGCTTGTGAGATCAGCTTTCTGTCGGACAGAAGACATTGTTACATACAAGTCTCAACTGTGATATATCAATCCTAAATATATCACTTGACTTGGGGTGGTTTTAAGTTTATTAGTTTATTATAAAGTTTTGTCTCACTTCATGCTTGTATGAACACTTTATAATCACTTTAAACAAACTTACGGATTTCCTTTTATTAGACTTTATTTAGTGCTTAAAAGGGATTGCCTTTATATAGTTATAAAACATATATCTCATTAAAAAAAATGATATAAAGAACAATTCATTTACAATAAGTTTGTATCCTGCAACAATTGACTATAGGACACAAAACCCCAACACCTATAACTTTTGCAGTTTTGTCGATTTTGCTTGCATTTGGCCTCTAAAGAAAAATGATTTAAACCTTAATCCAGATTAAGGAAGCAAATCAGTTCACAGGGAACTCAAATTACACAAAGCAAAGTAAGTAGAGGATTTAATTTTTACTCACCCAAATAAATCGATCCATGATGCAGTCCTGATATTGGAAGGGTTTGTTGTTAGCTCTTTCTTTTTATGTCGGTCCGCCCATAGTTGCAACTGGTCTTGAAGGGTTCATTGCTTTGTAGGAATATTTTTGGGAAATTAGAGAGAGACCGATTGGGAAATTAGAGGATTGGGATTAGGGTTCCTGGGAAGAGAGAGAGAGAGAGAGAAAGGTACAGGTTTTAGAGAAAGGAAAATAATGGAAAGTAAAGTTTAGGGGGGAAGTTTTAGGGAAATAAGCAGGAATTTTTTTGGTACTCTATTTTTCAGTCGTTGGCAAGTAGTTGGTGTTTGTTGTTTATAATTCAGCCATTAAATAAATGGTATGAAACTTGTTTGTATTTTGTCTCTATTTTAGACGATATAGCATTGACATGCATTTGTCATTGCAATTGCCAACGACATGTGTCATTTGTATTTTCTGTCGTCGGTATGTCGATTGTATTTTCTAAGTATTTTATTTATAGATGTTGCTTGATTAATTTCGTAAGTAAGTCGTTTGTATTTTATTACTAATAACAACGACATGTGTGTCGTTGGTAAAATGTCGTATGTAAACTGATATTTTCTTGTAGTGGTAGTTTCAGCCTGAGCTTTGCATCTACTGCAGGTATCAGCCTCCACTAGAGGGCGTCTTTTCCTTTCCACGTTCGTGAGCATCCTATTTTTAGCCCCAAGCCACAGGAAGCTCCTGATGCGATAGGGAACCTTTAAGGCCCAAATGCTCTTCCAAGCGACTGAAGGAGGAGAATCTAAGTTGATATAGAAAGCCTCAAACGCAGATTTACAGGAGTAGGCTCCGTTACTTGTAAGGGACCAGCAATGACTATCTCCATCACCCTCTTCACTGCTCACTTTAACTCCCCGAATCTTCAGTAGCGTTTCCAGATTAAGGTAAGCTTCAAAGTTCGACCACCTCCACTCTCCCTCTGAATCCACCACATCGGCAATACTCCATTTACGAATCTCCGGAGGCGGCGGAGAAGTACACTCCTCTAATAAAGGCTTCACCCCCAGCCAGGTGTCATTCCAAAAACTAATGGATCTGCCATTACCCACCGACCAACCAATCCCAGAGCAGAACTCAGAGAACAATGCATTGACCCCTTTCCATAAGAAGGAACAACAAGGAACTCTCTCTTTTGGCCCCCCAAAAACCTTATCCTTTCTATATTTACCACATAATAACAGAACCCAAAGAGCCGACGGGGATTGCCACATTCTCCAAAGAATTTTCATCAAAAGAACTTTATTATTGTCTCTGGCTTGTCTAATCCCTAACCCTCCCCTATTTTTAGGTTGGCAGACTTCTTTCCAAGGAACCAGATGGACTTTATTACCATCTTCCGAGTTCCCCCACAGAAAACGACGATTGATCTTATCAAGGCCATTAAGAACAGGTTCCGACAGCTTACAAGCTTGCATTAAGTGATTAGGAGCAGCACAGTTCACAGATTGGATCAATGTAAGCCGGCCCGCTAGAGAAAGGGAATTAGCTTTCCAATTTGCACACTTCTTATTAGTTTTATCAAAGATCTCTTTAAATGAAGCCTTTGAAACCCTATCACTGTGGAGAGGGATCCCAAGATAATTGCCAAAAGCCTTGGTCAGGGGGATGCCTGAAATCTCACTCAACTTCTTACAGACACTTTGGTTCATGTTTTTCGAGCACATCATTCTAGACTTCTGGATGTTAAGCTTTTGACCGGAAGCAGAGCAAAAGTTAGTAAGGATATCCATAATCACACCAATTTGCTCCTCACTTCCATCCACAAAGATCATCACATCATCAGCAAAGAACAGATGAGTGATCGAAGGGAAGAATCTATTGATGGAGACCAGCTGAAGCCTCCCAGAGTTAACAGCATCTTGGATAAGATGAGTGAGTCTTTCCATGGCGATAACAAATAAGAACGGGCTCATGGGATCCCCTTGACGGATTCCCCGGGAAGGAGTAAACTCCTCAGTCATATCCCCATTAATCAAGACTTGAAAGACAGGAGAAGAAATGCAAACCTCAGTTAACTTTCTCCACTTGTCAGGAATCCCAGCTTTCTCCAAACTATCCATAAGAAAACTCCAGTTAATCCGATCATAAGCTTTTTCCAGATCCAGTTTAAGAGCCACAATTCCTCGCTTACCCTTCTTGACCTTCATCGAATGAACCATCTCTTGAGCGATAACAATGTTGTCCATCATCTGTCTTCCCGGGACAAAACTTCCTTGATTCTGGCTAATAATCTCCGGGAGAATACACCGAAGTCTATTAGCCACAAGCTTGGTAACCACTTTGTAAATCACATTACAAAGACTAATAGGTCTCATCTGTAAGAAAGAGGTGTTGAAACACCTTTCCACATGATTTTGATTTGACAAAATTATTTAAGTTAATCCATGATTAAGAGGCAATTAAATTTAAGTGCTTTGATTTAATTGTACTACAGTAATATGTTTGTTCAATGTTGAGTATAAGTATAAATGAAAACAGAATAAAAAAGTAAGACAGAACGAAGTCAGCATGAGAACATAGCACAAGCTGAGTGAAGTGAACTCAGCATGATAGAAGAAAAGTCATCTTCAGAACAAAAACTTAAAGATGAAGCTGACCAAAGAAGCTGAGTGGTACGCAACTCACTATCAAAGAAGAGAAGTCTTCCTTTAAACTAATGCTTACAGACGAAGCTGACCACGGAAGCTGAGTAAGAATATGACTCAGAAACAAAGAACAAAAGCAATGTCAATACAGTCAAGCTGAGTGTTGGTTAGGACAGCGCGAATGATCCGTTTGCTAGAAGACAAGATCCAACAACTGTCTGCACCAATAATAGAAACCTTGGAATTACGCACAGAGTCAATTACGCACAGACGAACTAGCACTAGAAGATGTACCTGCGGGAAGAAGACAAGCCTGACGCCTGCTAATTTCAGACGACAGGATTGGCCTGCAAATCTGAAGCTGACCAGAACAATGACACAATAGATCCGTTTGAATCCAACAGATAATTCCAGATTCAAATCATTAGAGCTTCAGACCTCAACTATAAAAGGACAAGTTCATTCTTGGATCCTTAGCCGATTGCCGAAATACAAAAAGAGAAAAAGAGCATACATACAAAGCATATTCAAACAAGAAAAAGATCTTACACCAAATTTCCATTTCTGTGTAAAAGCTAGATTGATTTTGTAATCATCTAAAGTGTTCTTCATCTAGAAAGAACAAGTTTGTATCAATTGTAAAATTGAGAGAGTTGTGCTGAGTACTCGGTTTTAAGTGCTCAGCGGTAGAGAATCTGAGTGTTTGGTTATAGCGCTCAGTAGGAGTTGAGTAGATGAATAGAGGAAGGTACTCTTGCATATTCAACTGCCTTGTAAACGGTTTGTGCTCTACCTTTAAAGAGCTCAGTATTGGATTGAAAAAGCCCGGATGAATTCTGGGGACTGGACGTAGGCGGAGAGGCCGAACCAGGATAAGTCTGCTGAGTAATTTCTAACTCTCTCTCAATATATATATATATATATATATTTGTATGTGTTGCTTGATTAAATTGCTCAGGATATAAATTGTAAAAATGACACTAAGTAATCGTGGTGCTGAGTTGGAAGCTGACCTCAAGTGTCAATTCCCAACTCATAAGTAAAACAGTTCTAGTCAGCATCTGACTAAAGCTGTCTTACGTCTCTCGGCCGTGCTGACCAAAACAAAGATAAATAACTTAAGGAATTAATTAAGTCAGCATAATTAAGCGAAAAAGTTACATTAGTTCCTAACCCCCCCATTGGAACTAATCACATGGGACCAACAAGTGGTATCAAAGTAGTGTAGCTCACTACTCAAAGATATAACTATCTTGAGCTGATCCCGATAAATGGCTGAGAACAGCACTCGTTTCCTTCCAGGAAATCAAACAACACAGATACTCCCTGAGGGATTATCAATTAGTCGGCCACCCTTGTTTTTCGGATCAAACTATACATTTTGGAAAAATAGGATGAAGAACTTTATTCAAGCTACAAACATGAGTGCGTGGCTTGCAATAGTTCAAGGCCCATACGTGCCTTACAAAATAGTTGACAATGAAAAAGTTGTCAAAAGTGAAACTGAGTGGTCAGAAGATGACCTTAGAAAATTACAAAATAATGCTTCGGCTATCAATATGCTTCACTGTGCTCTAGATGCTGCAGAGTACAATAAAATCTTAGGTTGCGAGTCAGCACAGGAGATATGGAAAAAGCTGGAGGTGACCTATGAAGGCACAAGCAAGGTCAAGGAATCAAAGGTGAACCAACATATGAGACTGTATGAGCTGTTCGAGATGAATGAGAATGAAGATATCTCAGAGATGAACTCAAGGTTCATAAATATTATAAATGAGCTTAAACGACTCGGCAAGAATTTCACAGAAGAAGAGCAGGTGAAGAAAATCTTGAGAAGTCTACCCAAAAGCTGGCAAGCTAAGAAAACAGCTGTGGAAGAAGCTCAGGACTTAACCACGTACAAATACGACGAGCTGATTGGATCTCTGCTGACTCATGAGATCTCTATGAAAAACTTCGAAGCAAAAGAAAAGTCAGAAGATAAGAAGCAAAAATCTCTTGTCATGAAAGCTCACTCAACCGAAGCTGACTCATCAAATGATGAGGAGATGGCCATGTTCACAAGGAAGATGAAGAAGCTGTTCAGAAAGAATGATAAGAACAGCAAAAGGCCATTCAGAAGAAGCGACAAATACAGAGCTGAGTCCAGTGACAGCAGATACAAAAAGGACAGCTCAAAGCCCGTCACATGCTTCGAGTGCCATCAAACTGGGCACATTAAGTCAAGCTGCCCTAACTTAAAGAAAGAAAAGAAGGGAAGCAAAAAGACAATGGTGGCCACATGGAGTGACAGTGATGAGTCTACCTCATCAGAAGCTGATGCAAATGAGACAGCAAATATATGCTTCATGGCCGATGACGCTGTTGACCAATGCCAGTCTGAGCAAGCTGACCTCTTAGATGATACTGACCAAGAGGAACACTCCAATGAGGTAACATCTCTGCTCTTGCTTAGAAATGAAATGGTTAACGCCCTGATGATCTATATACACTGAATAAAAAGTGTAACAAGAAAATAAAGGCACTCAACAGGCGATGTGATGAGATTGAAGAGGTCAAATTGAGTGACCTCCGATATCTTCTCCAAGACAACACCAGACAAGATGAAAATTTAAAAGTCATGCATGGTTTTGTCTCGGAATTCCAATCTGAGTCAAAGAAGCTTAGAAAGGACATCACAACCATACAGAACCAGCTGAGTAAAACATCATTGAGGATGCGGTTCTAGTTGCTCAGAAAAGACGGAACCATGGGCCTAAAAATCAGTATTTTTACATATTCTTATATGTGCATTAAACTGTTATAGTATCCTATATTTTATAATTTATTCTTTCTCGCCATACTTCTTATATTCATTTGCCTAGCTTTTAGTGCTGATATACGCCCAGTGGCTGACGAATGAAAAGTTCCACAGGTGGATCAATTACCTCAAAGATAGGACAATTGATCCCATCACGGGCGGATCCCCTTTCCACAAAGATAAGAAGCACAGACCCTCAGGAGCTTTCAAATGAGCTCAACTCTCTCCTCAAAGACAGGAAAAGGATTGACCACCATCAAAAGCGGGTTAAAATCGTCTCAAACATGAGATCATTACACCCTCAACTTTCTCCTCAAAGATAGGAGAACATTCTCATGGGCGGATCCATCTTTAGATGATCACCATTCGAGAAAGAGTTAAAACATTCCTTGGACGCAAGGACTTTACACTCTCTCACTCCCTTCCCAAAGAAGGGTTCACAAGTCCTACGGGCGGATCGCTTCACCTCAAAGATAGGTAGCAAGTTGATCCCCTAGGCAGCTTTACTTCATCTAGAAGGAATAGAACAGCTTCTAAACCTTCACAAAGGTTCACACATTGGGGTACGGCTGGCCACCTACCCTAAACAATCGGAGAAATCCTAAACCAGATTCTAGAAAATTACTTGCTAAAAGATATAATGCATTAGTAAAAATAGTTCTGAAAAGCAAAGGGTTCATCCAACTAATGAAGCCTCGTCTTCATCTCCAAGTAATGAAGCCTCGTCTTCATCTCCAAATAATGAAGCCTCGTCTTCATCTCCAAATAATGAAGCCTCGTCTTCATCTCCAAATAATGAAGCCTCGTCTTCATCTCCAAGTAATGAAGCCTCGTCTTCATCTCCAAACAATAAAGCCTCGTCTTCATCCAATCAATGAAGCCTCGTCTTTATCCAAACAATGAAGTCTCGTTTTCATCAAAGTAATGAATCCTCATCTTCATCATAGAAATAACAAAGTCTCGCCTCCACAAAATGCACAAAAGTCTCTAAATGGCTGATCATTCTTACTGATCCCTAAGAGCGGGTCATTCTCCTCAATATGGCAGAACTGAAGAAAATAAGTCCCTAAAGGCGAATCATAATCCTATGGGGTAGGAACAAATGGTCCCATAAAGGGCAGGTTATTCCTTTCTAAAGGAAATATAACTCTCAAGAAGCCCCTAGAGGCTAACAATGGATACGGTTGGCCACCTATCCACGAAGAAGCAAAATCCCCTAAAAGCGCATCATTTCCATATATGATCCCCCATCTAGGGCGGGTCCACTTTCCTCCAAGATAGAAAAATAAAACACCATTTAGACAGCCCTAAAGAGCTTTTTATACCTTTAGGGGGGGGGCTTCTGATAACAACCCAAATTATTCTTGAATAAGGAATAAGGGAAAATTAATAGAAATAATGGCAAACCATTATTCCTTCTAAAAGAGATATTTATACATGATTAATGTGGAATTAATGATAATTAATGCAGGGGAGAATATGCAAATAATGAGGAAAAGGAAGGAGTCTCTAGCATTATGCCACGCCACGTGGACCATGGCGAGATACGCCCGATGAGAGCGAGTAGCGGAGACCCGCCATAGCTCTCAAGGAGAGCGTACATACGCCTTGACGGATCAAAGAATACGAAAAGGGATATTCATCTTACTGACAGAATATTATCCCAAGGACCAAAAGGGATATTCACCTTGAGAACACCGCAAGAAGAACCGGATGGCGGATCTCCACGGTTCAGCTCAGTGAGATCCGCTGGCGAACCTATGAGGCGAATCTCCTCTTTCACCTGATTCATCACAGTAACGGCTAACCGCCGACTCGGCCATAAAGACCATTAATGAGCTATCAATTAGCTAACCGCCAGGTTAAAGGTAACCAGTAACCGCCAGCTTAAAGGTAACCAGTAACCGCCATTAATGGAGCATTAATGGAGACCTTCTAGTTGCTGAAGGTTACGACTTCCTAGCTATATATAGCCTACATCCCTAGGCTATCAAGGTACACTTTTACTTACCCTTTGTCAATTCAGTTTGCTCTCTTGTTCTTCCTTACTGACTTTGGCATCGGAGCTTCCCCCGTCGAACCCAACGACGCCCCCACAGAGACGAAAGCTAATCGGAAATTCTCCACGAGTTATCAGGGTTCTATCACAATGCTAAGTATCAAGGTACTGGTCAGCATAAACGGTTCACTCAGTGTGACTGTTGTGGGAAAAGAGGACACACCATTGATGTGTGTTGGTATACTCGGCGGAATGTCCAATGTGACTTCTGCGGAAAGAAAGGCCATACCACTAAGGTATGTTGGCATGCTCAGCACAATCGTGCTGATCAGAAACAAAATCACTCTCAAAGGGTGACCTATTGTGACTTCTGTGGTAAAGCTGGCCACACAATAAATATATGTCGTCACAAATTAAAACATGATGTAGCACCTGTCTATGCTAACCAATGAGGACCCAAAAAGAATTGGGTACCTAAAGATGAATGATTCAAAATGCATGTGAGCCTGAGGTGCGTGGAGAAGTCAAAGCTTTGGTATATTGACAGCGCATGCTCGAGGCACATGACTGATGATGAAATTCAATTCATCACACTTGAGCGTAAACAAGGTGGAAGTGTAAGCTTCGGAGACAATAAAAAGGGTAAGATAGTCGGTTCAGGTACTATCGGAGGTAACCCTACTATTGAGTCAGTCTCCTTAGTCAAAGGTCTCAAATATAACCTATTGAGCGTAGCTCAGCTGTGTGACAGCGGTAGAAGGGTTGTATTTGATGCCACTGAGTGTCATATACTCGAGGGAAAAACAAACAATTTGATTTTAACTGCCCCTCGTGTTGACAATGTGTACATGTTGAGTTTAAAAAAGAATTTTTCAAAAAATATATGCTTAGTGTCAAAGGAGGACAACTCCTAGCTATGGCATAGGAGACTTGGTCATGTAAGCATGGACCTCCTTGCCAAACTAGCAAGAAAGCAATTAGTTGAGGGACTGCCCAAACTTAGATTTGAGAAAGATCAATTATGTAATGCTTGTCAGCAAGGTAAACAAACGAAAAAGTTTTTTCAAAGTAAAAATATCGTCTCAACCAAGCGCCCTTTGGAACTACTACATTTGGACCTTTTCGGAGCTGTCCAGCCACTCAGCTTGGGCGGTAAGAAATTTTCCTTAGTTATTGTAGACGATTTCTCTAGGTATACTTGGATCATCTTGCTGAGTAGCAAGGATGAAACATTTGAGATGTTTTCCATATTAGTCAAAAGACTTGAAACTGACAAAGACCTAAAAGTAGCTCATATCAGAAGTGATAATGGCAGAGAATTCAAAAACCAACAATTTGACGAATTCTGTGAAGTCAGTGGCATTGACCATAATTTTTCTGCTCATAGGACTCCTCAACAAAATGGGTTGTTGAAAGGAAGAACAGAACAATAGTCGAAATTTCTAGGACAATACTGAGTGAAAATAGGCTTCCAAAGTATTTCTGGGGTGAAGCTGTCCACACAGCATGCTATATACTAAATAGGGCTTTAGTTAGACCTATACTCAAGAAAACCCCTTATGAACTTTGGAAAGGATGAAAGCCCAGAATTGGCTACTTTCATGCCTTTGGGTGTAAATGTTTTATACTCAATACAAAAGAAAACCTTGCTAAATTTGATGGTAAAGCTGACGAAACGATCTTTCTTAGGTACTCAACTGATAGTAAAGCATATAGGGTGTATAATAAACGAACTCAGGTTGTAGAAGAGTCTGTACATGTTGAGTTCGACGAAACTAACCCTGCAGGAAAGATAACTCAGTCTGCCGAAGATGACCCAAGCTCAGCTTCCGCTGACCAAAATGGAGCCGCTGAGTCGTCACCACAAGGGCTGACCAAAGGTAAACATGAACCCGAAATTACCTTTGCTGACCAATCTACTCCTGCAGATATTGTAGAAACACCTATTCCAGACAACTCAACATTACCTAAAGAAGTCAAAATTCGAAGAGGACACTCGGAGAAGTCCATTTTTGATGCTACTGAAAACAAGCTGATGACGAGAGATCAACTTAGAAAATATCTCAGCAATGTTGCGTTCATCTCAGTCTATGAACCAAAGAACTTCACCGATGCTGAGCACGACGAATTCTGGATCAATGCTATGCAAGAAGAGCTTGATCAATTCAAAAGAAATGAGGTATGGGATTTAGTACCAAAACCTAGGAATCAAAAGACCATAGGAACTAAGTGGGTCTTTAGAAACAAATTGGATGAGCAAGGCAATGTAGTCAGAAACAAAGCCCGACTTGTAGCCCAAGGCTATAGTCAGTAAGAGGGCATTGACTATGGTGAGACCTTTGCTCCCGTTGCTAGGTTAGAGGCTATACGTATATTGTGTGCATATGCTAGCTTTATGAATTTCAAACTATATCAAATGGATGTTAAAAGTGCGTTTCTTAATGGATTTATAAACGAAGAGGTATATGTTAGTCAGCCTCCTGGGTTTGAAGATTCAAAATTTCCAAACCACATTTATAAACTCAAGAAGGCCCTATACGGCCTGAAACAAGCACCACGTGCTTGGTACGAGAGGTTGACCAGTTTCCTGCTGACCAGGAACTATGTCAGAGGCAAAGCTGACACAACCTTATTCATTAAGAAAAAGGGTAAAAATACCCTGATGGCACAAATTTACGTAGATGATATAATCTTTGGTGCTACTGACGAATCTATGTGCAAAGAATTTAGTAAACAGATGCAAACTGAGTTCGAGATGTCAATGATGGGAGAACTCAACTTCTTCCTTAGACTTCAAATCAAGCAAGGAAAGAATGGCATCTTCATTAGTCAGTCTAAGTATGCCAAAGAAATGCTAAAGAAATTTGATATGGAAGAATGTAAGCCCATATCTACCCCAATGGGTACTGACACTGTCCTTTGTGTTGACGAGAAAGGTAAGTTAGTAGATAGCAAATTATATCGAGGTATGATTGGCTCTTTACTTTATCTTACTGCTAGTAGACCTGGCATTCAGTACTCAATATGTTATTGCGCAAGATATCAAGCTGACCCCAGGGAATCTCACCTTATAGCTGTAAAAAGAATTTTCAGATATTTGTAGAGCCCAGTTAATGCAGGTTTATGGTATCCAAATACAAATGACTTCACACTCATTGGATACACTGATGCTGACTATGGACGAGATAAGCTAGAGCGTAAGAGTACTTCAGGAGGGTGTCACTTCCTTGGAAGTTGTCTAGTATCTTGGTTCAGCAAGAAGCAATCATCAGTGGCCCTGTCAACAACTGAAGCTGAGTACATTGCTGCTGGAAGCTGCGTGGCTCAAGTCCTATGGATAAATCAATAGCTTGAGGATTATGGTGTAAAAACAGAAACAATAGAAGTCAAATGTGACAACAAGAGTGCCGTTGACTTATCCAAAAATCTAATCCAACACAGCAGTATGAAGCATGTCAGCATAAGTCATCACTTCATGGAGGATCATGTACTCAAGGGTGAGATCAAGCTGACCTACGTTCCTACAGATGAACAGCTTGCGGATATCTTCACAAAGCCTCTGGCTCGTAAGCAATTTAACATACTAAGGGAAGCTATCGGTATGTCTAATCCTCTTCACTAAAATTCTATGTTTAAATTGAATGTTGAGTGATTACCATGCTGAGTGATTTGTGATAAATTAGTAACCATTGCATGCTGACCTAAATATGAAGTATATCACCCTATGCTGAGTAGACATACATACTGAGTGATTAACATAAGCTGAGTTACTAAGCATAATGAAATTCTTCTACGTAAAACTGACTACTCAGAATATCAAACATTTAGAACCCCAAATACTGAGTAAATCCACTTGCACAATTAATGCTAGCACGCATATTAATTAGCCACCTAGGATGATGTAAGCGCAATAATTAGAAAACACATGCACCGACTGTGTCATAAATGCTAGAATAATTGTCGATTGATTATCTCGAGATCAAACCGCCACTTCAACGTATCAGATCAACTCGACACCTCTATAAATAGTGGACGGATTCCCACTCATACCTCTTTACACTTGCAAATCCTGGCATTCAATCTCTCTCTCTCTCTCTTGAATCCCAAAATCTCTCTAAAATCCTTTGGAAAATCATGTCTGATTCCCAGAATATCTCCGGTGCCGATTACGACCAAAATCGCTCCGATGAAAACCCTCCATCTCCTGCTCAGCAGGACTATGATGAGACTTCTATTGAGTCTCAAGGACATGGTCAGCATGACCAATCTAAGGTCAACACTCCGACCAAGAACCCTCAAGCTGACCAAGCAACCTCTTCGAAAAAGAAGAAGGAAAAGAAAGACAAGCAACCTAAAGAAAAGGAATTTCTTCAGGTTTACAACTGTGTAAAAAATTGTGAGGTACTCCATTGCTGGTGGTTCTCGCCAAGTTTTGTAACAGCTGAGCAACCGTTCTGTGAATGGATCTCCAAAAATGGGTGGTCAGAATTCTTTTCTCTCTCCGGTAAAACTTACCCCTAGTTAGTAAGGGAATTCTATTTGAATCTCAGAGTGGATAAGGACAACGCTGACCATCTAGTCACCAAGGTCACAGGCAAGGACATCACGATAACTCCATCCTATCTAGCAAGTTTGCTAAAGATGCCGAACAAAGGTAAAGAATTCAGAACCACAAACGCCAAACTTGACTACCCCGTTGAGTTCTGTAAACCGAAGGACCACAAGGGAGAAATAGCCAGCACGTGTATGGGTCAGAATAAAAAAATGGCTCATTACATCCTGACCAACTTCATATTTCCTAAGGTCAACTCCGCCTCACCAGCCTCCAATTTCGAACAGAATTTTATCTGGCACATGCTGACCTACCAACCACTCAATATGCTCGTCTTTCTTGTCGGTGCATTCCAACGGAGTACTGGGAAACTCAGGATGGGATCCCTCATCACAAGAATTCTTGAGGACCATCAGGTAAGCACGGTTGGTGAAGCTGAGTCATGGGGTATTGAAATCACAGCGGCACTGCTGTTTGGGTTAGCATACAACCAACCCTTCAA
The DNA here is from genome assembly GCF_963576675.1 of Euphorbia lathyris. Taxonomy (NCBI): domain Eukaryota; kingdom Viridiplantae; phylum Streptophyta; class Magnoliopsida; order Malpighiales; family Euphorbiaceae; genus Euphorbia; species Euphorbia lathyris. The sequence continues at coordinate 66,098,097 of NC_088912.1, read as the reverse complement.
GTCTAAGAAAGGAAAGGGGATCATTGAGGAGAATGTGGAAGAAGTTAATGCTGAGGAAGGAGCACAAGCTATGCCTACCAAGAAAGGAAAGACAGTGGTGGTAAGCAAGGAACCTGCTGACCGCACTAGACAGGATAAAAAGAGGAAAGATGCCCAAACCTCTTCCAAAGATATTAACATAGCTCCGAAGAAGATTCGGGTTATATCAAGTGCGAAGAAAGCTGATACTGAGCAAGGTCAAAGTGAACCTAAATCTGCAGAGAAAGGAAAAAGGCAAGTTGAGCCTGAGGAAGAAAGTGAGGAAACCCCTGAGCAACCTTTGCAAAAGAAGAAGAAACCTTCTGGGTTAAAGCCGATTGATGCACCCCCTCTTGATTTTTTGGTCTCAGAAGACTCACACTTCGTGAGAAGTCAAGAAATTGATCTTGAGAAGACTCCTACTGACCAGGAGGAAGAACTGGGTAATGATGAAGGTCAGTTTGAAAAGACAGATAATGTTGATGCTGAGCAAAACCAAACAGTTGATGCTGAGCAGTTTGAGAATCCAACTGTGCCAAGTAAGACAGTTGATGCTGAGTCCACAGAGAAAGACAAAGTTGTGGGAGATCTCAATGCTGACCTAGGGCCGAACTCCTTGTATGAGTCTCTTGACTCCATTCCTGCTGATCCCTCTCCTCCAACTAATAAGAACAGCACTGGCAAAAGACTCAAACGAAAGGCTCAAAAATCTCCAGTTATTGACCTTCTGGATGATTCTCCGCTAAGGGAACCAATCTCTGACCTTACCACACTCCAGTTCCAGTTCTTCAACACCGTCATTGAACCAACCTTAGACCAAATCAAGAAAAAGCAAGCCTCTGTTTCTCAGGCTGAGGAATAAGCCGACCCCAAAGCTCCAAAAGGTCCTGTTTCTGCCGAGCAAGAGCTCGAAGTTCTTGCTGCTCAAGATCAAGAGTTAGTAAAGGAAAATCCTGCTCAAGTCAGCGCTGAACTACCTCAAACTGATCAGCTTCAGGCTGACTCTGAACAGGTCAATATCTCCACCGATCCACCTCTTCCAAATTCTTCAACGCAGAATGAAAACCAGTCAGTTTTTGCTGCTGACCTAAACAAAAGCCCAGCTGCTGACCAAGCTGGCACATCCAAGTCTGGACAACATAATACTCCTACTCCATCCGGTCCTATTCCATTTCCGGCCTCTGAACCACAACATGATGAATCTTATGCTTACTTGCATGTTACTGAGTCTAGACGAAGAATCATTAACTCAACTCAAGCCTTAATTCGAGATATTCATCAATCCAATGCTGATGCTGCTGGGTCTGTCAATGTTGAACCAAATCAACTCTCTTCTGTCACTCAGCTTTTGACTGAAATCAAGGGTCTCAAGGACTTACTGAGTGTCATGACATCCTTTCAATCTCAATAACCCAAGCAAGAATCTATCGTGAAGCTGGCTGAACTCCAGCTGACAATGGTCAATCATATGAACTCTCTCTAGGGTCAACTCAATAATTTGTCAGCTGCGAACTCACTCTATGCAACCTTTGCTGAGGTTCATCAACTCTTTACCCAGCTAAGTACTGAGCTGATCGGGACTCGTGATTTAATCTCCTCCTCATCCCAGTGTTCCATTGAGCAAATGAGTGAAGCTGTTTGGCTACTCAACTTGAGTAAAGAAGAGATGGATACTGACCAAGTAAAGAAAAATGAGATTCTGCAGTATTCTCAAGCCACACTTAAGCATGTCCGGCATACCAATGCTCAACGTCAGTTCTATGATGCGGCATTGCTCAAAATGTACCATCAATCATATGCCAAGCTGACAGAATCCATTACTTGGACCGGGAAATCCCAGGAGTATCTTTTGAGCATGCTAAGTGCTAACATTAGGATCCCTGCTTCCACTCTAGACGATGGCATGGCTGTCTTCGACGGTCTTCAGGAAAGTACGAGTCAACTCCAAGCCTACTCAACAAAACTGGCTCGTGCTGTTCTTCGCGAGACATTTATTCCTCCATCTTCTGATGATGGCAAAACGGGGGAGAAAGAAAAACAAGTTGCTGGAACTCAGCAGAAAATAGGAGAGGCATCTGGTTCCGCAACTCAAAGTCAGCAACACAGAAACGCCAAAGGCAAAGGATTAGCTAACCAAGCTCAAGTCAATAGGAAGAAATAGATTGGCTAGTTTTAGTTCTTGACTTGTAATTTTATCTGGCATGTTCTATCCTGTTTACGCTGACCATCTATATATTTATGCATCTTTCTTTAAAACTGATAAATCTTATGTGATGCTTACTTACTTGTTGTGCTATATGCTGATCTGTCTTATATGAACAAACAAACAAAATTAAACAGGAACATACTCAGTACACATTAGCTCTGATACATCCTTTCATAACTCTGATACCTAAACTGACTATGTATCAAACTGAGTAAACATATGTGTCAAGCATTGAACTCTTCTGAAAGCTGACCTAGGCTCATCTGAATTAGATCTTGGAAGGTCTAAAATTGAACTAAGTCAGTATAGGCATGTCTTAATTTTACTCGATTAAATCTTAGAAGGTTTAGAGTTAATTTAAGTCAATAGATGCAACCCTTACGGGGGAGTAACTTCAGAAGTATAAAAAGAATTTCAATCATGGGGAATCTCAATGCTGAGTTCCACAATTAAATATTTTGCCAACATCAAAATGGGGGAGTTTGTTGAAACACCTTTCCACATGATTTTGATTTGACAAAATTATTTAAGTTAATCCATGATTAAGAGGCAATTAAATTTAAGTGCTTTGATTTAATTGTACTAATATGTTTGTTCAATGTTGAGTATAAGTATAAATGAAAACAGAATCAAAAAGTAAGACAGGACGAAGTCAGCATGAGAACATAGCACAAGCTGAGTGAAGTGAACTCAGCATGATAGAAGAAAAGTCATCTTCAGAACAAAAACTTAAAGATGAAGCTGACCAAAGAAGCTGAGTGGTACGCAACTCAGTATCAAAGAAGAGAAGTCTTCCTCTAAACTAATGCTTGCAGACGAAGCTGACAACGGAAGCTGAGTAAGAATATGACTTAGAAACAAAGAACAAAAGCAACGTCAATATAGTCAAGCTGAGTGTTCGTCAGGACAGCGCGAATGACCCGTTTGCTAGAAAACAAGATCCGACAACTGTCTGCACCAATAATAGAAACCTTGGAATAACGCACAGAGTCAATTTCGAGATGCATGGGTCAACTGTCCGTTAGCTAAAAGACGAACTAGCACTAGAAGACGCACCTGCGGAAAGAAGACAATCCTGACGCCTGCTAATTTAAGACGACAGGATTGGCCTGCAAATTTGAAGTTGACCAGAACAATGACGCAATAGATCCGTTTGAATCCAACAGATAATTCCAGATTCAAATCATTAGAGCTTCAGACCTCAACTATAAAAGGACAAGTTCATTCTTGGATCCTTAGCCGATTGTCGAAATATAAAAAGAGAAAAAGAGCATACATACAAAGCATATTCAAACAAGAAAAAGATCTTACATCAAATTTCCATTTCTGTGTAAAAGCTAGATTGATTTTGTAATCATCTAAAGTGTTCTTCATCTAGAAAGAACAAGTTTGTATCAATTGTAAAATTGAGAGAGTTATGCTGAGTACTTGGTTTTAAGTACTCAGCGGTAGAGAATCTGAGTGTTTGGTTATAGCGCTCAGTAGGAGTTGAGTAGATGAATAGAGGAAGGTACTCTTGCATATTCAACTGCCTTGTAAACGGTTTGTGCTTTACCTTTAAACAGCTCAGTATTGGATTGAAAAAGCCCGGAGGGATTCTGGGGACTGGACGTAGGCGGAGAGGCCGAACCAGGATAAGTCTGCTGAGTAATTTCTAACTCTCTCTCAATATATATATTTGTATGTGTTGCTTGATTAAATTGCTCAGGATATAAATTGTAAAAGCTGACATTGAGTAATCGTGGTGCGGAGTTGGAAGCTGACCTCAAGTGTCAATTCCCAACTCATAAGTAAAACAGTTCTAGTCAGCATCTGACTAAAGCTGTCTTACGTCTCTCGGCCGTGCTGACCAAAACAAAGATAAATAACTTAAGGAATTAATTAATTCAGCATAATTAAGCGAAAAAGTTACATTAGTTCCTAACCCCCCCCCCCCCTTGGAACTAATCACACGGGACCAACAAGAGGAAGGCTTCTCCACTTTGGGAATCAGGACCAGAAGAGTTTTATTCACAAGCCTAATATCCTCAGAGCCTTCAAAGACTCCTTTAATAAAACTGTAAACTCCCTCCTTAACAGTCTCCCAATGCTTATGATAGAAGCCAGCCGGGAGCCCATCAACACTAGGAGCTTTAGAAGCACCAATGCTAAACACAGCTTGGCAATCTCTTTCAGGTCAGTAGGGTGAAAAGCTTCAATAACCTTATCCTTACAAACAGTCGGAAATGTAGAAATAGCTAGGGCACAATCCAAGTCCACCGAGACTTCTTTAAATAACTCTTTGTAAAAATTGAGGGCCAAAAGATGGATCTCCTCCTCCTCATAAACCCAATTACCATCCGGATCTTTAATAGCATCAATCTGATTTCTCTGTCTTCTGATAACCGTAGAAAGATGGAAGTACCTTGTATTGAGGTCTCCATCCTTGATCCAGGTTTTCCTTGATTTCTGAAACCAGAGTAACTCCTCCTGCTTCAGCACAGCTTCCAACTCATTCTGGAGGGATCTAAGAAGACAACTCAGACTATGATCAAACCTGATCTCCAAGTTACATTGGATACCTTCCATTCTTCTCAAAATCTTCTGCGTTCTTCTGATAATGTGGCCAAAAGTGTTCTTATTCCAGCTCACCACATTGGTTCTGAAACCCTCCGCAGCCAGTAAGACATTAGAATGAGGTTTCCAATTATCATGCACAAAGTTCTTAAAATCAGGGTGAGATTCCCACGCCACCAAATACCTAAAGGGTCTCTCCCCTCTCGGCCGAGGAGCTCTCACCAACCTGAGAAGGATAGGGCAATGATCTGAATGACGGAAGGGGAGATTTAACACGGCCGCCTTCGGATAAAAGCTCTGAGCAACAATATTAGCATAGACCTTGTCCAAACGAACAAAGGCACTATTACACTTCCAGGTAAACTTATGGCCCGCAGCACCAAGATCAGTTAAACCACACACATCCATATCCTTCTTGTGATTAAGACACCTATTAATATAGTGATTCCCACCCCCTCTCTGATCACTCATAACTGCAATATCATTGAAATCTCCGGCAACAAACCAAGTCTCCACCATATTCGTACTGAAAGAAAATAAGGCCTCCCAAAGACGTTTACGGTTGACTAGAATCGGATCCGCATATACAAAAGTAATAAAGAGGGGTCTATTTCCAGGGAAGGTAACTTTACTATGAATAAATTGTCTATCTATTTTGACGATATCCAACTGAACCAGATTAGGTTTCCAAAAAAGCCAAATATCACTAGCTCGGCCATAAGCCTTAGACCTGACACACTTCCAACTTCTAAAAAACTTCACCACATCATCAGCTTTAGCTCCGCTGATCTTTGTTTCCAAAAGAGCAAAACACGAAGGGTTAAACTGTTTAATCAAATCCTTAACATGGATACGGGTCGCCTTGCTTGCCGTTCCTCTAACATTCTAAACAAACAAATCCATCAAAAGAGGACAGCAAAACACAGGCCCAACCAACCTAAACCAGATATTTATTAGGGGCTCCTGCGAGCCTAGCAGAAGTACCAGCAGACCCCCTTTTCTCTATGAACCCAAAAGAGGTTTGGCTAGTCTTATGACTACCCTTAAGTTTCTTCATATTCATCTTATTAACCTTCATGGTTTTCCCATTTCTAGTCTCAATACTGAGTTTAGAAAAACTAACCTCTTTATTTAATTCTGAACCTTGAAGAGTTTGAACCTGAGGACAAATCTGTGACTCTTCTTTGGATTCAAACAAAGGGTTGTCAGTCTCCACATTATTCTCTACAGGATCAGCAGGTTCTAAATCTGGCATTTCCAACTCTGATTGATCATCAGTAGGACCTGGGTCCTGCTCTCCATCCACCGGAAGAACCCCAAAGCGAGATCCAGAACATACCTTCAAAGGGATGTCAGTAGCCACACTTCCCTTAGGGTTGGAAATCTCCTTCTTCCCATAATCATTCTGGATTCGGATATGCTCATTACTAATTTCAGGAGGGAGATTATGGGCCACAGGAGCGTGAGTCCTTCGTCTCCCAGAATGCTTTGCCACCATCCAAGGTCCGAAAATCCTCACCTCCTCATGGATATCCTCCTCCCTAGCCTCGACAGTTTCCCCTAACTCCATAGTTACCATCTTTCTTTTAGGGCATCCCTTGTAAGTATGACCAAACATCCCACATTCATAACAGATATTATGAATCCCTTCATACTCAATGTAGTAGATGTTGAAACACCTTTCCACATCATTTTGATTTGACAAAATTGTTTAAGTATAATTAAAAACATATTCTAAAAACACTAAGTTTAAATGCTTTGATTTGTTCTACTAATGTGTTTGTTCAATGTTGAGTTAAATTGTTTATAAGACACAAAGTTTAAAAGGCCCAAAGCCCAAGTCAAACAGATTAAGGCAACTCGGCCCGCGTATGTCAAAACGTTGTCGTTATGTTCAAAACGCAACTCAGCGGAAGAAGGATCTAGAAGACCTTCGTGGAACAACTTCGAGACGAAGCTGCTGAGTTGATTCGACAAAGAGTACAAGACAGCAGCTGGCTAAGAACAACTTCCAGACAAAGTATTTCCACTTTGGGTAAAGTTCAGAAGACACAGTATGCTGTCTAGTTGACATTACCATAAATGGAGAGACACTCTGCCGAGCTGACCAAAAGCTGACCGAGGACAGAAGATACTCAAATCTGATTAGCCGAGAGCTCTGAGCAAGTCAGGATGACAACGACAGGAAGCCGTTTCCCTCCAACGGTTATTTCGAAATTCGAAATGACCGACACCTCAGACGTCTCTATAAATAGAGCCCTTCAGTTGCTTCATTCAATATAGAACTTGATCAAGCCATTACGCTGACCAAATCTCTACGCAAAGTTCAGCAAGAAGAAGCAAAGCAATCTTACACTAAATTTCATATCTTTTGTGTAAAAGTCTAGAGTGATTATTCAATCATCTAAGGTGTCTTAGCAATCATTGTTTAGGACAAACACTTATCATTTCTAGAGATTAGAAAGGAGAGGCTGAGTACTCGGTTATAGTACTCAAAGAGAGATTAGGATTGAGTACATGTATAGAGGAAGGTACTCTTGTTATACTCAGTTGCTAAGATTGTAAAAGGTTTGATGCTCTACCGTTAAAGAGCTCAGTAGAGAATTCGAAATCTCGAAATGTGTTCCGGGGACAGGACGTAGGCTTGGAGGCCGAACCTAGATAAATCTGCTGAGTAACATATTTCTAACCTTAAACTCCTTTATATATTTATTGCTTGCTTAAACAAAAACTGACCAAGTAAAGAGGTCAAGCTGAGCTGTGCGCATTGAATATCTGAGCTCAGGAATAGACTCTAAGTGCTATCTCCTGACTCAAGTAAAGAAACTGACCTAGTCACTAGTTGACTAAGCCAGTATCTTGCTATTCACTCAGCGCCGCTGTCCAAACCTTTTTCTCACGAAAAAGAAGTCTGCCCTAGCTTAAAATTTTTAAATAGTTCCTAACCCCCCTTGGAACTATACTTGTAACGTTATAAGGGACCACAAGTGGTATCAGAGCTTAAAAGCTCACTGTAAAAGGTTTAACCACCTTGAGCTGATCCCCACTATGGGCGAAAACAGCACTCGGTTTCTCCCAGGAAACCAAACAACTCAGATCTTACCTGAGGGGCTGTCCATTACTCGACCTCCCCTATTCTTCGGGTCTAACTACACCTTCTGGAAGAATAGGATGAAAATTTTTATTCAGGCTACAAATATGAGTGCCTGGCTATCCATAGTCCAAGGTCCATTTATACCTGTCGAAGTTGTGGTTGGCCAAACAGTTGTTAAAGCTGAGGCCAAATGGACAGAGGATGATCTCAAGAAGCTACAAAATCATGCTTCGGCTATAAATATGCTTCACTGTGCGCTCGATGCTGCAGAATATAATAAAATCTCAGGTTGTGAGTCGGCGCAAGAGATCTGGAAGAAGCTGGAGGTCACCTACGAAGGAACCAATAAAGTAAAGGAGTCCAAGGTGAACCAGCAGATGAGATTGTACGAGCTGTTCGAAATGAACAATGATGAGGGTATATCTGACATGAATGCAAGGTTTACCAACATCATCAATGAGCTCAAGAGACTTGGGAAGATCTTCACTGAGGAAGAATAAGTCAAAAAGATACCCAGGAGTCTTCCTAAAGACTGGCAAGCAAAGAAGACCGCTGTTGAGGAAGCTCAGGACTTAACCACCTACAAATATGACGAACTCATCGGCTCGTTGCTGACCCATGAGATATCAATGAAAAACTTCGAGGTGAAGGAAAAGTCTGAAGATAAGAAGCAGAAATCTCTTGTCATGAAAGCTAACTCCACTGATGGGAGCTCAACAGATGATGAAGAGATGGCTATGTTCACAAGGAAGATGAAAAGGTTGTTCAGGAAAAATGACAAATATTCTAAGAAGCCTTACAGAAAGTTTGATAAGTATAAAGCTGAGTCCAGCGACAGCAAATACAAGAAAGACAACTCAAAGCCCATTACATGCTTTGAATGTCATCAAATTGGCCATATAAAGTCAAGCTACCCCACGCTGAGGAAAGATAAGAAGAACGACAAAAAGGCAATGGTGGCTACATGGAGCGACAGTGATGAGTCTTCATCAACAGAAGATGAGGCCACCGAGTCAGCGAAGATATACTTCATGGCTGACGAACTTGCTGAGCCGTGCGTCTCTGAGCATGCTGACCCCTCCGTTGCATCTGACGATGAGGAGCAATCAAATGAGGTAATATCACTTTCCCAGCTTAGAAACGAAATGGGTAATGCCCTGAGTGATCTCTATACACTTGTCAAAAAGTGTAATAAGAAAATTAGAGCACTCAGCAGGCGCTGTGACGAGGTTGAAGAGGTCAAGCTAAGTGACCTCAGATACCTTCTTCAGGACAACTCAACTTTGCATGATAACATGAAGATCATACATGAGTCTGTCTCTGACGTCCAATCAGATTCAAAGAAACTGAGAAAGGACGTCACAAATATCCAGAACCAACTAAAGGTTCAAAACAAAAGGAATATTCCTCTGAATGCTCAGTACCGAAGTACTGGTCAGCAGAGATGGAATCCCCAGCGGAATATCCAGTGTGACTTCTGTGGAAAGAAAGGACACACCACTAAGGTGTGCTGGCACGCTCAGCACTGGGGTGCTGACCAGTCAGTGAAAAATCCTAAACGGAAGGTCAGCTGTGACTTCTGTGGAAAGAATGGCCATACTGTCCAAGTATGCCGCCATAAAATAAAATATGATGCTTTACCTGTTGAACCTAACAAGCAAGGACCCAAAAAGAATTGGGTACCTAAAAGTAACTAGTTACAATGCAGGTAAGCCTGAGGTGTGCTGAGAAGTCAAAGATGTGGTATATTGACAGCGCATGCTCGAGGCACATGACTGGTGATGAAACTCAGTTCATCACATTTGAGCGTAAACGAGGAGGAAGCGTAAGTTTTGGAGACAACAAAAACGGTAAGATAGTAGGGTCAGGAACCATCGGAGGTAATCCTACTATTGAGTCAGTCTCCCTAGTCAGCGGACTCAAATATAACTTACTCAGCGTAGCTCAGCTATGTGATAATGGGAGAAAAGTTATATTTGATGCTACTGGATGTAAAATATACGAGGGAAAAACAAATGAGTTAATTTTAACTGCCCCTTGGATTGATAATGTCTTTATGCTAGACTTAGAGAAAAAGTTTTCAAAAACTGTATGCTTAGTTTCAAAGGAAGAAAATTCATGGCTATGGCACAGGAGACTTGGTCATGTAAGCATGGACCTCCTGGCCAAATTAGCAAGAAAGCAATTGGTTGAGGGACTTCCTGAACTTAGATTTGAAAAAGATCAATTATGCCACGCTTGCCAAGCTGGAAAACAAACCAAACAATCTTTTCATAGCAAAAACATTATCTCAACTAAGCGTCCGTTAGAATTACTACACTTGGATCTCTTCGGTCCAGTCCAGCCGCTGAGTCTGGGTGGAAGAAGATTTTCCTTTGTCATTGTAGATGACTTCTCTCGGTACACTTGGGTCATCTTGCTGAGTAGCAAGGATGAGACCTTTGAGACATTTTCAAATTTGGTTAGAAAACTTGAAAATGACAAAGACCTAAAATTGGCTCACATCCGAAGTGATAATGGTGGAGAATTCAAAAACCAATAGTTTGTTGAATTCTGTGAAGCCAGCGGCATTGACCATAATTTTTCTGCTCCTAGGACGCCTCAACAAAATGGGGTTGTTGAAAGGAAGAACAAAACATTGGTTGAAATAGCCAGAACAATGCTGAGTGAGCATAGGCTTCCAAAGTATTTTTGGGGAGAGGCTGTTAACACAGCGTGCTATATTCTTAATAGGGCTCTTGTTAGACCTATACTAAAGAAAACCCCCTACGAACTTTGGAAAGGACGAAAGCCCAACATTGGATACTTTTGTGCCTTTGGCTGTAAATGTTTTATTTTAAACACTAAAGATAGCCTAGCTAAATTTGACTCAAAAGCTGATGAAGCTATCTTTTTAGGCTACTCAACAAATAGCAAAGCATACAGAGTTTTCAATAAACGAACTCAAGTTTTAGAAGAGTCAGTACATGTTGAGTTCGACGAAACTAACCCTGCAGGAAGATATCTGCCGCTGACCGAGGATGATCCACACTCAGCACCCGCTGATTAAGATACAGCCACTGAGTCATTCCCTCAAGGGCTGACTAAAGGTAAAAGTGAACCAAATATTGTTTTCACTGACCAGTCTTCACCTGCAGAGATTGTTGAAACACAGACAGCACAAGACATCAATCTACCCAAAGAGATAAGGATTCTAAGAGGGCACTCAGAGAGTGCAATCCTTGATGCCGCTGAGAATACCCTGATGACAAGAAACCAACTCAGGAGGTACCTCAGCAATGTAGCCTTCGTCTCAGTTCAGGAACCTAAGAACTTCGCTGATGCTGAGGAAGATGAATTCTGGATGAGCGCAATGCAAGAGGAACTTGACCAATTCAGAAGAAACGATGTATGGGAGCTAGTGCCACATCCAAAGAGTCAGAAGACCATTGGAACAAGATGGGTCTTCCGCAACAAGCTGGATGAGCAAGGAAACGTAGTCAGGAACAAAGCAAGGCTTGTAGCTCAGGGCTACAGTCAGCAAGAAGGTATTGACTATGGTGAGACCTTTGCCCCAGTGGCAAGGCTAGAGGCTATTAGGATTTTATATGCACATGCATCTTACATGAACTTTAAACTGTTTCAAATGGATGTTAAGAGTGCATTTCTTAATGGAGTTATAAACGAGGAAGTTTATGTTAATCAACCTCAAGGGTTTGAGGATCCTAAATTCCCAAACCACGTTTATAAACTCAAAAAGGCTCTGTACGGCCTCGAGCAAGCACCACGTGCTTGGTATGAGAGGCTGACCAGTTTCCTGCTGACTAGAAACTATGTCAGGGGCAAAGCTGATACAACCTTATTCATTAAGAGAAAGGGTAAAGATACCCTGCTGGCTCAAATTTATGTTGATGATATTATTTTCGGTGCTACTAATGAGTCAATGTGCAAGGAATTTAGCAAGCAAATGCAGACTGAGTTTGAAATGTCTATGATGGGAGAACTCAACTTCTTCCTTGGACTTCAAATCAAACAAGGAAAAAATGGCATCTTCATCAGTCAAGCTAAATATGCCAAGGAGATATTGAAGAAATATGATCTTGAAAATTGCAAGCCAATATCCACTCCTATGGGCACTGACACTGTCCTCTGCGCTGACGAGAATGGTAATTCAGCAGACAGCAAATTGTATCGAGGTATGATAGGCTCTCTACTTTACTTAACAGCTAGTAGACCGGACATTCAGTTCTCAGTATGCTACTATGCTAGATATCAATCTAACCCTAAGGAATCTCATTACATAGCTGTAAAAAGAATCCTTAGATATTTGCAAAGCTCAGTGAACGCAGGTTTATGGTATCCCAACACTCATGGCTTTACACTCGTTGGATACACTGACGCTGACTATGGTCGAGACAAGCTAGAATGGAAAAGCACCTCTGGAGGATGTCATTTCTTAGGAAGCTGTCTTGTATCCTGGTTTAGCAAGAAGCAGGCGTCAGTAGCCTTGTCTACCACTGAAGCTGAGTACATTGCTGCTGGTCACTGTGTTGCTCAAGTCCTATGGATTAAGCAACAACTTGAAGACTATGGTGTTCAAACAAAGACAATTGAGGTCAAATGCGACAACAAAAGTGCAATTGATCTATCAAAGAACCCAATTCAACACAGCAGGATGAAGCATGTCAGCATAAGACATCACTTCATTAGAGACCATGTACTCAAGGGTGAGATAAAGCTGACCTATGTCCCAATGGATGAGTAGCTTGCGGATATCTTCACAAAGCCACTAGCTCGTGAACAGTTCAGCATACTGAGAGAAGCCATTGGTATGTTTAATCCTCTTCAGTAAATTCCTGTTCTAAAATGCAAATTTATGCTGAGTGAATTACTATGCTGAATGATTTATGCAAATGCATGCTGAGTGACTGTTATGCTGAGTACTTAACGCAAAATACATATCAATACTGAGTAAATATGCACACGGAGTAGTAATCTCAAACTGGGAAATCATCCTTTCATATACTATTGACCACTCAGAATATAAAACGCTTAGTATTCTAAACGCTGAGTGTTAGATCCGCTGCATTAAATGCAAAAGCACGCGAATAGCCACCTAGGATGACGTATGGGCCGAATGTGTCATAAAAGCCAGGATCTTTGTCGGTTGACAATCCCAAGGCAAAACTGACACATGGATTCGATAAGATCCACACTTCACCGCTATAAATAATGGGTAAATCCCCATTTTTATTTTCTTTACACTTACCGTATTCTTAAGGCAAAGCATTCTCTCTCTCTAAGACTCTCAAAGCCTCCCAAATCTTCTTTCTGAAACGATGACTAGAGTTTCCGTCAACATCTCCGGTGCCGGTCACCCTAAGACCAGCTCCGATGAACCCTCCAGGCAAACTACTGTGCCAGAAACCACCAAGGTCACTACGCCGAGCAAAGGCAAAGCTGGCCAAGCTACCTCAACTAAGGGTAAGCCGACCAAGGCCAGAACCTATACCAAGGTATTTGAAGACATTAGCGAATGGAAAGTAGACTTTTCACGATGGGTTTCTGAGACCTTCGTGACATCCGAGCAACCCTTCTATGAATGGATATCGCAAAATGGATGGACCGAGCTGTTCTCCATTAGGGATCACACCTATCCTGACCTAGTAAGGGAGTTCTACCACAATCTCCGAGTTGCTGATGATAATCAGGACTATCTGGTAACTGTGGTAAAGGAAAAGACCATTTTCATAAACCCTACTTACCTCGCTAACTTGCTGAAGTTAAAGAATGAGGGAACAAAACTGAGGCGATCTGGAGATCATGAAGGTACTGGGTATGATACCACCTTCTGTAAGCCCGCTGGCCACTCTGGTGAAATCTCAAGTACCTCAATGGGTCAGCACCAAAAGATGGCTCAATATCTGCTGACCTACTTTATTTATCCCAAGATCAACTACACTACCTCAGCAACGAATTTTGAGCAATGCTTCATATGGCATATGCTGACATACAAGCCGATCAACATACCAGTGTTCTTGATTGCTGGGTTCATAAGGAGCACTGGAACTCTCAGGCTGGGATCACTCATCACCAGAATCCTCTTAGATCATCAAATTGATCTATCTCAGGAAACTAAGGCTAGAGGATCTGAGATTACTGCGGCTTCGCTGAGGGCTTTGAAGTTCAATCAGCCACTAAAGAAAGGAAAAGCTGATGCTGAACAACAAGCTGAGGAAATAGCTCCAAAGCAAAGCCAAAGGACAAAGGCTCCAGCTGCCCGTAAGAGGAAAGCTGTTGTGACTCCTTCAAAGAAGGCTGAGCCTCAGGCCAAGAAGTCGAAGTCAGCTGCTGAACCAGGGTAGGAGAGACCTAAGTCAGCTGAGAAAAGGAGCAGGCAAGATGAGCCTGAAATTGAGGAAAGAACAAATGCTGATGAGCAACCTCAAAAGAAGCAGAAGTCTTCTACACTGACTCCTATTGATGCTATTCCTACTGATGTAGTTGTCCCTGGTGACTCTCACTACACACAGTGTCTAGGAACTGTAGCTGAGCATTAAGAAGATGAAGTGCATCTGGACGATCAGTTCATTGCACAAGTTGAGGAAGAGTTAGATGGCGATAGTGAAGAAGATGAAGAACTAGAAGTAGAAGGCGGTCAGGATGACTCTGAGGACTCTGAGGAGACAGATAGTGAGATTGGAGCTGAGCCAACCAATACTGTGTTGGCTGATGGAAATGAACAAGAACCTGACCAATCCAATGTTAATCAAGGACAAGAACAAGCTGACCAGCTTAACACTGATCAAGAGGAAACTTCTCCCTCTCACTCAGGAGAATCTATACAAGCTGACACTCCTCCTCCAAGAAGAAGATTAATCAAGGCAAGTCAGAAGTCTGTCATTGACACTCCTCCTCCAACTGTCCCTGGCTTTGTTATCCAGAAGCCGACCCAAGACCCTTCTAAACTCAAGCTGAAATTTTTCAGAAAACAACCAACTTCCACTCCATCGGCTTCCCTTGAAAAGCAAGCCTCTGTTTCTTCACCAAAGGAACACGCCGACTTAAATGCTTCTCCTAACTCTACACGCCAAGTAGAGCCAATTCCCATCAATGCTGTCACTACAAGCATTGTGCTGACTCAGAACATCCCTGCTCCAGTCAGCACAGACAGCATTAGAATTACCTCTTCTCCAATCAACACATCTGCCGATCAATCAGCTCTACCAGAACCTCAAGTGCAGATTGAAAGAACACCTCCAGTCACTGACCACGTTATTCCTCTGACTCCTCTTCCAACCGGTCATACTGATGCAACAAGGCAAAGTAATGAAGGCCCTCTTAGCTACTTGTATGCCACCGAGTCTGGAAAAAGAATCATCGACTCGGTGAAAACACTAATCAAAGACCTTCATCAAACCACTCAACCTGCTGCTGGGTCTTCTACTGCTGAGACAACTCAGCTCTCCCATGTAACTCAGCTTCTCAACGAAGTTAAGGGATTCAAGGACTTGCTGAGTGTCATCGTTACCTTTCAAGAGATGGATACTGACGCTATGAAGCAAAATGAAATGCTGTCTATCACCAGACAAACCTTCAACCACATACGTCACACAAATATTCAGCATCAATACTACGACACATCCTTACTGAAGACTTTTCATCAAGTCGTTGCTGGTCTGACCGACGCACTTACCTGGATAGGTAAATCTCAAGCTTTCATAGTAAGCATGATCAGCGCTGCTGAACTTAATATACCCGCCGAGGTATCAGATGATGGAGTTGCAATTTTTGATGGTGTCAATGAAAGCGCCGATAGACTTAAGGCGCTGTCCACGGAACTGACCAGAGCCGTCTTAACCGACGCCTTTAGGATTCCTCCTCCCGATGCTGACAAAACGGGGGAGAAAGAAGTAGCTAGAACACAGCATGAGCTTAGTCAGTCTAAGCAAAAGAAAAAGAAATAGAAGTAGGCTAGCTCAGTATATGCTATGTGTAGTCTCTATGTTCTTTCTTTTGTCTTTCATTGTATACGCTGACTACTTTTAGTAATATCAATACTTGCATCTTTTTATCCAAAAAAAAAACTGAGTTATGAGTTACTATCTATGATGCTGAGTATTAAGTTATTATGTATCTTCAATTACATCAACCATGTTTAATGCTTATAAAACTTGTTGATCGTACCCAATGCTGATAACATGTTTGACATTGACTTGTATGTTTATATAACATTGTCTTATAAAACTCATTGAACAACAATTTACTCAGCGCCCTCTGAATGCTATAACTTCCGCTTAAACACTGAGTAAAATGGAATATGTTCCATGAGCTGACCTATATCTGAAAACTGACCTTAGACTTACTCGATTAAACCTTCAAATGTTTAGAGTAAAACTAAGTCAGTAGCTCAACCCTGACGGGGGAGTTTGCTAAGTTATATGAGGTCAACTATCATGGGGGAGCTCAATACTGAGTTCTTCGCTGAATAGTTTTGCCAACATCAAAATGGGGGAGTTTGTTGAAACACCTTTCCACATAATTTTGATTTGACAAAATTGTTTAAGTATAATTAAAAACATATTCTAAACACACTAAGTTTAAATGCTTTGATTTGTTCTACTAATGTGTTTGTTCAATGTTGAGTTAAATTGTTTATAAGACACAAAGTTTAAAAGGCCCAAAGCCCAAGTCAAACAGATTAAGGCAACTCAGCCCGCGTATGTCAAAACGTTGTCGTTATGTTCAAAACGCAACTCAGCGGAAGAAGGATCTAGAAGACCTTCGTGGAACAACTTCGAGACGAAGCTGCTGAGTTGATTCGACAAAGAGTACAAGACAGCAGCTGGCTAAGAACAACTTCCAGACAAAGTATTTCCACTTTGGGTAAAGTTCAGAAGACACAGTATGCTGTCTAGTTGACATTACCATAAATGGAGAGACACTCTGCCGAGCTGACCAAAAGCTGACCGAGGACAGAAGATACTCAAATCTGATTAGCCGAGAGCTCTGAGCAAGTCAGGATGACAACGACAGGAAGCCGTTTCCCTCCAACGGTTATTTCGAAATTCGAAATGACCGACACCTCAGACGTCTCTATAAATAGAGCCCTTCAGTTGCTTCATTCAATATAGAACTTGATCAAGCCATTACGCTGACCAAATCTCTACGCAAAGTTCAGCAAGAAGAAGCAAAGCAATCTTACACTAAATTTCATATCTTTTGTGTAAAAGTCTAGAGTGATTATTCAATCATCTAAGGTGTCTTAGCAATCATTGTTTAGGACAAACACTTATCATTTCTAGAGATTAGAAAGGAGAGGCTGAGTACTCGGTTATAGTACTCAGAGAGAGATTAGGATTGAGTACATGTATAGAGGAAGGTACTCTTGTTATACTCAGTTGCTAAGATTGTAAAAGGTTTGATGCTCTACCGTTAAAGAGCTCAGTAGAGAATTCGAAATCTCGAAACGTGTTCCGGGGACAGGACGTAGGCTTGGAGGCCGAACCTAGATAAATCTGCTAAGTAACATATTTCTAACCTTAAACTCCTTTATATATTTATTGCTTGCTTAAACAAAAACTGACCAAGTAAAGAGGTCAAGCTGAGCTGTGCGCATTGAATATCTGAGCTCAGGAATAGACTCTAAGTGCTATCTCCTGACTCAAGTAAAGAAACTGACCTAGTCACTAGTTGACTAAGCCAGTATCTTGCTATTCACTCAGCGCCGCTGTCCAAACCTTTTTCTCACGAAAAAGAAGTCTGCCCTAGCTTAAATTTTTTAAATAGTTCCTAACCCCCCCTTGGAACTATACTTGTAACGTTATAAGGGACCACAGTAGATTGTATGTTGAAGACAGAATTTGGATAAAAGGGGTTTTGCTAGGTCTATATCAATACATACTCTAGCAAATTTGCCTCTTTCGGCTCCAATAGTTGTTTTATCCACATGGTGGACTTTCCCAACAAGCCCAATAATTTTTTTTAGAAATATTTCATTGTAATATTCAATCGGTAGACCCGGGAATCTTACCCAAGTCAAAATCCTATTAACCGAGCAGTCCCTAGGATTAAAGTTAGGAACCCAAGGTCTTAAGGCAAGAACATGATTGGAGATAATATAGGGGCCCCCATTAATGACCGCTTCATAATCCTCAGCTTGTGTAAACTTAATTACATAGTAGTCATTCTCCAAATCAGTGATACTGATTTTCCATTTCTTAGCCCACTGAGACCGGATTCTCTGAGCAAAATAACTAAATCCAATTTTTTTCCCTAGCACCGTTACTATTAAGGACAATTTCCATTTTGATCGAATGGATCGTTTGTCAGCCGAGGACAGACGAATCACAGGACACAAAGGATCCTCTTGTTCCTCGTCTTCCAAATCCGAGTCTGATAAAATCCCCTCCAAGTCTTCCCCTTCCATCCTTTCGTTCAGGGAATTATCCTCCTCCATAATGCCCAATACAGTATCTTTCCAATTCATCTTTATATTCCCCGGAGATGCACCTCCTTGTACCCTATTCATCAATTTTTCCCTACCCTTTAAATCCAATGATGAATTAAAATCCTCCATAGGGATCCCCACGGACGCCTTCTATTCGTTATATGAATTCAAAACCGCCTGGCCGGACAACCCGACCCCATTCTCAACACCCGATCCGGCAATAATGCCCGAACCACTGCCGTAGAACACGGCAGACATGGCTTTAGGCGGCACAGCCCCACCTGCTGCCATCTTGCTAACCTCCACAACCGGATCCACCCTAGCCGGCGCCCCCTCCAGCCTATCTCCTTTAGATTCGGCCTCCACAGAACGCACGCCGCCGGAATCAGCCACAGCCGATCTCCCGATCAGATCCGACTCCATCTCCCGAGCCAAGGAGACCCGCGCCTCCTCCGCCGGACGGGACAACCGCATCTCAGCCTCCATTCCCGGACCGCCGCCCGACCTCGACCGCTCCCTCCGCTCGCCATCGTTCTTCCGATCCCCCATCGCCCCTCTCGCCTCTCGTGATTCTCTCGACTTCATCGCTTCTCTATAATTACTTATTTATATAAAGGATTGTTCTTTAGTTCTTGTATATTAGAATAATATTAATTCAACTATTAATTTATTATTATTATGCATAGCTAATAAAAAAAAGGGTAAATTTCAAATAAAATCCATGTGGTTTCACTAATTTTCAAATAAAGGACTGTGGTTTACTTTTTATCAAAACGAGGATTGAGGTTTTCAACTTTAGCAAAATAAGGACTTTTTCGATTGATACTATTTAAAATCACATTTGACGACTTCAAAAATGACATATTTTAAGAATTACTAATATTCTAAGCAACTTTAATTCTTCAACTTTTTTATTTTGAGGTTATTTATTTAGATGAAGTTTGGTAAAGAGAGAAAGTTAATGTTTAGAGAGAGAAAGTTCCAAAAAAAAAATGATTTTCGAAAATCGAAAATGTAGTTCCATAGGAAATATGACATTGAACAACTTTAATTTTTGAAAAATTTCATTTTCAGATCGTTAAAGATAGTTTTAATAGCATTAATCCAAGTGTGAAACCTCAATCCTCGTTTTGACAAAAAGTAAACCACACTTTATCTAAAAATTAGTGAAACCACATAGATTTTATTTAAAATTTACCCTTGAAAAAATCATTGAGACTGACTCCAATTAACCATTTCTTTGGACTTTTATATATAAGAGCTTGCTCATATATTTTTATTAGTATCCTTTAGTAGTAGTGGGTGTGAGTAAGAATAGCAAAATGTTTTTATTTGACTTTTCAGATTCCTATATTTTTTTTTTCGGTTGAGCTACTATTACATGTAACTAATAATAAAAATAATATTCATAATTATTAATTTTATTAATTTATATAAAATTAAATAACCAAGTTCATTTTCAAATTAAATAATTTATTCCTTAATAATCCCTTAAATATATCTCCTAAAATCTTTATAATTGTATTTCGATTCTCTATTTTCTTATAGTATTAATAGTAGGAATATATATATATAGGGATTGAGGCGATGCTTCTTTTTTTTACTGATTAAAAAAATATTTTTAATTATTAATTTATATAAAATAATAACTAAGATAATGTTCATTTTTCAAATTAAAACCATATCCATTTCTTTTAATAATCCTTTAAATATCTCCTAAATTTTTTCTAATTGTATTTTTAATTCCCCATTTTCTTATGGTATTTAAGGTTTTTTTGTTAAAAGATTGGTTGATTAATGCACATATTACAAACGACGTGTGCACCAATAATGATTCAGGAGGTATATTTCATCTTAAATCCAAATTTCCCTATCTAAATTCGTTCGGCATTTTAAAATTTGAAGTATGCATGCTTGCCTACGAATTTAATCCATTTATTTGAATTATAAGATAAGCATATTATGTTTTTATTTTTTGTGGTTCTGCGGTTCATATCTGATGATCTTTTAAGGAGTTGTCTTGAGGTTTAACTTCCAAGTCACATGGATGCTCAAGTGGATTAAAAGCATGTAAGAATTTTTT
Organism: Euphorbia lathyris; assembly: GCF_963576675.1. Classification (NCBI taxonomy): domain Eukaryota; kingdom Viridiplantae; phylum Streptophyta; class Magnoliopsida; order Malpighiales; family Euphorbiaceae; genus Euphorbia; species Euphorbia lathyris. The sequence goes on along the minus strand of NC_088912.1, from coordinate 66,077,711 downwards.
CTAATTTTCTGTTTTCTTTAATTGATGCCCTATCAATTCATGTTTTACAAATTCAATCATTCTAGTTTTTTTAATTTATTCTGGTGCATTCATGTCCTTACAGTGTTAACATAGTATTCGAAATGGTGAATTGATTATGTACTTGATTGTAATATTATATAAAAAAAGTTATTTTTTCCTCCATTATTTTTTACTCCAATAAATATTAGAATACCAATCAAACTTAATAGAATATCCCTTTTCCACAAGGATGCATGTTGTATTGGCAAGAAGATAGTGAGTTATCCAATTGTAAATTTTGTAGACAGTCAAGGTACAAATAAAGAAGAGGTTTGGGTAAGAAGAAAGCAATTCCTTATAGACGGATGTTTTACTTTCCATTGACTCCAAGGCTGAGAAGATTATATATTTCTAAAGTGACTGCTACTGACATGACATGGCACCATGAACATGTTTGTGACGATGGAACAATGTGCCATCCTTGTGATTCAGAGGCTTAGAAGCACTTCAACGATACAGACACTTTAATTGCAATGGAGCCTTATAATGTTAGATTAGGATTATCTATTGGCGGATTTCAACCGTTTGGCCAATCTGGCGAGAACGGATGCGGCACACCGCCCAACCCATGGCGGGAACGGATGCGGCATCCCGCCCGATCCATGGCGGGAACGGATGCGGCATCTGTTCCCGCCATGGGTCGGACGATAGGCCGCATCCGTTTAGGCCAAATTTTGAATTTTCTCTCAATTTTTTTTCCCAATTTTGAAAAAAAATTTATGCCAAGGGCAAAATTGTCCAATGGGGGCGGTGATAAGTAATTTTGAGGCGGTAAATAGAAAAATCCTAATTGTATGTCTAATGTCTAAAATTATGCAATTTTATCTCTAATATTAGTAGTCTAAAACAATTTTACCCTAACATTGACAAACTATTGGATCTATTCCAGAAATAATTATAAAACACAGATATTTTGTTCCCTATGTTTATTAGTTAGTGCTAAAAAAAGATTTCAAATTTTTTATGATTTAATGATAGAATTCAAGACTAATATTTTAATTCGATGAATATTTGGATTTTTTTTCCAAACTCATACAAAATATAGTATAATTTTTTAGTTATTTTTTTTATTTTTTTCCTAAGTTTGATAAAATATTTTTGAAATTGACTCAATTTGTAAAGTTACTAATAAGATTTATACATTTTTCGAATTTAGTACGAGCGAAACGATATCTTGTTCGTGGATCAATGAATCTATATAGTTACAATAAAAGAAAGGATTCAGATCCGAATGTTCAGAATAACTTAAATGATGATGATTGAATTGCAGATGTTTTTCTATAGATTTGAATTTATGAGAAATATATATTTTCTTGTTCTTGTGTGTTTTAATACATTTTATAATTATTTTTGCTTTTTATAATCGTTTTAATGTGTTATGGATCTTATAAGATTTTATTTCTTATTTTTTTGGCTTAATACATACGCAACCCCTTGAATTTGTTCTTTTTTTTTCATTTTACCCCCTAAACTTAAGGGACAACCTATTGATCCCATAAACTTCTAAAAAGCCACCCAATTTACCCTCCTCTCCGACGCGGTGCTTGGATTATTGCAACTTTGTATTTTGCCAGGTCAGCGCCACGTCGGAGAGAATGAGTAAATTGAGTGGTTTTTTGAAAGTTTAGGGGGTCAATAGGTTGTCCCTTAAGTTTAGGGGGTAAAATGAAAAAAAAGGACAAGTTCAGAAAGTTGCGTATGTATTAAGCCTTTTTTTTCTCTACTTATTGTTTATTCATCTATCTATCGACAACATAAGGGCACTATTTTAAAAACTACTCAAGGCATCAATTCAGGGGCGGAACCAGGGGTTGGAGGGGTTCGAGCCCTTGCAGGCCGCCGGAGAATTGAGAAATTTAGTGATGGTGTCTGGTAATATTTTGAAGAGAATTATATTGACTTTATGTAGCATTATTTCAATGTTTAAAGGTAGATGAGATGATTAAGGATGCGTATTTCTATTTGAGAGGTTCTATGTTTAGCTCCCTTCAACCTCATTTTCTTTTAAAAAGTTTTTATTTATTTTAATTTTATTTTTCAATAATTATAAAAATATGTTACCATTATTAATTAATTTAAATGGACTCTTTATTTTTATTTTGATAATATTTTTGAATTCATTTTTAATATCTTTAACATTAAAAAAAATAAACATATTTAATATTCATTTTTATTATGTCTTTACATTAAAAAAAAATAAACATGTTTAATTTTCTATTAGTTCAATACTAGTTTCTAAAAAAAAATGATAATATTTTTACAGTTTTAATGTGTTGGAGGCTAAAAATTTTTTGCCTAACTTTAACGGGCTGAACTTTAAAAATTTATTGTCAACCGTATAGTTAATTTCGATTTTTTTACGTTTTAAATTTTTTTTACTGATATATTTGAATCTCAGATCATTTGGGGCCCTGATTCTGCCACCACATCGATTTAATGTGTATTTTTCACCTTTATCTCTAATAGTAATATATAATAGAAAAGCTTACGTAACGTGACCATGATATAATTGTTTCATATCCTAGTCAGCAATGGGATATAAGTGTCGAACTCATCCATATTGACACGTTGCAAGATGGAAACGTGGCAATATAAATATAGACCCCACCATAGGCTATATCGCTCTATAAATTCCAACACGTTTCCTACAATTTCTGTGCATACTGAGTTCCGTAATTGCCTTGCCGTCAATATTGAGTTGTTTAATTTCGTTTTGCCTATCGATTATTTTCTCAATTTTTTTTTGTTGTCGATTTCTATAAACCCATTTATTCTGAGGAATCTAAATTGGAGAAGAGAATGAAGGAGAATATGGGAAACCCCCTTCATCTGAAGTCGTTGAACCACATATCGCTTGTGTGCAGATCAGTTGAGGAATCCATTGATTTTTATCAGAATGTTCTTGGATTTATCCCGATAAGGAGGCCTGGATCTTTTGATTTCGATGGAGCTTGGTAATTTCAAGAAATTTGTGTATATATCTATTTGGTTATTTTGAAATTAAAACGGATTATGTTGTGTTTGTTATATAGGTTGTTTGGGTACGGAATTGGAATACACTTGTTGCAGTCGGAAGATCCGTCGAACCTACGAAAGAAAGGTGAAATTAATCCGAAAGATAATCATATTTCGTTCCAGTGCGAGAGCATGGGAGCAGTGGAAAAGAAGCTGAAAGAAATGGAGATAAAGCATGTAAGAGCAATGGTAGAGGAAGGAGGAATCTATGTGGAACAGCTGTTTTTTCATGACCCAGATGGGTTCATGATTGAAATATGCAATTGCGATAATCTACCAGTGGTGCCTCTGGGTGGCGAAATAGCAAGGACTTGCTCTCGAGTTAACCTCCAAAAATTGCAGATGGAGAAGATCCACCAAGTGGTTCAGCAGTAGTTCAGTGTCTTTGTCTCTTGTTAATTTGTGTTACTAATAAAAGATTAAGAAATGCAAATATGATCTTATTATTATAGAGAATAGAGATGATCATTTCTTCTTACTTGTTTGTTTTTAAGTGTAATATATATGAGCAATTATTCAGCCTTATTTAATGTTGGCAGTATGTATCAATTGCCAGCTAGCAACTGATGTGATCATACATGTTCCTTAGGACACAACCTAAATCTTCAAATGGCCACCGGCCCAAGTACACAAATAAAGTTACTTCTTTTTCACATCATTTTACAACTTACTTCAAATAATGAATTATTAACTTACTGTGATAATTAAAAATACAAACTCCTAGTCATGGTTTTCTGTTTTAGTGATATATTGTTCTCCTTACTATTAATGGAGTGAAAATATTATATCGTTTTCTTCTTTTTCTTTTTCAAGATCAATTTTTATTTTTATTATTATTGTAGATTGTGCTGTTTCAGCGTGTTGGTGTTTTTATTATCATTTCAAGATATTCTATTAAACAAGCTATCTTGGGATGTTTATACTTGACCTAGAGAGATTAGTGTGGAAATATGATTTTAAATTTTTATTTTCATTTCATTGTATTGTAAGAACTCACTAGCATAGATTGCATAATCTGCTTATGAGGGATTTAATTCCTAGAAAATATTATAAAATCACTCTTTAGAGCTGTAGAAACAATATTTAAAGACATTATATCATCATTCTTTCTCTTCTATTTTGTTTTATCACTATTTCTATAAGATTCTCCAGTTTATGCAAGTTGTTCTCACAATATGAATTCTAGGTTTGAGAAGTGTTCGCATTTTACACACATACACCGATAATATTATATGAAAATAATATATCATACTAAGGTGTTTTTTGATTCGTGGAATGGAATAGAATGGAATATAATAGCCATTCCAAAGGAATAAAATAGGACAGAATAGAGTAAATATTCTTTTGAAATAGTTATTCCTATGTTTGGTTGATGGAATAAGATAAAATAGATATAGGTTGATGGAATAAGATAAAATAGAATAGATATTTTTTTTTATTTAAAAGATAATAATACCTTTAAATATATATATTTTTATTTATTTAAAATTTTAATTATTACTATAAATTATTCAAATATTTAATATATTATTTTTAAAAACTATATGAAAAACACATTACTTTTCCATTGGTCTTTAACATTATAAAGATCAAATGCTAGTTCTTAGCCATCAATTATATTAAAAACATGTATTTCTGAGAAGACCAAAGGCGATTTAGCTTTAACAATATACCAAGTAAATAATAAAATCGGACCAGCAAGTAAACCCTCTATAGGAATTAATTATAATACCTAAAAACTAATGTCAAATAAAATTACCTTAACAGTAAAATCATGAGCCAATTTTGCTCCAAATTGGCCCACCATTGAATGATCGAATCTCAAAGCAAACATCAGAGGCTTAGAATGGCACATGCCTCTTCTGTATTTGGCAATGATCTTCTAAGCTCAAGAAATTAAAATGCAAAACCAAATTAGACATGGTTAACTCAAACTATAGAACCTTTCAACTATATCAACACGGTTGCTATAAGACAAAGAGAGGAAAAGAAGGAGAATATGATTTCTATATATGTGTACTGCTGATAAAATATCAGCTATTTAAACAAAATATCACGTGTTAAGGAAATGCTACAAGGCTAATTACAATATAACCCCCTCAACTATTATTATTCTCTAACACCCCCTCCTCAAGATGAAATACTTTTCATCTTCTCTTTCACAACTGTTGTTACTGGAGTTATTTCCATTTGCAGTAAAAGCAGATGAAACATCAGCACTTTGATACAAATGCATTTGATGCAAGGCTGAAGCCATCTGAGCTCCTGTAAGAGGCTTTGTTAACAAATCAGCAAGCTGATTAGCAGAAGTAATATACGGAGTATATAGAAATCCCGCCTCCATATATTGTCGAACAAAATGACAGTCGATTTCCAGGTGTTTCATCTTCTCGTGGAAAACAGGATTGGCTGCAATATATATTGCAGCTTGACTGTCACAAAATAATGTGATTGATAATTGGGGTGCAATATGAAATTCAACCAACAAATATGTCAACCATTTCAATTCACAAGATGTAATTGACATAGCTCTATATTATGCTTCTGCAGAACTTTTGCTAACTGGCCCTTGTTTCTTTGATTTCCAAAGACACAAGGCAATCTCCAACAAACACACAATAGCATGTCACCGATCGTCTAATAATTGAACACCTACCCCAATCTGAATCACAATAGCCTCTCATTTGAGATAAATCAGAATTGACTGTGTAATACAAACCCATCGTAACAGTGCCCTTCAAATATTTCACGACATGCTTGGCTGCCTCCATTTGGATACAAGTAGGAATACTCATGAACTGGCTCAATTTTTGTGTAGAAAAAGCAATATCAAGCCTGGTAAGCCTAAATATAACAATCTCCCAACTAATCTTCTATAACTATTTGGTTTTTCATAGGCAGGAGATTCTTCATCTAACTTTAACCCTATAGGGAAAGGATTATCAACACTGTGAGCTTCACTCAAACCAACATCCTTGATCAAATCCCTTATATATTTAGATTGTGAAATAAACAACCCTCTATCAGACCTTGCCAATTCAACACCAAGGAAAAATTTAGCCTCCCCCATATCCTTTATAGTAAAGCTTGCATCCAAAGCTTTTTTAACTTCTTCAATTAGCATCATGGAATTGCCAGTGATTAACACATCATCCACATAGACTATAAGTGCCAAAAAATTCCCATCTTTAGTTTGTTTGGTAAACAAACAATATTCATGAACAGACTTTACAAATCCCAACTGTAAAAGCTTTTCTGAAAAAGCTTTGTTCCATTGTCTTCCAGCTTGCTTCAAGCCATATAAGGACTTATCAAGCCTGCAAACAAGATTACAATTAGAATTGATATACCCCTCTAGTGGCTGCATATATAGTTCTTCTTCAATAGAACCATGCAAATACACGTTGTTGATGTCGATCTGCTGTATTGGCCAACCATTCGTAGTTGCCACTGCAAGAAACACCCTTACTGTTGTGATTTTAGTGACGGGAGAATAACTATCATGATAATCTACACCAATTTGCTGATCATACCCTTGAGCAACTAATCTTGCTTTGTATCGAGCAACCGATCCATCAAGAGCATATTTAATCTTAAAAATCCACCTGGAAGTAATTGTACGTTTACCATGCGGCAATTGCACCATTGTCCAGGTTTTGTTTTTCTCCAAGGCTGCAATTTCTTCTGCCATAGCTTTCTCCCATTGAGGTTGCCCTTTTGCTTCTTTATAACTTCTTAGTTCATGCTCTTTACTCATAGAGACCAAAGAAGCTTGATAATGACTGCTATATTGAATAATATTGTCATCATGAGTCACTTGATTGACAACAAAATCTTGTAACCACAGAGGTTTTTGAGTGACCCTGGTAGATCTCCTTGCTGGAATTTCATTTGCAACAACTGGCATATTGTGATCAGTTGTCGGTGAATCAGTTCTGATAATTGCCGATGAAGGCATTTGTGGTGTATTTTCTACTGAATAATCATCATTTTGAGCACTATGAAGAAGATCAGGAGGTTGTGAATGTTGTGAAGTGCTTGCTTCAGTATCAGTAAGACCTTGATCATTATCAAGTGAAGACTGAAACAACATTGGTGATGTTAAAGACTTGTCATGTACTGAAACAATAGTGTTAGACAAATAAGGAAAAATATGCTCATTGAAATGAACATCCCTAGACACACACAAACGGTGAGTTGCACATCTTCCATCCTTTTTGTCCAGTTGATAACCCAATATAGATACACTGTTCTGACCGACCATCAAATTTTCCTCTCTAGGGATTGTTTTTCAGCACATATCCTTGGCAACCAAAAATCTTCAAGTCTGTCAAACTTGGTTCTTTTCTATATAACAAAAAATGAGGAGATTTCCACTGCAATACCTTAGTCGGATAGATATTGAGAAGTGTAGTGGCATATAACATAGCTTCACCCCAAAATTTGACAGACAATCCTCCTTGCTTGAGTAATGCCCTTGCCACAGTAGTAAGACTTCTATGTCGCCTTTCTACCACCCCATTTTGCTGAGGTGTGTATGATAGGGGTAAAAAACTCCTATCTTTTAGTACGATTTTAGGGACTATTTTGTATCTTTTATTTTCTTTTTATTTACTTTAGTAGCAAGTTATTATTGTTTTGTCAATTTTAGGTTTTTAAATTACTTTTTAGCTTTTTATTATATATTCCTAACTTTTGTCAAGTATTTTGTCACTTTTAATAAATTAATCTCTATATATTATTTTGAGCTTTATCTGTACCCAAAATTAAGAAATTAACCTACCAAAAATAAATCAAAATTGGCTTGGTAATTAAAAAATGATTTTTGGTAGGATAATTAATTAATTTTGGGTGAATTATCTAAATAATATTTTATGAGATTATGTGCAGATTTTTAGAGATAAAGGTGGAGATTTTTAAGGATCAGAATCAGAGACCCACTCGGCGCATCAAAATCAAATAAAAGTCATGCAGAATATTTTGGCAGATTTTTAGGGATTATCTTTGAGCTTTTTGTATTTAAATAATTAGATTTTTATCCCCAAAGATAAATTAATTAGATAATATTTGGAGAGTTATTTTTCCATTAGAATAGCTTTTTATTAATTAGTCTTTCGTTAGGAAAGCTTTTTATTAATTAGTCTTTTATTAGGAATAGGTTTTATTAATTAGTTTTCCATTAGGAATAGGTTTTAGTTTTTCATTATAAATAGTTCCATTTGTTAGGAATTATGGACATCTTTCATTATTGTAAATTACTTTAGCCTTCACCCTTGAAGAATCCTCTCCACCTCCTCCATCTCCTTCAACCTCCATTGAAGCACCTTCGAAGCTCCGTTTATCGAGAATTATTCAAGGTCCGTCCTTAAGTCCTAGGAAGCCGGCTGCAGGGTAGACAGGTTCCCTGAAAGGGATTTTCTTATCTCCTTTCATCTAATTATGTTTTTATCCCTTGATACAGTCTATGAATCCTAGGCTAATTGTATCCCGTGACAATGTTCTTCATCTTTAATAATATTTTAGCTCTTATTTTGTTCAATGATTTATCTATTTAATCTTTGTCTTATGCTTTATTCAATTGGTTTAACTCATTCAAAAGCCCCAAAATCTAGTTGGCACATATTGTGAGCTGAATCTGACCTAGTCAGAGCCTAGGAGATTGACGACCTCTTAGTTGATTAAGCCCAAATTGCCGAGCCTTAGACCTAGTTTCGGCCTTACAAGGGAATCACGTACTAGGGACTTCAGGAGGGTAAGTAGGGTTAATCGCCTTGAATACAAGTGACTTAGATTAGGTTTTTAATCAATTGACCTAATAATCTATCTTCATTATTATCGTTCATACCATGTTCCTTCGGGTAATTGCATTAGTGAAAGATCACCTAGGAGTAGTTTAACTTAATTAGGAGTAGAATAACTTAATTAGGAGTATAATAACTTAACTAGGAGTAGAGTAGTTCAACTTAATCAAACAAACTCAAAACCCCACACAGCCTAGATAACACCTGAGACCAAGTAGCTCGATACTTGCAGGAATAAATCCTGTGGATTCGATACCTGGACTTTCCAAATTTTATTACTTGATAACGACGGTGTACACTTATCCCTTAGTGAGCCTTGCAGTACCGAACGCCGTGAGGCGCATCAGTGTACACACAAGTTTTTTGATGTGTGATGCCATGTTTTGCAAACACTAACTGTGTTGAATGCCCAACAAATTCAGTCCCATTACCACTTCTAACTGTCTTGACTTTAGTATGAAACTGAGTATTTACCATTGTGATAAAACCATCTAGTAAGCTTGACACTTGATCTTTGTGTTTAAATAAAATAGTCCATATCACACGGGAAAAATCATCAACTATAGTCAACATATATCTATCGCCACTAATAGATGTTTGTTTGTAAGGCCCCCAACAATCCACATGAATCAGATCAAACACTTGCAAGGTCTTAATGGAAATTAATCCAAAAGAATTTCTAATTTGTTTAGCTCTTAAGCAGATATCACAATCAGCAAAACTAATGATAGAACTCTTAGGCAAATTAAAAACATGTGATAATTTCTCATGTGAGATATGCCCCAAACGTTTATGCCAAAATTCGACATCAACATTATTGTCTATAACAGATAAAAACAAATCAGTTTGGCTTAAAACCTTTTGAATTACATTCCTATCAAAAGAATCTTTAGCAAGATAATATAGCCCTCTCTGCAATCTTCCAACTGCTAATCGTTGATTAAAATTCCGGCCCTGCAAGATACAATATGTAGCCCAAAAACATACTGAGACGCCTTAATCTTGTAGCAGTTTACTAACTGACATCAAATTGTATTTGAATTTGGGAACATAAAGCACATTCAATAATTTGAAATTCTCATCAAATAATACTTCTCCTTTATGACTGACTATTTGAGCCTCACCAGTTGGTAAAAATACTCTCTTAGGGACATCTAATTTGACCATATTCCTCAATAAACCAACATTATATGTCATATAAGTTGTTACTCCTAAATCAATTATCCATTCATCAATGCTAAGAGAACTAGAGCCAGAACTGTTACCTGCACATGCCCCTGCAAATGCTAAAAACTCTTGTGGAAGGTAGTCATGTGTTGTTTTCCCTTTGAGTATCCTCTGTACTTCTGTAACCCCCACACTAGGATCACATGATATCTCACACAACATCAGTTACAAACATGCTTTCAATTCTCAATCATATAAGCTTCAATCTCATATAAACTTTACATATTATACATAAGAGAAAGCATTTACAATTTACAATACACGTTTAAGTCATTATCCTACATAGAGGATTTACAAAACAAAAGTACATCACAATACTCCAAAATGCCTAGATGAGAATGGACTGACACTGCCGGTGCGACCTTAAGCAAGAAGAACTCCACCTAACCTATAAAATCTGTTGGCAAGGAGTGAGCTGCCTACTCAATAAACATATTACGAATATATGTATATACAAAAGTAATGTAAAGAACACAGATCAAAATATATCATCAGTATCAAGTTAGAATTTTCAATAGAAAGATATTCACTTGTTTCACTTATTATAGTAATACTTATTTTAGAAAGGCCTTGCTGTACTTAGACAATATATATAAAATGGTCCTTGGGCCCAATCTGTATCCCGACTCACTAAATTCGGAATACAATCATCTGTGCTACGGAGGAGTTAAACTCAATTCACGTACTCATATATCTCAACACATGTGCTTCCGGCTCACAATATTTGGATAGCACTCTCAACTTGGACCATTTCACATATCCATCTAAGCAAGCTCATATTCATATCTTATCCAGCCATTATTCAGTTCCAGTATGTGCACAAGGCTCAATATTCCGTATTTACTTATAACACTGCAACATACTCAATCATATCACTTTCTTATTAATCATAACGTATCACAACACTCAAACATTATTCACATCATTCACATCAGATTCAACCACATCTCACACTCAACAAGTCACAAGCCACAATACATTCATACACATATATAAGCAATATGCTTACCGTCGCACTCAGTTCGATGTATTCTACACGATCGGGTGTGCGTTCAATTGCACCTTATCCTCCTAATGTCACATAACATTTATACAATTAGCCATAACATAAACTTAATGAAAATATAAAGTAATAAATGCTATATGATTTACAAGACACTAACTCCACAAAGTTCATGCAATCTAATCCTTTTGTCTTAGATCATCATATGACCTACTTGCACACATTCTGACATAACTTTCTCTATATGAATCCAAATTCCCTGTTTCTTGAACCTACTGAAACTAGACATATATGGGTATAGCATATCCAAAATTAACATTAATATCACTTCTACACAATATATGGCATGCCAAATGATTATGTCCTGTTTCCAGCCAAGAAACAGACTACCCAGATTTGCATCTACCATAATTCACTCAACTTGATGCTAGTAAAATATATAGCATTTAATAGGATAAGTGTATCCTATCGCAACAAGTAATATTGTGCTAAACACGAGATCGAACCACAAAGACTATTTGTTATAACTAGCAAATCTACCTAGAATGATCTAATTGTTTAGAGGGTTGGATAATGATTTGGGTTTTTGATAACTAATCAACTAATTGAAAGGAATAACATAACAAAATAAAGTGAACAATTGACAGGGTAGAAGGTGAATTAATGGATGGCACAACCTAGGCTGAGGAGTCCTTTGATTAAATCTGATGTATGGGTTTAGGGAGTTCAGATTTATGTTTTACCAATGATTGAAGGTAATTGTCCTAAGTGAAAGACTAATGTGATCAGTATTGTCCTTCCTATTCACATGCATTCGGGTGACGGCTTGATTAGGCATATACCCTAGGTCATACAAAGCATTAGGTTTATTGACAACTAAGGCTAAAGCCGTAGCCCAGCCACAAAGCCTCATTCCTAGTGGTCTCTAGCGAAGTCAGGTTAATACAAATTCAGTATAGACGATTCCGTGGTCAGGTTCTCATCTATCTATAATCCTATTTAATGTCAGGGTCACAGGCATTAGGCACATTATATACATAAACAGGCTAGTTGATCATTATCAATGTTCATTCTAGCATAAATCCTGTTCCTAACATCATCTAGGCATTAAGCATGCATAAACCGATCAATCAAAAGGCCCTAGATCCGTAATCATACATATTAATACAATCAATTTTATCCCCATCCCAAATTGGACGGGGATCAGTTCATAGACAAACTAATCATAATAGGAGGAAATCATGAATAACGGAAAACATCCAAAATAAATTATAAAAGCAAAAGATAAAAGAGAGAGATAGAAATCTAAAACCCGCTTTGTCTGATTCGATTATAAATATAGAAGATGAGGAGCTTCTCCCATCAATCGTTCTTGAAAGAAAAGACAAAACAGAAAATAAACCTAATCTAGAAAGTTGGAAATCTAATCTAAAAACTAAAAATCTACATTGTGGAGGAGAGAAAGCCCTAACGGCTCTCTGATTTATTGAGTGGCTAATCCCCCCGAATAATGAAGATTAGCTCCCTATTTATAGAGTTAGGGAGAAACCCTAATGTCTCCGGGGGCAAAATAGGCTTTCACAAAGTGTTTTTAATGGGCTTTAGGGCCTGATCCGCACATTTCAGCAAGGGGGAAGGCGCTGGTGCACCTTTCCCCGCCTCGTCTCGTCGAGACAAGGAGTGTCTCGATGAGACGAGGGCCTGTCTCGATGAGACAGGTATTGTCTCGACGAGACAGGTTCTAAATGGGGCGATTTTGCTCCGGCTTTTATCCGTTTAGGTCCATTGGCTTTCGAAAAGTGCTCTAATGGTCCCTGATGAACCCCAAAAGTGCTCTCACGGTCCCTGAATAATCCGGAAATGCTCCAATAGGCTTGGGTCTGGTTCGGAAATGCACGAAAGGTCCCTGAAAATCCATGAAAACACCAAAAATACCATAAATAAAGGAAAATACTAAATTTAACTAAAAACTATCAAATTAATATAAAAACTTAACTAAAAGCTAATTAAAATAAACTAAATTAATCCTAAAAACCCTATATAAATGGGAGCTATCAACATCCCCACACTTGAATTTTGCTTGTCCCCAAGCAAGACAGAATTCAAAACAGAGAAAAATCAACAAATAGCTCCCTTACAAAAACAAGAATCTACTACACTTTATTATTCACAACAGTTCAGACTACTCATTTTGCAATTAAAAACATAATGAACCTCAGACGAGTCTCCAAAACTGATTAATTTGGTTTTATCGATCAACACTTCATGAAAACGAAAGAAAAGGATTAAAATTGATAGCTCACAAGTGGTCACTCTAACGCTCAAGTGTTTGGGTGTAAATTTTTTTTTTTTGGAAATGCTCTACATTTTATTGCACAAAGTGGTCACGTTGGGATTGCATCATCCATCCGGTCAAAATTAATGCATTAAAATTAAACAAAATCATAGGTCTTTAAAGGGTTGTAACATTGGCTAAAGGTTGGGGTAGGAAAAAGGGAATATATAGGCAAAAAGTTAAATGACTCAAATAGTTAAAATTTTTACAAAAAGGACACACATTTTTCGCATTAGGGAGCTATGAACTACCTCCCCACACTTAAAATCTTGTTTGTCCTCAAGCAATTCAGAATCCAAAAGGGACACTTTTTCTGCTATGTATATGAAGGTTGAAGCTCAAGGTTGTTTTAGTGAATTCGGGAAGCAACTATGGTATAAACACATCTTTTATCCTTTCCTCTATAATTTTTCTCTTTTTTTTTTTGAATTTGGTTTTTAACCATTTTTTTTTCTGTTGAATAGAGGGGAAAAAAGAGGGAAATTCAAATGGGTAAAGGTTGCTTCTTCTATCAAAATTACAACCTTTTAATGATTGCTAGCAGAAATTTGAAGGATAGATGTGTCTAAGGATTTATCAAAACTAAATTGAGTCAATTAACTTGGGTGAGAAAGGGTATCTAAGAAGGCCAAGGTTTGTAATATGGTTGATCAAAGAAAGGGGTAAAAGGCTCAAAGGGGCTTATCTAGTGGAATTGTTAAGGGATTTTGGCTAAACAAAGAAATAGGCTAAATTTCACAAAGGGCTATACCTAGGTTGCCTAATCATTTCAAGTTTAATAGAAAAAAAAATTCAACTAGTATTGGATGCAATTCCTATGAACACAAAGACAATAAATGTAATCTCACACCTAAGAGATCAATTGTTCCTAATCATGAGTCTAAAATATTGATCTTTATGGCTCTAACTCACAATTGAAGGGTTATTTGTATCAATTCTAGCCTCAACTAACGTTCCGTTCCGTCAATTTTAGGCAAATAATACTCTTTGGAGACTCAAACGTTGTTCAAGATTTTTCGCATGCATAAATTTCATTTAGAATGTGCAAATTTTTAAGCGCATTGTCAACTGTATTGCGGGATAGCTAAATGTATCAAATTCAACTGCCTAAGATTCTTTTTATTCCTAGAATTAAAAAGCAAACGAAAACAAAAAGCATTAAATCCTAAAATTAAAACAAAAACATGCAACCTAATATAAAAACAAAAAGAAATTAAAAACATGCAAATGGCAGAATAAAAAATCATCATATCCTAGTATCTCCTTCCCACACTTACAACATGCATTTACTTCCATCATTACATAAAAGTAAAACATAAAGTGCAGAAAAGAAATATGATAGAAAAACTCCCTCAGGGGTGGCTTGTTAATCCAACCCCGAATTTCTGATGCTAAATTTTCAAATCCAAGCTGCAGTCTTGAAAATCAATCCGGCGGCGGTGAGTATTCCGATTAGAGGGTTCTGCCAATAGAAAAAAAGAAACAAACATAAGAATAGAGAAAGCAAAAGAAAAGAAAAAGAAGAAAAAAAACGTTTACTTTTAATTTTTTTTTTCGTGTCCGTCTCGGCGAGATGAACAGTGTCTCGCCGAAACGAGACAAATTTTTTTTTTTACGGATTTTTTTTAATGTGTCTCGTTGAGACAGCCAGGTGTCTCGACGAGACGATACGAAAAACCCGAAAAAAATATTTTTTATTTTATATATATATATACACAAATCTGAACAATTATTTCAACCTATTCAATTTACACAGATTATAATCGAAATAGTCCCCGAAAACGGCACCAAAAACTTGATGGTGTTGTTGTCGGGTATTTCGAAATATAATCTAATTATAAATAAAATAGTTCCAAGCAAATTTAATCTAATTATAAACAAAATAGTTCCCGGCGATGGCGCCAAAAACTTGATGCTCGTAAAGTATATAGCATTTAATAGGACAAGTGTATCCTATCGCAACAAGTAATATTGTGCTAAGCACGAGATCGAACCACAAAGACTATTTGTTATAACTAGCAAATCTACCTAGAATGATCTAATTGTTTAGAGGGTTGGATAATGATTTGGGTTTTTGATAACTAATCAACTAATTGAAAGGAATAACATAACAAAATAAAGTGAACAATTGACAGGGTAGAAGGTGAATTAATGGATGGCACAACCTAGGCTGAGGAGTCCTTTGATTAAATCTGATGTATGGGTTTAGGGAGTTCAGATTTATGTTTTACCAATGATTGAAGGTAATTGTCCTAAGTGAAAGACTAATGTGATCAGTATTGTCCTTCCTATTCACATGCATTCGGGTGACGGCTTGATTAGGCATATACCCTAGGTCATACAAAGCATTAGGTTTATTGACAACTAAGGCTAAAGCCGTAGCCCAGCCACAAAGCCTCATTCCTAGTGGTCTCTAGCGAAGTCAGGTTAATACAAATTCGGTATAGACGATTCCGTGGTCAGGTTCTCATCTATCTATAATCCTATTTAATGTCAGGGTCACAGGCATTAGGCACATTATATACATAAACAGGCTAGTTGATCATTATCAATGTTCATTCTAGCATAAATCCTGTTCCTAACATCATCTAGGCATTAAGCATGCATAAACCGATCAATCAAAAGGCCCTAGATCCGTAATCATACATATTAATACAATCAATTTTATCCCCATCCCAAATTGGACGGGGATCAGTTCATAGACAAACTAATCATAATAGGAGGAAATCATGAATAACGGAAAGCATCCAAAATAAATTATAAAAGCAAAAGATAAAAGAGAGAGATAGAAATCTAAAACCCGCTTTGTCTGATTCGATTATAAATATAGAAGATGAGGAGCTTCTCCCATCAATCGTTCTTGAAAGAAAAGACAAAACAGAAAATAAACCTAATCTAGAAAGCTGGAAATCTAATCTAAAAACTAAAAATCTACATTGTGGAGGAGAGAAAGCCCTAACGGCTCTCTGATTTATTGAGTGGCTAATCCCCCCGAATAATGAAGATTAGCTCCCTATTTATAGAGTTAGGGAGAAACCCTAATGTCTCCGGGGGCAAAATAGGCTTTCACAAAGTGTTTTTAATGGGCTTTAGGGCCTGATCCGCACATTTCAGCAAGGGGGAAGGCGCTGGTGCACCTTTCCCCGCCTCGTCTCGTCGAGACAAGGAGTGTCTCGATGAGACGAGGGCCTGTCTCGATGAGACAGGTATTGTCTCGACGAGACAGGTCCTAAATGGGGCGATTTTGCTCCGGTTTTTATCCGTTTAGGTCCATGGGCTTCCGAAAAGTGCTCTAATGGTCCCTGATGAACCCCAAAAGTGCTCTCACGGTCCCTGAATAATCCGGAAATGCTCCAATAGGCTTGGGTCTGGTTCGGAAATGCACGAAAGGTCCCTGAAAATCCATGAAAACACCAAAAATACCATAAATAAAGGAAAATACTAAATTTAACTAAAAACTATCAAATTAATATAAAAACTTAACTAAAAGCTAATTAAAATAAACTAAATTAATCCTAAAAACCCTATATAAATGGGAGCTATCAACATCCCCACACTTGAATTTTGCTTGTCGCCAAGCAAGACAGAATTCAAAACAGAGAAAAATCAACAAATAGCTCCCTTACAAAAACAAGAATCTACTACACTTTATTATTCACAACAGTTCAGACTACTCATTTTGCAATTAAAAACATAATGAACCTCAGACGAGTCTCCAAAACTGATTAATTTGGTTTTATCGATCAACACTTCATGAAAACGAAAGAAAAGGATTAAAATTGATAGCTCACAAGTGGTCACTCTAACGCTCAAGTGTTTGGGTGTAAATTTTTTTTTTTGGAAATGCTCTACATTTTATTGCACAAAGTGGTCACGTTGGGATTGCATCATCCATCCGCTCAAAATTAATGCATTAAAATTAAACAAAATCATAGGTCTTTAAAGGGTTGTAACATTGGCTAAAGGTTGGGGTAGGAAAAAGGGAATATATAGGCAAAAAGTTAAATGACTCAAATAGTTAAAATTTTTACAAAAAGGACACACATTTTTCGCATTAGGGAGCTATGAACTACCTCCCCACACTTAAAATCTTGTTTGTCCTCAAGCAATTCAGAATCCAAAAGGGACACTTTTTCCGCTATGTATATGAAGGTTGAAGCTCAAGGTTGTTTTAGTGAATTCGGGAAGCAACTATGGTATAAACACATCTTTTATCCTTTCCTCTATAATTTTCCTCTTTTTTTTTTTTGAAGTTGGTTTTTAACCATTTTTTTTTCTGTTGAATAGAGGGGAAAAAAGAGGGAAATTCAAATGGGTAAAGGTTGCTTCTTCTATCAAAATTACAACCTTTTAATGATTGCTAGCAGAAATTTGAAGGATAGATGTGTCTAAGGATTTATCAAAACTAAATTGAGTCAATTAACTTGGGTGAGAAAGGGTATCTAAGAAGGCCAAGGTTTGTAATATGGTTGATCAAAGAAAGGGGTAAAAGGCTCAAAGGGGCTTATCTAGTGGAATTGTTAAGGGATTTTGGCTAAACAAAGAAATAGGCTAAATTTCACAAAGGGCTATACCTAGGTTGCCTAATCATTTCAAGTTTAATAGAAAAAAAAAATTCAACTAGTATTGGATGCAATTCCTATGAACACAAAGACAATAAATGTAATCTCACACCTAAGAGATCAATTGTTCCTAATCATGAGTCTAAAATATTGATCTTTATGGCTCTAACTCACAATTGAAGGGTTATTTGTATCAATTCTAGCCTCAACTAACGTTCCGTTCCGTCAATTTTAGGCAAATAATACTCTTTGGAGACTCAAACGTTGTTCAAGATTTTTCGCATGCATAAATTTCATTTAGAATGTGCAAATTTTTAAGCGCATTGTCAACTGTATTGCGGGATAGCTAAATGTATCAAATTCATCTGCCTAAGATTCTTTTTATTCCTAGAATTAAAAAGCAAACGAAAACAAAAAGCATTAAATCCTAAAATTAAAACAAAAACATGCAACCTAATATAAAAACAAAAAGAAATTAAAAACATGCAAATGGCAGAATAAAAAATCATCATATCCTAGTATCTCCTTCCCACACTTACAACATGCATTTACTTCCATCATTACATAAAAGTAAAACATAAAGTGCAGAAAAGAAATATGATATGAAAAACTCCCTCAGGGGTGGCTTGTTAATCCAACCCCGAATTTCCGATGCTAAATTTTCAAATCCAAGCTGCAGTCTTGAAAATCAATCCGGCGGCGGTGAGTATTCCGATTAGAGGGTTCTGCCAATAGAAAAAAAGAAACAAACATAAGAATAGAGAAAGCAAAAGAAAAGAAAAAGAAGAAGAAAAAACGTTTACTTTTAATTTTTTTTTTCGTGTCCGTCTCGGCGAGATGAACAGTGTCTCGCCGAAACGAGACAAATTTTTTTTTACGGATTTTTTTTTAATGTGTCTCGTTGAGACAGCCAGGTGTCTCGACGAGATGATACGAAAAACCCGAAAAAAATATTTTTTATTTTATATATATATATACAAATCTGAACAATTATTTCAACCTATTCAATTTACACAGATTATAATCGAAATAGTCCCCGACAACGGCACCAAAAACTTGATGGTGTTGTTGTCGGGTATTTCGAAATATAATCTAATTATAAATAAAATAGTTCCAAGCAAATTTAATCTAATTATAAACAAAATAGTTCCCGGCGATGGCGCCAAAAACTTGATGCTCGTAAAGTATATAGCATTTAATAGGACAAGTGTATCCTATCGCAACAAGTAATATTGTGCTAAGCACGAGATCGAACCACAAAGACTATTTGTTATAACTAGCAAATCTACCTAGAATGATCTAATTGTTTAGAGGGTTGGATAATGATTTGGGTTTTTGATAACTAATCAACTAATTGAAAGGAATAACATAACAAAATAAAGTGAACAATTGACAGGGTAGAAGGTGAATTAATGGATGGCACAACCTAGGCTGAGGAGTCCTTTGATTAAATCTGATGTATGGGTTTAGGGAGTTCAGATTTATGTTTTACCAATGATTGAAGGTAATTGTCCTAAGTGAAAGACTAATGTGATCAGTATTGTCCTTCCTATTCACATGCATTCGGGTGACGGCTTGATTAGGCATATACCCTAGGTCATACAAAGCATTAGGTTTATTGACAACTAAGGCTAAAGCCGTAGCCCAGCCACAAAGCCTCATTCCTAGTGGTCTCTAGCGAAGTCAGGTTAATACAAATTCGGTATAGACGATTCCGTGGTCAGGTTCTCATCTATCTATAATCCTATTTAATGTCAGGGTCACAGGCATTAGGCACATTATATACATAAACAGGCTAGTTGATCATTATCAATGTTCATTCTAGCATAAATCCTGTTCCTAACATCATCTAGGCATTAAGTATGCATAAACCGATCAATCAAAAGGCCCTAGATCCCTAATCATACATATTCATACAATCAATTTCATCCCCATCCCAAATTGGATGGGGATCAGATCATAGACAAACTAATCATAATAGGAGGAAATCATGAATAACGGAAAACATCCAAAATAAATTATAAAAGCAAAAGATAAAAGAGAGAGATAGAAATCTAAAACCCGCTTTGTCTGATTCGATTATAAATATAGAAGATGAGGAGCTTCTCCCATCAATCGTTCTTGAAAGAAAAGACAAAACAGAAAATAAACCTAATCTAGAAAGCTGGAAATCTAATCTAAAAACTAAAAATCTACATTGTGGAGGAGAGAAAGCCCTAACGGCTCTCTGATTTATTGAGTGGCTAATCCCCCCGAATAATGAAGATTAGCTCCCTATTTATAGAGTTAGGGAGAAACCCTAATGTCTCCGGGGGCAAAATAGGCTTTCACAAAGTATTTTTAATGGGCTTTAGGGCCCGATCCGCACATTTCAGCAAGGGGGAAGGCGCTGGTGCGCCTTCCCCGCCTCGTCTCGTCGAGACAAGGAGTGTCTCGACCAGACGAGGGCCTGTCTCGACGAGACAGGTATTGTCTCGACGAGACAGGTCCTAAATGGGGCGATTTTGCTTCGGCTTTTATCCGTTTAGGTCCATAGGCTTCCGAAAAGTACTCTAATAGTCCCTGATGAATCCCAAAAGTGCTCTGACGGTCCCTAAATAATCCAAAAATGCTCCAATAGGCTTGGGTCTGGTTCAGAAATGCACGAAAGGTCCCTGAAAATCCATGAAAACACCAAAAATGCCATAAATAAAGGAAAATACTAAATTTAACTAAAAACTATCAAACTAATATAAAAACTTAACTAAAAGCTAATTAAAATAAACTAAATTAATCCTAAAAACCCTATATAAATGGGAGCTATCACTATTTCACACTAAACACAATGGATTGCCAAATCCATTTACATACATATACTTCAAGTAGTTAGGAACACTTTTGTATAAATAAACTTTCCCAAATTATGACTCTAAGGTGCTCAAAATGCTACATCAACATGCCTGCCTCACATGACATTCAATTTCGAGGCAGTCATGTTCCATCTAGGTTTTCTTCATCTATATATGGAATTAAAGTCCCATATTTTACAGAGGGTTTCATAACATATATAGGAACATAGTTTATTAATATTCAAATTCGAACAATATCAAGATGAAAAACATGCTCCAATATGACTGAAAGCAGTATCATATATTTCTGTTTAGGGCACTTGATACATATCTTTCATTTGGACAGGCTATAACCACTTTAAACAACACCAAAACTCAACAAACTCAATCACAACTCATCCACAACAAATCATATGATCATACCTAGGTATTTCAGAATCTCAAACTCATAGAAAACAAGCTAAAACAACATACTAACTTTCAACTTGTGTCTATCACCTAGTATGCTTCCTAACTTGATTTGTTTGGCTTGAAAATGGAAGAAACTGGAAGATTTTTCTTTGGAGGATGTTAGGGTATGAACAAGGAAGTTTTGCTGAAGATAATGGTCGAAATTGTGGCTGAGAATGATAAGAAATTAGTTGTGCACATCCTTTTAAATATGAAGAGGTGTAATTTGTCTTACATTGGGCGACACCTCGTGCTTGCTCACAAACCTCCAATTCAGTCCTCCAAAAATGTAATTTAATCAATTAAAGATATTTTTGTTTATTCATTTAAGGCCTAACTAAATTAACCAATCGTTACATCTTAATGATACACTAATCGCCTACTAATCGCACGGTAATCGCATTACGCATATGAAACTTCTAATGACAATGCGATGAATCTAAAATGTATGTATTCAATCATGAAAAAATATATGAATGTGGGAAGACTCATATGTTAGGGTTTTAGGGATGTTACAACTTCTATCTGCACTAATTCTTGTACAGATTCTTTCTTAGCAGAACTTCTTTCACCTTCTTCAAAATCATCTACTCAAGAAAACTCTTGTTGCTCATGAGACATATGTGCCGGATGGTTAACTGGAGTTGCTGGACCTGTAACTCTCTTTCCTTTAAACCAATCAGGATATCCTTTAATACGGAAACACTCACTCTTCTCATGTCCTCCTTTCCTACAATAAGAACAAAATTTCTCCTCCTTGCTTTTCACCGAGGAATTAGCATTATTACTCCGATTACCATAATTGACACCATTATTATTACGATTCGCATTTCCAGTTTTTTTATTACTGAAATTTTGGCTTCCAATTGTTAAATTCAAAAAATCATTCTGACTAGAAGCAATGAAATTAGGATTTCTATGTTTTTCGATACGTATAAGCATCGAATAAGCTCTGTTGACTGGAGGTAGAGGATCCATCAACAATATTTAATCTCTCACATGATCAAACTCTGGATTTAATCCAGATAACAATTGCATAAGTTGCTCTTCCTGGACCTGTTCCTGTACTAATTTCCTTGCCTCACAAGAACAAGCAATTAGAGGCTTCACAATAGCATAGTCATCCCACATTCGTTTCATTTTATTGAAGAAATCAACCAGGGACATACCTTCTTGATTCAGGCTTGTTAAGCCCAAAATATACCTAAAATATCATATATAAATACATTAAATTTACATTGAAATCGTGCTAATTATATTCATTTAGAGTACTTTTACGTCTTTATATACTTCTTTGATGCAAGGTACTTAATTATTTGGTTAAATCCAAATAGGAGCTAAAATGGAGCAAAAACGAGGGAAAAACCTAAGTTACGTGCCAAAAATACGTGTTAATCAGAAAACTGATTCAAGGAGACGAGAAACAGACGAGAGACGGGGGAAAACATCCCTGTCGTGACTGAGATTCTCAAAATCTCAGTCGCGACACGCTAATCTCAGTCACCAAAATTCGACTTTTGTCAGCCTTCTCCTATGCCCCGTGTCGCGACTGGGATTCTCAAAATCTCAGTTGAGACAGCGAAGAATTCTGCACAGCTTTCACATGTCAAAAATCCAAAAAACGCGTCAGTTTGTTTGGATAAAAGCGACCCTTCAAACACAACCATTCACCAATTATAAATAAGTGATTCATTTCAAAATTCAATGGGAGTTGTTTGTTAAGGAAAGAGAGTAGATATTATGTTGAAGAAACTCTGACTCAGAAAAGAGTCAGATTCGTTTTCAAGTCTGTAAAAGCAAACTTATTGTACACAAGTTGTTCTTAGATTAGTTATAAACACAGTAGTGATTAGTTTAGTTTTAAAGATTGTTCAAAGACAAGTTCTCATTCTGGTAGTGGACCTAGCGGTCTCTATTCCGAAGATTCAGCGAGAAGAACTAACGGCTGAAGCGCAAAAGGGTCTGACAAACCTACGGAGTTTGAGGGAAAGATTGACAACCCGGATCTCAAAGTTTTCGTCAAAATGCTATCCATGTTTCTCCCTCTCTGTTAACTTGTGAACACAATTCATTAATAATACATTTATCTTATTCAATATATTCTTTCTGTTGTTATTTTGATGTTATTCTGACAAAATGATTTTCAATGTAATAAACTGGTGTTTTCATTAAAACATTTTACACAATTATTTTTACAAGGAAACTTTGTTGAACACTTGAAAGAATTAGATTTTATGGATGATATGATTGTTAGCGCGGCTTATCGGATATAAAATACCAATTTGATTAAGGTAGAAATCTGCTCCGATCTAGAGAGATTTCTACGGTTCAAAGCCATTTAATTGCATAAATTCTTGAATTATTACATGTTCATAATCTTACCAAAGTTATAGTTGCTTTCTTTGCTTAATGCGAATAAGTTTTATACATTTTTTTTATTCTAAACACGAAAGCTTCTGTCTTGTAATTAATTCTCAAGACAGAGTTGTACTCTAAGTTTAATATAATGTTCTCATCTAATCCTAATTAATCCAAACCAATACAATTAATTAAACGATTTTCTTTAGTTAAACCTAAAGACGTGAATAAAACTGAATTAAAATAAGTTTTAGTTAAAAAGCGTTCCCTGTGGGTTCGATATCTTTTATTACTACAAGCGTATACCATGCACTTGCGGAAATCGCTCAACAAGTTTTTGGCACCGTTGCCGGGGAACGCCAAATTTTTAACAAAAATTTATATTTTTCATGTTTTATTCCGAACCTTGGTTTATAGTATATATATTTATTTATTTATTTGAGGATGGTCACTAGGACTAAATCCTTGTTGTTATTTAACATTTGCATTTAGATGTTTGCAGATTAACAGAAAAAAATCCAAGTTTCTCAAAGAAGATAAACTGGAGATTTTATTATCAATGAAATTCACAGAAGAAGTCTACAGAAAAGAAAATCGGCTAGCAGATACATCAGAAGGGATAGGAAATTTTTGAAAATGCTTGTTAGACGTCACAGATGGTTTTTCTAGAAAAATTTACCTCTTCCCAAACACCTTTAACTCTTTTCTATAAACTTAACCCTTCACCAAAACATCATATCTCTTTGTAGAAAAATTTTATTCAAATCCTACATTAAAACTAAATAATTTCTTTTTGTTTATTCATATCCTTTCCTTAAAACACCTACATTTATCTCTCTAAGAAATAGCTGATCAACTCTTCTCAGACAGATATATCAGAAAGTAGGAATGGGGAATACATTCAATGAAATTATCTTATCCGTCAGGAAGGAATTGTCTACTTTTAGTATAGTTTTGAAAGTTTCGGTTCATGTGCATAGTTTTTGTTCGTGCACAGAACTAGAAATTCGGGCATTCAACCGAAATCACTAGATCCTTAATTTGAGAAAACGCTAAAAAACAGAAAAAAAATATATATATTCAAAGTTGGGGATACAGTTCTATTATTTCCAGGTAAGCTCAGGTCTAGATGGAATGGACCGTATGTGGTTATTAAAATATTTGATTATGGAGTGGAGTTAGAAAATTCCAAAGGCGATCGATTTAAGGTTAACGGTAATCGATGCAAAATTTATTACGAATGAGCTCTAATTCAAGCAATTGAATTCATGGACGAATTCTATGAAAATTAATTTATTTAGTTTTCATATTTTTAATTTTTAGTTTTTCTTATCTTTTGTTCATAATTTTTATTTTTATTTCTTTTTAAATTAATCTATTTTTATTTTCATTTTTAGTTTAATTTATTTATTTTTAATTTATTTGTGTCCAAATAAGTTTTTTGTAAAATAAAATTCTAATCTAGTCATGTTTTGAAATATTTCTTAAAGTATTAAATGTTTTTGAGAAAATATATATTTAGAAATCTCAGTTGAGATTCTCCATGTTTTAGAATTAGGGAATTCTCAGTAGAGATTCCAAAAATCTCAGTTGAGATTTTCAGTATTTTAACACTTCGAAATAACTGTAGATATTCCAGAAATCTCAGTTGAGATTTTCAGTCAGTTTTGTCCACAAGGTATCAGTTTGACACCTTTTCATTTTCAACAGACATAATTTTTATCTTAAGTAACCTATATATTCCTGTAGATTCAGAATTCTTTTATTTCGCTTCATCTCTTTCAGAATTCTGAATTTGTTTCTTCATTTCTAAAAGTTACAGACACAATTTTATTCACAAACATGACTACCTCTCTGAAAAATTCTAAGAAAAATACTTCTGCTCGTAGCAAGCGTGTTGACATTTCAAAACGCTATGGAGCATGGTTTCCCATCTACAATGAAGATGAGGGAAGACGATATTTAAAGTTTAGATATGCATAATTTTGTGGAATGCTGTATATGGACGAGTTCCTGAATGAAGAATTCGGGATCAGCGATGATATGAATCGCTATCTGACAAACTTAGGATGGACCAAGCTTGCATCAATGAAGTTTCCTATTATTGGAAATTGGATACTAGAGTTTCTATCTACTATTCGTTTCGTCAACAAGAGGCGTGTTCGTCTCAGTTTTCGTTGTGAGGGTAAGATATTCACTTTTGGATATCCTAAACTTCATGTTTGGTTTGGTTTTCCACCACGGGACACTACTCCACACCATCCTGGAAGAGATATGACTTCTACAGATATATGGAGAATATTGACGGGATTTTGGAGATTCAATCCAAGTCTTGCCTACAACCAATCAATAAATTCTAACTCCATGCTGTATCTACACAAATTTCTCTGTCATAGTCTGTTTGGTCGAGTCAGAAGCAGTGTCCTCCAAGATACAGATTTATACGTGTTAGGAGATATTTACTAAGGCAACATAGTTAATTCCTCAAAGATTTTAATGGAGGGATTAGTTGCCGCTTCCCGTTCGAAGAATCAGAAAATAGGGTTTGGGAATATCACATGTGGAATAATTCTGGGTACCAAGGGATCAGTTTCTGTTCTTGGACTGATAAGGAACCATTTCCCATACTTAATTACGAGTTTTTGGAAAGTGAGGGACTTGTAAAAAGAGTTTTTCGTTCTGGTCCAGAATTTCTTTCTCCTGGAGAAAGACAAATCTTCATACAAGCAAGGATTAACAGGGCCAATGCACGACGTATTCCAATTCATAGGGATACTGTTTAAATTTATATTGTTTGATTGTACATAGTGTACATATGTTTGATGTTTATGTACATAGTGTTAGTCCCGTGTAATTAGTTCCAGAGGGGGGGGGGGTTAGGAACTAATGTAACCTTTTCGCTTAATTATGCTGACTTAATCAATTCTTTAAATTACTTAACTCAGTTCTGGTCAGCACAGCCGAGAGAGATGTAAGACAGCTTTAGTCAGAGGCTGACTAGAACCGTTTTACTTATGAGTTGGGAATTAACACTTAGGTCAGCTTCCAACTCAGCACTCTGATTACTCAGTGTCAGCTTATACAATTTATATCCTGAGTAATTTAAGCACACAACACATACATATATATATTGAGAGGAAGAGTTAGAAATTACTCAGTAGACTTATCCTGGTTCGGCCTCACCCCCTATGTCCAGTCCCCAGAATCCTTTCGGGCTTTTTCAATCCAATACTGAGCTCTTTAAAGGTAGAGCAAAAACCGTTTACAAAGCAGTTGAGTATGCAAGAGTACCTTCCTCAATTCTTCTACTCAACCCTACTAAGTGTTATAACCAAACACTCAGATTTTCTCTACCGCTGAGTACTAAAACCGAGTACTCAGCACCACTCTCTCAATCTTTACAATTGATATAAATTTGTTCTTTCTAGATGAAGAACATTTTAGATGAATACAAATTCATTCTAGACTTTTACACAGAAATAGGAATTGGGTGTAAGTATTTGCTTTTTCTTGTTTGTATGTACTTGTATGTTTGTTTTTCTCTTTTGTACTTCGGCAAAGGATCCAAGTGAAGAACTTGTCCTTTTATAGTGAATTCTGAAGCTGCAATCATTTGAATTTGGATGTATCCGTTGAATTCAAACGGTCTTCTTGCGTCATTCACTGGTCAGCATACAGTTTTGCAGGCCAATCCTATCGTATGAATTGAGCAGGCGTCAAGCTTGTCTTCTTCCGCCAGGTTCGTCTTCTAGTGCTAGTTACGTCTTTTAGCCAATGGCCAGTTGACCCATGCGTCTCGAAACTGTCTCCTTGCGTAATTCCAAAGCTTCTGAATTGGCGCAGATCTCTGTCGGATCTTGTCTTTTAGTAAACGGGTCATTGGCGCTGTCCTGATGAACACTCAGCTTGACTCTAATAGACGTTGCCTTCGATCTTTGTCTCTAGCGAGGCTGAGTCATGTTCTACTCAGCTTCTTCGGTCAGCTTCGTCTTCAAGCGTTTGTTCTGAAGAAGACTTTTCTTCTACTATGCTGAGTCGTTTTCTGCTCAGCTTCTATGCCTCATGCTGACTTTATTCTATCGTACTTTTTATTTCTGTCCACTTATAATTATACTCAACATTGAACAAACACATTAGTACAATTAAACCAAAACACTTAAATTTAATTGCCTTAATCATGGATTAACTTAAATAATTTTGTCAAATCAAAATCATGTGGAAAGATGTTTCAACACATAGATGTTTTGTTTTTATGTATATTTCTAATGAGGTATTCATTGTGATTATCTTTATTATGACTAATAAATTTTCATTTCTTTTTCATCATTAATGTATCCTTTAATTAAGGCAAAACCTTTGGGTCAGCAGAAGTTGAACCAGGCTTCTGCTGAGTTCCGGCGGCAGGCTGAGTTATCTCCCCTTGTTTCTGCTGAGTTCCAGCAGCGCGTTCTTTCTCCCCCGTTTTGCCAGCATCGGGATTGGGAGGAGGAGGATAGAAAGTTCCATGTTCAACAGCACGAGATAGTTTTGATGAGTACATTTGGAGTTGACTCGTACTTTCCCGAAGACCGTTGAAGACTTCCATGCCATCGGACATAGTGGAAGTGGGGATCTTAATGTTGGCACTGAGCATACTTAACAGATACTTTTGAGATTTCCCAATCCAAGTTATGGATTCTGTCATTCTGGCATATGATTGATGATACATCCTGAGCAGGGCAGTGTCATATTGTTGACGTTGAACGTTGGTGTGCCGAACCTGCTTAAGGGTAGACTGAGTGCATTTCAGAATCTCATTTGTCTTCACTAGGTCAGTGTCCATTTCCTATTTATTCAGGTTGAGTAGGCGAATTGCTTTACCAATCTGTTCGATGGAACACTGGGAGGAGGAGGAGATAAGTTTGCGAGCTCCGGTCAGCTCAGAGGTCAGCTGGGGAAAATGTTGAGTAACCTCAGCAGAGGTTGCATAGGTTGAGTTCGCAGCTGTTAAGGCGTTGAGTTGACCTTGGATGGCGTTCATATGATTCACCATCATCAGCTGGAGTTCTGCCAGCTTGACTATAGACTCTTGCTTGGGCTGTTGAGATGTAAAAGAGGTCATGACACTCATTAAGTCTTTAAGACCTTTGATTTCGGTGAGAAGCTGAGTGACAGACGAGATTTGTGTTGGCTCAATATGAACAGACCCAGCAGCATCGGCCTGAGTTTGATGAATGTCCTGAAGCAGTTCTTGAGCTGAGTCGATAATCTTCCTTCCAGACTTAGAGGCATTTAGGTAAGCATAAGATTCATCAGTTTGTGGTTCAGAGGCCGGAATATTAGTAGCACCAGATGGAGGAGGTGTTTGGTGCTGTCTAGAAACAGAGGTGCCAGCGTGGTCAGCAGCTGGACTTTTATTCAGGTCAGTAGCAGGAGCTGACTGGTTATCATTCTGCGTTGAAGGATGAGGAAGAGGTGGATCAGCAGAAATATTGACATGCTCATCGTCAGGCTGAAGTGGAGTAGATTGTGGAGGTTGAGGCAATTCAGAGCTGACTTGAGCAGGATTTTCCTTTGCTAGCTCGTTGTCTTGAGCAGCATGGACTTCGAGCACTTCCTCGGCAGAAACAGGACCTTGAGGAGCTTTGGGGTCGGCTTGTTCCTCAGCTTGAGAAATAGAGGCTTGTTTTTCCTTTAGTTGGTCCTGAGTCGGCTCAGTGACAGTTGAGAAGAATTAGAACTAGAGTTTGGTGAGGTCAGTGATTGGATCCCTTAGTGGAGACTCATCCAATAAATCAATGAATTTTGGTTTCAGCGCCTTACGCTTGAGCCGTTTCCCTGTGCTGTCCTTATTTGCTTGAGGAGAGGGATCAGCAGAAATAGAGTCAAGAGACTCAGAGGCTGAGTTAGGACCAAGGTCGGCATCAAGGCCTTCAACAACCTTGTCCTGCAATGGTTGCTCAGCTTGGTTCTCAGTTTGCACAGCAGCAACATTCACACTCGGCTCAGCCGATCCTGTCTTGTCAGCTTGAGGCTGACCTCCAATATCACCCAGTTCTTCCTCCTGGTCAGTAAGAGTCTTCTCAAGGTCAATTTCTTGACTCCGCACAAAGTGTGATTCCGGAGTGACCACAAAGTCAAATGGGTTAGCTTCAATCGGCGTCAACCCAGAGGTTTTCTTCCTCTTCAGAGGCATTTCCGGGGTTTCCTCACTTTCTTCCTTAGGCTCAACTTGCCTTTTCTTAGATTCCCCTTGAGCTTGCTCAGCGGCTTTCTTGGCACTAGAAACAATCCGAATCTTTTTCGGCGTTGTGTTAATATCTCTTGCGGATTGGTCAGCTTTCCGCTTCTTATCTTGCCTTGTTCGGTCAACGGGTTCAACCATTACCTTCTTTCCTTTCTTGGTTGGCACATCCTATGCTGCTTCAACCATATTATCCCCTTCTTTATTTTCTTCTGCACCTTTTCCTTTCTTGGTCTTAATGGGTTGATTATAGGCTAACCCGAACAACAGTGCCGCTGTGATTTCCGTACCCCAGATTTCAATTTCTTCGACGGTGCTCACCTGGTGGTCCTGAAGGATTTTTGTAATGAGGGAGCCCATCCTGAGTTTCTCAGTACTTCATTGAAATGCGCCGATAAGAAAGACGGGCATGTTGAGTGGGATATAGTTCAGCATGTGCCAGATGAAGCACTGCTCGAAATTGGAAGCCGATGAGGAGGAGTTGACCTTGGGGAATATGAAGTTGGTCAGGATGTAATGAGCCATTTTCTAAGGCCGACCCATGCAAGTGCTGGCTATTTCCCCTTTGTGGTCTTTTGGTTTGCAGAACTCAACAGGATAGTCAATCTTAGAGTAGTCGTTCGTGGTCCTGAGTTCTGAACCTTTGGCAGTCAGTTTTAGTAGAGTTGCGAGATAGGTCGGAGTGATTGTGATATCCTTGCCCTTGACTTTGGTGATTAAGTGGTCAGCATTGTCCTCGTCAACTCTGAGATTTGCGTAAAATTCTCTTACCAACTGTGGAAAGGTATTACCGGGGAGAGAGAAGAGTTCGGTCCAGCCGTTTTTGGAGATCCACTCACAAAAAGGTTTCTCAGCCATCACAAAGCTTGGGGAGAACCAACGACAACGAAGTACCTCACAATTCTTTACGCTGTTGTATACAGGAATGAATATCTTCTCCTTAGGTGGCTTGTTCTTCCTTTCCTTCTTCTTTTTCGAAGGTGTTGCTTGGTCAGCTTTAGGGTTTTTGCTAGGAGTGGTAGCCTTAGATTGGTCATGCTGACCATGTCCTTGAGACTCAGTTGAAGTCTCTTCATAGTCTTGCTGAGCAGGGGAAGGAGGATTTTCATCGGAGCGATTATCGTCGTAATCGGCACTAGAGATGTTTTGAGAATCGTCAGACATGATTATTTGAGAGAATTTGAGAGGATTTGGGATTTGAGAGAAAGAGAGAGATTGAATGCCAAAGATTTCAGATGTAAAGAGGGATCAGTGGGAATTCGTCCATTATTTATAGAGGTGTCGAGTTGATCTGATAGGTCGAAATGGCGGTTTAACATCGAGATGATCAATCGACAATTATCCCTGGAATTTATGACACATTTGGCGCATGTGTTTTCTAATTATTGCACTTACGTCATCCTAGGTGGCTATTTAATGCGTGTGCTAGCATTTATTGTGCAACTGGTTTTACTCAGTATCTAGAATACTAAGCGTTTTTGACATTCTGAGTGCTCAGTTTTACGTAGAAGAAGTATTTGTATGCTTAGTAACTCAGCTTATGATAACCACTCAGTATATATGTCTACTCAGCATAAGGTGATTCTATGTATTTCATATTAGCTCAGCATGCAATAGTTACTAATTAAGCACAAATCACTCAGCATGATAATCACTCAATATTCAATTAAATATAGAATTTTATTGAAGAGGATTAGACATACCGATAGCTTCCCTTAGTATGTTAAATTGCTCACGAGCCAGAGGCTTCGTAAAGATATCCGCAAGCTGTTCATCGGTTGGTACATAGGTCAGCTTGATCTCACCTTTGAGTACATGGTCTCTAATGAAGTGATGCCGAATGCTGACATGCTCCATCCTGCTGTGTTGGATTGGATTTTTGGATAAGTCAATGGCACTCTTATTGTCGCATTTGACTTCGATTGTTTCAGTTTTTACTCTATAATCCTCCAGTTGTTGCTTAATCCATAGGACTTGGGCCACACAGCTTCCAGCAGCAATGTACTCAGCTTCAGTTGTTGACAGGGCCACTGACGATTGCTTCTTGCTGAACCAAGATACTAGACAGTTTCCAAGGAAGTGACATCCTCCTGAAGTACTCTTACGCTCTAGCTTATCTCGTCCATAGTCAGCATCAGTGTATCCAATGAGTATGAAGTCATTTGTATTTGGATACCATAAACCTGTATTAACTGAGCTCTGCAAATATCTAAAAATTCTTTTTACAGCAATATAGTGAGATTCTCTGGGGTCAGTTTGGTATCTTGCGCAATAACATACTGAGTACTGAATGTCAGGCCTACTAGCAGTAAGATAAAGTAGAGAGTCAATCATACATCGATATAACTTACTGTCTACTGACTTACCTTTCTCGTCAGCGCAAAGGACAGTGTCAGTACCCATTGGGGTAGATATGGGCTTACATTCTTCCATATCGAATTTCTTCAATATTTCTTTGGCATACTTAGACTGACTAATGAAGATGTCGTTCTTCCCTTGCTTGATTTGAAGTCCAAGGAAGAAGTTGAGTTCGCCCATCATTGACATCTCGAACTCAGTTTGCATCTGTTTACTAAATTCTTTGCACATTGATTCATTAGTAGCACCAAAGATTATATCATCTACGTAAATTTTTGTCAGCAGTGTATCCTTACCCTTTTTCTTAATGAATAAGGTTGTGTCAGCTTTGCCTCTGACATAGTTCCTGGTCAGCAGGAAACTGGTCAACCTCTCATACCAAGCACGTGGTGCTTGTTTCAGGCCGTACAAGGCCTTCTTGAGTTTATAAACGTGGTTTGGAAATTTTGGATCTTCAAACCCTGGAGGCTGACTAACATATACCACTTCGTTTATAAATCCATTAAGAAATGCACTCTTGACATCCATTTGATATAGTTTGAAGTTCATGAAACTAGCATATGCACATAATATTCGTATAGCCTCTAACCTAGCAACAGGAGCAAAGGTCTCACCATAGTCAATGCCTTCTTGCTGACTATAGCCTTGAGCTACAAGTCGGGCTTTGTTCCTGACTACATTGCCTTGCTAATCTAGTTTATTTCTAAAGACTCACTTAGTTCCTATGGTCTTTTGATTCCTAGGTTTTGGTACTAAATCCCATACCTCATTTCTCTTGAATTGATCAAGCTCTTCTTGCATAGCATTGATCCAAAATTCGTCGTGCTCAGCATCGGTGAATTTCTTTGGTTCATGGACTGAGACGAACGCAACATTGCTAAGATATCTCCTAAGTTGATTTCTTGTCATCAGGTTGTTCTCAGCAGCATCAAGAATGGACTTCTCCGAGTGTCCTCTTGGAATTTTGATTTCTTTGGGTAATGTTGAGTTGTCAGCAACAGGTGTTTCAACAGTCTCTGCAGTTTTAGATTAGTCAGCAAAGGTAATTTCAGGTTCGTTTTTACCTTTGGTCAGCCCGTGTGGTAATGACTCAGCGACTCCATTTTGGTCAGCGGAAGCTGAGCCTGGGTCATCTTCCGCAGACTGACTTGACTTTCCTGCAGGTTCAGTTTCATCAAACTCGATATGGACAGACTCTTCTACGACTTGAGTTCGTTTATTGAACACCCTATATGCTTTACTGTTAGTTGAGTACCCTAGAAAGATCGCTTCGTCAGCTTTAGCTTCAAATTTGGCAAGGTTGTCTTTCGTATTAAGTATAAAGCATTTACAACCAAAAGCACAAAAGTATCCAATGTTGGGCTTTCGTCCTTTCCAAAGTTCATAGGGGGTTTTCTTAAGAATAGGTCTAACTAAAGCCCTATTGAGTATATAGCATGCTGTGTTGACAGCTTCACCCCAGAAATACTTTGGAAGCCTATTCTCACTCAGCATTGTCCTAGCTATTTCAACTAATGTTCTGTTCTTCCTTTCAACTACCCCATTTTGTTGAGGAGTTCTAGGAGCAGAAAAATTGTGATCAATGCCGCTGACTTCACAGAATTCATCAAACTGTTGGTTTTTTAATTCTCCGCCATTATCACTACGGATGTGAGCTAATTTTAAATCTCGGTCATTTTCAAGTTTTCTGATCAGTGTTGAGAATGTATCAAAAGCTTCATCCTTGCTACTCAGCAAGATGACCCAAGTGTACCGAGAGAAATCATCCATAATGACCAAGGAAAATTTCTTACCGCCCAAGGTGAGTGGTTGGAAAGGTCCGAAAAGATCCAAGTGTAGTAATTCTAATGGACGCTTGGTTGAGATAATATTTTTACTTTGAAAAGACTTTTTGGTTTGTTTACCTTGCTGACAGGCATTACATAATTGATCTTTCTCAAATCTAAGTTTGGGCAAACCCTCAACTAATTGCTTTCTTGCTAATTTGGCAAGGAGGTTCATGCTTACATGACCAAGTCTCCTATGCCATAGCCAGGAGTTACCCTCCTTTGACACTAAGCATATGTTTTTCGAAAAATTCTTTTCTAAACTCAACATGTACACATTGTCAACATGAGGGGCAGTTAGAATCAAATCGTTTGTTTTTCCCTCGAGTATCCGACACCCAGTGGCGTCAAATACAACCTTTCTACCGCTGTCACACAGCTGAGCCACGCTCAATAGGTTATATTTGAGACCCTTGACTAAGGAGACTGACTCAATAGTAGGGTTACCTCCGATAGTACCTGAACCTACTATCTTACCCTTTTTGCTGTCTCCGAAGCTTACGCTTCCACCTCGTTTACGCTCAAGTGTGATGAATTGAGTTTCATCACTAGTCATATGCCTCGAGCATGCGCTGTCAATATACCAAAGCTTTGACTTCTCCACGCACCTCAGGCTCACCTACATTTTAAACTATTCATCTTTAGGTACCCAATTCTTTTTGGGTCCTCGTTTGTTAGCATGAACAGGTGAAGCATCATATTTAATTTTGTGACGGCATACACTTATGGTGTGGCCATCTTTTCCACAAAAGTCACAAAACATTACCCTTTGAGGGTATTTCCGCTTTTGGTCAGCACGATGGTGCTGAGCATACCAACACACTTTTATAGTGTGTCCTCTCTTTCTACAATAGTCACACTGACTGTTCTGCTGAGTGTACTGTCGATGCTGACCAGTACCTTGATACTCAACATTGGGATAGAACCTTTTCTTAGCCGATGTACTCAGCTGCTTCTGTATAGAATTGATGTCCTTTCTCAGCTTCTTAGAGTCTGATTAGACTTCAGAGACAAATCTATGCTTTATTTTCAAATTTTCATCTTGCCTAGTGTTGTCCTGAAGGAGATGTCGGATGTCACTCAGTTTGACTTCCTCGATCTCATCACATCGCCTGCTGAGTGCTCTAATTTTCTTATTACACTTTTTGGTCAGTGTATAAAGATCACTCAGGGCATTAACCATTTCATTTTTGAGCAAAAGAAGAGATGTTACCTCATTGGAGTGGTCCTTTTGGTCAGTGTCATCTGAGAGGTCAGTTTGCTCAGATCGGCCTTGGTCAGCAGATTCGTCCGCCATAAAACATATGTTTGCAGACTCCATGGCATCAGCTTCTGATGAGGTTGACTCATCACTGTCACTCCATATTGCCACCATTGCTTTTCTGCTACCTTTCTTTTCTTTCTTTAGAGTTGGACAACTTGATTTAATATGCCCAGTCTGATGGCATTCAAAGCATGTGACAGGCTTCGAGCTGTCCTTTTTGTATCTGTTGTCGCTGGACTCAGCTTTGTACTTATTGCTTCTTCTGAATGGCCTTTTGCTGTTCTTATCATTCTTTCTGAACAGCTTCTTCATCTTTCTTGTGAACATGGCCATCTCCTCATCATCTGATGAGTCAGCTTTCATGACAAGTGATTTTTGCTTCTTGTCCTCTGACTTTTCTTTAGCTTCAAAGTTCTTCATTGAGATCTCATGGGTCAGCAGAGATCCGATCAGCTCGTCATATTTGTATGTGGTCAAGTCCCGAGCCTCTTCCACAGCTGTCTTCTTAGCTTGCCAGCTTTTGGGTAGACTTCTCAAGATTTTCATCACTTGCTCTTCTCCTATGAAGTTCTTGCCGAGTCTCTTCAGCTCATTTATAATGTTGGTGAATCTTGCGTTCATTTCAGAGATGTCTTCATTGTCATTCATCTCGAACAGCTCGTATAATCGCATGTGTTGGTTCACCTTTGATTCCTTGACCTTGTTGGTACCTTCATAGGTCACTTCCAGCTTCTTCCATATTTCCTGTGCTGACTCGCAACCTGAAATTTTGTTGTACTCTACAGCATCTAACGCACAGTGAAGCATATTGATAGCCGAAGCATTATTTTGTAATTTTCTAAGGTCATCTTCTGACCACTCAGTTTCACTCTTAACAACTTTCTCGTTGTTTACCATTTTGTAAGGCACAAACGGGCCTTGGACTATTGCAAGCCATGCACTCATGTTTGTGGCTTGAATGAAATTTTTCATCCTGTTCTTCCAAAATGTATAATTGGATCCGAAGAACAAGGGAGGCCGACTAATAGATAATCCCTCAAGGAGTATCTATGTTGTTTGATTTCCAGGAAGGAAACGAGTGTTGTTCTCAGCCATTTATAGGGATCAGCTCAAGATAGTTTTATCTTTGAGTAGTGAGCTACTGTGCTCTGATACCACTTGTTGGTCCCGCGTAATTAGTTCCAGGGGGGTTAGGAACTAATGTAACTTTTTCACTTAATTATGCTGACTTAATCAATTCTTTAAATTACTTAACTCAGTTCTGGTCAGCACGGCCGAGAGAGATGTAAGACAGCTTTAGTCAGAGGCTGACTAGAACCGTTTTACTTGTGAGTTGGGAATTAACAATTAGGTCAGCTTCCAACTCAGCACTCTGATTACTCAGTGTCAGCTTATACAATTTATATCCTGAGTAATTTAAGCACGCAACACATACATATATATATTGAGAGGAAGAGTTAGAAATTACTCAATAGACTTATCTTGGTTCGGCCTCACCGCCTACGTCCAGTCCCCAGAATCCTTCTGGGCTTTTTCAATCCAATACTGAGTTATTTAAAGGTAGAGCACAAACCGTTTACAAAGCAGTTGAGTATGCAAGAGTACCTTCCTCAATTCTTCTACTCAACACTACTAAGTGCTATAACCAAACACTCAGATTTTCTCTACCGCTGAGTACTAAAACCGAGTACTCAGCACCACTCTCTCAATCTTTACAATTGATACAAATTTGTTCTTTCTAGATGAAGAACACTTTAGATGAATACAAATTCAATCTAGACTTTTACACAGAAATAGGAATTGGGTGTAAGTATTTGCTTTTTCTTGTTTGTATGTGCTTGTATGTATGCTTTTCTCTTTTGTACTTCAGTAAAGGATCCAAGTGAAGAACTTGTCCTTTTATAGTGAATTCTGAGGATGCAAGCATTTGAATTCGGATGTATCCGTTGAATTCAAACGGTCTTCTTGCGTCATTCACTGGTCAGCATACAGTTTTGCAGGCCAATCCTATCGTATGAATTGAGCAGGCGCCAGGCTTGTCTTCTTCCGCCAAGTTCATCTTCTAGCGCCAGTTACGTCTTTTAGCCAACGGCCAATTGATCCATGCGTCTCGAAACTATCTCCTTGCGTAATTCCAAAGCTTCTGAATTGGCGCAGATCTCTGTCGGATCTTGTCTTTTAGTAAACGGATCATTGGCGCTGTCCTGATGAACACTCAGCTTGACTCTAATAGACGTTGCCTTCGATCTTTGTCTCTAGTGAGGCTGAGTCATGTTCTACTCAGCTTCTTCGGTCATCTTCGTCTTCAAGCGTTTGTTCTGAAGAAGACCTTTCTTCTACTATGCTGAGTCGTTTTCTGCTCAGCTTCTGTGCCTCATGCCGACTTCATTCTGTCGTACTTTTTATTTATGTCCACTTATAATTATACTCAACATTGAACAAACACATTAGTACAATTAAACCAAAGCATTTAAATTTAATTGCCTTAATCATGGATTAACTTAAATAATTTTGTCAAATCAAAATCATGTGGAAAGGTGTTTCAACACATAGATGTTTTGTTTTTATGTATATATCTAATAAGGTATTCATTGTGATTATCTTGATTATGACTAATAAATTTTCATTTCCTTTTCATCATTAATGTATCTTTTAATTAAGGCAAAACCTTAAGTTTTCCCTCAATTTAATGTTTCAGTTTTTTTTTTAGTTTCAGGAATTAAAACTTAGCATTATCTTCATTAATTACAAAAGGAGTTGAATTAATCATGTTGATGTTGGGGTTTAGTGTCCTATAGACAATTGTTCTAGGATATGAACTAAATATAAATGAAGTGTTCTTTATGTCATTTGTTTTAATAAGATATGGTTTCATAACTATATAAAGGCAACCTCTTTTAAAGAACTAAATAAGTCTAATAAAAGGAAATCCCTAAGTTTGTTTAAAGTGATTATAAAGTGTTCATACAAGCATGAAGTGAGACAAAACTTTATAATAAACTAATAAACTTAAAACCACCCCAAGTCAAGTAATATGTTTAGGATTGACATATCACTGTTGAGACTTGCATGTAACAATGTCTTCTGTCAAGACAGAGAGCTGATCTCACAAGCTTCAGATATACAGATAATCTGGACAATTGCATGGATCCAATGAAAGGGAGTTCATTAGGATTGGGACCCGACTTGAGATAACAGGATGGGTAGATTCATCCTTGTCACCTGTTCATCTCATTGGTATTAATAGGTATAAGTAATCCCAAGACTCAAAGGAATATTAATTAGTGATTATGGATTACAGAATGTGATGCTTTGATCCTGTTGTAACACGATCCATAACAGAGATGACTCTGGGGTGTGAACGGCAGACGTTGGGTGTCACAGGAAGTAATTGCAGGATAGTTATACATTGGATTGAGCATTTGTCACTCCTGATAAATGGGAGATACGTCCAAGGATCGCTTGTGGAAGACTTGACTCTAAATCCTTGCAAGGTGATAGCTTAAGACTTAAAATACAGATTTCACTTAACCTATCTAATTGGAGTTGACTCGGCCTGTACAAGTAAAACGAACGTCTCGCTATATGTGACTTGACATTATCCATATTCATAAGATTCAGTTCAAGGATGTAGTTGATAAAGGATCGAATTATATTGTAACTAATATGGAAAGGTCAAGGACATAATCAACCTGTCTTCTTATAGCTCTGGGGGAATGTTTCAGATTTGCTAATCACATTTCGCGCACTCATTCCGTTATGCAAAGATTAAATATAATTCAGAGAAAATTAATTTAATAGTTGCATACGGCTAGAATTAATAAGAACCTAATGGGTCACACATATGACTTGGAGCCCAAAAGAGAAACAGATGTTAATTAATTGATGGAAGCCCAACTGAGTCCACTAAGGCCCAGTAAATGAGGGGGGCGATTTTTATGTAGTAAAATACATAAATAATTAATTTGATTTTTAAACAATTCTAATTAGATTATAATTGTGAATTAAATTAATTAAAGGATAAATAAGTTAGGAAGTTTAATGAGATTAAATTGCTCCTATTATTATCCTATAAGGTTATTATTATTATCTTTATATTTAAGATATAATTGTAAATAATAAATAAGAATTATATTCCGAATTAAATTCTTATTCAGTAACCTAATTCTATCTAACTAGGGTTTAGATACAAGAGAGTATTTACAACCCCCCTATTGGTAAATTTCGACCAACACATACAATCCCGGGAGAGAGAATTTCGACACCCCTTGTTGAGGACGAAATAATCCACCGCTTCCTACCGATTCAATTGATTTCATCTTTTTCTCTGTTTCCTTGATCTTGTGTTGATTAATTAGAGACAATCTACTTTGGTTGTTTTACACGGTTGAGTTCTAACTTGATTTTGAATTGTGTTTTGTTTTGTGCTCGGGAACTCAGAGTAAGAGTTGTGGGCATTACGATTGTAACGGTAGATAGAACTCTAAAAGGTATTTCCTTCTATCCCTCTTTATATGAAATAACGATTAACGGATCTTGAGTTAATGAAAATAGGTTAAATTTTTTATATTTCCGCTACCAAACGTTAGCCTATTTTCCTTCAGTGGTATCAGAGCCTGCGTTAAATCCGTTATTTCATATATGAAAATTTAGAAGTTTTTCAATCAGATTGAATGAATATTTATAGTTAGGTTAATTAACGAAACTGATTTTGATTA
Organism: Euphorbia lathyris; assembly: GCF_963576675.1. Classification (NCBI taxonomy): domain Eukaryota; kingdom Viridiplantae; phylum Streptophyta; class Magnoliopsida; order Malpighiales; family Euphorbiaceae; genus Euphorbia; species Euphorbia lathyris. The sequence goes on along the minus strand of NC_088912.1, from coordinate 66,037,683 downwards.
ATTAATTCTAAAGATAAATAAGTTTTAATTAATTATTAATTAAAATAGATTCTGCATATGTTCCTGACTATTTTGGTTGATAATCATTATAACAAAATCTATTAGTTTTATAGTTAGATTGATAAAAAATTAGTTTTATTATTCTAAAGATAAAACGGAAAAAAAATCTTTAATAAGTTTTTTCCTTATTTTCTGAAAATCGTTTTAAAACACAAACACACACACACATATATATATATATATATATATATATATATATATATATGTATTTATATTTAAAATAAAAAAAAATTGATGAACAGCAGTTCGGGTCGCACCGCGCGACCCGAACAGCCGTTCCGCGATTGCTGCCTCACGGCAGCAGCCATGGCTTCGGGTCCGTCACGGGCCCGACCCGATGGGTATTTGTTTTAAAAATTATTTTTAAAATAAAATTAAGTTTTAAATATATTTATATATATATGTTTCATAAATTAATAGTTTTCTGTTTTGATTATCGAATGAAAAATTTATTTAAAAGTTTGTTTTACCTATTTGTAAATCAAAAGTATTAAATGAATTAAAATCAAAATAATTGGGATATGCATGAATATAGTTTTGTATAGTTTTATTAATCTAAAAGGTTAATATATAAGATACGAAACTAATAGAATTAAAATTGGATGAAAGTTAATTTGATGTGTTAATGTGATTAACCTAAATATTACATAAGTATATTATGTAATCAACCAATTAAATTTATTTAATTGAGTCTATGTATGTTTGGAGTTATGGACATATTTGGACCCTCTATTTAGTCTTTTGGTATTTTTTGAAATAGGGCCTGCGAGTCCTGCCTCTCTACTATCTATTGTAATTTCTCCTCTCATCTAATTCCATTCAAAATTAATTGAAGTTTTCTTTAGTAGTATAGAAATTAATATGTAATTTCAAGGCGCCATGGAGAAGATGGAGGACCTAAAGAGAAATATGTAATAGTTAGTATTTCCCTAGGTTTGGCCTTTTATTCCGTATCTGGCTCGACGAAATAATTTAGATAATATGTCCATAACACCAATGTATGTGTCTGATGTATGCTAAAGCAAATCAAGACCAAGTTAGATTATGAGACTTAAAATAAAAATCCCTCACTAATTAAAAGTTAAGTAAATAAGCAAGCTATTAAAATCGGTTGCCCCTCCCTAATATTATAATTCAGCCGGCAGTACTGGGGGCCTTTGGGTTGTTGAGCAAACTCAAGCTCGGAGTCTTATGGTAACACCTGAATTATTGAAAACCGTCATTTCATGAATATGGGGTAATACTTAAATTAGATTATGATAATTGGATGAGCAAACTCATGTTATCATAAACTAATGGGCAATATGGTTGGGATTAATATGAATAGCATCTTAGTTACTAATGTGGTTAGTAACCCAATAACCTAGGAATCACATCAAAGATGTGATTGATTACACGAATCTACCTAACAAATGAGACTAGCTTGTTGAGCAAACTCAAGGTGAAATCTCAAGAGTTAGGATCCTAGCTCACTGAAGGATTTGTGAAATTTTTCGAATTAATATGGAGGGCTATTAATTTGGCAAAATAGTGGGAGCAATCTAAAATGAACTAAAAGACCTATAATTTTAGATTGATGTATTTTAAAGCAAATGAATAACGTACGTTTACTCTTTCTCACTCTCAGGTTTAAATTAAAACACTCTTAAAATCATGACTAACGCTAATCTGCAAAATATACTTACCGATAACAAGTTGAACGGTTCAAACTTCACCGAATGGTATCGCAACCTCAAAATCGTTTTGAAGTTCGATAAGAAACGGTATATACTCGATACACCGATACCCCCTTACCCTACGGATGGTGCTCCCTACCAAGAATTTTATGCTTACCTGAAGCATAAGGCTGATGATGATCACGCGGGAGACATCATACTTGCATCAATGACACCGGAATTGAAAAGGCAACATGAGGATATGGATGCCTATTCCATGGTCACGCACCTGAAAGAGTTGTTTGCGAATCAAACTCGGTGGAACGCTATAAGATAACAAAACAGTTATATAGATGCAAGATGCATGAGGGCACATCTGTAATGACACATTGTGTCAAGATGATTGGCCTTATTACCAAGTTTTCTAGTATTGGAGATGCGATGGATCATGAACTAAGTGTAAACTTACTTCTTCAATCCCTCCCCGAGAGTTATTCACAGTTCATTATGAACTACCAGGTGAATGGCTTGCAAACCTCTCTTGTAGAGCTTGCAAATATGCTCGAGACAGTTGAGCCCAATATGAAAGAAAACGAGGGAATACCGGCCCTTGCTATTGAAGGATCAAAGAAGAGGAAAGGGAACTTCCCCAATCCAATCCATCCTGAGAAAGGCAAGGGGGCCATGCTCGCCGAAACAAAGGGAAAGGAAGTGAAGAAGCCCAAAGGAGAGTGCCACTTTTGTGGTGAAGACGGGCATTGGAAAAGAAACCGTTTGGTGTACCTAGCCACCCTCAAGAAGGGAAAAGCAGGGACTTCAACATCTGGTATGTTTTATATTGAAATAAATACAATTTCACAGTCTGAATCTTGGGTACTTGATACATGATGCGGATCTCATATTTGTACAAATATGCAGGAACTAAATCTGACTAAGGAATTGAAGAAAGGAAGCATAAACTTGCGAGTAGGAAATGGAGCAAGAGTTGCCGCCCTCGCTGTTGGAGATTATGCTTTAAGTTTGCCCTCTGGGCTTGTAATAGAATTAGGGAACTGTTTGTATGTTCCAGAAATGTCCAGAAACATTATTTCTATTAGCCGTCTTGTTGACGACGGTTTTCATATTTCAATAAAAGACAAACGTTGCGAGTTTTATAGAGATGGGATTTTCTATTTTTCAGGAATATCACAAAATGGGATTTATGTGCTAGATGACAAAATTTCTGTATTTGCAATTGATACCAAAAGACATAAGCTAGATAATTCGACTTACTTGTGGCATTGTCGTTTAGGCCATATAAACAAAAGACGCATGCTTAAGCTACATCAAGATGGGCTTATAGATTCAGTTGATCCTGAATCATTGGAGACATACGAAGCATGTTTAAAAGGTAAAATGACAAAGACACCCTTTAGCAATAAAGGTGAGCGTGTATCAGACACTCTAGGATTAAAACATTCAGATGTATGCGGTCCTATGTCAGTCCAAGCAAGAGGAGGATTCAGATACTTCATAAGCTTCATAGACGACCATACCAGATATGGTTATGTTTACTTAATGAAGCACAAGTCCGAAGCTTTTGAGAAATTCAAATGCTTCAAGAATGAAGTAGAAAATCAATTAGGAAAGAAAATAAAGATACTTCGATCTGATCAAGGTGGCGAATATCTTTCAGATGATTTTTTGAATTATCTAACTGAATGTGGGATATGCTCACAATGGACACCTCCCTATACACCACAACACAATGGTGTATCCGAAAGGAGCAACCGTACCTTACTAGATATGGTATGATCTATGATGAGCATAGCATTACTTCCAAAGACATTCTGGGGCTATGCCTTAGAAACTGCCCTCTTCACCCTAAATCGAGTACCAACTAAATCCGCTAGTTCCACACCATATGAATTGTTCGTTGGTAGGAAACCCACATTCTCTTTCATGAGAGTATGGGGTTGTTCAGCATTTGTCAAACGCATAACGTCAGACAAACTAGATTCTAAATCTGATAAGTGTTTCTTCATTGGATACCCTAAGGAAACTGTGGGATATTACTTCTATCATCCAGATGATCAGAAAGTAATAGTATCCAAGCAGGCAACCTTCTTGGAGAAAGAGTTTCTCGAAGAAACAGAAAAGGGAAGCATGATTGAACTTGATGAAGTTCAAGAAAAAGAAACACGACTGAAACAACAGAGGCGGTTGAGGAACCCGAAGCAGTCCCATTAGATGAGACTCAAGTGCCACCCATTCGTAGATCACAAAGAGTTTGTGAACTCCCAATTAGATATGGTTTTCTAGTGGGAGATGATGATGAGGTTCCCGTATTAGACGACGAACCCGAAAACTACGAAGAGGCTCTTACCAGTCCAGATTCTAAAGCATGGCTCGAGGCCATGGATTCTGAAATGGATTCCATGTACACCAACCAAGTGTGGACTTTGGTTGATCCACCCAAAGGGATAAAACCCATTGGGTGCAGGTGGATCTTCAAAAAGAAGACTGACATGGATGGAAAGGTTAGCACCTACAAAGCTAGGTTAGTAGCGAAAGGATATCGTCAGAAACAAGGAATTGATTATGACGAAACTTTCTCTCCTGTGACTATGTCCAAATCAATCAGAATAATGCTCGCTATTGCCGCTCACTACGATTATGAGATTTGGCAAATGGATGTGAAAATAACTTTCCTAAATGGAAACCTGCTTGAGGATGTATATATGATGCATCCTGAAGGTTTCATATCAAAGGATGCAAACAAGGTTTGCAAACTACAGATATCCATTTATGGACTCAAGCAAGCATCTAGAAGCTAGAACAAGCGTTTTGACGAAACCATAAAACAATTTGGTTTCGAATAAAATTGTGAAGAAGCTTGCATTTACAAGAAAGCAAGCGGGAGCTCAGTTGCATTTCTAATATTATATATGGACGATATATTATTAATGGGAAATGATATAGCTCTGCTACATTCGGTGAAAGTATGGTTATCAGTTAACTTCTCCATGAAAGACCTTGGTGAAGCAACTTATATACTTGGTATAAAGATCTACAGAGATAGATCAAGAAGACTGCTTGGTCTTTCACAAGCTACATACATTGAAAAGGTGCTAAAGCGGTTTAGCATGCTTGAATCGAAACGAGGTAACTTACCAATGGTACATGGAGTAAAGTTAAGCAATTATCAATGTCCTACAACCGAAGATGATAAGAAATGCATGGTTGTAATCCCGTACGCCAGCGCAATCGGTTCGATTATGTATGCTATGCTATGCACTAGACCTGACGTAGCGTTCGCGTTAAGTATAACGAGTCGTTATCAAGGTAATCCGGGAGACGAGCATTGGAATGCCGTCAAGAACATTCTTAAGTACTTGAGAAGGACTAAAGACATGTTCCTAGTGCACGGAGAAGGGGATATGAAAATAGAAGGATTTTCAGACGCCAGTCATCTCACAGATGAGAACGATTTTAGATCCCAATCAGGATACCTGTTTATCTTGAATGGGGGCGCGGTCAGTTGGAAGAGTTCCAAGCAGGGAATCGTAGCTTTCCCTACGACCGAGTGAGAGTACATCGCTGCTGCGGAAGCAACAAAGGAAGCGGTTTGGATTAAGAAGTTCATTACTGAACTTGGTGTGGTGCCTGACATTGTAAATCCCATTACATTGTACTGTGATAACAATGGAGCCATTGCACAATCAAAGGAACCACGGTCTCATAATGCATCCAAGCATTACCTAAAGCGATACCACATTGTAAGAGAGATTGTGGCAAGAGGAGATGTGAGAATAGAAAGAGTACCTACTGAGGACAACGTTGCAGATCCGTTGACAAAGCCCTTAGCCCAGAAAGTACATGATCGTCATCTAACTTCTACTGGGATAAGTTGTAGAAACAATTGGCTTTAGTCCAAGTGGGAGTATATTGGGGTTTAGTGTCCTATAGACAATTGTTCTAAGATATGAACTAAATATAAATGAAGTGTTCTTTATGTCATTTGTTTTAATAAGATATGGTTTCATAACTATATAAAGGCAACCTCTTTTAAAGAACTAAATAAGTCTAATAAAAGGAAATCCCTAAGTTTGTTTAAAGTGATTATAAAGTGTTCATACAAGCATGAAGTGAGACGAAACTTTATAATAAACTAATAAACTTAAAACCACCCCAAGTCAAGTAATATGTTTAGGATTGACATATCACTGTTGAGACTTGCATGTAACAATGTCTTCTGTCAAGACAGAGAGCTGATCTCACAAGCTTCAGATATACAGATAATCTGGACAGTTGCATGGATCCAATGAAAGGGAGTTCATTAGGATTGGGGACCCGACTTGAGATAAGAGGATGGGTAGATTCATCCTTGTCATATGTTCATCTCATTGGTATTAATAGGTATAAGTAATCCTAAGACTCAAAGGAATGTTAATTAGTGATTTTGGATTACGGAATGTGATGCTTTGATCCTGTTGTAACACGATCCATAAGAGAGATGACTCTGGGGTGTGAACGGCAGACGTTGGGTGTCACAGGAAGTAATTGCAGGATAGTTATACATTGGATTGAGCATTTGTCACTCCCGATAAATGGGAGATACATGCAAGGATCGCTTGTGGAAGACTTGACTCTAAATCCTTGCAAGGTGATAGCTTAAGACTTGAAATACAGATTTCACTTAACCTATCTAATTGGAGTTGACTCGGCCTGTACAAGTAAAAACAACGTCTCGCTATATGTGACTTGACATTATCCATAGTCATAAGATTCAGTTCAAGGATGTAGTTGATAAAGGATCGAATTATACTGTAACTAATACGGAAAGGTCAACGACATAATCAACCTGTCTTCTTATAGCTCTAGGGGAATGTTTCGGATTTGCTAATCACATTTCACGCACTCATTTCGTTATGCAAAGATTAAATATAATTCTGAGAAAATTAATTTAATAGTTGCATACGGCTAGAAGCAATAAGAACCTAATGGGTCACACATAAGACTTGGAGCCCAAAAGAGAAACAGATGTTAATTACTTGATGGAAGCCCAACTGAGTCCACTAAGGCCCAGTAAATGAGGGGGGCGATTTTTATGTAGTAAAATACATAAATAATTAATTTGATTTTTAAACAATTCTAATTAGATTATAATTGTGAATTAAATTAATTAAAGGATAAATAAGTTAGGAAGTTTAATGAGATTAAATTGCTCCTATTATTATCCTATAAGGTTATTATTATTATCTTTATATTTAAGATATAATTGTAAATAATAAATAAGAATTATATTCCGAATTAAATTCTTATTCAGTAACCTAATTCTATCTAACTAGGGTTTAGATACAAGAGAATATTTATAACCCCCCTATTGGTAAATTTCGACCAACACAGACAATCCCGGGAGAGAGAATTTCGACACCCCTTGTTGAGGACGAAATAATCCACCGCTTCCTACCGATTCAATTGATTTCATCTTTTTCTCTTTTTTCTTGATCTTGTGTTGATTAATTAGAGACAATCTACTTTGGTTGTTTTACACGGTTGAGTTCTAACTTGATTTTGAATTGTGTTTTGTTTTGTGCTCGGGAACTCGGAGTAAGAGTTGTGGGCATTACGATTGTAACGGTAGATAGAACTCTAAAAGGTATTTCCTTCTATCCCTCTTTATATGAAATAACGATTAACGGATATTGGGTTAATGGAAATAGGTTAAATTTTTTATATTTTCGCTGCCAAACGTTAGCCTATTTTCCTTCAGTTGATATAGTCAAATTTATCAACTTTTAGCCAGCAGTTCCGGAATCTCGGTTGAGATTCTGAAATCTCAGTTGCACTAGCAAAACGAACCAATTTTCAGGAGCAATTAGTCCCTTGTCAGGCTTGCTATCACGGCTGAGATTTTGAGAATCTCAGTCGCGACACGCGATCTAAGTGACAGGAATGGGACTGAGTTTTGAGTTAATTCCTATTCCTACTCAAATTACATACATATTAATCTATCCTATTTAATACCTATAACTTACACCTATATACATCACCTCTATTTACACCAATCAATCATCTTTTACTCTTCCCAAAACCAAGATTCACTCACCTTCCCAATATATCTTTACCCTATTCATCTTCTTCTTCCCTAAACCACAACCATTATCTTTACTCTCCCATTCATCTCTTTCAAATCTCTTCATCTCTTTCACCAAAATCACACAAAAATGCCTAGACAAAAGAGAGTTGCTAACAAAACCAAAGCAACTGAAGCCAATAGATTACGAGTTCATTATGGAGCACCGTTCGATATTGAAATGGAGGCGGAGGGCCGAAAATTTCGCCACTTTTCTCATCACAAGATAGAGTTCATCGCCATGCCTTTTATAGATACTGAAACAGTAAACAAATTTTCTTTTACCGAACGTATTGATGAATTTTTAACCGTTCTTGGTTGGACAAAATTTGCTAGCGTGCGTTTTCCTAGTAGTGAATCGCATATTGTGGAGTTTTTAGTCACTCTCAATTATAACAAGAACCGTGGTATTATTTCTTTTCGAAATAATGGTGTTCGTTTTGAGGTCGGGTATGAGGAGATGAGAGAATGGTTTGGTTTTCCTACTCAAAACTTTTATTCAAAACCAAAGACGTTTGATGCACACACGGTTTGGCACTCTTTAACCGACTTAGATGTTTTTTATCCGAAGAACACGTCTAGTAAGTTAATTATGGATAGTTGTATCTTTTTCTTTCACAAATTTTTATCCTTTTCTTTATTTGGTCGGGTTGAAAGTTCAAAGGTGCAAATCCGTGACTTATTTGTGTTAGATTATATTTTTAAGAATTTGACCATCGATAGTATTGCAATGATATTTACTAATTTGGTCTGAGCTTCCGCTTCCCGTAATAAGCAAGTGCCAATGGGTAATTTAATTACCGGTATTGTTTTGGGTGCTCGGGGTGAATTAGCAGATTATCAAAATTTGCCTCATGTTGGTTTGCCTTCCTTGGATATCACGGCACTTCAAAGATCCCATTTGTTGAAAAAATTGGGACCACCCGCATTTATATCATACGAGGATCGTACAAGACGTATTTTTGCTACTTTGGGTGGTGAAGCTTCAAGTTCTCAAGGATTAGGTGCCCACGAACATGATGAGGAATTTTATGAAGAAGAGGAGGAGGAGAATGTTGATGCAAATGCCCAAGAGCAAGCAAATGAGGAACCAAATATTGAAGAACAGGTTGGATGGCAACGTGTTTTGACACAAATGAACGAGAATAACCGTCAAATGCATTTGCGATTAGATGAAGTCGTTGCCAATAATACCGAAATGAGTTCGAGGATAAACACGGTGGATGCCAATATCACTACTTTGAGACGTGAGCACAAATCTACTCGTCGCCGATTGCTCTCATTCTTCCGACGCCAAGGCATTGAGCCTACGCCATCACCATCGAGTTCACCTTGATAGGTTTTATCCTTTCTTTCTTTAACTCATTTTCGTTGTTATTATTATATTATGTTACGTTTGGTACAATTTTATTTATGTTTGGTACAATTTATTATTTTGTTTGAATTTTTCTTACCATATTTTTCATTCTAATTCGTATGATTTAATTTCGTACTATTTTTTGTGTTTTATCAATTTTTGCACCAATGAGAACATGGTCCAAATTAAGTGTGGGAGGAGATATTTCATATTCGTTTTAATTTTAAGTACGAATGAATGCTATTTATTTAAGTATAAATGCATGTTGTTATTAATGTTTAAGTAATGTATATAATGCAACATTTTTATAAACAGAAATGCAACGTTTTTTGTGCAACATTTTTCAAAAACAATGACATTTTCATAAACATAAATTTTTGTTAAGACTATATTTCATATGTTTCAACAATTCAATTTTCAAAATAATGTTTAACATATTTTAAGGTTATCATTATCGTTAGAAATAATATTTCTATACGGGCAATATCTTTTTGAAATATTTTTACAAATCTCCGAAACGATTTTATCAAAACAAAACGTCTCGAGTAAATATATATAAGTAAAATTTTTTTAGTTTCAAATCTCTATTTTATATCATGAGTACATGATAGATATAAATTTTATTTTCAATTTTCAATTAGGTTTATAGGCATAAATCGAACTAACAACTTTAGCTTTTTAGCTCGGTATGATTTTCGTCTTACATTAAAAACCAATTGAAGTTTTTAAGGAAACTTTAGCCATAATACATGTTGAATTTCAAGTCAATATAGGATGAATGTGCTATTTTTCTTTCCCAATTTTATTTACATGTTAATTAAATCAAGTAGTCGTATTCTTAACTTTTGGCCACGATTGAGACCAACCTTATCACAATCGAGGTATGAAAGGAAAGAAAAAGTAAACAAACGGTACTTTTGGCCACGATTGCGACCACCCTTATCACGGTCGAGGTATGAAAGGAACGTTAGAAATTAAAGCAAAATTAAACGTGTTTAAAGTTTTAAGTAACGATTGCGTCCACCCATGGCATGGTCGGTACCTCTTAAACGAACACAAAAGCAAATTAATTCATATAAAGTCACGGACGAGACCACCCTTATCACGGGTGTGACTAAGTAAATATATTAAACCTAAGTCCTTAATAAATCTATATTTGTAATAGTTTAGGTTTGGGAAAGGAAATTTTGTGCTTTGAAATGTCTTGAGATGAAAGATTCAAAAACATGCGTGCTTACACCGTCCCAAATACTTCAATATAAAAATTGAGATACAAGACGAATGATATATCTCTTTTACACTAGCTAGTTTGATACTTTGCGTATAAATTTACCATGAAAAGTTTTTCTTTCGGTTTAACTAATTTAAAGAGGAATATATGGATATATGTTCTATTTATAAAGAGATTGATTAAAGAATAAATTCAGTGAAATTTTTCTCGGGACTAGCAAAAGCTTAAGTGTGGGAGTTTGTTAAGCCCAAAATGTACCTAAAATATCATATATAAATACATTAAATTTACATTGAAATCGTGCTAATTATATTCATTTAGAGTACTTTTACGTCTTTATATACTTATTTGATGCAAGGTACTTAATTATTTGGTTAAATCCAAATAGGAGCTAAAACGGAGCAAAAACGAGAGAAAAACCTAAGTTACGTGCCAAAAATACGTGTTAATCAGAAGACCGATTCAAGGAGACGAGAAGCAGCCGAGAGACCGGGGAAAACATCCCTGTCGCGACTGAGATTCTCAAAATCTCAGTCGCGACACGCTAATCTCAGTCACCGAAATTCGACTTTTGTCAGCCTTCTCCCATGCCCCGTGTCGCGACTGAGATTCTCAAAATCTCAGTTGAGACTGCGAAGAATTCTGCACAGCTTTCATATGTCAAAAATCCAAAAAACGTGTCTGTTCGTTTGGATAAAAGCGACCCTTCATCAGCGGACACGACCCTTCAAACACAACCATTCACCAATTATAAATAAGTGATTCATTTCAAAATTCAATGGGAGTTGTTTGTTATGGAAAGAGAGTAGATATTATGTTGAAGAAACTCTGACTCAGAAAAGAGTCAGATTAGTTTTCAATTCTGTAAAAGCAAACTTGCTGTACACAAGTTATTCTTAGATTAGTTATAAACACAGTAGTGATTAGTTTAGTTTTAAAGATTGTTCAAAGACAACTTCTCATTCTGGTAGTGGACCTAGCGGTCTCTATTCCGAAGATTCAGCGAGAAGAACTAACGGCTGAAGCGCAAAAGGGTTTGACAAACCTACGGAGTTTGAGGGAAAGATTGACAACCCGGATCTCAAAGTTTTTGTCAAAATGCTATCCATGTTTCTTCCTCTCTGTTAACTTGTGAAGATTCACAATTCATTGATAATATATTTATCTTATTCAATATATTCTTTGTGTTGTTATTTTGATGTTATTCTGACAAAATGATTTTCAAAGTAATAAACTGGTGTTTTCATTAAAACATTTTACACAATTATTTTTACAAGGAAACTTTGTTGAACACTTGAAAGAATTAGTTTTTATGGATGATATGATCGTTAGCGCGGCTTATCGGATATAAAATACCAATTTGATTAAGGTAGAAATCTGCTCCGATCCAGAGAGATTTCTATGGTTCAAAGCCATTTAATTGCATAAATTCTTGAATTATTACATGTTCATAATCTTACCAAAGTTATAGTTGCTTTCTTTGCTTAATGCGAATAAGTTTTATACATTTTTTTTATTCTAAACACGAAAGCTTCTGTTTTGTAATTAATTCTCAAGACAAAGTTGTACTCTAAGTTTAATATAATGTTCTCATCTAATCCTAATTAATCCAAACCAATACAATTAATTAAACGATTTTCTTTAGTTAAACCTAAAGACGTGAATAAAACTGAATTAAAATAAGTTTTAGTTAAAAAGCATTCCCTGTGGGTGCGATATCTTTTATTACTACAAGCGTATACCATGCACTTACAGAAATCGCTCAACAAGGCTATAGATCTCACGACGCAATTGAAAAATCAATGGTCCATTACTCTCGCCATATCGTTCCTCCAGTTCCGTCCATAATTTTCTGGCTGTTGGTGCATACAAGAACACATCGGCTAAATCTCTAGACATCGCATTTATAATTCAGGAAAAAACAAGATCATTCTCCTATTTCCACTTCTTGTATGCATCTGATGTCTTATCTGTTGGTTCTTTATCTTGAAGAATATGATTTGACTTGCGTTTGGCGCTCAGAGCGAGAAACATCGATCTCCGCCATGGTATGTAATTAGATCCATTCAAAATCATGCTGACAATAACAAGTCCAGGATTATCATTGCTATTGTTAATAGTTGATGAATTCGAGTTTGAATTCATTGTTGAATCACCTTCTCCTTCCCTGGAATTTAAGTTGCGATTATTATTGGAATCGCTACTTTCAGATCTCCAATCGCTACTTTCAGATCTCCCTTCAGATCCACTCAAATCTTCTTCTCTTATGTTCTGACTGGAATTCAACGCATCAACATACAATTTGGGTTTTCTAGTCATGAGAAATCTTAGTGATGAACATCAAAAGATCTACCATTGTTGCTCTGATACCATTTAAGAAAAAAGAGAGGAAAAGAAGGAGAATATGATTTCTATATATGTGTACTGCTGATAAAATATCAGTTATTTATACAAAATATCACGTGTTAAGGAAATGCTACAAGGCTAATTACAATATAACTCCCTCAACTATTATTATTCTCTAACAGTTGCTTTAATCAAAAGTAGAAAAAGGGAACAAAAAGTGAATGATCCACAAAATGGACATTAGAAACTTTACCTCTTCAAGATAAATTCTAGGAAGATCAAAATTTGGCATATATGATCGACATGCATATCTAATCAGTTCAATCTTAGTTGGTCAATGGAATTCTAAATGAGAGAACTTAAAACTACCACAAAACTGCAAAGCTAAATGATAATTATACAACAAATAGAGAAGGGAGATTAAAAAAAACAAGGAAAAGGGAATGGAGTGAGATTACGTAGGTTGAAATTTTGAGATATTAATTTGAAATGCAAATGCAAATTTGAACCGAGAGATAAGAGTAAAAAAATAATTTAAATATAGTTTAAAGAGAAAATTACAACTCAGCTGTGACATTGATATTGAGCCATATCAATAACTTTTTTTTGGATATTTGTCATTATATTTTATTTATTGTATTATCCAATCTGATTTTTTTTATTAAAAATAAAAGAAAAGTTGAGGAGTTAACCCATCAACTCTATCGTTACTGTTTTATATTATATATAGATTAAAAAATGTCAAATAGAGTAGAAAAATGATAAGGTTGTGATTTGAAGTTGTTATATTTGTTCACATTTCACATTTCACATTTGTTTCCATTTGATTTTTCCACTGTCCAACTAAATGTGATGGGTAGTATAGAGGAAGAGAGAAATTTGAGGTTGAGAGAATAACCTCTCAATGAGATTATTGAGAGAAAATGAGAAGATCAATGTAAGCATTTTGGAAAACCACTTGGTTTTCGTAGGAAAGTTATTGTGTTTGAGGTTTCATAAATTATCTTTTACTTGTTCTTAGTTTCTCCATTAATAAAGTTTTTCATCACCCATAGATGTAGGTAAATTGGTCGAACATGTTATGATACACCCCTTAGGGATTATTCTGTCAGATGAGATGAATTTAGGGAGAGGAGAAGAAGAAAGATAGGAAGAGAGTGAATAAGAGGAGGTAAGTAATTTTTTTCCTGCCTCAGAACCTTTTCATTAAATCTATAAATAACCACAAGGTAACCGAATACAGTTACTAATACTGCCAGCTAATCAAAAGGAAATGATTACATCAAAAGGGAATGATTCTATCAATCACACGTATTCTTTCAGCCATTCTGGTGGTCGAGTAATTCTGGTCCTTTGTCTTCCAGGTTGTATAGCAATTGGTGGGCTGGAGTGAGGATTGGTTGGGCCTATGTTTGATGTATCAGTAAGGCCCGTAACATTACCATCCGCATCAAATAGAACCTTGTCCTCAAGGTTGAAAGATGGGAAATCAGCTAGGAAAGTGGAGGTGTCCTCCCAAGTGGCATCTGAAGGAGGTTGATGCTGCCACTGGACTAGTAGCTGGGGACAGAAACTGTTGCCGACGCGGTGTTTGCAAAAGCCTAGAAGGTTGGCTGGGGTAATCAGTGGTTGCGAGTCAGCGAAATGGGGAGGGAGAGCAACCTGTTGTGAGGAAGGGTCGCCTCTGCATAATTTGAGGACAGAAACATGAAAGACATTGTGTATTTTGGCTGTGGGTGGAAGGTCGAGGCGATAAGCAACAGCGCCAATGCGATCAAGGATAGGGAAGGGGCCAAAATAGCGTTTGGTGAGTTTGTTGGATTGACGGTGAGCTACTGAGGATTGGCGGTAATGCTGGAGTTTCATAAAAACCTAGTCACCGATATTGAAGATGGTATCTGTGCGGTGTGCATCGGCTTGATTCTTCATGCGGAGTTGAGCCCTTTGGAGGTTAGCCTTTAATGTGGAGAGGATAGAAGTTCGGGCTGAGAGGAGCTCATCTAGGGAAGTTATGTTGGATGAACCTTGTATGTAATCTGTCAGGGAAGGTGGTGGCCGGCCGTAGACTGCTTCGAAAGGTGTCATTGCAATGGCGGAATGCCAGGCGGTGTTGTAATGCCATTCGGCCATAGGGAGGAACTGAACCCAAGTTTTGGGGTTGTCTAGGACGAAGCAACGAAGATAGTCTTCGAGGCAGCGGTTGACAACTTCTATCTGACCGTCGGTTTGGGGGTGGTAGGAGCTGCTGGACGAGAGGACTGTTCCCTGAAGGCGGAATAGTTGTTGCCAAAATTGGCTCATGAAGATTGGGTCACGATCAGATACAATATTGGAGGGAAAACCGTGTAGTCGGGCATTGTCACGAAGGAAAATGTCCGCAACGGAATTAGCAGTAAGATGTGGTCCTAAGGCTGAAAAGTGAGCGGCCTTTGTGAGACGATCGACCACGACCATGATTGTTTGTTTACCTGCAGAAGAAGGAAGGTTAGTAATGAAATCCATGGAGAGGAAATCCCAAATTTGGCCTGGGATAGGCAATGGTTGTAGAAGGCCTTGGGGGGCTGAGTGTAATGGTTTGACTTGCTGACATGTTGTGCATTTGGTAATATAAGTGTGAACATCCTTCCGTAAGGAGGGCCAATAAAACTGGGCAGCCAGTCTAGAGGTGGTGCGTTTAATACCCGCATGTCCGCCTAGGGGGGAATCATGGAATTCGTGAAGGAGGAGGTCTTGTAATGCTGATTCTGTAGGGATAAGGATTTTGTTTTTGTAGAAAATGAGGCCATCGCGGGTGGAATAGGAGGGATAGGAGCCTGGGTTGGATTGAATAGTCTGTAAAAATGAGGCAGATGGGGGGTGTTTAAGGTAGAATTGTCGTAAGGCATGGATGAGGGCCAGGATAGGACGGGATATGGCTGATATGTGGTGGTAATGGGAGTCGGGTAAGCGCGAAAGAGCATCCGCGGGCAAATTTTCACGGCCAGGTTTGTATAGGATCTGAAAATCATAGCCGAGGAGTTTCACTATCCAGCGCTGTTGTTCAGGGGTTTGGATGGTTTGGGTAAGTAGGGAGGTGAGGGGTTGGTGGTCGGTTTGAACAATGAATCTTTGGCCCAAGAGATATTGGCGCCATTTGGCTATAGCGAAGGTAAGAGCGTATAGTTCACGAATGTAGGTGGATGAAGCTTGGAGTTTGGGGGAGAGCTATTTACTGTGGTATGCAATGGGGTGGTTTTGTTGGGATAATACGGCACCAATGCCCATTCCTGAGGCGTCTGTCTCGACTACAAAAGTTTTGGAGAAATCTGGTAAAATAAGGACCGGGGTGGCGGTTAAGGAAATTTTGAGCATGTGGAAGGTTGTATCGGCAGTGGCATCCCAGCCAAAGGCATCTTTGCGGAGGAGTTGAGTGAGAGGTGCAGAGATTTGGGCGTAACGGGCCACGAAGCGGCGGTAGTAGCCTGTAAGCCCCAAGAAGCCACGCAATTGTTTTATCAAGGTGGGGGGAGGCCAATCCTAAACGACTTTGATTTTGTCGGGATCGACAGAAACCCCAGAGGCAGATAGAACATGGCCCAGATAGCCAAGTATGGATTTCCCAAAGTCACATTTAGAGGATTTAACAAAGAAGGAGTGGGAGCGCAGAATCTCAAATACCTGATGTAGATGGTTTAGGTGGTCATCCCAAGTGGGGCTGTAAATAAGTATGTCGTCGAAAAAGACCAGGACAAATTTGCGAAGAACATGCTGAAAGGTGGAGTTCATTTCAGACTGGAATGAGGATGGTGCGTTGGAGAGGCCAAACGACATGACGAGGAATTCGTATGCCCCTGGTGAGTACGAAAGGCTGTTTTGGGAATGTCCGGATCGGCTACTCGTAATTGAAAAAATCCTGCTCGTAAGTCCAGTTTAGAGAAAATGGTAGCACCATGCAGTTCGTCGAGTAACTCATCAACAGTGGGAATGTGGAATGTATCACGGACAGTGACGGCATTGAGGGCGCGGTAGTCAACGCAGAAGCGCCAACTGCCGTCTTTCTTTTTGATGAGCAGGGCCGGTGAAGAGAAGGGACTTGTGCTGGGGCGGATAATACCATCGGTAAACATTTCGGATATGAGTTTTTCCATGATATCTTTTTGGAAATGAGGGTAGCGGTAAGGTTTGACATTGATGGGGGAAGTGTTAGGGAGAAGGGGAATTTTATGGTCGGAGAATCGGTTTGGAGGTAAACCATGAGGAATAGAGAAAATCTGACTGTAATTTTGGAATAGAGAGGTAAGAGCTATAGATTTAGTTGGGGAAAGGGAAGTATCAAGAGTAGGGAAGGTGCTAAGGGTTGAGGGTGGGTGGATTGGGTCGATTGTGACGAGGTAAAATTGGGCTGTGGCTTGGGTGTGGATGTCGCGGGTAAGTTGGTTCAGGGTCATTGTAGATAGAGTTGGGTACTTAAGCCCATGGAATTGGATTGGGATGCCCTCATAAGTAAAGCTCATCCAAAGGGCTTTATAGTCGAAAAGAACAGGCTCAATAGAAGCCAACCACTGGACTCCCAAAACGATGTCGGCTCCGTATATTGGGAGGAGATGGAGGTCAACAGGAAAGGAAGTGGATCCGATAGTGAGGGGAAGTTGAGGGCAAATACCACCGCAAAGGAGAGAGTCGCCGTTGCCGACTGTGACTTTGAGATGTGCAGAAGGGTGGATAGGGAGCCCTAATTTCTTAGCGACTCTGGTTTGGAGGAAGTTGTGTGTTGAACCGCCATCAATCAAAATTATGACCGGAGTGTTTTTGATGGAGCCTTCTAAACGAAGGGTGGAGGGAATGAAGTGGGCTTCAAGGGCGTGGAGAGATATGGTGGGTACTGTGTCTGTAGTAGGAGGGGGAAGATTATCTGGTATAGGTGGGGTATAACGGGTGAGGGGGAGTGTGATGTCTGTGGAAGTGTCGGAATAGGTGGGTTCGTCAAATGGGTCAGGTTCGTCGGCTAGTAAACAGAGGAACTGAGGGGTTTTACAGCGGTGGCCAGGCGAAAAAATTTCATCGCAGTTGAAACAAAGGCCTTTGGCACGACGGGCAGCCATTTCGGCTGGTGTTAAGCATTTGATGGGTAGTTTGGTGGTAACAAGGGACTAATGAGGTATAAGATATAGTTTGGCTGGATTGGGGGTGTGGATGGGAAAAGGTATTGGAGTGTGCGAGTAATGGTTTTGGACAAGTTTGTCTTCCAGGATCTTAGCTAATCCTATAGCTTCATGGAGGGTGGGAGGTTTGTGGATAAGCAATTCTCGGCGGATATGGGCTTTAAGGCCGGAAATGAAACAATTACGGAGATTAAGGGTGGTGAGGCCTGTGGTGCGGGTGGAAAGGGCTTCGAATGTTTGTATATAGGCTTGAACGGATGTGGTTTGTGAGAGTTTGTAAAGTGTTTCTTCTGGGTTCATGTAGGTGGAAGGGCCAAAACGAAGTTCAATAGCCTTGACAAAATTTGGCCAAGAGGTGAGTTGGGTTGTGGAATGCATCCACTGATACCACTGGAGGGCAGCGCCAGACATATAGAAGGCGGCGATGGTGAGTTTTTGGTCAGGTGGAGTATTGTGGTATAGGAAGAATCGATCAAGCTGAAATAACCAGCCGATGACGTTTTCGCCGGTGAAAAAAGGAATTTCTAATTTAGGGAGGCGAGGTTGGTTGGGAGTGTATGGTGGGGGTGAGGACTGATTAGGAGTAGGAAGGATGGGAGGTTTTACCTTATCCAGGCGGTGGAGGATGTCGGCCAAAGCTTGTTGGATGGAATCCGATTGATTGGTCTGTTTGGCAATGTTCTCAGAATTTGCACAAACAGAATGAGAAACTTCTTTGGGGTCCTTTCAGTTCTATGTTTCATAAATATTGGGCTTTTTTAGTGGATTGGTTAATTATCTAGTTAAATTAGGAAAAATTACACAGAAATTCATTTTTTAACAACTATATCAATTCACAATTTTGGATTATGTGAAACTAGTAAAATCAGTACTTTTAATATATTTTAAGGATTAGAATTTGTAAATTAGAAATCTAGAATATATTTTCTAGGATTTATGATTTATGTATTGGAGTCTAAAATTTTTAAACTATGGTGTAAAATCATAATATATAGAGAATAATGACATATTAAAAATTAAGTTTGGTAATATGATTTATTTGTAATTTTGTACTTAATTATGATATTCATATATTTAACTCATAATTTTTTCCATGTATTAAAAATTGTATTGATTTCATTATAACCAATTCAATAAAATAAATAAACTAATAAACTAGTTAGTTTGGTTTTGGATAAAATGTTGAACACCCTTAACTGTCGCGAATCTAATCACTCTCATCTTTCACGTCAAAAAACCGTGGATCAAGGTTAATACAATAATTATATCTACAATTTTCGCTTTTTTTTTTTTTGTTGTTGAGAGATTGCAATGAAAATGTCGAAGGATTTCCTAATTTTGTATTATTATTTTATTACTTTCATAGCAACCAAAATAAGCTTCCGTTTGTATTTTTGTTTCTAATTTTGTTTGGGTCTAAAAAATGTGGGCTGGTTCAAGACGATTTGATATATATTTTTTACTTAGAGCATCCACAATGGTTGGTTATAACAATTGTGGATTTGAAGATGAAAGTAATAACAATGTATAACATCCCACTAGAAAGGGGTTGTTATTTAAAATTTTATAGGGTAAAAAAATATCAATTTTTTACATAGAGATCAAACCTGTAATTATCCATGAATAAAAACTATAATTATGTATACTAAAAAAAGCAAATCTGCTTTTGGGTGGAGGGCGCCTCAAGCGCCTGATCAGACGCGTGTAATGCATGCGCTAAATTTGGCGCTTGTGGTGAACTTCTTGTGATATATGTGCCAGAAAATTTGTATGAATTACCGGGAGATTTATCTGGTTGTAACTAAAATTGGTAACATACCAATTTTAGTTACAACCCCTCTAGTGCTTGGTTGTTACCAAGCAAGAGAATGTCACAACTAAATTACAAGCACTAGAGGTGCTCTTATAGGTTGCTTTTTTATTATTGAAATTTCAATAAAGTTGTCACTAATTTTAGTTACTTTAAATTTAAGGATTTTTTTTAATTACTTTGGAGTGCCTAATTACTTGTCTAGTATTAATCCGATACATGTTTTGCTTCCAATTTTGTTGTCGAGACAGAGGGAGAAAAGAAGAGAAATAAGGAGAGAGTAAAGGGTGATATAGAAAAAGCCTAATACACAAATAACTCCATTAACTTGTTTAAATGTTGCAACTGTCCCTTTGAACTTTCAATTGTAACAATTTATCTCTTAAATTTGTCTAATTGTAAAACATAATTCCAAATTACTGACATGGACTGCAATTGAAGAAACACGTGAAATGTAAAAGCTGCAACGCTCATGGAGTATGATAATCAGATCTTTGGCGTGATACGAATCCGGAGAAATATTTTTACGGTTGCTTCGAGTATGGGGTAAAAAAATTCCCAATTTGGAGTTATGTTTTATAATTGGACAAGTTTAAGGGGTAAGTTGTTACAATTGAAAGCTGGAAGAGGCAGTTGCAATATTTAGACAAGTTCAGGAGGTTATTTGTGTATTAGGCGAATAGAAAACAAAGAGGGAGATGGTGATGATGTGTTATTTAGAAATTGAATAAAGGTAAAAAAAAAAAAAATTAGTAAGGGTCAATTTTTTTTTTAATAAATAGAACGATAAAAAAAATCCTTTATTTATTTATTTTTTTTTTATAAGAATAAAAAAAATCCTTTATTATTTGATTAAGATGATAAAAATATCATTTTAACGGTGTTAATAGTTTGGACTATTTTTACCTACAAAATGAAAGTATCCATTTATTAATTTTTAAACCATAAAAATTTATGTTTGAAAATCTATTAAATTATAAGATTTATTTTTATATTTTGACCGTAGTTTTTGGATTTGAACCAAAACTTTTTTTCACTTTGCTTCTTGATTTACGAAGTTTATTTACACAACGTTGTTAAGTTTGAGTAGTCATGGTAACGGATAGTGTATCTGCGGGTACCCGACACTACCCGACCTTAATGGGACTATCCGTACCCTATATAAAAAGGTATGAGACGGGTATGGGATCAAAATCATTATCCGTTAGGGTAATGGGACGGGTATGGGAATACCTAGGAGTACCCGGTACCCGGTACCCGTTACCCGTCATAAAAAAAATTATATTAATAAATATCATTGTTTTTTAGATGTAAGACATGAAATTTAAACCCCAACCATTTATTTTTCAACAATTGAGTGATACCACTAAGCTACTTTATTCTTATTAATTAAGGTTCAATTTATTCAATTTTTAGATTGATGATTTATTAAATTTATAGTTTGTTAAATTTGTAATATTTTTTATTTATTTATTGATTCTTAACGGGTAAGGATACCCGTGGGTACCCGCGAATTAAATGGGAAGGGTATGTGATGCAAAAAGTATACCCGTTAGGGTAATGGGACGGGTACGAGTAATTAAAAAATAAAAGGGTAAGGGTTTGGGAATGGCATTACCCGCGTACCCTACCCGTTGCCATCCCTAAGTTTGAGCTAAAGTGAAATTGAAAACTAGCTTAATTTAAGTAATATTTTTTTTCCCCCTGAGGAATTGAATAGTTTGTTTAATACAATAAATTGATTTGATCCAAATCCAAAATTTAAGATAATTAAAAATTATATGTAAAGTAAAAGTTATTGACATTACTGCTATATATATATTTTTTAAGTGAAATGACAGCTTCATAAGCTACAAAGAGAAAAGATCATACAACTGGTAATTAATGGAAAAATGAACAAGGTGATGACATGGAGAATATATAAAAAGAAAGAATGAAGCAAATCCTCAACTCAAGAACGGAAAAGAGGGAGAAGAAAAGAAGTAAAAGAGAGATTTCCCTAGATGGTAATATCACCGGAGATGAAATAGTGGCTGGAGATGGGAGTGGAGAGGAGAAACTGTCACAACACAAGCAAAGAAAGAACTTCTCCAAAGGAGCAGACAAGTGATAAAGAAAAAGGAAGTGGCAAGCATATACTTTTCCTTTTTCTTTATTTTTCTTTTCATTTGTCAATTTTTTTTTTAATGAAAACGGGAACCAATGGAAAGAACTTACAGGATTAATTCCAACTAGGTTGACACCAACGGAGCTTCCGAACAAATCAAAGGACCAAAGATTATTATTAAAATAAACTGAAGAATACAGAAAGGAAAGCAATGAAACAACCCTATTACATGAAACGAAACGGAAAACTTCGGTTCGATTAGCGTCTTTAAAAACAAACTGAGAACAGAAACTAGGGTAGGAGTTCCACCAAGTGTCCGAGTTCACGGATAACGCAAACTTCGATAAACAATCAGCAATATTACTGCTATATTTCATTTGTTAATAAAAATAGCTTAACAAAAGAAATTGATAAATGTATAAAATAATAAATAATTATTTATTAGTATTGGTAGACGTACATGATTACTCTCTAAAAGAATAGAGATATATGGTGATTAAACAAGTTGAAGAAATAAAATAGTAGTAGACAGAAAAGAAATAAAAGTAAAACTAAAGACCTCTTGCAAGCATATTCTCATAATTTTCAATGGATTGAAGCCTTTGAAGCATGAGTTGCTTCCTGAAATTGTTTATGAAATTCTCAGCACTTTGATTAATATCCATTGATGCCTTCCTCTCTATCTTCTCTGCTGCCTTATTATGAACATCATCATCTTGTTTGGCTTGATAAGGATAGCTATTGTTCTTCTTCATTATATTTGGTTTTCTTTTCTTGGAGAAATCAAAAGCAATCGATAGAGTTTATTTCAGAATATGAAAGGTAATGGGCATTGAAGCCTCCTTTTATATACTAATATATGGGAAATGGAAAAGGAAGTGAGGAGGAAGTGCAAAGTTTCCATCCACCGTCCCTTTTCCTAATCAATAATCAAATCAAGGGCCTAATAAAATATATATGCCACATGGGTCAACCTGTTTATGCTTTTACGTCTCCTTCTCATAGACTAGTCAATATTTGTAGTTTCTTCCCTTTAAAATCCTTTAAATATTTGTAACAACTATTCATATCGTGTGGAATATTCTATGGACACATCTCTTACACGTAGATTAGTATCGCTCTTCGAATAAAAAAAATTAATAGATACCGTCCGATCAAAAGAAAGGAATATTTTTTAAAAATGAAAACGCTATCTCCAACCACATGGATGAATATCCACCGTCCGATCTAAAAAAATAAATATTTTCTAAATATGAAAATGATATCCTCCAACTACATAGTTGAATATCCACTGTCCTTCCTAGTAGTCATACGACTAAAAAATATAACCGTTAGATCAGGATAAACGATTACGCGAAGGACGTGAGGTACATGATATAACGCGTTGCCGCATACCACAATGGTCCAAAGGCTTTAGACCCAATGAAACAGCTACACTTGGCAGCATGCTTGTTATATGGTAGGATGCACCACCTGACGTTGTTATAATCTGAAGATTACAAACTCAACCAAAGGTTGACACGTGTCCGATGAGTTATTAGGGCACATTTATAAGATTACGGCAATTATCTATGATAGCCACTATAAATAGATAAGATGTGTATTCTGGACGATGTATGTAAACGCTACACAATTAACAATATTTCTATTGCCTTCAACCTTTGTTAACTTAAGCATAGGAGTAGGTTCGCCGGATGTCGGCCCCTCTTTGACCAGCTGTTATTCTCATTTCAAGTCAATGAAGAAGGTTCCAGAAAATTATACATATTATAAGACATCATTTGTGCGGTGAATATGGACGGGTACGTATTCCAAAAGAGCAATGTTTCCACCTACTAACTTGGGTCAAGGAGCTTCGACCATCCGACCTCTGGGGTCTATCATCCAAGGAGAAGGGGTGAAAAAATCTCAACCAGATTCTTGACAGATCTCCCACGACCAACACCATCAGGATCCTATAGACCCTTAGCACAAACGGTTCCTCGATGAAATCAGCGAGCAATATAGTCAGAACCTCAACCAGGTTCAACGTGATATGGATGGCATCAGAGCAAAGCAAGCAGCGGAAATGACCGAAATGAAGGAAAAGCTAAGAGTGAAAGAAAAAGGCTATACATCGTGCAAACCGAGAACACATTTCTACCACAGTGCAACTTTCCCTTCAATAGACTGACCAGCATGTGAGGATTTAAACTATTAATAAATTTAAGGCTTTATCAATATTCTCACAATTAATTGGATAGCACGAGGCACTCAGAATCAGAGGCAAACTTAGTTAGCTGTTTTGAACAAAAGCTAAGCTTAATGGATTTAAACACTTAGGCTGCGCAACTGAGTGCAGCCTCTATGTGACTTGATTAAGTATGCTATTGAGTACAATAGTCAGAAGCACAAGTTATGTAATTTAAACACAGAAGCAAGCAATACAATTATATCAGAAGAAAAGGGTTAGAGAAATTGTTACACAATGATTTATCCTGGTTCAGCCTCCTGCATACATCCAAACCCTAGAGTATTTTTCTCTGAGTTTTAATCGACTAGTAAACTCTTTCCAATAGGTAGAGCACAAACCCTTACAATAGATACAAAACCTCTATAAAGTACATTCCTTTACACTCAACACTCAGCTATCTATTCTCCTCTCTTTCTGTCTACTTATCACCGAAGCAAATAGAAGAGCTTCTGAACTTTCTAAGCCATAGGTTTTGTTCTAACTTAGAACATAATGAATGAACTTAGAACTTTTACACAAATGAATACAATGAGTGTGTATATAATCTTGCCTTGATTTTGGAACTTCAATAATGATTCTCTCTTGAATTTAACATTGACGATCAAGTCCAAATGTAGCAAATGATAAGGCTTTTATAGTGACACTTTGAAGGCTGGTTATTTCGAATTTTAAAATAACCGTTAGAGGGAAACGACTCTTCTGTCCCTTTCACCCTCAAAGCCCAGTGTCCTCAGCCAATTGTATTCCTTCTCCTTTCCATTATTTTGTCTAAGATGCCACGCTTCTGATCTTGGACAGAGGTAATCTATTTGTCTAACCAAATCAGGCAAAGATTCTAGGTTGACCAGGAAACAAGCCGTCTGACCTTCTGCTTTTTTCTTTATTTTGTTATACTTTGTTAGTTGCACAGAGTCAGCGTCTAGTCTTGTCTCTTGTGCCTTGATCTTCTGTCCTCTTAATAAGTCTTCTCTTGAGGCATGGCCTTTGATCCATCTTTTAAGGCATTTGATTATTTCTTTTAATCTTACACTTAATTTATCAAAACACTTAACAACCACATTAGTCCAAATAAATCAATATTTAATTTTAATATGTTATTAATTATGGGAATATTAATTTTCTTTAATATTTTTGTCATAATCAAAATTAGTGTGGAAATGTGTTTCAACATAGTCCATCCACCATGAGGCCAAGTAATGGTGCACGTAATGGGCTAGTGCCAGTCTCCAAGGCGACCATTACATGGATTTGACACAATAAATCCCTAGAAGAAGAGATGAGCCGAAGAGGCGACAAAGGGAGGAGGATGATAAGCCCATTAATAAACTTGAGATGTATGTATAGCATACAAAAATCACCGATCCCTAAGATCTAGCATATAATGTAGAGATTAAAATTAGGGAAAAATACCTTTCACCTTTCGTGGAGTAGTTAAAATCCTTTGAACGATAATAAGGAGTTGAAGAACGAACTCTCTCTATTTAGTCATTTGCGAAATAGGATCTACCCCTTGCAATCATTGGAATCAATATTCACTTATCCATATCAAGGTCCTAAGTTGAAACATATGTATAGGGGGCGGTTTTAGTTTTTGAAAGGAAGAACAATTTTCTTCTTTCTATCTCTGATAATAGTTTTTCTGTCTACTTGAAACTTTCAGTTTTTGTGTTGATGTATCAAAAACTATTTCAATACCAAGTCTAATTAGAGGGAGGGGGGGATACTAAGTGATAGGGATAGGGAGTGTGTAGTTTTTTCTCCTTAAAACACACACCCATTATCCATTAATCCTTTATTTAATATTTTGTTAATTAAATAGTTTTTAATATAATATAATTATCTTATAATTTAATTATCAAAACATTTAACATAATCCAAAATAAATTTATATATATATAACTATTTCTTGGAGTATTCGACAAGCGTGGTTGCATTGTCTCAGCATTTGTTCTAGGATGAACATTCTCTTTTCGCACATCTTTAGGGAAAGAAATATAGTTGATGATGCATTGACAAAATTTGGAGTCTCTTCCTCAGTGATCAATTGGTGGCCTTCAGCTCATGCTTTTTGTCACAGATTTATCAATGATGACATTTGTAATATTTCACATTTGCGTTTTTCTTGACTTTTCCTAACTTTTCTCCTCCCCCCTTCTTTTTGTTTGTTCTCATTCCTCTTCTCTTGTTCAAACACTCACTCTTTTCTTTTATTAATATATTACGGGTTTGACAGTTCTTGGGCCATGGATGCTATCCCCATCCAGGTTGTCTCGTCCCAATTTCTATAAAAAAAACCTTTAACCCAATTACTTTTAATCAAATCCAATTTGATTAAATATGTGCCTAATTATAAATAATATCCAAAATATTGTTTGTCTTTTAACTAAAGTATTATATTAGAATTAATTATATATATATATATTGTTGGGGTTTAGTGTCTTATAGACAATTGTTCTAGGATATGAACTAGCTGTAAATGAATTGTTCTTTATATCATTTGTTTTAATAAGATATGGTTTCATAACTGTATAAAGGCAATTTCTTTTAAAGAACTAAATAAGTCTAATAAAAGGAAATCCCTAAGTTTATTTAAAGTGATTATAAAGTGTTCATACAAGCATGAAGTGAGACGAAACATTATAATAAACTAATAAACTTAAAACCACCCCAAGTCAAGTGATATGTTTTGAATAGGGATTGACATAACAATGTTAAGACTTGCATGTAACAATGTTTTCTGTCGAGACAGAGAGATGATCTCACAAGCTTCAGATATGCAGATATATGGACAGTTACATGGATCCAATGAAAGGGGTTCATTAGGATTAGGGACCCGACTTGAGATAACAGGATGGAGAGATTTATCTTTGTCACCTGTTTATCTCATTGGTATTAATAGGTATAAGTAATCCTCAGACTCAAAAGAATGTTAATTAGTGATTCTAGATTATGGAATGTGATGCTTTGATCCTGTTGTAACACGATCCATAACATGGATGACTCTGGGGTGTGTACGACAGACGTTGGGTATCACAGGAAGTAATTGCAGGATAGTTAACATTGGATTGAGCATTTGTCACTCCTGATAAATGGGAGATACGTCCAAGGATCGCTTGTGGAAGACTTAACTCTAAATCCTTGCAGGGTGATAGCTTAAGATTTGAAATGCAGATTTCACTTAACCTATCTAATTGGAGTTAACTCGGCATGTACAAGTAAAACGAACGTCTCGCTATATATGACTTGACATAATCCATAGTCATAAGATTCTGTTCAAGGATGTAGTTGATAAATGATCGAATTATACTGTAACTAATACGAAAAGGTCAACGACGGAATCAACCTGTCTTCTTATAGCTCTGGGGGAATGTTTCAGATCTGCTAATCACAGTTCGTGCACTCATTCCGTTATACAAAAATTGAATGTAATTTTGAGAAATTAATTTAATAGTTGTATACGGCTAGAAGCAATAAGAACCTAATGGGTCATACATAAGACTTGGAACCAAAAAGAGGAATGGATATTAATTAATTGATAGAAGCCCAACTTAGTCCACTAAGGCCCATATATGGAGGGGGTGGGGGGGCGAAATTCATGTATTAGGACACATGTGGGAATTAATTTAATTTCAACAATTTTAATTAGATTATAGTTATGGATTAAATTAATTATAGGATAATCAAGTTATAAGGTTTATTGAGATTAAATTGCTTCTAATTATTATCCTATTAAATAAGTTAATATTATCTTTATATATTTAGATATAATTATAGATAATAGTAACAAGAGTATTATTCCGAATATAACTCTTAATAGGTAACCTAATTCTATCTAACTAGGGTTTAGATACAAGAGGTTATATATAGCCCTTCCATTGCAAATTTCGGCCAATGCTAGTCTCTCTCGTAGACTGCAAATTTCGACCCCTAGAGTAGAGGACGGAATTCCACCGATTGATTCCATTCGATTGATTTTATCTCTTCATCTTTCTCCTTGATCTTGTGTTGATTAATTAGAGGCAATCTATCTTGATTGCTATTACTTGGTTGAGTTCTAATCATTTACTTATATGTTTTTGTTATGTTCATGAAAGTAGAAAAGACATACAAAAGGAGAAATTCGTTTTGCTCCTCCTACATCGGGTCAGTTCACGATTTCGCGGATTCCCGGAGATTTAACCGTCGGATCGTCACGAATTTTGGACAGGAGATTCTAGACATATTCTTCCTTGTTTTCACCGTCGGGATTGTCGTTCGGAGGTCTAGAAGGTCTGTTCGGGTAGGGGCAGATTGGTAGACAGTTTCCATCTCTTTTGAAGTTGTGGGCACTTCGTTTGCAACGGTAGATTGATCGTCATAAAGGTATTTATGTTCAATCCCTCCTTATATGAAATAACGATTAACGGATCTTGGGAAAAGGAAATAGGTAAAAATTCTATATTTCCGCTGCCAAACGTTTGCCTATTTTCCTTCATATATAACATCTAATGTTATATTATAAAATTCTAACTATAGTATTTAGTATTGTTATATAAAACTATATATAAGTATATAAATGTATATTATCCAATAATATATATTCTGAATTTATATTTCCAATTTAATCTAATTAAACCGGAAACTAAACTTCAGATTAACCTCACCCTTATTGTTTCTTTGATTTGTGCCAAACCAAAAAACATTGTTCAGTTGGGCCCAAAAAACACTATTCTATCATTTCTTAAGCAACACCCTTCATTCCATAGTCATTCCATTCCACGAGCGATCTATATAGGTATATCTCGAGGTGGTGGTTAAACCAAACTTTTCGTTCGTCTAATCCATCGGTAGGTTTTAGCTAACCTCTATGACCATCCAACTTAGATATTTATCTCGTGTTCAAAGAATGAGACCTAATAGTAACCTTATAGTAATCCTTACTAAATGATATCACATTGAACGTGAGGCATGGTACTGTCATCCTCATATAATAATAAAAAATTTCTTGATCTCTTAGTAAATTGATAAGTTCGAATATGCAATATCCATTAATTCATTCGGATGTGGCCACGCTCTTTTCAGTTTCACTAATCAAGTGGTAGGTGATATCTGCTCTCTTTCAGGTGAGTAGCAATCCCCGCACTTCACTCATGGTCCCTCAATATGATTCAATGCATACCTAGCTAACCCATACCTGGCACCAAGTTACTAGCCCATTAAGTAATAACAAAAGCACGCATTGTCTCATCCATATCCCATAGTGACTTTTGGTCTAAGGATTCATCTACGACCGCTACATGAGAACCACATATGACATTGATAGCCATGTGGTGTTCTCATAGCAGATCAATCCATAGTTTACTTAATGCCATTGGTTTGACACTCCATGTCTCAAATCGGTAAAACAACATCACAACTAATGCACATAATAATCTTTAGTTAATTTTTGTTCCCATAATAATAACAAATTGGGATATTTAGATTAGTATCTTATTGCCATACGATTTCACTTGACCAAGCCCTCAACCCGTCAAAAGTGTGCAGATCATTAATCTTGGATACTTTGTTAATCATCTTGCACAAGTAAGTATGACTTGACAGATTATTGCCTTACAGTTAACAATACCATTAACTATAACGTCTCCGGACTAAGGTATACCCCAACACAAGATCATTTGAAGGGAGTTCTAGGATGCTTAGGTTGAGACTAGGGTTCAAATAGGACCTCTAGAGATAACTAATACCTTCATTCCACTCTCTATAGAAATCAGGCATCAACCAATGCCTAGGGGATTCCGTATCCCTACCTTCAAGGAATATGAAGGTGGGGGAGATCCAAGAGCCCATGTTAAGAACTTCAGAAGAACAATGGAAGCAACAACTACAACTGATGTTGTTCTCTGGCATATTTTCCATACCTCCTCTGAAAGACTTGACAACCTACTGGTATGAGCATCTGCTCCCAGGTTCAATTCAGAATTTTAACTAAATGGCGTCATCCTTTTTTAAGCACTTCATAATGTCCATCGTCGAAAGGAAGACGATGCAAGATCTGAATAGGGTGGTCCAAACTAAATGGGAAAATTTTGCCTAATTTATTGAGAATTTCCAGGCTTTAGCCATCCCAATCAAGGAGTTTAAAGTCAAAGGCGCTAGAGACTCCATGGCAGGAAACTTCTAAAGTCGAGCCTTGCAGTAAAGTATTGTGTCGTCCAGAACTCGAGACTTCTAGGACCTGGAGAAGGAAATAAGCTATACTCGTTGGGACAAGCACATGTTGAACCATTTACTAAAGGATCGTTTCAATCCGACCAATGACAAGAAGCCTTCGAAGGGGGAGAAAGATAAGGATCAACAAAAGCATCGGGAGCAAATAGACAATCCCTCTATCATGTTTAATGCTTCTAGAAAGGAGGTTTTGTATTGGGTAAAAGACAACAAGCTGCATATCTAGTACCCAGCCAAGCATAAAAAGACCTCGAGACAAAGTAATGGGACCTTCTACGAGTTTAATAAGAGTGAAGATCACGCTATAGAGAACTGTAGGCAACTGATTGCAAAGCTAGAAAAGATGGACGGAAGTGGCAAGTTGGATCACTTCCTCAAAAAGTATAGAGAAGGCTCCTAAAGGGAGAAGAAAGCTAAAGTGAAGGTACCGAAAGGTGTCATCAATGTAACAGTGGGAGGACTAGGCTCCAAGAGGAAGAGGGAAATTTTGCAGTCTAGAGAAAGTACGTGAGTCTCGGTCAAACTTCTACTTTGGCAACCTAAAAAACAAGTCGAAGGCTCCAAGAGGAAGAGGGAAATTTTGCAGTCTAGAGAAAGTACGTGAGTCTCGGTCAAACTTCTACTTTAGCAACCTAAAAAACAAGTCGAACCAATGGCATGATGACACATTAGTTATTGAAATGATAATCACAGACTTTAAGGTTCGGAGGGTCTTTATGGACACTAGAAGCTCGATCAACATCATTACAATAAAGGTGGAAATAAATAGGGTTTTGTGCTTAAAAACGAAGAATGTCTGACAATTCATACTCCCTTATTAATCATCTTAAACATGTCTTGCATCTATTGGAAAAGGAAAATTCTCGATGTTAGGGTTTTATATTTTTGAGGAAGAAGTAAGTGACTAAACCTTCATCAACCTTAAAAGGATTTTCCATGTCTTGAAGAGGGCTTTGATAATAACAGATGTTTTTTCTGATCCCACAGGTATTTGCATCGAACCTTTTAAAGTGAACCGAAAGTTGGAGTCAGACGTTTCCTCAAATATTCCTTGTCCTATCTCTCATTCCTGTGGAAATAACAATGTCATGCATTACTCCTAAATATAGTCCATACCCTATTGATAAGCCCAAAATATACCTAAAATATCATTAATAATCACGCCAGTTTTATTTTGAAATTGTACTAATTATATCCATTTAGAGTACTTTTATTTCTATATTTGTTTCTATTGTGCAAGATATTCAATTATTTGGTAAAATCCAAATAGGAGCTAAAACGGAGCAAAAACGAGAGAAAAATCTAAGTTACGAGCTAAAAGCACGTACAAATTCAGAAGACCGATACGTTGAGACAGGAAGCAGTCGAGGACCGGGAACAAACACCCGTGTCGCGATCGAGATTCCCATATCTCGGTCGCGACACGCTAACTTCAGGCACGAAAATACACTTTCGTTCAAGCATATCTCTCAGCCCCAGGTCGCGACTGAGATTTCTAAATCTCGGTAGCAACAGCAGCATTTTCAGCACTGATTTCACATGTTCAATTTCCAAATAACGCGTATGTGCGTTCGGATAGAAACGACCCTACACTAGCGGACACGACCCTTCAAACATAACCCTTCAGCAACTATAAATAAGTGCTTCATTTCAGAATCCAGAGTTGTTAGAGTTTTGGAGAGAGTTAATATTTTGTTGAGAAGAAACTCTGATTCAGTGAAGAGAGTTAGATTTTAGTTTCAATTCTGTAAAAACAAACTTGTTGTACACAAGTTGTTCTTAGTTTAGTTTCATACACAGTAGCAATTAGTTTAGATTCAAGAATTGTTCGAAGACAAGTTTACATTCTGATAGTGGATCTAGTGATCTCTATTTTGAGGATTCAGCGAGAAGGATTAGCGGCTGAAGCGCCCCAGGGTCTGACAAACCTACGAAGTTTGAAGAAAGGATTGACAAACCGGAACTCAAAGTTAAAACGCTATCCATGTTTCTTCTTCTTTGTTAACTTGTGAAGATTCACAATTCAATAATAATACATCTTTTATATTCAAGTTATATTCTCTGTTGTTATTTTGATATTGTTCTGACAAAATGATTTTCAAATAATGTACTGGTGTTTTCATTAAAACCTTTCACACAAATATATTTCTAAGGAAACTTTGTTGAACACTTAAAAGGATTAGGATTTATGGATGATATGATCGATAGCTCGGCTTATCAGACATAAAACACCAATTTGATTAAGGTAGCGATCTGTTCCGACCGTAGAAAGATCGTCTGCAGTTCGACGCCCGTTAATTGCGTTAAATTATGAATTATTACATGTTTATAATTTTACCAAAGTTATAGTTGCTTTCTTGCCTAATGCAAGCAAGTTTCGTATATTTCTTATTCTAAACACAAAAGTTCATGTCTTGTAACTAAGTCTTAAGACGGATTTGCATTCTAAGTCTCAACAATATACTTCCATCTAAACCAGACCAATCCAAATAATTAAACGATTTTCTAAAAGTTAAACCTAAAAACGTGAATTAAACTGAATTAAAATAAGTTTTCGTTAAAAAGCGTTCCTTGTGGGTTCGATATCTTTTATTACTACAAGCGTATACCGTGCACTTGCGGAAATCGCTCAACAACTATCCCAACTAGGATTCCTATACTAATCTCACTTTGATTAGGGCTATTAACCCCTTATATCAGCACCTTTGAACATTCAAAATACTTTTATGTGATATTTAATATACTATTTGATAGTGTTGGCGCTAATTTTATTCACTAAAACAAAGTAATTGACTTTAGTATTGAAGCTCCTATTGTCGTGCGATCAGTGCTCTTCTTATTTTATAGGTTGATCAAATGTACGAACTATATATTTGATCTGACTGAAGTTAAAATACTCTATTTTTTTATCAATTGTTAATTAATAACATGCTATTATAATATTAATATATTGAACTATAATATCAACTTAAATTATGCGCATTAAATTTTAACTGTTAGATGAGCTATTTAAAAAGTTTTTGATCAATTTCGAACTATTTAATCAAGTATAATACGAATTATATCAAACACAATCCAAAAAATTAATCTGAACAAATGATAAGGTCGAGTTTATTGATATGGGAAACCAAAATTTAGAATATTTCTTGGTAAAGTTAACTTGAAGTTTCCGGGGATTGAAAATCCTCATATATCAAAAGAGGAATAATATATATAAAAGTGAGCAAACATTGTTGACCAAACACACACAAAAATGAAAGTTTACCCTCATAAACAGCCTTAAGATTAGTAACCAGGTTGGTCGGCCCAACAAGTTAGCTCCAATCTTGCCCACTTGTCCCTAATTAACTTTGTTCATGTATCCCTACAAATATGATTACTCAAAATTAATTTTCCTCAAAGTAATTATAAGCAAAGATATACGTTCATTTTTCAAGGCTTGTTCAACTCTAGAAAAATCTAATAATGAAAAAGAAGTTAAAATGGTTCAGCATAATGGAATCGTTTCACTGTCTAACCCAAAAGTAGAACAATACTTTCACTATGTCTGACGATTTATGAATAGGTAATATTTATTTTTTATCTTCATTTGCGGTATTTAATTTTTTTTTATTGATCGCTGATTTTAATATAGATGTGTATTCAGAATTGATCCTAATATAATTCAATCGGAAAAGTCAATTCGAAGATTGGATTATAACGAATAGAAAAATAATTAGGTCAACCCTTGAAACATGTGGATTACTTAATGTATGTACTTGAATTATAGTAAAGAAAGAGAATGGAATCTGTACCTAAATTAATGCCAAACAGTTAGCTTCGTTAGGTACAACATAATGGACATTTTTAATACTATCCCATCCCATTCCACATGCTACACATAATTTATTTCGCAAGTTATGGCGTTTTGTCCCTCTTATGTATGGGCGACCTTACTCAAAAAAAGAAAAAAAAAATTCAGATTAATTATTTTGCCTTTCAAAAAAGGGTTAATACACATATTTGCCCTTGTATTTTCTCGAAAAAACAGATTTGCCATTAAATCAAATAAACCCACAAAATTATCCCTGAATTTTCCATAAACCTGCAATTATACCCTAATCTGACGGAGCTGCTAAACGGCGATGACATCAAACCTTCTTATCTCCAGAAAAACTTCAGAAAAGAACAACCAATCACAAACAGAAAAAAATATGCACATTCAATTTTGATTAAAAGCAAGTTAGAAGAACTGATTGGTCAAAATTCATTTTCATAAAAGTTCAATCAACCTAATAAAATGGCGTCTAAACCTCCTAATTAATCCAAAAGCAATAGCAATAGAAAACAATAAGAAACCAAATGAATTTTAATTGTCGTTATCCAATTTTTTTGGAGACAATAAGGTTTGATGTCATCGCCGTTTAGCAGCTCCGTCAGATTAGGCTATAATTGTAGGTTTATGAAAAATTCAGGGATAGTTTTGCGTGTTTATTTGATTTAAGGGTAAATCTGTTTTTTCGCGCAAACACAGGGACAAATATGTGTATTAACCCTTCAAAAAAAATATTAATATAAGTAATATCGTATAAAACAAAGCAGACATGTGACACTATAGAAGCTTTTGGATTAACTACCACATATTACAATTTGAACCTTCAGATCAGTCAAAGAAGTTTCCATGAAACGTTTCTTCTATAAGGAAAACCCCTATATGTGGCTAAGCATTATGAAGGACTTATCCTAACGCCAGATTCCTAGTAGCAGAAGGAGTCCTAGTACCAAAAGGACTCCTAGAAGAAGAAGAAGGGTTCGGCCAGCCTTATAAATAGACAGGTATGAGCACTACAACCTACCACTAGTCCTTACTCTTCAACCATTCCTAAGCACCCACTAGTGGAGAAAAGTTCATTTCCGACCGTTTAAGGCTATTTGTGTCGACCATAGTGCGATGCAAAAACCCTTGACGCAAATGTACTTGCATTATCGGCCGATGCAAAAGAGTTTATCATTTGCATCAGCCCCTTAGAGAGGCCGAAGTAAATAATATCTATATTTGCGTTGGTCCTTAGTAGAGGCCGACATAATTATGTTAGTCTTTTGTTATCATTTAACAATGGGTCGATGCAAATAATAAAGTATTAGTGTCGGTTTGTATTAAGGGGCTGATGGAAATACTGAATCTCATGACAATTCCGTCGGCCCTTAGTAAAGGGCCGATGTAAATGTATTTTTTGCATGGCAAGTTATAAGGACTTACACAAATACGACGATGCATCAGAGGGGGTTCGTCGGACTCCAGCCCCTCTCTAACTTTTGGTTTTGTTTTACAGGTTAAGTGTGGAAGACTTGGTAGGACATTTAGACTCTCAGTGTGCAAGTAATAAAGTATTAGTGTCGGTTTGTATTAAGGGGCTGATGGAAATGCTGAATCTCATGACAATTGCATCGACCCCTAGTAAAGGGCCGATGTAAATGTATCTTTTGCATGGCAAGTTATAAGGACCGACACAAATACGACGATGCATCAGAGCGGATTATTCGGACTCCAGCCCCTCTCTAACTATTGGTTTTGTTTTACAGGTTAAGTGTGGAAGACTTGGTAGGACATTTAGACTCTCAATTACAAGTTCACATACATAGATATCAATAAGTATTTTTCTTTATAAAATTATATATCATTCAATTAAAACAAAAATAGCATCTGATTGAATAAAAGTCTATATAAATTCAGGTTAAAACCGATACGAAATCTATAAAAGATAAAAAGTAATCAATAAAGGGGGAAAATTTATAAAAGGTAAACTAAAACAAGAAAATAAATCACAAATTGAAAAGCTAATATATCTCACAAAATCAGAGTCGTAAAAAGGCAACTACAATCAAAATTCCATTATTGAAATCATTCAAGATAAACAGATCTGTAGTGATTATATTCAACTCAAGTAGATCCAACAATCTATGTTGCTTACATTATCCATGAATTGTTGAGATAAACTGTTTCCGTTTATGTTAAATTTGGAAATGAACAAATAATTTTTTGTACGGGTGACAGATGCAAATCAGATGAAAATGAAATCTAATGAGAGATATGAATTCCAAACGATATAAGAAGGCACAAAAATACGAAAACACAAAAAGTATGCGAATAAAATAAGAATGGTAAGGGAAAAAAAATTCATTATTCCTTCTTAAAAACAAAGAGCGACAGTGATTTTCTTGTTATAAAAAGAGAAAAAATTAAGTAATTTAGTCCTTTAGGATGTTATATATGGTGTCCCGAGAACTTCAACGATGGACTGGGTGCAATGGATCCAACCAATGAAAAAAGAGAATCATACTATCTAATTGGGAGATGATTGGTGTAAGGAAAGAAAGTATACAATTGTCACGTTTCTATTTGCAAGGTCCAATGGACTAAGACCATAGTAGAATTTCTCATAGTGTCTGTTATGCTTTGTATAAAACAAAGTAAACATACTTTGTTTAAAACAACCAATGGGATAGTGACCTTGTTAAATTAAAGGGATAATTACAAAAATGGGTCAAATGAGAGGCTCATTTACATATTTAACCCATTTACTCAACCTACTGCACATCTAGACTGATTTTGTGTGACTTTCCCATAATACCCTCAATATTTACGCGCGTCTGTCTCCCTCCCGTCTGACTTCACAGATTCGATCTTATGCGAAGCCTGCGAAGCTAATGTTTGGGTTTACTTGATGAATTTAATTAGCAAATGCGAAGCCTGCGGAGCTAATGTTTGGTTTAATTGATGATTTTGATTAGCATATGCGAAGTCTGGATGTGTTTTGAAGCTAATTCGTGAAGTGGTATATAACAAAAAATGCCAAACGAAAATGGATTCTAACATTAAAATCATAATATTATCAAAATTTACAACAAGCTTGCCACTATAAACTCCTAACAAATCACTTCATAATACATAGGATCCTATTCAATACCGATGGATGGATGGAT
Organism: Euphorbia lathyris; assembly: GCF_963576675.1. Taxonomy (NCBI): domain Eukaryota; kingdom Viridiplantae; phylum Streptophyta; class Magnoliopsida; order Malpighiales; family Euphorbiaceae; genus Euphorbia; species Euphorbia lathyris. Next base: position 66,000,455 of record NC_088912.1, on the reverse strand, counting down.
GTGTCTCACGGTACATAACAAGATTGCCACAATAAACTCCTAACAAATCACTTCATTATACATAGGCTTTTATTCACCACCGATGGATGGATGTCTCACGATACATAGGCTCTTATTAACCACTGAGGGATGGACGTGTCCCACAATGTAGACTCATATTCACAATCGATGGTTGGAAGTCCAGGCCTTTTGGAATGGATGTCTCTCATGGCACCATAGCAGGCCGGCTTCCAGGAATGAATATTATGTATTCAACCACCTTCAGAAAAATTTAATCGTGTTAGTAAAAAAAATGAAGATTTGGCTTCGCGAAACGATGATTCGCTATGCGAACATAAATGTGCAAGGAAGAGGGTGATTTTACTTAGCGAAATAATGATTTCGCGACATCTGCGAGGAGGAATGTGACGCTCTGACTTCGCAAAACGATGATTTCGCGGAGTCTGCGAGACGAATTTATCGAATTACCTCACAAATTTCGCGTAATCATCGTTTCACGAAGTGAAATCGATAAATTTCTCCCCATAGACTTCGCGAAAACCGCATATGCTAAGTGGATTTATGGGGAAAACGCAGAAAAAACAGTATATACTTACATTTTTCGACGAAACCAATATGATAAACTGGGAAAAACGATAAAAATAACATACAATCACCATTTCTTCGATGGTCACAAGAAGAATGAAACCAAGAAACGAGCAGGAAATGGAAGATGAAGAACCATAGCTTCGTTTTCTAGGATTAGAAAGTTGCAGAATCAAGAGATGAAGAGAGGAAGAAGAGAAATACATTATGATTTGGAGAAATGGTACAGATTTCGTGCAATTTAAAGGAAGATAGGAAGATCAAAAGTCTTGGAATCATTAATGGAGGAGCTGCCAATCGTTTCGCGCAACCAAGGAGAAGAGGGGAGAGACCGTTCGTGTTTGGGGAAGTGGGAAGGTTAGGGGTATTATGGGAAAGTCACACAAAATCAGTCTAGATATGTAGTAGGTTGAGTAAATGGGTTAAATATGTAAATGAGCCTCCCATTTGACCTAGTTTTGTAATTTACCCTAAATTAAATCAAAACAAAACAAAAGGAAAAGTACAAAAATAAATCTTGTGTTTGTGTCATTTTCAAACATAAATTACGTGGTTTAAAAGTTTGCAAACTGGTACCTTATGGTTCATTCTGTTAACAAACACAGTCCAAACTGACTAACGGTGTTAAAAAAAAAAGTCAAAAGTCAAATGGAAATAGCTATTTTTATCATTATATTTATTTATTTTATAAATTCAACCCCTTATTATCTAATTATCACAAACAAATCCCAAAACAAAAACAAAATATCAAATTCATCATTTTCTCCTCTTTTACATCTCTTTAATTTATTATCTTTCTTTTTTTTTTTTGATAAATAATTTATTATCTTTCACTCTCTAAACATACTCACCCTCAGCAAAAGTCATGAATCTTGTGGAAACAGTCCTCACTAGCAAAGAAGGGGTTTGCGTTTGAATCATCGATTACAAGACGTTCATCACAGGATGCCATTTGAACAGAAAAATCACCCATATATAGGCCTCAATAAGAACACACACAAAAAAAGCGCAATTTAATCGATATGAAACACAAAAATATATATAGAGCAATAAAATTCAGACACCAACCTAAGGCCGTCAAGGGAATCGAGATCCAGTGAATATAACTCCTCAACCTGCCAAGACATAAAATGTGGCAGACAGGTACTAATTAGTTAACATTGTAACATGCCATAACAAGTCTTAAAAACCCAATGAGATTGACAATTGAATTTGCAGTGCAGTGGTTTAATTGTTAGGCAAACTCTAGTTACCACTCAATTGAAAGACAAAAATAAAACATGAAATATGGTTATCATGTAGATTGAAAGGTTCATTCTCGAGCAGGAACTCATAATAAAAAATTCCAGAAACAGTGACATCGTCATAAAATCTTTCAAATATCAGTATGATGACTCATTGCGAAGTATTATTTTTGATATCCATCCCATTGTCCTTAAGAAATATGAAATCGTAACAGAAAGAAGAGATAGTGAATATGTTATGGGTTTGTTTGTGATAAGTATATAATAACATGGTTAATTTATAAAATAAATAAATATAAAAATAAAAATAGTTTTTTTACCATTTGATTTTTTACTTTTTTTTTAACACTGTTCGTCAGTTTGGGCTGCCTTTGCTAACGGAATGAACCACAAAGTACCAGTTTGTAAACTTTTAAACCATATAGTTTATGTTTGAAAATGACATAAACTACAAAGTTTATTTTTGTACTTTTCCCCAAAATAAAAGCATATTAAAATTTAACATGTATACAACGTGTGTGGGATTGAGAGTGAATATCTATTGGTGTTCCTTTTTGTGTTTTTCCTACGTCTTTTTTTAGTTTTATTTTGTTGTTCTTTATTAATGTTAATAAGTTTTATACTTTAATGAATATAAAGTAGTTTTGGTTCAACTATTTCTCTTGTCAAATTTTAACTGAACGTTCCAAGTTTTTGCTTCAATCTTTATACTATAATTTTTAATCGAATAGATATAGAGGTGAGCCTCAAAGGGTTTGAAGTCGTTTATTTGTTCAATAGAGTTTGTTACGTATTTTTGACCAGAGATTGTGATTAAAATCATTGTAGCATGCATAGGATTAACCTTTAGTATCTAAGGGAACTTTAACAATCACACTAAAATCGAAGTGAAGATAAAGAAATGATGTAATTTTTATTATTGTTTTTTATTATCTGTGTAGATAAGAAGTTGAAATAAAAATTACAATAAAAAATCTTTATATGGAGAGCATGAGACGGTTTGAGAAGGGCCTTCATTGGTAGAACTTTTTGAGTGCGTTGGTGTTCCAGGTCCGGGGGGACTGGCATGCTATCCAACCGTTTTAATTTGTATATGTGCAAGTTTACAAATTCTGTTTATGGTAGGGTGTGCATCGGTACCGAACTGAACCAAAAAACCGAATATCGAAATAATCAAAATAATTCACACCGACACCGAACCGGATAATAGGTAAAACCCAACCGAAATATGCGGTTCGGTTTGGTAAACCAAACAAACCGAATTAATTTAAAAATAACAAATAACAAATAAAAATGACTATATTTTCTCATAAAATTTACCCCAACAACAAAAAAAAAATTTCCAAAATATATCTATATTGGTTATTATCTCAACAATAATAAAAAAAAATTAAACTTGTATAATCAAATATATGTGTGTGTGTATGTATATATATATATATATATATATATATATATATATATATATATATATGAGAGATTAGGTGTGACACATTCCTTATGGTATGACAATGCTTATTTTGTGATCAGTGCAAGTACACCATCTGAAGAACAAGGAGAAGATGAATATGTTGTTTCTGGCAGTGATGGAAAGAAAAGAAATGTTAGAGTTAATTTGAAGGGAGATGGTTCTTCTAGATTGAAGAGGAAGAAGGTTGAGGTTGTGAAACGATATGGTGGTTCTAGATTGAAGAGGAATAAGGTTGAGGTTGTGAAAGGAGATGGTGGTTCTAGATCTGGTTCTAATGCTGTAATTCTGAAAGAAGGATGGTGAAGAAGGACATTCTTTATTATGTTATGGAGGAAGATTTTTGTGCTGTAGGATTAAATCAGAGGGTTCGTCCAACAGCTTTTATTAAGTTTGTTAAAAGTATACCAGAGACACACAAAGCTGTTGTTAGGAATATAGGCTTTCGTGGTTTTTTGTGTCTAGATATTGGCAAGCTCAATGCATTGTTTTGTGCCAAGGTTGTGGCTTCTGTGGATCCTGACAAATGCTGTTTTATTCTTCCTGGAAATGACCGTATTGATTTGACTGAAGAAGATTTCCATTATGTTTATGGCATGCCTTATAAAGGAAAGGAAATTCAGGAAGGGGATAATAACAGTGGGGAGAGTTGGTGTATTTTTTTAGAGACATGGAGGAAGTCTTTTGGCCTAAAGAGTGGCAGTCCTATAGATGTGCTTGATAGGCTGTCAAATCTGTTGATGGTGGATGTTTGCGATGAGTTCATTTGGAACTTTATTATTATTATTGTCAATTGTTGCATTCGATCAACAAAGAATAGGGCGTTGTACCATAAGCTTTTATTCAGTTTCATGAATGTGACTGAAATTTCAAAGTTGGATTGATGCCGTTTTAGTTTTAAGCATCTTATAGATTCTGTTCGTTCTTACAAGAACGATTCTAAGCCATATTTTTTCACAGGCCCTCTTCCATTTATAATGGTAATTGTTTTAATATGTTGGAACAGTTATTAGAACAATTTATGTTTTTATTTTGAACAATTTATGTATTTGCTTATAATTTGTTTTTCTCTTTTGTTTTATTGTAGATATGTTATTTTGATCGTTTGCAACGTGGTGTTGATTTGAGGCCACGTTCCTTTCCACTAACCTCTGTGTGGAATAAGGTTTTAATCTCTGAAAGAATTAAGTTGGAAAAGCCAGTGGTTTTGGCAATGAGATTGTTTTGAAGAGATTAGTGGAATCTGAGGCAGAGGTAGAATGTGAAGCCCCTAAGGTAGAAGGTAAAAAGAAGAATACGAGAGAAGAAGTGAAAAAGAAGCATGTAGAAGAAGGAGAAGAAAAAGATACTCAAGAAGGAGTTTCTGGCTGTCCCAGTTACTTCATGGTATGCATCTCTGTTTTTCTTTTATATAGAAGATTCTGTTTCTTTTTGATAAATTAGTAAATAGTGTTTTTCTAAATGCAGGAATTCATGAGCAAGTTTAAATCAGTGGCTAAGAGTTTAGCTACTGATGTAACTAAGATGTTTATGTTGCTGGATGAAGCAGAAAGTATGTTTGAGGAGAATGATTTACCTGTACGAATGAATACATTTGTTGAGAAAATTTTTATGAAGTACAGAGTGAGGAAGGAAGAGAGGATGAGCCAGCATTCCGAGCGAATGGCAGCAAGTCAGCATTCGAGAAAATTATTTAAAGAATCTGATGAGGATAATGATTTTTTTAATCTTCCTGGTTTTTGGGAAGAATATAATGTTGTTGATGAAGAATACAACAAGCAGGTAGAGAGAAAGAGAGCTGAAGGTTTAGAAAAAGAGAGAGGAGGAGCAGAGAAGGAGAAGGAGAAGGAGAAGAAGAAAAAGAGAGGAGTAGTGAAGAAAGTTAGAGGGAAAGTAGAGTCAGCTGAAGGACTGAAGTTGAAAATAAAGATGAATTATGCTCCTCAATTTGAGTTGTTAAGCCAATCCTTAGCTGATGAAGCTGCTTCATCTGAAATGTAATTTATTTTGTTGGAATAATTCTTGTTTTTTGTTTTGGAACAACTCAATTAATATTTGTGGATTAATTGATGTTTTATGTTGTTTGTAGGCCTAGTGATATAGTTTGTGGGCCTGGTGCTTTAGTTTGTATAAATGAAGATCAAGGCGATGAGGTTGTTGATTGTACTGATGAAATTGTGTAAGTGATTATGTGTGGAACAAATGGTTCAGTTGTTTGGAACCTTTCTTATATATGTGTGGAACAATCTATTTTTTTTGTTATATATTTGAGTTGTTTTATATTTTCAACAGTGATATCGATGATGGAATTGAGACAGAGATGTCCGATGATGATGATGTAGACTTGGAGTCTTTGCCTGAAGATGTTCCTGATGAATTTGCAGATATGTGCAGATGGGTTAACAAGTATTTATGTCATGGGAGGACAGTTTACACCACTTTTGAAGATTACATTTTTGGTCACGAGGTGAATGCAGTTATTTTGAGGAGGGATATTCGTGATTTGGCTCTGCAATAGGGTGTGGCCCAATTGTTTATTACATGAGATATTTTTTTAATATATGATTCCATGTTTGTATTAGTGATTATATTTATTTTTTTTTGAATGGCATGTTTACTGTAAATGTTTTGTGTGTGTTTTGTACAGGCACCTCTATGATGTGATTCTGAATAATGATAGATTGGATACCACCTTCTCCCTTGTGGATCCAAACAGAACTAATAGAATTGAAAGAGTTAATACGATAGGGGAGAAGATCAAGTTTTTGACAGAGAGATATGAACAGTGCGGCAGCAAATGTTTGTATCTGATACCCCGAAACAAACAGTATGCATTATTTTATCTATAATGATGATTTATTTTATTTGGTTAATAATGTATTTTAGTTGTACTAATGTGTTTGTTTTCTTCAGGTATCATTGGACTTTGACTGTCGTTGATCTTGAAAGGAAACGTGTTTTTGTGTTGGATCCATTGAAATCTCGTTTGGGCGTGGAAAATGATCAATGGAGATTTGTTGTTGATGAGTATGTTTAATAATCAAATACCTTTTTATAATGTATTTTATTTTTTAAATGCAATAGTTTGACATATATATGAATTTGTTTTGTATATCTATTAATTCTTTTTATCATCAGAAGTTATTGGTACAATGGATTTGCCCTGTGGTACGTCTTTAATTTGTATTTTTGTTTTATTGTTTTTAAGTTGTTTGTATTTTATTTTGCAGAATATTCCAACTCAGACAGATACCACAAGCTGTGGTTATTATGTAATGAAGTAAATGCATGATATAGTGTCTGAGAAAGTGTTGAAGATTGATAATATTGTAAGTGTTTATTCTTTGAACAATTGGTGTTTCTTCTTTGAACAATTGATGTTTATTCTTGGAACAATTAGTTTTATTATATGACATGTTGAAATTATAGTCTTGATGCATGATTTTAATTGTGATATGTTTTTTAGTGGGATAAGGATCATAGGAGGTCGGGATACAGTATAGATGTGATAAACGAATTACGTCGAGATTTGGGAGAAATTGTTTTGAAATTTGGTATTGATAATGAAAATGGTGGAGGAGGGCGTGTAAAGAGGACTGTTAAGGAATCTAAGTATCTCTGTTCTCCTTTTATTTCTCGGCATCCAAAGTTGCTGGAGAACATCGATAGTCGTAAAAGGAGAATTGTTGAATTTGCACTTAGTCCTGGTGAAAGCAGGTAAGAAGTTGAAGCTATGTTGTTATATGAATTTATATGTTATTTTGGCATATACTGGTAGTTTTTTTCCTTGTTTTGAAGTGATGTATTTTTTAGTGATGGACAAACGTTTATTAATAAATATGAGATTCTATCACTCTCTGGCAATGAGCATCTTGTTAATAATGTTGTGGATGTCTGGAGTTCAATTTTGAACAATGAAGAATTGAAGAAATATAATGGAAAACTGAAAAGATTTTTTTCAGTACATATGTTTTTGTATGTTTCTTAACTTTGTAAGTTTGTTTTTTGTTTTCATTTTGTAAATAATTGTTGTGCTAACTGTTGTTTTGATTATTTTGTAGAATCTTCTGTTTTCTGGAGTTAGTAGATCAAAAGAACGTGATTTTAAGGAAAGGCTTCAGACTGAACTTGATTTTTGTCAATTTTAAAAACTTGGTTGATGTTGAATTGGTAAGTTTTATGATGGAACAACAGCAGTTGAATAGTATAAAATGTATTGAGATACTAATGTATTTTGGTGTTTATTATGTCTTTTTCCCTGTTATTTCTCATGCACATTTTTATCTGATTGTTATCAACAATCTTTCAAAGACTGTTGAAATATTGGATAACAAAATACTCCATCGTAACATCAATCGTGTTAAGAAGTATGAGGATTGCCCAGAACAAATGGTATGTTGTAACATGATTTACTTCATGCGTTGGATTTTTTGCATATGTGATAACATATTTTCTGAATTGTTTATTGTAGTTAAAATCCTATGCTGATTTTGTTTACAAAAATGATGCTTCTTCATTCAAACGAATGTGTGCATACAAAGTGCATGTGGTGAAGATGAAGTGGAGAAGTGATGCACGTTTTTATGTATACGTGCATGTGAAGGCAAGTGTACCTTAGTCGTGTATCAAGTAATAAAGTGAAAGTAGAGTATCGTTCCCACGAGGATGGTGATTATAAGTACTAATCTTTTTGCTCACTAACTATTATTTAAACAATCGAAAGGTAGAGTTTGGTGGGCACCAAGTTAAGACTTAATAAACAAGTGAAATGAAAATTAGAAAAAATTAGATAAGAGAATACTTATAGTGAAAGAAACTAAGGCTTCAAGATTCACTTAACCTCTTTGCTTGGTAATGACACTTAACCCCTTTTAAGTTGTTTTATCCTTTTTAAGATGGCGATTCTTTCTTATTAACTAATAGTTCTCGAGATTGGTTCTAAACTCTCGACTAATTACTTTCCCTTGGTCCGGCTCAAGTAATTAATCAAGAGAAGCATTAAGTTTTATTAATCTAAACCTTTTTAACCTACTTTACCTTGGTCCGGCTAAAGTGATTACTTAAGATTCAAGAAAAACCGCTCGAGTAATTAGTTCTAAACTTTCGATTAATTACTTTCCCTTGGTCCGGCTCAAGTAATTAATCCAAAGAAGTATTAAGTCTTCTTAGTTCCAAACCTTCGATTTATTACTTTCCCTTGGTCCGGCTCAAGTAATAAATCTAAGATTTGCAATAAGATTCATGAAAAAACCTTGGAAAACCAATAAGCCACACTAAATGGTCATTAGGTCCAACTTATGAATTTCGATTAATCAATTAAATCACGGTCAATATAAACGATTAATTATATTCAAGTAGAGAGTTGGCTCATCTCCTACAAGCATTAAGAATCATAAGTTAGTTCTTAAAAATGATAAACGCACTTAAATAGGTTAATCGTAATTACCACATAATTAAGGTTAAGATCCACTTTTAGCCTTCGTTAAGGAGGTTTTAGCTCATGGTTAGATTAAAACACACCTTAAAAAGATAGATAATAGAGTTCATAGTAATAAAAGAGATTAAAGTTTAGAAGAAACCGTAATGACGATTGTCGAATGAACTTCTTCGATAACTTAAAACTTACTTTTATGGGTAAATTTCATCAATGGTGTACAACCTTTGCCCCATTTCACACTTTGGTGTACAACCTTCAATTTGTCTCACTAATATGTACAAACTTATAGGTGACCTCCCACTGTGGTATACATCAGGTAAAAATGACCAGTCAACGCTCAGTCAACGCGCCACCTCAGCTTTGACCGGTCAAAAAGTAAAAGAAATTCAAATACTTAATATAAAATTACTTATATGCCCCTATCTCTCCATCTATTCATCTTCTTCCCTCAATTTCTTTCTCTCTCTTCAAATTTCTTTCTCTCTCTCTTCAAATTTCTCTCTCTAACTCATCTCTCTCTCTAACCTCTTTCTCTCTCTAAAAATCAAACTCTTATAATTCTATTTTGCAAATGAGTAAAATTTCAAAAAGATTCAATGTAATAATAGTCACCAAATGTAACAAAGTCTAAATCAGTAACCAGTGAAAATGTTCAAAATGGGATTTTTTTTTTAAGAAAACACAATAAAAATAAAATCTATTTGGTTTTTCTAGAACCATGTTATCATAATTTAATATCAAGCTCTTCCAACCAAATAACAACACTTCAACAGCTGAAACATGGTAAATCAGAAGGTCCATTTCCATTTCTTGTTCTTCTATGCAATTCTTCTCACCTCATCTTGTAGGCAAAGAAGCGTTTTGTCAGCAAAGAATCATGTTGGTGTTGGCTTATTCATCTTTGGAGATTCTGTATTTGATTCCGACAACAATAACTATCTCAAAAATGTTGTTGGTCGGGCTAATTCTATCCCTACGGCCAAACGTTCTTCAACCGAAAGGTTCTCTGACGGTGGATTAATTCCTGATTTTATTGGTAAGAATCAATTTGAAATTAAGACTCTCCAATATTAATACTCTTCATTGGCCTTAGTTTTCGCACTTTTGCAGTTGAGTATTTGAAGTTACCTTTAATTCCACCATTTCTTCAACCTGGAAGTCACCACTTTACAGATGGAGCTAATTTTGTATCTGGTGGGGCTGGTGCTCTGGTGGATACTTATCAAGGAGGAGTTATGTGATTTTGACTCTTTACTTTTCTTATTCATAAATTGATTTCAACAATACCTCTGCTCTTTCCTTTTGTAGATATAGTAAAAAGTAGTTTAGAGAGGGAGAGAGGAGTTAGAGAGAGAAATTTGAGGAGAGAGAAAGAAATGGAGGGAATAAGATGAATAGATGGAAAGATAGGGGCATTTAAGTAAAGTGGTTGAATTTTTTTGAGTTTTTGACCGGTCAAAGGTGAGGTGGCGCGTTGACTGAGCGTTGACCGGTCATTTTTACCTGATGTACACCACAGTGGGAGGTCACCTATAAGTTCGTACATATTATTGAGATAAATTGAAGGTTGTACACCAAAGTGTGAAATGGGGCAAAGGTTGTACACCATTGATGAAATTTACCCTTACTTTTATTGAATGAACTCTTGCACAAACAACAACTTGAGCACAATAACAACAATTATAACAACACAAACAACTGATTTTTGAAGAGAAAAATCAGCAAAGTAACATTATAGAGGGAGAAATTAAGCCTAAGCTTGGTGTGTCTTCAAATGGCACCCAAGGCCTCCGTTTATAGTAAAATGGCACACATAATTCCAAATACCAAGTCATCTTTATGGCCTTCCACTCCTTATCATCTGAATTTAGCATTTAAGAGAGCATGGGAGAAGATTTTAATAATTTAGGAGTTGAAATGTGTAAAGATGTGAAAGGAATCTTAGGCTTCAACATATTCATCAACTTTGGATAATTTTCTGGGCCTGATGCACTTCGAATTTGGAGATGATTATCATTAGTCATTTGTTCATCTTTCTCTTAGCTTTCCAACGCATTTTGAATTTCTTCCATCCGAGTCCGTATGAGGGAGATAAGTTGAAAATACGAAAATGTGTCAAATCCGTCCTAGTGTGAACAATTGGATTTTATCTTACAGCACCTATCTGCGACGAAGTGCACGCTGGGTGTCGCTAAAATTCCCCTTTTCTGGTCCCTTTTACTCCCGAGTTGCCGCCTTAAGCCCCGACTTGGTTATTTGTGCCGAAAACCTTGCGAAAGTGCCTAGAAAACACACAAATTGGCTTAGATACATAAAATGAAGAAAATATACAAAAACCATTATTAAAATTTATTAAAATGGTACAAAATAACAAGTAATTAAATACTAAAAATGCTATAAATTACGATGATAACAAGAAGCAACAGTAACCACAATGATTGTGGTATTTTTCTTTTGAAGCATATGGAAACATACATGGGTCAGAGTGTGAATGAGTGGGATATTGGATTGACAAAGAATTCTAAGGTATATGTTGTAAATTCTTTATGTAATAGTTTGTATTACTATTATTCTATTTTCTTATATCATTTTTTTTGCAGGGAAAAGATTTTAGAAAGCTTAGAGTTCATTATTGCTGGTGCATTATATTGAATCCAAGAAATGAGCTTATTGATGAAATTGATAAGAAGTCAAAAGAATGGGCTGTTGGAGCTGGACTGAATTTAGAATAGCGTATTTGTATCTTACATTTGTAAATATATTTTAGAATTTGTAAATATACTTTAGAATTTATATATATTATTTTATATTCAAAAAGGTTTTTGAAATTATATTTGTTTAGTGTTAACAGATGTCAATATTTTCAATATATAGCAGATATAATTCACTCGGAACAAAGCTTACATTTAGTTGGAACAAATGGTACATTCAGTTGGAACAAATGATATAGTTACATAGAACAAGTGGTACAATTTGGTAGAATTCAGTCTACAGCCTTTGTCAATACTCACAACCACTTAATGGTACATTAAGTTGAAACAAATGATATAGTTATATTAAACAATTTGTACAATTTATGTATACCTTTGGAACAATATAAAAGCATATCCAATGGTTCATACTCACAACCACTTTATATACATCATCCATTTAATAAACATGATTTTATTAAACAAATTGTGTTGGAACATAGTACTAATTATGTTGGAATGAGAAATGAATTTAGATCACATAAAAGTAATTAAAAAGAATGTAACTATTTCTGTTTGAACAACCTATGTATTCGTTTTGAACAATATAGGTAAAAGAATGGAACAAATTATGTATACCGTTGGAACAATATAAGAGTATATCCAATGGATCAGTAAGTTTGTTTTTGAGGCTTCATCCTGTAAAATAGAAAATGAAATGATATAGTTACATTTGTTTTAGTAATAAGGGATCAATAAGTAATCACTGTTTGTTTGAATATAAATAATACATGGTATATGTTTCATTAAAGTTGTAATTGTTAATAAAATGAATACAGTTTTATTTTAATCTGATTTTAATTCATCCCCTTTGCAATAATAAATAAATGAGGAAATAATTACTGATTCTGATAATTTATTATTAAATTTCAATTAATATAGGAAATAATACCAATAGCTGAAGAGACTAATTAACAGATTGATTTTAGTTTGCATTAAATAAAAAATTTGATATACGTAATAATCTTAAGACTGATGAGATTCCCAATATACATTTATTTTGAATGAAATAACGTGTTTCATTGTAGAAAAAATAGAATTTGAAGAGACTCAATAAATTAAAGCTGTTGAGTTTCCCAATAGATAATCATTTGAATGAAAGAAAGCGTGTTTGACAATAGGATAAATAGAAGTTGAAGAGACTAAATAATCTTCTATAAATAGTATCATTCTCTCTATTGTTCGTATTTTTTTAGCAGAAGTTGAATTGAAGCAAAGATGTCAGGAAGCAGTTCGAGTTCTTTGAAGAGAAAGAGGTCTTCTTCACCTGTTGAACAATCAGTACGTAAAGCAGGGAGTAAAATTCCTGATGAGCTATTTAAAGTTATTGAAGATATGGAGGAAACTTTTATGGAAGGGGATATTGACGACATCATAAAGAAGCTGAAGGGCATGAAGGCTTTCATGTCTTTATTTTGTGACTCAATGATGTCTTTCATTGAGAAAGAAGAGGAGGAGAAAGCGGAGTTGAAGGAGGAGATGGAGGAAGTGAAAATGAATCTGAAGAACAAGATTCAGCAATATAACAATGAGATTTTAGGTCCTGATAGTGATTTTATTTAATGTTTTTTTTGTGAACAATTGTTTTGATTTTGATGTTTGCATGTTTTTATGTTTATGTTTTTATGTTTTTTTATTTAATGATATATTTTGCTATGTTTTTACTTATTTCTCCCAGAAGTTGCATTTTTTTACTGCTATATATTATTGATGTCCATATATTATTAATGTAAACACATGTTGTTCGAAATTAAAACACAGGATTTCGAAATGAAGTGAAATAAGAAAATATACTGCTAGAGGAAAGAAAGTTTAGACATAGGGAATTTACCTTATTTCTTTGCTTTTTCTGGACAGTTTCTAATGTCGTGGTGGCACAATTGATTACAACCTTTGTACATCCTTTGTTTTTTTTTTGTGTTTGTTCAATTGCTTTCTCTTTTTCTCCCTTCAATCTTTTCTCACTGTTTGTAACATGAATCCCAGTTCCTTTGTTTTTTGAAATTTTAGGTTCTTTAATTAGAACTTCAGAGTGCCGACTTGTTCCAACCAACATCTCTATGTCTTGAATTTTAGTAGAATTGTTGATGTTCTTTCTTTTCTTTGCTTCCAACTCTGTCCTCAATGTTGAATGTTTCTTGTGAGATTATTTAGTTCCTCTTCATCCCCTTCAGCCAAGCACACAGTCATGTGAATCTCAGACTATAAGTTATTCAACATTATTTTCTTACCCATTGTTCTAGCACATTCTTCTATAACATTATTTTGCAATGTTATCTCTGGTAAGATTTTCCATCTGTTTAGGACATACTGCTCAGGAATTCTCTCCAGCATTCTATCTTTCCATACGAACACCATATGTCTACAGGGAATTCCTGCTCTATTGAACATCTTGCACGAACATGTTGTGTCATTATTGTCTGTATTATAAACAACTTGATATGTTATTTTTTTACCTTTTTCCCTTACAGTGATTATGCATTTGTCATTGTATTTCTGTATATCATCAACTCCATAATTAAAGGAAGCATCTAGCACTTGTTTTTGAAATTCATAAAAGATTGTTCTTGTAAATACTTCTGATCTATGTTTTTCAATAGGAATTGGTGTTTGAGATATAGGTATTGAGTGTTTGGAATCATTGTCATTTTTACCTTGTGCATGTCTTTGTGCTTCCATTGCACCCTCAAACCGGAGGAGGAATTCTATGAGAGTTAAATGACTTTTTGTGAAAGAAGTGAAGAAGTGATTTTCACTTTCTGACCTTGACGTTGTTCTCATTAAGCCGGCTAGGAATGAATCTCTGAAATAAGCAGGAATTCATGTTGATCTTATATCATACATGTGTTTCAGCCATCCATGTTCTTCTAAATTGAATTCCAAAATAATTCTCATCCATTTTTCCTCAAACTCTTCTGGTTCCAATTCTACACTCCACACGCAAGAATTTATCTTTAAAAAGAGTTTTTGAAATTCATAAAAATTGAATTCATCTGTTTCTTGCATTATTTTTCGTCCTGTATTAGTAACAAAAGAGTTTTAGAAGAAATTGAATGTATGTATATTAAACAACACATATATTCTGTAGGAACAATTTATGTATTCTTATGGAACAACACATGTATTATTTGGGAACATTTTATTTATTGAATGAGATAATATAAAATAAAAGGCATAGAACCATTTTTCATGCCTATTTTGTCTGACATCTTCTTCATAATGTGCCACATGCAAAATCTGTGTTCTGTTTTTTTGAAAACATTTTTATTGCAACTATCATTGCTGAATCTTGGTCTGTTATCAAGCAAGTCGGCTCATTGTTGTCCATTGCTTTGAGAAATGTTTTAAAAACTCACTCAAATGATGTAATATCTTCGTTAGCCACGAAACAAGATGCAAATGTAATACATTTTTTGTGGTTGTCAACCCCAGTAAATGGTCTAAATATCATATTGTACATGTTCAGTGTAGCATAAAAATAAGTTTTTTGTTTGAAGAACATGACATTTGTATTGGAACAACATAAGTTTTCTGTTGCAACACCAGTATATGAAGGGCAGAAACCAATAATTTTATGTCAAAGATTATTATGTAGTACCTATTTGTGCTATATGTGGTGTCAAATGAGACCATATCACCATAAAGAGCATAGTTTTTTATACATACAGGGTCTGTCCATAAAGTTCTACACAGTCTGCCGTCTTGATCTATTTCAAATTTGAAAAATAATGCACTCCATAACTCCTTTTTTCTGAAAATTATCTACGAACATTTGTGCATCTGAATCCTTAATATAGGCTTTCAAGTCTCTCTGGAAGTTTTTAAAATCTATCTTCGATGCACCAATATTTTCATATCCTCCATAAAGTTCATTTGCTTGTCTCAGAGGACCAACATTCATCTATTCAACCAAATCAGATTTTTTATTTTTAGATGAAATGAGAAAAATTATATAACTAATCAGTTTAGTATTTACAATGCATAACTATTTTGAAGAAGATGGTTTACCTTTGCATTATTAACTACCATCTTTTTTTAGTAGAAGGTTCATGTTCCTGCCATCTTTTTGAGATTGTACACATCTTGGAGTGTAAAGAATATGATTACGTTCTTCTTTGAACTGTGTCACTTCATAGATTCCATTGTCAAAAAGTTTGATAATCATTTTAGCACTGCATCCTACACGACTGAGTGTCCTTTTTCTGGTTTTTATATCATTGGATGTCCCTTTTTTTCTATGATATTTGTAACCTTCTTTATTGCGTACAAAAAATTTTTCTTTTATAACACCTTATTTTTTTCTTGATGTTGATACTCTACTATTAAATCCAGCAACACGTGCATATGATTTGTAGAATTCTTGAGCTTTATCATAATTCTCAAATATCATTCCAAGAGCAGGTTTTAACTCATTTGAACAATTAGGCGCCCATAATTTTGTTCCGTTAGGACTGAGTCTTGTAATTACTTCTGGTGTATAAGGTACAATTGCAGTAGAAGAGTAACTAGGCGAAAGCAAATCTACAAAACAGGTAAAAGAATCGAGATTAGGACAAAGATGTACTTGAAACAAATGGTACATTATTTCGAAACAAACCATACACTTATTTGGAACAGTTGGGCCATTCATTTGGGACAAATGATATAGTTACATGTCAACTCCGAAATCAGCTATTATTCAATAAACTTCCATTGTGTCACATTTTTATATCTTTAACCAAATATCCTAAAACTAATCATAGCTATTATTCAATGATATAGTTACATGTAACAAGTGGTACAATTTGTTAGAATTTAGACTACAGTTTTTGTGAATAATTAGTGTAAGAAATCTATTATCAAGACAGTGAATAAATTGTTAATGTAAACAGATATCAATATTTTCAATATATAGCAGATATAATTCATTCGGAACAAACCATACATTTAGTAGGAACAAACCATATATTTAGTAGGAACAAATGGTACATTCAGTTGGAACAAATGATATAATTACATTGAACAACTGGTACATTCAGTCTACAGCCTTTGTGAATAATTAGTGTAAGAAATCTATTATTAATGTGAACAGATCTCAATAGTTTCAATATATATCAGATAAATTTCGAGTTGCAGATATAAGCAAAATACCAGAAGATGATGTTGTTCTTTGTGTCATTTTGGACTGATTATGGTCTTCATATTCCATATTTTGGTGTTCGGATTCCATATTCAAAGTCAATTATATGAATACAGATGAGAAATCGATTGATAATGTTGAGGAAAAAAGAATCAATCAGTAATGTTGAGAGAAGAAAATCGATCGACAACTCAGAAGAGAAGAAAATCGATCAATAATGGTGAGGAGAAGAAAATCAGAGATTAATCTGAATACAGATTACAAATCGATCGACAATGGTGAGGAGAAGAAAATCGATCAAGCATGGTGAAGAATGAACTTTGATTCCCGCGTTTTTTGGGTGAGGAAGGCAGGAGAATGAAGTTGACGCGTGTTTTTTGAATTGAATTTTGTTGCCAAAACTACGTAGTTTTGTTATGTCACACAATAAGCTTCTTGTCGCACCGTAAGCCCTTGTCACACTGGATCTCACCCCTATATATATATATATATATATATATATATATATATATATATAATATGTGTAATTCGGTGCGTTTGGTTTTTTTACATTTTCTATCAAACCGAACCGAATACCGAAATACACTTAAAATTAAAACCGATACCGAACCGAATTGTTAAAAAACTGAATTCACTTGGTTCAGTTTGGTATGTGGTTTAAACCGAACCGATGCACACCCCTAGTTTACGAGACTTCCCATCAGGCTCCTAGTATGCCTTTGCCTTTTTTAGATTGTGATGCTTCGGTGCTAGCATCATGAGGTCGCCCAAGAAGAATTGATGTAGATCATGGACGGACTTAATGTTTTGCATGTATGCCTCCATGCATATGAGGGCTATTTCTCTCCTTTCTTCGAGAAGATCCAATTGATGCCTCATATTGGCCTCATTGTTTCCATCGAAGTAAAAAGTATGGCGGGGATTGACCGCTCCTATCTCAACTAGGACGAATTTTTTGGTCTCGTATGTGAGTGAGAAGGGTGTTTCGCTCATAGTTGTTCGGGGTATTATCTTGTAGGCCCGTAAGACAGTGTAGTTGTTTAATCCCAGTTAGATTCGATCCTTTCCAACCTTTTCTTGAGGTCTTACACGGTGGTTTATTTATGACCTCGATCATTCTGAGACAGAGAAAAATCGAGCTTGATTTGTAGGTTTTTGCAGTAGGTTCTGAAATTCATATAGTCAAACTGTTTCCTGTTGTCCATACTTATAGTGTGAAGGATGTCGAATCTGCTTACGATTCGCCTGTTGACGAAGTTGATGATCTGAGTCGATGTAATGTTGGAAGTTAGATCTACTTACCCACTTGATGAAGTGTTGTAGTGTGACGAATCAGATACTTTCGTTGGTAGCAAAAACTCAGAGCGGGCCCTAAGCACATATGGGCTAAGTGTCACAAAGTCCATCAAACCAAGAGTTCTCATGGAGGATTGGATAGTTCATCCTACCAAACCGTCAATGGTCAGTTAATCAGCCAATGTTCGGCCAATTGTTGTTGGATTGTGGGTCTTGGTCAAGACAGTAAAACATATCACCAATAACGAATTAATTTGATTTTTGGCTTAAGCCTTTTATTCTAACTCTAATATAATTTTTCCACGTAGATGAATCTCCACATCAAGTTACATAAAAGAAAAAAAAATGGTTGTAACAAGCAACAATTCACTCAGACCATTTCTAGAAAAGAAAAAGCTTTTAGGAACAAATTTTCTTGACTAGTGTAAGAACTTGCAAATACTATAAATTTATTAAATCAGTCCCACAATGATGATGTATCACTGATTTGATATTTTTATTGAATGTTTGTGTCTCATAGTATTAGAGATGGAGTTTGATTAATTAGAAAACACTAAGGTTGACTTATTTATAAGAATGTGATATTAATTTTCATTAATGAATGTTTATATAATATCTCAAAATAAAAGGAAAGAATCGTCTAATTAATAATATCTCTACGCTGTATAATTACAATAAAGATAAATGGATAGAAAATTAGAAGATAGAATACATAGGATTTTTTTATTAGCTAAATAGACTATTCTAACCTTAAGTAATTCTACATATATATTTTTTTTAAAAATTTATTGTTATGGGGAATAGAAGAATTTATGATACTTACGTTTTTTACTCTTATTTATATAGAATGCGATTAATTATTACTTTTTCTTTTTAATAAACTGCTACTTTCATCTTTGTATCAAGTTTCATTTTTTTAAAGATTTTTTTAATTAAACTTTAATTCTATGAAAATACATGTATATAACAATTCTTATTTAATAGTATTTGCATAATAGGATTTTCAAATTAAGGTACTTTAAATAATTAAAATCATCAATTTGATCCTTAGATTATGCAAAAATTATTAATTGAGTCCTCATTCCAAGTAAAAAAAAATCATTAATTAAATCCTCATCGAAAATCATTTGATTGAACAGTTTTAGACTTTTTTTACTCGAATCTTTTTGAAGCAACACACAAATCATGACAATCAATGGCAAATAATCACAGTTTCTGATTTTAAGATATGATAAAATTTTAATTTAGGAGCCAAATGAGTTTTATGACTTTAATATTTTAAGACTATCTTTTTTTCTAATATTTTATTCTTTATCAAAATTTTATTCATTTAATTATATTGGAACAAAATATAAAATAAACTTTATGGTTTAGTCGATTTGTAAGACAGTCATCGTGATTTAAAAGTTTGTAAATAATAATTCGTATTTGTATGAGTTTTGCAGTTATATCATATATGAGTCACTTTGGACCAAACAATACTTGTGGTTTAGTTAATTTACAAAGTTAGAACTTAAATTTTGGATAATTTGTAAAGCCCGTGTTTTTAATTTCCTAAAATTTCTCTCTTTTAGGGTAAATAGTCACGATAAGAATTTCTACATGAAATGATTGAGTTTATAAACCACAAAAAGCACATATTCGTACTTACAAACTTTTAAACCACGTGAATTGCCTTTACAAATCTGTCAAACCAGTTTTGTATTTTTTTCCTATATTTTATATAGTGTTCTAATTAGGGTTTTAAATGACCTGAGCCTTTCATAATTAGCTCAGTAGTCGAATCGATAAAAGCTCGGGTCTACTCGGTTCGATTTTTAAACAATTGGCCCATGACACGGTTTACAGGCTCGATTCGTAAATGAACCGAACTTGAGCATAATAAAACTCGGCTCGATAGCTCACGAGCAGGCTGGGTTATAGGTTGACGCACAAGTTCATAAGCAAACTCAATTATAATGTTGACAAAAAAAATTGATTTAGGTTTTTTCTGAATCATCATCAATCACTTCATATCTTCATCACATTCACTTCTCATCCTCCCATGCCTCTTATCTTTTTCGTCTCCATCGCCTTGCAATGTTTTTTTATTTAATGACTAAAATGAGGTTTTTTTAATGTTTATTCATGTACAATTGTATTAATTCATTTGATATTATTTCATTTGGGAACAAAAGAAATGAGTTGCTCGCAATAAAGATCGTGATTAAAATAAATGAGCAGCTTATGAGCTAAACTCGTGAACAAGATAAACGAGTTGGTTCATGAGCAGCTCGTGAACAAACAATCTTCTGAATAAGCAAACTTGAAACGCAAATTTATGCTCGAACAGAGCTCGAAGCTCGACTCGAGCTCATTAATATTATAATGAGCCCGAGCTTGAGCATGCCAAAGCTCAGCTCGGATCAGCTCCATTATAGTCCTAGCTGTAATAGAGTCAAGCTTTGGCCTGCTCATGTTCGGCTCATCAGAATATTGACAAGTTCAAGCTCAACATTTTGTTTGTGAGCTGATCACAAACTTTTAACGAGCTTGTTCACGAGCTGTGTTACCACTAGCTCGTAAGTTTTCTCATAAGTTTATTCATGACTCTATAATCGAGTTTACTCATAAGCTTTTGAGCTGAGATTCCTCGTGCTTAAACTCGTCTTGTTTATAAATCAAGTCAAAACTAATCAAACTTTTATCAAAACAATATGTACATGGAGATAAATCCTCTAGAGAAAGCGATAACATGGAATATATATGCCTCATTGACAATCCTAATTACATCGTAGTGCTTTAAACCTTAATTTTAAATACTTGAGCTACTCCATAGTATAAATGTAAATCAGATATAATTGAATGAATTAGGTCCTGTTATTTATCACTTAATTTCAGTAACAATCAGTTCAGTTCAGTACAGTTCAGTTCAATTCAATTCAATTCAATTCAGTTCAGTTCAATTCAATTCAATTCAGTTCAGTTCAGTTCAATATTCAGTTTCAGCATTCAGTTTCAGCATCCAGTTTCAGCATTCAGTTTCATTATTCAGTAGTTTATCATTATTTATTATATTATAATTATTTATATATAATTTATTATAATAATTATTATTATTTATCTATAATTTATCATTATTTATTATTATTATTTATAGTTTATCATTATCTATAAATTAGATAAAAGTCAAGAAATGATAATTTATTAAAGTATATATCGTTTAATAAAAAAAATTAAAACTAAAGTATGCATCCATATTTAAAAATTAGGAATTGCATCCATATTATGAATTATTTCTCAAATTTACTGAATTTATCAATGTTAGGGATAAAATTGCACCATTTTAGACGTTAGAGTTAAAATTACTCCTGACCCAAAACGTTATTTTTGCACTTTAACCCTTAATTAAAATAAAAAGTTAAGAGTTTATATTCATATGAAGATTTGTATTTAATTTCATACGCTTTAAATTATATGTAAATTTGTGTTTGTATGTAATTTGTATTTTTAATTTAAATTAGACTCATTTTTATTTAATTTCATAGGCTTTTATCGAGCCAAGATTTTATCAACCCGGACTTTTATTTGATATTCAATTTAGTTTTATCTTTAATAATATGTTTATTTATTATTGATATTATTAAATTTATTAAATTTATTAGAACCATTATTATTATTATAAGTTCATTAATGTCCAATATTATCATGAAAATTATTTTAAAGTCTAATATCATCATTATTGTTAAGTTTGGTTAAGTTCGGTAGCATTGAGTTAAGTTCAGTAGCATTCAGTTAAGTTCAGTAGTATTCAGTTAAATTCAGTTCAGTTCAGTTCAGTTCAGTGTTTAGTAGCATTCAGTTTAGTTCAGTTCAGTTCAGTTCAGTTCAATTCAATTCAGTTTTTTTCAACGATAAAGAACAGAACCTTATTCTTGAGTCATTCTATTAGTGTGAATTGTCAAATTGGACCAAATAAAATTTAAAATAGCACTATTACTATTTAGTCCTTCTATTAGTTTACATTTATAATTTTATGTTAATTTTATCCACTAATCTTATCATCTCATCAATTTTTCATTCATTTTTATAAAAATTTACTCTTGAATCCTTTTATTAGTGTGTATTATCAAATTATACTAAATAAAATTTAAAATAACACTATTACTATTTAGTCCTTCTATTAGTTTACCTTTATAATTTTATATTAATTTTATCTCCTTATCTGATAATCTTATCATTTTTTCCAACTTCCTAACACTTAAATCACTAAAGATGTGATTTTTACTATAATTAAAATTAAATGAAATGAACAAAAAAAATAAAAGAAATACAAATATATCAAATAGACTAAATCATTATTTCTATATATATTTTTAGAAAAAATTATATCCGTAGCAACATTTCATTGATTGTTCTTGAATTAATTGATGTAGCTTTTATTTTTTATTTTTTGGTAAAAAAGGAAAGGAAAAAAACAAAACCAACAAAAAACCTACACTGGGATCAGTCTAGGAAGGCTGACTCCAATCCTATCCTCTAGGAGAGAAGGCAAAAGAAAAGAAGGAGGAACAGATAGGGTAGAAACACCTAACATTCTCCCATGCCCAGCAGCTGCTAAGCGATCCGCCACGCGGTTTTGCTCCCTAAAAATATGGGAGAAATTAAGATACTCAAAGGCAGGACGAAGCCTCAAAATAGCTTTGATGAGATTCTGGCTCTTCAGACAAACAGCCTGGCTATCTGAAATCCTGTTAATAGCCTCCAGATTATCAGATTCCACCGAGAGCTTTTTAACACCCATGCGAATGGCGAGTTTAATACCTGACAAGATACCCCAGAGCTCCGCAGAAAAGGAGGAGCCCGTCCCCAAGTTATGGGTAAACCCCGCCATCCAATTGCCACCAGCATCCCGAAGAACTCCTCCAGCATCAATTCTGCCATTGCTAAGGCAGGAGCCATCAGTATTCAACTTAGCAAACCCTTCTCTAGGCTTACTCCAGCCAACTAGTAGGATCTCTTTATCCGGGGAGGGGCGAACAAGGGAATCTCTTTCAAAGCTTTTAGTAATAACAAAGAGCTTCTTCGAGAAGAAAAATAGTAAATCAGGAATAAGGACAGCCTTACCCGCAAATAATTCTTCATTCCTCCACTTCCAGATTTGGTGACAAGTAATAGCAAAGAGGATGGCACCGTGCTCCATGTTGGCCAGCAAGTTCCCCTTGGCTCCTTGAGAGAACCAGTCCCCTTCAGAAAAGGCCATGAAGGAAGGGAGGATGTGATGAGGGAGGATCCCTTCCCAGATCTTCTTACTATTTGGGCAATCCCTCAAGGCATGGCACAAGGTTTCCACATTGCCTCTGCATCTACTACAGGCACTAGACTCAGTCAAGTGCCTTCTGTGCCTATCCGCATTCGTAAGGAGCCTGTCTTTGATACCCAGCCAAAGGAAGCTCCTGATACGGTAAGGGATCTTGAGGGACCATATGGACTTCCAAATCTCCAAGGGAGGATCAGCCCTATTAGGGGTAAAAGCTTCATAGGCCGATTTACAAGAATAAGTACCATTATTCGTCAAGGCCCAACAATGTCTATCCTTATCCTCCTCTTGATTGCTAATCTTCACTCCTCTAATGTTAAGAAGGGTCTCCAGACTAAAGAAAGAGTCGAACTTTGACCAGATCCAGTCTCCCTCCGAGTCCACCACATCAGCAATTTTCCAGGAAAGGAGATCAGCCGACGGATGGGCATTACACACATCAATCAACGGTTTATCACCAATCCAGGTGTCATACCAGAAGCTAATAGATCTACCATTACCCACCTCCAGGCCAATCCCCGTACAGAATTCAGCAAACACGGCACTGAGCCCTTTCCAGAGGAAGGAACAGCTAACAACCCTCTCCTTCGGGCCACCAAAGATTCTATCTTTCCGATACTTCCCGCACAAGAGACGGACCCAAAGAGAGGAGGGGCATTGCCACATTCTCCAAAGAAGTTTCATTAACAGGACTTTATTATTGTCCTTTGCCTGCCTAATACCAAGACCCCCCCTGTTTTTAGGCTGGCAAGCTTCCTTCCACGGGACCAGGTGAACCTTTCTCCCATCTCCAGACTCACCCCACAGGAAACGCCGATTTATCTTATCCAGGTCACTAAGGACAGGCTCAGGAAGCTTACAGGCCTGCATGATGTGGTTCGGAGCAGCGCAGTTAACTGACTGGATCAAGGTAAGGCGACCAGCAAGGGAAAGAGAATTAGCTTTCCAGCTAGCACACAAACCATTAGTTTTGTCCAAAATATCCTTGAAAGAGGCTTTGGAAACCCTGTCACTATGAAGAGGAACCCCAAGATACTTCCCCAAAGAGTTCGTTAGAGGTATGCCAGAGAGCTCACTCAGTCTTCTGCACAAGCTATTGTCCATATTTTTGGAACAAAGCATACGGGACTTTTGGATGTTAACCTTCTGGCCAGAAGCCTCGCAAAAACAATCAAGGATATCCATAACTGTTTTAATTTGCTCCTCATTACCCTCAACGAAAAGCATGACGACATCAGCAAAGAGTAAATGGGTAATAGGGGGGCAATGTCTGTTGATAGAAACAGGGTGGAGAGTCCCTTTGCACACCGCCTCTTGGATCAGGTGAGACAGTCTTTCCATGGCAATAACAAAGAGGAAGGGACTCATAGGATCTCCTTGACGAATTCCTCTGGAGGGAGAAAACTCATCCGACATGTCCCCATTGATCATGACCTGGAAAACAGGAGAGGAGATACACTTCTCAATCAAAATCCTTCAGTTCTCCGGCATGCCAGCTTTGGCTAAACTATCCAGAAGAAAGCTCCAATTCAATCTATCATAGGCTTTCTCCAGATCCAGTTTGAGGGCCACAATCCCTTTCTTACCTTTCTTAATCTTCATAGAATGGACAACCTCCTGGGCAATAACAACGTTATCCATCAATTGTCTACCAGGAACAAAGCTCCCTTGGTTCTGGCTAATTATATCCGGAAGGATCTTCCGGATTCTATTAGCCACAATCTTAGTAATAGCTTTATACAAAACATTACAAAGACTGATGGGTCTCATCTGGAGGAAGGAGGAAGGCTTAACAACCTTAGGAATCAAGACAATGAGGGTTTTATTAACCGACCTGATATCGTTAGAGCCACCAAAAACACCTAACACAAAACTGTATATGCACTCCTTAACAGTATCCCAGTGTTTATGATAGAAACTAGCGGGGATACCATCAATCCCAGGAGCCTTAGTGGGACCGATGCTAGAGAAGGCCAGATCAATCTCTTTAAGGTCAATAGGATGGAACGCATCTTTAATAGCATCATCCCCCAAATGAGGAAAGGAAATACCAGAGTGGGCACTCTCCAAGTCCACCGCTTCCTCTCTAAACAGGTCCTTGTAGAACTCAAGGGCAAGGCGACGAATGTCTTCTATTAATATACTTAATTTACACTAAAAAAATGTATTAGTAATTTTTCTTGAATTAATTGATGTGGCTTCTATTAATATATTTTTTTTTCTAATTCACTTTGATGAATTCGGTTGACTAAATATTGGCCAACAATTCTAAGAATTAATGTATTCAATGTAATGTATAGGATGAGTAAAACATTAATGATTCAATACTATTTTCAAAAATACATTAAATACTATTTTAATTTGTAAGTTCCCATAATAAATAAAGAAAAATCTAATTTTATAAAGGGTAATTATGATATTTTAACTAATTCTATCCATTCTATTCCCATTTTTTCTATCCATTTAGCAATGTCCGTATAATTATTACTTATGCAAGCTAAAATAACTTATTTTGGAAAGATAAAATTAATGAATATTTACCCTATCCCTTAGTACCTTAAAAAACATTATTCTTAAAAACTGATAAACTTGAATTCGTGTCTCTCTAAAGAGGCCGCTACCTCCTTCTCTTGCAAGCTTATGCAGTGTGGAAGGCAATCTACCCTAAGTGGCACCAATTCCCTTAACTCTTCTTACTTCATCCCAGCACTATACCACAAACCTGTCTTCTTTCTCACTATATCCCCTCAACACACCAAAAACCTTGTCTCTTCAATATACCAAAACTAAGATAATCAATAAGTAATGGGATATCTAAGGACAAAAACATGGAACCCAACATTGAAGATAAGGGGTGTTCAAACTTGGATTGGGTGTGTTATAGTATAATTTTAACCGAACTCATGTAAGGAATTTTTTTTTTTTTTTTAAAGATGTGTTGGGTTATAGTGGGTTATGATGGGTTGTATGAATTTTTTAAATGGGTTACATGGATTGGGTTATAATGGGTGGGATGTGTTATTGTATATTTATCATGAATTGTACATAACAATTCAACTCTATGTTTTTTATTAAGTTGATTTATTTTTATTTTTATTTTTATTTTAGAAGCTGCTGAGTTATTTTTATTTTTTCTAAAAGCTGTTGATTTATTTTTTATAATAATAATAATATAATAATAATAACATAATTATAATTAGTAAATCTCAAAATCATAATTAAAAGATAATAAATCAGTATATGAATATCAAAATATAGACAAATCAAAAATATATATAAAAAAATAAAAGCCAAATCAATCAACCATTGATGAATCTTGTTCCACGATCACGGGTGATCTTGAAAATATTATTATTATAGGGATAAAGATTAAATTTGACCCCAACGTTTATAAAAAGTGTAGATTCGATTCTAATATACGAAATAATACATATTTATCTCTAACGATTCAATTTTACTCTTACATTACTGAAAATTTGAACATTCTAGTTTGACTGTTATTTAAATGTTACATCGAACCTTCTAAACTTTAATTATGTCTATGATATATTGTGCGTTACAAATATAACTACAAAAACTTGTTAAAGTTTTGATAACTAAGTTTGTTACATATAACCAAATTAAAGTTGGCTTGAGCGGTTAAAGACCTCAAGTAGAGAAAGAAACACATAAAAAAGTTAGGAATTGGAAGTAATAAAATATATAGTTTTTAGTTGCAACATAATAGAAATAGTTTCCTAGTTTTTTTCCAAAATTCTATTTAATTAAAGCCATCGTTTTTTTATCCATTTAAAATTCTAAACATATTTTTTAATACATAAATCGGCAGAATCGGCGGACTCGTAGAATTCACCACCGATAGTTAGGGATGTAAGCGGGGCGGGGCGGGGATTGGAGTTCCTATCCCCGTTCCCCGACTAAACGGGGAATCTCCAGACCCGCCCCGCGAAACAAACGGGAAAAAAATTCATCCCCGTGTCCGTCCCACAGGGAATTCCTGACCCTGTAGATATCCTCATTTACCCATTTAAAGTTTAAACGAATATATAAAAAAAGAAATTAATGAAAAGAATAGAGAAAACAAACAAAGAAAATAAGTAAAAATGATTTATCCATCATAATGCTGACCAAAGAAATAAAAATGTTAATGTGACTGATCAACCACAATTTTTTTTTCTACTTCCATTTTCTGTTTTCAAACATTGTCGTAATATTGAGGTCAATAAAGAGAGATATATGATGCATGGAATAAATTATATGATCTAATTAGATGTTTATTTAATGGAAATTAATTAGGTCCATGTTTGTCCAGATGTTTATTAATTAAGTTAGCTAGGGTTTAAGGCTCAATATGCGACGGGTTCGGGGATCCCTGCGGGGCGGGGATATCCTTTCCCATCTCCGTCCCGTCTCCGCTAACGGGGCACATATTAGTCCACGTCCCCGCCCCATAATAAAATGGGGTGGGGATTACCCGTCCCCGACCGAGGTAATCCCCACCCTATTTACATCCCTACCGATAGTCCACCGATTCGATTGTCATGTCCGATTCAAGTATGATTTTTTCCGTTTTAGATTATTTATTATTGTTGTTGTTTTCTCAATTCTCCGGTTTTACAATTTTCATTTTTTCACTTTAAAAATATCAAATTATGAGTAACCACATTTTTTTAAAATTTAAATGTGATAAAACAAAGTGAGAATATAGAGAATTATACGGGTTGAGTGGGTTAGACGGGTTATTAAGATGAGTTATAATAAACAATCAAATATAAGATTTATAACCCATTCTAACCCACTTAACACTGCCTTTCATGGGTTGGATGGGTTGAAATTTGGTGGGTTATAATAACCCAACTAATTTTGAACACCCCTAGATATGATGCAGAAAATCAAACTCACACAAGGAGAGGAGGTAGTCCTCAACTTGAACACAGTAGAGCTAAAACCGAGCTCAGCACCAACAAAGCGCAGTCTGATAGGGAAGGTTATCTCAAATAAACCACTCAATATTAGAGGCATAGCTCAAGGGTAAAAGTTGGATGCCGAGCAGCACTAAATAGAAACGGAATCATCTCTGGGGTAGGGTAAGGAGTTCTTCTCAAGGGTCGAACCCGACTTGGAAGTTGTTGGTCCCTTATAAGGTTGCAAGTATAGTTCCAAGGGGGGGGTTAGGAACTATTTAAACTTTTTTCGCAATTAGGGCAGACTTCTTTTTCTAAGGAAAAAGGTTTTAACAGCGGCGCTGAGTAAACAGCAAGATACTGGCTTAGTCAACTGGTGACTAGGTCAGTTTCTTAGCTTGAGTCAGGAGATAGCACTTAGAGTCTATTCCTGAGCTCAGATGTTCAACACGCACAACTCAACTTGACCTCTTTACTTGGTCAGTTTTTGGTTATTTTAAGCAAGCAATATATATAAGGAGTTAAAGGTAAGAAATACTTTACTCAGCAGATTTATCCAGGTTCGGCTTCTTCTAAGCCTACGTCCTGTCCCCGGAACACGTTCCGAGATTTCGAATCCTCTACTGAGCTCTTTAAAGGTAGAGCCTCAAACCTTTTACAATCTTAGCAACTGAGTATGACAAGAGTACCTTCCTCTATACCTCTACTCAATCCTAATCTCTTGCTGAGTACTATAACCGAGTACTCAGCCTCTCCTTTCTATCTCTAGAAATGATAAGTGTTTTGTCCTATACAATGATTTGCTAAGACACTTTAGACGATTGAAATAATCACTCTAGACTTTTACACAAATGTATGAATTGTAGTGTAAGATTTGCTTTGCTTCTTGCTTGCAGAACTTGTGTAGAAATTTGGTCAGCGTAATGGCTTGATCAAGTTCTGTGTTGAATGAAGCTTCTGATGGCCCTATTTATAGAGACATCTGGGCATCGGTCATTTCGAATTTCGAAATAACCGTTGGAGGGAAACGGCTTTCTGTCGTTGTCATCCTAACTTGCTCAGAGCTCTCGGCCAATCAGATTTGTGTATCTTCTGTCCTCGGTCAGCTCAGCAGACTGTCTCTCTTTTTATGGTAAAGTCAACTAGACAGCATACTGTGTCGTCTGAACTTCACCCAAAGTAGAAATACTTTGTCTGGAAGTTTTCATTAGCCAGCTGCTGCCTTGTACGCTTTGTCGAGACTACTCAGCAGCTTCATCTTGAAGTTGTTCCCAAAGGTCTTCTAGATCCTTCTCTTGCTGAGTTGCGTTTTGTCCAAAGCGACAACGTTTTAATAAACGCGGGCCGAGTTGTACTGAGTTGTTTGACTTGGGCCTTGACTTCCGTATTGGGCTTGGGCCTTTTAATTCTTGTGTCTTATAAACAATTTTAACTCAACATTGAACAAACACATTAGTAGAATAAATCAAAGCATTTAAACTTAGTGGGTTTTAGAATATGTATTTCAATTATACTTAAACAATTTTGTCAAATCAAAATTATGTGGAAAGGTGTTTCAACAAACTCCCCCATTTTGATGTTGGCAAAACTATTCAGCGAGGAACTCAGTATTGAGCTCCCCCATGATAGTTGACCTATTATAACTTCGCAAACTCCCCCGTAAGGGTTGAGCTACTGACTTAGTTTTACTCAAAACATTTAAAGGTTTAATCGAGTAAGTCTAAGGTCAGTTTTTCAGATATAGGTCAGCTTATTCAACATATTCTATTTACTCAGTATTAAGCGGAAGGTTTAATCATTTAGAGTGCGTTGAGTAATTTGTTGGTTCAATGAGTTTTAGAAACACATAGGTCAATGTCAAACATGTTATCAGCATTTGATTCAGTCAATAAGATTTATAAGTATTAAACATAGCTGATTTAATTGAAGATACATAATGACTCAGTACACAGTATAACATATATCATAACTCAGGAATAGAATTAAAGATGCAGATATGATATATTGATAGTAGTCAGTCTTTACACAACAAAACTTATAGATAAGGCATATAGATTACATCTGACTTAGTATATACTGAGCTAGCCTATCTATTTCTTTTTCTTGTGTTGAGACTGACTTCACTCATGCTGAGCTCTAGCTGTTTGTTCTTTCTCCCCCGTTTTGTCAGCATCAGGAGGAGGAAGTCTGAAGGCATCAGTTAAGACAGCTCGAGTCAGTTCGTGAGACAGCGCCTTGAGTTTCTCAGCGCTTTCATTGACGCCATCAAAAATTGCAACTCCATCAGTGGATACCTCTTCGGGTATGTTGAGTTCAGCAGCACTGATCATGTTGATGTTAAATGCCTGAGCTTTGCCTTGCCAGATGAGTGCTTCAGTAAGACCAGTAAAGACTTGGTGAAAGGTGTTTAAAAGGGCGGTGTCGTAATACTGATGTTGAATATTGGTATGACGAATGTGGTTGAAGGTTTGGCGTGTGATAGATAGCATATCATTCTGTTTCATTGCGTCAGTATCCATCTCTTGCTTATTCAGATTTAGCAAGCAAATAGCCTCACCAATTTGCTCCACTGAGCACTGATTGTAAGAAACCATTTGCTCATTTGTCTTGAGTTGCTCGGTGTGAAGCTGAGCAAAGAGCATCTTAATTTCAGATGAAGTGGCATAGTCGGTGTTCACAGCTGACAATTTCTGAACTTGTTGTTGTAAAGAGTTCAAGTGTTGCACAGTTGTCAGCTGGATCTCAGCCAGCTTGGCGATTGAATCCTGCTTAGCTTGCTGTGCTTGAAAAGAAATGATGACGTTCAATAAGTCCTTGAGTCCCTTAACTTCGTTGAGAAGCTGAGTGACCTGGGAGAGCTGAGTAGTCTCAATAGATGAAGACCCAGCAGCAGGAGGAGTGGAATGTTGAAGGTCTCTGATCAACGCTTGTACTGAGTCAATGAGCTTTTTGCCGGACTTAGTGGCATTGAGATAGCTTTGAGAGCCTTCAGGGACATCAGTGTGATCGGAAGGAAGAGGAGTGAAAGGAGTGACCTGGTCAGTGACTGGAATAGTGTTTTCAATCTGCACTTGAGTTTTAGGTATAGTTGATTGATCGGCAAATAGATGAGTTGGAGAAGTACTAATACGAATACTGTCTGTGCTGACAGGGGCAGAAGTGTGTGGAGTCAGCACCATGCTTGAAGAAATAGCATTCACAGTAATCGGCTCAACCTGACTGGTTGAGGTGGCAGAAGCATTTTGGTCGGCATGTTCCTGTTGGGAAGAAACAGAGGCTTGCTTTTCTAAGGACGCTGAAGCAGTATAGGTTTGTTGTCGTTTGAAAAATTTCAGCTTGACTGTAGAGGGGTCCTTAGTTGGCTTTGAAATAATAAACTCAGGAAGAGTTGGTGGTGGCACAGGAGGTTCACTGACAGTCTTCTCATTGGCCTTAACCAATTTTCTTCTTCTTCGTGGTGGAGTGTTACCATGAATAGCATCTCCTGAGTGGGAAGGAGAAGATGCGTGTTGCTCATCATTAGGTTGGTCAGTTTGCACTTGGACTTGATCAACATTGTGTTGGTCAAGTACTTGCTCTTCTCCAGCAGCATGCTCAGTCTCATGTTCGCTGGCTGTCTCCTCAGAGTCCTCAGCGTCATCCTGACCGCTGGCCTCTTCTTCTTCTTCTTCTGTACTGTCACCATCAAGTTCATCCTCAACTTGTGAGATGAAATGATCATCCAGTTGTACCTCATGTTCGTCATGCTCAGCTACTGTACCTTGACACTGGGTGAAGTGAGAGTCACCAGGTACAACAAAGTCAGTAGGTATGGCGTTGAGGGGAGTTAGTGTAGAAGATTTCTGCTTCTTCTGAGGTTGTTCAGTAGTTTCCTCAGTTCTAGGCTCACCTTTCCTGCTTCGTTTCTCTGCTGACTTCTGCCTTTTAGCTGGAGACTCAACATTTTTGGAAGGAGTCTCAGCAGTTTTTCTTTTTCGGGAAGCTGGGGCCTTAGTCCTTTTCCCTTTCTTTGGCACAGCAGTTCCCTAAGCTTGCTGTTCAGCAGCAGCAGCTTTACCTTTCTTCAAAGGCTGTCCGAATTTTAATGCTCTCAGCGAAGCCGCTGTGATCTCAGATCCTCGAGTCTTCTCCTCACCTTCAAGATCAACTTTGTGGTCAATTAGGCTTCTGGTGATGATCGATCCTAGCCTCAGCGTACTAGAGCTGCGTAGGAAGCCAACGACAAGAAAAACTGGCATATTGATTGGTTTATACGTCAGCATATGCCAGATGAAGCATTGTTCGAAGTTCGTTGCTGAGGTAGTACAGTTGATTTTTGGGTAGATGAAATAGGTCAGCAGATAATGAGCCATCTTCTGGTGCTGACCCATTGATGAAGCTGAGACTTCTCCTGAGTGACCCTCAGGTTTGCAGAATTTGACCTCGTACCCAGTACCATCCTGATCTCCAGATCTTCTCAGCCTTGCTCCCTCAGTTTTTAATTTGAGCAGATTTCCTAACTAGAGAGGGTTGATGAAGATGGTTTTCTCTTTCACCACTGTACACAGATAGTCAGTGTTGTCATTTGCAACGCGGAGGTTGTGGTAAAACTCCCTTACCAGGTCAGGGTAGGTGTCATCCCTAATCGAAAACAGCTCCGTCCAGCCATTTTGTGAAATCCACTCGCAGAAGGGTTGTTCGTTTTGTACGAAGGTTTCAGATACCCATCTTGAGGGCTCAACTTTCCATTCGCGGACGTTTTCGAAAACCTTGGTATAGGTCCAAACTTTTTCAGGCTTTCCCTGACCAGCTTTTCCTTTGCTGGGTGTTGGAGGATTTTTTGTAGGTTCATCGGAGCTAGGTTTAGAGTGACCAGCGCCGGAGATGTTGAGAGAAATCCTAGTCATTGTTGAAGATTTGAGAGCTTAGAGGGGTTTTTAGAGAGAAAGAATTTCTTTGCCAGAGAGTTCGATAAGCGTAAAGAATAAAAATGGGGAATTACCCATTATTTATAGAGGTGAGAAATGGATCTTATCGAATCCATGTGTCAGTTTTGCCTCGGGATTGTGAACCGACAATAATCCTAGCATTTATGGCACATTCGGCGCGTACGTCATCCTAGGTGGCTATACGCGTGCTTTTGCAATTATTCTAATGGATATAACACTCAGCGTTTAGAATACTAATCGTTTGATATTCTGAGTGGTCAGTATTGCATAATGGGATGATTTCTAAGTTTAAGTTTAAACTAACTTACTCAGTGTGCAAGTTTACTCAGTATTTGCTGTTTAATTAATTTCAATGAGTACACAGCAAAAACAATCATTCAGCATAGTAATTCACTCAGCATGCATATTCATTTAGTTCAGGAATTTACTGAAGAGGATTAAACATACCAATAGCTTCTCTCAGTATGCTGAACTGCTCACGAGCCAGTGGCTTCGTGAAGATATCCGCAAGCTGTTCGTCCGTTGGGACAAAGGTCAGCTTGATCTCACCTTTGAGTACATGGTCTCTAATAAAGTGATGTCTGATGCTGACATGCTTCATTCTGCTGTGTTGAATTGGGTTCTTTGAAAGATCAATTGCACTTTTGTTGTCACATTTGACTTCAATTGTCTTTGTTTAAACACCATAGTCTTCAAGCTGTTGCTTAATCCATAGGACTTCAGCAACACAATGACCAGCAGCAATGTACTCAGCTTCAGTGGTAGACAAGGCTACTGACGCCTGCTTTTTGCTGAACCAGGATACAAGACAGATTCCTAAGAAGTGACATCCTCCAGAGGTGCTTTTACGTTCCAGCTTATCTCGTCCATAGTCAGCGTCAGTGTATCCGATGAGTGTGAAGTCATGAGTATTGGGATACCATAAACCTGCATTTACTGAGCTTTGCAAATATCTAAGGATTCTTTTTACAGCAATGTAATGAGATTCCTTAGGGTTAGATTGATATCTAGCACAGTAGCATACTGAAAACTGAATGTCCGGTCTACTGGCTGTTAAGTAAAGTAGAGAGCCTATCATACCTCGATATAATTTTCTGTCTACTGACTTACCATTCTCGTCAGCGCAGAGGACATTGTCAGTGCCCATAGGAGTGGATA
Organism: Euphorbia lathyris; assembly: GCF_963576675.1. NCBI lineage: Eukaryota > Viridiplantae > Streptophyta > Magnoliopsida > Malpighiales > Euphorbiaceae > Euphorbia > Euphorbia lathyris. The sequence goes on along the minus strand of NC_088912.1, from coordinate 65,966,267 downwards.
TTGGCTTGCAATTCTCCAAGTCATATTTCTTTAATATCTCCTTGGCATATTTGGCTTGACTGATGAAGATGCCATTCTTTCCTTGTTTAATTTGAAGACCGAGGAAGAAGTTGAGTTCTCCCATCATGGACATTTCAAACTCAGTCTGCATTTGTTTGCTAAACTCCTTGCACATTGATTCGTTAGTTGCACCAAATATTATATCATCAACATAAATTTGGGCCAGCAGGGTATCTTTACCCTTTTTCTTAATGAATAAGGTTGTATCAGCTTTGCCTCTGACGTAATTTCTAGTCAGCAGGAAACTGGTCAGCCTCTCATACCAAGCATGTGGTGCTTGCTTGAGGCCGTACAGAGCCTTTTTGAGTTTGTAAACATGGTTTGGGAATTTAGGGTCCTCAAAGCCAGGAGGTTGATTAACATAAACCTCCTCGTTTATAACTCCATTAAGAAATGCACTTTTGACATCCATTTGGAATAATTTAAAGTTCATGTAAGATGCATATGCACATAGAATTCTAATTGCCTCTAGCCTTGCCACTGGGGCAAAGGTCTCACCGTAGTCAATACCTTCTTGCTGACTGTAGCCCTGAGCTATAAGCCTTGCTTTGTTCCTGACTACATTCCCTTGTTCATCCATCTTGTTCCTGAAGACCCATCTTGTTCCAATGGTCTTTTGACTCTTTGGATGAGGCACTAGCTCCCATACATCGTTTCTTCTAAATTGATCGAGCTCCTCTTGCATTGCGTTCATCCAGAATTCATCGTACTCAGCCTCAGCGAAATTCTTCGGTTCTTGAACTGAGACGAAAGCAACATTGCTGAGGTACTTCCTGAGTTGATTCCTCATCATCAGGGTATTCCCAGCAGAATCAAGGATTGCACTTTCTGAGTGCCCTCTTGGAATCCTTATCTCTTTAGGTAGATTCATGTCTTGTGATGTCTGTGTTTCAACAATCTCTGCAGAAGTAGATGGGTCAGTAAAAGTAATCTTAGGTTCACTCTTACTCTTGGTCAGCCTTTTAGTGAATGACTCAGTAGCTGGTTCTTGGTCAGCGGTGGTTACTGAGTGCGGATCATCTTCGGTCAGCGGCTGGTATCTACCTGCAGGGTTAATTTCGTCGAACTCTACATGTACTGACTCTTCTAAAACTTGAGTTCGCTTATTAAAAACTCGGTATGCTTTGTTGTTTGTTGAGTAGCCCAAAAAGATAGCCTCATCAGCTTTTGAGTCAAACTTTGCTAAGCTATCTTTGGTATTTAAAATAAAACATTTACAGCCAAAGGCACGAAAGTATCCAATATTGGGCTTTCGTCCTTTCCAAAGTTCATAGGGGGTTTTCTTGAGTATAGGTCTAACTAGAGCCCTATTAAGAATATAGCACGCTGTGTTAACAGCCTCTCCCCAAAAATACTTTGGAAGCCTATGCTCATCCAGCATTGTCCTGGCTATTTCAACTAGAGTTCTGTTCTTCCTTTCAACAACCCCATTTTGTTGAGGTGTTCTAGGAGCAGAAAAATTGTGGTCAATACCGCTGGCTTCACAGAATTCAATAAACTTTTGGTTTTTGAATTCTCCACCATTATCGCTACGGATGTGAGCTAATTTTAGGTCTTTATCATTTTCAATTTTTCTAACCAAATTTGAAAATGTCTCAAAGGTCTCATCCTTGCTGGTCAGCAAGATGACCCACGTGTACCGAGAGAAGTCATCTACAATGACCAAGGAAAATCTTCTTCCACCCAGACTCAGCGGCTGGACTGGACCGAAGAGATCCAAGTGTAGTAACTCTAACGGACGCTTAGTTGAGACAATATTTTTGCTGTGAAAAGATTGTTTGGTTTGTTTTCCAGCTTGGCAAGCGTGGCATAATTGATCTTTTTCAAATTTAAGTTCAGGCAGTCCCTCAACCAATTGCTTTCTTGCTAGTTTGGCCAAGAGGTCCATGCTTACATGACCAAGTCTCATGTGCCATAGCCAGGAATTCTCTTCCTTTGATACTAAGCACACAGTTTTTGAAAACTTTTTCTCTAAGTCTAGCATAAAGACATTATCTATGCGAGGGGCAGTTAAGATTAACTCATTTGTTTTACCCTCGTATATTTTATGTCCAGTAGCATCAAATATAACTTTTCTCCCATTGTCACATAGCTGAGCTACGCTGAGTAAGTTATATTTGAGTCCGCTGACTAGGGAGACAGATTCAATAGTAGGATTACCTCCGATGGTTCCTGACCCTACTATCTTACCCTTCTTGTTGTCTCCAAAACTTACGCTCCCTCCTCGTTTACGCTCAAACGTGATGAACTGAGTTTCATCACCCGTCATATGCCTTGAGCATGCGCTGTCAACATACCACATCTTTGACTTCTCAGCACATCTCAGGCTTACCTGCATTGTAACTAGTTACTTGTAGGTACCCAATTCTTTTTGGGTCCTTGCTTGTTAGGTGCAACAGGTAAAACATCATATTTTATTTTATGGCGGCATACATGGACAGTATGGCCATTCTTTCCACAAAAGTCACAACTGACCTTCTGTTTAGGATGTTTCACTGACTTATCAGCACCCCACTACTGAGCGTGCCAGCACACCTTAGTGGTGTGTCCTTTCTTCCCACAAAAGTCACACTGGACTTTTCGCTGGGGATTCCATCTCTGCTGAGTACCTTGGTACTGAGTTCTCAGAGGAATGTTTCTTTTATTTGGAAACCTTAGTTGGTTCTGGATAGTTGTGACGTCCTTTCTCAGTTTTAATGAAACTGATTGGACTTCAGAGACAGACTCATGTATGATCTTCATGTTATCATGCAGAGTTGAATTGTCCTGAAGAAGGAATCTGAGGTCACTCAGTTTGACCTCTTCCACTTCGTCACAGCGCCTGCTGAGTGCTCTAACTTTCTTATTACACTTCTTGGCAAGTGTGTAGAGATCACTCAGGGCATTAACCATATCGTTTCTGAGCTGGGGAAGAGTAATTACCTCATTTGATTGTTCTTCGTCATCTGATGCGACGGATAGGTCAGCATGCTCAGAGACGCACGGCTCAGCAAGTTCGTCAGCCATGAAGCATATCTTCGCTGACTCGGTGGCCTCAGTTTCTGTAGATGAAGACTCATCACTGTCGCTCCATGTAGCCACCATTGCCTTTTTGCCGTTCTTCTTATCTTTCCTCAGTGTGGGGCAGCTTGACTTAATATGGCCGGTTTGATGGCACTCAAAGCATATAATGGGCTTTGAGCTGTCCTTTTTGTATTTGTTATCACTTGAGTCAGCTTTATACTTATCAAACTTTCTGTAAGGCTTCTTAGAATATTTGTCATTTTTCCTGAATAGCCTTTTCATCTTCCTTGTGAACATAGTCATCTCCTCATCATCAGTTGAGCTCCCGTCAGTGGAGTCAGCTTTCATGATAAGGGATTTCTGCTTTTTGTCTTCAGATTTTTCCTTCACCTCGAAGTTCTTCATAGATATCTCATTGGTCAGCAACGAGCCGATGAGTTCGTCATATTTGTAGGTGGTTAAATCCTGAGCTTCCTCAACAGCTGTCTTCTTTGCTTGCCAGTCTTTAGGAAGACTCCTGAGTATCTTTTTGACTTGTTCTTCCTCAGTGAAGATTTTCCTAAGTCTTTTGAGCTCATTAATGATGTTGGTAAACCTTACATTCATGTCTGAGATGCCCTCATCATTGTTCATCTCGAATAGCTCGTACAGTCTCATCTGCTGATTCACCTTAGACTCCTTTACTTTATTGGTTCCCTCGTAGGTGACTTCCAGCTTTTTCCAGATCTCTTGTGCCGACTCACAACCTGAGATTTTATTATATTCTGCAGCATCGAGCGCACAGTGAAGCATATTGATAGCCGAAGCGTGATTTTGAAGCTTCTTAAGATCATCCTCTGTCCATTTGGCCTCAGCTTTTACAACTGTTTGGCCAGCCACAACTTCGACAGGTACAAATGGGCTTTGGACTATAGATAGCCAGGCACTCATGTTTGTAGCCTGAATGAAATTTTTCATCCTATTCTTCCAGAAGGTATAGTTTGACCCGAAGAATAGGGGAGGCCTAGTAATGGACAGCCCCTCAGGCAATATCTGAGTTGTTTGGTTTCCAGGGAGAAACCGATTGCTGTTTTCGCCCATGGTAGGGATCAGCTCAAGGTTGTTAGACCTTTTACAATGAGCTTTTAAGCTCTGATACCACTTGTTGGTCCCTTATAAGGTTGCAAGTATAGTTCCAAGGGGGGGTTAGGAACTATTTAAACTTTTTTCGCAATTAGGGCAGACTTCTTTTTCTAAGGAAAAAGGTTTTAACAGCGGCGCTGAGTAAACATCAAGATACTGGCTTAGTCAACTGGTGACTAGGTCAGTTTCTTAGCTTGAGTCAGGAGATAGCACTTAGAGTCTATTCCTGAGCTCAGATGTTCAACACGCACAACTCAACTTGACCTCTTTACTTGGTCAGTTTTTGGTTATTTTAAGCAAGCAATATATATAAGGAGTTAAAGGTAAGAAATACTTTACTCAGCAGATTTATCCAGGTTCGGCTTCTTCTAAGACTACGTCCTGTCCCCGGAACACGTTCCGAGATTTCGAATCCTCTACTGAGCTCTTTAAAGGTAGAGCCTCAAACCTTTTACAATCTTAGCAACTGAGTATGACAAGAGTACCTTCCTCTATACCTCTACTCAATCCTAATCTCTTGATGAGTACTATAACCGAGTACTCAGCCTCTCCTTTCTATCTCTAGAAATGATAAGTGTTTTGTCCTATACAATGATTTGCTAAGACACTTTAGACGATTGAAATAATCACTCTAGACTTTTACACAAATGTATGAATTGTAGTGTAAGATTTGCTTTGCTTCTTGCTTGCAGAACTTGTGTAGAAATTTGGTCAGCGTAATGGCTTGATCAAGTTCTGTGTTGAATGAAGCTTCTGATGGCCCTATTTATAGAGACGTCTGGGCATCGGTCATTTCAAATTTCGAAATAACCGCTGGAGGGAAACGGCTTCCTGTCGTTGTCATCCTGACTTGCTCAGAGCTCTCGGCCAATCAGATTTGTCTTCTGTCCTCGGTCAGCTCAGCAGACTGTCTCTCCTTTTATGGTAAAGTCAACTAGACAGCATACTGTGTCGTCTGAACTTTACCCAAAGTAGAAATACTTTGTCTGGAAGTTTTCATTAGCCAGCTGCTGCCTTGTACGCTTTGTCGAGACTACTTAGCAGCTTCATCTTGAAGTTGTTCCCGAAGGTCTTCTAGATCCTTCTCTTGTTGAGTTGCGTTTTGTCCAAAGCGATAACGTTTTAACAAACGCGGGCTGAGTTGTACTGAGTTGTTTGACTTGGGCCTTGACTTCCGTATTGGGCTTGGGCCTTTTAATTCTTGTGTCTTATAAACAATTTTAACTCAACATTGAACAAACACATTAGTAGAATAAATCAAAGCATTTAAACTTAGTGGGTTTTAGAATATGTATTTCAATTATACTTAAATAATTTTGTCAAATCAAAATTATGTGGAAAGGTGTTTCAACAGAAGTGGCTGTGGAAACTGAATATTCCACCAAAAATTCTTCACTTCATGTGGGCTGCAAGTAGAAATATTTTACTAACATATGATAATTTGGCCAGACCGAAACTTCCTGTGGAAAATAGGTGTATCCTGTGCAACACGTCAGACAGCTCTCTCCTCTATTTATTGAAACATTGCAACAAGGAATTCCATTTGCAAAGGAGTGTGGATTCTCACGTTTGATTATTGCCTTAGACAGCAAACTAGCAATTGAAGCATTAGAGTGTGCATCAGATGTCTCCTATAAAGGCATTGTTTGGTAAAGAGATTTTTCGAGTAAAATTAGAGGTTTGAGCCATTTAGAGGTTTTGATTACTCAAACCTCTAACAGTATTATTTGGTGAAGAGAATTTTGAAAGAGCTTATTGGGTCCAAAAAACTAATTTTGAAAAAACTCATTTTGGAGCTTTTACAATGAGTTTATTGCTCCATCTCTTTTTATGGATATTTTTATCCTTAATTAATACTCTTTAATCTCAAATAAATGTTTTACCATGTCCTTATTTGTTATTTTACACAAATCGCTATTAGCAATCAGCTAAGTTTTGTTAACATTACACTCATATTTCTGTTAAGCCCAAAATATACCTAAAATATCATATATAAATACGTTAAATTTGCATTGAAATTATGCTAAATATATTCATTTTGAATACTTTTACTTCTTTGATGCAAGGTACTTAATTATTTGGTTAAATCCAAATAGGAGCTAAAACGGAGCTAAAATGGAGGAAAAACCTAAAAAACGTACCAAGAATACATATCAGTCAGAAGAACGCTCAAGGAGGACAAGAAGCAGTCGAAAGACGGGGAGACAAGTCCCTATCGCGACTGAGATTTTCATAATCTCAGTCGCGATATACGAAAGCCGAACTCCGGAAAAACAAAGTCTTCAACTCTCCCCTGCACCCTCTGTCGCGACTGAGATTTTCAGAATCTCATATGAGACAGCGAAGAATTCTGCACATATTTCACATGTTTTAATCCGAGAAACGCGTCTGTTCGTTTGGATAAAAGCGACCCTTCACCAACGGACACGACCCATCATTTACAACCCTTCAACAACTATAAATAAGTGATCCATTTCAGAAATTAATGTTGTTGGCTAAGTTAGAAAAGTTAGAAAAATCAGAGAGTTATTATGTTGAGTTTCTGATTCAGAAAAGAGTCAGAAAGTTAGATTTCATTTCTGTAAACAAACTTGATGTACACACGTTGTTATTAGATTAGTTATAAACACAGTATTAGTTTAGTTTCAAAGGTTGATCAGAGACAAGTTTTCATTCTGGTAGCGGACTAACCAAGTCTCTATTCCGAAGATTCAGCGAGAAGAATTAACGGCTGAAGCGCAAAAGGGTCTGACAAACCTACGGAGTTTGAGGGAAAGATTGACAACCCGGATCTCAAAGTTTTCGTCACAATGCTTTCCATGTTTCTACTTCTCTGTTAACTTGTGAAGATTCACATTTCATTAATGATATATTTATTTTATTCAATACATTCTTTCTGTTGTTATTTTGATATTGTTCTGACAAAATGATTTTCAAAATGATAAATTGGTGTTTTTATTAAAACGTTTTATTCCATCTTATTCATATAAGAACTTTGTTGAACACTTGAAAGAATTAGTTTTTACGGATGATATGATCGCTGATCGCGGCTTATCGGATATAAAATACTAATTTGATTAAGGTAGAAATCTGCTCCGAACCAGAGAGATTTCTACGGTTCAAAGCCATTTAATTGAATAAATTCCTATATTATTACATGTCCATAATCTTACCAAAGTTAAAGTTGTTTTCTTTGCTTTATGAAAATAAGTTTTATACCTTCTATTTATTCCAATTACGGAAGTATCTGTCTTATAATCAAAATCTCAAGACGGAATTGTTCTCTAAATTCAATATAATATTCTTATCTAATCCTAATTTACCCGAACCAATTCAATCAACTAAACGATTTTCTTTTGTTAAACCTAAACACGTGAATAAAACTGAATTAAATAAGGTTTTAGTTAAAAAGCGTTCCCTGTGGGTTCGATATCTTTTATTACTACAAGCGTATACCGTGCACTTGCGGAAATCGCTCAACAAGTTTTTGGCGCCGTTGCCGGGGAACGCCAAAATTTTTGACAAAATTTTAGATTTTTCGTGTTTTATTTCGAATCTAGGTTTGAACATACTTATTTTAACTTTTATAATTTATTAATTTTAATTTACTAATTTATTTATTTTCCAAATTCTGTTTTGTAGGTAGTTTCGGTTCGTGCAAGATTTCAGGTTCATGCGCAGTTCTCGAAGTTCAGGCATTGTACCAGACCCTATAGACCCAGAAATTGAGAAAACCATTAGGAAGAACAAGAAAAACAAGAAAAACAAAAATAAGACTCCAGTAAAAACATTTACTGAGCCAGAAAAAATGGCAGATCCACCAACACTTATGGATTACGCTAGGCCAGGTGTGGCCGGTGTGACCAATAGTATCGTTAGACCCAGAATCACCGCAAACCAATTTGAAATTAAGCCATCTTTGCTTAATATGTTGCAAAATAATGTAACATTTTACGGGTTACCTAACGAAAATCCTAACACCCATTTAACAAATTTCCTTGAAATTTGTGACACTTTAAAAATATCAGATGTGACTGCCGAAGCAATCAAACTTCGACTTTTTCCTTTCACTTTGAAGGATAGAGCCAAAGAATGGTTAACTTCTATGCCAGCCGCAACTTTTGCCACTTGGGAACAATTAGCCCAAGCATTTTTATCAAAATATTTTCCTTTAGCAAAAACCGCAAGAGTCATAAAGGAGTTAACATCTTTTTCTCAAAATGATAATGAGACTCTTTATGAGACTTGGGAACGTTTTAAAGAACTTCAACGTTTATGCCCACACCACCAATTACCCGCTGAACTTTTAATGCAAACATTTTACAATGGACTAAATCCTACAACTAGGGGTTCATTAGATGCTATGTCGGGAGGGCTATTTATGAAGAAAACATCAGCCCAAGCAAGAGAACTTTTGGAGGAAATGGCAATCAACAGCATTATGTGGCCCGCGGAACGTGGACATATACCGGTGGCAAAACCATCATCCTCAACCACACCATCAGTTAAAGGTATAGTGGAACTTGATCCAGTCGCGATGTTACAAGCCCAATTTTCTGCTTTATCGCACAAAATTGATAAGTTTATGGCACCACGCGATACCAATGGTAATCCAATCCAAACAGATGTGGATTACGAAAACATGAGTGAGATAGAACAGGTAAATTTTGTCCAAGGGAAAAACCAAACTAATAATCCTTATTCTAATACTTATAATTCTGGATGGAGGAATCATCCTAACTTTAACTGGAAAGATAACAATAACAATAATGCAAGTGCTAATCAAAATCGTACCACTAATTATCAAAATCAGTCAAGAGATACGATTAGCACTTTATCTTCTAAAATCGACAAGTTTATAGATGCTATCAGTGGAAAAATAAGTAATCATGACGATGGTTTTAAACGGATCGAAAATAAATTCGATCAGCTTATTAAAAACCACTCATCTAGCATCCATAATTTGGAGGTTCAAATTGGTCAACTTGCTAAATCAATTCCATCCCGAAAAGAGGGAAGTCTTCCCAGCCATACGGAAGAAAATCCGAAAGAGCAGGTGAAGGCTATCACTCTTCGTTCAGGGAAAAATTATCAAGGGCCGGAAATGTCCAAAGATGCAACATTACCAGGAACTGATTTACCAAAGTCCAAAGAAGATAACTTAAACACAAATAGTTCACCATTTGACACAAGTACCAAACTTTTGTACCCAAACCACCTTTTTCGCACAAAGTCCGAAATAAGGACTATGACAAATAACTTCTAACGTTTTTGGATAAACTTAAAAATTTGCACATCAATTTAACGTTTATGGATGCAATCACACAAATTCCTAACTATGGTAAGTTTTTAAAAGATTTAATTTCAAAGAAAATCAGTTGGGAAGGAATTTCATCCATTTCGTTAACTGAAGACTGTAGTTCAATCGTGTCAAGTAATTTGCCCACTAAACTCAAAGATCCCGGATGTTTTACTATTCCGTGTAAGTTGGGAGATATTGAATTCCCAAGTTGTCTTTGTGATTTAGGAGCAAGTATAAACTTAATGTCATTGTCTATTTTTAACAAGTTAGGTTTAGAAGAAGATATCAAACGTACCAATATGGTTTTGCAATTAGCAGATCAAACCACTAAGAGACCATATGGTATAATTGAAGATGTTTTAGTCAAAGTCGATAAATTTATTTTTCCTACCGATTTTGTTATATTAGACTTTGCATATGATGTAAATTGCCCTTTAATTTTCGGTAGACCATTTATGAACACGGGACGCGCTCTAGTAGATGTGTCGGAAGGGAAGGTAGTTTTAAGGATAAGAGAAGATAATATCGAGTTTAATATGAACAAAGCGATGAAATACCCTATGGAGGAATTCGCTTGTATGAAACTTGATTTAGTCGAGGAATGTGTCAATGATGTTATTCAGAGTGAAGAAATAATTGAACCTATAATAGGTGAGGAATTAGAAGATAAGGACCCAGCGCCTTTGATTCGAGAAGATGGACCAGTTCCGCCTTCAATTGTAACACCCCCTAAATTAGAACTTAAAGAGTTACCCAGTCATTTGAGGTACGCTTTCTTAGGCGAAGGCGATTCTCTACCTATAATTATTTCTAACAAATTAACAAATGATCAAGAAGAAAAATTGATAGAAGTTGTTAGAAATAGGATAGGAAGTATGGGATGGCAAATTTCAGACTTAAAAGGAATTAATCCTAGTATCGTAATGCATAGAATTCACTTAGAAGAGGATAAGCCACCTAAAGCGGATAGGCAAAGACGCTTAAATCCGAACATGAAAAAGGTAGTAAAAATGAGATTACTAAACTTCTCGACAATGGAATCATTTATCCGATTTCGGATAGTGAATGGGTTAGTCCAATCCATTGTGTACCCAAAAAAGGAGGCATAACTGTTGTAAGAAATGATGAAGGTGAACTGATACCTACACTAACCACCACCGGTTGGAGGGTTTGTATAGACTATAGGAACCTAAACAAAGCAACTAGGAAAGATCATTTTCCTCTACCTTTCATTGATCAAATGATCGAAAGGATAGCCGGTCATGCATTTTATTGTTTCCTAGACGGTTATTCCGGATTCTTTCAAATTTACATTTACCCGGATGACTAAGACAAAACAACCTTCACGTGTCCTTACGGAACATTTGCATATAGGAGAACGCCTTTTGGTCTATGTAATGCACCAGCAACATTTCAACGATGTATGACAGCAATATTAAATGACTTCATTGAAGATATAATGGAAGTTTTCATGGATGATTTTTCAGTTTATGGAGATTCTTTCGATGCATGTTTACAGAACTTAGATAAAGTATTGTCTAGATGTGAGGAAACAAATTTAGTATTAAATTGGGAAAAATGTCATTTCATGGTAGACGAAGGAATTGTTTTAGGTCATAAGATATCTGAAAAAGGTTTAGAAGTGGACAGAGCAAAGACTTCAGTTATAGAAAAATTACCCCCACCAACCACTGTTAAGGGAGTAAGATCATTTTTAGGTCATGCAGGTTTTTACAGAAGGTTTATAAATAACTTTTCTGTAATCTCCAAACCACTTACTAATTTGCTTATGAAAGATTCAACTTTTGATTTTAATGAGGATTGTTTACAAGCTTTCAATACCTTGAAAACGGCTTTAGTCAGTACACCTATAATATCAAAACCCGATTGGAATCTACCTTTCAAAATTATGTGTGATGCGAGTGACTTAGCTGTAGGATGTGTATTAGGTCAAAGGAAGGATAAGAAACTTCATGTTATATATTATGCGAGTCACACATTGTCCGGTGCACAGTTAAATTACACCACAACTGAAAAAGAAATGTTGGCAGTAGTTTTTGCATGTGATAAGTTTCGATCTTACTTGTTAGGATCTAAAGTCATCATTTACACAGATCATGCAGCTTTACGATATTTATTTGCTAAGAAAGATGCAAAACCGCGTCTTATTAGATGAGTTTTATTATTGCAAGAATTTGACATAGAGATTAAAGATAAAAGGGAGTTGAAAACTTTGTCGCCGATCATCTATCAAGACTTGAGGATGAAAACGGTCCCATCGGTGAAACATTAGGCATTCGAGATGATTTCCCCGATGAACATCTCATGCAAGTACAAAGTGTCATAGCTCCATGGTATGCGGATATAGCCAATTACTTAGCTGCACATGTTGTGCCAGATGGATTGAATCCTCAGCAAAAGAAGAAATTCTTTTCAGAGGTTAAGAGATATTTTTGGGAAGATCCATTTTTGTTCAAAACATGCGGCGATGGAATACTTAGGAGATGTGTTAGTGAGTTTGAATATGACCCTATAATGTCGGAATGTCATGCTAGCGCCTATGGAGGTCATAACAGCGTAAGCAAAACAGTAGCTAGAATACTAGAATGCGGATTCTTTTGGCCTACTTTGTTTAAAGACGTCCGTTCATTTATTATCCGCTGTGATAAATGTCAAAGAACCAGGAATTTAGGAAGGAAAGATGAGATGCCTCTCACGAACATATTGGAAGTTGAAATCTTCGACGTATGGGGGATCGATTTCATGGGTCCTTTTCCTACTTCTTTTGGCAAAAATTATATATTAGTGGCCGTAGATTATGTCTCAATGTGGGTTGAAGCAATTGCAACCCCGACAAATGATTCTAAGGTAGTTGTTAAGTTTTTAAATGCAATATTCTGTCGATTTGGAGTTCCTAGAGTTATGGTAAGCGACGGTGGTACTCATTTCGTAAATAGAAGTTTTGAGTCACTTATGAAAAAATACGGAGTACACCACCGTATCTATACGCCGTACCATCCTCAAACGAATGGTCAAGCGGAAATATCAAATAGAGAGCTCAAATGGATACTTGAGAAAATAGTTTCGTCTTCTAGAAGAGACTGGGCACATAAACTTAACGATGCATTATGGGCATACCGTACTGCATTTAAAACACCTATCGGAATGACACCTTATAGATTAGTCTATGGCAAAGCTTGTCATTTGCCAGTAGAGTTAGAACATAAAGCATATTGGGCTATAAAAACCCTTAATTGTGATTTGCAACGCGTAGGAAAAAAGCGGTTGTTCGACTTAAACGAGTTGGATGAATTACGCTATTTGTCCTACGAAAATGCAAGAATTTATAAGGAAAAAGTTAAAAAGTGGCATGATGCCAAAATCAAAATTAAAAACTTTAATATTGGGGATAAAGTCTTACTTTTTAATTCGAGATTAAAGTTATTTCCAAGTAAGCTAAAAGCTAGATGGACTGGACCATTTTTTGTTGTTAAAACATTTGATTACGGAACTTTGGAACTAGAAAAGTCCAATGGCGATCGATTTAAGTTCAATGGAAATCGTTGCAAGATTTATTTCGACGGAGCTCCAATTCAAGCAATTGAATCCGTGGACTACTTCTATGAAAATTAATTTATTTAGTTTTCATATTTTTATTTTATAGTTTTTCTTATTTTATGTTCATAATTTTTTATTTTTCTTTTTAATTTATTTATTTTTAATTTTATTTACTTTAATTTTTATTTTTTTATTTTGTGTACAAATAAGTTTTGTCAACATTAAAATTTTAATCTAGTCATGTTTTGAAAATAATTTCATTAAGTGTTAAGTGTTATTGAGAAATTAAAAAAATGCAAAAATCTCAGTTGAGATTTTCCATGTTTCAGGATTTGGAAATCTCAGTTGAGATTCCGAAAATCTCAGTTGAGATTTTCTGTCTTTTCCAATTTGAAATAACTGTAAGGGATTACAGCCATCTAATTTCAAAAATTCTGTCAGTTGAATCGAAGAGGTATCACTTTGGCATCTTTTCTTTTTAACAGACACAACCTTTCACTTATATATCTTATATATTCCTGTAGGATCAGACTTATTCAATTTTCATTTCATCTTTCTGAATTTCTTTCTCAAATTCTCAATCCTACAGACACCATTTTCTTCTCTCTCACAAACATGACCAAGTCCTTGAAAAATGTTCGAAAACACACTTCTGCTCAAAGCGGGAAAATTGATATCTCTTATCGTTATGGCACATGGTTTCCAATCTATAATCATGACGATGGGAAACGCTTTCTACAGTTTAGATATGCTCAATTCTTTGGCATGATGTATATGGACGAGTTTCTGAACGAGGAACTCGGGATAAGCGAAGATATAGATCGCTATCTGACTAATTTGGGATGGACCAAATTTGCTTCTATGAAATTTCCTATAATTGGGAATTGGGTTCTAGAGTTTTTATCCACCGTTCGATTCGTCAATAAGAGACGTGTTCGTCTCAGTTTTTGTTGTGAGGGGCAGGTATTCACTTTTGGATATCCAGAACTTCATAATTGGTTTGATTTTCCACCCCGAGACACAACTCAGCACCATCCTGGACGGGATATGACTTCTACAGATATATGGAGGATGTTAACATGATTTTGGCGATTCAATCCACGTCTTGCCTTCAACAAATCCATAAATTCTAACTCCATGCTGTATCTACACAAATTCCTCTATCATAGTCTTTTTGGTCGAGTCAGTAGCAATGTTGTGAAAGATACTGATCTCTATGTGTTAGGCGACGTTTTCCAAGGCAACTCAGTGAACTCCTCGAAGATTCTAATGGAGGGGTTAGTTGCCGCTTCCCGTTCAAAGAACCGGAAGATTGGGTTCGCCAATATCATTTGTGGAATCATTTTGGGAGCCAAGGGAACCATTTCTGTCCCTTGGACTGATACGGAACCTTTCCCTATTCTTGACTACGAGTTTTTGGAGAACAAGGGGCTTGTCAAACGAGTTTTTCGTTCTGGTCCAACATTCCTTTCTGCACTAGAGAGGCAAGTCTTCCTTCAAACGAAGATTAACAGGGCCAATGCACGTCGTTTTTCCAATTCTTAGGGATATAATTTGAGTTTCTGTTGATTATTGTATATATGAGTGTTTATTTATGATTTGAGTTTTTATGAGTAAGATGATTTTATGTAAATATATATATTAGGGTATTGTTTATATTTTCTTTATAATTAATGAAAGTGCGTTAATTCTTTCTTTTATTTCTTTTGTTTAAGGAACAACCCTTGGTTTTCCTTCGATTTAATGTTTCAGTTTTGTTTATCTCAGTTTTAGGGATTAATATTCACATTAATGTCACTTACTTATAAGAGGAATTGGTTTAGTCGTGTTAAAATTGTCACAAACAGTCCCATTTTTACCCAGATATTCCAGAATCTCAATTGAGATTCTGAAATCTCAGTTGAGACAGCAACAGGGCAACTTTCAGGAAAAATTCGACCCCCTTGCATACTTGCTGTCGCGACTTACAGTGACGGGATTTGGGCTGATTTTTGCATCTCTTCCTATTCCTACTCTATTTTACATACCTATTCCCTATCCTAATCAATACCTACTACTTACACCTATTTATATCACCTTTATTTACACCAATCACTCATCTTTTACTCTTCCCAACACAAAGATTCACTCACCTTCCCCATAAATCTTTACCCTATTCATCTTCTTCTTCCCTCAATCACCACCATTATCTTTTGCTCTTCCTTTCATTCTTTCATATTTTCTTCATCTCTTTCACCAAATTTCACAAACAAAAAAAAATGCCTAGACAAAAGACCGTTGCTAACAAAACTAAAGCCACTGAAGTCAATAGATTACGGGTTCAATATGGAGCACCGTTCGATATTGCAACGGAAGCCGAAGGATGCAAATTTCGACGTTTTTCTAATAGCCAAATAGAGTTCGTCGACATGCCTTTCCTTGACACCGACACGGTAAACATATTTTCTTTTACCGAACTTATTGATGAATATCTATCCGTTCTTGGTTGGAAAAGGTTTTCTAGTATGCGTTTTCCTAGTATTAAATCGCATATTATTGAATTTTTGGTTACTCTAACCTATGACAAGAAGAAAGGAGTTCTCTCTTTTCGGAATAATGGAGTTCGTTTTGACGTTGGGTATGCGACTATAAACCGATGGTTTGGACTTCCTACTCGGAATTTTTATTCCAAACCAAAGCCTTTTAATGCACACACGGTTTGGCACTCTTTAACCGGTTTAGATGTTTTTAATCCAAAGAATACATCTAGTAAGCTACTTAAGGATGATTGTATCTTTTTCTTTCATAAGTTTTTATCATTTTCCTTATTTGGTCGGGTTGAAAGTTCAAAGGTGCAAGTTCGTGATTTGTTTGTGTTGGATAGTATTTTTAAGGGTTTGACCATTGATAGTATTGAGAT
This sequence comes from Euphorbia lathyris, assembly GCF_963576675.1. Classification (NCBI taxonomy): domain Eukaryota; kingdom Viridiplantae; phylum Streptophyta; class Magnoliopsida; order Malpighiales; family Euphorbiaceae; genus Euphorbia; species Euphorbia lathyris. Next base: position 65,950,323 of record NC_088912.1, on the reverse strand, counting down.
GATATTTACTAATTTAGTTCGAGCTTCCAAGTCTCGCAATAAGCAAGTGCCCATGGGTAATTTAATTACCGGCATTGTTTTGGGTGCTCGGGGTGAATTAGTGGATTATCAAAATATGCCTCATGTTGGTTTACCTTCCTTGGATCTCACGGCACTTCAAAGGGCCAATTTATTGAAGAAAATGGGACCGCCCGCCTTTATCTCTTATAAAGCTCGTACAAGACGTGTTTTTGCTACCATGGGTAGTGAAGCTTCGAGTTCTCAAGGTTTGGGTGCCCAAGATGATGATGAGGAAGATGAAGAGGAATTTGATGAAGAGGAGGAGGAGGAGGAGCATGTTGATGTTCATACCAACGAGCAAGCAAATGTAGAACCGAATGTTGAAGAACAAGTTGGATGGCAACGTGTTTTGCAACAAATGAACGAGCATAACCGTCACATGAATTTGCGGTTAGATGAAGTCGTTGCCAACAATACCGAAATGAGTTCGAGGATAAACACGGTGGATGCCAATATCACTACGTTGAGACGTGAGCACAAATCTACTCGTCGCCGGTTGCTATCTTTCTTCCGACGCCAAGGAGTTGAGACTACGCCTTCACCACCGAGTTCACTTTGATAGGTTTTATCCTTTCTATCTTTCACTCATTTTCGTTATTATGTTTTATTTGGTTTGGTACAATATTTCTAATTATGTTTGGTACAATTATTTTTCTTATTCTGTTTGAATGTTATCGTACTATATTTTTCATTCTAATTTCGCATGGTTTATTTCGTACTATTTTTCGTGTTTTATCGCTTTTTGCACCAATGAGGACATGGTCCAAATTAAGTGTGGGAGGAGATATTTCATATTCGTTTTAATTTTAAGTACGAATGAATGCAACGAATGAGAATGAATGCTATTTATTTAAAGTATAGATGCATATTGTTATTCAATTTTAAGTAAAATATAATATGCAACATTTTGCAAAAACAAGTGCAACATTTTTTTATAAAGCGCAACATTTTTCAAAAATAATAGCAATTTTTCATAAACGTAAAATTTTTCTTAACTATATATTTCATATGTTTCAAACACTTTAACTTTCAAACTAATGTTAAGCATATTTTAAGGTTATCATTATTGGTAGAAATAATATTTCTATACGGGCCATATTTTACAAATATTTTTACAAATCTCCGATACGATTTTATCAAAACGTCTCGAGTAAATGTATATAAGTAAAGATTTCTTTAGTTTCAAATCTCAACCTTATATCATGAATTCATGATAAATATAAATCTTATTTTCAATTTTTAAATAGGTTTATAGGCATAAAGCAAACTAACAACTTTAGCTTTTTAGCTCGATATTATTTTTCGTCTTACATTAAAAATCAATTGAAGTTTTTAAGGAAACTTTAGCCATAATACATGTTGAATTTCAAATCAATATAGGATGAATGTGCTATTTTTCTTTTCCCAATTTATAATTTTCATTTTTATAATTCGTGTTAATTAAATCAAGTAGTCGTATTCTTAACTTTTGGCCACGATTGAGACCAACCTTATCACAATCGAGGTATGAAAGGGAAGAACATTAAGTACCGTTTACTTTTGGCCACGATTGCGACCACCCTTATCACGGTCGAGGTATGAAAGGAACGTCAGAAATTAAAGCAAAATTAAACGTGTTTAAAGTTTTAAGTAACGATTGCGTCCACCCATGGCATGGTCGGTACCTCTTAAATGAACACAAAAGCAAATTAATTCATATAAAGTCACAGACGAGACCACCCTTATCACGGGCATGACTAAGCAAATATATTAAACCTAAGTCCTTAATACAGCTATATTTGTAATAGTTTAGGTTTGGGAAAGGAAATTTTGTGCTTTTAATTGCCTTGAGACGAAAGATTCGGAAACATGCGTGCTTACACCGTCCCAAATACTTCAATATAAAAATTGAGATACAAGACGAATAATATATCTCTTTTTCACTAGCTAGTTTGATACTTTGCGTATAAATTTACCATGAAAAGTTTATCTTTCGGTTTAACTAATTTAAAGAGGAAATTATGGATATATGTTCTATTTATAAAAAGATTGATTAAAGAATAAATTCAATGAAATTTTGCTCGGGACTAGCAAAAGCTTAAGTGTGGGAGTTTGTTAAGCCCAAAATATACCTAAAATATCATATATAAATACGTTAAATTTGCATTGAAATCGTGCTAAATATATTCATTTTCAATACTTTTACGTCTTTATTTACTTCTTTGATGCAAGGTACTTAATTATTTGGTTAAATCCAAATAGGAGCTAAAATGGAGCTAAAATGGAGGAAAAACCTAAAAAACGTACCAAGAATACGTATCAGTCAGAAGAACGCTCAAGGAGGATAAGAAGCAGTCGAAAGACGGGGAGACAAGTCTCTGTCGCGACTGAGATTTTCATAATCTCAGTCGCGACATACGAAAGCCGAACTCCGGAAAAATGAAGTCTTCAACTTGCCCCTGCACCCCTTGTCGCGACTGAGATTTTCAGAATCTCATATTGAGACAGCGAAGAATTCTGCACATATTTCACATGTTTTAATCCGAGAAACGCGTCTGTTCGTTTGGATAAAAGCGACCCTTCACCAACGGACACGAACCATCATTTACAACCCTTCAACAACTATAAATAAGTGATCCATTTCAGAAATTAATGTTGTTGGCTAAGTTAGAAAAGTTAGAAAAATCAGAGAGTTATTATGTTGAGTTTCTGATTCAGAAAAGAGTCAGAAAGTTAGATTTCATTTCTGTAAACAAACTTGATGTACACAAGTTGTTATTAGATTAGTTATAAACACAGTATTAGTTTAGTTTCAAAGGTTGATCAAAGAAAAGTTTTCATTCTAGTAGCGGACTAACCAAGTCTCTATTCCGAAGATTCAGCGAGAAGAATTAACGACTGAAGTGCAAAAGGGTCTGACAAACCTACGGAGTTTGAGGGAAAGATTGACAACCCAGATCTCAAAGTTTTCGTCACAATGCTTTCCATGTTTCTACTTCTCTGTTAACTTGTGAAGATTCACATTTCATTAATGATATATTTATTTTATTCAATACATTCTTTCTGTTGTTATTTTGATATTGTTCTGACAAAATGATTTTCAAAATGATAAATTGGTGTTTTTATTAAAACGTTTTATTCCATCTTATTCATATAAGAACTTTGTTGAACACTTGAAAGAATTAGTTTTTACGGATGATATGATCGCTGATCGCGGCTTATCGGATATAAAATACTAATTTGATTAAGGTAGAAATCTGCTCCGAACCAGAGAGATTTCTACGGTTCAAAGCCATTTAATTGAATAAATTCCTATATTATTACATGTCCATAATCTTACCAAAGTTAAAGTTGTTTTCTTTGCTTTATGAAAATAAGTTTTATACCTTCTATTTATTCCAATTACGGAAGTATCTGTCTTATAATCAAAATCTCAAGACGGAATTGTTCTCTAAATTCAATATAATATTCTTATCTAATCCTAATTTACCCGAACCAATTCAATCAATTAAACGATTTTCTTTTGTTAAACCTAAACACGTGAATAAAACTGAATTAAATAAGGTTTTAGTTAAAAAGCGTTCCATGTGGGTTCGATGTCTTTTATTACTACAAGCGTATACCGTGCACTTGCGGAAATCGCTCAACAATTTCCATATTGGTCTTCATCATAGTTACAGTACATCTCAATATAGCTGATACACTCTTACTCCAACTGTCAATATACAGTTACAACAACTAACTGTATCCCATCTTTACTCTTCTTCGTTCAATATAAAAACACATCCCTGTGTAAAATGTAAATCATCTTGTTAGATCAATTCTGTAAAGTTCTTGAGCAACTACTTGAATTCATTTCCATTATTCTCTGTAATTCTCTATAACTTCAGTATTCATCAAATACAATTCCCTTCTATTGCTTATATGGTATCAGAGCTTAGGCTATAACAATGACGAGAAGTGTTGAGCGATTTCTGCAAGTGCACGGTATATGCTTGTAGTAATAAAAGATATCGATCCCACATGGAACGTTTTTTAACAAAAACTTATTTTGAATTGGTTAAATATACTTTTAAGATTTATAATAAGGAAAATCGTTAAATCAGATTTCGTTTTGAAATTGCTAGAATGAGAATTAGATTAGAGTATGAAGATGTTAGAAAATACTTCTGATTTAAGAATGAATTTGCAAGACAGTAACGTTTAGTACTTTTTAGAAAAGTAAACAAATATATTCGTTTGCATTAAGCAAAGAAAACAACTTTAAACTTTGTATAAATTATAACAATGAAATAAATGACGGAACCTCTAATTTTTAGGCTTTGAACTGTAGTCAATCCTCCTACGGTCGGGTTAGATCGCTACCTTAACCAAATTAAAACTCTTTCGAGATAGAAATTTGTCTAAGTTGTTCAACAAAGTTTCCTTGTAAAGATTTTGAATTAAACTACATTTTAATGAAAACACCAGCAGTCCACTTCGGATTCTTTACCAAAGTGCTGCATAAAATCTATCGAATAGAACGGACTTTATTAGATGAAATATAAATTGATACAAGTTTACAGAGAATAGGGAGCATGGAAACATTCTGTGACTTGCAAGTGAACGGGTTGTCAATCCTTTCCTTGGGTTTCGTTAGACTTTGTCAGACTCAGGGCGAATCCTCTACTCAATCTTCTCGTTGAATCTTCGTAATAGAGACTGGTCTATCTACTACCAAAATGTAAACTAAATTTGAACAATGTCTAAACGCTAATGTGTTTGTTATTATTGAATAAACAATGTGTGTATATCATATTGCTTTGAACAGAAATGAAAACTAAATTCTGAATCACTTGACTCGGAATTTCTGCATAAATTCTATACTAATCTCTTTCTTCTATATATCTTCAACTCTCCATCAACTCTTTATTTATAGATGTTGAAGAGTCTTGATTGAAGTGTCGTGTCCATTGTGAAGGATCGTATCCGTTGTGAAAGGACGTCTTTATCCACCCGAACGAACGCGTTTCGTCGAAAACGAAAGTGTGCAATTGGCTTATACAGATTTTCTGCTCTTACCGAGAATATTTAATTCTCGACCGAGAATGGGGGAGCATCATTTTGGTATTCGAACGAAGGGAAGGAATTTCTGAAGAACGCGTGTCACGACCGAGAATTGTGGATTCTCGGTCACGGCTTCCATAAAATTCTCTACCGAGAATTTGTTTCCTCAACCGAGAATTTGACTTTTCTTCTGTTTCTGACCTCGTCTTTGTCCTCGCCTTGGTGTAATTTGATCTTCGTTGTTTTTAACTCCTTTTGTAGGGTTTTTATTCTATTTTTGAGCTCTTTTCTTTCCTATTTGGATTTTACCAAATATTTAGGTACCTTGTAAGAAAGAAACATATTCGGGAGTAAAAGCATTCTAAACAGATATAAATAGCACAAATTCGTAGCAATATTGATGTAATTATTGATGATATTTTAGGTATATTTTGGGCTTAACAAATCTCCACACTTAATCTTTTGCTAGTCCCGAACAAAATTTCACTGAATTTATTCTTTGATTAATCTCTTTATAAAAATAAAACATACATCTTGGTATTACCTTTTAAATTAGTTAAGCCGAAAAGACTAACTTCGCATGGCAAATTCATACACAAAATATCAAACTAACATAGTATAATAGGCGATATATCATTCGTCTTGTATTTTTAATTTTGAATTGAAGTATTCGGGACGATATAAGCACGCATGTTATTGAGTCTTTCGTCTCAAGGCATTTCAAAGCACAAAATTTCCTTTCCCAAACTTAAACTAATATATGAGATATATTAAATTTAAATAAGTACTTAGGTTAATTTGTTTGCTTAGTTACGCCCGAGATAAGGGTGGTCTCGATCGTAACTTTATACGTATTTTATTGCTTAGTGTTCGCTTAAGAGGTACCGACCATGCCATGGGTGGACGCAATCGTTACTTTAAACTTAAACACGCTTATATTATTATTTTTTTTTTTGCTTTTAAACGTTCCTTTCATACCTCGATTGTGATAAGGGTGGTCGCAACCGTGGCCAAAAGTAAACAGTACTTAATTTTCTTCCCTTTCATACCTCGATTGTGATAAGGTTGGTCTCAATCGTGGCCAAAAGTTAAGAATTCAACTAATTGATTAATTAATATGAAATTGTAAATTGAAATTGTAAATTGGGAAAAAGAAAGATAGCACATTCATCCTATATTGACTTAAAATTCAACATGTATTATAGCTAAAGTTTCCTTAAAAACTTCAATTGGTGTTAATGTAAGATGAAATCAAACCGAGCTAAAAAAATGTTAGTTCAATTTAATGCCTATAAACCTAATTGAAAATTTAAAATGAGATTTATTGTATCATGAATTGCATGATATAAAATAGAGATTGAAATAAAGAAGTTTTTACTTAAATACATTTACTCGAGACGTTTTTACTTAAAATCGTATCGGAGATTTGTGAAAAATTTGAAAATATTACCCATATAGAAATATTATTTCTAACGATAATGATAACCTAAAAATAAAAATCATATTAACTTGTGATTAATTTATAAACATATGAAAATGTAAAAAAATAGCGTGAAGATAAAATGTGTTGCAATATATATGTTGCATTAGCATAAAAATTATTCGTTGCATTTGTTATTTGTGCTAAAAAACGAAAATGATATATGTATATCTCCTCCCACACTTAAATTGGACCATGTCCTCATTGGTGCATAAATGGACATAACATAAAAGAAGCACGAAATAAAGCATACGAAAATAAAGATAGAAATTTAGCAAATGAAACATTCAACATAAAATTAAAAATTGTACCAAACATATGAAAAAGAAATATTGTACCAAACTTTAACAAGATTAAACTAAAAATAAAGAAAACAACCTATGCATGAGGCGGGGAATCCGGAGGTGTAGGTGAAGTCTCCACATTTCGGCGTCGGAAAAATGAAAGCATCCGAGACCGAGTAGACCTATGCTCACGCCTCAAAAGATTGAGGTTGTCATTCATCACCATGTTATTTTCTACCAAATCATCAATTCGTAAATTCATTTGACGATTGTTGGAATTGATTTGGTTCAAAATCCGCCTAAGGTCAACCGGATCATCATCTTGAGGTGCTTGGGGTTGTGGTTGAGCATGTGGCGCATCCTCCTCTCCTTCCGCCTCGCCTCCGCCTTCGGTACCTACAAATTGAGAACCTGAACCTCCTCCACCCATAGTGCCACGAAGATGGGCAATACGGGAAGCATATGAAATAAAGACGGGAGGACACGAAGTAAGCAATAAGTGAGCCCGCTCAAGAGCCGAGATGTCCAAGAGTGGAATATACCCACGGTAGGTGGACATGTCATAATCGGCCAATTCACCCCGTGCTCCTAACACAATAGCGGTGATAAAATTACAAAGAGGGATTTGAATGGTAGTAGCCCTCGAAGCACGGAATAAATTATCAAACAGAATACCAATGCTATCAACCCGCAGGCCCTTAAACAAACTATCCAAAATAAACAAATCCCGAACCTGAATCTTCGAACTCTCAACACGACCAAACAAAGAGAAACTTAAAAATTTATGAAAGAAGAACACACAATTGTCCTTAATCAACTTGCTTGAGGTGTTTTTCGAATTGAAATAGTCTTGATCCGAAAGAGTTTGACAAATAGCATCATTATCAAAATCCTTAGGCTTATCATAAAAATCAGAAGTAGGGAAACCAAACATGTTTCCCATTGCTTCATAATCAATGGTGTAAGTCACACCATTATTCCTAAAAGAAATAGAGGTTTTCTTCTTGTTCATAGTTAAGGTGACCAAAAACTCCACCACATACTCATTTATACGGGGAAAACGCATAGAAACGAATTCTTGCCACCCCAAAGCCTCAATAAAAGCATCAATTCTAGTGGAGAAATTCAATGCTCTTACCGAATCGAAGTCTAGGAAGATCATGTCCATAAATTGGCGATCGGCTTGTGAAAAGTGAGTGAAACGAGCAGCTTCCTCCTCCGAAGCAATATCGAAATAAGCCCCGCATCGAACCCGTAGGCGATTAGCTTCCATAATAGTGGGCTTGTGACCAACACGCTTAGTTCTAGGCATGTTAATGGTGTTTAGGGTTTTGAAAAGAAGAAAAGAAAAGATAAATTGAGAGAAAGAGCAAAGCTTGAAGATAAGTTGGGAGTTGGAATGGGAGGTGATTGAAGTGAAAAGAGTATAGAAATGGTAATGAATAAATTGGGAAGAGTAAAAGTTGTTTTATGGGGAAGAGTTTGGAGTAGGGGATTGGGTAAAAAGAGAGGTGATGTGAGGTTTGTGTAAGAGGTAGGTTTATATAGGGTGGAATAGGTAGATGTAGAAGTAGAATAGGAATAGGCCAAAAATTGTGTCAAAAATCCGGAACTGGTGGCTCTACAGGTCGCGTGTCGCGACCGAGTATTCGGATCCGCGGCCGCGGCATGGCTAATTCAGAGAATTTTTCTCTGAAATCCTGCGCGTTCCCTTGCTGAAGTTACCGAGAATTTATAATTCTCGGTCGCGGATCAGCCCTGGTGACTTGTTTTTGGGTATTTCGTTTATTTATTATGACCTGAATTGAATAAAAATGATACTTGCACTTAAGAACTTAAATGAAGTTATTAAATGTAAGGAAAACCAAAGGTTTGTCCTTTATTAATGGAAAATTAATTATTTGCTTAATAAATATAAATTCATGTAAGTTAAGAATATCAAAGGTTTTTAACAAGAATTAAATGAAACATTAATGCTTCATTTAAGAAAGTAAGTTAAATGAATCTATATATATTAATGAATCTAAACTTAGTCATGGATTTAATAAAGTCTCATTTGATAGATTGATGAACATATTATTAAAATGAAATGATGATAGTTTAACTAATATCAAAATAAGAATATGAAGCAAAATAGAAATATTTATTCAATCAAATATTTACAAATATATACAAGAATCACAAAATGAAAAATAAATCAAAACTACTCTATATACTCGTCCCTATCAAGAGGGATTCTTCTAGCCCTATAACGATCTATTTGCAACTGCACGAAAGCTTGACGTTCTGGTGCAGAGAGAAAATGAGGGCCTGCTCGAAATACACGTCTCACAAGTCCTTCGTACTCGAGAAACTCATAATCGAGAGTCGGAAAACTCTCATCCTCGCTCCAAGTAATATCGATAGTACCCTTGGTACCGAGAATTATCCCACAAATAATATTCCCGAATCCAATCTTTTTATCCGTGGATCGAGATGCAGCAACAAGACCTTCCATCAGAATTTTGGAAGAATCTACTGTATTGCCTTGGAACACATCCCCAAGGACATACAAATCAGTGTCACGGACCACACTACTGAATGTGCGACCAAACAGACTGTGACACAAAAATTTGTGCAAATACAGCATGGAACTGGAGTGAAAAGACTGATTATAGGCGAGTTTAGAATTGAATCGCCAGAATCCAGTGAGCATTCTCCAAATATCAGTGGATGTCATGTCTTTTCCAGGATGACATTTGATTGTATCCCTCGAGGGAAAACCAAACCAAGCATGCAACTCGGGATAGCCGAAAGTGAAGATTTCGCCGTCTCGACGAAAACTGAGACATACCCGTCGTTTATTAATGAAACGAACGGTACAAAAGAATTCGAGTATCCAGTCGCCTATTATAGGAAATCGCATTTTGGCGAATTTTGTCCACCCTAAGCGTTCCAAATAGCGGCTCATGTCATCGCTAATTCCAAGCTGAGCGTTAAGAAAGTCATCCATATACAACATGCCAGTGAAGAATTTGTAACGGAGCCTCCAGTAACGCCTACCTTCATCGTGGTTGAAGATAGGAAATGGCGCCCCATATCGTTTGGATAAGTCTGGGCATTTGTTGCTTGAAGCAGCATTGTTCTTTGAAGGTTTCTATTTAGTAGGCATGGTGTAGAACTAAAGAAACAAGGTTTCTGTAACTTAGGGAAAATGGTGTTTGAAGAAAATCAAAAATTTGATCTGACAAAGATGAAAAGATTTGGAACAGAACCAAGTTCCTCAAGGACTTATTTATAAGATTTTAGGATGAAATGAGGTGTTGTTTTGATGTGAAAAGGCATAAAATTATACCTTTCTGAATTGAAGAAACTTAATTTTTCCTTTATGAAAGGGTTTGTCTGTAGGTTGAAGATGATTCAGGCCTGACATTCCAGAAATAACGCGTGTCGCGACCGAGAATTCCAAATTCTCGGTCGCGACACGCTGATTTCCTTACGGAAATCAGGCGTCGAAACCTATAACCCGATTCACAGTAGAGAATTTAATATTCTCGGTAAGTTCAGAAAAACCTAACCTATTTGGACAATTGTGAAAAAGAGGATTCTTGGCTAAGAATTCCAAATTCTCGGCAGAGAATTGCCTGAAACTTCAATTTCGGTCTAAATTGCCTAAAATCAAATCTAAAATTATGAAATAAACATATTTTATGCATCTAAATCATAATATAAAATCATCTAATCATAAAAATGGCATGTGTAAAAATAAAATAAAATAAATAAATAAAAATGAACAAAAATCTAAAAGAAATAAAACAAAATAAACTGTGTTAGAAAAGCTAAACGATTTAAACGTCAGATAATAATGTTACGAACTTAATTCCTATTTTTGAAATATTTTCGTAATAAATTTTGCATCGATTACCATTAACTTTGAAACGAACTCCGTTAGGTCCTTCAAGTTCTAAAGAACCATAATCGAATGTTTTGACGACTAAATACGGTCCTATCCATCTGGACTTAAGTTTTCCTGGAAATAAACGAAGTCGTAAATTAAATAACAGCACATTATCCCCAACATTAAAGTGTTTGACTTTAATCTTGGCATCGTGCCATTTTTTCACTTTTTCTTTATAAATCTTTGCATTTTTCATAAGATAGATGGCGTAACTCATCTAATTCATTTAAATCAAGCAAACGTTTCTTACCTGCTTGTCGTAAATCAAAGTTAAGTTTCCTAATAGCCCAATAGGCTTTATGTTCTAATTCGACTGGCAAATGACATGCCTTCCCATACACTAAGTGGTATGGAGTCATTCCTATTGGTGTTTTAAATGCAGTACGGTATGCCTATAACGCATTATTGAGTTTACAAGACCAATCTTTTCTTGAAGATGAAACTGTTTTCTCTAGAATCCATTTGAGTTCTCTATTAGATATCTCCGCCTGACCATTTGACTGAGGATGGTATGGCATAGACACGCGGTGGCGTACTCCATATTTTTTCATAAGCGTATCAAAACTTCGGTTTATAAAATGGGTACCACCATCACTAACGATGACTCTTGGACAACCAAATCTACAAAATACATCGTCAAGAAAATTAACAACTACTTTAGAATCGTTTGTCAGGGTTGCAATTGATTCAACCCACTTTGAAACATAATCTACGGCGACTAATATGTAAGTTTTACCAAAAGAAGGGGGAAAAGGTCCCATGAAATCTATTCCCCACATGTCGAAGACTTCAACTTCTAACATGGTTGTAAGGGGCATATCATCTTTTCTTCCTAAATTTCCTGTTCTTTGGCACTTATCACAACGAGTAATAAATGAACGGACGTCTTTAAACATCGTAGGCCAAAAGAAACCACATTCAAATATTCTAGCTACCGTCTTACTAACTCCATTATGTCCTCCATAAGAGCTAGAATGGCATTCTGACATTATGGATTCATATTCATTTTCTCCAACGCATCTCCTAATTATCCCGTCACCACAAGTTTTGAACAAAAATGGATCTTCCCAAAAATACTGTTTAATGTCAAAGAAAAATTTCTTCTTTTGTTGGAAAGATAATCCTTCCGGAGCAATATTGGCTGCAAGATAATTAGCAATATCTGCATACCATGGCGACGTGACACTTTTTATTTGATAGAGATGTTCATCAGGGAAATCATCTCGTATACCGATAGTTTCACCTATAGGACCGTTTTCATCTTCAAGTCTCGATAGATGATCGACAACAAGGTTTTGTACTCCCTTTTTGTCTTTAATTTCTATATCAAATTCTTGTAACAATAAAACCCATCTAATGAGACGTGGTTTTGCATCTTTTTTAGCAAATAAATACCTTAAAGCTGCATGGTCGGTATAGATAATAACTTTCGAACCTAACAAGTATGACCTAAACTTATCGCATGCAAAGACTACAGCTAACATTTCTTTCTCTGTTGTGGTGTAGTTCAATTGTGCACCAGACAGTGTGTGACTTGCATAATAAATGACATGAAGTTTCTTATCCTTCCTTTGACCTAAAACACATCCGACAGCTAAATCACTTGCATCACACATAATTTCAAAGGGTAAATCCCAATCGAGTTTAGCAATAATAGGTGTACTGACTAAAGCTGTTTTCAATGTTTCGAAAGCTTTAACGCAATCTTCATTAAAATCAAAAGTTGAATCTTTCATGAGTAAATTAGTGAGTGGTTTGGAAATTATAGAAAAATTCTTAATAAATCTTCTGTAAAAACCGGCATGTCCTAAAAATGACCTTACTCCCTTAACAGTAGTTGGAGGGGGTAATTTTTCTATTGCAAAAGTTTTTGCTCTATCCACTTCTAATCCTTTTTCATATATTTTGTGACCTAAAACAATTCCTTCGTCAACCATGAAATGACATTTTTCCCAGTTTAATACTAAATTTGTTTCTTCACACCTAGACAAAACTTTATCCAAGTTTTTTAGGCATGAATCGAAAGAATCTCCATAAACTGAAAAATCATCCATAAAAACTTCCATGATATCTTCAATGAAATCATTAAAAATTGCAGTCATACAACGTTGAAATGTTGCAGGTGCGTTACATAGACCAAAGGGCATTCTCCTATATGCAAATGTTTCGTAAGGACATGTGAATGTCGTTTTATCTTGGTCATCCGGGTAAATATATATTTGAAAGAATCCGGAGTAACCATCTAGAAAATAGTAGAAAGCATGACCAGCTATCCTTTCGATCATTTGATAAATGAAAGGAAGAGGAAAATGATCTTTCCTAGTTGCTTTATTAAGGTTCATATAATCTATACAAACTCTCCAACCAGTGGTGGTTCGTGTAGGTATTAATTCACCTTCTTCATTCCTTACAACTGTTATGCCTCCCTTTTTAGGTACACAATGGATTGGACTAACCCATTCACTATCCGAAATAGGATAAATGATTCCATTGTCTAGAAGTTTAGTAATCTCATTTTTTACTACTTCTTTCATATTCGGATTTAGGCGTCTTTGCCTATCCGCTTTAGGTGGCTTATCTTCTTCTAAGTGAATTCTATGCATTACAATGCTCGGGTTAATACCTTTTAAGTCTGAAATTTGCCAACCCATACTTCCTATCCTATTTCTAACAACTTCTTTCAATTTCTCTTCTTGAACCTGTGTTAACTTGTTAGAGATAATTATAGGTAGAGAATCGCCTTCGCCTAAGAAAGCGTACCTCAAATGACTTGGTAATTCTTTAAGTTCTAATTTAGGTGGAACTATAATCGAAGGCGGAACTGGTCCATCTTCACGAATCAAAGGTTCTGGGTCCTTATCTTCTAGTTCCTCACTCATTATAGGTTCTATTATTTCTTCTTTTTGAACAATGTCATTTACACATTCTTCAATTAAATCAAGTTTCATACAAGCGAAATCTTCCATAGGATATTTCATAGCTCGGTTCATATCGAACTCAATCTTATCATCTCCTATTCATAAAACTACTTTCCCTTCCGACACATCAACTAGAGCATGTCCCGTGTTCATGAACGGTCACCAAAGATTAGCAGACAATTAACGTCATAAGCAAAATCTAAAATAACAAAATCGGTAGGAAAAATAAATTTGTCAACTTTAACTAAAACATCCTCAATTATACCATATGGTCTTTTAGTGGTTTGATCCACTAATTGCAAAACCATATTGGTACGTTTGATATCTTCTTCTAAGCCTAACTTATTAAAAATAGATAATGGCATCAAGTTTATGCTTGCTCCTAAATCACAAAGACAACTTGGGAATTCAATATCTCCCAATTTACACGGAATGGTAAAACATCCGGGATCTTTGAGTTTGGTGGGCAAAGTACTTGACACAATTGAACTGCAATCTTCAGTTAGTGAAATGGATGAAATTCCTTCCCAACTGATTTTCTTCGAAATTAAATCTTTGAGGAATTTGCGTAATCGCATCCATAAACGTCAAATTAATATGCAAATTTTTAAGTTTGTCTAAAAATGTTAAAAGTTGTTTGTCATAGTCCTTATTGCGGACTTTGTGTGGAAAAGGTGGTTTGGGTACAAAAGTTTTTGTACTAGAGTCAATTGGTGCATCTTTTTGATTTAATGTATCTTCTTTGGGCTTTGGTAAATCAGTTCCAGGTAAAGTCGAATTTCTGGGCATTTTCGGACCTAAGTAATTTTTCCCTGAACGAAGAGTGATAGCCTTTACATGCTCTTTCAGATTTTCTTCCGTATGGCTTGGAAGACTTCCCTCTTTGCGGGATGGAATTGATTTAGCGAGTTGTCCAATTTGAACCTCCAAATTATGGATGCTAGATGGTTGGTTTTTAATAAGCTGATCGAATTTATTCTCGATCCGTTTAAAACCATCGTCGTGATTACTTATTTTTCCGCTCATAGCATCAATAAATTTGTCGATTTTAGAAGATAAAGTGCTAATCGTATCTCGTGATTGATTTTGATAATTAGCAGTACGATTTTGATTAGCATTAGCATTATTATTATTATCTCTCCAGTTAAAGTTAGGATGATTTCTCCATCCAGGATTATATGTGTTGGAATAAGGGTTATTGGTTTGGTTTTGCCCTTGGACAAAATTTACCTGTTCAATTTCGCTCATACCTTCATAATCCACATCCGTTTGGATTGGCTTACCATTAGGATCACACGGTGCCTTAAACCTATCAATTTTGTGCGATAAGGCAGAAAACTGGGCTTGCAACATCGCAACTGGATCAAGATTCACTATACCTTTAACCGATGACGTTGTTGAGGATGATGGTTTTGCTACTGGTATGTGTCCACGTTCCGCGGGCCACATACTGTTGTTGATTGCCATTTCCTCCAAAAGTTCTCTTGCTTGGGTAGATGTTTTCTTCATGAATAACCCTCCAGACATAGCATCTAATGAACCTCTAGTTGTAGGATTTAGTCCATTATAAAATGTTTGCATTAAAAGTTCAACGGGCAATTGGTGGTGTGGGCATAAACGTTGAAGTTCTTTAAAACGTTCCCAAGCCTCATAAAGAGTTTCATTATCATTTTGAGAAAAATATGTTAACTCTTTTATGACTCTTGCTGTTTTTGCTAAAGGAAATTTTTTTGATAAAAATGCTTGGGCTAATTGCTCCCAAGTCTCAAATGATGCGGCTGGCATAGAAGTTAACCACTCTTTGGCACGATCCTTCAAAGTAAAAGGAAAAATGCGAAGTTTGATTGCTTCTGCAGTCACGTCAGTAATTTTAAAAGAGCCACAAATTTCTAAGAAATATGTCAAATGGGTATTAGGATTTTCGTTAGGTAACCCGTAAAATGTTACGTTATTTTGCAACATATTAAGCAATGTTGGCTTAATTTCAAAATGGTGTGCATTAATTTGGGGTCTAACTATACTATTTGTTACGCCGGCCACTCTTGGCCTAGCGTAATCCATGAGTGTAGCCATAATTTCTGGCTCGGTAACTCTGGTTTTTATTGGGGTCTTGTTTTTGTTTTTGGTTTTGTTTTTGTTGTCTCTCTTGTTCTTTTTAAGAGTCCTTTCAATTTCTGGGTCAATAGGATCTGGTGACGTGCCTAAACTTCGAGAACTGCGCATGAACCTGCAATTTCGCACGAACCGAAACTACCTACAAAACAGAATTTGAAAAATAAATATGTTAGTAATTTGAAATAAATAAAATATAAAAGTTTGAATAAGTATAAATAAACCTAGATTCGAAATAAAATACGAAAAATCTAAATTTTTGTCAAAAATTTTGGCGTTCCCCGGCAACGGCGCCAAAAACTTGTTGAGCGATTTTCGCAAGTGCACGGTATACGCTTGTAGTAATAAAAGATATCGATCCCACAGGGAACGTTTTTTAACAAAAACTTATTTTGAATTGGTTAAATATACTTTTAAGATTTATAATAAGGAAAATCGTTAAATCGGATTTGGTTTTGAAATTGCTAGAATGAGAATTAGATTAGAGTATGAAGATGTTAGAAAATACTTCTGATTTAAGAATGAATTTGCAAGACAGGAACGTTTAGTACTTTTTAGAAAAGTAAACAAATATATTCGTTTGCATTAAGCAAAGAAAACAACTTTAAACTTTGTATAAATTATAACGATGAAATAAATGACGGAACCTCTAATTTTTAGGCTTTGAACTGTAGTCAATCCTCCTACGGTCAGGTTAGATTGCTACCTTAACCAAATTAAAACTCTTTCGAGATAGAAATTTGTCTAAGTTGTTCAACAAAGTTTCCTTGTAAAGATTTTGAATTAAACTACGTTTTAATGAAAACACCAGCAGTCCACTTCGGATTCTTTACCAAAGTGCTGCATAAAAATCTATCGAATAGAACGGACTTTATTAGATGAAATATAAATTGATACAAGTTTACAGAGAACAGGGAGCATGGAAACATTCTACGACTTGCAAGTGAACGGGTTGTCAATCCTTTCCTTGGGTTTCCTTAGAGTTTGTCAGACTCAGGGCGGATCCTCTACTCAATCTTCTCGTTGAATCTTCGTAATAGAGACTGGTCTATCTACTACCAAAATGTAAACTAAATTTGAACAATGTCTAAACGCTAATGTGTTTGTTATTATTGAATAAACAATGTGTGTACATCATATTGCTTTGAACAGAAATGAAAACTAAATTCTGAATCACTTGACTCGGAATTTCTGCATAAATTCTATACTAATCTCTTTCTTCTATATATCTTCAACTCTCCATCAACTCTTTATTTATAGATGTTGAAGAGTCTTGATTGAAGTGTCGTGTCCGTTGTGAAGGATCGTATCCGTTGTGAAAGGACGTCTTTATCCACCCGAACGAACGCGTTTCGTCGAAAACGAAAGTGTGCAATTGGCTTATACAGATTTTCTGCTCTTACCGAGAATATTTAATTCTCGGTCGAGAATGGGGGAGCATCATTTTGGTCTTCGAACGAAGCGAAGGAATTTCTGAAGAACGCGTGTCGCGACCGAGAATTGTGGATTCTCGGTCGCGGCTTCCATAAAATTCCCTACCGAGAATTTGTTTCCTCAACCGAGAATTTGACTTTTCTTCTGTTTCTGACCTCGTCTTTGTCCTCGCCTTGGTGTAATTTGATCTTCGTCGTTTTTAACTCCTTTTGTAGGCTTTTTATTCTGTTTTTGATCTCTTTTCGTTCCTATTTGGATTTTACTAAATATTTAGGTACCTTGTAAGAAAGAAACATATTCGAGAGTAAAAGCATTCTAAACAGATATAAACAGCACAAATTCGTAGCAATATTGATGTAATTATTGATGATATTTTAGGTATATTTTGGGCTTAACAAGAAGAACGAGAAGAAATCAAGATAATCATGTTGATAGTCCATTCTTTGATGACGAAGAAGAAGAAGATACTGGTCGTATGCAAAATCACGGGTTTTCACAATCTGCTTCTGAAAATCCTGGTTTAGTGCTAATCAACATTCAACTTACAGGTACTAATTACTTGTCATGGAGCAACGCAATGATTCGTGTTTTGACAGCCAAAGGAAAGCTTGGCTTTATCCTTGATGATGAAGAAGTTCCAGAAGTTGGTTCGGTTGAATATAAACGCTGGCAAAAAACCGATTGTTTGGTATCTTCTTGGATAGTCAATACCATATCCAAAGAAGTTTCCGAAGGATTTTTGTACATTGTTTCCGCAAGAGATTTATGGAAGGAGTTAGAAAGAAGGTTTGGTGATAGTAACGGCCCAATGCTGTACAAGTTGAAGAGGGAAATCAGTTTCTTTCAACAAGGTAATTTCTCTGTGATGATTTACTTTAACAAGTTAAAGAGATACTGGGATGAATTGTTGATGTTAAGGCCTATACCTAAATGTCAATGTAATGCTGCAAGAAACTGTGTGTGCAATGCCTTTAAAAGGATTGCAGATATGACTGAAGAAGACTGTTTGATACAGTTCTTGATGGGTTTGAATGATCAATATGATCATGTGAGGAGTCAAATCCTATTAATGGATCCTTTACCAAATATAAACAAAGCATACTCTATGATTCTCAGAATTGAGAAGCAAAATGAGATTTCTTGTGATCAGAATGTTGAACTGGCCAATTTTAGCAAAGTACAATCTTCAAAGAAAGATAAAGGTAAAGGAAAGAAGGACTCAGATGAGAAGTTTTGTGACCACTGCAATAATTCAGGACACACTAGGGATTCTTGTTTTAAACTTATTGGGTATCTAGAGTGGTGGAAAGACCCAAAAGTTAAAGGAAAGAAGGGGAACACTGGTAATGCATGAGCAAATGCAGTCCAAACTTTTGGAAATTATGATCAGAGTGGGTCAGATGACGATCTTAATGCAGGGGAGATGAAAAAGATGATGCAAGAGATGTATAGAATGATGAAAGGCAAAGCAGCTTCAAGTTCAAATATCCAGTATTGTCAAGATTCTCCACTGCAAGAATTCAATGCTTTTGCTTTTGCTATTTTTCATAAGGTAATCAACAATTTCAATCTACTGATATGAATTATTGGATTGTTGATAGTGGGGCTACCACTCATATGTGTTCAGAGAAAAAATGGTTTTCTACTCTAAACACATTACAAAATTCCCAATAACGGAACTGCAAAGTTAGTTGATTCAAAGGGTATTGTTAGTTTGCATTCTAAACTACAACTTGAAGATGTATTATACATACCAGGTTTTAAATATAACCTGTTGTCAGTTGGCCAATTGTTAAAGCAGGCCAAAGTAGAGATATTGTTTTCTGCAAATTGCTGTCATTTGCAAGATATCACTACACATGAATTGTTAGTTGTGGCATGGTTAATAGATGGACTATATTTGTTAGATGGAACTTCCTTCTCAAATCAAGTACTAGACATATTTCAAAAGTGTAATGTAGCAGAATTTACACATTCTAGTCATTCTGATCCTGATATTTGGCACTTGCGCTTGGGTCATGCATCTTTTGATGCTCTCAGTCACATAGGGCCTATTGATCTTAAACATAATTCAGCAAGATGTGAAACATGTCCTTCTGCCAAAATGCATAGGTTCTCTTTCAGTCACAGTGAAATAAAGACATATAGTGTTTTTCAGCTAATTCATACATATGTATGGGGCCCATATAAGACACCAACTTTGACTGGCGCTAGGTATTTCCTAACTCTAGTTGATGATCACAGTAGAGTCACCTGGATAGTGATGATGAAGTGCAAAACTGAGGTTTTTAAGGCATTAGAAGCGTTCATCAAGATGGCAGAAGTTCAGTTCCAGTCTCATGTTCAATGTATCAGAAGTGACAATGGAGGTGAATTCATCAACAAGGAATGTAATGAACTGTTCCAGAAGATGGGCATTCAACATCAGACAACATGTTCTTACACTCCACAGCAAAATGGAGTTGTAGAACGAAAACACAGGCATTTGCTGGAAATTGCAAGAGCTATTATGTTACATGCAGGCATACCAGTTCAATTTTGGGGAGAAGCCTTACTCATGTCTGCTTCTATAATCAATGTTCTTCCCAGCACAATTCTTAATTGGCAGGCACCCTTTACAAGATTATATGGTAAAGTTATTGATTACTCATTTTACCATGTATTTGGTTGCTTGTGTTTTTATAAGATTTTTCCTGTGGAAGACAAACTGAGCACCAGAGCGCATAAAGGAATTTTTTTTGGATTTACCCCTGGAAAGAAAGGATATAGGTTATATGATATTGAAAAGAATAGCATAATAACATCTAGAGATTTTTTATTTCAAGAAGATGTTTTTCCTTTTATAACCCATATCAATGCAGATCATAACATTGTAGTTAATGTAGAAAGTTCAGCTGATGCAGGCATCTTAGGTGATATAACTCCTGCAAACTTGCCAACGAAAGAAACCACCTCCCAGGACACTTTTGTCATACCATCTACTACAACCTTAATTCAGCCAATCTCTCCAAGAAAATCCACCAGAACAAGTCAACCACCTACCTGGTTAAAAGATTTTGCTTTTACCAGTTCTCTTTCCCAAATACTTCCAATTACAGTCTTTACTTCCTCTCATAAGGCATTCTTGACACAACTAGCCCAGTATAAAGAACCCAAAAATTATCAAGAGGCTGCAACTACACCTGACTGGGTTAGAGCTATGAATGAGGAATTGGATGCTCTTGAAAGAAACAATGCCTGGGAGATAGTGGATCTCCCTACTGGAAAAAGACCTTTTCCATCCAAGTGGGTTTTCAGAATCAAGTACAAACAGAATGGGCAGGTTGACAGATTTAAATCACGTTTGGTAGCTAAGGGGTTTAATCAAATTTATGGAGTGGATTTCAATGAGTCTTTCAGCCCTGTAGCAAGAGTTGTTACTGTTAGAGTTTTTCTTTATCTTGGAGCATGTAGAGGATGGCCAATTCATCAAATCGATGTAAATAATGCTTATTTACATGGATTAGTTGAAGAAGATTTGTATTTACAGCCACCACAGGGGTATACAAAGGCTCCAAAAGGTAAAGTGTGCAAACTTATCAAGTCACTTTATGGTCTAAAGCAGGCAGGTAGAGCTTGGCACAAGGAACTCACTAACACACTTTTGAACTATGGATTAAATAGATCAGTCAATGATCATTGTTTGTTTATAAAGCAAGAGAAAGATTATTTTCTGGCATTGCTCATATATGTAGATGATATTCTAATCACTAGTTCATTTATACATCATATTGAAGCAATCAAAACACATCTACATAAATTGTTTACAATTAAAGATCTTGGAGAAGTCAAGTATTTTCTGGGAATTGAGATAGCCAGGTCATCAGAAAGGATTATTGTTGTCTCAGGTGAAGTATATTACTGATATGCTTGCAGATACAGGCTTGTCAAGTGCATCGGCCGTTCCTAGTCCTTTACCTTCTGGTATTGTTCTTACTGATTCAGGAGACTTATTGGAATCACATGATGTTTACAGGAAATTAGTTGGTAAATTACTATATCTTGGATTCTCAAGGCCAGATATAGCATATCCAGTCCAACAGTTAAGTCAATTCATGAATGCTCCATGTGAGCATCACCTGAAAGCAACTTTGCATATCCTCAAATACTTAAAAGGAACTTTGAATTTATGGATTATCATATCCCACAGAGAATAACGGTGTCCTTACAGCCTTCTGCGATTCTGATTGGGGAGGATGCTAGAAAACCAGAAAATCTCTTACAGGATATTGTGTATTCATTGGTAAATCACTTATCTCATGGAAAACCAAGAAGTAGGCAATTGTTAGTAAATCTTCTGCAGAAGCTGAGTATAGAAGCACAACCTCTACTTGTTGTGAGTTAAAGTGGATCTCTTACCTGTTAGCAGATTTCAAATTTTAAGTTACTTATCCAATTACTTTATCATGTGATAGTCAATCTGCCATAGCAATTGCAAAAAACCCAGTCTTTCATGACAAGATTAAACACGTTGAGATTGACTGTCATTATGCCAGAAATTGTGTTGAAGAAGGATTTATTACTCTTACACATGTAAACACACATCATCAGCTAGCAGACATCTTTACTAAGCAGCTCAGCCACAATCACATGTTGCCTTCATTATCCAAGATGGGACTTGTTCTGTTATCCCAAGTATCATCTTGAGAGGGGGGTGTTAACATTACACTCATATTTCCATATTGTTCTTCATCATAGTTACAGTACATCTCAATATAGCTGATACACTCTTACTCCAGCTGTCAATATACAGTTACAACAACTAACTGTATCCCATCGTTACTCTTCTTCGTTCAATATAAAAACACATCCCTGTGTAAAATGTAAATCATCTTGTTAGATCAATTATGTAAAGTTCTTGAGCAACTACTTGAATTCATTTCCATTATTCTCTGTAATTCTCTGTAACTTCAGTATTCATCAAATACAATTCCCTTCTATTGCTTATAAGTTTTACTAAACAAGTTCACACAATCTGCTAGTCAAATCAGCTAGTCAAACCAGTTAACTAAAAAAGTAATTAACTAATAGCTAATATAATCAACTAACAACTAATTGCCAAACAGATCCTATGAACTATATTGTGCAAGCAATTCATGAGTTAACTGCAACCTTGGAGGCTGCTCATTTCCAATTTGAGAGCCGAAAGAGTAATAAGGAAGCCCATGGGCTAGCAAAGTGGGATTTACTCCCTCAAGTTTGAATGGAGGCCTTCCCTCTTGGTTTTTCTTTAACCTGTGTTGTTAACAATTCTATATCTGTTTAATGCAAGTGAATTTTATGATAAAAAAAAATTAATGAATGTTTACATAATATCTCAAAATAAAGGGAAAGAATCAAAATTAATAGTGTCAAATATTAAATTTTAACTAGCCCCAAAATCGAATAGTATTGAATAAAATAAAATGTAGACATGGGTTGATTTAATTTGGAATCAAATGGAAACTAGAAGAAATATAATAGGAAAGTGGAATAGTATATTTGTTTGGTTTAATCTAAAATTTAAAATTGAAATCTTTTTTTTTTTTTGAAAAAAAAATTGAAATCTCTTGAAAAAAATGAGATAGACACCATGGTTACTTTGTCTTTTTTTTTTTTTTTTTTTACTATTAAATGATGACTTTGTTTTTTTTATTGGATTAATTTTTTATCACATTATCCAATGGTAAAAAAACAAAGTAATAGTTACTTTGTTAAAAACAAAGTAACCATAGTTTTTATCTGAATTTATTATTAATATGGATAAAGATTATAATAATAAAATATAATTCATATGATATTTTTATATTTTTATTATTTTCATTTTGTTGTATATATTTAATTATAAAAATAAAATATCACTTTAGCACTGGCACTTCCATCATGTGCGAAAAGAACTTTTCGCTGGAATGTTGCTTGATCGGCCGAATTGAGAGAATAAGCATGAAATTCGTCTAAATAGTTATCGATGCGCATTAAATCAAATGTTGAATCTGATCCAAAAGCTCGATATACGTTGTTGGTCCCTGTGTACAATCTGATGCCAAAATCAGTATGAATATCATGTAAATATTATAAAAGAATCTAGAATATGTCCTAAAATGAGAGAAATGTGTTTTTTTTTTCCTTTTATAAAGGTCCCAAAAGGTGAGAGTACCTTGTTGTCTCTAAATGAGGTGGTGGTTGTAAGTCGGTGTGGAGAGTGAGAGACTTCAGGATCCAAATAATTATATTAAAAAATAATAATTGAGCCAGTTATGATTTATAAAAAAATTCATAGTTTAAATTTTTATCATTTTTATTTTTAAATTTAAAGTATAATAGAATATAATTATTGAAATTTGTTATCTTAATATTTTTTAAAATTTTATTTGGTGACCGATAATCATTGTATCATTTTTGTTGATAAATATTAAATTTCCAATATAAAACATGCCAGGTTTATACTATGTATGTGTAGTTAAGTTTATAATATTTTTTTATTATTATTGTTATATAAATTTTAAGTTAGATTAATGTTTTAGTTATATATAAATTTGTGAAAATTGAAATATCAAGATTTGGAGACCAACCTTAATTTTATTTTTTATTTTAATAATGTATCTTATTAATAATTTGTTTTCTTCCAGACTATATGTTTATAATTTTATTTTTAAATAATTTATTATATTTATGAATTATGTTTTTATGTTATATGTGATTATATTAATTTAAGATTTTTCTGTGTTTGAACAAATCTAATTAATGTTTTGTTTATATTTTTTAATTTCTTTCTTCTTTAATAATGTAAGGGCATTCTGCGCAAATTTTTTAAAAAAAAAACAAATGTCATATGAATTATATTGTCTTATTATAATCATTATCCATATTAATAATAATGAAGAGAATCATTATTTTAAGATAATATATTCAATTTTAATTTTAGATTAAACCCAATAAAATTACTATTCGGATTGCCTATTATTTTTCTTCTGATTTCCATGTCAATTCCAAATTAAATTAAGAGTTTCTACATTTGTTATATTCAAAATTCGGTTTTCAGCTAATTAACTTTTAATGTTTGATTTCATAAAAAGAAAAAAAAAACTTTTAATATTTGACACTATCAATTTTGATTCTTCCCTTTTATTTTGAGATATTATGTAAACATTAATGAATGAAATTTAATTTATCTTTTCTAAAATAAATTATTTTACAAAATACTTTCAATTTTGATTTTTTCCTTTTATTTTGAGATATTATGTAAACATTCATGAATGAAATTTAATTTCCAAAATAAATTATTTTAGGAAATACTATCAATTTTGATTCTTTCCTTTTATTATACATGGTAGAGAATAGAGTATAGATGTTAGGGTTTGATTAATTAGGAAACACTAAGGTCGGCTTATTTGGGAATATGAAATTTCTTATAACCAAAAAATAAAAATAAAGTGTGCTTTTTTTTTAATGTTAGATATTTTAAAAGTAATTTTATTATTTATATTATAAATGCTATAAATATAGCTTTAATATTAGCAAGTTCAACTAACTTTTTGTTATAATTATAATTTATATATTCATGATTTTTTTTATTTCGATTATATTTATGTGATGCTCATTCATTAGTATCGGATCTAAAATATGTATGCACATATGGAAAAAAAGGTTCAAAAAATAGTTTGTATATACATATTTTTATTTGATGTAGAACATGAATTTTTTTTTTTTAAACTTTTTATTTTCAAAGGATGTACATACTTTTTTACTTTATTGTCTTTGTTTTGTTACTAATGAATGATAACTTACGTATTGATAAAATAAAAATAATAAGATTTATGATTGTGTAAAGTGTTTTGATAATAAAAGTTGAAAATTTGCCAAATTTTCAACCATAGCAAGTGACCAAACTTTTTAATATTGGAATTATAATTTTACCATTTGCAAATTGCAACGTAATGGACCTGATGGGAAGGAATGTAGTGAAAAGGTATTAGAGGTAAAATTGGTATGAATCTGAAATTTCTGGGTAGGAACGTATTGAAAAGGTAGAATTAGGCTGGTAATTACTTATCAAAAAAAGAAAAAAACTTAATAGAGTTTGATTAGGAAATAGAGTACTAGTTCCTAATTGGATTAGCGATAATGACTGCTTATAAATAGAAGGCGAAGGTAGAATATCTCAACTCTCCCTCCTCCGATAAACAAAACTAAACACAGAGAAATTAAGCCCTATTTTCTCCCAATTAATTAAGAATGTGGAAAGTTGCAGCTCCTTCGGAGTATCTAGCGATCACTGGATCAAATATCAAAGACATCAAGCTAGCCAAGAAGGCTTTTGTTTGGCCATTACAAAAGTGCACTCGCTTCGATATTTCTCCGGTTAACTACACTTTCGAAGTTCAAGCTATGAGCGCCGAGAAACTCCCTTTTATTCTTCCTGCTGTCTTCACAATCGGTCCTCGCGTCGACGATCCGGATAGTCTAATTCTTTACGCCCGCTTGATTTCTCACCATGATAAGCAGTCCAACCATGTCATTGAGCTTGTCCAGGGCGTTATTGAAGGCGAAACCCGTGTCTTGGCTGCTGCTATGACTATGGAAGCTATCTTTAAGGGTACCAAAGAGTTCAAGCAAGAAGTCTTTGGAAAAGTTCAGTTGGAGCTCAATCAATTTGGATTGATCATCTACAATGCTAATGTTAAACAACTTGTTGATGTTCGAGGCCATGAATATTTCTCTTATTTGGGCCAGAAAACTCAGATGGAAGCTGCCAATCAAGCCAAGGTACATAATTTTCTCATTATCTGCTTGGCTGTTTGGAGTTTTCTTGTTCATTTAATCTAGTTCAATTTCTATGATCATCAATTCCGAATTCCGCCTTTTTAAGCAATGATTACGAGAGTTTGTATTTTAATTTGTTTTTAACCTCGAGTCGAGTGTAATGCACATTCGCATCAGAATCAGAACACAAGGTTTTGTATAATCTGACAATTGATGTTGATTATTTATACATGTTGAATTTAGATTGATGTTGCTGAAGCAAGGATGAAGGGTGAAATCGGATCCAAATTTCGGGAAGGACAAACAACACAAAACGCAGCGAAAATTGATGTAGAAACAAAGATTGCATCAACACAAAGGCACGGAGAGGGTAGGAAGGAGGAGATAAGAGTGAATACTGATGTGAAAATATTTCAGAATGAAAAAGAGGCAGATGTAGCAAAGGCCAATGCTGAACTGGCAACAAAAAAGGCTGGGTGGGCTCAGGATTCTCAACTAGCTGAGGTTGAGTCTGCCAAGGCTGTTGCTATAAGAGAAGCTGAGTTGCAATGTGAGGTTGAAAGGAAGAATGCTTTGGCTCAGACTGAGAAACTCAAGTCCGAACTGCTCAGTAAGGCCACTGTGGATTATGAGACCAAGGTACATACATACATATTTATTTTCCTTTGCAATTGCCAATTCTACCTTTGGCACTACTTATATATGAGTTTGAGAATGCATAATGCATATATAGGTGCAAGAGGCAAACTGGGGGCTTTACAAGAAACAAAGAGAAGCGGATGCTGAGAAAGCCCTAGCAGAAGCAGCCTTCTTCGCTCGTCAACAAGCTGCAGAAGGAGAGCTGTACGCAAAGAAGAAAGAAGCAGAAGCAGAGAAAGCCAGAGCAGAAGCAGCCTTCTTTGCTCGTCAACGAGCTGCAGAAGGGGAGCTGTATGCCAAGAAGAAAGAAGCAGAAGCAATTCAAGCCTTGGCTCAAGCACAAGGATATTACTTAAGCACTTTGCTAAAGCAATTCGATGGAAATTATGCTGCATTGAGAGATTACATAATGCTTGAGAAGAATATGTTCCAAGATATTGCCAAGATAAATGCTGAGGCACTGAATGGGTTGCAGCCCAAAATTAGCATATGGAACAATGGCGGCGGCATGGAGACTGCTAAAGGTGGTCTTGGAGGTATGAAGGATATTGCAGGTGTGTACAGCATGTTGCCTCCTTTGTTCAAAACTGTACATGAGCAGACTGGTATGGTGCCACCAGCTTGGCTTGGCACTTTGACTGATGCTTCTGCTGATTCTGATTAATTAGCCTTTTCTTCTTCTTTAATTTAATTTCGTTATCATTTATCCATAACTACATTTGTTTTCTTTAGTACAGCTGCAAATGAACTTTTTCAAATATTTTTGAGTTTGATTATCTGGTTTGTGAGTTTGGGACTGGAATAAAAGGAATTGGATTTTGATAGAATTTTCAAAGAATGTTTTGTTTCATAAATACAGTATATTGAAAGGAATGTTCTTCGGATTCTAGTTTTATAATTTATGTTGGTAGTTAACTTCTTTTAGATGTAATTGTGCAGAATGTCCTCCATTGTTCAGTTAATTAGCTAAAAGAAGAAAGTACGCTACGGTAACTGAATGCTTACTGGCATAATTATGCATGTTTGTGGAGCCTGCCTCAACCTCAGCTAGTAGTCACAAAGTTAATTACTTTCCTTGGTTGCAGGAATATAGATAATTATAGTATAAACATGATGGTTCTGTAGCACAGTTCGCTGATCTGGTCACTCTCAACGTTAGATTAGATTAAGACTTATTAACATTCTAAGGTTTAAATCTAATAAACTGAAATCTAACTGTGAGTGGTCAAAATTCATTTGGTGAAGGTTCAAGGTTCATGTGACTACTTGTAAGAGTTTTACTTGTCCAGGATATAAGTTCTCCTGATGATTTGAAATTCAACTTTCAAACCAAAATGTTGTTGAATTTTGAACACAAGCCATATAAATTTATCAAAGTTCACATTAGTTTATTTTCTTTCTTTTTGTTCACAAATGATTTTTTCCTTTATTTACATTCTACATTTTTCTTATAAATGCCAATGACCATATATTGGCATATGTTTTGAGTATCCAAATAATTGACACTCAATTACTAATTTGAGTGATATTCAACTGTGAGGTTTTCGGTGTATTAGAGTTAAGGGTTTTGTAGTGCGATTTTCTTCTTTCTTTTGTACCACTTTTGTTTTTCTAATGGAATAATTTCCAATCTCCTTCATACGTGGAATAGGTACACTGTCGAACCACGTAAATTTTTATGTCATTTATTTATTATTTTCTTTTATTTTCTTGTCAATTTATTTACCCAAATAAATATTTGGTTCTGCTGCACAGTTTTTCTCTAACAATGCACTTAGCGTACTACTATTTTTTTTTGGTTAAACACAAACCAAACTTGTTAAACACACACGTCAACAACAACATCTAGAACTGCTGGGAACGATACAACAGGTTTATTCTCCAATGAAAGCAAGAGACTTAGCATTTCTCGTAGCAAGGACAACCAAAACATTCAAAAAGCTGTGACAACAATTGTTTACTATAAAATACCGAAGCTTAAGAAGTAGAATAGCCTAAGCTACTATACTGAGCATGAAAACTGTTAAAATTCAACTTCACTCAAGTGTTATAGGAATGTTCAATTTTGACAAAATTGTTTAAATTAATTTAGATAACTTTAATAGCATATTTTTCCTCTAATTTATGTTTTATTGTTTCTTTAGTCCATGAAGTATCCACATCCCTGTTCACCGATATTTCAAAATCTACATTTTCAAAATGGAAGATATAATTCTCATTTGGTTTATGTGTTGTTTGCCGTTGGAAAATTAGGGTAAGAAAAAGCTAATGTAGTTCCCTAGTCACTGTGGTTCCCTAACTCCTCTAGTTCCCTAATTAGACATTTAAAATCTCATTTTTAATATAAAAAACAAATAATAAAAGAAAATGGAGTAAACAAACACCCTCATAGCCATTATTTTTGCCTCTCGGGTATAATTTTTCAAACTTTTTTGAGGTGTCGTGGATGAAAACAATACGACCCAAGATCCGAGCATACTCAAATCTGTTGGTCCCTTATAACGTGACAAGTTAGTTCCAATGGGGGATAGAAACTATTTAAAAATTTGTCCGTTGAGGCTGACTTCTTTTCTTATGAAAAGGTTTACACAGCGTCACTAAGTAGATTCAAGACACAAGCTTAGTCAACTTGTGACTAAGTCTGCTTCTTTACTTGAGTAAGGAAATAACACTTAGAGTCTATTGCTGAACTCAGCTTCTTAGTAAACTTAACTCAGCGTGAGTTCTTTACTTAGTCAGTTTTATAGCAAGCAATATATATTAAAGGAGTTTAAGGGTTAGAAAGATGTTACTCAACAGACTTATCCTGGTTCGGCCTCTCCGCCTACGTCCAGTCCCCGGAACTCATTCCGAGCTTTTTGAATTCTCTACTGAGCTCTTTAAAGGTAGAGCACGAAACCTTTTACAGATAGAAACTGAGTATAACAAGAGTACCTTCCTCTATACCTCTACAATAATATAGAAATTGGTGTAAGGTATTTGCTTTGCTTTTCTCACAGAAACTTCAAGTATGAATTTGGTCAGCGTTTCGACTAATTGAAAATCTGCATCGATTGAAGCAAATGGATGGCCTTTATATAGTGACACTTGAGGCACCTGGTCATTTCGAATTTCGAAATAACCGTTGGAGGAAAACGGCTTCCTGTCGTTGTCACTCTAGGCGTGCTCAGCGTCGTTGGCCAATAGGATTC
This sequence comes from Euphorbia lathyris, assembly GCF_963576675.1. NCBI lineage: Eukaryota > Viridiplantae > Streptophyta > Magnoliopsida > Malpighiales > Euphorbiaceae > Euphorbia > Euphorbia lathyris. The sequence continues at coordinate 65,920,462 of NC_088912.1, read as the reverse complement.
TTGCATCTTCTGTCTTCGTCAGTCCTCGGCAGAATGTTTCGACATTTAAGGAAAAGTCCACGAGACAGCTTCCTGCGCCTTCTGAACTTTTCCCAAAGTAGAAATACTTTGTCTAAAAGTTGAACATTGTCTGTCGCTGTCCAGACTGCATTGTCGTCCAACTCAGCAGCTTCCTCTTGAAGCTTTTGCTCCGAAGGCTTCTCGATCCTTCTTTCGTTGAGTCGTCGTTTTACTTGATACGGCTACGTTTTGAACTCTTGGGCCGAATGGTCTTGATGTGTTGACTTGGGCTTGACTTCCACTTTATGGACCTTTGGGCTTTTTAATCTTAATGTCTTGTAAACAATTAAACTCAACATTGAACAAACACATTAGTTGAATAAATCAAAGCATTTAAATTTAATGTGTTAGAATATTTTTATCATTACTTAAATACTTTTGTCAAATCAAAATCATGTGGAAAGGTGTTTCAACAAAATCAAGTTTCAACCTGTGCACAACTCATATGGAGTGGATGTAATAGTCTTGAAAGATATTAGATTTAGGAGCTGGTTATAAGCAAGATGTATTCTCAATAGAAAATGGGTAAATTAGCTTTAGTGATCATTGACCTGACCATTTCAATAAGAGTTATATTCCTCCTTTTAGCAACATCGTTTTGTTGCGGAGTATATGGAACGGACAACGAGTGTTTTATTACCTTCTCAACAATATAAAGTTTTGAATTCTTCAGAAAGATATTCTAACTATGGTCAGTTCTTAAAGTTTTAATTTTTTTTGTCCAATTGATTTTCAACAAGTTTCATAAACTTTATGAAACATCTTTGGACTTCAGATTTATGAGACATCAAATAGACGTAATCATACCTAGTATATTCATCTAGGAAAGTGATGAAATAGTAGGCCATGTTTTTAGCCCCCGCGTCCATTGAACCACATACATCTAAATGAATTAATTTCAATGGGTATTCCACTCTATTCTTTCTCCAAACGGTTTTTTTATGCATTTTTCGCTTAAGACATGCAAGAGGGGCAATTCAATCTTATTCAAGCTATCCAGTAAATCTTCCTTAGCTAACCAACTCATTTGATCTTGCCCAATGTGATTTACCGTAGAACCAACAATTTAACATTTATCATTCACATAAGAAGAATAATAAGTATAATGGAAAAAATATTTGTTTTTATAATTGTTCAATTTAACATCCAAAATAATTAAACCATTCGAAACAAAACCAGATCCAAATAGATCGAAAATAATCTTCCTATTGTTGAGTAGCTCTCTCACTTTGCATTTTTGAATTATTAAATTTCTTTAAGAGCATCCCAACTCTTTGTTCATAAATATAATAATAACTTTAATAATAAAAAAACAAATAAAGAGAACTATTAGAAACATTATTGGTATTTTGATGCCTTAATAGTTTTTTTTTTAATAATTTCTTAAGTAAGTTAAGAATAAATTGTTTACTTTTAGAGAATGGATTAAAATCATTATTGTGAAAATTAGACTGGTTGATTTCATCAGTTTGACTCCGAACCGTTTAGATTTTCATTCTGATTGATGTCGGTTTTGTATATATAACCGAGTTGGTTGAATGGTTTAATTCGGTTAGTTTTTTATCCTTGTTTAATTAAAATAAATAAATATGTGGAAGAGAAGATTCACACTTATTCACCAATACCACCATATAAATTTTACCACAAAATTAGCTTTTCACAACATATGTTTATATGTTACATTAATATTTAAATATTAAAAATTAAAAATATCATTTATTATTTACTTTTTATATATTTTGATAAATAATTTTTTTTAAAGGGTTCAATAAATATTATTAAAAATTAATTTATTTTTGCAATAAAAATAAAGTTTACTTAGTATTTAAATGGTTTAATGTAAATTAAAAGTCTAGTAAATTTCATAATGTAAATTAAAATATTGAAAAAAAATAAATTTTGTAATATTTTAATTTACAAAAAATTTTAAAAGTCTAGTAAATTTTATAATGTAAATTAAAATATATAGATATATATTATTTATGACATCATCCGGTTTGATTAATACGAATCAATCGGCTGAACTCATTGGATTAAACCCAAAAGAGGGTAGTTTAAGAGAATTATTTTCAATCTAATAATAGTTGAAAAATAATTCCTTTAGTGGTGGGATCTGTCCTAATAGTACAAAAGAAACAAAACAATTTTTTTTTTTTATCTTTTGTACCATTACAGAAGTCCCACCGTGATAGTGGTATCATTATGACGGTGTTCCTACTGTAATATGGTTGTTTTTAACTAACAAAATCATTACCGGGTTAATATTTTTTTAATGGCTGCTTTTTTTGTTTAACCCGAACCCGAACCCATAGTCCAATTTTCAATCCGCTCAACTTCAAAGTTCACATTGATTAAATTAGCTCTTTCTGGAAATTTTGATTGTGATAAGTTATGGCTCTGTCTGGTAAAGAGTTTTTTGGAGTAAAATTAGAGGTTTGAGCCACTTCAGAGGTTTTGAGTAGTCATATATCTCTAATAGTGGTGTTTGGTGAAGAGATGTTTGAAAAAGCTTATTGGGTCCAAAAAAACTCATTTTGAAAAAACTCATTTTATGAGTTTTTTCAACTAGCTTATTGCTCCATCTCTTTTTATGGACATTTTTACCCCTAATTAATATTATTTAATCTCAAATAAATGTTTTACCATATTCTTATTTGTCCTTTTACACAAACAGTTGTTAGCAATCAACTAAGAGAGTGTTTGTTTCAGCTTTTCGGAGGAAATAAAACATTTGGTTAGCTTTATATAACTGCAGGAAATATAGCATTTGATTAGGTTTATATAACCGCAATGTTTAGCATTTTCTCTGGAAGCTACAACATTATGTAGTGTTTCACGAAAAGCTCATATTTGAAGCTTTTCATAAATATATGTTTGTAGTTATCTGTTATTGAAAAATATTATCATTCTTATTTACACAAAATATGTTTATTATTTAATATTATTTATATTTCTATAACATAATTATCGGAAGAACAAGGTTTTGTTGCGTTCAATAAATTTTTTATTTTTTATATAGATTATTTTTATTAATTTGTGTAACACATTTTTTATTTTATAATAGGAGAAGTGCAAAAATACCCCTACCATTTATAGCTATGAGCAATTTTACCCTTAACATCTAAAATGATTTAATTATACCCCTAATATTGACAGCCAAAAAATAATTTTACCCCAACATTGACAAGTTGGGTCAATTTGATAAATAATTTATTAAATTGTCTTCTTGGTCATGAATATTGTCGTCTACACTCCACATCTGCACCATTTTATCATCGTTAGTAGCAGATCACAAACATATAATTAAACGTGAATTTTTTTTTTAAGAAAATAAAAAAATATATTGTCTTTTGTACGAGTTGGACAAAAGAAATTCAACTATTTCGTCGAATTTATAAATATTAATTTTCAATTTTATTATTAAAATTTCTTTTTTAGAACTACTGATACATGCAATCGGTGTAGAACATGAAATAAAATATTTATGTTTTCTAATAATATCTGAAATCGACCCAACTTGTCAATGTTAGGGGTAAAATTGTCCTTAGCTACTAACGTTATAATACAATTTTAGACGTTAAAAGTAAAATTATTGCTAGTTGTAAACGTTATGAGCATTTTTTTTCACATTTTTCCTTTCATAATTTCATCGTTGATTAATTTAAAACATGTCCATTTTAGACATTTTAAATCTAAATAGCAACAGTTCAATATAATTTTACCAAACAGTAGTAATTAAACAGCTAATAACAAACAGCTAACCGCGTACTGCAACCGCAAACAGCTAACTGCAACTGCAACCAAACAGGCCTTTTACCAAATAAGAGCTAATTTCCAAACAGGCCTATGCCTAATATTTTTTTATGAAATTTTATCAAAAAAAAAAAAATCTATGAAACAAATCCATAGGGGGATACATTCGTAAAAGCACTTCTGAATGTAAATCGGTGGGGGGACTGGTGGAGAAGCGGGAGAGAAAGACATTCGTACAAGAAAGGGAAACATCGTATGGTATGATTACCATAAATTTCGCAAGAATTTTGAAAATCGATGTGTATCTGCTGTCTTTGTATATTTCCAGGTAAAATTTTCGTTTACATGTATCAATAATTTCATATGCTTGCTTCTGTTAATGGTAAATTAATTTCGAGTTGATTTGGGTACATATTCAGTTTAACCTTTCTCAAATTCTTCTACTGCTCTTCTTTGGAAGTCAATTTTTTTATCTGGATTTTTGCTTATTTATTCGTTCTAGGCATTATATTTATGAAATTCTTGTATAATTTATTTGAAGGTGTGATGTTGTTTTCTGGATCAATGGATGAACAATTTGTTTAATTTTATCTGGTTTAAAAATGATTTTACTTGAATTCTTACTAATTGTTTGGTAATCTCAATTTTCTGAGTGTGGATGTGCAATATGGGTGTGAATTTTTGAGAACTGGTAGAGCAATCCTTTTCAATTTTTAGCCAGAGGCTGATTCCTTTAAGAGGGAGAAAGCACTTGTCTTGCATCTTCTAACTAGTATAATTTCTAGCTATTTGTTCAGGTGTAATAATTTATCTGTCATTTTATCTATGTATTTAGGTGAAAATTTATATGTTTGAGCAAGCATATTGTTAATTTTTATGTTGGATTTATCAGATATTTTATGATATACCTTGGTTAAAGCAAGAGAGGTATCTGGTTTTTGATGGATAATTTACCAGACCAACTGGTTTGGGAGATCTTCAGTAGAGTCGATAAAACTGTTGATAGAAATTCTGCTTCATTAGCATGTAAGCGTCTCCATGAAGTAGATAGTGAGCAGAGACAATCTCTCCGCTTTGGTTGTGGATTAGATCCTGCAAATGAAGCTTTAACTTCTCTCTGCAAGAGATTTCCTAACTTGGTCAAAGTAGAAATAACTTATTCGGGTTGGATGTCCAAGCTAGGAAAGCAGTTAAACGACCAAGGCCTCCAGATTCTCGCTAATAACTGCCCATATATGGAGGATCTCACTTTAAGCTATTGCACATTCTTAACAGATGTGGGTCTTTCTCACTTAGCTTCTTGTGCCAAGCTTTCAGCATTGAATTTGAATTTCACGCCGAGAATCACAGGTTGTGGCATCTTGTCTGTTGTTGTGGGTTGCAAAAAACTCATCGTTCTCCACCTTAACCGATGTCTCAATGTTACTAGTGGTGAATGGTTGGAATACCTCGGCAAGTTAGAGACGCTTGAAGACCTTTCGATTAAGAATTGTAGAGTGATAGGGGAGGGAGATTTGATTAAGTTAGGATGTAGCTGGAGAAAACTAAAAAAGCTGCAGTTTGAAGTGGATGCGAATTACCGATATATGAAGGTTTATGATCGGCTAGCCGTAGATCGATGGCAGAAGCAATTGGTCCACTGTGAATCTATGTTGGAACTCAGCCTCATGAATTGCATCATCAGCCCAGGTAGGGGACTTGCTTGTGTCCTGGGTAAGTGCAGGAACTTGGAGAGGATTCACTTGGACATGTGTGTTGGGGTACGAGACTGTGACATTATAAGCCTAGCCCAAAAATCGAGAAATCTTCGGTCAATTTCTGTCCGAGTTCCTTCGGATTACTCCTTGCCGCTTATGCTGAACAACCCTTTGAGATTGACAGATGAGAGTCTGAAAGCAGTTGCTCAAAACTGTCCAATGCTTGAGTCAGTCCGGTTATCTTTCTCTGATGGGGAATTTCCATCCTTTTCGTCATTTACATTGAATGGAATTCTTACTTTGATCGAGATGTGTCCGATTAGGGAGCTTGTTCTTGACCATGTGTATTCGTTCAACGATGTTGGGATGGAAGCCCTATGTAGAGCTGAGCACCTTGAAAGTTTGGAGGTAGTGAGATGTCAAGAAATAAGTGATGAGGGGCTGCAACTGGTAGGACAGTTTCCTCGGTTGTGCATATTACGGATGAGAAAGTGTCTAGGAGTAACAGATGAAGGGTTAAAACCTCTTGTTGGTTCGTATAAATTGGAAGATATGACTGTTGAAGATTGTCCTCAAATTTCAGAAAGGGGAGTTCAAGGAGCTGCAAAATTTGTATCGTTTCGACAAGACTTGTCATGGATGTATTGACCTCTCTTACTTATTCTTTGTAAATGCTTCTGCTACTTGTTGTATCATTCTTTTCTTGCTCCGTTGATTGTAACCTATTATGGGGTTTCTTCTGTTTTTTGAATTTTTCGCATTTTCTCATTTTTCATGGTTTTCGTATATTCTGCCTTTCTCCCTTATTTTACGTTTTCCCGTTTTCTGCATTTTCTCCGTCTTTTGTATTTCTTCCGTTTTTCGTATTTCTCTGTTTTCTGTGTTTTTCTCGTTTTTCATTTTTAATACATATTAAATATTTGGATAGTTAATAGCATGGTTTTAAAAACCGGACCGGACCGGCCGGTCGGACCGGGTTAGCCGGGAACCGGCCAGGCATCCGGTCCGGTTATGCTATATAGGGGTCACTGCAAGTGACCCCCTTCGAACCGGGTGAAATCGGAGACCCGGGATCAACCCGGTGACCCGGTTTCACCCCGGTTTTTAATCAATTTTTTCGAAATTGATCCAAATGCTGCTGATTTTATTTTGTGCGGGGTATTAGTGATAAAAAATTAAAACCTTCAAGGGCCAATTTCTAACTTCCCCACCTATTTCATTTTAGCAGACCGATTTTTCTTCATTTCCTCGACTCGTTCGTTCTCTTCCCTGGAACCCTAGCTGCTGCGATTTTGGGGGTTTCAGAATTCATCAACTGCTGTTGCGTCTGCCTCCGTCAAAGGCCGGCGATTTCTAAACCGACCACCACGCGACATCAGCTCTCCTCTCCTTCCTTTCTGAACCGACCACCACGACGATTTCCAGGTTTGTAAATGCTTCTTTTTTTCTGTTCCTGTTGAATTAAATTCTTTGAGTTTTTGCTGTGAAGGCTTATGTTTAATACTTGATTTGTTTTGAAGGATTGATATTGTTATGCTCTTTATTGGTTTATGTCATTGATTTATGTTCTTTATTGTTTTGAAGGATTGATATTATTATGTTCTTTATTCGTTTATGTCATTGATTTATGTTCTGATTTATGTTCTTTATTGTTTTGAAGGATTGATATTATGTTTTGATTTGTTTTTAAATATGTCATTGATTTATGTTCTTTATTGGGTTGTTTTGTTTAATGATTGATTATTGTAATACTTGCGTTTTGTTGCTTTTTGCTTTTTGTTTCTGCAATGCTTGTTGCTTTTTGTTTCTGCAATGTGCATGCTCGTGTGGGCTTGATTTTTGTTTTTGTTTAGTTTGTCAATGTTATCAATTTATTAGAATTTTATTTTATATATATAAAAAATATATATTATTTATGATGTCGTCCGGTTCAACCGGTCCAGACCAATCGATTGAACCCCTTGACCTTTGAACCCTTTGTCCCACCGGTGTAATGTCCGGGTAACTAATTTTTTTTTCAAATGAACAAGAATTGTATCTGAGGCTAATATTGAGAAATAGCTATTTTATTCTATTCCATGAACAAACAAAACTAAGGCGTACATGGATGGAATAAAATGAAATAAAATAAGTATTATTAAAATATGGTCTAATGTTCCTTGAGCATCTTTAATTTGTCCAAATTGGTCATTTTATCCTACAAACTCATCGAATATCCTATTTACTTCTTTAACTCCATAAAAATTGTATTTTTCAGCCCCTTAGTCATTTTACCCATTCTCAACTCATTGAATGTTCTATTTACCCCCTTAACTCCATAAAAGTGGTATTTCTTATCTCTTATTATGATCCTATTTAACCTCTTAACTCCATAAAAGTGATATTTCTTATCTCTTTATAGTGCAAAATTAATAGGACTTATTCAAATGAGTTTAAAAATATATTTTTTTAATATCAACTTTTTTATTTTGTTTTAATTTGATAATTATCAGGGCCGGTCCTGGGCTATGAAACGAGGGGCGCCCGCCTAGGGCCCATAACGATAAGGGGCCCAAAAAAATATTTTTATAGTGTATTTGTAAAATATTTTATAGTGTATATATAAATACAGATATGAATATATAATATTAAAAGTAATTGGTTCAGTTGGTAGGAGGAGTTATCTATTGATTTCATTTTAGCCCGAGGTTGAGGGTTCGATCCCCCTTCTTCACATTTTTTAATTACTTTCAAATATTTTTTTCCTCTACCACCTTATTTTATCACTATCAAATATATATTTTTTCCATTTATTGAGATTGAGAGTTCAAATCTCTTTCTACCAATTTTTTAATTACTTTCAAATTTTTTTTCCTCTACCATCTTATTTTATCGTAATTAAATATATTTTTTTCTATTTATTTTCTGTAATGAATTATTACTATAATTTTCAGGTTTCCTTAAATCTAAATTATCAATTTATATATTGTATAAAAAAATAGCTATTTAATTTTTTCTCATCACTATTATTATCTAATTTCAATTTTTTTCTTAAATTTAAATGTCAATTCATTCCCAAAAAAAAAAAAGTCAATATGTATATTCAATATGAAAAATAATATACGTATTTACTTCTTGTAATTTTACATGACACATATACTTGTTATTTTAGTACACAAATAATTCTAGTTAGTATACTCGTTACTACTGCACTACTAATTTAGCTTCCATATAGAAAATATTGCAATCTTAAACATAACGTTTACGAGTTGATGCAATTTCAAATCTAGTTGATTAAAAATGAGTTTTTTCTATTAACGTTAAAAATGAATTATTTCCATATTGAGTGACCAGAACGGTGGAGGTTGGAGTGAGGATAGAACAAGAAATTACACATAAAAGATCTCATTTTCGTCAATTAAGCTTGAAAATGTACCAATTGATAAACGTTAGGATAAAAATTATAATATTTTATTTATGAATGCTAATTGCTCCCTTCTAATAATCATATGACTAAATTAGTACCTTATTCCTTGTGATAAAAAAAATCATTCAGCCTCCAACTTAAAAATGTATATATGGGGGGCCCAAATTTATTATCTCGCCCCGTGCCTCTAAAAGGTCAGGAACGGCCCTGATAATTATATTGATTCTTCATGTGTTTATTACAATAATTAGATGATCAAAATTTAACTAGCCAAAAAAAGTTGAAAAGAGAAGGAATGAATAAAAGATACAAATAACAAGAACATTAATATAAACAAGTTAAAAACATTATATGTAGGGATAAGATACCAAAATAGGCCTATGGTTTTTAGGGAATATCAATTTAGGTTCCACGCACAAAATAGCACCAATATAGGTTTAACGTTTAAAAAATGGTATCAATTTAGCCATCGATAATGGATTGTAAGGGGTGAGAAATACCACTTTTATGAAGTTAAAGGGGTAAATATGATATTCTATGAGTTGGGGGGTAAATGGACAAGTTGAGAGGGGATAAGAAATACCACTTTTGTGGAATTAAGGGTGTAAATAGGACATTTGATTAGTTGAGTGTGTAAAATGACCAATTTAGACAAGTTAAGGGGGCCGGGAGAGCATTAGGCTTTCAAATATAGAATAGTATTCATTAGAAATGATTATTCTTTTGTTTGGCTAAAGGAATGAGATTATATGGAATAACTAATTTGTTGTTAAAAAAAACAACTTTACGTAATTTTCTATTTATTTTCACATTTTAATATATTATTTATGCAAAAAACGGAAAAATGCAAAAAAAACGTACAAACGTGAAAAACAAAAAAAAATGACAGTTAATATAATTTTACCATAGTTTTTCACGTTTCACTTTTTTAAGTTTTTAATTTTTTCACGTTTCACACTTTTATCATTTCAACCATTTTCATTTTTTTTTTACTTTTTTCATGTTTTATAATTTGTTGTTTTTCTATTTTTCACATTTTTTCGTATTTTTACCTTCTTTTTTTGCGTGAAACGTTATGAGAATATTGATTTTGTAATTAAAGAAAATATAAGTGATAAAATAGCTATTTTTAGGTCTAATTTAGGAATCTGTATTCTATCAATTATGGAATACAAATTCCATTAAATAGTTATTCCACGGAAAAATAATGAATCAAATGGTGGAATAATTTTTTTTTAGAAATAGCTATTCTATTTCATAAACCAAACATCTCTTAATATGTCGTTTGGTTCGTGGAATAGAATAGAATGTAATAGAATAGATATTCCATATGAATAAAATATGATGGAATAGAGGTATTTCTTAGGAATATCTATTCCTATATTTGGTTAATGGAATGCGATAAAAATGAATAGATAGGTTTATAGCCCAAATGATAATATTGCCCTAAAGTAAAAATTTTGTTATTTAAAAAAAAAATTATTGTTATTAACTATTCAAATATCTAACATATATTAAAAGCGAAAACCGGAAAACAGAAAAACGTGAAAAAACATAAGATGGGGAAACTTTAGAAATCGCAAAGTACGGGAAAAACGCAGAGTACAAGAAAAACATAAAAATATATGGAAAATAAGAAAAATACATAGGATATGAGAAAATGCAAGCAAATGAGAAAAATGAATAATACAGAAAAAACGAAAAAAATAATAAAAACAAAAAGAAAAAAACATAGAAAACGAGAAAAACATAGAACATGGAAAAAACACGACAAATATAAAAATACATAAATTATGTCCTTACAATCTAAACAATACTTAGTATATATGTATTTCAAAATCGGCAATTAAGGGCAATATCATATCACTAAAATTAAAATTGAAGCCATGGAGTCGCAAGGATCGAAGTAGAGGGCAATATCATACCAAAAATTGAAGTAGTTGGCTTAATTCATAAATTTTATCGAGTGCCTAGATTAATTTTGTCCAAGTTAAATTAGAGTTTTCAATTTGATAATAAACTAAGTTTAAGCTTTTTTTATCTTCTTATTTTGAAATATACATAAAAGCGTCCTAACTGGTATGATTTTCGGTCACGCAACTGTTCTGTTTTCGAGTTGGAACCAAACTCAGTTATGTTCAGCGCCTGCTAGTTCGTCTTCTCTTATTACCCATCCAGCTACTACGCGGTTTCCGCTTTCGTCTGCTTTATTGAAATGTAATATTGATGCTGTGATTTCTCAACTCAAGGCACTTCTAGTTTTAGTCATAATTAGAGATAATTCTAGTAATCTAGTCGATGCATCAGCTGAGCTTTTATCGTATTCTTTAGACCCCCTCATTGCTGAGTATCTAAGTACGTGGGAAGTATTAAGTTGGTTGAAATAGCACAATTTCAAAGATATTATCTTGGAATCGGATACACAAACATTTGCTAATGCTTTTCATAGTACAAATGAAATAGGTCTGTGTTTGGTTTTATAATCTCTAATTGTCAATCTCTTTGTACGGATATCATTAACTGTCGTATTAGTTTTATAGGCGATCAATAAATCGTGTAGAGCATACTCTAGTGAGAGCTGTCGGTTCTGAGTCTGGTTGTAGAGTTTGGGATGATATTCTCCTTCATTTTCTTGATAATGTTTTGCTTGATGATTTTTAACGGAGTTTCCATTTTCCTAGAATCTATGTACACATGATTTTGGTGCTCTTGAAATAAATGTATTTCTTAGACATTTTATTAAATTTGCCAAATTGAAAAGTCTAATTTAATTTAGTAATAATAACACATAGAAGGAAGAGAATTGCAGATTTTGATATTAAAATCGTTGATGAAACACAAAGTTTCCATTCTAACAGTAATAAAGGCAAATAACATGAAATATCCTTGTAATATTGTAATTTGTAATCCAACCTATAGACAATATAAACTCTATTATCCCCCTCAAGTTGTAAGAATGAGATTGACCAATCCCATCATCTCCACTGATTCTGTAAAAAACTCTTGCTGGTAAGGGCTTCATGAGTACATCAGTCAACTGCTAATTAGTTTTGACAAACAACAATAGAATAAGTCAACTTTGAACTTTCTCTTCTAAAAAATGACGATCAATTTCAATATATTTGCTGCACTCATGGAATATAGATTATGTGCAAGGTACACTGTAGATTTGTTATCACAATATAAAGGAATATAAAGGACTTTCCATATCCTGTGGAAACCCGATCATCTGAAGTAAATAGGTTAACCATTGAATTTCTCTGTTGAAATAATAAACTTATAATTAATAGAGTCTTTAATGTGGTTCGGTTTATTATCCAAGAGTCATTTCTGTATTGTATTTATAGAGTGTCCAAGAGTCATTTCTGTATCTGTGTCTGTATTTGCATTTATAGAGAGTTAATGTTGTTTACCAAGAGTCATGTTTGTAATCTATAAATACCTATCAATACAAAGTAGTAAGGCAAGAGAATTTTCTTCCATCAATTATACTCTTCCTCTGTTACCTGTGAAAGTTTATTTATTTGATCCAACAAATTGGTATCAGCGCCAGCAAAAATTCTCTACAATGATGAATGGAATGATCCCATACAAAATATCCACAATTATCAAAGGAAAACTATGATAATTGGTGCATTAGAATGAAGGCTTTGTTGGGTTCCCAAAATGTATGAGAAATGGTAGAAACTGGATATGAGCAGCCAGAGAATGAGGAGGAATTGACGAATGCTCAAAAAGTGAAAAGGAAGAAAGACCAGCAAGCACTCTCTCTTATCCACATGTGTCTGGATGAGAATATGTTCGTGAAAATTTCGACTGCAACAACAGTGAAGGAGGCATGGGAGATTCTCGAAAATTCCTATAAGGGGAAAGATAAAGTAGTCAAGGTGCGTTTGCAAACCTTGAGAAGTGAGTATGAGAAACTCAAGATGAAAGAGTCAGAGAAAATTGATGAGTTCTTTAATAGAACTTTGGTAATTGTCAATCAGTTGAAGAGATATGAAGAAAAAATGGAGGATGTTCTTGTGATAGAAAAAATCCTTCGTTCTTTGACTCAGAAATTTGATTACGTGATGACTGCCATTGAAGAATCAAAGGATCTGGAGACTATGTCTGTAGATCAACTCTTGGGTTCATTACAAGCGCATGAGGAGAGATTAAAAAACAGAGAAGAACCCGAGGCTCAGGTGTTGCAAGCAAAACTTGATTTGAACGATAAAGAAGAAAAGAAACAATTTGTAGGTGGATATGGAAGAGGAAGAGGAAGATCACGAGGTAGAGGCCGTGGCTGGAATCGTGGATATAATGCAAGAGGTAGAGGTGGCAGAAATTTCCACAATAATGAAGCCACAAATAATCAGCAATGGAATGCAAGAGGACGTGGTTGAGGCAACAATTTCCAAGGCCGTGGAAATAATTGGCATGGTCGTGATAAATCTCGTGTGCAATGTTACAATTGTCAAGAATTTGGGCATTATGCTGCTGAGTGTAAATCTGAACCTTTTAAAGACGAACAGGCCAATTTTGCCGAGGCAGACGATGAAGAATCAACTTTGTTACTGACATGTAGCGAAGATGAAGCAAGGAGCAAGGAGTCTTGGTATCTAGACTCGGGAGCAAGCAATCATATGACGGGAAATAAAGAACTTTTTTTATAAGCTTGATGAATCTAAGAAAGGAAGTATTTCTTTCGGTGACAAAACAAAAGTTCCAGTTGTGGGAAACGGTGACATTCTTATCAAACTGAAGAATGGAGATCATCAATTTATTTCTCATGTTTATTATGTTCCAACTTTGAAATCCAATATTTTGAGTATTGGACAACTTTTGGAGAAATGTTATGAGGTGGAGATGAACAGGAATGGACTGGTTATGAAAGATGGAAAGAAAAAAATGATTGCAAAAGTTCCTATGTCTGCAAACAAGATGTTCAAATTAAAAATCAGCAGTGATCGTCCTATGTGTTTGAAAGCCTCATCAGATTCTGCATGGCTGTGGCATCTCAGAATGGGTCATTTGAATTTTGGTGGACTGGAGCAAATGTGCAAGCAACAAATGGTGCATGGATTACCTTCTATAAATCATCCTAATCAGATTTGTGAAGGATGGATGTACGGGAAGCAATCCAGAAGGAGTTTTCCAAAGGAGTCTTTGTCAAGCACATCAAAGCCACTTGAATTGGTGCATGCAGATATTTGTGGTCCCATTAATCCGAGTTCACATGGAGGAAGCCGATATTTCTTATTATTTATTGATGATTATACTCGGAAAACATGGGTTTATTTTTTGAAGGCAAAATCTGAAGCATTTGAAGTGTTTAAAAAATTTAAAGCACTAGTTGAGAATGAAACCAGCTTGAAGATTCAATCATTGCGAACTGATCGAGGAGGAGAATTCACATCTGAGAAATTCAATCAGTTCTGTGATTATAATGGTGTTCGTCGATTGCTTACTGTTCCAAGATCTCCTCAACAAAATGGTGTCGTGGAACGGAAAAATAGAACCATTCTTAACATGGCCCGAAGCATGATGAAGTGCAAAGGTATGCCAAAAGAATTTTGGGCAGAAGCAGTAACATGTGCAGTCTATTTAAATAATAGAAGTCCGTCAAAGAAGCTTTTGCGAAAGACCCCTAATGAAGCATGGTGTGGAAAGAAACCAAATATTTCTCATGTAAAAGTATTTGGTTGTCTTGGTTATGTTCATATTGCTGACGAATTGAGAAGCAAATTGGATGATAAAAGTGAGAAGATGGTGTTTATTGGCTATGCAAAAAATTTCAAAGGTTATAAATTTTATAATCCTCTGAATGGAAAAGTTGTGATAAGAAGAGATGCAGAATGTCAAGAAGAAAGCTCTTGGAATTGGAAGATTCCAGAAGATGAAAATTATGATTTTCTTCCTGTATATGATGATGATTTTGCAGGTCAAAATGAAGATGTAATTATCACACCACCGAATTCACCTTCCACATCTCAGACAAATGTGACAGACTCATCCCCAGGAAGTTCATCAGAAAGGCAGCCTCGAATGAGAAGCTTAAGTGAGATTTATGCAGAAACTGAAGAAGTAGATAACGCTACTTTATTCTGTTTGTTTGCTGATACAGAACCTGTACAATTTGAAGAAGCTGTTCAGGAAAAGAAATGGAGACAAGCAATGAATGAAGAAATAAAGCGATAAGTCAAGTATCGTATCCACAGCGATTGAGATCAAAATGATATGAGAAAATCGTTGCTGAACAGAGTGTGTGTGTAAAGGTATCTTCTTAGTAGGATTGATTGTTTAAGTG
Organism: Euphorbia lathyris; assembly: GCF_963576675.1. Lineage (NCBI taxonomy): Eukaryota > Viridiplantae > Streptophyta > Magnoliopsida > Malpighiales > Euphorbiaceae > Euphorbia > Euphorbia lathyris. The sequence goes on along the minus strand of NC_088912.1, from coordinate 65,905,254 downwards.
TGGATAGTTAAGACAAAAGCGTGCTAAAGTTATGAAGGATATCACAAATAGAAGACAGTTTAAAGGACAGAACAGGCTAGGCACTGCCGAACAGGTTGTGCAAGACCATACAACACTCCAATGAATTTGTGACATTACCAATGAAGTCAAAGTATCAGCTTTAATGCCCACTTAAGTCAACTTTCGTGTGTTCTTAAGTTCCTAAGATTTACTAGAGCCAATAGCGTCCTAAAGGAACTTTCTCTCTCGCATTAAGATCAAAGCTGCATTTCCGTTAAGAAAACCTTTGACACAACCATCTAACATGTCTGCTTCTAGGTTGCGAGATTGATAGAGATATCAGTGAAGATGCAAGTAGTGTCCTAACATTCATCTATCACATGCATATGTGCCGAAGCACAGAAATGAAGATCATCATCAACACATCATTGGCAAAATACTAAACATTCATTGAAAGAGTTATAAAACTTACATCACCGGCCTGGACTGGCCGTGCCCATTCAAAATGGATTACTCACTCATATCGAGCAGTGAGCAATCAGAAGTACTTGATACATTCAGAAACTCCATTTGAGCTCTAATCTAACGCCTAAAGAGTGACTTTTCTGTTCTAAACAAAATAAATTATCTGATGATGAACATGCCCTATCTTTCCTTTGCTACATCTATTTAAAGGAGAAAGACGGGCCAAAACTGGTACCCCAAAGTACCCTTACAAAAGTAATACAGAAATAATAGACACTCTATAACTAAACAAAAGAGAAAATGATTATGGATCCTTTTGACCCTTGAACACTCAAGGGTCGAAACATCTTGTCCTCATGTTACTTTAGGAAATGCCACCGAAACACTTTTCCACCTGCTGCCTCTGCCACGCCCACCTCTGATCTGTCGCTGTCTGTCATCAGAATATCCGGCGTTTGACCGCTGGATCATAGAAAGGTTCTACTCCTCTTAGGCAGTTGCAAAACAAGCTGTTTCCAGCGAGTTTGGCTTTAATCTTTGCTTATCTAAAAAAAACATTAATCGGCCCTTTTATTCTTGCAATATAACATAAAAACACCCCAATTCTTGTATAAGTATTGTGATTAAACTTAGTCAATTTCATGCCTAACAAATACCCCCAAATTGAATCTTTGCTTGTCCTCAAGCAACCAAATGTAAGGAAAAGAATTCAACAGAGAAAAGTTAGGAATGAAATAGTACAGAGAAAGATAATGAGAAAAGAAATTGTTTTGTTCAGCGGGGTAGTTGACAGATGCAATCCATGATCTCATTGAAAAGTTAAAGCTTGTATTAAACTGAGTGCCTTTAATCGAGAAATTCCTTAAAGCTTAAAATTAGACTTCTACTTTCACAAGGAGCAACCACTTCGCCAAACATGCCTCACTTAGGGACTGGAATATTTCACTCACTCTCGTATGGCATTTATTTACCATAGGGAAAAGAATGCAATTTCACTCCTTAGCTCAGTCACCACACCCTTAGGGTGTGAGTTTGCCTTTTGGTCCTGAATCTATGGGTCAAAATTCTTCCAAACATAGTCCAAAGGGCTTGACAACGGTTGAAATGTTAGGCTTAGGTTCTGGTTTGACAGTGAGAGGCTATTTAAGTGTATAAATTCTGTCTTTATGCAAATTATTTAACCTACTCAGCATTCAACATCTTATCATTTCTTTCCTTACCCGACCCACACAGCTTGATTCTCATAACAAACTACCCTTTCTATTTATATTAATCATTAAAGATCTTTTCAACCAAACACATCATTCCCAGGTTCCTTTCTAACTTATCTTTAGCATTATCTGCTCAATTGCCTTTGTTTTTCTGATCTGTGTGTTTTTTTTAAAAGCACATGATTTCAAATTAAGCAGTTGGTTTTGAAGCACAAGACAGAATTCAGGTTATTTAGGACTATCAGTGAATGGAAAGGTTTCTTTGCGTGGTTTATAGAAAGAACAGGTTATGGCTCAAGTTGGTTATCCTAAAATGTGAGTGCAAAGCACAGGTGGCTCTTTGTGTAGCGGAAGGGGAATCTAATTGCCTTTTTCCTCCTATGATTGTTAAAATGAATCTCCATTTCAACTGGGCAAACCAAGGAAAATTCTCCCTAAAGATAGTGAGTGCTGGCCCACTCAGAAAAGATTAATGCATAATTTAGATGCATTTGTAGGCTCGAGTTCTCACTATTTTTGGGGAAATGCATTTAGGCAAGTGTTACTAATTGTGAAAGAAGATTTAAAAAATTCAAAATTTTTGGAACTTCCAGACTCGGGGAGACAAAATTCAACAACTAAAACTAGATAAATCCTTCATAAAATGCACAGTCTGTACAGTGATTCCTGCGAACACAAAACAATCGAATAGAGAATGAATAATCATGGAGATGAGAAACATGGAGAAAAGATTTAATAAACAAGGAGACTAGACATCAACAAACGGATTTACACAGGATATGTACATCAAAGATTATCAAGGGGATATTTGCTATGCATCAAATCAATTAAATTAACAACCTAACAATTATCATGTTATTTCTGCATATATTGTGATGTGTAACTCCCCACCCCCAAATTAAAACGGAACATTGTCCTCAATGTTATCAGGATGGCAGCAAATGATAGATAATAATAGCAGAATAACATAGGCAGAGTGCATAATTTGAAAAAGTAAGGGTATTAGATGTTACCAAATGCTAGGACAGCGACAAAGGTGACAGATCAGGCGGGCTGGGAAAGAGATGAGATAAGCTCTCTATCCGCAGCGGCAGGAATGCCCTCCCCTTTCGAGGAAGCATCAGCATTAGCATTAGCGTTAGCAGTAGCAGGTGTTTCAGGCATTTTTCTTACCGGGCTCTTGACAGAAAAATCGGATGGACTCTCCTTGCCATGCTCCTCAATGCAGATGGTTTTGAGCATGTCTATCGATACCTGTTGTGACTCATACTTTTGCTCGAGTGCAAATATCATCTCACGGTTGGCTTGGTTTTGAGCAAACAGGGAATTGAACCTGTCAAGGATGTCCTCACTCGAAAGCTTTGCACATTTCCTATAGAAATCCAGATCTTTTGGTCGCTCCACTTGTTCGGAGTCCGATGATACCGACACAGTTGGTTCATTTTTTCTCTTCCGGCTCTCAACTTTCCTTGATGCAACAAAGTCCGACATCCAAACCCACTTTCCATTCACCATCTTACCAAACAACATTTTCTGCGGACTCTTGAGATCAATCTGGTCTGGGTGGTTCACAATAGTGAGCCGAGAGTGGTCCTCAGGCTTAAAAACTCCGATAGATTCAGCAATTCTAGTGACAATGCTCCCGCAACAGATGAGCGATGAGTTCTTCTTACAAAAAGCACTGATGTACTCCCCAAACCAGAAACCTAAATTCATTCTTGGCCCAATCGACATACTCCACAAGGCTGTAAGGTCTGCATGCGGCATAGTGGCTTGATTTTCTCGAGCAAAGATTATGCCGGATACCAGCTTGTGCAAGTAGCGAACAGCATAGTCATCAATATTTGACGCATTGGAGACGCTCTCGTCATAATTTTGCTGACCTGTAAGAGAATTCTAGAAGGCAGTAGGGTCAAAGACATCAGGGGTCTTGGTGAATGCTTCCTTGTAGCTCTCGGACACCAGGTCATCATCGTCCACAGCGCCTAACATTTGGTTAAACAAGTTGAGCGAAGTCCTCTGAGTGTGACCCATAAGCCTGAAACTAAACTTCCCTTCTTCTTCAGGATCGGTGATCTCAGCATCGTGCTTGAAAGTAGCCAGGAACTCTAGCGTCAGTTCTTTGTATGTCGGCTCCTTCATCTCAAAGAAGCAGCCGAAATGGCCTGCCTCCATGAGCGTGCGCACACGTTCATCAAGCTTTAGCCGCTTCAGGGTGTCCCAACAAACTGTTCTTATGGGCTCGAAATCAAGTTTAGCCGGATCTTCGTAGTATTTTTGCACCTCAGGATCTTTGAACTGAGAGAGCTTTTTCACAAGCTTTTCATCCGGAACGAAAGCGACCGTGCTTAGTTCCGTCATCTTTCCTTTTGCTTTTTCCTTCTTGGTCGAGCAGTCGACTTTTACGTGTTTTCCCGATCCTCTAGTTCTCATCAGTAAATCAAACTAAATAGGTGCCTTCGCAACCGTGTATGAGAGAAACAAAAATCTTGTTAAAGGTGAGAGATAATAGTGTGTAAAAAAACGAATTAGGGTACCCAGCAGTCTGCGTCCTTTAAGTAGAAAAGAGGAGACAGACCTCTTGAGCTACCGCCCTAAAGACTGTCTCCTAATCTGCCACCTGGACTAAGTCATATTGAGAGATGATTACTCCAGGTGAAAAGACGCGAGGGTACCATAACTCTTGCATTTACGGCACACTATCGACTTTGTATTTTACCGAGGGGACGAATAGGCTGAAACTACCGCCTAATGACAGTGGATTTGACGTGTCCCTTATCCTAACATAATTTTGACTTTATTCCCCCCCCCCACCCAAAAAAAAACTTTTACGACTAGCTCCACATCCCTCCAGATGTTACACAAGCAAAACTTAAAACTTCACTCTTATTGACAAGGGTAGAAGTTTTATATCTTTCCTTGTGAATATCTTGAATTCATGGTTAAAGTAAAAATGAGACAGTGTAATTGTTATCAGGATAATGACTTAACACATGATGAAAAATAAAAAAATTGTTGGAGGGGTACTTCCCTGCTGCAATTGGTGTTTGCAGCGAACACCCTGTGTTTCTGATTAATGGTGAGGAGGGTCCTGGAAGTGAACAGTGTCAATCTTCCTCCTGTGGTCATTCTCAAGGTACAGTTTGAGACGCTGCCCGTTCACTTTGAAAGGAGCATCACCACTTTTGAAAATCTCCACAGCTCCATGCTCGAACACCTTGTTTACAGTGAATGGTCCTGACCATCGTGACTTTAACTTTCCTGGAAAAAGTCTCAGCCTTGAATTGTACAAAAGGACATTTTGTCCTTCGTGAAAGAATTTTTCCTGGATCTTTTTGTGGTGCCACTGCTTGGTCTTCTCTTTGTAGTTTATTGCATTCTCGTACGAGAACAGCCTGAACTCTTCCATGTCACAGAGTTGAAGTTTTTGCTGATCTCCAACAGCCTGTTGCTCAAAATTTAAAAATGTTAATGCCCAAAAGGCACTGTGTTCCATTTCTACCGGCAGGTGACAAGATTTTCCGTATAACAATCTAAACGGAGACATTCCAATTGGTGTTTTATAGGCTGTCCTATATGCCCAAAGAGCATCGTCAAGCTTGTTTGCCCAGTCTCTCCTAGAACTACCAACAGTTTTCTCTAAAATTCTTTTGATTTCACGATTGGAATTCTCCACCTGTCCACTTGTTTGTGGATGGTACGGTTGTTAGACAAGGTGCCGAACGGCCTCGCCCGGGCGGACCGGGGGGTGGACACCTCATGGCGACGTAAGCGGTGATTGGCGCCGAAAGCAACCAATTGTGGAATCAAGCTGCTCGGTAGGACCAGAGCTTGGAGTATGGAAGAGTCACCACCCACGAATGGGAAAATGAACACCGATCCCTTGCGGGAGACCGGTGAGGGTTCGGGAAACTTAGGTACGAGCCGAGAAGGCTAGCTCCTTTCCGGAGAAAGGCTACTAGGCACCCCGACATCGCCCGGTTATGAACCACCGGCCTCCTACTCAGCGTGTTAGGCGATAACAGACTAATCACATATTTCTTTAAGTTTAAAATTCATTTGAAACCTTTTCTTTCTCGCTTTGAAAACCGTTTTGAGCATGTCATTAAAAGCCATCTTAGTAAAGAATCACCCATTTTGCATAAATTTAAAATACATAGGAGAGAGAGGGGGAGAAGAATTTGATTTATTCACAGTGCGATTTTATGCTTTAGACTATACACTAACTCTAAGCTAATCTCATTCTCCAAAAACAAGTTTATTTACATGGTTCGTACCTTAATCGCCGTTGGAACGATTTAGGCACGTTTCAAAACCCCATTAATGACGTTCACTCGAATCGTCGTTGGAACGACTCGAGCGTTTGAAAACGTTGAGCAAACATTTTTAATCTAAAAGTGTGATTAAGCATACAAGTCAATTTATTTTGTACAAAAACCATTTAGTTAGGAAAACAATTCAAAACTTCATTATTCACAAAAGCAATTTTAATTACAAGGTTCGCTTAATCCGTCGTTGGAACGAATTAAGGTTTTAACACGTGATATTTTAGGAAACGGTTTAAAAACAACAAGAAAACATTATTTACACTTTGGGAATATCTAAAAAAGCTTTAATTTAAATAAGCAACTTGAACTCTCTTTTTGTGTTTTATTTTCCATTTTTCACTCAATTAACCTTTATTTGAATATAACTACAACAATTAATGAGTTAAACCAAAATTCACCCAACCCAAATACTTTTAAAACATATATATATAGGAAATTCAAAATCGTGACACTTTTAGAAACCGTTTGAAATAGAAAATGAAATTAAAACACTTTATTTATCTTTTTGAAAACATTAAAAAATCTTGAGTTAAGAAATCAAATTAAACCATCTCTTTTACAATCTAACCCCCTCCTTGAAGTTTATTAACTAAAAACATGGTTACTTCTTCCAATATACAACACCCCGAAAGGACCCCTCCTAATATAGTTAGGTATATATATATATATATTCAAATAATTAGAAAACATATACTTTTATAGGAAAATAACTATTATACTATACATCATAATAAGTGGATTATTATTAAAAAATAGTTAGAAAGACAAAAGGTATAAAGACTATATATATTTAATGTCCAAATATACTCATATATACATATATGACCTCTAATTTAACCCAAATATATCTATAAACACAAATAATATACTAATGACCCAAAAACTCCCCAAAATAGCCCATAAAATTACCAAATATCAAAACAGTCCCTACTCTTACCGAAACTCAAAAAAGAATCCCAAAACAAATAGCCAAAAATAATACTCTATATAATACCCCAAAATAATTACCTAGGTTATCTAAATAAACCAAAATGATACCATATTATATACCCTCAAACAATTAGCCCAAAATAGTACCCCATAAATACATGTATATATATATATAAATTAAAATTATTTAAAGCACATAAATATAAATATGTCTATAAATTAAATACTATATATAATGAATAATTTACTAATGACGTATATGGACACAATCCCTAAATTAGAATAAAATACCCCATAATATAATATCCCAACATACCCGTATATAGATATCCACATCCCCTAATACACCTATATATATAATAAATTAATTTTAAAACTATTAAAAATAACTAAATAAATATATATATATATATATATATATATATATATATATATCTATACCCATGGCCCCAAATGTGAAACCAAAAGCAAAAGTTCAAAAATGGTATTTTAAAAAAGTTCCAGCAGATTTTGTGACGGAAAATCCGTCACTGATCTGCTTTTAGTGACAGAAAAATAGAAAATCTCAGAAACAGTCCCTTTGAAATTCCAGATTTATCAAAACTTATTAGATCTACTCTATTTCATCATTTTAGCCCCCAAACTACCCCAAATCGGGTCATGATTTGTAACGGAGGATTCTAAAACAACGTTTTATTGAAAATAACGGTTCAAAACACTTGTAAACACACGGATCTACGACGTTTGGATCCCGAACTACCCTTAAATCGGGTCACGGTTCGTATTGGGATCCAAACGAAGTTTTTATTTCAAAACCAAAACTAAATACTTGTTCAAATGCAAAACAAAAAATTAACTTAACAAATCTAAACCATAAAAGTGTAAAAAAAACAAATGAATAAATAGATCTAAACAATAAAATTGCAATAAAGATTAAACGGGTCTAGTTCCTCAGATTATTACCTCTCAATCGGTAATGGGGATGCCAAATCAAGTCGATTGATAGTGTTTTGAGTCGGATTTCTTTGTGTTTTTGCTTTGTTCGGATCTCATGAAATTTTCCCAGAGGTTCGGGTCTTATCTTTTTCCCCCTCTATGCCTTGGGACTCCATCCCATTTATAGGCATATGGAGCCCCAAACATAATTTATTTTTGGCTCCAAGCCAACTTGGAGCCAAAGATAAGCTAAATGAGCTTAGGAAATTTCATGAAAATTTCCTAACCATCATTAGCTCTATTATTTATTATTATTTTATTTTTACTTTTATTTTTTAATGATTATTATTGTTTTATTTTTATTTTTTAAAAAAAAATAAATTAAACAAAGCACTTGGCTTTGGCCAAGAGCAGCGAAATTGCACTTGGCCAAGGCCAAGTGCTATTGGGCTAGGTCTGGCGGCCCAGCCCCGTCACGGGCCGTCCAACGGCCCGTGACGGAAAAAAGCGGCCCCCGACATATATATATATAATAAAAAAAATATTTAAACAAACAAAATACACCTAATGTTAACTAAAACCAATAACGATTTTCATCGAAAATGATTTTTGTCAAAATTGATTTTATAAAATTAACTTTTACAAAATCGATCCCTTTACAAAACTATCTATATTTTTGGATTGCTCGAATACCAAAACAAAACCCTTATCGACCCGAGATTTTATTAATAATAAAATTAATAAGAAAAGGGCATGAAATATCCCGAACTCGGTGAGACGGTTTAAGATTTCATTCGCGGAACTAATTCGCCCGTCATCTCGATTCGATTTCCGAAGTCGATCAAACCGGTCTCCACGGTTCCTTTGAACAACGTTTTTTTATTTATTATTTTTATTGACTCATATTTTAATCGACTGATTCGGATCCCTTTTTATAATTTTTCTTCACCGGTCCTCCGACCCCGGTGTCTACAACGGTGTGGCAATTCCGTGAGAGACTCCAAGCTTGCCCATCAGCTTTTCAAATTTGGCATTGCAAAAATGGGTTCCTTGATCATTAATGATCGCTCGTGGGACACCGAATCTGGCAAACAGCCTTTTCAGGAACTTCACAACCACACGAGCATCATTGGTGGGACTAGCCATTGCTTCAATCCACTTGCTCACATAATCTACAGCCACTAAGATATATTTATTCCCAAAAGATGTAGGGAATGGACCCATAAAATCGATGCCCCATATATCAAAAATTTCACAAACAACTATGTTGTTGAGGGGCATGACATTTCTAGCCGAGATATTGCCTGTTCGTTGGCACTCATTGCAAGTGCTAACAAATAAATGGGCATCTTTAAAAAGTGTTGGCCAGAAAAAACCTGATTGAAGAACCTTGGGTGCAGTTCTGCTAGCGCTGTGGTGCCCTCCAGCTTCTCGGTCATGACAATGGCTCAGAACATTCTGTTGCTCCTCTTGAGATATACATCTTCGAATAATTTGATCAGCGCACAACCTGAAAAGATAGGGGTCTTCCCAAAAATAATATTTAATTTCAGAAAAAAAACTTCCTCCTCTGATTAGTGGAAAGGTTGTGCGGCTTGAGCAAGCTCGCAAGGTAATTAGCAATATCGGCAAACCACGGCGCAAGCTGTGCGGCATATAGATGCTCGTCTGGAAATCTTTCCAGAATCTCTGGTTGTTCCTGGCTGCCTTGGTGAGAAATCCTTGACAAATGATCAGCCACGACATTTTCAGTTCCCTTTTTATCCTTAATCTCGAGATCAAACTCTTGAAGCAACAATAGCCTGCGGATTAACCTCGACTTAGCATCCTTTTTCGCGAACAAGTAGCGTAGCGCATCGTGGTCTGTGTGCACAACTACTTTGGATAACACCAAGTAAGGTCGAAATTTGTCGAAGGCATACACAACTGCAAGAAGCTCCTTCTCTGTAGTGGTGTAATTCTGTTGGGCCTCGTTTAGCGTCTTGCTTGCATAGTAAATTGGCCTAAACTTTTTCTCTATCCTTTGTCCAAGAACGGCTCCCACACAAGTATCGCTTGCGTCGCACATCATCTCAAAAGGTTGCTCCCAGTCGGGTCCTGCCAGTATGGGCGAGTTGATCAGCTTGCTCTTTAAAAGTTCAAACGCCTTCAAACAGCTTGCGTCAAAAGAAAATTCTGCTTCCTTATGAAGTAATGTTGACAAGGGTAGCGTAATCTTTGAAAAATCTTTAATAAACCTGCGGTAAAACCCTGCGTGTCCCAAAAAACTTCACACATCTTTTACATTGGCCGGAACAGCCAGCTTTTCTATTACTTCCACCTTCGCTTTATCCACTTCCATCCTTTTTTCTAAAATTTTATGCCCGAGAACAATTCCGCCCGTAACCATGAAGTGGCATTTCTCCCAATTCAAGACCAAATGGGTCTTCTTGCAGCGCACAAGCACGGCTTCGAGGTTGTTTAGACAGCTATCAAAAGAGTTTCCATAAATAGAGAAGTCGTCCATGAATATTTCTACGGTCCGCTCCACCATGTCATGAAAAATGGACATCATACACCTTTGGAAAGTAGCTGGAGCGTTGCACAGCTCGAACGGTATTCTTCTGTAAGCATAAGTCCCATACGGACATGTGAACGTTGTCTTCTCTTGATCCTCACTATGAATTGTGATCTGGTTGTATCCTGAATAACCGTCGAGAAAACAATAGAAGGCATATCCTGCTAACCGCTCTAACATCTGATCAATGAAGGGCAAAGGGAAATGATCCTTCCTCGTGGCTTCGTTGAGCTTTCTGTAATCAACACAAACTCGTCATCCAGTTATTGTTCTTGTGGGCACCAACTCGTCTTTCTCGTTGAGAACTATGGTTGTTCCTCCCTTCTTTGGCACAACGTGAACAGGGCTGGTCCACACACTATCAGCGATTGGGTAAATAATGCCAGCATCAAGAAGCTTGATCACTTCTTTTCGCACAACCTCCTTCATGTGGGGATTTAGTCTGCGTTGCGGCTGGACAGATGGTTTGTGCTCCTTTTCCATCAAGATTCTGTGAACACAGACTGCTGGTCTGATCCCTTTAATGTCATCAATTTTCCATGCGATTGCATCCTTGTTTCTTCGCAAGACCGCCATGAGTTGCACCTTTTGATCAGGAGTTAACTTCGAGGATATGATGACTAGACTTCCACTGGGTGGTTCAAGGAAAGCATACTCGAGGTGTGCAGGAAATGGTTTCAATTCTGGTTTAGACACCGGCACAGTTGGTATCTCCGGTGGATATTGATGAGTAGGAATAGTAGGATCGAAAGGAGGTGTCGGTAGGTTGGATTCAATGGAACAGCCTGTTCCTTCACATATGTTCACCTCTTCTCCCAATAAAGTTTCTAAAGTGTTCTATTCCTGCAAAATAGAAAGACTTTGAAAATCATCCAAGAAACAGCATGTGTCATCATTATTATTTGCACGTCTCATTGCCTCGTTCATCTTAAAGATGACTTCTTCCCCATTAATCCTTAAAAATAATTGTCCCTCGCCTACGTCTATTAATACCTTCCCTGTGGCTAAAAATGGTCTACCTAGGATGATATGAACATGCAAGTCTTCATCAATGTCCATTATAATGAAATCAACGGGCAAAATAAATTTCCCTACTTTGACTAGCACGTCTTCCACAACCCCCCTAGGATAGCACACTGAACGATCAGCTAATTGAATAGACATGCGAGTAGGTTGGGGTTCCCCTAATCCAAGTTTTGCATATACAGAGTATGGCATAAGGTTTATGCTAGCTCCTAGGTCACATAGTGCATTTTCAATGTTTAGCTTTCCAATTGAACAAGGAATAGAAAAACTCCCTGGATCTTTTAGCTTCTTGGGTAGCTGCTGCTTGTTTTGGAGTATTGATGAACAATCTCTGTTGAGTTGTATCATAGAAATGTTTTCCAGCTTCTTTTTGTTAGACAGGATGTCTTTGAGGAATTTGGCGTATGTCGGCATTTGTGCCAGCGCTTCTACGAAAGGAATGTTGATGTGCAACTTCCTTAAGGTGTCCCACACTTTAGAATTCTGTTCTTCCAGCTTTTTGTTGATCAGACGCGTTGGATATGGCACAGGTGGAACATACGGCGATGGTGGATTATACATTCTTTCACTTTCCTCCTGATCCGGCTTACTGGTACAGGTTGTCTTCCTGGTTTCATCTTCACTGGGAACAGCCTGTTCCTGCTCCCCTTCAGCTTCTTTGGGCGTTCCTGTTCATTCAACATCTACATCAGTCGAAATAATGGGTTGAGTTTGCTTACCTGACCTCAGGGTGATTGCCATGACATCGCCCTTTGGATTTGGCTCTATGTTGCTCGGCATTATTCCCTTTCCTTTTGATGTAGATGCAGCTAACTGGTGAACCTGTGTTTCCAGACTTTTTATTGATGCTTGTGTCTATTTCATGAACTGCATCATCATTGTTTTCATATCTGGCTCTACATCTTCCTTTGGTGGCACAGGTTGTTTGTAATGCTGCTGAGGTTGCCTTTGGTAGTGTCCTCCCTGCTGTTGTTGATATCTCGGTTGTTCCTGCTGGTTTGGCTGGCCTGTCCATCCAAAGTTCGGATGGTTTCTTATGGTAGGATTATACGTGTTGGAATACGGGTTAGGTGGATTTCTCTGATTATACCCTGCGTAATCACATTCTGCCTGTGCGCCCTTTCCCTGCTTAACTTCGGGACAGTTGATACTGAAATGAAGACCTCCACAAAAATTGCAAATGTCATTGAATGGTGGTTCGTTGTGAATCGAAGATACATTTATCTTGCCCAGCTGTCTAGCAAGCTGTTCTACCTGACTTGTCAATTTTGACACAACATCATCATTTCCCATCTTCTTCCCTTCACTTCTAGCTGAGTGCCAGTTGTAACTTGTGCTTACTACCTTCTCAATAAGGTCATACAAAGCCTGTGGCTCAAGATCTTCTGGGTTGCCGTTGGCTATGGATTCAATCTGGATTTTGTAGATGTTTGTCACACCATTATAGAAATTCTGCACTTGCATCCACATAGGGATACCATGATTAGGTACCCTTCTCAATAGCTCTTTGTATCTTTCTCAGGCTTCTGCTAGCGACTCATCCTCTTCTTGTACAAACCGCGACACTTCATTTCTCAGTTTTATGGCTTGTCGAGGAGGGAAATATTTCATCAGTAAAGCTCGTGCCGTTTCTTCCCAACTTGTGATTGTCCCTGGCTGTAAATTTCTTAGCCAGTTTTTCGCTTTATCCCTTAGGGAAAAAGGAAACAGCTTTAGTCTATTTACGTCGTCAGAAACACCTCTGTTTGATCTGAATGTGTTGCACAACGTGATGAATTCTTGAATATGCCCATTTGGATCTTCAGATTGAAACCCATTAAATTGTACTGAGGCCTGGATCATCTGTATCATGGATCCCTTTACCTCGAACATGTTATTCCCCTCGTTGGGCAACACGATACAAGATGACTGTCTCTCTGTGGTTGGCCTCGAATAATTTCTGATTCGCATAACAGGAGGGTTGTTATTTTCTCCTTCTCCTTCAGGACCCGGCTGAACAGCGTGCTCCGGTCCTCTTCCAGCCATTCTTCTTTCTCTTTGTCTTTCTCTCTGTCTCGCACTTCGAGCTCCCGCTCTGTTTCGTCTACACGTTCTCTCTAATTCGAGATCGATAGGAAAAACAGGAGGTCCAGCTCTACGCATAAACAGGTTGAGAACTTCTTTGTTTCCTGCACGCCTTAGCAAACAGATTAAAAACACCCTGTTTCACAGAAATTTCAGATAAATTTTGTTGCTTTCAATCCCCGGCAACGACGCCAAAAACTTGTTTTCCTCAGATGTGACTCTAGCAAGTGTACTAGATACAAGTAATAAAGTGATAAGTCAAGTATCGTATCCACAGGGATTGAGATCAAAATGATATGAGAAAATCGTTGCTGAACAGAGTGTGTGTGTGTAAAGGTATCTTCTTAGTAGGATTGATTGTTTGAGTGTGGACAGTTAAGACAAAAGCGTGCTAAAGTTATGAAGGATATGACAAATAGAAGACAGTTTAAAGGATAGAACAGGCTAGGCACTGCCGAACAGGTTGTGCAAGACCATACAACACTCCACTGAATTTGTGACATTACCAATGAAGTCAAAGTATCAGCTTTAATGCCCACTTAAGTCAACTTTCGTGTGTTCTTAAGTTCCTAAGATTTACTAGAGCCAATAGCGTCCTAAAGGAACTTTCTCTCTCGCATTAAGATCAAAGCTGCATTTCCGTTAAGAAAACCTTTGACACAACCATCTAACATGTCTGCTTCTAGGTTGCGAGATTGATAGAGATATCAGAGAAGATGCAAGTAGTGTCCTAACATTCATCTATCACATGCATATATGCTGAAGCACAGAAATGAAGATCCTCATCAACACATCATTGGCAAAATACTAAACATTCATTGAAAGAGTTATAAAACTTACATCACCGGCCCGGACTGGCCGTGCCCATTCAAAATGGATTACTCACTCATATCGAGCAGTGAGCAATCAGAAGTACTTGATACATTCAGAAACTCCATTGGAGCTCTAATCTAACGCCTAAAGAGTGACTTTTCTGTTCTAAACAAAATAAATTATCCGAATGATGAGCATGCCCTATCTTTCCTTTGCTACATCTATTTAAAGGAGAAAGATCGGGCCAAAACTGGTACCCCAAAGTACCCTTACAAAAGTAATACAGAAATAATAGACACTTTATAACTAAACAAAATAGAAAATGATTATGGATCCTTTTGACCCTTGAACACTCAAGGGTCGAAACATCTTGTCCTCATGTTACTTTAGGAAATGCCACCGAAACACTTTTCCACCTGCTGCCTCTGCCACGCCCACCTCTGATTTGTCGCTATCCGTCATCAGAATATCCGGCGTTTGACCGCTGGATCATAGAAAGGCTCTACTCCTCTTTGGCAGTTGCGAAACAAGCTGTTTCCAACGAGTTTGGCTTTAATCTTTGCTTATCTAAAAAAAACATTAATCAGCCCTTTTATTCTTGCAATATAACATAAAAACACCTCAATTCTTGTATAAGTATTGTGATTAAACTTAGTCAATTTCATGCCTAACACTGTGGCATCTCAGAATGGGTCATTTGAATTTTGGTGGACTGGAGCAAATGTGCAAGCAACAAATGGTGAATGGATTACCTTCTATAAATCATCCCAATCAGATTTGTGAAGGATGGATGTACGGGAAGCAATCCAGAAGGAGTTTTCCAAAGGAGTCTTTGTCAAGCACATCAAAGCCACTTGAATTGGTGCATGCAGATATTTGTGGTCCCATTAATCCGAGTTCACATGGAGGAAGCCGGTATTTCTTATTATTTATTGATGTTTATACTCGGAAAACATGGGTTTATTTTTTTGAAGGCAAAATCTGAAGCATTTGAAGTGTTTAAAAAATTTAAAGCACTAGTTGAGAATGAAAGCAGTTTGAAGATTCAATCATTGCGAACTAGTCGAGGAGGAGAATTCACATCTGAGAAATTCAATTAGTTCTGTGATTATAATGGTGTTCGTCGATTGCTTACTGTTCCAAGATCTCCTTAACAAAATGGTGTCGTGGAACGGAAAAATAGAACCATTCTTAACATGACCCGAAGCATGATGAAGTGCAAAGGTATGCCAAAAGAATTTTGGGCAGAAGCAGTAACATGTGCAGTCTATTTAAATAATAGAAGTCCGTCAAAGAAGCTTTTGCGAAAGACCCCTAATGAAGCATGGTGTGGAAAGAAACCAAATATTTCTCATGTAAAAGTATTTGGTTGTCTTGGTTATGTTCATGTTGCTGACGAATTGAGAAGCAAATTGGATGATAAAAGTGAGAAGATGGTGTTTATTGGCTATGCAAAAAATTCCAAAGGTTATAAATTTTATAATCCTCTGAATGGAAAAGTTGTGATAAGCAGAGATGCAGAATTTCAAGAAGAAAGCTCTTGGAATTGGAAGATTCCAGAAGATGAAAATTATTATTTTCTTCCTGTATATGATGATGATTTTGCAGGTCAAAATGAAGATGTAATTATCACACCATCGAATTCACCTTCCACATCTCGGACAAATGTGACAGACTCATCCCCAGGAAGTTCATCAGAAATGCAGCCTCGAATGAGAAGCTTGAGTGAGATTTATGCAGAAACTGAAGAAGTAGATAACGCTACTTTATTCTGTTTGTTTGCTGATACAGAACCTGTACAATTTGAAGAAGCTGTTCAGGAAAAGAAATGGAGACAAGCAATGAATGAAGAAATAAATTCCATAAAGAAGAATGACACTTGGGAATTGACAACATTGCCAAAGGGAAAAAAAGCTGTAGCAGTGAAGTGGATTTTCAAAATAAAGAAAAATGCCAAAGGGAAAGTGGAGAAGTATAAAGCTCGCCTTGTTGCAAAAGGTTTTTCTCAAAAGGCCGGAATTGATTATGAAGAAGTTTTTGCTCCGGTGGCTCGAATTGAGACAATTCGATTAGTTATTTCTTTGGCAGCTCAACAAGGATGGAAAATTCACCAAATGGATGTCAAATCAGCATTCTTAAATGGAACTCTTGAAGAAGAAGTTTATGTCAATCAACCATTGGGTTATACTGTGAAAGGGCAAGAAGATAAGGTGTTGAAGTTAAAAAAGGCTTTGTATGGCCTTAAGCAAGCTCCAAGGGCTTGGTATTCTTGCATCAATGACTATTTCCAGAAGAATGGCTTCACAAGATGTCCATATGAGCATGCTTTGTATATCAAGGAGAATGAGGATGGAAAAATAATGTATGTATGCTTGTATGTTGATGATTTAATTTTCACAGGATCTGATCAAAAGATGATTGAAGAATTTAAGAAGTTGATGACAAATAATTATGAGATGACGGATTTGGGGCTGATGTCATATTATTTGGGCATTGAAGTTAAGCAAAGTGATGAAGGTGTTTTTTTGTCTCAGAAGTCATATGCAGAAGCTATTTTAAAACAATTCAAGATGGATAAATGCAATTCAGCTTCTACGCCAGTGGATTGTCGAAATAAGTTGTCAAAGCATGATTATGAAGAAAAGGTGAATCCAACTTTGTTTAGAAGGTTGGTTGGAAGGCTGAGATTTTTGACATGTACAAGGCCAGATATCTTATATGGAGTTGGACTCATTAGTCGTTACATGGAGGTTCCAACTTTGACTCATATGGAGGCAGCAAAACGAATACTTCGATACATCAAATGTACACTGGATTATGGTTTATTTTACTCTTCCCAGAACAATTTCAGATTGTATGGATTCAGTGATAGTGATTGGGGAGGAGATGTTGATGATAGAAAAAGCACAACTGGTTTTGTGTTTTTTTATGGGAACTGCTGTTTTTGCTTGGAGTTCTAAGAAACAAGCAATTGTTACACTTTCAACATGTGAAGCAGAGTATGTTGCAGCAGCTTCTTGTGTTTGTCATGCAATATGGTTGAGACGGATGTTAAAAAGTTTGAAGTTTGCTCTAGATGGAGCAACTGATGTTTATGTTGATAATAAGTCAGCTATTGCGTTGGCTAAAAATCCAATCTTTCATGATAGAAGCAAACACATTGACACCAAATATCACTTTATTAGAGAATGCATTGGAAGGAAAGAAATTCAACTCAAGCATGTACCATCTAAAGATCAAGTTGCTGATATTTTTACTAAAGCTTTGAAGTTGGAAGATTTCAGCAGATTGAGAGTTGTTCTTGGTGTTACTAAGGGATAAATTATAAGTTTAAGGGGGTGTGTTGAAATAATAAACTTATAATTAATAGAGTCTTTAATGTGGTTCAGTTTAATATCTAATAGTCATTTCTGTATCTGTATTTATAGAGTGTCCAAGAGTCATTTCTGTATCTGTGTCTGTATTTGCATTTATAGAGAGTTAATGTTGTTTACCAAGAGTCATATTTGTAATCTATAAATACCTATCAATACAAAGTAGTAAGGCAAGAGAATTTTCTTCCATCAATTATACTCTTCCTTTGTTATATTTGATCCAACATTCTCAAACAGTAATCGTCATTGCTCCATATCCTGCTTCAGTGGAGCTTCGAGAAACAACATTTTGTTTCTTATTTTTCGAAGAAACAATGATTCGCCGAGAAAAATGGCATACCTATGATAGATCTCCTAGTATCTTGACAACATCTTAATTGAGTCTCGGAAGCAGAAGAACGTTTTCTATTCTTGAAGTTTGGTAGATAGCCATGCTTCTTGAAGCATGATCCATAATATGTCCCTCTTTATCACAAGAAGAACACAATCAATCCTTGCTTGCCATTAAATTTCTTCCCCTGAACCTGTGCATTATTTGTTCTTGTTCTTCTTGTAATATTAATATTAGAGTCATTAGAAAAACCTTGAACCTGATAAATCTTTAACTGCCTTTCTTGTTAAACCACAAGATTGAAGATACCATCAATTGTATGCAAAGGCTCCATCGTAAGGATTTGAGACTTGACAATGCCAAAATTAGAATTTAATCCTCTCAAGAATTTGATAACAAAATCTTGATTTTGAAAACCTCGTTGTTAGGGCTGTAATCGAGCCGAGCCAGTTTTGGCCTGTTCAAGTTCGGCTCGCTATAAAATTAACGAGTTCGAACTCGAGCCCGAGCCGAGCTTTGGCTTGCTCAATCTTGCTCAGCTAACTACAAAATAAACGAGCTTGAGCGAGCTTCGAACTTGTTTCGAGCCCAAAATCGTTAATTATATTTTTGAAGTTTGCTCGCAAATAGCTTTTTAATTGTGTAAATAAACAAGCTCACAAGCAAAGTTCGTGAAAAAATAAATAAGATGTTTACAAATAGTTCACCTATTAATCATTTATTATGTTTGTTAATTAACTCATAATAGTAAATGAAATAATATTGAGTTTAGATATTTGTGAAAACTAACACAAAACTATATAATTTTTTACAAAACTAAAATTTGTTCATTAATGTTCTAACCGAACCTGCTCACGATTTCGAGCCGAGCTTTAGCCTGCTCAAGCTCGGCTCATTTACGAACCGAGTTAGTAAATTGTGCTCACACGCGCTCATTTACAAATCGAGCCGAGCTTTTATCGAACCGAAGACCAAACCATTCATGAACAGCTCGGCTCATTTACAGTAAGTACTTTAATTTCTTGACAATCATCAGTATTAGTAGGAGTACAAACACATAAAGGTATAACTCTGAAATTTACAAAATCTTCCCAAACGATTTGTAATTTTGTGAAATATTTAGTAATAGCAAGATCTCCTTGAATGATAGATGAAACTTCATCTTGCAATTCTGCAATATGTAAAATATCGCCTTGAGAGAATCTATACATCAAGTTCTTCCATACTTGAGCAGCATTCTCAAACCAGATAATAGACTGTATTATTGACGGAGACAAAGAATGCTTTAACCAAGAAAACTTCATCTGATTGCAGCGATGCTAGACCAGTTGATTATGAACATGTATGACAACAAGAAGCAAGAAGCAATGAACCATGAACAAAACAGTATTTGTACTTAGGCAACAAAGAACTTTTTATTCAGCGACTCCAAAAATTGTAGTACTGGTTAGTTAAAGATTGAAGTTTAGATTTTTGGAATTCCATCATTTTTTAATTTCTAGAAAATCCTTAAATTCTATAATTTTTAAAATTCTAGAAACTTGTGGAATTCTAAATTTTTAGAATATCATATTCCACCCTTTCTAAAATTCCAGAAATCCAAAAAATGAATAAAGAAAAAAAGAAAAGAAGAAGAAGAAAAAGAAAGTGTTTTTTTTTTTCATTTCAAATCTAAATTTTAATTCTTTCAAAAAAATCTAAATTTTAATAATAAAAAATAATTAAATAAAAATTTTAAAAAGTTAATTTTATCGATTAGTAAAAAGGTATCCTTTTGGATGTAATAGTAGAAAATTAACAATTTCATTAATCCATTTAAACAGTACATCAAATTAATAATTTTTCGTTTTACTATTTTTACGTTTTTCGCATTTTCACATTATTTCTATTTTTCCACTTTTCCATGTTTTCGTATTTTTTTCTTTTTACTATATTTACGTTTTTACTGTTTTTCATGTTTTTGTTAGTTTTTTCATTCAGTTTTTCATATTTTTTTTCGTTTTCTCATTTCTTTAACATTATTTATATTTTTACAACATAATTAGCGGAAAAAAAAGGTTTTGTTGCGTTCAATAAATTTTTTATTTTTTATATAGATTATTTTTATTAATTTGTGTAACACATTTTTTATTTTATAATAGGATAAGGTGCAAAAATACCCCTAACATTTATAGCTAGGAGCAATTTTACCTTTAAAGTCTAAAATGATGCAATCATATCCCTAATATTGGGAACCAAAAACAATTTTACCCCTAAATTGGATCAATTTGAGAAATAATTTATCAAAATATCGTTTTGGTCATGAATATTTTCATCTACACTTCACATGTGCAACATTTTATCATCGTTAGTAACAGATCACAAACATATAATTAGACGTGAATTTTTTTTAAGAAAAAAAAAAAATATTGTCTTTTTTACGAGTTGGACAAAAAAATTCAACTATTTCGTCGAATTTATAAATATTAATTTTCAATTTTATTATTACATCACAAAAAAATATGAAATCTCTTTTTTAGAACTACTAGTATGTACAATTGGTGTACAATGTGAAATAAAATATCTATATTTCTAATAATATCTGAAATTGACCCAACTTGCCAATGTTAGGGGTAAAATTGTTCTTAATTACCAGCGTTATGAGTAAAATTGTACAATTTTAGACGTTAAGAGTAAAATTATTCCTAGTTATAAACGTTATTGACATTTTTTCACATTTTTCTTTTTATAATTTCATCGTTGATTAATTTAAAACATGTCTATGTTAGACATTTTAAAACCGAACAACAACAGTTCAATATAATTTTACCAAACACTAGTAATTAAACAGCTAATAACAAACAGTTAACAGCTTACTGCAACTGCAAACAGCTACAACAACCGCAAACATCTAACAGCAACTGCAACTGCTATTAGCTAACAGCTGAACGAAACTGAGTTTTGTTAAATTAATTATGAATTTCTATGTTCATAATTATAATTTAAATTTATTTTTTTAATATAAAAATATTAGTTGGATATGTTACACTCCGCTTGAGTTAATCTTGGATATTAATTATATATACTTATAAGTGCCAATTCCATTCTTTTTCCAATTTCTTCCACATTTACCCTTTAAAATTGATTCCATTTATACCCTTCCTATTTTGATTTCTTAACAAATTTAGTGCTTAATGCTGCCCATATAACCAGCAGCAAAACGGCACCGTTTGCACTACTTACATTCTAAACATACATCCTTCTTCTTCCCTTACTTTTTTTTTTAATAAATTCTTCCTTTACTTTTCACATCATGCAAATAAGTGTTATTTTTATTTTTATTTTTCCTGTTTTTTTGGCTGTGTTCTTTCCTTTCTGTCCTACTTTTAATTTTCTTCTATCATCTCTTCTACAATTTGAGTGGATTTTAAATAAACAAATCAGTTTTAGAGTCTGCTCCCATTGGTTCTCATCTCTATCACTTCCTCGCTTCTTCCTTTTCCCTCATTTCCGATTTACCGCGGCTTGCTTTTCCATTTATTTCATTTATTTTTTTCACCGGTACAAATCCAATTATCAGATAAATTAGAATTTGAATGAGATAGGAGAGAAATAGATATTCCTAATTTAAATTGCACTGGAAAAATAAAAGAGAGTGTCGATTTTGATACAACAATAAAAAATACATTTTTTTTTTATTTCAAAGAAGATAAGAAGTGATGAAAATTAATAAATTTACAACAAACTGTTAAAATTCAGCTACTACAGTTGGACCAAAAATTATTATTATCCGATTTATTAGAATTTTTATACTTTATAACTGAAATTATTATTATCTGACTTATTAGAATTTTTATACTTTATAAGTTTTCTCAGTTGAGCCACATTCCCACCGTTAAAACCAAATTATTTGTAGAATTTTATTCTTTTAATTTTTGGATTACGAGATTTTTTTTAACTTTGATATTGATTTGGTTAAAGTAGGTTTCAGTGGGGAAAACTTTTATATTTTTAATTATTATATTATCAATTGTAACTAGATAAATAATTTTGTTTTCTCCCCAAAAGGAGCATTTGATTTTTGTGAGAAAAAATATAACTTAAAATCTTACTTTGTTCTGGTTTTTAGACCAATATATTTGAACGTATTTAAGTTAAAATTACGAAATAATAATCCAGCACTGTTAGAAAAATCATGTTGCACGTTATTTGATTGATAAAAAAATAATTTTTTGAAAAATAAGATACTTCTTGTTTATAGCATGTTCCATTATTTCATTTGAAGTAAACAAGCTAATTTTGTGGGTTTTATTGATTAAATAACTTGCGAAAAGTGTAAATTTACTTTTTTGGTAATTTTAATTTAGACATAAAATTTGTGAAGTTTTTTCTCCCGAAGCGAAGCAAGGGTATTTTTCTAGTTTAGTATAAAATCCGGTTAGATTCGAACACAACCTAGTACAGTGGAATGGATCATTTACTAGCGATCAACGGAGCATATTCAATTGTTCAGAAAATGTAGGGGCTAGGATTAATTGTTTAGAAGTTGGTAATATAGCAGCACAAATTAAATATGGTTCATAAATAAGATAAGAATGAACCACAAACTCAAGAAATTTGATTTAATTTGAATCCAATCTAGTGTGATAATACTAGTACAATAAATATAATGAAGAATATACTCAAACATTTTAAAACAAAACAAAAGTATTGATACAGCATAGATTATACAAAAAAAAAAAATAAATAAATAAATAATTATAAAGTCCTCATGTTTTTACATAATAAACTAGTTAGTCCATTATATTATTATAAGGTCTTTAAGTTTTGTTTTAATCAACTGTTTAGTCTTTCCATTTGTTTTTTAGATGAACGTACAAAATTGCCCTTAGTTATATACATAAAAAAAACTTATCTTTTAGTTCAAATTTAACTAAATAGTTTTAATGATATTTTTGAAATATGTACACCAAAATTGATATAAACTTGTATATACTAATCATAAAAAATATATTATTTATTCTCTTAAAAAATTATTATTTTTTAATATAATATTTTAATACTAACATTAATATTATTATGAATTTTCGATGACTTAAAAAAATCAGATTCTATTTGTTGATTCATAAAATTTATTAGAGATAAATAAAGATTTCTTTTTATAATTTTGTATAATATTACTTCTATTTTAATAATTTTTAAAATATTTTTCATTTTTTTAGTCAATAAATTTTACTTTACTAAATTAATGTTCTATCATTATATAAAACTTAATAAATTAATTACTTAATATAGGAGAGATTATGATTATGCAGAAAAAAGAGAAAAAAAAACATAAAATAGGAAAAATATAATATGTTTATCATTAAAACATAGATTAAAGGGTAATTTTGGTATTTTAATTTTTTTTAGTATAGTTTGACCATTGACTCAAACATAAGGACTAAGGAGTTGATGAAAATAAAAATTGAGGGATTATATTATTATTTGTAAAAACAGAATGAATGACTAGTGTATTAGATAAAAAAAACAGAGACCTTATAATTATTTATCCAAAAAAAAAACGATTTTATTCTGTTTAACGGTGATTATCATTTCATCATTGATATGTAAGTATAATTTTTTAAATGGGAAAAACTTTATTTTATTCAAGATGAAAGTATATGGTAAAACCAATATACATGTGGAAACAATTTTGTTAGTAAAATTATAGCTCACACGTCATGCAATTAAGTTCGCACGCTGTGTAAACCGTAAGATTTACCCATGCAATAGTTCAAATGTCTCCACATGAAGTGTTAAATAGTCACACACCGTGTGATTTAGGTTCTGTTCTTTATTACTGAAAAAAACTGAACTGAACTGAATTGAACTGAACTGAATGATACTGAATACTGAACTGAACTGAATTTAACTGAATGCTACTGAACTTAACTGAATGATACCGAACTTAACCGAATTTAATCGAACGTAACAATAATGATGATATTAGACTTTAAAATAATTTAATGATAATATTGGACATTTTTTTTTTGGTAAGAAGGGAAGAAAGAAAAAAAAACAAACAAACAAAAACCTAACCCGGGATCAGTCTAGGAAGACTGACCCCAATCCTATCCTCAAGAAGAGAAGGTAACAGAAAAGAAGGAGGAACGGAAAGGGTAGAAACACCTAACATCCCCCCATGCCCAGCAGCTGCCAAGCGATCCGCCACGCGGTTTTGCTCCCTATAAATATGGGAGAAGGTAAGAGAATCGAAGGCAGGACGAAGCCTCAAGATGGCTTTAATGAGATTCTGACTCTTAAGAATAATAATAATAATAATATTTCTACCAAAAAAAACATAATATCAATAATAAATAAACATATTATTAAAGATTAAACTAAATTAAATATCAAATAAAATCTAGGCTCGATAAAATCCTATGACATTAAATAAAAATGAGTCTAATTTAAATTAAAAATATAAATTACATACAAACACAAATTTATATATAATTTAAAGCCTATGAAATTAAATACAAATTTTTATATGATTACACACTCTTAACTTTTTATTACAATTAAGTATTAAGGTACAAAAATACCTTTAACGTTTTGGGTCCGGGGTTATTTTACTCCTAACGTCTAAATATGAATTTTCATATGAATACAAAATCTTGACTCAATTTATCAATATTAAGGGTAAAATTGCTATTGACTTCTAATATTAGGGATAAAATTGCACTATTTGAGATATTAAGGTAGTTGAGCCAGTTAATTTTTTAGAGCATTGTAATGTAAACGTATTAATATAATATTTATTTACTTTTCGCAAAATTTGCAAATAAGTTGCACCAAATAATTATAATTATAATAAATAATGATAATATATATAATGACAAAGCATAAATTATATATAAATATAATTATAATGAAAATAGATAAATTAATATATAATAAATTATAATAATTATAATAAATTGCTGAAATTATAAATAAATAATGATAATAATAATAAATTATATATAAATAATAATAATATATAATAATTATAATAAATAATGATAAATTATTGAATACTGAAACTGAATACTGAACTGAACTGATTACTACTGAACTGAACTGAACTGATTGTTACTGAAATTAAGTAATAAAGAACAGGGCCTTAGAAGAAAATTTTCTGTCCAAAAAAGTTTAATTCACATGAAGTATATTGGCTTAAGGCTCTGTTCTTTATTGCTGAAAAAAACTGAACTGAACTGAACTGAATTGAACTGAACTGAACTGAATACTGCTGAATACTGAACTGAACTGAATACTGCTGAATACTGAACTGAACTGAACTGAATTTAACTGAATACTACTGAACTTAACTGAATACTACCGAACTGAACCGAACTAAACAATAATGATGATATTAGACTTTAAAATAATTTAATTGATAATATTGGACATTAATAAACTTATAATAATAATAATGATGGTTCTAATAAATTTAATAATATCAATAATAAATAAATAAATATATTATTAAAGATAAAACTAAATTGAATATCAAATAAAAGCTCGGCTTGATAAAATTTTGGCTCGATAAAAGCCTATAAAATTAAATAAAAATGAGTCTAATTTAAATTAAAAATACAAATTACATACAAACAAAAATTTACATATAATTTAAAGCCTATGAAATCAAATATAAATTTTTATATGAATACAAACTCTTAACTTTTTATTCTAATTAAGGGTTAAAGTGTAAAAATATCCCTAACGTTTTGGGTCATGGGTAATTTTACCCCTAACATCTAAAATGGTGCAATTTTATCCCTAACATTGATAAATTCGATAAATTTGAGTGCAATTCCTAATTTTTAAATATGGAAGCATACTTTAGTTTTAATTTTTTTATTAAACGATATATACTTTAATAAACTATCATTTCTTGACTATCATTTCTTAACTTTTATCTAATTTATAGATAATGATAAACTATAAATAATAATAATAATAAATAAAATAATAATAATTATTATAATAAATTATATATAAATAATTATAATATAATAAATAAGGATAAATTACTGAATACTGAAACTGAATACTGAAACTGGATGCTGAAACTGAATGCTAAACTGAATGCTGAACTGAACTGAACTGAATTGAACTGAACTGAACTGAACAGATTGTTACTGAAATTAAGTGATAAAGAACAGGGCCTAACTCACACGTCGTGTGAAACATAAAAATTACAAACATGCTGAAACATAAAAATCGATCCACACAACGTGTGACTATATACCCACGTGGTCCGTTGGACTTTTCAGGGAAAACTAAATTAAAAATTTCCGATGTGGCTTCTATCCCGGTCTGCGAAGAAAAACACAGTATTTCAGGGTTTGTCGGAAAAATATGGAAAATCCAGAGAAATATAATGTGGAGATACGTAATAATATCTCCTCAAAATAAAATGTGTAAGGCATAATTATTTTGGTGTTGACACTAATAATATCAATTGCTGGTTGTGGTATATTTATTATGGGAATTTTGTCACTTAAATGTTGTTGGTTTATTAGTGAATCTTAGAGCACCTACTAAAATATTGCATTATTTCTGAGAGAAAAGAAGAAATCTGAGTCCCTAGAAAACAAAACACTAGGCGTACGTGGTAATGTAATTAGCAGTCTTGGGGAACGCCAATTTCCATTATCTTCTAGGTCATGTTTTTGTATATAAACAGACATTCTTTTTTGTTCCTATAGAAAGAAAGCCTTTTTCTTCCTTTCACCTTGAAATATGAGGCCACAACACAACAATGTTAATATCAATGCTTGCATAATAGATTATAGAAGATTGACTTCAAAGTTTGCAAAATATGTGAAGAGATCGATGATGTCCTGTATTGTGTTTAGTGTTAACTGAAAAACAGTTCCAACTTACAAACAACACTTGGAAATTTAAACCTCGTTTTTTCCATTTTCTTTTTATTTGCACTATGCACTCTAACTTTGCCAAGTCAACTTTTATATTTTTTTTACTCTTTTCTTTATGCTGCTAATCATATATATATATATATATAGATCAATATAATAATCGACAAAGGTTTGAGATACAGCCCCAAGTATAACTTGAGTATGGTAAAACTAGGCTGCTTTGAATACAAGTTGCACAACTTATACTATATATTCTCAAGTTATTTCCAAATTCATGAATTCCTTCATCAAACCTCTAACTTTTTTTTAATATGCTACTGTAAAACTTCAAAAATAATTTGCAGGTTTTTAAAGAATATGATTATGCCAAATTACCAATTCATCACTACATGAATTAATGAAAATTCTGGATTCTTAGTTAGCATGTGTTGGTACATGTATATTAATTGAAGATGGATTCGATTTTAAGAACACGGTCACTTCAGAGGCTTTACGCCTACTTGTACCAGTGGTAATATGTAAGCCACAATGAAAGTCTAGAAAATTCACTGGTATGAATTTTAAGACTTGACCATGAAAGAAATAGGTTTTCTTAAGAGATGGTCAAAATGATGATGATGATATGCGAAAAATTCCATATTTGATATTCTCGCGCGTAAAAGTTGATTTACATTAGAAATGTGAAATGTCATAAATTGACAAATCTGAGCAGTGATGTTATCTCGCCGAGTTAGACGCTGGTAGAAGAACATCAGTTGGCTAGATTTAATTTATGAAAGTAACTGAAAATGTAGAAATCAAATTGCTTTAAAATAAGTACGTCATGATGGAATCGAAGAAAAATATCATATCAGTCGGTAAATATGCGGTATAAAAAGCTTCTATATGATGAGTTACAGGTAGAAAAGCTTCTGTGTGATAACATCGTTAGTCAATTGATCTCAACGAGTGTCATCCTTATTGATTTTGTATAATCAAAGGATAACACAGCGGATACGCTAACCTAGAGGTTAAACCGAGATCAAATTGAAAAATCATCGAAAGGAATTGGACTAAAAGCCCATAGAGAAGAGGCGTTATGTGAAGGAAAACCCTACCTAGTTGACTGGAGATCCCAAGATCTAGGTTCAAAGGGACAACCTAATTGCATAAACCTTGCGCGTTCACTGTGGGGGTTAAAACCTCGTCAATTCCTAGATTAAACAGTGACACCAACGGGAAAAGGTTAAGCTATATGATTTTAATAATACATTGTGCGTCAGTATTCTGAGCAAATAAATCACCTATGTCAGAGTGAAGTGGGGTCGCTTCGATGGAGACTAGTGTGGGGCCTAGTTCTCTTAAACTCTCGCAGAACCAGGCGATGTTCATGACCATAACGAACATAACCATGAGAACATATACCGTGTTATGTTGATATCTGTGTGGGATATATCATCGTTTACACAAACGGCAGAATAGTTCAAAGACATCGCGTCTACTAGTCAGCCAGTAAAGTAAATATACTTTCATAAGGGAATGTTCAAGGCACATTAGCTACCTATCCTATGCAGATATCTTCTGTAGAAAGTTATCACTATTTCGTAATCGTCTTGTTTCTAATTTTATTCATGTGGGGGATTGTTGGAAAATTTTGAGTAAAATTATTTGTTAATTTTAATACCAACAAACACCTCCTTTCATGAACAGTCATGTTTGTACGTAAACAGTCGTGTCTGTCTATGTACAGCCGTGTTTGTTCGTGAAAAGACATATCCTTTTAGTTCTATTTATATAGAATGGATTGTCAAATTCACATACGGTTGGAGAAAATATTCTCTGGGATTCTTCCTGCTCTCTGTCTTTTCACATTGTTCTTGTTTTCCTACTCCGGTGATAACTAGGCTACACACGGTTTGAGTTCGCTTGCGTAATCTGTTGTATCCTGGGAGACGATCGCCAATAGCGACGACATCTGTCTTAAGGAAACTGCTAATACAGGCCTCAGATTTGTCTAACTCTTTCCTTTTAATTTTCAGTTTTACTGTTTATATATTTTTTGGTGTTCGTTTTGTTTTTTGGTTAATCACATCTAACATTTTTTAAGACAGACGTAATCGTTTGTCTAACATTCTTGAGACAGAATTACGTTTGTCTAACAATAATTACCGGAAGAACAATGTTTTATTGGGTTAAATAATTTTTTTATTTTTTTATTTTTTATATAGATTATTTTTATTAATTTGTGTAACATATTTTTTATTTTATAATAGGATAAGGTGTAAAAATACCCTTAACATTTATAGCTAGGAGCAATTTCACCTTTAACGTCTAAAATGATACAATTATACCGCTAATGTTAGCAGCAAAGAGCAATTTTACCTCTACCATCAACAAGTTGGGTCAATTTGAGAAATAATTCATCAAATTGTCTTCTTAGTCACGAATATTGTCATCTACACTTCACATGTGCATCATTTTATCATCATTAATAATAGATCACAAAGGGATGATTAAGCGTAAAATTTTAAAAAAAATATTGTCTTTTGTGCGAGTTGGATAAAAAAAATTCAAATATTTTGACGAATTTAAATATTAATTTTCAATTTTATTATTAAATCATAAAAATATGAAATCTTTTTTTAAAACTAACTGATATATGTAATTGGTGTAGAATAATAAATAAAATATTTTTATTTCATAATAATGTATGAAATTGACTCAACTTGACAATGTTAGGTGTAAAATTGCTCTTAGCTGTTAACGCTATGGGTAAAATTGTACCATTTTAGACGTTAAAAGTAAAATTGTTCCTAGTTGTAAACATTATCGGCATTTTTTCACCTTATCTCTTTTATAATTCTTTTTTTATTAATTTAAAACACGTACATATTAGACATTTTAAATCCGAACAACAATAGTTCAATATAATTTTATCAAACATTAATAATTAAACAGCTAACAACTTACTGCAACTGCAAACAGTTAACAACAACCATAACAGCTATTAACTAACTGTTGAACCAAACCGACCTTTAATATTTTATGTTCTGACTATTAGAAAAATTCTCATCAATTTAAAATAATTATTTCGTTTAGTTAAATAGTTGATTAGCTAAAATGGTGCAATTATACCCTCTAATATTAATAGTCAAGAGCAATTTTACCTCTAGTTGGGTCAATTTGAGAACTAATTCATCAAACTGTTTTCTTGGTCATGAATATTGTTATATACACTTCACATGTGCATCATTTTATCATCATTAGTAACAGATAATTTAAAACATGTCCATATTAGACATTTTAAATTCGAACAGTAACAGTTCAATATAATTTTACCAAATACTAATAATTAAACAGCTAATAACAAACAGCTAACAACAACAGCTATTAGCTAACAGCTGAACCAAACAGGCCCTAGTTGCCTTATAAATAATTAATTTTTTATCATCTTTCGATTTTTTCTTTTTTGACATGGTCCAATTTTACTTAAAAATTATTTTTCAAAATATATATTTTTATATAACACAAAATTGTCGAATTTCCAGAATAAAAATCTTAGCTCAATTTTATTATTTTTGAATAAATACGGACGATTAAATTAATATGAGTAATTACAGATAAGTTTTTTGTTAAAATCCCTTTAAAATAATTTAAAAAATCAATTTTTTTTATCATAGTAACAATATTAGAACATTTAGTATAATACAAATAAAATATAAAATTGTGTAAAATTGGGCCTTATAACATTATTTTTCTTAGAATGGGAATGTTTGATTAGTAAAATTAAAACATGGTGATAATTGATAGGTTTCTTTTTCTCCACCCAAAAGATTTGAGTCTTCTTCAAAGATTTTGCTTCTTAACTACAAATGTGGGGGTCATTGATTGATCTGATTATGTCCATTTCTGATGTCCTCTTAGCTAAGCTAAATTATCATTTGGATTAGATACACTATTATTACCACTTTTGGCAGCCCCAATTGTGATGCAACTATTATTACTATTATCAACGTTGTGTTATCAGAGTTCCCGCACATTTTCATGTGGCATTTGATCAACAATTGGAATATTAATCGACTTGCCATTTTTTTTTTTGCAACCTCTATGAATTTGTACATTTATTGCAACATACAATGACATCATATTACTCGAATTCATCGAGTAATAATTTATGAAGCATCGTAGATCATTGCGATCTGCAATATGTACTTTGGTTAGATTGTCTTTTACTTGCATAGACATTTGCGAGTCATATAGGTTGAATCAACACATACACATATGTAAATTCTCTCTTTTAACTTCTCAAATTTTATTTTTTTCCAAACCGGAACAACTTTGAATCACCACCAATGTATCATGTATGTCATGGTATTTGCTACCTTTTTCTAATGGTCATTCCACGATACCGTACAAATAATAATATCTGTAGACATATATGTGAAAAATGTAGTTTGAAAAAGTTCAAGAATATGAGTGAAATGGGTGAAAATGCGATCGCATATGGAAAATTGCGAGCCGCAATGAGATAAATGTGATCGCATTTATGAAAATGCAATTATCGCAATTTTACAATCGGACCGCATTTTGCAATTTTACAATATATAAATGTGCTTCACCAAGGGTCTAGTTTTGTAATTTTCCTTTTAAAATAATGCTCCTAAACCAACTCAACTACCGGGGGGCTAGACGGCAAATATTAATGATACTCAAGGGCGGAGCGGGTGGCTGGAGGGAGCTCCGATCCCCAAGTCCCGAGTTTTCTCTGCCCCTGATCATAAATGATAAATGGATATTTTTGTATATTTATATACGATGTGTATCTACATGATAATGCATAAATAATTGCATTGCCCATATTTTTTTTTCTAAATTATTAATTTTATTATGTGCTTCCTATTTTTAGAATGTAAAAGTAAAACTTACATTTTTATTTTTATTTCATAAATTTTAAATTAATAAAAATTATCTTTATTTTTTTTTGGTAGGAAGGGAAAGGAAAACAAACAAAAAACAAAACCTAACCCGGGATCAGTCTAGGAAGGCTGACCTCAACCCTATCCTCAAGAAGGGTAGACAAAAGAAAAGAAGGAGGAACAGAAAGGGTAGAAACACCTAACATCCCCCCATGCCCAGCGGCAGCCAAGCGGTCCGCCACACGGTTTTGCTCCCTGAAAATATGGGAGAAATTAAGAACATCAAAGGCCGGACGGAGCCTTAAAATAGCTTTGATCAGATTCCGGCTGTTCATGCAAAGGGCCTGGCCCTCAAAGATCCTTTTGATAGCCATCAAATTATCAGATTCCACCAAAAACCTCTTAATACCCATACGAATGGCCAGTTTAATTCCTGATAGAATACCCCCAGAGCTCAGCAGAAAAAGACGAGCCCATCCCCAAGTTGTGAGTAAACCCAGCCAGCCAAGCGCCACTAGCATCCCGAAGAACTCCACTAGCAGCAATTCTACCATCACTAAGGCATGAGCCATCCGTATTCAGCTTCACAATCCCTTCTGCAGGCCTATTCCAACTAATCAAATGGACCACTTTATCTGGATAAGGTCTAACAAGTGGTTCTCCTTCAAAGCTATCTAAAATAACCGAGAGCTTTTTAGAGAAGAAGCCCAGTACGTCAGGGATAGAGGTAAACTTCTCAGCAAATAACTCTTCATTCCTCCACTTCCAAATTTGGTGACAGATAATAGCGAAGAAAATGTCACCATGATCCATATCGGCTAATAACTTCCCACTTGCTCCCTTGGAGAACCAGTCACTTTCAGCATGGGCAATAAAGGACGGGAGGATGTTGATAGGAAGAACCTTACTCCAAATCACTCTGCTTTTGGGGCAGTCCCCAAGAGCATGGCACAAGGTTTCAACATGGCCACTGCACCTACTGCATGCGCCCGAATCCGCCAAGTGCCTCCTATGTCTTGGCCAAATTAATGAACTTTTATTGAATTTTTTATTTAAATGTTATAATGGCCAAATTAAATGAAGTGTTGATGAGAAAAAACAAATATAATCAATTAGTTATTAATAAATTATAGATTTTTTAAAATGATTTATTTGATTATTATGAATTTGAGTGTTTAATCTCGATTTCATGACATATGAGATAAATTAAAATAAACTGTATCTCCGAAATAAAATATTTAAGAGAAAAACTTCTAATAAAGAAAATTCAAAATAAACTTCTATTCTTAATAATTAGTCGTATAAAATTAATAGTATAAATAAAATAGCTATTGAACATAAATAAAATTGGATTTTATTGTTCAATAATAAAAATATATAAATATTTAATATTCTTCATGCACGATAGTCTCTAAAAAACATTTTAAAATCTCTTACTTTATTATTGTAAAAGTACATATAAATATTAAGTACACCTGCTCAACAAGCGGGCATGCAACTAGTTCTTATTAATTTTATTGAGTTTTTTTACTTCTTTTGGATTTTATGAATAAATTGATGTGTTATTCTTTTTTTATTTGTAAGATTTATCTTTTCTCATGTTGGCTTATTTTAATTAAGAAATTGTGTAATATTTTTTTCTAACCTTTTATTTCATTTAAAGGTCTCGGATTTTGAAAAGGTATTTCATCCTTCAAATAGCTATAAATGGGATATCGAAAGATGAAGAATTGATTAAGAGGTAACAGTGAGTGAGTTTCGAAAGTTAGAGTCGATTAGGTGAAACAAGTGTTTACAATGAAAATTTGTGAGAAAACAAGTGTTAGATAGTTATTTACAATCAAAATCAAAATCTTGCTGAAATTGAATTATAATGATATATGTATTCATACAAATCATCGATCATAGAGGTAATTATCCATTCATTGATTTCATTCTCCAAAAGATTACAACTTCTTATTGGATTGAATTATACTCATAGTAGCAATTAATAAAATATTTTCCTTTAATATCTAATTTTGGTAGATGCATTTTTCCTATGAAATATACAATAGGTTTCATTATCTCAAGACATTAATTTTCCAGTCAACTTATTCTTATCTCCAATTTGATTCATACATGGAGAGTTGTTATGAATATAAATTGAAGCTTAGTACTTCTTCAATTTATATTATATAAAACTTAACAATTAATTAATATAATTATGGATGAAGAGATTAATTTGTTTGTTTTGTCAAGCACACGGACTCTATATTGTGTTTCTAAAACGGATCGATTAACTATTGTAATATGTAAAAAGTCATTAAATTATTTATCCTATAATATATTCTATCAATAATAACTAAAACATTAAAAAATATGATATTTTTTCTCACAAAAAATATAATATTTTGTGCGATAAAAATTTATAATAACTTTATTGCTTATAAGGATATGGTACAAATTTAATTATATAATTATTAAAGAGATTTAGCATTCACGTACTAAACAACGTAATTTTAAAACTAACATTTAAACCTATAATTTAATTTTTAACTTCATTAATAAAAAAATACGTTTTTTTTCACATATAGTTTTATAAATTGATCACTCATAAAACTTAAAAAGTATAACTTTGGTTATTTTATGCATAAAAATTAAATTTAATCCTTCTCTATAAATATACCTTATGCCTTAATTATAAGTGCCAAAAGAGATGCATTTTTTTTTTTTTTTGTCGTAGTAAGTCCAGAATCTAAATTCTAAAATAATGTGAAATAAAAGTGTAAAAGAATGAAAGAAAGGAAACACGAAGCAGTCAAACAATCATATCCGTTGACGACAAGGTGACGATATCAATGGCTTAAAATAAATGGTTTACACAAAATCCAACGGCTACGGAAAGCACTCTATTCTAGAACTAGAACTGGACTCCTCCTTCCTCGATATTATAAACACAAAAAATGTCATCAGGTAAGTGATTTTTGGGGTAAATTACATCTATGCCACTGATCTTCCATTCTTAGAAGTATGAAACATTTGACCATTTAACTTTAATTAACTCCTCAAAATAATAGTTAAAGACATCAAAATAAAAATATTTAAGAATTAAAATTGTTCAAAACGATACCTACTATGAAACCACATTTTTTATTTTCTAAAATCATCATTTTTAGCTTTCTCTTTTTAAAAATTCATTATCTCCTCTAACCAAACAACACCTAAATGATCTCAAAAAGAAAATTTTTAAGAATTAAAGTTCTTTAAAATATATTAACTCTTTGAATTTTTTTATTTTGAAACTGTCAATAGTTGTTTTGAGGTATTGAGTGACCACCGATGTTAAAAAATATAAAATTCAATGATTATATCTTTAAGAATTGAAGTTCAGTGACTACAATATTAAAGGGATAAAATTCAGTACCCATGAGTATAATTTATCAGTAATTTTTTATTTGTTGATTATCAAACTCTTAATCTTTTAGAAAAAAAATATCAGTTTTATCATAAATTTTGATTTGGGAGAATTACAAAACTAACATTTTTTTATTTCTAGCTCCTTTTAAAAAACTAACCAAAACTAACACATTTCAACAAGTAACTTTCAAATTTACCCTCGTCTTCTTCCTTAGGCCATCTCTAAGGGCTCTCTTTAAAAGAGAGCCCTTGGATTCCAGCTCCAACGGAGCTGGAATTGCTTGCGGCATCTTTGCCGCAAGCAAGATATGTTATTTTATTTTTATTTTTTTAATTCTTTTCTTTATATAATTTAATTTTGTTTTTTTATTAATCTTAATCCTTTAATGTTTTGTTTAATTTTATATAGTATTTATTTTATATAATATTTGTTTTAAATATTTTTTTATTTTAAATATTAATTTCATGTATATTTATTTTTTGTACATGTATATTTATTATTTAGGTATTATTTTTTAGACGTATTCATGTTATTTAATTTCTAATTATAAAAACATTACACGAATTATAATTTGTGATTAATAATATAAAGAATATAAATGTTATGTTTATTAAAAAAAATTGTTATGTGAAAAATGAATATAATAATAATAAAAGTTTTAAAGAGTGGGTAAAATAGAGTATATGGTTGGAGAACTTTCACTGTAGCAACTCTATATTTAAAGATAGAGTAGGCTAAATAGAGAACACGGTTGGAGATGGCCTTAACATAACTATGTGTCTTTGTCTTTCCCCCCTCTCTCTCTTTCTCGTGCGCGCTCTCTCTCTCTAAAGAACAGAACAATCTACAGAACGACTACGAATACTACAACAATCAATCCAACCCACAGTTCATACAACAAAATTTCTACAATCATATAAGTTTTTCATTGGTTTTTAGTTTCATTGAAACTTCATTCATCGTTAAGATCTAGCAGGTTGTTTCTCTACAACCCAATATATATTGTTTCTCTTCAGTTTTCATGTTTTTACTGATCCTGCGAACTCCAAAAACAGTGGCATTGTTGTCTGAAAATACATTTTGGTTGGAATATCAGTTTCAGACATTTTTCCTCGATAGTGTCGATATCTAACGGATATCGACACTGTAGATATTTATAAATATCTGTAGATATCTACAATATTTGTCGATATTGACAAATATCTACAGATATCGACAACACATATCTACAGATATCTACAATATTTGTCGATATCGACAAATATCTACAGATATCTACAAATATCTACAATATCTATAAATATCTACAAATATCTACAATATCTACAGATATCTACAGATATCGACAAATATCTACAGATATTGACACTGTCGGGGAAAAATCTGAAACTTATATTCCAACCAAAATGCATTTTCAGATAACAATGTCACTGTTTTTTGGGTTCGCACAACCAGGAAAAACATGAAAAGGAAGAGAAACAATATATATTGAGACGAGATTGCCGGAAAAAGGGTCGCCTTCTTCCTCCTATTCCGTTCGTGGTTCGCCATCTTTTCCTCCTCTTCATATCGCCGCCTTTCGCTTCTGCACCTCTTTGAGTGTGCCGCCGTCGCTTCTCGTTCTACCTCCTCTTGCTATCACAGCGTTTGATATGTTAGAGAGATGAAGTTCTGTTTAGGAATAATGAGAGCAAACTTGGAAGTTACTTGTTGAAATGTGTTAGTTTTGGTTAGTTTTTTAAAAGGAGCTAGAAATGTAAATTACCCTTTGAAAAGTATTAGTTTTGTAATTCTCCATATTATTTATTTCACATGCACTAAATTTGTATTTTCATAATTTAAAACTAGTTTTAATATGTATAATTTATTACAGGAAAATGGTAAAAATTAAATTTAAACTGTAAAAATTATTATTTTAATAATTAAAAGTTAATGGGATAAAAAATAAATAATGAAAAACTAAATGTTTCTAAATAAAAAATCAAAAACTTGATTAACCAAAAAAAAAGATAAGGGAGTATTATGACAGTTTTGAGGTGTTATAAAAGCTTGGCCTAAAACTAAAAGTATACCCATCAAATTAAAAATCAAATCAGCAGCTTAGCTTCTGTTAACTTGATTTGTAATGACGTATTTGTCCCAAAATGAGCGTAATAACTTTATCTTGTTGTTTACTTTTCCAACAAATATTTGGGTTCCCAGTCCATATATGCATATGCCACGCATCTATTTATTTCAGATGACAGTTTGACAGATTTGGCAGCATGCATCAGAATTAGACACATTTTGAGATATATGCCTTTAGAGAGATGATCATGGATGTATTGCTTTCCTTTGCATTTTATACTCATGGATACTATAATACAACAAGCTTAGACTATATTGGAATGGAATGTTGTAATCATAAGAAAAGACGAATAAATTTATCAAACTTGAACTTGTATCGTATTCTAGATAAGCCACTGTTTTCTATTTTCAAAGGGAAAGGAAACACCACCAAAACTTATGTAGTGGAATTCAAAGATTAACTCAACAAACCTTAAAATCCTACATTCAAGACTGGAGTTTTTAATATATATATAACTGCCCGCAACTTTAATGCAGAAAAGCAAGAGAGAAAGTGATTTTTCTATTTGTGGTATATCACAATAATGATAACAAGCTTAATTATAAAACCCTCCATAATTTGTAATGGTCAAATGGTATTTGCTATCAGACATTTTTACCATTCTTGCTTGATTTGTTCAAATTCAATCAATGTTTTTTTTTTTAGATAAATTATCAAAATAATTTCAAAGTTTTTGGGAGAGTACACCTCTAACTTATAAAATAACGGTCTACTGTTCCTTCAGTCCCCTTAACTTGTCCAAATTAGTCATTTTATCTCCTAAACTCATTGAATGTCCTATTTACCCCGTTAATTCCATAAATGTGGTGAACTTGTCCATTTACCCCCCAACTCATAAAATATCCTATTTACCCCCTTAACTCCACAAAAGTGGTATTTTTCACCCCTTACAACCCGTTATCGATGCCTAAATTAATAATCTTTTTTAAACATTAACCTATATTTGTGTTATTTTGTACGTGTAACCTAAATTGATACTTCTTCAAAAATCAAAGACATACTTTGGTACCTTATCCCTACATATAATGTTTTTAACTTGTTTAGATTAATGTTTTTGTTATTTGTATCTTTTATTCATTCATTCTCTTTTCAACTTTTATTGGCTAGTTAAATTTTGATTATCTAATTATTATAGTATAATATTATTATAATAAACACATGCAGGATCAATATAATTATCAAACTAAAACAAAATAGAAAAGTTGATATTAAAAAAAAACATTTTCAAACTAATTTGATAAGTCCTATTAATTTTGCACTATAAAGAGGTAACATATACCAATTTTATGGAGTTAATGGGGTAAATAGGATCATAAGAGATGCGAAATATCACTTTTATGGAGATAATGGAATAAATAGGACATTCGATGAGTTGAGAGGAGTAAAATGATCAATTTGGACAAGTTAATGGGGTGAGAAATGCCATTTTTATAGAGTTAATGGGGTAAACAGAATATTCAATGAGTTGAAGAGATAAAATGACTAATTTGGAGAAATTAAGGGGGCTGAACGAGGATTAGGCCTAAAATAACACAATTTTAACTTCAACATTTATCAAATGATGCAATTTTAGTTTCAACACTTGTGAAATTGTACAATTTTAGCCTAGATGGTTAAGGGTAGATATGTTTGAGGTGTCAAATTCTGTTATCCAGACTTATAATTGCAAACTTTCAAAAACTTTGAGATAAAAATAATTTCAATATATAAGTTGGAGCTAAATTAACCATTCTACTTTGTGCCATTTCAAATAATTTGTTATTTGTCATGTTGTTTATAAGTATTCTGATGACTAGTGCAAACATTCCAATGTCTCAGATAATAAAACGAGAGGCCGAGATTTTACTCTGATAATACAGTCAAATGAATACATGAGTGAATACTGAGATATTTATGTATAATTGCCGAGAATGTATATATGTACCTTAATTATAAGAATCCTGGACATATTTATAAGATGTGGCCGTCCTAAATCTCACCGTATGACAATTGGACACATACTATGTAGGTCTTATTCTACTCATGGTGGATTTCCTATATTCCGAGCGAATCTGACAAGATGTAATCCAAGTAGGACTTGGAGTTCCTCTCGTTGGTTCATGAATAAGCATCATGCTTAGTGAAATCGGACGATTCTCATTACGCCGATCGTTAATGAATATTCAATATTACTATTTTGGTGCTCTTATTTAGTTCAAGTGTTTGATTATTTTAAGCTCTTTATGTTTTTCATGGGACCTTTTGTTTGTGATCCAACACGTGTATAATATGTTTTAGCTTTCAAGTGATAAAAAATAAGAAATATCTAAAGAGAGATGTAATTTTTTAGAATTTTAACTTTAGATTGTTATCAAAATCCTTGTGGCATGCATAAGGTTAACCTCTATTTTTTATCCAAAGATTTTCCGCAAAAAAAAAGTATGTGAAGCTTTTATTGAAGTGTAAGTACTTCTGAAGGGTTGAATTTTACAAGAAGACAATAGACCTAAAGGCGTCTTTGTATCAAGAATAAAAGAAAAAAGGAAACTCTGATTTTGACCTACTGATAGAACTTTAGGAGAGACGCCTGATTTCTATCATACTTTTGAATTTTACTTCTTATAAAAAAAGATGTATACTACTTCATGCGGATAATTAATATTAAAAAATAAATATAAATAAATAACATGACTAATATACAAATTTATTCGTATGGTTATTAGAGAGAGAGAGTAAATTTAATTTCAATATACAAAATAGTGCAACATTAAATCTACGTTTATTACATAGTGCAATTTTAAAAATCATTAATACATAATAACAAAAGATATCTTTTTTTTTTATGTAATTTTATGTTTTGGTCATACTCTAAGAGCATCTCCAAGAGGCTCTTAGTTTGACTTTTAAGTTAAAATTTAAGGAGAAAGAATTAAAAATCAGCTCCAACAGAGTGGCTCCTCAAATTACTAAGAGTCACTTCATCCTCTCTATTAATAGTAACTCCTAACTTTATTTTTTATTAATAATTTATTATAAAAAGAGTCACTCTCTCTTCACTATTGGTAAGTATAACAATCATTAATAATTTTAATTTTAAAATAATAAATAAAGAGGGTATATAAGGAGTATTGTTGGAGATGGTATATCTTAATCACCATTTAATCACTGAGAGTCAATTATTTATATTATTTTAGAGAGTGTACTAAAAATCTATTGGAGATGCTCAAACCTCTAACTGTTGAAACATTTTTCCACATGATTTTGATTTGACAAAATTATTTAAGTTAATCTCATGATTAAGATAATTAAATTTAAGTGCTTTGCTTTAATTGTACTAATATATTTGTTCAATGTTGAGTATAATTATAAATAAGAACATAAATAAAAAGTAAGACAGGACGAAGTCAGCATGAGCCACAGAAGCTGAGTAGAACACAACTCAGCATAATAGAAGAAAAGTCTTCTCCAGAACAAATGATTGAAGACGAAGCTGAGTAGAACGTGACTCAGCCTCGCCAAAGATAAAGATCGAAGGCAACGTCTATTAAGTCAAGCTGAGTGTTCATCAGGACAGCGCCAATGATCCGTTAACTAAAAGACAAAATCCGACAAAGATCTGCGCCAATTCAGAAGCCTTGGAATTACCCCAAGAGACCTTTTCGAGATGCATGGGTCAATTGGCATTTGGCTAAAAGACGAAACTGGCGCTAGAAGACGAACCTGGAGCAAGAAGACAAGCCTGACGCCTGCTAATTTCAGACCACAGGATTGGCCTGCAAATCTCTATGTCGACCAATGAATGACGCAAGAAGACCGTTTGAATTCAACGGATATGTCCGAATTCA
The DNA here is from genome assembly GCF_963576675.1 of Euphorbia lathyris. Classification (NCBI taxonomy): domain Eukaryota; kingdom Viridiplantae; phylum Streptophyta; class Magnoliopsida; order Malpighiales; family Euphorbiaceae; genus Euphorbia; species Euphorbia lathyris. Next base: position 65,864,087 of record NC_088912.1, on the reverse strand, counting down.
AATGATTGAAGCATCATATTACACTATAAAAGGACAAGTTCATCACTTGGATCCTTTGCCGAAGTACAAAAAGAAAAGTAATACATACAAGCACATACAAACAGAAAAACAAGTACTTACACCCAAATCCAATCTCTGTGTAAAACTCTAGAGTGAATTTGTATTCATCTAAGTGTTCTTCATCTAGAAAGAACAAATTTGTATCAATTGTAAAGATTGAGTGAGTGGTGTTGAGTACTCGGTTTTAGTACTCAGCGGTAGAGAAAATCTGAGTGTTCGGTTATAGCGCTCAGTAGGATTAAGTAGACGAATAGAGGACGGTACTCTTGCATACTCAATTGCCTTGTAAACGGTTTGTGCTCTACCTTTAAAGAGCTCAGTAGTGGATTGAAAAAGCTCGGAAGGATTCTGGGGACTGGACGTAGGCGGTGAGGCCGAACCAGGATAAGACTGCTGAGTAATCTCTAACCCTTTCTCTCAATATATATATGTATGTGTTGCTTGCTTAAATTACTCAGGATATAAATTGAATAAGCTGACACTGAGTAATCAGAGTGCTGAGTTGGAAGCTGACCTTAAGTGTTAATTCCCAACTCACAAGTAAAACGGTTCTAGTCAGCCTCTGACTAAAGCTGTCTTACATCTCGCTCAGCCTTGCTGACCAAAACTGAGTAAGGTTATTTAAAGAGTTAAATTAAATCAGCATAATTAAGCGAAAAAGTTACATTAGTTTCTAACTCCCCTTGGAACTAATTACACGGGACCAACACTAACTTCTGAAATATTGAATAAAATCTGAAATTACATATATTCTACTGATAAAAAAGTAATAAATTTCTCTTGATAATAATTGAAATTGACTGTTAAATAAATTATTTAAGCTTAAAATATTTTATATTTTACAAGTAAACATTAAATTCACTTTCTCTACCTTTCTTCTTCACCAAATTTGCCACCCTCCTCCTTCCTCACCAAGTCCATTTTGCTCTGATCGCACACTCGTTAGAGTCTTTTCCTTCTCCTGCTATTCACAAAGTTCAGAAAAATCGTAGACATGTTATAGATTTGTTCGTTTATTTTTTTTCCTCTCAACTTATTATCGTCCATCTTCTTGTTGTATCTACATGATTGCAAAAAAAATTATTCAAATCTAAAGATTTAAAATAGTTAAACGATGAAGATTGAATTATAATTGCTTCCCTACGAATTTAAAGTTACAAAAAAAAAATATATATATACTACATTTTTTGTTTATGTTATTTGTCTTTAATTGCTTTTTCTTGCCATTTGTAATAATTTTTGTTGTTTTAATAGATCATGTATCAAGTAATCTATACATATTTAAAGTTTTATTTCTTTGATTCCTACGTAAAATTGAAAAAAAAAAGGAACTTTCTCGAGTAAGCACAAAAGTAAATATATATTTGGAAAAATTACAAAACTGGGTCAAATGGGAGGCTCGTTTACATATTTAACTCATTTACTAATTCTACTACATATCTAAACTGATTTTGTGTGACTTTCCAAAAATACCCTCATTATTTACGCGGAGCTCGCCCCATCCCGTCTGACTTCGCATATTCACCCATATGCAAAGCCTGCGAAGTTAATGTTTTGATTTACTTAATGAATTTAGTTCGCATATACGAAGCCTGCGAAGCTGAAGTTTGTTTTGCTTGATGAATTTAGTTCGCATATGCGAATGCTGGATATGTTTTGAAGCTAATACGCGAAGTGGTATTATAACAAAAAATGGCAAACAACAACGGATTCGAACATTAAAATCATAACATTATCAAAATTTATAATAAGATTGCCACAATAACAACATTCAAATCATAACATTATCAAAATTTACAACAAGATTACCACAATGAACTCTACTAACTAATCATTTCAAAGTGAACTCTACAACAAGACTTCCAGACCTTTTGGGATGGACGTGTCGCACGGTGCACGCCAAGATTACTCATCCGATTCAAGATTGGCATCGGATTAAGTTAGGTCCACTTTGAAGATTGGCACCATGGGATGGACGTGTCCCATGGTGCACCCCGAGATTGATACAACCTCTCCTAACAAATCATTTCAGGAGTGAATGTGTCAATCTTGGGGAAGTTCATCCCTATACAGGAAGGAAAATCATCACCCCTGCAGCCCAGTACGCCGCCTTCCAGAAAGGGATGTTACGTATTCAACCATCTACAGAAAAAATTAATCGTGTTAGCAGGGAAAAGGACGTTTTTTGCTTCGCGAAATGAAAATTAGCGAAGCATGTGAATGTAAATGTGCAGGGGAAGAGGTGATTTTACTTCGCATATCGATTTTTTCGTGAAGTCTGCGAGGTCTGAAATGTGACTATCTACGTCGCATATCAATACTTTCGCGAAGTCTGCGAGGTCTGAAATGTGAGGATCTATTCGCAGACTTCGCGAACTAATCGATTCGCGAGGTAGATCCATACGTTTCAGACTATCTCTTCGCAGATCTTCGCGAAATCATCAATTCACGAAGTAGATCATTACTTTCCAGGCTCGTTCTCTTCGCAAAGCTAAGCAAAACCATCGATTGCGAAGTGAATTCATGAAAAAACGCAGAAAAAAAACAGATACTTACATTTTTCGCCAATTTCACCCCCAAAAGCGACAATAACAATATGATAGCATGGGAAGAACGAAGGAAATAACGTAGAAAAATCATTTTTTTGATGGTAACAAGAAGAAAGAAACCAAGCAAGGAACAGGAAGATGAAAAACCATTTACTCGTTTTCTAGGGTTGGGAAGTTCAGAATCAAGAGATGAAGAGATGAAAAAGAGAAATTCATTGTGATTTTGACTAAATGGTGCAGATTTCGTGCAATTTAAAGGAAAAAAGGAAGATTAAATGTCTTGAAATCATTAATGCATGAGCAACTTTTCGCATAACCAAGGAGATAGGGGAAGCGACGATTCGCGAGAGGTGGAAGTGGGAAGGTTAGGGGTATTTTTGGAAAGTCACACAAAATCAGTCTAGATATGTAATAGAATTAGTAAATGAGTTAAATATGTAAATGGGCCTCCCATTTGACCAAATTTTGTAATTTTCCCATATGTATTTAGAAAGAAATAAGATGTTGATAGGAGTATAGTAGAATTTATTGATGACGTTGTAGCGCAAATTGGTGCGGAAGGTTTTCCTGACACAAGGAACCGGATATCCCTCCAAAACCAATAGGACATTATTTTATGCGACGCGATTACTGTCCCATCCTTTCTTCTTTAGTACACTATTCATTCTTTTCTTCTTTTTTTTACTATAAACATTATTTTTTTTTTTTTTTAATTTCTTCTCGTTTCTTCTCTATATATAAATTAGAATCCTACTTTTTCATATTTCATCGTCTCCTCCTCCATGGACAACCAAAACTTCCTCTCACTACCCTTCTTTCCCAACCCCGAAACATCTCTATTTACCGATACCTTGGACTTCCTTCCTAGCACGACGTCGCTTTACAATTACACACCCATACAACATCCTTTCTCTTCTTCTCTTCTCGCCTACCACTACAACACTCTTTCCACCTATTCTCTGCCTCAAACCCAAACACCACCTGTTCTCGACGGCATCGCCGCCGTTGTTGGCGAGCACGTCTTGTTCGGAACCTCTTCCGCCGCTTCTTTAAAAAGAACCGAAACTGAACGAATCGGATCCAAGGCAGCAAAACGGGAAGGTGGAGGCGGTCTTGGATTGCAGAAGACCTACAGAGGAGTGAGAAAGAGACCGTGGGGAAGGTGGTCAGCTGAAATACGTGACCGTATAGGGCGGTGCAGACACTGGCTAGGTACTTTTGATACTGCGGAGGAAGCGGCGCGTGCTTATGATGCTGCCGCGAGGAAACTACGAGGCGCTAAAGCAAGAACTAACTTTGAAATCCCTTCGGTGTTACCGATTTCGTCGCCGACATCATCGGGTTCTTCGACGGAGTTGAAGAAGAGAAACAATAAGGGGAGTAGTAATGGTGGAAGAAAGTGTTCAGTTGTGACTTCAATGGCTCATTTGTTCAGTAATGGTGGGAAGGTGGAACTTGATTTGAAATTGGGAGTCACTTTTGATAAGAATAATGGAAGTCCTCCATCTATGCTTGCTAACTAATCCTTTCTAATATAAATATATATATGGTAGAACGGAGTTCTTGTTTTCCTTTTTATTTTCAAGTATTAGGGCAGTACATGTAGTACTGGCATGCACCTCAGCGCTTGTTATGTGCTTCAAAATTAAGTTTTTTTAACAAAATATTGCTTTATGAAGCCAGTCAAATATATGTACAAGTAGATATCTTCCTTTTGCCATATGGGTTCAACAACACTAATCAATGTCATCTGTTAACCTAATAGAGCAATTTTGTTCTTACTATCTGTTATTTTAACTGCAGAAAAAGAACTTTAATTCTATCCTAAAAATCTCTCTTTACCATCAGGATATTCGATATTGTACAAGTAAGAAGTTGTGTGGTGTAGCGATTGAATTAATGAGCAAGCATGAGTTATGATATTGAGGTTAAACAAGCAAATATAGAAAGAGGGGAAGTGAAATGAATGAGTAGCAGTATGAGATGAATGTAATTAATTAAGAAGAAGTGAGGGAGCAAATTAATTAAAATAATGATGTAGAGAGTGAGTAGGGAAGTCAACTAGTACACTATATTGTTTTGTTAGCAAGGTACAGCAATCATAACAGCAGCGTATGAAGAAAAAAAGAAAAGAAGGTCGCCCATAAAACGCGGGTCCGGCGAGCCGGCGGGGGGTAGATGATAGATAGATAGGTAGCAATTGATGGGATGAATAATAATAACAAGAGGAAGATATGAAATAGTGAAAAATCTACTGTCTTTAAATAAAATAAATGGGTGTAGTAATTATATTAGTATTATGGAAAGGCAGGAAGAGGTAGTATGCGTAAAATGCGTCAGTGACAGTAATTGAGATATGCACAGACTGAGACTGAGACTGAGACTGAGACTGAATCAGATCAGAATGATTGAAAGGGAACACTTTGTGATTTGTTTTCTTTTTAGAAAATATAAAAATGTCCCGTGTGGGTGTGTGGGGCCAAGGATGAGATTAGCACCACCACCTGGTTTTCGCTGCCTGCAACTCTCCGTACTTAACCATCATGCATCGTCATCATATACTTATATTAGAGACAAACGTGGCCAACAAAACCATTTTTACCTTTTATCTACAAAATCCATTATTTATTATTCAACTTTTAATTTTAAAATACTCTATGAAACATAGCCTCAATTTTCCACTTCAACTCCGTAAAAGGACAAAAATACTCTTTCATGTGTTGGAGTGACAAATCATTATTTTTTTCTCTCTCGACATGTAAGCGTGAGGGAATCATGCCTCACCTTAATGATAATTTCATACGCAATAGATTAGACGGTTTATTGCGGATTATTGTGGATTATAGTTATTAACCAAGTCGGGCGGCCTTCCTGTCTGGAACCCCGACCTCCCATCTGCACACCCGAGGAGAATCATCTGGGATCCGGAGTGATAGTCAATGGGGTCGGAACATCGGAAAATACTCATATATCCACGTCTGGAGGTGGGTCAAACATCCACAAATACCCGAGCACTCTCCTCTACTCGTTATCCACAACTGCCGATATAACGTGACAAGTGTAGTAGACCCCCAAGAAAGTCCAGCTGCCCCTCTGATTACCGTTGTGAACCTCCTGGAGATGGGACGGCCTGATCCTATCGCCACTCTTGTCGATAAACAAGGTGGATCCTAACATAAGCCATATCCACGATGTGGCTCGAGTCCCCTCCTCCCGACCCACCCCCTCGTGGGTAAGTTTCTCCACAACATCAGCAAAAACACCTCCACCACTCCAGTAATGCCGAGATGGCAATAACAACTCCTCCCGACTGACTCCGAACATCATCATACACATGGCCTGCAGCCGCTCAGCACTGCATGCGTCGGAGATCATCTGACCGTGCACCAGAATACATAGAATCTGCCATACATCGTGCAGAAGAATAGTCATCCCCCCGAACGGCATGTGGAAGGAGTTCGTATCAGGCTGCCACCACTCTAAGAATGCAGATATCAGAGGCACGTCCAGGTTCTTGAACATAGTGATGGGAGGTGAGACAACCCAGTCCTCCTGACCATATCCCGCAACTGTAAACATGCCACATATACGATTACTGAATGTTTCGAGGGTTAGGGTTAAAAATAATAAGTAAATAATTTAGGGAAAAGTACAAAAATAAACCTTGTGGTTACGCCTGATTTCGATTGCAGTCTTGTGTTTTAAAAATTTACAAAATGGTATCTTGAGTTTTATTCTGTTAGCAAACACATACAAAAATGACTAACGGTGTTAAAAGTCAAATGGAAAAGAGTTAATTTGGTCCTTATATTTATTTATTTTATAAATTAACTCCCCTTATTATCTAATTATCACAAATAAATCCCAAAATTAACAATAAAAATCAAATACACCTTCTTCTCTATCTCTCTCTAATTTCTTATTTTTCTTCTTCTTTCTATCTCTTCTATCTCTCCTCTTTATTAATTTATCTCAATTGAATTTTCATCTCTTTCTAAATCTAATATTTAATTAGCTTCCTATTTAATTGATTAAATTATCAAAGATGAACAATCAGCTTTCTCCTTTGATCCAACCCTTCACTTTCTCTCTCTAAAAATTCGTCTGTTTTTCCTTTCTTCTTCAAGCAACGGAGACATACCCTTTTCGACTTTATCCCGTTCATCTCAAACCCTAAATTTTCTCTAGAGTTTAGTTGTTGAAATCCATTCATATTACCTATTCAATTTCAAAACCAGAAGAATAAGAAAGAGATGAAATTTTTCTGCCTTCTCTTTAATCTTATCTTTTCTTCCTTTTCTCCATTCCTTGAGCTTTTCCACTATTCCTTTCCAACTTTTCACCCATTCTCTAGATAAGAACTGCATCTTCCTCCTATGTAACGGTCTCCTTGTTTTCTTCGCTAAATTTTCTGGTTCAGTTACCTCCTCTTCTTCACCAAATAGTAATTCTAGCAGCATTGATGCATCTGTGAAGCAATATAATTATAATTACTATGATGCCCCTCTGCCTAATTCAGTTTTGGAGGAGAAAGAGATTGAACTTCAGCATACGAGTAAAGAAGAAGAAGATGAAGAAACTCATATAAATGCAGATGAAATTGAAGAAATTGACAATGAATTGTCGGTGCTTAGGTCACCAATTTAAGTTTTGACATATTTTATGCTACAATTTATTTGGGTAGTTTAATTTCTTATCAACCTTGTCATATGAAGATATTAAAAAATTGGCATCAAAATCAAAATATATTGGGTAAACATTTACAAGATGGATGTGTTTTTACGTTCCATCATATATATAAATATATTTATGTTTTGATAATCTTTAAAATATTTTACAGTTGAAATCCATTCGTATTACCTAAATTTTCTCTATCGTTTAGTTGTTGAAAGAGATGAAAATTCAATTGATTTTAGAGAGATAAGTTAATAAAGAGGAGAGAGAAGAGAGAGAAAGAAGAAAAAAATAAGAAATTGGAGAAAGATGGAGAAGAAGGTGTATTTGTTTTTTATTTTTAATTTTGAGTTTGTTTCGTGATAATTAGATAATAAATAGGGTTAATTTATAAAAATAAATAAATATAAGGACCAAATTAACTCTTTTTCCTTTGATTTTTAACACCGTTAGTCAATTTGGTATGTGTTTGCTAACGGAATGAACCTCAAGGTAGCATTTTGTAAATTTTTAAACCACAAGGCTGCAACCGAAAACAGGTGTAACCACAAGGTTTATTTTTGTACTTTTCCCAATAATTTATTGACCAAATTATTTTACCTCGGGTGTCACACCCTGATACCATCGCTCCAATGTGGCACATGTTAATGATCTATTGTAGCATGTAAGATACGATCGAAGATCCCCTCCCAACATCTGTGAGGCAACATGTCCTAAAAAATTAGGAATCACGGAACCATCATTGGGACCACTATCCACCGGCGCAGAAAAAATCCAACTACGGTCCTCATTAGTTTTGGACCGTTTTCTGGTCCCTGAAATAAATAATACTCAATTATAAATAATACTCAACTATAAATAATACTAAAATTTAAAGGGTATTGCTATATACCGCACCCAAATTCCATATCACCACCCCTATTGGACAATTTTGCCCTTGCCAAAAATTTTTTGTCAAAATTGAGATAAAATTTAAAATTTAGCCTAAACGGATGCGGCATACCGTCTGACCCATGGTCGGGCGGTATGCGGCATCCGTTCCCGCCATGGGTCGGGCGGTATGCGGCATCCGTTCCCGCCATGGGTCGGACGGTATGCGGCATCCGTTCCCGCCATGGTGGGAACGGATGCGGCATCCATTCCCACCATGGGTCGGGTGGTACGCCGCATCCGTTCCCGCCATGGGTCGGGTGGTATGACGCATCCGTTTAGGCCAAATTTTGAAATATATAAAATCGTAAAATTTTTAGTGACGAAAAATACTAAATCATTCAATTTTTTGTGACGAAAAATTAAAAATTCTCCTATTTTTTGTGACGAAAAATGCAAAACCGTCATGAAAAATATGTATTATTTTCATGAGTTCTTTGATAAAAAATATAAATCTTAATGTTTCCGACTCGTAATCATCCATTTTCGAGGTTCGGATTGTCACATATCAATTATTTTCATAATTTTAATTATTGTTGTTCGGGTTTATGATTTTAGAGAGAAAATGCAAAGAAGGTAGAGAGGATTTGAGAAAATTCCACTTTCTTGTTTCAAAAAGTGAGGAGGGCAAATATGTCACAAATGGGCGGTGGACCGGAATTTGGGTGCGGTATATAGCAGCTCACAATTTTAAATAATACTTAAATATAAATAATACTAAAATTATAAATAATACTCAACTATAAATAATACTATACTATAAATAATACTAAAATTATAAATAATGCTCAAATATAAATAATACATGTACTAGCAAAGCGATCATCCCTGCGCTGTCTGCTCGAGCCCTAGGTCGGCTGCACATCATCATCACCATCAGATCCCGGTCGTCGATGTGCCTCAGCTAACTCCTGAAAGTACTCGTCGACAACGTCAATACCAGGATCTCGGTCTCCCAAATCATCCGCCTCCTCTCCTCCAAACTCGGGCTGATTCAACACATGCTGCTCTATCGAAGCCCCTGCAACTGTTGCGTCCCACGCCCTCTCCGTCTACGGTCTGATATATCAATACCACGTCGTCTCGTATGACGTGGTGTATCCTCCTTCTCGTCCATATCTAGCTGCCCAGCTACTAACGGGATAGATTTTCCCGTTACAGTCTCCCGCTTCATCTACATATATTCACCACATTATTTAACTAAATTTAATTAAAATTAACAAAATAAAAATTTAACTAAAATAAATTAAACAAAATAAAATTAACAAAATCAATTTTACAACATAAAAATTTTACTAAACTAAATTAAACAAAATAAAATTTACAACAACTAAATTTACCTATAATTAACAAAATAGAATTTACAACATAAAAATTTAACTAAACTAAATTAAACAAAATAAAATTTACAACAACTAAATTTACTTATAATTAACAAAATAAAATTTACAACATATAATTTACAACATAAAAATTAACAAAACTAAATTAAACAAAATAAAATTTACAACAACTAAATTTAACTATAATTAACAAAATAAAATTTACAACATAAAAATTAACAAAAGTAAAAATTATAATCAAATTAATAAAATAAAAATAACAATAATTAACAATAATAAAAATTATAACAAAATTAAATTTACTTAAAAAATATAATTAAATTCTGAAATAGCCACACGGGCGTGAGGCTAGGCGTGAGACCATCATTCCCCCAAAATCCAAATCTGATTCAAAAATCAACCAAAAATCAACAAAATCAAACATAACTTCGTACCATTAGTGCTTTTCCTTTTCCGCCCATCCCTCGATCCATGTTTTCGTTGATAAATTAGTCTGGATTTGATCCAAGAGAGGTTAGGGTGTTTGAGAGGTTTTGAAAATTTTCAAATTTGTCCAAAGGGTATTTCGGTCTATTCTCGAGGCTAAGTGTGGGAATCAAAGGCTAGGTATAGTAATTCACAACCTAATTTCACTATTATACAGTTGGAACCTCTTATTACTACTAATTTACAGTTGAATACTCTAATTAAGTACTGATTTTTTTGTTAAAACAAGTCCATTAATTATGTTTAGCGTTTAAAAACCCTTATATAACTTCATTAGATTGAGGATATAATTTTTTTTAATTATATAACAATTTAATTTTATTATCTCTTTTCTATAGATAAGGCTATTCACATCCCGTCCTAAAAGTTAGAATTAGATGACTAAAATTATTGAAACCTTTGGTACTCCTACAGATCCATAAGCCATGCTAAGAAGATATAAAGCTCTAGGTGTAGATGACAAACCTTGGTATCATGTTACCATAAACATATATCTGAAGTGCGATTTTTCCACTAGATTCTGAGCTCAAGGATCAGAGCATTACAAAGAGGTCCGCTTCACAATTTATATTATACGATGACTTGATTTATAAGAGGCAATTCGATGGTTTTCAATTGAGGTGCATCGATGAAGAAGAAGCTAGAGAAGCGACAAAGTTAGTTCATCGGACATTTGTGGGGCCCATAGGGGCGCAACATCGTTAGTGCGAAAATTTTGCGGCAGTGGATATATTGGCTCAATATGAATAGAAACTATAACAAATTAATACATGAGGATTTTAGCCATTTACCTCCATGAGAACTCCACGTGCTAACATCGATATGACCCTTCACAGCTTGAGGCTTGGATATCATTGCCATGGCCATAGACTACTTTACTAACTAGGTTGAGACTGAATCATTCAACGGATTAGGAGCAATGAAAACGAGGAAGTTTGTTGAAGAATCCATCATTTTTTGATTTATGGTACCCCATCATATCGTCGCTGATAATTAGACTCAATTTTAGGGATAAGTGAGGAGTCTGTTTCAAGAGTATAGTACCGAGTACTGACGATCATCTTTGTATCGACCACAAGCTAATGGAGCGGCCGAAGCAGCAAATAAAAACCTCAAGGTAATTCTTAGCAAAATGACTAATTCTAATGGAGGATGGCATGAACAATTACATGTTCTCTTATGGGCCTACCTCATCACTATTAGAACTTAAACTAGTGCCACACCTTTCTCATTAGTCTATAGGGCGGAGGCCATACTACCAATAGAATTGGAGAAAACATTCACGAGGATTGCTATAGAAGCTGAGTGAGTATAAACAAAGTGGATCAGGAACATATATGATCAGATGGATTTAATTGATGAAAAGAGGATGACACCACTTTACAATATATAATTATGCCAAAGAAGAATTGTCTTAGCTTTTAATAAGAAAGTGAAGGTCATCCCAATCAAAGAAGGAGATTTGGTTCTAAAATCGATTCAGATAACACACACAAACCAATGGGGGAAGTTCAGCCTAGTTGGGAAGACCTTTCGTCGTAAAAAAGATACTAAGAAAAAGGACCGTAAGATTAACCACTACTGATGGAAATGAATTTCTAGAACCAACAAATCTAGATCAGATCAAAAAATACTTCTCATAATTCAAAAAAAGAAAAAGAAAAGAGGGCCCACTAGATTGAAAACCCGCAAAGGCAGTCTAGACTTTGAGAAAATATAACATGCATAGGCGCAGTAGAAAATTAAAGGTTTTCTATTTCCAAATCTCATATGATCCATTAATCGTTATTTCATATCATAAATAGGTTAAACGTAAATATCTTATTGAAAAACTATTTACTGTTGCAAATGAAGTGTCGTCCAAGATCTTCTAACCTTTTCAACAAACTAGATGGACTTTGTTTAGCGATCACAAATAGAATGCCTCTAATGGTATCCATACGAATTAAGAAATGAATAGACGAACGAGAGAAATAATTTTGTGTCAAAAATTAGAGAGAGACTAGCCAAAAACCATTATAGCCGAAATACTCTATAGGATATTTATTCTTTTAATTGCACTCCCAATCCTATTAGGTTTAATTAATTAATGAGTTTATTTCAAATAAATATTATGTGTTGTAGTTTTTTTTTTTTTTGTTACAACCTGAACCTTGTGGTCTACAAAATTTTTATTTTTTATTAATTTTTCCGAATTGGCCTATAACGGCGTCAAAATAAAAAAATTCAAGAATTAAATGATATTTCAAGCAAGTTTAATTCTTCAACTTTTTAGGTTTGAGGCATTTAAGTATTTTTTATAAGAGAGAAAATTAATGTTTGGAGAGAAAAAAACTCTAAAAATGATGATTTTGAAAAATAAAAAATGTAGTTTCATAGTAAATATGATGATACTAAACAATTTAATTCTTATAAGAGTTTATTTTTGAGATTGTTATCGACCAAATTTGACAAAAGTCAGTAAGAATGAAAATTTTGCATTAAACTGAGAATATGTTTGGAAATAATTTGAAATAATTTCAATTTTTTGAATTGTATTTCTCCTTCCTTATGCATTTGTGCTTCCCTTTTAAGCCCAAGAAAAGTGTTCCTTTCAACTCCTTTCCAAGGTCTTGTGGGCCAATCCTGTGAATATTAAAAGGCCCGGCCCTGAAATAGATTTTATTTTATTAATTAAGCCAAAATTCTCTTTTTCTTTTAGTTATTTTTATTTTCAAGTAGACTATTTATAGGTTAGGCTATACTTAGCCATGTTTTTTTGACTGAAATTAAATTAAATTAAATTAACTTAACTTAATTTAACTTAACTTAACTGAATGCTACTGAACTGAACTGAATGATGTTGAACTGAACTTAACTGAACTGAACTTACTTATGCTGAAATTAAGTCAAAAAGAACAGGGCCTTACTTTGTTTTTGACAAAGTAAACTTTACTTTATAAAAAACAAAGTAAGTATAGAAGAGACACACTATTTATATCAGTTTTTATTTTTTAACATATAAATAGATATCAAGTGTAATAAATTACCGTAACCTAACTGCTTTAAAAGTGATTTGAAAACGCTTCAATCTCAGTTAAATACTTCTAAAGATTTAGTTCATCTTGTAACCATTTTTTCTATATACCCACACCATGTATGAGTTAAATATATTATTGTATTTAATATTTTATTTTTAAGGTGAAAAAACATTATATATATACTTTTTTTTTTCTTTGGTTATGGAACAAAATCTTGTTGCGATAGTGATCAAAATGAATCTTTTTATGTAATTAAAATGTTTGTATACTACTGGTCAGACATTTTTTAAGTCCCAATTAAAGCTTTTTTTTTTTTTTTTGTATACTAGAATTCGAATTTGAGATCTAATTTAAATGAATTGAAACCTTTAACCACTCAAATCAATCTTAATTATTTCAATTTTAACATGCAATACTAATATTGCAAAAAGTGATTGAAAAAGAAACATGGAATGCAATACTATCATATATTTTTTTAGAAAAAGTAAAAACAAAAAAGAATTAATCTATGAAGATGGCCAAATCTTAATATTGCTCTTTTGAACTCTATTAGCATTGGTGAAATTGTTGTTCCTAATAATTTTAACGACAGTGGTGACCTTAATGCTTTCCTAAGGTTATGAAGATTATCATTTAATTATATCACTTAATGATTCAATGTTTTTAATTAAGAATGTAGAGAGAAAGACAAAAGAAAAAATAGGATATGTCACAATTTGCAAAATTTATGCATTTTCTCATAAATCACAACATGTCTAATAGTCTGACTGAAAAATTGTAAAAAAAAAAAAGCAGAGGTACCAATAGCTACTTTTAATTGTTTGAAAAATTTACATACAAATTCATTTTAAAAAACTATCACCATCAAACTAATAAAATCATTATCATTAATATATTTTAAAAATTAGAGTTTATAAATTAGTGATTTAAAATATATTATCTAGAGTTGATAAAATATGAATTGAAGTTTATAACTTTTAAATTAGAGTGTAAACATATATTCATTTATTATATATAGAAAATAATAATATATTTTGAAGAATTTGATAATCCCACTTAGTTACAATTTTATAGTTAATTATCGATGTTAAGTCCAAAATTAGTACAATTTTTATTTATAGGCTTACAGAGGTCATCTAACACAACTCTGTCCTAATCCAAGCTACCTATGGCGCTCAGAACCATCCGTGAGAAATAGAGCAGGTTGACCAAAAATGACAGGGGAAGCAGAGTTTAGGTGAGCAGTAGCACGCCCCACTAACCAAAGCTAGTAGAACTCGAAAGCATAAAGAATGTGGAGCAAGAACGTTGGCAGGTGGAGTTCGTGGGCAGTCCACAAAGAAACAGAGCCCGTCGCACAAAGGGAACCAACTGAAAGAACGTGGGTTAGTGGAACAGGAATGTGGGCACGGAAGTTACCAGCACTAACAAGCCACAGTATTTAGAGAAGAGAAAAAGCAAGAAAAGGGATCCAACTCAAACCAATTCAACAAAATGAAATCAAATCAAACCAAATCCTAATGGAATTCAAACAATTCTTACATTATGGACTCTAGCTATTCTGCAGCCTTAGTTTATTCATTTTGATTTAACTTTCAAGTTGTAAGTTCTAGCTCTAGTCTCTCAGTTTCTATCAACAAAGGCATTCGAATACAATACAATCAATACTATTCCCTTTGAAATCTCCCTTTTGCAACATCTTAGTGTAGCCATAATCAGTCTTCTAGATTCCACTACGAACTCTAAGCACTTTTATGTCCTTTTAGCTTTTTACACTTTCGTTTGATTAGAAGTTAGATCCAGCTCTTAGCTCTTTTTGTAGTTTTTTACAAAGCTACTGGCACGCTCGCAATCCGATCCAATCCACACAAGAAAGGCACCAAACAACTGGGATTATAGTTGTTGAAAGAAATAGCTTCGAAATGGATCATGATATATAGTGATTCACAGCTAGTGGATAACCAAATCACAAAAAAATGAGATGTTAAAGATGGAATCCTACATCTATATGTTGATGAGGTTCGTGGTCTTATTCGTGCTATTGAAGAAAAAGAGGTGAAATGGGAAATGGTGCATGTACGATGAGGATCAATCACAGAAGCGAATCATGTGGCTAAATCCACCTCCAGCCTTGATCATTGGAAAAATCTCACATGCCTATTCGAAGTAAAAACTAAACCAGCATTCACCAAAGAAGTTGTAGCAATGGTAGCTCCAACAATAGAGGATTGGAGAGGATCCTTCTCTTCCAATACCTAAATTTGGGGGTCCTACCAGAAGACAAACAATAAGCTAAAAGGCTAATGAAAAAAGAAGCCCATTATGCAGTTATGAGTGAACAATTGTATCGAAAATCTTTTGGCTAGCCTTGGTTAAAATGCAAAACAAAGGAGGAAGGTCATTACATACTACAAGAATTGAATGACGAAATATGTGGAGCATATGAAGCGTCTGCCATGATCTTTAGAAAAGCCTGACTAATGGGATATTTTTGGCCAAGTACAGATCAAGACGCCCGAAAGATAGTCGAATCTTGTCATAATTGTCAAATTCACGCCAATGACAGTCATAAGTCTAAAGCTTTCCAATGACCCATTCTGGAAGGATGGTCATTAGCAACCTGCGGGATTGATATAGTGGGACCATTCCCAGCAACAACCAAACACCATAAGTTCGTGATTGTCGCAATAGATCATTTTACAAAATGGGTTGAAGTAGAAGCCATATCAACCATCACCACTTATCGAATCATTGACTTTATGATGGTGGGTATCATATCTCAATTTGGGATCCCACATACTAGCAACACTGATAATGGTACGCAGTTCAACTAGCTGAATTCAAAGGCTTTTATGAAAGATTGGGCATCAAGAACATATTTGCATCCGTCTACTGCCCCCAATTAGTGGAATGACGGAGGTCACTAATCGAACCATTGTCAAAGGAATAAAAAAATAGGTTGGGAGAACAAAAAAAAGAATTGGGCAAATGAATTAGTCAATATCCTATGGGCTTATCGGACCTCCCGAAGAACTGCAATAGGAGAAACTCCATTCGCCCTTACTTATGAAGTTGAAGATGTTATCGCAGTAGAAATAGAATCTCCCAGTGATCTAATCCTATACTACTATAGAGGACAAAATAAAATGAACCTACGATATGGACTGGACAACTTAGAAGAAAGGCGAGACAAAGCCTACATTCGCATAGAATCTTACAAACAGCGAATAACTGCATATCATGACAAGCATACCAAGCAAGTTGATCTAGATGAAGGAGACCAAGTACTATGAAAAGCTGATAAAACACAGTTAGCCAAAGGAGAAGGCAAATTTAGAGTAACATGGATGGGTCCTTATCGTATCCACTTGAAGATATGACCCATCACTTTTAAACTATGTGATTTGGAGGGAAATAAGTGGAAAAAGACTAATAAGTGTTTGAAAGTGCAATTAGCTAACAACTAATGTAATTAGCTATCATCTATTTACCAAACAAGACCATAAGCTAACAGCTAAAGGCTATTTGACAAGTAGAGAAGTTTTCTCCTTCAGAGAAGTTTTCTCCTTCTTTCAGGACGGGTATTCTGATTTGGCAGAGACAAATACGCCTCTATCAAAGGAGATTCATCGATAACCCATGCCTTAAGGATTTCAGGTTCCAACCTTCACACAGTATAAAGGATTGGGAGATCATGTCACCCACGTCAAGAATTTTCAACGTATAATGGAAGCAACTACGGCTACTGATGCAGTATTATACCGTATTTTCCCCACCACTCTAAAAGAATCAGCAGCCTTTTGGAACGAGCAGCTCTTACCCGAGTCGATCCACAACTTCAACCAAATGGCGGATTCATTCTTTGACAACTTCATCAGTTCCAGAAGGAAAGACCATGTTGGACCTCAACCGAATGGTCCAGAATAAAAGGGAGACTTTGGGCCAGTTCATTGAATTTAATGTGGGAGGAGCCATAGATGCTCTAGCCAGCAATTGCCGAAGTCGTGCACTTCAGCAAAGCATCATCACCTCTCGGTCGAAAGACTTTTAAGAGCTAATAAAGAGAGCCCGAGATTACACACATTGGGACGAGCATAAGCCGAACCTGTTGCTTCAGAGAGATTACGCCCCCGATAGGATAAACCCTATAGGAAAAGAGAGAACGATGACCAAAGCACTAGAGAGCTTTAGGAGTAGAGGGATAAACAACGACACCTCTTTAACGCTCCCCAGAAGAAGATGCTCTTTTGGGTGGAAGACAACAAGGTGCTAATGGACGAAGCAACGGAAAATACTGCCACTTTCACAAGAGTGAGGGTCATGGAACGGAAGACTGCAGGCAGTTAGTTATAGAATTAGAAAAAATGGCCGAAAGTGGCAACTTCCTCAAAAACTATGGAGAGGAAAGAAAGAAGGAGAGGGAGAAGAAGTAGGATGGCCGAATCCTCAAGGGTGTAATAAACGTAATTGTCGGAGTTTCCCGAACCAAAAGGAAGAGTGAGGAGACTATCACCATCGAAAAAGTAAAGGAACATCATTCAGACTTTTACTTCGACAACCTCAAAAATAAACCCGAAGAATGATATGATAAAACCTTGGTAATTAAGATGTTGATTGCCGATTACAAGGTTCATAGAGTCCTTGTAGATACCGAGAGTTCCATTAACATCATTACCCGAAAGGTCTTCGAGGGCCTCAACATTGGGGAAGAGAAGCTAAATAAGAGCATGACCTCATTGCAGGGATTAGTGGCCACATGGTTCCCTTACTTGGAAGAATAAGGCTAGAGGTGGAAGTCGGAGATTCGGGACCTAAGTGGCAAAACAACGTAGAGTTCTTAGTAGTCGACACCACACTTCCGTACAACACCATTGTGGGGCGGCCACTATTATCTAGCTCCGCATGAGCCTTGTCTATCAGACAATTGGCTTGGCAAATACCCATGGACGAAGGAATGGCTATCGCCTAAAGGAACCAACTAGTAGCACATCAGACCTATATGGCCTCCTTGAACATGAAGCTAGGGATTGAGAACAAACAAGAAGAGGAAAGGGAACGAGCTAAGCCTATTGGATCATTAAAGGCAGTCTGGCTGGCAGAGGGTAAGCTTGTGCAGATGGCTGAAGGATTGGCAAATCCAATTAAGGAAGATACCATGAGGTGCCCTCGTGACAACATCGACGCCTTCGCTTGGTGTCCTTCGGATGTCACGGGTATCTTGCCAGATGTGATGCACTCCATCAACATTGATAAAACTATGGAAGGGGTTTGTCAAAACAAGAGGAATTATGGCCCGGAACGGCATAAGCTAATTAGTGCGAAGATCAAAAAGCTCTTAGACCGCGAACACATTGAAAAAATCCAATATCCGAAGTGGAGAGCAAATGTGGTGCTCATCAGGAAGACGAATGGGAAGTGGCAACTTTCCGTGGATTTTACAAACCTCAACAAAGCCACCTTGGAGGATACAACCTCTACCATGTATTGATACCCTCATCAATTTTACGATGGGATATGAAGAATTATTCCTTATGCGATGTGGCGCAAGGGTACGACCAGATCCCCGTGAACCGCCGAGGACAAAGAAAACATAAGTTTCATAACTCACGAAGGTACGTACTGTTATAATGTCATGTCTTTGAGCTTAAAAAAATACAGGTGTAACGTACCTGCGACTTATGAATAAAATTTTCAGGGATCTAATGGGAGATAAGCTGGAAGTATATATCGATAAATTATTCCTTGCTATTTTCATATTGTACCTACTTTTTATTTAATGAAAAGATATAAGTATTTAAAAAAAAATCATGGATTCAATTAAAATAAAAATTCAAGTAAAAGAGACTGAATATGTTGCGAATGAAATTCAGTAACCAAAGTTACAAAATATGCTAACACATTCAAATTGTACTCTGATTATTAGAACTAAAATTTAAAATCAAACCGTAAGAAGTTGCTACTACTTTCTGTATTGGGAACAAAACTAACTTTGCACAGTAAAAGAAAGGGAGAATTACAAAACTAACACTTTTCAAGGGGGTAGTTTACACTTCTAGCTCATTTTAAAAAACTAATCAAAACTAACACATTTCAACAAGTAACTTCCAAGTTTGCCCTCATCTTCTTCCTTA